>NC_084935.1:19686993-20936993 GCF_958298935.1 Phragmites australis
TGTATTCCAGTGCACCTATCTTTGGCATCTATCTTGACACCTTGAGTATCAATTCCTCAAGTAAAACTCCGCATCAATTATTTCTGGTCATATACGTACATCAATAATATAAATTCCACATTAAGTTGAATAAATATTGAAGCCACATAAAAATCCAATATATATGACGTGGATGTGAAGTCATGGAAAAGGACATGCCACGTATAGTGCAACACTACTATCCACGTAGTCACGGATGAAGGAAACTTTTGCAAAAGGATCGTCACATTGCGCACATAATTCGTTTTTTGGCCTCTCACGTAATCTGGAATCATACAATGATACGACCATGGCTCCCGACGTATCGATATATAGATATTCTTTTCTCTTAGATTGGGAATCATACAATGATACGACCATGGCGCACAATTGCACTGCGCTGGCTTGATTAGACCAATCAGCTTGCCCCATCACAATTGACTTTATTGGACTGTCCTACTACTCCCAATTGAGAAGCACACTACACGCCATTGGCCGATATGCTCGGAATAATCAACGCTATACTGATTTACCATCACTGCTCCTGCGTTTCCAGAGTCCCTGTCTATATCACATAGGGATAAGGCAAAATAGATAGAAGGACAAGGTGTGTCTGACTCTGATTTTAGGGTTTTATTGTGCATCTCATATAAACCTCTAATCAATAAGTACAGTCTTAACATAATAGCATCACAATCATACTTTCATTACCTTACCATATCATAATATAGTCTTACATAAGGATTATAACACTTAATTTATTACAATAAATTAAGATCACCATATTGAAGGGATCGGTGACGTCCTACGAGGGAGTTGAATTATGACTTAAAAACTTAACCGGCTTTAAAAACTTCGCAAGATAAATCTACATCAATTTCTATCTAAATGTGTTTTAAGATTATCTGGTGTGTCTACTATACCGCTCAAAATGTTGGCAAGCTACAACCAATCCTAACAAACCACTATAGGAAAATAAATAAGCAAAGGTAGATTGCAAGTATGTAAATGTGAAAACGTAAATAAGATAGAGAGAGCAAACTCAGCATAAGGAATTTTTATCACGTGGTATCGATGGTATAAATATCACCCTAGTCCACGTTGTAGCTCCACCAAGGATATACTCCCGGACGGTACCCAGTCATAGCTCTTGAGCCACCAAGGCCTCAAGCCGGATGAGCCACCAAGGCAAGATCTCATCACAAGTCCCTCTTCTGGTCACTTGCCACCGTAATCACTTCGGAGCTTGAGCCACGAAGGCAAGGGTCTTCGCATCCCCATCATGTATCTTGCCACCGCTCCACACCAAGTTGGAGGGTCAACAAGCTTGAGCAACTCTGACTTAAGTTATCAACGAGTCACCAAGACTCTAAGGCGTTGGCATACTACTTGATACAAGCTAGAATCACTCATTGATCCACTCTCTAGGTAGCAACACCTAACACCAACTCTCTCTAGTCCTATTAGCACTAATCACTCAATAATCTTATACTTAATCGTCTTAGATGAAAATTTTAAGCACTATGGTGGCTTGGATGTCTTCTCAAGTGTCTAATGGCTCAACAGTCACATTTTAATCCAACAGACTAGCCATTTCTCAACCTCATAGACTAGTCATTGCTCCAATAGTCACATTTTGTTGTACTCATGGATGATTCGGCGTGTGCAATATTACATTTTGTTGTACTCTCTAAAAAATAGTCGTTGGAATTCCACTTTCTTTTATGAACGCGGAGTATTTCTTTGTAAACACCGGAACATCCGGTGTGCATACGGTGCCAACCGAGTCAATTTGAAACATCTCTGGAAAAAATAGTCTGACATAAACTTCTTGTGAATGTCAGAACATCTGGTATGTATTAGACCCCATTTGGAAGCTCTCTAGAAGAACCAAATCACTGAAACTTTTTGTGAACATCGGAACATCCAGTGTGTTTATTTTTGTGAACACCGGAGTATTTTGTGCTCTTCAAATTGTACACGTCGGAATATCCGTCATGCATATTTTCAGCCGACTAGCAATTTGTATTTCGGGCATAACTTTCCGCTACAAGCTCCGATTTTAATGATCTTGGGCGGAAAAGCTTGTGAAGAGCTCTACATGATTGTACAGAAATATATTCCATTTGATCACATAAAAATTCATGAAACAAGTCTAATTTATTCCTCTCTTTATCCTGTCTTCAGTGACTTCTCTTTTATTACATCCATGATACCTACTAAAGCATATATTTGACAAACAAGTTAGTCTCCTTGACTATATTGTGATTAATCAATAAAATCACATACATAATCTAAAAGGGTCATGTTCGCTACAATCTCCCCCTTTTTGGTGATTGATGACAACATAATCAAAGCAAGTGACAAATAACAAATGATACTAATTGTAAAGAGCACAAGATCTTACCACATTGCTTTGATGCATATTTTTACCACTTTGGTCCCCTTTTGTTGTGGCTATCATGGAGGCAATTCTCTCCCTTTCTTCATTGCCACTATCTTCCTTGCCCCCTTTGTCAACCTTGGCATTCCTAGGTATCTTGCTTCCTTACTTGTTCTCCACTAGGCACACCATCTTGCACATCTTGCTTTGATCACTAAAATTCTCTACTTTATCAACAATCTAAAAAAGGCTACAAACATATGTTGAACTCAAGGGAAAACATTAGAGAACATGGGAGAGAACTTGATAAATCATGATCCAATTGAATGGTGCCACTTTTGATGTGAAGGGTTATGCGGATACCAATTAAAATGAAAGAACATGGATCTCAATTCATGAAACTCACATAATATGATTTAAACTCCCCTTATATGTGTGCATGCATATGATGAAAGTGAAACATATGCACAACTAGATAATATATAGAGATAGAAAGTTTAAGTCATATTATGCATGGAGGCAGCTTAAATGTATGAAAAATTTGACAATGATACCAATTGAAGCCTTTAAGTATTGCATACTTCTGAAGACTTGAAGATTTCTCCATGAGACTAAAAAACATATTACTTGTAACAATTGTTAATCTCAAAATCACAACTCATAGGATATGCCCCCCATAAATATATGTATACAAATGTCGAATACTTGTGAGAGACATGCACTTGTTATTGATAACAATGGAGAATTTACCCTATAGATCCATGGCACATAAAAGATACCAATTGAAAAACTAGTGTCATATAAGGAACCTACAACTAATAAATCATATAAGTTGCTCATAAGAAAGAGAGAAATACAAGCAACATACCATATGGAAAACCTACACTAGGCATTGCAACAAATTAAAATATGCACATGCAAATCCTAGTTAAGGCAAATATTCTAGATGCAAAATAAAATGCATGAACAAAGATCTAGCTACTATTTACCTCTTTTACTTTTGGACGGGGATTTAGGTATATGATGATTATGATTTTCATTGAAGGACCCAATCATGTATACTTGGCTTCTTTGCTTGAATCTTTACTTCATCTTGTGAGCCAAGTCTCTAAATCCCCATAGTCACCACAGGCTTTAAGTCTTATTTGGAACCCAAACCGATTGGTGTCCTTTTATGTTAGTTATGACTTCCTTGGACACCCAAATAGGTTGATTCCATCCCCGGTCCTTTCTCTCAATCACATGTACAACCACCTTGCCATTTTCCATCTCTTGAGTTTGTATTGGTTGCTCTTGGTCTTGTTATAGTTAGGCTTGGTGTAGAGGTTGGAGGTCTTGTTGGAGAGGTTTATTGCTTTTTTTTCTCCTTGTTCTCCTTCTTGACTTGCTTGCATTGGAAGGATTTGTGGTATTCTTGATGGCACTTGAAGCATGTCATAGTGGACCCCTCCATAAGTTTGTTAACCATGGTTGCACGGTTATCATGAGAAGGTCGGACATGATTCTTGCCCTTTAATCTTGTCAAATCTTTCTTGAGCTTCTCCACTTCTTACTTGAGCTCATCATTTTCTTGTGCAATGAGGTCATTAAATGATTCTACTAAAACAGTCTCAATGCATTTCTCATTGCAAAGGGGTGACCATGATATATTAACTAATTAAATTATCGTAAGAAGTAGAAGCATTTACCTTAGGATTGAAATTAAATAGAGAGGTACATTGCTTCAAAGGGACTTTAGTGTAAGATTCAATGCACTCAAATTTTATCTTAAGCTCTTCATGCTCCTTATTTAGCAAATTGAATTTGCTCAATAATTGCTCATAATTAGAAACAAAGGTAATATGAATGTCATTGAGGGTATTGAATTTCTTAAGTTCTTTAGATTATTTCTTAAAGACCCTTTGTTGCTCATTGATAAAATCAAGAAGGTCTTGTTGAGAGGGAGAATCCTCATCGGATTCACCATCACTTATATCATTTTTTATACCTTTAGCCATAAGGCACTTGTGTGATGACGACTTGCGTGATGATGACATTGAGGAAGAGCTTCTCTTGGAGGAGTGGGTGGTGAAGCTCTTATCACTTGAGCTTCACCTATCCATCTTCTCATACTTGTAAATGGTTTGGCTCTTCCTCTTATTTTCCTCTTGCTCTTGGTATTCTTCTCATTCTTGATGTGATCAATTATTTTGACCAGGTCTTTCATGGAGATTCGGTGATTAATCTTGGTATTTGTCGGTGACATGGGAACCAGGGGTCCCCGAGTCCCGAGGCTAGGACAGCAGAGTGCCACGTGGCGCCCTCCCTCGGGGATTATCTCCCTGAGGTCCCAGAAGACCAAGTTCCGGGAGAGGGTGCTCGGGGCCATGAATAGTGGTCCCCGAGCACCCGAGTTCCCCAATGATCCGAGAAGGCCAAGTTCCGGGAGAAGGTGCTCGGGGCCATGAACAGCGGTCCTCGAGCACCCGAGTTCCCCGATGACCCGAGAAGGCCAAGTTCCTGGAGAGGGTGCTCGGGGCCAGGAACAGTGGTCCCCAAGCACCCGAGTTCCCCGAGGACCCGAGTAGTCAAGTTCCGGGAGAGGGCACTCGGGGCCATGAACAGTGGTCCCCGAGCACCTGAGTTTCCCGAGGACCAAGAAAGGGCATATCCGGGAGAGAGTGCTCGGGGCTGTGAACATTAGTCCCCGAGCACTCACAGTTCCCCGAGGGCCTGAGAAGTCCTTCGCCGGTGGTCCCCACAGGAGCTCAGCGGTGAGGTGTCAATTGGTGAGAGGCCCGATGTTGCATTTAAGAGGGCGCGTGGCCTGTCACTTCCATCCACTCCCCACACCTGCTGTCAGTCTCTGCCATGGTCTGGCAGGGAGGCGTGGGGACATTTAATGCGTGGGTCCCATCGCGCGTCATCCGGTGCGCCTCGGGATAACGTCGCAGGGCTTGAGGCATAACGTCTGCCACCCTACTGTGTCAGGCTCGCTCTGACTGGGCGGGCACGCGAGGCTGCTCGCTGGCTGCCCGGCTGGCCCTCCCCGCAGCACCCACTGAAAAGCGGGATGATAACGACAGGACTGGACGGGGGCGCGTTTTCAACCCTCCCCATCACCTCAAGCTGCAGCCCATGATGGTTGCTTTCCATTTCTGGGCACGCTACCCGCCCCGACGAGTATAAAAGAGGGGCGAGCTCCCCGGAGAAGGACGACTGGACAAACCGAACGAACTATCAAAGGACGAACTCTGGACGATGACGACGGAAGAAGCACGAAGCTCTAGACTTAGACAAACATTCTTGTAATACGAGAGATCCTCAGAGAGGCATTCCTTGAGCATTTATATCATACACACAGGAGTAGGGTATTACGCTCCGTGCAGCCCGAACTTGCCTAAAATCCCCTGAGCATTTATTTTCTCCTGCATCCGATCATCCACTCCACCTGCATCTCATTTACTCCCATTCATTTCACATACGAGGTAGATTCAGAATCATCCCCCCGGCCGAATCTCAAAGGGGGTCCCTCCAGATCCTTGTTTGTGGAGTTCACCCTCCTACAGCTGGCGCGCCAGGTAGGGGGGTTGCATCCCTGAATCCGCTTTGTTTCCTGTAGAAAAGATGGCAGGTGGACATCGTCTCCAACGCACCGGCTCCAGTTCCAGCGAAGAAGTGGAGCCCATCGCTCAGGAGGCCCCAGTCTCTGCTGCTCCTCAGCAACAGCAGCAACTGTCCGCCCGTACGGCGCTCCCCTCTCATGGGGAAAACAGCGCTGGGCCCAGCAGGGCTGCCACCGCCGTCGCAGGCGGGCCGTCTAACCCTCAGCAAGCGGCAGACACTCCTGCCGTGAGATCTACGTCCGGACAGCACCGAGCACCGTTACGGCGCAGGCTTGCCTTCGGTGACACCAGCCCTGGGAGTGCATTGCTTGTGGCGCAAGCGCTCCTCAGGCACCCAAATGTCCAGGCAGCGGGGGAAACCCCAGAAGGTCGTTGGCTTCAGGAGGTGGCTGCCCTGGTGGGCACAGTTCACCAGCAGGTGCTGGCCGAAAGCTCTCGCACCACCTCCCGCCGCGGCGTAACCAAGGCCGGTCCATCCTCAGGCGGCGACAGAATCGGCCGGGAGGCCTCCAGGCAGAGTGCCGCCCCCCTAGCCACAACCGGAGCTTAGAACCTCTTCTTACACCTAAACGAGCAGAGGGCCGCCGAAGATGCGCGCGTCACCCTCGAGCGCCATCGGGAGTCCCGGCACAAGGCCGAGGCAGGGGACCAGGCATCCTCTATGCCGGCCCGTGACCGCTGGGGTTCCCCGGCTCACCAACGTTCACCACCCAAGGGCGCTACTCGCGCCGCGGGATACGGCACAGGCTGCAGCGCATTCACTAACGAGCTCTGTCGGGTCAACTGGCCCTAACCCTAAACCCTAAAACTCTAAACCCTAAAACCCTAAACCCTAAACCCTAAACCAAGAACTAGGGTTCCAGGAGCCCGAGCACACCGTCACCTTCATCGATGGGGGCACGTACACGCCCTCCTCCCATCGCTACATCAAAACCATGCGGTGTGAGGTGTGCTCGGCGACCCCGAGCACTGCGGCCGCAAGGCCCCTGAAGTGGTTGGACACCCCAATCACCTTCAGTCTGGTGGACCACCCCACGAGTACTGCATGCGTGGGGCGACTACCTTTGGTAGTGTCCTCCACCATCTGCAATGTAAAGGTCAGCAGAGTGCTGATCGATGGAGGTGCAGGCCTAAACCTCCTGTCCCAGGAGGCCTTCAAGAAGCTGCAAGTGCCTTCCAGGCGCCTAAAGCCATCGCTCCCCTTCTACGGGGTGACGCCAGAGCACACTCTGCCCCTCGGGCAGGTCGAGCTGCCCATGACATTCAGGAGCTGGGACAATTTTTGGACAGAGAAAGTCATCTTCGATGTCACGGAAGTCCCTCTCCCCTGCAATGCCATACTCGGGTGCCCGGCGCTCGCTCGGTTCATGGTGGTCACGCTCTATGCCTACCTCACGGTTAAGATGCTGGACCCCGCAGGCCCCATCTCCGTGCCCGCCGAGATCGGCAGCGCCGTCTCCTGCGCCGAGCAGCTCTACGCGGCCTTGGCCTCTGCTCGGGCCGAGGTCGAAGGACACCCACGGGGCCTGGGACCCTCTTCATCCAAACCCCGACTCGCCGCCGACGTCTCCGTTCCCACAAAGGAGGTCATGGTGGGCGAAGACTCCTCCCAGATCATCCGGATCGGCGGTGACCTGGGTGGCAAATAGAAAAGCGCGCTGGTCGCCTTCCTCTGTGCTAACGTCGACGTGTTTGCATGGCAGCCGTTCGATATGCCCAGGATTCCTAGGGAGGTGATCGAGCACTACCTTGCGGTGCGCCCCGACGCATGGCCGGTGAGGCAGAAGGTCCGGCAGCAGGCGCCCGAGTGCCAAGAATTCATCCTGGATCAAGTTAGGAAGCTCCTCGACGCCAGCTTCATCCAAGAGGTCCTCCACCCAGAGTGGCTGGCAAACCCAGTTATCGTCCCGAAGGCCAACGGCAAGCTTCGCATGTGTGTCGACTACACCGACTTAAACAAGGCTTGTCCGAAAGATCCACCCTGCATAGATCAAATTGTAGATGCCACTGCGAGATGCGATCTTTTGTGTTTTTTAGATGCAAATTCAGGTTATCACCAAATCCGCATGGCCAAACAGGACGAGGAAAAAACTTCTTTTACTACCCTGGTGGGGACCTATTGTTATGTCTCAATGCCTTTTGGTTTGCGCAACACTGGGTCGTCATTCCAACGGGCCGTGGGCATTACCCTAGATTCGCAGGTTGGCCGCAATGTCGAGGCTTACATCAACAATCTTGTGGTCAAAAAGTCCTGAGACCGCGCCACCCTGCTGGAGGATTTAGTCGAGACTTTCAACAGTCTCCGCACTACCCGCCTAAAGCTCAACCCCGAGAAGTGCATCTTCAGGGTGCCCACGGGCAAGCTCCTCGATTTCTTGGTTTCCAGCCGAGGAATCGAGGCCAATCTAGAGAAGATACGGGCCATCGAACAGATGCGTCCCCCGGCTCGACTCAAGAAAGTCCAGCTTCTCGCTGGCTGCATGGCGGCTCTGGGGGCTTTATCTCCAAGCTCGGGGAGCGAGGGCTCTCTCTCTCTTCAAACTACTAAAAAAGGCCGGTCACTTTGACTGGACACCAGAGACCGAGCAGGCTTTCCAAGACTTGAAGAAGTACCTTACCTCACCACCCGTACTGGTGGCCCCCTCCGAGGGTGAACCTTTATTGCTCTACGTCTCGGCCACTCCTCAGGTCGTGAGCATGGTGCTGGTGGTGGAGCATGACGAGTGCTCGGAGCAAGGTGCTGGGTCCCAGCTCCCAGTCGCCCCCGAGCAGCCTTCAGTTCTCGGGGCTCCTCCTGAGCAGGGAGTCGAGCCCGAGACCACAACTCCTCCCGACCAGGGAGTTGAGCTTGAGACCACGGCTCCTCCCGACCAGGGAATGGAGCCCGAGAAACCGGTTGGCCCCGACCACAACGCCAAGCTCGGGGGCTGTGATAAGCCCTCAGGCGAAGCCTCAGTCTGGGCCCACCGTGTACAACGACCGGTGTACTTCGTCAGTGAAGTCCTCCAAGATGCCCAAACAAGGTATCCCCAAACCCAGAAGATGCTCTATGCCGTACTCATCGCTTCCAGGAAGCTACGCCACTACTTCCAGGCGCACAAGGTCTCGGTGGTAACGACATATCCACTGGGGCCGATCCTCCGAAACCGAGAAGGCACTGGGCGCATCGTCAAGTGGGCAGTGGAGCTGGCGGAGTTCGATCTGCACTTCATCAGTCGTCAAGCAATCAAAAGCCAAGCCATGTCTGACTTCGTGGCGGAGTGGACGCCGGTCCCCGAGATCGACCATGAAGAGATTTCCGCGTACCCCGGGCAAGATGGGCCCGGGTACTGGGTCATGCACTTCGACGGCTCCCTCACACTGAAAGGCGTGGGGGCTGGGGTGGTTCTCACCTCCCCAACGGGTGAAGTACTCCAGTACGTCGTGCAGCTGCATTTCTGAGCAACCAACAACATGGCAGAGTATGAGGGCCTCATCGCTGGCCTTCGAGCAGTAGCGGGCCTCGGGATTTGGCGCCTGCTGGTCAAGGAAGGCTCCCAACTAGTGGTCAACCAAGTATCCAAAGAATACCAGTGCGCGGATCCTCAGATGGCGGCGAACGTGGCAGAAGTCAGGAGGCTGGAGAGGCACTTCGATAGCCTGGAGTTGCGGTACATATCTCACCGCGACAACACTCTGGCCAATGACCTCTCTGGCCTGGCCTCTGCCCGGGCACTCGTCCCAGCTGGAGACTTTGAAGAAAGACTCACACGGCCATCCGTCCTGCCTGCCGACCAGGATGAAGGGGAACCCTTGAGCCTAGTTGAGGGGACCCAGGTAGCACCCTAAGTGGGAGGTCCTGTCAGGGTGCCACCGCCTGGTGAGTGCGCTGCGCTTGCCAGTGGTTCTCAAGATGCCTCGTGAACTGACGAGATCCGAGGGTGCTTGAAAGAAAACATCCTTCCCAAGGATGACGCCTCTGCGGAGAGGATTGCACGGCAGTCCAAACGCTATGCCATAGTAGATGGGGATCTCTACCAGCGCGGCACGGACGGTGTCCTCCTGAAATGCATCACCCGAGCAGAAGGCAATGAGCTCCTCGTTGAGATCCACGAAGGCGAGTGCGGTGGCCATGCATCATTCCGCACGCTGGTCGGGAAGGCCTTTCGGCAAGGTTTCTACTGGCCTACAGCCCTCCAGGACGCTTCCGAGTTGATTCGGCGCTGCAGGGCGTGCCAGTTTCACGCAAAGCAGATTCACCAGCCAGCTCAGGCTCTCCATACCATCCCCCTTTCATGGCCCTTCGCGTTCTGGGGGCTGGACATCCTAGGTCCATTCCCCCAAGCAATCGGGGGCTATGAGTACCTTTACGTCGCCATCGACAAGTTCACCAAGTGGCCGGAAGTGGTCCCAGTTGTCAAGGTTACCAAGAACATGGCGCTTCAATTCATCCGCGGTATCACAAGTTGCTTCGGCGTCCCGAACACAATCATCACCGATAATGGCACCCAGTTCACAAGTGCCCTGTTTGGGGACTACTGCGAGGACCTCGGCATCAAGCTCTGCTTCATCTCTGTTGCTCATCCTCGGAGCAATGGGCAGGTCGAGCGTGCAAATGCTGAGATACTGAAGGGGCTCAAAACCGAGACCTACGACGTGCTCGCAAAGAACGGGAAAGGATGGATCGACGAGCTGCCTGCTGTGTTATGGGCCAACTGGACCACACCAAGCCACACCACCAGGGAGACTCCTTTCTTCCTCATGTACGGCGCTGAGGCGCTCGTCCCCTCCAAGCTCACTCTTGGCTCCCCTCGTGTGAATGCCCACTCCGAAGGCGAACAGGAACCACAAAGACGCGATGACGTCGACCACTTGGAGGAGCACCGGTGATGGACCACTGTCCGAGCAGCCAGATACCAGCAGAGCCTGCAATGCTATCATCAGCGTCACATCCGGGCCCGGTCACTTGATGTCGGGGATCTAGTTCTCTGACGCGCTCAATCGCGCGAAGGAAAGAATAAACTGTCCCCTATGTAGGAAGGCCCCTTCATCGTGACCGGTGTCCCGCGATAAGGCTCGTTTCGGCTGGCTACAGAAGACAGGCAGCTGCTCCCAAACGCATGGAATATCAAGCATCTGCGCAAATTTTATCCCTAGGTGGACATGTTCATGATCGGCCCAACCAGGCCAGGGGTCCCCCCTGCCCAAGTTGGTCGGGGGCTGCCACCAACCACGCAGTAGCTGCTGACTTAAGTCTGTTGTGGTAAGCCGTGGTGTCCGGCTGCATGGCAGTGCCCCGAGCACCACCGAGCATCTGGGGTTCTCGGGTACATGTAAGTTACCAATCTTGTACAAAATTGTCAATACACACTCTTATTCCGAGTTTTCTCTCTGGAATCCATATGTTTAATCTGTTTGGTGAGATGCTCGATTTGTGCGAGAAAACAAGCTCTCTCATTTTTCCTGTTGATAAAAACAAATCCCGGTCGGTATGCGCGCAGGCAGCAGCTGCTGACTTAAGTCTGTTGTGGTAGGCTATGGTGTCCGACTGCATGGCAGTGCCTCGAGCACCACCGAGCCTCTGGGGTTCTCGGGTAATCCTACCACTTGAGCAAAGAGTGGTCGGGACCGCCTAGACCCCAGGGGCGGGCTGTCGATGCTCGGTCTGGTCAGTCCTACCCCAGGCGCCACCAAACCATTGGACCTCTTGGTTATGCCTCTGCCTGTACACTTCGCCAGTCCGGGTATTCGAGAGGTCTCGAGTCAAAAACGAGAGCAGTTTATAATGAGTACCGCACTAACAGAGTGCACCAAACAAAGAGTCTTTTCCTATTTTCTTAAGCTTATAGATTAATGATCAAGAACAAAGCAGCCCGACCGCAAGGGCCTCAGTGCCCAGGGCGCTGCTCAAACCTACGGGGTCCTCGGGTAATCCTACCACTCGGGCATGAGTGGTCGGGACCGCCTAGCCTCTGGTTCTCTCACCTGCCTTCCAGTGCTCGGGCGCTCTGTACGAGGGAACCAATTTCTCGGGCACACCAAGCTCGGGGCACGTACCCCTCCTGGATTGGTCGACCAGAAGGCTGACAGCTGTCCGGTGAGTGACTAAAGTCATATCAATATTCCTTTCGTACATACGCAATAAACTATTGTTCCCGAGTTCTCCTCGGGACCCTTGCATTCTAATCTGTTTGGCGAGATGGTCTCCTCGCGCACAAAACACTGCCCACGTGCTCGCTTTTCTGGAACAACAAAAACAGACAGTAGTCGGTGTACCGTACAGGCGGCAATGGCTGACCGAGATCTTTTATGGTGGCCGTGGTGTTCGGCCGGCTTGGCAGTACCCCGGGCACAACCGAGTCTCTGGGGTTCTCGGGTAATCCTACCACTCGAGCAAAGAGTGGTCGGGACTGCCTAGACCCCAGGGGCGGGCTGTCGGTGCTCGGTCTGGTCAGTCCTACCCCGGACACCACCAAACCGTGGGGACTCTTGGTCGCATTGCCGGTCTGCTTGTTTGAGAGATCGCAAAGTTGAAAGTGTTCACTGGTCGTGGCGTGCTCCGTGCTGGATGGACAATCTCCCGAGCAAGGAAATTCGTGTCTGTGTCTCTTGACTTAGCAGCTGCGGACTCGCGAGGGCTCAGGGACTGGACGCTCGGGTGGTCCCACTACTCGTACGATGAGTGGTCGGGGCAACTTAACTCTCAGGGGAGGAAGGCTGGGCTCGGTCCAGCTAAGTACTTCTCGGGACATCAAGAGACACAATGGAGTTTCGATCCCAAAGAAAGGCTTCTATCATATTTCAAAGGAACCATTCTGGAGGGGATCACTCCATCCCATTTTGTTTGGCACTCAACTGAGAGGTGTTGGGCTAAGAGGAAACGTGGCACCATATTTACAACATTCCAAAAAACAAAAAATCTAAACTAATCCGCAGGCTCCGACGGAGGTGAAGACGCGTCGCTGCTGCCGCTGCTACTCGGTTTCGGCGCTGGCTCCCGCGTAAAGCACGCCGCCACCTCGACGGCAACGTCACGGACGGCTTCCTAGGCGGCATCTTCCTCGGCCTCGACCACTCCCTGCCGGACCGGCTCCAGCGAGAAGGCAGGATCTCGGCTGTGGTAGCAGGCGAGAACGTGCTCGGCCACTGCCTGGGCCAGAGCACGCCCCTCCCGGGACGCCAGCTCGTGCACAGCATTCGAAAGAGCCTTGAGGCGCTGGGCGATCTCTTCAAAACCGAGGGCCATGTGGCCGATCGTCTCCTTGTCCTGCAGAGTGCCACGTGATGCCCTCCCTTGGGGATTATCTCCCTGAGGTCCAAGAAAGCCAAGTTCCGGGAGAGGGTGCTCGGGGCCATGAACAGTGGTCCCCGAGCACCCGAGTTCCCCGATGACCCGAGAAGGCCAAGTTCCGGGAGGGGGTGCTCGAGGCCATGAACAGTGGTGCCTGAGCACCTGAGTTCCCCGATGACCCGAGAAGGCCAAGTTCCGGGAGAAGGTGCTCGGGGCCATGAACAGTGGTCCTCGGGCACCCGAGTTCCCCGAGGACCCAAGCAGTTAAGTTCTGGGAGAGGGCGCTCGGGGCCATGAACAGTGGTCCCTGAGCACCCGAGTTCCCCGAGGACCAAGAAAGGGTATGTCCGGGAGAGAGTGCTCGGGGCTGTGAACAGTAGTCTCCGAGCACTCATAGTTCCCCGAGAGCCTGAGAAGTCCTTCGCCGGTGGTCCCCATAGGGACTCAGCGGTGAGGTGTCAATTGGTGAGAGGCCCGATGCTGCATTTAAGAGGGCGCGTGGCCTGTCACTTCCAACCACTCCCCCCACGCCTGCTGTCAGTCCCTGCCACGGTCTGGCAGGGAGGCGTGAGGACATTTAATGCGTGGGTCCCATCGCGCAGCATTCGGCGCGCCTCGGGATAACGTCGCAGGGCTCGAGGCGTAACGTATGCCGCCCTGCTGTGTTAGGCTCGCTCTGACCGGGCGGGCACGCGGGGCTGCTCACTAGCTGCCCAGCGGGCCCTCCCCGCAGCACCCGCTGAAAAGCGGGATGATGACAACAGGACCGGACGGGGGCGCGTTTTCAACCCTCCCCATCACCTCAAGCTGCAGCCCATGATGGTTGCTTTCCATTTATGGTGCCTTGGAACTTGCGCCATCCTTTCTAGGCATGCTACCCGCCCCGACGGGTATAAAAGAGGGGCGGGCTCCCCGGAGAAGGACGACCGGACAGACCGAACGAACTATCGAAGGACAAACTTTGGACGACGATGACGGAAGAAGAACGAAGCTCTAGACTTAGACAAACATTTTTGTAACACAAGAGATTCTCAGAGAGGTATTCCCTGAGCATTTATAGCATACACACGGGAGTAGGGTATTACGCTCCGTGCGGCCTGAACCTATCTAAAATCCCCTGAGCATTTATTTCCTCCTGCATCCGATCATCCACTCCACCTACATCTCATTTACTACCATTCATTTCACATACGAGGTAGATTCAGAATCATCCCCCGGCCGAATCTCAAAGGGGGTCCCTCCGGATCCTCGCTTGTGGAGTTAACCCTCCGATAGTATTGATCTTCTTGATGTTCTTCTCTACTTGAGAGATGAGCTTGGTAACCATGGGATCAACATCTTCATCACTTGAGGTGCTTTGATCATCTTCATCATCGCTTTCCTCATCTTCATCATCATCGTCTTCGCTTGAGCTTCACTGTTGCTCTTCCCTCCTCATTTTCACTTTCATGTGCGGACAAGGAGCTTGCTTGCTTGTGAGAGCAAAGGTCTTGATGCCGGATGAGGAAGAAGCTTCAACCCCTATGTTCATAGTCATCTCATGGGCGGTGATCTTGCCGAGTACTTAGTTTGGAGTCATTTTCTTAATGTTATTGTCGTAGATGATGGAGACTGACAACGTCCTCACGAACTGCATTATGTTGTAACACCCCAAAATTTGTACCCAAAAATTTATCAAGGAAATAAATGGAATAAAGATATTACATGGGAAAAATAAAAGAAGTCAAGCAAAGAAAATAAAAAGGAAAAAGAAAACTCCGCTGGGACTCCCCCCCCCCCCCTTTCATTCTCCCTCTGCCTCGCTCGCTCTCCCGGTCTAGCGCCTCAACCCACTCCTCTCCTATCAAGCGCTCTGGCAAGGGAACGGTTGTCTCGGTATTCGTTCTCTCATTCCTAGAACCCACCCAGGGCGAGTTGGTAACTGTAAACCATTGATCTATGAATTCAAGTGAATGAAAATGTAGGGCTCTGGATTGATACAGAACTACATCATATCGAAGCACTTACTTACTACCAATTAGTTTATGCAGCCAGCAGTACTACGAGAACTACGTCCGTGCACTTGACAAAGGGGAACAAGCTGACCGGTAATTCTGAAGCTCCAAACTGGTGCTCTATATCGTTATACCACACAGTAGGCTGAGCCACCTCGGCATCGCCCTGCGTCGGCCTCACATGTCGGTGACGTCCCCTACCACGTGCTCCCCTTCCTTTTTTCCCCACGCCGTAACTAATCCAACAACCGTGTTAATCCCGCGCTAAGTTAGGGAAAAAGACCACCATGTGAGCACGTATATGGAAACTGGGACCGAGGAAAAGGAAAGAGGATCAATCACAAGGTGAAATCGAAGCTCGACACAAGGAAACCCCTCGTAGAATTCTCACAGGACCCGAACCTGACCTCGACTTTGATTCCGCATGCCCGACCTATATAAACAACCCACCCCCTGGACCCCTTCCTAAGCACCACACGAGCCTCCTCAGCGTTTCCCCTTGATTCCTAAAGCGAAAGCGCCGCCCTGAGCCCCTATGCTGAGCTCGAGCCGTCGCCAAGCTGCAGGAGACATCCCTTGCGCACGCACATGCTCAAATGAGCTCCCCGATGTCCCAAGGTGCTCCTCCACTGCTCACCATCGAAGCCCGAGCCCCGCAATGAGGTTTTTGCCAACTCCAACAAGTGTGTCGCCGTGGGAGGACTTCACCGGAGCCGTGCATCGCCGGAGTAAAGGTAGGTCGCCTCCCCATCGTTGGATCTCACAGTTGCGCCCGAGATTAGAACCCTCGTACCCTTTCACCCACATTAGATCGCAGTCATCCGATCGTCATGTGATGCCCTAGATTTAAATAAGCTTGAGCCCATTCAACATCGCCATGTAAGCCAACCACCTGTGCACTTTTGTCCGACATGGCACTATAGTCAACATATCCTTGCCTCGGTCAACAGTCATGTCAGCTTTTCTTTTTCCTTTTCTCTTTTAATTCCTTGTTGACATCATCCTTGCGCATTAAATCTATTTTCCTTTAGAAAAATAATTCATAAAATCCAATAAATAAAAAAGTAGGGTTTTATTAATAAGAAAATATTGGAAAATTCTTTAACAAAAATATGGTTTCCTTAATAAAATAAATGTTTTCAGCTTTTCTTTTTTCCTTTTTCTTTTAATTCCTTGCTGACGTCATCCTTGCGCATTAAATCTATTTTCCTTCAGAAAAATAATTCATGAAATCATATAAATCCAAAATTAGGGTTTTATTAATAAGAAAATATTGGAAAATTCTTTAACAAATATATGGTTTCCTTAATAAAATAAATTTTTTTAATATTGAATAGTGTTTTAATAAATCTAAAATAATTGTTATAATGTTTAAATATGTTTCCTTTAATGTTTTTAATTATGGAAAATATGTAAATATAGAGAAAAATGAATAAATGAGTTTCTCTTTAGTAAATAAATCTAAATAATATATTTTAATTCTTTTTAGAATTTCTTTAGTTACTAATTTTTTTTAAATTTCAAATAATTGCTATGAAATCTAGAAGTTCCAAGAAAACCCATATGCCTTCCTTTCACCCTTCCAAGCCATATCTCCACTGTTGCAACTCTGATCTAATCGTTTCCTATAATAATTCACCAAAAAAAAAATTGAATTGTTTTGTGTGTTTTTGGCTCTTTTTAGTTCTTTGGGTTTATTGTCTTGTTTTATTTTGCGATTAGACGTCAACGTCCTGAAGGAGGAGTTTGCAGGTTTCCATATCATAAGTTCGAGGACCTCACTAAGCAATAGGGTGAACATAAGTTATCCTTGATGCATTTTACTCCTAAGTTTCCAAATGTTTTTGTTCTACAAAGTTGCACGCTTATTGTTGTCGGTAGGAAATCCAAGATAGGCTTGACTTAGTATTTCTCATATCTACCTTGTCGCCTCGGTTTTGGTGGGATCAAGGGTAGAATTTCTTAGTCTTGCTTAGGAGTTGGATCAACACACTTGGTATAATAATTCTGACAATGGTTCTATAACGAGAGAAAATTATGAAAATGTTTTTAGTAACATGGAACTTTGGGTTTGGGAAAGTTTGGCATGTTGGCTGGCCTACGATGTGTTCTAGGAAAACATGGGCTTTGTCAGATAAATGGTGATTTCCTTGTATTGGATGGTGGCGGTCTTGCCTAGACCATGTTAAGGACCGATTTATGGTGCGATCGGACCGAGCTTTACAGTACAACTACAAGCCTGGTATGGGATAGGTCTGGCTAACTAATTAGTTTTCTCCCAACATATTGTAGACTAGAGGGTGGAACATGTAATAGATGGAATTTTCCTAGAATCGTATGGCGCAAGAGGGGGCTTCTGTTGTTGAGGTTATTATTCATATGGCAGTGGAACATTAGCGGGTTGACACTTGTTGGGAGGTACTTTATAAAAGCCTTGCAATGGATTCCTAGCTCACACCTTAGAAGTGCATAAGAGTTTTCCGTTGGCCAGCGGATACTTGACAAAACAGGATAACACATCTTGTGGGTAAAGTGTACAACTCTGCAGAGTGTAAAACTGATTAATTAGCCATGCTCGCGGTTATGAACAGCAAGGAATGCCACCCCATGATTAGAATACACTGGAATGGTTATATTTTGGGTTGGTGGTTGATTCATGGTTGTAGGAACCATGTTTGAGGTGGTCAGCTTCGATTAAGGTGGTTTATGTCAAGAAGGATAATTCTTGAGGTTGTCTTTATTCAGTATTTACTTTTGCTTTTATTAACTATTTTAGTTAAATATTGTCTGTATGCAAATTAGCCCTTGTAAGCTTTATTACTGTGAAAGTCTTCTTTACATCTTTTACCATAATTTACAGGTACGAGACGTACTCACACTTGCTACAACCATAATGCTCAGTCAAGGAAGATTCTGATGATTACTCTGAGGACAAAGAATTCTAAGATGGTGCTCTACATTGACTGCCTGTGGGAGATACATAATAAGAAGACTACACTAGCTACGGAGTTTTATTTGCTTTTTGACCCTTGAAAGTCCCTTCTGTAATCATGGATAATTAAGTTAAATTGTGATATTATATTTTGTTTATCATCTATGAAGTCCCTATATATTGAGATTGATTACTGACTCGATATATAGTATATGTATTGTTCTATTCTTAGATCGGTCCGATATATACTTCGTCGACTTGATGGGTACCCTGTTGTTGTTCTGTCCCGACGGAGCTACAAAAGCCCTAATGGCTTTCTCCAATTCAGGTTCTTCCGCAATTAGAAGGGTGTACAATGCTTAGGGTTAGTAATCACGACTGTTAGATGAAGATTAGTGTACAATAACAAAGTGCTTGGCTGTTTGTGGTCTCCTCGCCTCCACCTTCACTCCCGCTTCTCATCAGCAGTAGAAGGCATACTTGGACCTGGACACAGCAAGTAGGGGGCCTGTGGCACCACGGCCGGCGTTGTGGTGGGAATCATGCCTGCTGGCCTTAGCAGGCTAGGAATTTGTATGAATTTGCGATTGGTGGGCTAGATCAAAGGAACGGGAGAGAGGATCAAGATTTTTGCATGATATCTCATGAGCAAATCAAACAGTTGCATCAGAAGGGGGAAATAACAAGGACCAAAAATGAGTTACATGGGCATTTTGAGGGAATCTTTGTAAAACAAGACCAACAAAGTTTTCTCCTACCAGTGCATCAACGGTGCCTACCTGGACGCCATATTAGCTCAACGTGGCATGCCCCTTCCCTTGGTACACTGTCCACATCACCTTGCGCACCACCAAGTCAACTTTTGTGATCTGTTTGAGTATTTTGTAAGAACTACTTTACTTTACTTTACGGTGCCTACACTGTCCACCCCGCAAGTTGTTGTACCTCCGGTGTATTTTACTTAAATAACTACTTTACTTTATGAAAGCACAATTTTTTATATGTTGTTGAATAATTGGTCATCTTTTACGTTGTGTTTCTCTTAGTGGTTTGTTGAAAAATTGGTCATCTTTTATGCTATGCGTCTCTTTGTGCAAACATATGGGACATTGTATACTATGCAATCATGCATCTGGGGGCTGTTTGGTTAGGGGCTAAAGGAAGCTAAGCCAAAATTAGGCTGTGTCCTGAAAATTTGTCCTCCGTTTGATTTGAGGCTAAAATTTGGTCATGTCGAAAAATTTTAGTCAGCCAAAATTTTTCTATAGAGCTTGTAGGCAAATCTCGGATGGTCAAATCGTTCGCTAAAATTTTGGCTTGCTCTCAAACCAAATGCTATTTTAACGACCAAAATTTGACAGTCTTATTTGATCTCTGATCAAATTTTAGCTCGGCCTGTTAAGACAAAGAATCAAACAGCCCCCTCATCACCATCCAACTGCCCATGCCAGGAGCTTCCGAACTTACTTCAACATGAATTCTCACAAGTAAAACAAAGACCTGTGGATCCACTTGTGTTTTTGCACGACACCCCCTGCCCCAGCATCGATCTGATTCCGTTGGATGCATATCAATCCTCCTCCCAGCTCCGGTCAACACATCCGAATCCTCCTAGTGATCCATATTCTTACTTATTTCCATATTATTTGTTGCCATGTTCATTTTATTTTGTATGATTATGTCTTTTATTTATTTTTATTTGGGCAGATGATTATGCCTTTTTATGACGATGCAGAGCACTCTTAAAGGGGTCCGTGTAGTAGAGGCGAGACTAAATGGGTTATATAACCTGTTATCATTTGATGATTAATTCCTGACTGACAGCGCCCGAGACAATGAATAATAGGTTGACTTCGACCAGGAGATGTTCATCTTCCATGGAGCAACGGCATAAACAAAGCGCTTAAAGTGTCGAATGCCCAGGTGGCATGTTTCTGTCTGTGTGAAGGACAATAGATTCTTCCGCACAGCACTGCAATCAAGAGTGTGCTGCCTATATTAATGCATAAACCTGTTTTCAGTAGCATGGAATTAATCATCTGCCATGTCTTGCTGCAGGTGAACAAAATTGGGTTACTACTACTATATATTTTTGCATTTACATTCTTGCAATTCTTCAATAAAACTATCAGTTTCCCCCTATATACATCATCTTGTTTTCGGATTGCAGAGAATTTAGTCACTTGATTAGTCAAAAAAAAAAGTCGCTTGATATAGTTCGATGTGATCTAAGTTCCTTTGGGCTCAGGTCAGGAGTATTTCATAATGATGTCCACTTGCATGTCCACAGACTATCTGGCATTTCGTTAGTTCATACCCAATGTTGCCCGTCAAACGGCAAAAGAATTTCGTGGATATATACAACCTGGCACAATCGAAAAACTCAAAGCAACTATGTACAATTCAGCTTCACATTGAGCTAACACACCAGCCCTGAGTAAAGATCATCCAACGCTGTGTACAGAAACTTAGCAGCATTTGGTCTTTCCACATTCCCCATAAGAATGTCGCAGGTCGTTAGATACGGGTCACCGTAAAACCGCAGATTAGCATCCATCCGTGTGGTAACTATGTTCCCTTCTAATGAAACACCAATGAATGCACCTGTGAAGTAAAAAAAAAACATCGTGAGGATTAATTGTGGGTGTGTTTGGTTATCCGCATGGCTTTTCATAGAACTACAAGACGAGTAAAAGTAGGCTGAGCGGATGCAATGATTTCGAAAAGAAGAGTGTGCGGTTGTCTGCATGAGCGAATGTAATGACCCTACACTTGTGGATGCAATGACCATGTGAAGGTGTTTGGTTATATACATGCGCGGATGCAATAGTTCTGCACTTGAGACTAACGGATGAACCCGTTAAAGCATTGTAGCAGATGCAATACATCTACCGAGCCAAGCTCCAAAGATAAGCTCGATTCGGACGTATCCATCGAGCCAGACCCAACTGAATAATTGCATCCGTAGATGTAGGAAGGAACAATCAAACGACCTTCTGTGCGGGAATATACACACGGGCAAAACCAAGATACCCCTCATGCGCCTGTAGCCACAGAACCATGCAAAAGCATGATGGAATATTACGGACATGAACACCCATACAAATGTTCTTGATGGCTAATATTCAATCCAAAATTTGGGATATTAAGTCAAACAATATCCAAGTTAGCACTAACTCTTGGAAAGATGCTAATATTAACAATAACAACTTGTATTCAATGGTATCCCATATGAGCAATATATAGAATACACAAAGGAGTAGAGGATAATGACTCTATATTCCTAATACCCCTCAAATACAAGACATACGAAATAGCGTTGCATTTGAAAGAGATGACACTAAGTAATAAACTTAGACAAAATAAAACTAATACATCTAAAAACTGTTTCTTCAAAACCGTCGTAGAGTAGAGTCTTGTATTCATATCGAATCAAGCCGAAGAAATGCAAAACGAAGCACAGGAGTAGAATCGTGATGATGACAACAAATAAATGCCTTTGGTCGAGAATCGCAATAAAGCGACAACAAGTAGCAAGATAACATATGTAAGTTATCACAAAAGCTACGGGAAGACCAAGATGACAAAAGAATGCCCTAAATGAAAAGTAGCAATAGATGACAAATAAAGTCGCCACAAAAGCTAAAAAAGATCTAGATAGCGTGGTTGCATAAAAAACAACAGGGAAAGAAAGAGCCTAATTGATGAAGGAATATGTGAACTCGCATGACATAGACGAACTCAAAGAGAGACTAAGACTTAGATATGAACTCAATGGAATTTAATGAAACTAAACTCAAAAGAAGCTATCAACATAGGTAAAAGCTAGCAAGCAAGATGCAACACAACCAATCAAACAAGAGAGCAAAGCAGAGTAGCAACAAGCTTGCCCATAAGGTAGCAGCGCTACTATGTTACTAGAGAAACAGAGAGCATGGCAGAGAAGAGCTTCTATCTGCGAAGGCAGAGCAGATGGTGGGTTGTGAGAGCGGCAACCTCTGGCGTCGCGATCTGACTGAGAAGACACCACGATGGCGTAGTCTGACAAAGAGAACCGAATCCGTTCGGCTGTGCAGAAGCGGATGACGAGGCGACTATGTGGAAGCCAACGATGACAGCTGTGCGGAAGCGGGCAATAAGATGCCACCGGTGACGAAGACGAGCCACCAACGTTGAAGATCCAATGGTGGCGGTGATGAAGATGAATGACCTTGCATCACGTCTCTAAGCCCCATCAATGCGGATCCAAGTGGAGATGAGCATGAGCGCCATTGCAGACCTAAGCAGCGGTGGCATGATTTGGCAGAGAGTGTCACGGTCCAGGAGACAGAGGACCATTGACACGCACGACAGGGAAGCACGCTTGGCGGTGGTGGTCGGCTGCAAGCGAGACAGTGGCCGAGGACAAGGAAGCGGCGACCGAGGATATCAAGATGGCGACAAAGAGGTGAGCCCATAGCGACGAAGAAGACATGCAGATCCAACAGCGGCGGCAGCAAGATCTGGGCAAGACGCCAGCGGGGAGCAGCGCACGGCAATGGGACGATGCAATCAGGGCAGCACGGTGGATAGGCTCTTGCATGCCGGGCAGGCGATCATGGAGGACCTTGGGCGGGCGACGCTCGGAGGTGGGCCAAGCAGACGGGACAGCTAGGAGTGGAGCCAAGCAACGACAGAGGCGCACGTAGATCCGACTAGGGCCGACCCAAGCAATCGGGACCGATCAGATCGGCAGAAAGTCGATAGGCTGCAGGAAGTATGCGTGAAAGTTGCAACACGCAAGGGAAAAAAAACCCTAACTCTAATTTTAGCTCTATATACCATATTATGAATAACAATTTATATTTAATAGTAGCCTCGTAAGGCAATATATAGAGTACAATTTATATTTAATAGTAGCCTCTGAAGGCAAGATAGTACCGGATAAAGACTCTAATAACCTATACGTAAGGGATAAGAACTCTATTTCCTAACTGTCAACAGATCAATAGTCCCCAAAATCTAGACAACTGAACACTCAATTTAATTTTGCAATAAACATTTAAACTTCTGAATTGGCTAAACTTAAGATAAATACTGAATTCAGATAAAAAGAAACCAAACTTTGTAGGCTATGTTTTCGGTCTAAAGATAAATTTTCTGGTCATTGCAAACTTGAAGTTTCAAGGATGAGAAGGCTAAACCATTGGCAATGACGAGGCTAAAGATCTCACTGTAAGACAAAATCGTTACCTTTGCTGCAGCTATATGTATAACAAACTCCTGATCCTTTATCACCAGCTCTCAGGTCTGCTTCTAATACTCTGCCAACAGGTCCTGCTGCAACACTTACACCTGCCCCAAGTGAAAAATGCATTCGGCTGCAGAAAGTTTGGACAGCTTCTGAACCATGGAGCACTATGATGAAATCCATTAGCTCACCACCAACCTGTGTGTGCAAACGCAAGTATGTAACATGCAACCAGAAATTATCGGCGAACTCCAGGACTACTATGACCTAAAACATAAATTATTTTTGGACAATAACAATTAACACAAACATGTATTGCCTTAAAACTCCTTACGCTGGCCAACTAAGAGATCACAGTTGTACCATTTTCTACAACAAGCAAAATGTTTCAAGATGATGTTTCTCTTTAATAAACTAAAACTTGCAGAGCCCCAGGCAACAAAATAAGTAGCCATTTCTAAATTAGCCTGAAAAAACTGGCAGCATGTTCAATCTTTCACTTAAGTCCCATCTATTCACCACTTTCATCAAATTTTTTAAGGGCGTAGTAAGATCAGATATAGTGAAGTTAAGAAACATCGTATCATTGGTGTAACCACGTCAGAAAGCAAAAGAGCGAGGAATCAATGTATGCACAATTCCTGTGATCACAATTCTTCATTCTACAAGAGCTCCATGATATTGCCCTGACAAATGACATGAACCACAGACCCACTGCAAGATATAATCATTATGATTCAAAGAACACACAAAACTACTGTGTTTTTTAATAATGAAAACACAAATCCTGTAAAATCTAACACAATAAGCGCTATGATAAGCAAATAATAAGTGATGTGTGTAGTTCCTAAGAAAACACCACACGGCATGCAATAGAAATAAATAAATGACGATGCATTTGCAGCCTAACACTAAAAGGTGGTGGGTGATCTATGTCTTAGGGCTATAAATCCTACCTGCGTGCGTGTGATAAACTCAAGAACACCAGAGGTTATCCGGGTTCAGACCTCTTTGAGGATAATAGCCCTACATCCTGTGTATTTTTTGATATAGATCTGAATGAACTGGTTACACTTGCCCTGTTCTCCGTGTCTCCCTCCCTTTATATATCCGAGGGAGATTGGACTTACATAGGGACTCAAACTAGACTCAGGCTTAGCTAATCCTTCTAACATAGGCCCATCATTACAACGAGTGGCCTCATTCCACTTGCCCTGTCGATCTGCAGGGTCTGTCCCATCGTTCCCACGCTCGCGCCATCCTGTCACATGGTCTGCCAGGTCCCGTCCCCACACACCTGCAAAACCTACTGACACATATTGTCAGGTCGTCCCATAGTATTTAATGCTACAAGACGTGACATGGAAAGCCTATGGCGGCCACGCCTAGATCCTCCTGGAAGAACGACCTCAGCAAGAGAAAACATTTAAGTTGAAAAATATGTAATGAAATTAGACTGATTAGGCTCATACCTGCCTCCGATCAGAGAAAACTGGTCGCGAGGTTCCTATATGATATCTGGGGACTGATCGGAGAAACTAGTTGCGTGGTTGCTGGCTGAACGCGCCGAGGGGCCATTCTCCTGCGCAATCATGACATGTGGAAAAGACTGATATTTTATCGCCGTTGGTCCCCCTGCCAGGGGACCCTATTATTCTTTACACCGACAGTAGCCTCCAAGCTCCCGCGTAGATACGGTAGATGTAGTAGTTTGTTATGTGGTCGTGGTCGGACCCATTCGTACCATTTGGGCCCCAGGTGAACATGAGTTCGCCCAGGGCGTGGTTGGCGACATGGTCCACTTTCGTTGTTGGCTCAGAAAACCATATCCAAAGGAGAGATTAAACGTTCAGAGAGAGAAAATCCTAGGAGAGAGAAAAAAGGAAGACGTGTGCATGAGAGAGGATCGTGGGAGAGATAACCTTTAATTGCCGCTGGACCCGAGAGGATTTTGGTTCCCCATGCAACCTCTCGAATTCCGAAACGACTGGGCTCGCGACGGTTAGGATATCGCGCTAGCCCTATAAATTGGACAGCCAAAGGTTCCCCACGAAACTTTTCACCATCTGACCAGACCCTAGAGCCTAACGCCCATCGCCTTCTTCTCCATCAGAGCTTTCCTAAAAGCCCTCCCCCAGAAATCCCATAGCGTCGCGCACTGGCAACGAGCCAGACTTTCCCAAGTCGAAGTTCACCGAGGCGAGGCTAAAAGTGATGTATGAGAGTCGTTTTCTCCCTCACCGCCTTTCTTCTGGGTACTGTGCTAGGGAGGACACGTCTGCTCCCCACGAGGGGGAGATCATGATGTTTGCCTCCTTCCTAGCCGGACTCGTGCCATCCTTCTCCGAGTTCTTCACTATTGTCGTTTCCTTCTATGACGTCCATCACCTCCATATCAACCCTAACTCCATTATCATGCTGAGCGTTTTTGCTTATATGTGCGAGAACTTTTTCAGGGTCGAGCCGTGCCTCGATCTCTTCAGGTACTTCTACACGGCCAGACCGTTGGCCAGGCCAGCCACCAAGAGCTACGGGTTTCGTCTCCGTGACAGCCTTGCCGGCTCATACCTCAAGATGGGCTTTAAGTCCTCGTGGTCGGGCTAGAGGGAGGACTGGTTCTATCTCAAGACCGAGAACGCCATGGATAATTTCCGCGTGCCGCGCGGACCGACTCAATACAACGAGGACTGGGGAAGCACCCGCACGTCCACCACGGAGCTGTTGGTCCTCGCGGCTCGGGTTAAGAACCTCGTGAACGCCAAGTTGACGAGAGCGGACGTCGTCGTGATTTCATCAAGCGCCGATTGTGCCCTCTGCGGAGGAGAGAGCACCCAACCTATTTGTACACCAGGACTGATGACATCACTCGGGAAAGCTTCACAGGTAACATCGCATCCCTTTTCATGGTGTCTACTTGTTGATCGTATGGTATCTTACGTATTCCCTTATCTCAGAGTTGGTTGACGATGTCGTCGACCAGCGCGTCAAACTCCTAATGGCGACCGCTGCGAGGAAGAACGGACATCCGTGAGACGCTTTTCCGCTGTGCGATTTGTTGCCTTCAGAGAGGGCCCGCCGCATGGTATGCTTGGCTTTTTCTTAGACTTTTTGATCGCCGATCTTCCCATGTGTTGAGGTTCCATAATTCGTGTTACAATACGATCTTCCACTAGTCGACGTATTGCGTCCGATGACTGCCGAGACCACGGTCGCAGAAGTCAACACAGCTGGTCGCGAAGCTAGCCAAACTGCCCAGAGCCAGACGGAGGCTACAGGTGGCAGTCTTGAGAGTGGCGCCGGCCAACAGGGGGCTAACCCGCGTTGCTCTGACCAGCCTCACTCCGACTACTCCCGCCCTGACCAACTCGACCCCGACCAGGTGCCCACCGACCAAACATCCCTCGACCAGACCCCTTCTGCCCAAACCGAGAGCGGTCAGGCCGTTGTTGACCGAGCGTCTGCGCTTAGGGGGAAAAGACTGGCGGAGGACTCGTCTGTCCTAGATGCGTCCAAGCGCATCCGTGGGTCGCCCGCAGACCTGTCCTCCTCTAATAGACAGTCCAGCGGCTTCGCGAGGACCAGGCTCATGCTCACGTCTCAGCGTCTGCGGTGAGTTCTCTGGTTGGTGTAGGATACATTGAGTTCGTATTTTGCACGCATAGAAGTATTTATTGTTCGCGGGTGTTTATTTTTTCTACACGTTACGTAGGCATCAAAGTGCTAACTCTTCGCATGAACGCCAAAATCCCTACATGCGTGCATCGTATTCACCCATCGTTTGCATTTCGAGGCGTTTATTTTTCGCGCGTTCACGTTACATTTGCATCGAAACATGTATTTTTCGCATGAATGCCGAAGTATTCACCTTCGGTGCGTTTGCATAGCATAAACGAGTCAAAGTACTTGTTTTTACCCTCTACGAGTATATGCAGGTTTTTATGCTCCGCTTGAGAGCTGTTTCTCCCTCCCATACAGATATTTACCCTTCGCACGATATAGCTCATTATTATATGCCAAAGTATTTACTCTTCGTACACTCACATCACATGCGCTCGTATTGCATGCGTGCCAAAGCATTTACTCCTTTGAATATGTATGCTAATCCTTCGCTCGAGGGACTTCATTCCTTGCTTGCAGGTTTACTCCTCAAATTGCAGGTTTTTACTCTTTGATTAAGATAATATATTCGGAATGCTCAGAGCAATTTCTCTTCATGCACTCGTATAGTACATGCACCGAAAATTGAATTTTTTTCACATGTTTGCACTCACTTGCATTGTTTATGCACCGAACTACTCACCCTTCGCTCGTGAGTTGAAGGAGTCTCCTTTTAGCAGGATTTATCCCTCTTCATGAGTATTTCAATTATTCACGGTTTCTAACCCTTCGTCCAAGAGACTATCTTATTACATTCATTTGTCTAACTCTTCGCTTGAAGGATCTTATTCCTCAATTACAGGTTCTTACCCTTTGTGTAGGTAGCAAATGCATAAAAGAGTTTGCTTTTGCCCTTCGAACCACATGCAAGCTCTAACCGCTTGCAGGTTTCAACCCTTCGCATACAATGATTCACTCTTGTATGCCGGAGCACTTTCAGTAATCTTAATCGCTCTTATATGCATCGTGCAATTTCATTCTTCGCTTGTTGCCAAAGAGGCTATCTTTGTGTGCTCATTTTCCGTTCACGCCAAAACTCTTTCTTGCTAACATGCAGGTTTTATCCCTCTTTGTGAGTTTTTTCACTATCACATATTAACCCTTCGCTTGAAGGACATTGTGTCTTGAATGCACGTTTTGACACTTCGGCTAGGGTTTCTACCCTTCGTTCAAGGTAGCGAATTTTTTATGCCAAAGGCAATTATCCTTCGCCTTCAATCATTATATGCATTTTCATTACAAACGCACCTTACTTTATCCTTCGCCCATATGCCAAAGATCTCTCTCATGATTACAGTTCGCTCGTGCCGAAGCGTTGTTCACATGAATGATCTCTCTTGAGTTCCGAAGCGTCTTGTTTCTATATATGCGATGCGTCCTTGTGCCGAAGTATTTAACTTCATCGTTCTTGCTTACGAGTTTGAGCGATTTACCCTTCGTATGAAAAGCGAAGTGTTCTATTTTGTGTAGGATCGATCGCATTAAAGCGTTCACCCTTCGCTTATTTGCCGAAGTGTTAATCTTCACGTGCACCCGAAGCTTAGCACATGTTTATTGGTTACATGTTGATGACATTATGCTTGTTGTGCACTTTGTCATGACTCATCAGAGTGTGCTTTTAAACGTATACATGCCGAAGCGCTTAATTTTTCACATACGTCCGTTGCATTACCGCACGAAGTATCTATTCTTCACATAAATGATGAAGCATTACCTTCTGTGTATTTAATACATAAATGCATCGAAGCATTTGTTTTTCACATATGCAGGTTCTTACCCTTTGCTCGGGGGAATATTCATTCCCCGTACACAAGTTATAACCTTCGCTTGTAAAGCATAACACGAATCACTTGCAGGAATCCATGCTCTTCGCAGGATGAAGGTGACAATCATTTGCTGATAATCCTTCGCTTCTATCTATACTGTTATGTTGAAACACTGATTGCACAGTGCACAAGATGAGGGATAACACTTGCCTTAGCAAAAAATTGTAAGACGAAGTGACAGTTGAGCTCAATAAGAGGCAACGCACCTTCACGGCAATGAAAAGATGAAGCGTCAATCGACCTTAAATTGAAGCTTCGCCTTCGCAAAAATTGTAAGACGAAGTAAAGGTTGACCTCAATAAGAGGCAACGCACCTTCGTGGCAATGAAAAGACGAAGCGTCAATCGACCTCAAAATTGAGGCATCACCTTCGCAAAAACTGTAAGACGAAGTGAAGGTTGACCTCAATAAGAGGTAATGCGCCTTCGTGGTAATGAAAAGACGAAGCGTCGATCAACCCCAAAACTGAGGCATCGCCTCCGCAAAAATTGTAAGACGAAGTGGCGGTTGACCTCAATAAGAGGCAACGCGCCTTCGTGGCATTGAAAAATTGTAAGATGAAATGCATGTTCTTACCCTTCGCTCGAGGGAATATTTATTCCTCATACACAAGTTTCAACATTTGCATGAGAAAGCTCTTATTGCTCTTATACATAAACTTTTAATCTTCGCGGGATGGGGCTTATCCCTCACACCGAAGGTTTTATCCTTCGTTGCTACATTTATCATTATGCCGCAGCGTTTACTCTTCGATTGTACTTTTCGTGCATCTATTTAACACATGCACAAAAAGCCGAAGTGCTGCTTAACCTTAAACAAAGGCAGCGTACCTCTCGACTTGAAACAAAAGACGGGAGTTAAGAGTGCATGTCCTCGCACCGAAGGTAAAAGAGACCTTCGGGAACAAAAAACCGAAGTGTTGCATGACCTTAAACGAAGGCAGCACACCTCAACTTAAAACAAAAGACGAGAGCTAAGAGTGCCTGCCCCTGCACCGAAGGCAAAAGAGACATTTGGGAACAAAAAACCGAAGTGCTGCTTGACCTTCAACAAAGGCAGCACTCCTCAACTTAAACAAAAGACGGAGGCTAAGAGTGCCTGCCCCCGCACCGAAAGCAAAAGAGACATTCCGGGAACAAAAAGCCGAAGTTCTATTTGACCTTAAACAAAGGCAGCACACCTCTCGACTTAAAACAAAAATGGGGGCTAAGAGTGCCTACCCCCGTACCGAAGGCAAAAGAGGCCTTCGGATTACATCAATGCATTTAAGTATTTATTCTTCATGTCCACATACCAAACATATATCGATTATAATGTGTATTTCATCTCTAGAAAGGGGTGCGAAGCATCTATTGTCCTACATGACAGGAAGTCGAAGTGCGGCGGGTCCTTAGGTAAAGATAGCGCACCAATCGACTTAAAAGGTTGGCGAAGGCCCAACAAAGAGGACCGAGATACCGCTCAGCTTCAAGTAAAGGCAATGCTCCACTCAGACCTCAGACAACAAGTCTTGAAGACACGACCATTTGCGTTTCGAGAAGCCAAAGATCCTTTCGTACACGGTGCATTGCCGACCACCTTCGTCGACAATGGCTACTACTTCGGTCATGTTGGCACTTTCGATATCGACTCATCGTCATCTTCAGCATCGACATCGACTCAGAGTGAGTCGCCCTCACCTTCGGCTTCAACAACGTCGATGAGACTCCGGATGGAGTCTTCGATGGCTTCACCCCCGTCTACTTCGACTAGAGGGGCCTTCGGCCACGTCCACTTTGGCCATGTAGACGACTTCGCCTTCGTCAACTTCGACTACATCGACCAGAGGGGCTTCAGCCACGATGACTTCGCCTTCGTCAACTCCGACTACGTCGACCAGAGGGGCTTCAGCCGCGACTACTTCGCTTCGACCGCGACGACTTCGCCTCCGTCGACTCCGACTACATCGACCAGAGGGGCTTCAGCCGCGATGACTTCACCTCCGTCGACTCCGACTACGTCGACCAGAGGGGCTTCGGCCACGACGACTTTGCCTCCGTCGACTAGGCGATGACTACGGCCGCGACGCCTTTGATTTGTCAACTTGGACATCGAACAGAGGGCCTTCAACACACGACTTCGTCTTTGGCGGCTATGACATCGATAGAGGGTCATCGTCCATGACTACTTCACCTCCGTCGACTCTGACATCGTCAGAGGCTTCATCTTTGTTGACCATGGCATCGACCAGAGGGGCTTCACTCATGATAACTTCACCCAAGCCGACTTAGACTACGTTAACTACACGGCATCTTTCACCACTCACGAACACAGGGGCTATGGGGGGCACCCAGAATGTCCCGTCCTGGGTCGCAAGAGTTTGGCCGGTGCACGTAAGCGGAGATGCAAGGAAACCATGGACTTTGGCGGGTCGTGACAATAGTCATCAAACTTGGCTACCTACGTTGAAGCTGCTTTAGTCGAAGCCTCAGCAGCAACTTTCGCCGAGCACTCACTTCATCAAAGACCCCTTCGCCAGAACCCCCTTCGCCGACCAGGACGAAGAAGAACCTTCGACTTCTACTGCAGAGGAGCACCTCTTGAAGCTGTAGCAGCAACCTTTGCCGAGCAAGACGAAGCGTAGTTATGAGTGTTAGCTCTAGCAACCATGTAAGGAACATGCGCATGTACGCGCTCTTTTCTTCATGCCCTTTTTTCCCACTGGGTTTTGAGATGGAGTTTTTAGCGAGGCGTACATGTCAGCAATAAACCTGAATCTTTTCCTAGTAATAGTTGTTCATCCTACTGTCCCATGAGAGCTTGCAGCTGAGGGGCAACTGTTGGGGAAAGACCCAGGCCTACAAAGGAGCACATGTAGCAAAGCAGCCCATGTAAAAGCCCAAAGACCTCTTTGTAATATTTGTACCCCACCAAGGGGTGGAGAGGAAGTATCACCTCCCTCTCACCTATATAAAGGACCCAAGGGGTCAAGAGGGTAGGGGTTGATTCCTCCCACCTCCACTCTCTCTCTCTCTTTGCCTGGAATAAACCCCTCCGGCACTATAGCTGGAAATAGTTCCAACAGTATGCACAATTCTTGTGATCACAATTCTTCATTCTACAAGAGCTCCATGATATTGCCCTGACAAATGATATGAGCCACAAACCCACATAAAGATATAGTCCTTATGATTCAAAGAACACACAAAACTACTGTGTTTTTGAATAATGAAAACAGAAATCCTGTAAAATCTAACACACTGAGCCCTATGATAAGCAAATAATAAGTGATGTGTGTAGTTCCTAAGAAAACACCACATGGCATGCAATAGAAATAAATAAATGACGATGCATTTGCAGCCTAACACTAAAAGGCGGTGCCATTTATGATTTATCTACTGACGAATTAGCAGTTGATCACACAAAAGAACAATTTAGCAAAAAATTTACTACCTGTGCTCCCCATCCAAAGCCAACTGAAAGTATAGCGGATGGTGCAGACCATGACCCATCAGATCTTCGAGCAACTACTAAGCCAGTTCCAAGTTTGTAAGTAAGAAGAGCACCAGCTTTTACAACTGTCAAGATGGCAAGCCCACTAGCTCCACTAAGAACTGCGTGAGGAATAGACTTCTCAGGGTTTATTCTTGCAACCTGCATTAAGATTTTTTTTAAAATCAAATTCAGATTCTAGCTATTTCTAGGGAGTAACAAGTAAATACAGAATACAAAATAAAGAAACTGAATTCAGTAACCTGGCTATAGCTCCTGATGGAATTTGCTGCCTTATATATCTCATGCTCCATTGTTAATCCAATAGGCAAATTTAACCATCCTCTCGCACAAGTCCAATCCATAACATCATGCTTTGCAGTTTGTGTGGCATTGCTGACAGAATTAATCAGTAAGTTCTGCAATGGATCAAGCCTATCGTAACATGCATCACAAACTCTTTGTGGATTCCGCTCACGAAACTTGACAGGCAATAGACATCGTCCTTTTGAGCATGCTCTACAAAATATTCCTCCGCAGAATCGACAATGATGCCTTCCACAGGTAACAGCAGAGAAAGGAGAAGCACACTGCATGCACGAGCTAGCATAACTGTCAGGAAGCCATTCTGGTGGTTCTGCTTCCAACACAGCCCTATAAATGTTGTAATTTAAGGCTTCTTCATCAAGCACTGGAGGAGCACTTGGCATATAGACTGAGGAATGCAAGAATGTATCTCCATCATCACTTGACCCCAAGAATGAGACACTAGCCTTAGAGTCCTTTGGATGTTGAACTTCAGCACTTTTGCAACTACGACCAATGATTGCAATTATACCACCAAGAATGTTCTTAATATTTACGGGCTTTTGTGCCTTCACTGGTGTGGAGCCCCAACACTCATCAGGGCATTCATATCCATCAAGAAAATCAGCTTCCCCATCAAACGCCTTTTGCCCGCTCCATTTTGGCTCAAATGAGTTAATGATGTTTCCAGCTGTTCCCAAAGCCCCTTCTATATGCTGAGGCAACGACTTTGGATCAAATGAGTTAATTGCATTCCCAATTGTTTCCATAACTTTTGATTGAATCTCATCGTTCAGGCTGTTTATCAATCCTGGTGCAGGCAATGGATGATAGGAGATAACCTCTCTATATTTTTCCATGGTAGCAGATTACGAGCACATGACTTCCTGAAAGACTAAAACCAGCAGTGAGAACATGCTTAACATGCCTACCAGGCGCGAAAACATCTGCATAGACAATGCATAAGAGCTGATAAAGAAAACATCTGCATATTCCCATTGCTACATTCAGGTCCAGGTTGACCATAAGGATACAAAATTGTAAATTGTCACACTCTAGAATTTAAGGGCTAGGAGAGCCAGAAAGGGTGGAGGTTGTATGACTGCTCCCTGATTTCTGCACAACATACATGGATGAAAAAATTCCACAGAAGTCATAAAGGTCCAGAGAGCCCTGAAAGAGCAAAGCATGTATGGTTGTTCTCATCTAAAAACAATACGTCCCTAGTATTTTTTTTGCGCCAGAAGCCCAGATCCAGCTTCGATTGCACAGAAGACGTGCAATTTGTCACCTAATTTCAGGTGCAGACTTACCGTGGCCATGGGGGTTCAGTTGATGCCCCAAAATTTATACAAAATAAACTGCGCCATGTGGCGTTCCACGTCCTATTGGGTGAACTGAGATTGATCTTGCGCTCTGAATAAGAAGAACCTAATATAAAAATAAATGGATGGTTTCGGCTAACTGATGTACGAGTAGCACGCAGCGAACACATCCCAAGGATCCAAACTAACTGAATCGGCGGAAAGAAATATTTGGATTTGGCTGCTAGCGGCGCAGCAAGGAAAGAGAAGGTCCCACGGAACAAAACGAAATCCAAGAAAATTCCACCCAAGCAAGCCAGGGTTACTTACGAGCACAAGAGGAAGGCAACCAGTCCAAGTCTCCCCACCCCACGCCGGTCCAGTACAAGCAGAGGCGCGAGGAGGAGCGACGCCTCTCGACGAGAGAAGACTCCGGCGGATGGAGGCCTGGATCGTTGCGTCCCGTCGCTGGCGTCGAGGTCGTCACCTTCGGGGAATCGGGGCACGAGCACCACGGAGTCGGGGAGGAACAGGATAGAAGGAAGAAAACGCGACACGGCGACAGGGGGGGAGGAAGATGGGGATGGACGGCGACGAGACGGCGTAGCAGCGTAGCGGACACGATGAAGGAACTTGGTTTCTTGCCCGGCTTGTTTTTCTTGAGCTTTTTTTATTTTTATATTTTTTAACATAAAAATTTATTTAAATATATTCCAGATGAAAAAATTTACGAAAATAGACGTCTACCGCCCTCTTATAAGACGGTTAAACCCTTACCGCCCCCTCAAAAAGCGGTAAGCAGTCGGCCCGCAGCTTACCGCCTCTCATATAGGCCTTACAGCCCTCTGAAGGGGCGGTGCATAAACAGTTGCTAAAAAATTCTAAAACTTTTTGTACGTGTTCCATAATACATGTGCAACCCATTTTAATTGAATTTACCTAAAAATCATGTGTAGAATTTAAACTAAAATTCTCCAAAAAAATCTACTTTTATAACTTCTAACAATTGTTACTGCCTAAAATAAATTTTTAAAAATATGATAAAATTCACTAATATTCTTCTTATGTGATATGATAATTTCTAAAATTTTCAGCACTAGGTTTATATATGTTTGAATTCCAATTAAGTTAAAAGAAGAATATCATATGAAATTATAAAAATACATATAAATGGTGAATTACAAAGGAACTCACTTTTTTACCACATAATATAGGGCTGAAAATAATTTTAAAAATTATCACATCACATAAGAAGAATATTAGTGAATTTTACCAAATTTTTAGAAATTTATTTGAGGCACTAACAATTGTTAGAAGTTATAAAAGTAGATTTTTTTTGGAGAATTTTAGTTTAAATTCTACATATGATTTTTAGGTAAATTCAATTAAAATGGGTTGCACATAGATTATGGAACACGTACAAAAAGTTTTAGGATTTTTATAGCAATAGAATATCACTATTTTGAACAGATAAGGTAAGAGAGAAATTTAAATTCTTACAGCCCCTTCAGAGGGCTATAAGGCCTACCCGCCCTATGAGAGGTTGGTAAGCTGCGGGCCGACTGTTTACCGTCCTCTCAGTGGGCGGTAAGGGTCTAACCGCTCTATGAAAGGGTGGTAGGCGTCTATTTTTGTAAATCTTTTCATCCGGGATACATTTAAATAAATTTTTATGTTAAAAAATATAAAAATAAAAAAACTCATTTTTCTTACCCGACGTCTGTTGATTTCCTTGGGCCCGGCCCGGCCAACGAGGCCCGAGCTACGTTGCCGCTGTGGGCTTTCCGAACGTTTCTTTCATAGCTGGAATAGCACGCCAATTTTGGGTTCTCATCTTAGGGCCTATTTATTTTTTATTATGATTATGAATAAACGTAGAGCCACTGGCCAGAATTCGGAGTATATAAGATAACCTAGAGACTCCAGAGTTAGTACTTAGATTCTACCCGAGCACCCCTGGCCGGAGCCTTACCTGAAGGTTCCGACAAGCCAGAAACTCCAGGTGCAAACAAATATTAAGACCTTCTCGGTGTCCATGAGGTAATTGTGCCTCTCATATTTGGTCTAAAAAAATTATTTGAGCATTGAGACATCTTCAAGTCAATCTAAACGCATCCCTCTTAATAGTACGGTATTCTTAAACTCAAGTTCAAGAGTAAAAATAATTTAAATCTAATGAGTAATTATATGCTGTTTTCTTCCCTTTTTTAGGGACGTCAATCGTCGTTTAACTTCTCCAATGAGACTAAAACCTATTCATAACTTCAATAAACATATTAGTCCCTTAATCGTTTGTCATTAATTATCCAAAACCCACAATAGGTGTCTAGATGCACTTTTAATCTCCTATTTTTTAGATTGATGATAACACAATTAAAGTTTACAAAGGATAATTAAATTAAAGATTTTTTAATTCTAAGATATATGTGAGGTCCTCTAAAGTTGTGCATTGATTAGAATTTGAATTTTTTGAGATCAAATGCACAAATTTAAAAGAATTTTGCAAAAGCAACCCCTACATCTTAGCATTCGTGTGGTGCTACAAGTGTGAGTAAATATGACAATATGTGATACGCATGACATAATATATCACATAAAGAAGGAGAGAAATAAACATTGGACCATAGAATGTCATAAATATCACACTAACATATAGCGTCTTACAAATTTAAAGTTCAATGGTAAGCACACACATAGTTCATCACACATTATTACAAAAGTCTTACACGACCAATAAAACTGTTAAAAATTAAGAGTTTTGAATTGGAGACAGAACATGCTCAGAATCTAAACACTCCAGGTCAACTCGGACAATCCGGATTGGAGCAGAATAGACAGCTGAGCTAACTCAAGGATTTCCCTCCCCTTTTGGCATCAAGCACCAAAAATAAAGAGAAGCAAATATGATGATCTACTCGCTGCCTTCTTCATAGTCCCCATCTCCATCTCCATTGCTGCTACCATCATCATCTTCAGGAGAGCTTTCCTTGGTGCCTTCCAAGTCTTTTTCCTCTTATTCGGTCTTTTCTGCTTCTCCTTGAGCATGTGAAGTTTCAGCATCTCCTGTTGTAGCATGAGCCTCATTATACCAAGCCCACGTGTTTTCAAAGGCTTCGGACTCGCTTACTTCTTCTTTGGATGCGAGTGGAGAGTAAGGGGGCTCAATTATCAAATTAGCATAAATAGCCTTCTGTCTCTTCTCAATCTTCCTCAACCTCATACTAGTATTGTCTTTGTGCTCTTTTATCTTCACGACATTATGAGTGCAGATATTGAATATGGCCTTAAGTGCATTCTTGATGAAAGATGGAGAGCCACGTGAGGAAGATGTTCATCTTGGTGCTGCCCTTTGTGCTTCACTAGGAGCTGAGCTTGGAGGAGCCAAAGGAGGCAACGATAGAATGGAGATTGAGATGGAGTTTGGACTTGAGCAAGATTGAGCCCAAAGACACTTTAGGTATATTAGGGTTTAGAAAAAAAAACTTTTGCAGAGAATTTGAATAGGGTTTGAATTTGAACTGAGTTTGGAGTGAATTTAAGAGAAACGAAAAATGAGGTTGAACAAGAATAAGAGTAGATAACAAATTTGAATTTGGATTTGGGTAGAATTTGAGAAAGAGGAGAGATTGACTTTATACAAGGATTTGGATAAGGTTTGAATTGAACTAGAGAAGGATTAGATATAATCAAGGTTGAATAGATGATGAATTCAAGGATTTTGAATTCCAACCATTAATACCCTTAACTTATTCACTACTGAGTTTTGTAAAAACCTTTTTAAAATATTTTTCACTCAAAAAGCCAAAGAAAAAAAGAGCTCTAATGCATTTACCTGGCTCCTAGCAAAACTCAGCATGCAATACACACAAAATAATAACCTATATTGATTAAGAAAATAGGTTTTAAACCTATTCTACTAGTGAAGCTATTCAATAATCTTGGAAAATTTTAAATGTTATAAATTCTGGAAATCAGGGTGTTACAAATCTACCCCCCTTAAAGGAATCTCGCCCTCGAGATTCGGGCAGATCGAAAACGAGATAATGGATCTTGATCTTCAAGTCTTCTTCTCGCTTTCCAAACTGCTTTTTCTTCTCAGTGTTAACCTCATTCCCTGACAAACTCTGCTCACTTTGCTTTTGATGGCTTTTATAACTGTCTCGACAAATCTTAATTGATTACCCTGAGTACATTGGATTTTCTCGGATATTCCATTCATGGTATCTTCAATGGTTGTAGTTGTCTCTGATGTACTGTTCTAACTTTTTTGACATGTGTCACATAGTACCATATCCTTTGCTACACCACTCTTGTTTCCATACTACCGATAACAATCCTTGAGATCATGATACATCTTAGTGCTTTCTGATTCCTGAGAATTTCGTAGCTTTAGCACTTCTGATAAGTTTCCTTTATTATTTTTTTTAATAATCTTCTCATCTATTGATTGACCTTGACAGACCTTTTTTTATCCTTGAAGATTTAGTAAGGCATATCCTAATTCTGAGGAAAGAGTACTGGTTCTTAGCAATCACTTCTGTGGTCGAAGTGCAGCTTCTGGGTACTGTCCTTCCTTTAGCACACTTTATTACCGCATTACCTTTGCTGACTAGCCATTTCCAATATCTGTCTTTAGGTTCCAGAACCAAGAGATTACCTAGGAAGACTACCCCCTTAAAAAGGAGCGAACTTCTCTGACTTGCATTTCCAGTTCATGAGAAGTAGACAGACATGTAGCCTTTGCCAGGGAATATATCACACTTTTTTGTGCCTACTGAGCTTCTGTGAGCTTGATGGGATCTCGTCGATCTTGGCTATCTTGAGTTACAACTTGAAAGTTGTGACAATCTGAATGTTGGATTGAGATCTTCATATGGGATTTGGGGTTGATCCAGTCCCGTACGAGCTGCTTCATGGGACATCTTTTGACCCAGTGCGTAGGTTCTCCAGAGTGGACACACACCTTCTTCTCATCAGGTACAAGGATCCTTATGGGACATCCATTGGCATAGCGTCTTTCTTCTTCACAGCAAAAATACACCTTCCTTATAGGGGTACTCTGTAAATTTTCTCTTGACCTATGAAACTTCCTGGTTGACAGAACAAAAGTTTGTTCAGGAGTGGAACATAACCAAGAATTGTTATTTGCTTGATGGTCTTCAAAGGCTTTCTTCCTCTTCTTGTTGTTGCCTTGCTTTCTACGCTCGTCTTCTGCACCCAGAGCTTCAATGATCTTTAGCAGACTTTCTATATTCTGAGTCATGCACTAAAGGATTTGAGTCTGCGTCTCCAAAAATTGTTCCTTGTTGAATTGAGATTGCATCTACTGGATGTTGTTGTTATTGTTGGTACCCTTACCAAGCTAATCTTTCTTTGTGTTCACCATCTAATCGGGATTGAGGCAGAAGGTTAGGGTAAAAAGAGAAGGGACTAGAAGGAGAAAACTCAGCTATACTATTAACTATAGAGATATATAAGGAGCGCCGCTGTTACCAGATGCTAAAGCATCCCACAACACACTCCAGCACTCAAACAGAAAATCCAAATCACTCAAGGCACACCACAGAAGCACACACTACTAACCTCGCCCTAACGTTTACGAAGATTAGGGAAAAAAAATCCTCCTATGTCTCGAAAAATTAAAATCAGGAGCGGCGCAAAGGTAGATCTTCATATCTTCAGTGTTGTGGTAGACGATTCTTCCTTGTCGTGATGAATCTTCATCTTTATCATATAAATATTTACGCAAGGTAGGAGCGCCAAGAGCGATCTTCAAGTGCATCCTCCTCGAACAGAGTAGCTAGGATGGTTCAACAAATAATAGTTTGAAAGGAGGAATGTTGGAAATTCATTTGTCTCAATAGGTTGAAATGGGTAAGTAGAGAGAGAAAATGAGAGGTTAGAAAAGCACGGAGATAGTTTTTTTTTCAAAATAGGCTTTTAAAATATGACCTTATGGCATGACCATTCTATCTAGGCTTGCGTCCTACAGTCAGTATGGCTCTGATACCACCTCTGCCACACCCGATTTTAACAGCTAAAACCAGATGCGGCTTATGTGTGCTTAGGATGTTCAACACACATAAGGACGTCACAGCTGAAGTAACAAAAATAATACTTTTACAGAATAAATGTCAAACTCTTACAGCAATTGACATATATTGTCTTCTATGAAGGTATCTGCAGCGAAACAGAAGCACTGGTGCCCAACAACGCCGCAGGCAACTGACTGGGAGACATGCGCCTAGAATGTCACAACCTCGTCTTGATAGTCTTCAACATCTTCACTCACTTTGTAGCAGCACACATGTCGCATGGCATAGGAAAAATAGCAAGTGTGAGCACACGACGCGCTCAGCAAGTGTGGGAAAGATAATGATATGCAGGCTTATATCAAGAATAGGCTAACATATGGTATATTTACGTAAATGCGAGTAATGAAAAGATATTTGGACTCAAAAGTATTAAAAAAATTATTAAGTGAACATAACACATACAATGCAACACTTAGCATACAAGTCTCCCCACCTTGCATACCATAATCGTCTAGCACTCTCTGTACTATAACCAAAATCATAACCATCTAGTACTCCCTGTACCAGAACCATAACCACAACCATATAGTACTCCATATACCAGAACTATAACCATCTAGTACTCCCTGTACCAGAACCATAACCACAACCCATAATCACAACCCACTAATCATATGAGGATCCAAGTCTCTCATAACCGTGAGCACGGCTATTATAACAGTTTTTACACTCTGCAGAGGTTGTCCAGCTTTCCCCACAAGTCGTGATTTCCATGTTGCCGTGTTAGCTAGACACTTAACAGACGCTAGTGGTGTGTCGCCCGAAAAGTCACTTCAAAGCCGTTACAAAGATTCATCCAGTATGTGCATGCCCGCTAGGTTTCACCACCGTCAAAGTAGCATTCACACCACCCAGAAGCCCCCTTTTGCGTCTTGTACCTCTGGAAAGTTTTCACCCTTCCCTTCCACTACACATCTCATACCATTAACCAAATGGTTCTGGACTTTGCCGTCCCCACACATCCACTCTTCCATTTGATACGCACAAAAACTGGAATCCACTAATTAATAGGCTAGGCCTGTCCCATACCAGGTCTCGTGGTTGGTACGATATTTCTTGGGTTGTCGCTCTATGAACAGGTCCTTACTTAGGTTTCTTGAGCAAACACTAAACCAACATCATAACCATGATAACCATCAAAACCACTTTGCTCAAGGCCTAAGGTTCCATATTGCTAGACCATTAACAAATTAACCACCAATATTGAATATGTTCATTAGTCAAGATTATGGCACTTCTCAATATACCAAAAGCATGACTAAGCAATCTACCCAACAAAAATACCTAACCATAAACCATCTAGATTACAAGAGATGATAAGGGAAAATCTAGGAAAAACCTTAATATAGGTGACTACCCATCATATTGACAAACACTGCATGCAATTTTGTAAAACAAAATATTTAAAAACATAGGTTCAAGATGATCAAGGACACTTGCCTTTTACCCAATGTTGCTCAATGTTGTCGAAATCTTGGTCTTGAAGTCCCTCGAACTACTCCGGAACGTTATTGACTAATCGCGAGGACTACCGACAAACAACACAAAACAAGCACTAAGAACAACATACCAAACATCATTAAAAATACTTTAAAAAATACTATGGTTGGATAGGGATGATTTTAGAAACATTTAGACACAAGAATCGCCTAAATCGGAGTTAAGATGAAAAGAGAACGGGCTTTCGAAAGATGGATTAGACTGAAAGAAAATACTAGTTTTCCGAAACTATCTTCCTATGGAAAAGGTTTAATCGCACAATCACTGTGTCAGGCTTGACAACATCATTGCGTAAGACCCAAGAAGTGTAGGGCAGACTAGACTTCACTGACTAAGCTAAGGATAAAGATGTGGCACTGACTTGGCAAGCTGTGTAAGTAATATCTTGGATTAAAGAAGGGATACACTGAGATGTAGTATCGACCACCTATGATGGATCAAAAAGGATGAATGTTGCGCTTATAGGTTAAGGATACTACTGGTGACTCTATGTAGTGGCGGTGGTTCGTGTTTCGTCGAAGATGGCGATCGGGCACGTGGCCACAAACATCGATATTGGCTTCAATGGTGTTTCAGTGAAACGAGGGAAGCATGGCGTAGAACGCGGAAATACTAACTCAGCGGTATGGTTGGTTTTGGAAGGGGTCTTCCGAGGTAGCGGCAAAACGGCGATGACTGCTGCTAGGTTTGGTGGTGACCGCGAACAGATGTAGAAACGAAGACGCTCGCATTCCAGGAGATTGGCTATGAAATTTTAGAAACAGTTTGAATAGAGACGTTCATATATCCCGGGAACACAATGCTACGACATAGTTTTGGGTAGATCATCCACTGAGAGGAAGAACGATCAGCGGAGATGAGATAGGTGATGGTTGCGACGTGCTGTGGTTGGCAATGGCGTCCTGGTCGTGTCGCTGCACAAAGGGGGATGGGCTCCTAGGGTCACGTAGAAAACTCTATGGGACACATCGTGACGTGGTTGGTGCATCCATATGGCTTTCAGATTGATGGGGAACACGAATGTAAAGTGCGCGCATAGAACGTGTCCAGAAACCGGACAGCGGGTATGTTGACCTTGATTTTGACAGTTTGGCTGCTCTAATGGCTGACCTGGTTGGTGAGGGCGTGGGGAACATCATGGGACATGCATCGGTGAAAGGGCTTGGTGATTTGACTACTGGTCGGTCGGGAACACCGATGCCAATCGGTTACAGCGTGACTGTCCTCGACGGCGATGACCGTAGCGGCATAGATTGGGATTTGGCCGGGGCTAGGGCTTGGCTAGGGACTTAGTATGATGATAAAATAGTAGTAAGGGAGGAGAATAAGGGGTCATCGCCTTGCTTTGATGGTCGAGGAAGGAGGATTCGTGGAGAAGACGACGTAGCGCATCACGGGCAGCGGGGGCGGCGGCGGCTCCGGCGAACGGCGGCACTCTGGCGACGCACGGACAGGGCAGCAGTGACTTCTAGGGCTGGAGGGCATGGAATAGGGGTAGGATAGGGTGTGCAACTCATATTTATAGGGCTAGGGGCGGATGTTTGAGGTGGAGTCCAAACCGAACACGAATCGGATTTGAGTTCGAGTCGGTTACGATTTTCTTTTTCGCAGCTCTCTATTCCGAGGACGATATCGCCATTGTCCAGACTCCAAATTGGACGTTTCTCGATTCTAAATTGTAGTAATTGAAAAGATCTACAACTTGAACTTCTGAAAACGTCATCTTGATTTCCAAAAATGTGCCACAATATAAATTGTTTGAACTCAGACTTATCTGCGCAGCACTGATTTCGGGGGCCATAACTCCTAGCTCCATTATCAAAAAGGTGACTTTCATAGGTTCAAATCGAAGCTCTCGATGAGACCTACAACTTTGGTATTGTCAAGATTTGCATTTGAGGCCGTTTTGAACTCCGAAATTTAATAGAAAGATGAGCCTGTCCAGGACTCCACGAAAATTTGCAGATTTCGTGGATCCTTTGTTGGGCCATCTAGAAGACTCGGCTAAGGGTTTGGACTTGAGCAAGATTGAGCCTAAAGATACCTGAGGTATATTTAGGGTTTACAAAAGAAATTTTGGAGCGAATTTAAAAGAAACAAAAAATGAGGTTGAACAAGAATAGGAGTAGATAACGAATTTGAATTTGGATTTGGGTAGAATTTGAGAAAGAGGAGAGATTGGCTTTATACAAGGATTTCGATAAGATTTGAATTGATCTAGAAAATGATTAGGTATAATCAAGGATTGAATAAATGATAAATTCAAGGATTTTGAATTCCAATCATTAATACCCTTAACTTATTCACTACTGAGTTTTGTAAAAACCTTTTCAAAATATTTTTCACTCAAAAAGCCAAAGAGAAAAAGAGCTCCAATGCATTTACCTGGCTCCTAGCACAACTCAGCATGCAATACACACAAAATAACAACCTATATTGATTGATTAATTAAGAAAATAGGTTTTAAAGCTATTCTACTAGCGAAGCTATTCAATAATCTTGGAAAATTTTAAATGTTGTAAATTCTGAAAATCAGGGTGTTATAGATGCCAATCGTCGTTTAACTTCTCCAATGAGACTAAAACCTGTTCATAACTTCAATAAACATATTAGTCCCTTAATCGTTTGTCATCAATTATCCAAAACCCACAATAGGTGTCTAGATGCACTTTTTATCTCCCATTTTTTAGATTGATGATAACACAATTAAAGTTTACAAAGGATAATTAAATTAAAGATTTTTTAATTCTAAGATATATGTGAGGTCCTCTAAAGTTGTGCATTGATTAGAATTTGAATTTTTTGAGATCAAATGCACAAATTTAAAAGAATTTTGCAAAAGCAACCTCTATATCTTAGCATTCGTGTGGTGCTACAAGTGTGAGTAAATATGACAATATGTGATACGCATGACATAATATATCACATAAAGAAGGAGAGAAATAAACATTGAACCATAGAATGTCATAAATATCACACTAACATATAGCGTCTTACAAATTTAAAGTTCAATGGTAAGCACACACATAGTTCATCACACATTATTACAAAAGTCTTACGCGACCAATAGAACTGTTAAAAATTAAGAGTTTTGAATTGGAGACACAACATGCTCAGAATCTAAACACTCCAGGTCAACTCGGACACTCCAGATTGGAGCAGAATAGACAGCTGAGCTAACTCAAGGATTTCCCTCCCCTTTTGGCATCAAGCACCAAAAATAAAGAGAAGCAAATATGATGATCTACTCGCTGCCTTCTTCATAGTCCCCATCTCCATCTCCATTGCTACTACCATCATCATCTTCAGGAGAGCTTTCCTTGGTGTCTTCCAAGTCTTCTTCCTCTTATTCAGTCTCTTCTGCTTCTCCTTGAGCATGTGAAGTTTTAGCATCTCCTGTTGTAGCATGAGCCTCAGTATACCAATCCCACGTATTTTCAAAGGCTTCGGACTCGCTTACTTCTTCTTCGGATGCGAGCGGAGAGTAAGGAGGCTCAATTATCAAATTAGCATAAATAGCCTTTTGTCTCTTCTCAATCTTCCTCAGCCTCATACTAGTATTGTCTTTGTGCTTTTTTATCTTCACGACATTATGAGTGCAGACATTGAATATGGCCTTGAGTGCATTCTTGATAAAAGATGGAGAGCCACGTGAGGAAGATGTTCATCTTTGTGCTGCCCTTTGTGCTTCACTAGGAGCTGACCTTGAAGGAGCCAAAGGAGGCGACGATGGAATGGATGAAGTTGACTTAGAGCTCACTAACATCATCCTATAGGCCTTATGCTCCACTTCCTTGAAGAAGTTTTCTTTGTGACCTTTACAATCATGTACATGATATATGACGCGTAGGCACAAATCTTGCTAGGTGTGTAGGATTTAATGTGGATTTCCTCCCAAAGGAAGTCCACCACACTAAACGGATCACCTTCGTTGGACATCCTAGCAAATAAATTTCTTATATACCTTGAACCATAGTGGCATCACCAATTTAGGATTTAAAGTGAGATGAAACAAGGAATTGAGACACTTGTAAAAATGCCTCATGCCTTTGGTTGAGTCATATGTCACTTCACCACGATTTTCATACATAAAATCCATATCTTCGGCGGAGAGTTGTTCTTCAATATGAATCTTTATCTTGCTCGTGTCACATACATCAAATCCAAACAAACAAGCAAAAGTTCGATGTGAAATCTTGTATTGCTCTCATTCTATCATCCAAAACATGGTTTGGTTTTCCTCATGGCCATAGTAAAGAGTCGTATAGAACTACACTATGACTTCAACACTCCAATCACACTTTAGACTCTTGATGTTTTTGGCCCTCTTGTCCTCACAAGCTGAAATTACTTCATTGAAAGTAGGATCATTCTTATTTGCCATGTAATTCAAATCTATCCACTACATTGGGATGATAGGATTCTTTTTATGAGGATCACCGTCTCATAAAAATCAGCTTGAAAATCATTCCAAAAACGATGATCTAACATGTTCTTCTCATATATGAACTAATCTCCATATCTATTAGCATAACAAATTATAATGTCATCGACATATATTTGGCAAATAAATAAATCATTATCAACATTTTAGTACAAAGAGTAGAATCGGGTTTGCCTATTTCAAAACCTTTCTTGATAAGAAAATCCATACTCTAGGTGCTTGCTTAAACCTATAGAGCGCCTCATGGAGTTTGTATACGTGGTTGGGAAACCTGAGATCTTCAAATTCAGGTGGTTGCTTCACAAGTACCAATTTGGAGATTGATCCATTGAGAAAAACGGTATTCACGTTCATTTGATACAACTTGAAATTATGGTGAGTAGCATAGGTAAGTAATATACGAATTGATTCAAGCTTAGCTACGGGAGCATAAGTCTCACCAAAATCCAAACCTTCTATTTACGTGAAGCTTTAGCAACCAACCTTGCCTTGTTTCTCATAATGATCTCGTTCTCATCTTGTTTGTTCCAGAAGACCCATTTGGTGTCAATCACGTTTTAATTTGGCCTTTCTACCAATGACTAAATTTCATTTTTCTTGAAGTTGTTGAGCTCTTCTTGCATGGCCATCACCCAATCCGGATCACCAAGTGCATCTTCCACCTTTAATGTTTTCAAGGAGGAAACAAAAAAGTAAGATTAAAAAATAATGCAATTCTAGAGCGAGTGGTTACCCCCTTTTGTATATCACCGATGATGTTGTCAACCGTGTGATCTCTTTGGATATTTTGATTGACTCTTGGATATGGCACTTGGGATTAGGGTTGAATATCATCCACTTCATCATCATCAAGCAATTTGTTAGATTCATCATGAGCTTTGTCCTGATCTTGATTTGATGTAGGTGGCTTCACTTGAGTTGATGAAGATGGATGAACTTGATCATTATTGGACACTTGTTGCTCTTGGGCTCTTGAGGCTTGATTTCATCTATTGCCATCTTCTTGATTGCCTCGCTTGGAATTTCTTCAGCACCTAAAACATTATGATCAATTTGCTCCACTTGGAAACCGTTAGATTCATCAAATGTCACATCACGCGCGATTTCTACACAACCAGTAGTTTTGTTGAAAACACGGTAGGCATAGATATTTGATCCATAACCAAGCAAGAAACATTCATCTACTTTAAGAGCAAATTTAGAACTTTTTACCTTCTTATTTAGAATAAAGCATTTCTTACCAAAAACTCTAAAGTATGAAATATTAGGCTTGTTACCAGTTAGAAACTCATAAGTGGTCTTCTTTAAGATCTTGTGGAGATACAACTGGTTGATGGCATGTCATATGGTATTGACGGCCTCAACCGAAAATTGATCTGAAATCTTATACTCATCAAGTGTGGTCCTTATCGACTCTACGAGAGTCATATTCTTACTCTCGATAACCCTATTTTGTTGAGGGGAGTAGGATGTCGAAAACTCGTGCTTGATCTCTTCTTCATCAAGAAACTTTTTAACTTGAGTATTGTTGAATTCACTTCCATTGTTGATTCTTACCTTTTCTATCTTCACATCAAATTCATTTTGAGCTCTTCTAACAAATTTCTTGAATATGGCATGTGTTTCACTCTTATTATAAAAAAGAATATCCAAGTGAAACGAGAATAGTCATCAATAATAACCAAACCATATTTGTTACCGCCAATGGATCGGTCCAAATAAATCCATGTGAAAGAGCTCCAAAGGCCTTGTGGTCGTCATTACATTCTTGGCGGGATTAGGAGCTCTAACTTGCTTGCCCGCTTGACATTCACTACAAATCCTATGTTTCTCAAAATAAACGTTTGTTAGTCCTAGAATGTGCTCCCCCTTTAAAAGTTTAGACAAATTTCTCATGGCAACATGGGCTAGTTGGCGGTGCCATAGCCAACCCATGCTAGACTTAGCAATGAAATAAGTTTTAGGCCTCACTTCATCCATTGAAAAATCAATAAGATAAAGCTTGCTCTTCAACTGACCGATGAAAGCTATTAAGGAGTCTTCCCTTTTAGAGATGGTCACACCGTCATTAGTAAAAAGGCAATTGTAGCCCATCTCACAAAATTGTGACACTGACAACAAATTATAACTAAGAGATTTGATGAACAAAACATTTGAGATAGAATTATCATTAGAGATGGTAATTTTACCTAAACCAATTACCTTTCTTTTCCCATCATCACAAAAAACAATGTTCTTATAAGATCCTCTATTTTCTTTAAATGATGAGAACATACTCTTTTCTCCGGTCATATAATTTGTGCATCCGCTATCAATAACCAAACTTGATCCACCGGAGGAGTATGCCTATAAAACAAATTAAGCTTTTATTTTAGGTACCCAAATTTATTTGGGTCATTTCATGTTAGTCATAAGCACTTTTAGCACCCACAAACTCCTTTTGACAACTCGATCCTTTGTGCGGATGCCAATATATAGAGCAAGCATTTTACCATAGTGGTTCCTCTTCAAAACATAAGATGCATAAAAAGTAGATTGATGTGCATGGCATTTCGGTCGTTAGGCTTGTGTTGTATGACCATTTTGCTTGCCTTCTTTGATGAACCTGAGGCACTCCTTGCCATTAATCACTACACGCTCACTTGGCTTGCTCGTATGCATATCAAATCAAAGCCCTCTCTTTTGCCTATTGTCCTTGGCCAAAATGGTCTTGTATAGTGTATCCTTGGATTTGTATGTCTTGATGCATCCATACTTAATCAAGGCATTCAGCCTCTCATTTCCCTTTTATAATGCTTGCAAAGATTAAACATTAGTAGCACAAGCATTTATATCAACATTATAGCAACAAGAACCATTACTAGTAGAAGCAATAGAGAGTGATGTTGTATTATTAGATGTGAGAGTGCTATTCTTGAGGACATCGAATTGCACTTCAAGAGCTTTATGATATTTATTCAAACATTTGAAATTCTCTTGAAGTGTGATATTTCTATCCTGAAGACTAGCAATTGAGATATTAGCCAAATCAAGATCTTTGGTCAATTTCTCAACTCCCTCATTCTCTTTAGCAAGAAGCTCCTCGAGTTCAAGGTTTCTCTCTTTTTTAAGGATGAGCAAGTCCTCTTGCTTCTCAAGAATCTCCTCTTAACTCTCTATTGTTTCCATTAGCTCTTTTATCTTAGATATGGCATTTTTACTAAGAACTTTAATCATATTTTCACAACCACTATCACTATCACTATCCAGGAACTTGATTTGTGATTTAACCTTATGCCCTTTTGCCATGAGATACTTAGGAGTGTTTTCATCGTCACTCATCCCGCCAAAGAGTGACTTTATCGGTGTAGAGGAGTGAATGATGATGGTGGCAACCCCTTCATCATCGGAGTAGGAGTCGGAGTTGGAGTCCCACTCCTTGTCAATATGGGCTTGATCCGAATATTTCTTCTTGTAGGTCTTGTATTTGTCCTTCTTGAAAGTCATATTCTTATTTTCTTCCTTGTCCTTACTTTTCTTGTTAGGACACTCGGCGATGCATCGCCCAACTTCACCGCATTTATAGCATGCTCTCTCAGATGTTCTTCTGTTGGGTATGTCTCTCTTGTACTTGCTATAGCCACCCTTCTTTATGAATTTCTTGAACTTTCTTAAAAAAAAAGGCTATTTCTTCATCATCCGAGTTCTCATCTTCACTTGAGCTCGATTCTTGAACTTGCTTACTTTTTCTTGCCTTGAATGCTATCTCTTTATTCTTTGAGGTTGAACTTTGCTTGATAAGATTCTTGACTTCATTTGCTTCCTCCTCCATGAGATCATAAGCCAGTATTCTACCAAGCACATCACTTAGTGTGAGCCTCTTGTAATCTCTTCTTTCTCGAATGAGAGTAACCAAGGTGGGGTTTCTTGGTGCAAAAGCTTTTAGCAATCTTCGCACCACCTTGTGGTCATCTAGCTCTTCACTTCCAAGCTCTCTTATCTTGTTTACCAGCACCATCATACGGTCATACATGTCTTGAGGGGTTTCATCATCCTCCATAACAAATCTTCCTACTTTGCCTTCAAGCAACTCTATCATGGATTCCCTTACGCTTATGGTAGCTTCATGTGTGACTTGAACTGTGTCCCATATCATTTTAGCTTCTTCAAGCCCATCCACCTTATTAAACTTCTCGGGGCTCAAAGCACCAAACAACAAACTTGCGGCTTGTGCATCGTAGTGTAGATTTTGCTCTTTATCGGGAGTGAGCTCTTAGTCTTTATCCGGCAACGTAAAACCTGTGCAAATAATTTTTCATGTAATTGGATGAAGTGATATTAAATGAAATTTCAGTTTGTGCCTCTAAGCGTCATAATGCATGCCATCAAAATATGGCGCACGCCCGGATGGAGCAGAAATATAAGAATTGAAAGTATTCAATTTATCATAATTGAGCTCGATTGCGACTCTCTTGCCTTTTACCATTACCTGATGTTGAAAGAACACCCTTTGGACTCGTCAGGCTCTCCCTGGACGTCAACATCTTCAAATCCTCCAAGCGGTGAAGCCTTATAGGAGATTAGGCTCTGATACCAATTGAATGTACGTGGTGTCGCCTAGAAAGGGGGTGAAGAGGCGTTTCCTGAAATTTTAAACTTCATAGCAGATTATAGAGTCCGGATACTCTAGGTCAATCCAGAGACTCCGGGTTGTATAGGATCCGGATACTCCAGGTGAACCCAGATAGTCTGGAAATAATAGGAAATAAAAAACTATGAATTTTTAAGCAAATCTAGTTGAGTCTATGAGTTACCACAAGATCCAATTGATGTATGAGCTTCTTTTCAATAACCGCATGCGGTCACAAACTCACAAACAAGTAGATTGGGGCAAATTGACCAAAAGATCAACTAGAACAAGAAAGTATGCAAGAAAGTGAAGAAGACAAGTATTTATTTCCCGAAGTTTAGATCCAATTATTCTACATATCTGTTGAGGTGCTCACAAAGAGCCGGGTCTCTCTCAACCCTTATCCTCATCGAGCAACCACAAAGATTGAGCTCGGGGCTTACTCAACCTTCCTCTTCCCATGCGGAGGTGAGGATGACCTTCACAAACTTCCTGGGGCACTCCACAAGTTTAGGTGCTCTCCGGGTGATGCCTAACGGTCCAGAAACTCAGAGCTCCAAGAGTAACGAATGTGAGTCGACAGCTTGACGATGAACTCAAGTGCTCAAAGGTTGAATTTAAGCTCACTAGCACTCAATCTCAATTTTCAACCTAAACTCTCAAATCCTTGCTAGAATTAATGCACTAGAGGAGTGGGAGGGCTATGAACTCTTTTCTCTCGAGTTGGTTCAACAGCACTAGATGAAGGGGGAAGGGGGTATTTAAACCCAACCCCCAAAACTAGCTATTATAGTACTTTTTGCACTGACTCCAAGTATCCAGGTTGGCCTTCGAAAGTGCCACAGAGACCTCTGTTAGGAGCCCTATCTGGAGGGTCTGGACCTTCACCATATCCTAGAGTATCCGGGTCAACCGAGAGACTCTGGGTTGGGCACTCAAGCCCAAACAGAGAGCTTGAATCGAAGTCTAACCCGGAGACTTCGAGCCACTGACCAAAATCTGGAGTATCCGGGATAACTCGTAGACTCTGGAGTCAGTACTTAGGTTCCACCTGAGCACCCCTGACCGAAGCCTTACCCGAAGGTTCCGACAACCTGGAGACTCCGGGTCAGCCTGGACACTCCGGGTGCAAACAAACTCTAAGACCATCCCGGTGTCTGTGGGGTGATTGTGTCTCTCATATTTGGTCTAAAAGAATCATTTGAGCAGTGAGACATCTTCAAGTCAACCTAAACGCATCCCTCTTGATAGCACGACATTCCTAAACACAAGTTCTAGAAAAAAAATAATTTAAACCTACTGAGTAACTACATGTCACTTCTCTTTTCTTTTTGAGGGATGCCAATCATCGTTCAACTTCTCCAATAGGACTAAAACATGTTTATAACTTCAATAAACACATTAGTCTCTTAATCGTTTGTCATCAATTATCCAAAACTCACATAGGAGGCCTAAATGCACTTTCACTTATGTACTTGGCTTCTTTGATTGAACCTTCACTTTATCTTGTAAGCTAAGTCTCCAAATCCCCATAGCCGCCTCGACCTTCAAGTCTTCTTTGGAACCTAAATCGATTGGAGCCCCTTCATATTGGTGATGACTTCCTTGGGCACCCAAATGGGTTGGTTCCACCCCTAATTTTTTCTCTTAACCATATGTGTAACCACCTTGACATTGTTCTTCTTCTTAAGCTTGTAGTGGTTACTCTTGGTCTTGGTTTTGTAGTTGGACTTGATGTAGATATTGGAGGTCTTGTTGGAGAGGTTCATTTCTTTCTTTTTCTCCTTGGTCTTATTCTTAACTTGCTTGCATTTTAAAGACTTGTGGCCTTCTTAATGATATTTGAAGCATGTCACGGTAGACCCCTAAGCAAGCTTCTTCACCATGGTAGTATGATTATCTTGAAGAGTTTAGACATAGTTCGTGCCCTTTAATCTTGCCAAGTCCATCTTGAGCCTTTTGACTTCTTGCTTGAGCTCATTATTTTCTTGCACAATAAGGTCATTAGATGGTTCTATAAAAATATTCTCAATGCATATCTTGTAAAGGGGTGAGCATGATATATCAATTAAATCATTACAAGAAGTGCAAGCATCTATCTTAGAATTAAAATTAAATAGAGAGGTAGATTGCTCTAGAGGGGCTTAGATTGAGATTCAATGCACTCAAATTTTGCCTAAACTCATCATACTCCTTGTTTAGCAAATTGAATTTGCTCAATAATTGTTCATAATTAAAAAAAAGGTAGCACGAATGTCATTGAGGGCATTGAATTTCTTAAGCTCTTTTGGTTGTTTCTTAAGGGTCCGTTGTTGCTCATTGATCAAACGAAGGAGTTCATTATAGGAAGGAGAATCATCATCAGATTCATCATCACTTACATCACTTTCCATAGCGTTAGCCATAAGATACTTGTATGATGACTTGCGTGATGATGACCTTGAGCAAAAGCTTCTCTTGGAAGATTAGGTGGCGAAGCTCTCATCACTTGAGCTTGAGTCTTCATCTTCAATCAACCATCTTTCCATGCTTGCAAATGCTTTGGCTCTTCCACTTGTCTCCCTCTTGCTCTTGGTCTTCTTCTCCTTCTTGATGTGATCAATAGTTTTGACCAAATCTTTCATGGAGATTCGTTGATAAATCTTGGCATTGATCTTTTTGATATTTTTCTCCACTTGAGAGATGAGCTTGGCAATTTCAAGATCCATTTCTTCATCACTTGATGTGCTTTACTCATTAGCTTCATTGCTCTCTTTGTCCTCATCTTCATCTTCATCATCTTCGCTTGAGCTTGACTCTTACTCTTGCCTCCTCATCTTCGCTTTCATATATGGGCATTGTGCTTGCTTGTTTGTAAGAGCAAGGTTCTTGGCGTCGGATGAGAAAGAGGCTTTTACCCATATGTTAATGGTCATCTCATGAACGGTGATCTTGCCAAGCGCTTGACTTGTGACTATCTTCTTGATGCCGTTATTGTCGTAGATGATGGAGACTATCAACTTGTACTTTTTAAGAAGAGCTTGAAATATTCTTCTCACCACTTGATCATCGTTAATTGACGTCAAACCTAACCTATTTATCTCATTGATAAAAATATTCAAATGTGAGTACATGTCATTAGCACTTTTATGGGCAAATCGTTTGATGCTATTGAGCTTAGTAACATGCACATGATATTTCTCATTGCGCACATCCTTTATGCCTTCATGTATTTCAATGAGACTATTCCAAATATCATGTGCATTAGTAAGAGAATAAACATGATTAATGCATCAACATTTAAAGATGATAAAAAGATACTCTTCGCCAATACATCTAATTGCCTTTCCTTATTGGTGATGCAAGATCTCATCCCTTCCTCAGTGATTCTCCAAACATCTACACCTTTAACTTGCAAATAACGAGACAATAGAATTTTCCAGCGAGGAAATTTGTGTCATCGAAAAGTGGAGCGCTATAGGTATTCATGCCAACCTCGGATATCACAACTCTAAGATGTTTAGCCTATCAAGAGCACGAGGCTCTGATACCAATTTTGAGAAACAGTGACGTCATAAGGGGGATGAATTAGGACACTTAAATACTATTCAGTTTCAAAAACCTCACAAGATAAATATATCTCAATTTCTATCTAAATGTGCCCTAGGTTTATCTAGTCTGTCTACTCTACCGCTTAAGAGGATTACAACCTACTCTAGCAAGGTAAATTGCTAGTATGTAAATGTAAAAGCATAAATAAATTAGAGAGACAAACTCAGCACAAGGAATTTTTACCCCGTGTTATCGATAGCATAAATGCCACTCCTAATCCACATTGGAACTCCCGGTCGACACGACTATTCCAGTCACGATTCTTGAGCCACCAAGTTACAAAGACAAGACTTCCATCCAGATGAGCCACCAAGACAAGATCTCACCACTAGCCTCTCTTTTGGTTCCTTGTCGTCGTGATCACTTAGAAGCTTAAGCCACCAAGGTAAGAGTCTCCGCATCCCCGTACATGTTTCTTACCGCCTCTCCACACCAAGTTGGAGGATCAACAAGCTTGAGCTACTAAGGCCTAAGATGACATCGAGTCACCAAGACTCCAAGGTATCGACGTACCTCTCGGTACAAACTAAGATCACTACTTGATCTCTTTTTCAAGCTGCATCACCTAGCTATAACTCACTCTAGGCCTATAAGCACTAAAACACTCTCTAATCTTGTGCTTAATTATCTTGGATGACTAATTTAAATACTTTGGTGGCTTAGATGTCTTCTCAAGTGCGTATAAGTTTCCTCTAGACTCCAGCAGCATGCCACACGCTAAATGACTGAGCGGAGAGGTATTTATAGCCTTAAACCCGCCAACTAGCCGTTTACCAACGGCTCAGAAAAGTTGTTCTCACCGGATGATCCGATGAGAATAGTAGTACTAACACTGGATCATCCAATAAGTACAAACTCAGAAACTAGCTATTGGAACTTCACTCATAGCCTCTGTGAACATTGGAAACACCAGCGTGCCTTAAAATCCATCACCAGACCTTCTGGTGAGCTATCTTAAGTCATCCGAACCTTTGTAGCCACTCTGTGTAAAATGCTCCGGTGCATTCATCTCTATAATCACTGGACTATCCGGTGAGTTGATCTTCATTCTTCAGCACTTGCAGTCGCCTTTGGAAAAAATGCTCCGGTGCCATACTCCAATGTGCACAAACCAAGCACCGGACCTTTCGGTGAGTTGATATTCAGGTTTTTGCACTCGCATTCTTCTCTGCAAGAAATACTCTGGTATCACCCTGTACAGATCACCAGACTATCCGGTGAGGCTATCATCCTCTGTGCACAATACTCTGGTGAGTGCAAGCTCTTCTGCACCGGACCTTCTGGTGAGGTCAATTCTCTTGGAATTTCTCCAATCCAATCAAATATTATCCCGACTACGGTGGCTTCTTAATGTATTGCATTCATGAGACATACTAACATATATTCTTGACAAACATGTTAGTCCAAATGACTATGTTATCATTAATCACTAAAATCACAATCATGACTTAATAGGATCATTTTCACTATAGATGGGTACCACATTATTCCAACTGTGGAACACTACTTGTGCATGGTGGACTTGTGATAATCGAATGAGATGAAGGCCAACTTCATATATGGGCTGAAACTAGGTTTTGAGATCCAACTATGTTCTAAATCTTAATCCAACAACTATGAGTATTATAGACATAATACATACAAAGTAACTATCCAGAATCTAAGGTTGCCAAACAACACTTAGCTTTTTATAATCCAGCTTTTCAGAATTCACAATTCAGTATTGGATTTTCAAAATCACAATAAAAAACAAATAGACCCTTAGTTTTTGTATGTCCAACGCTCACTTTGTGCCCCGACATTGTTGTGCCAACTGCTCCCCAGCCGCAACCACCCACCCAGTCACCGTTGGCTAGAACGCCCACTGATGAGGACATCACTTTTCAGAGACACACTATAAGTAATCCTTCTCTGGCAGTTGCATATCGAGGACTAATTATGCGAGCACGTACAAAACAACTTAACTTTCATATGAGCCCTTTCGTAAGTATGCACGTGATTTTTGTGAGGACATACTGCTACCTAATCACTTTTGTGATGTACTAAGGAATACTAGGTGAATGTCCCACGCATTGCTGCGGGAATTTCAGGGATAATTTTATATGAACACCGGATGAATTAAGGAGATTAAATTAGCAGGTTAGTTAGTTACGAAAATGGAGTATGGCAGAAATATAAGGGGTCTGATGGAAAAACAGAGCGGAAGTTTGGGTAATATATTATATATGTAGTTAACAATGTTGTTGTTAAATAACAAACAATTTGGTTCATATTAGGCGACCGATGGACATACCTATATTGTGTGAGCTTCAGTCGCACCGTAGTTGTTCATGATTCAGGAACCAAGAATATGCAGGAGATGAGAATATAACGAATGGAATTATTGACTGGAGGAAGTTAGTAGTGCAAATTACAAGTGGCTTGAGTAGAGAAGACAAAATTAAGATGCATAGTATAACAGCAGTTTATATAAGGGGTCTGATGGAAAAACAGAGCGAAAGTTTGGGGAATTAGGTGACCAAATCACAGCCTGATGGACATACCTATATGGTGTGAGCTTCAGTCGCACCGAAATTGTTCATGATTCATGAACCAAGAATATGCAGGAAATGAGATATAAACGAATGGAATTATTGACCGGAGGAAGTTAGTAGTGCAAATTACAAGTGGCTTGAGTAGAGAAGACAAAATTAAGATGCATAGTATAACAGCAGTTATATTAAATGTAGATATGCTACACAGATCTGGTTATCTGTAGAAAGAAATTTCTTGTGTAAATCAAACAGAATAGTAATAAGCGGTACTAATTTTGATTTTTATTCCCAGTGTCATCTTCGCTGAAAATGGCCTGGAGGTATGATTCTCCATTTTTTATGTAGCCAATACTGAGTGATGATCAGATGGCAGTTGCTTGGTGATGTCTTCACCCTGGGATTTCCTTGTGAGAGTTAGACAAACTTTTGGTTTTGTAGAATCCTTGAGCTCATTGACTGCATCCATGTATCTTTTGTGTATCTCCTTGGGTGAACTGATGGAGGAAAGATGAGGAAGACCATGAGGACTTCGGCGGCATCCTAGAGCAGGAGAGTTATCTATGTTGTTAGTTAGAGGGGATATGATGTAAAAAAACAAAAAAAAAGATGTAAAAAAGTAACAGATGGTAAGCTGCACAGAGGGAAAACTTGTTGCTGCGTCGTTGGTGCTCCATGTGTTTGGCGATGAGGAGACAATTGTAGGATGGAATGAGATAAAGTTGTGGGTATATAGTTGTGCTCGTGAGTTACCATGGTGAAATGGAAGCAGGGGGTCCAAAGGACAGTAACGGTGGATACGGCCATATGGGTTTGATAACATATTTAATTGGAATTGATAATAGTAATTTGCAATATTGCAGTTATCCTGTCATAAAATCTCTGCATGAGGCATCAATATAAGTGAGTAAAAGAAGAAAATATGGCACCTGTGTGTCGTGTAGTGGGATCTGAAGCATCTTGTTCTGGCATTCTTTTTAGCAGAAACAGTCTAAGCATTTGGTTGGGATAATATAGCAAATAGAAAGGGTGAAATCTGAAATGTGTAAAAGACAACAGATTATGCTTCGAACAAGATAGCAATTGTCCGTACCGGTCATTTTCAAATTCCTCACCAAGTAAGAAATGTCCAGGTATATGAGAGGAAAAGATGTCTCGGCTCATCATGACAAAAGGAACAATGGAAGGATGGACATAGGCACTGAGCACTATTCTTTCTCTTGCTTCACCTGATTCTGATGATCATATACTAAAACATAAAAATTGTACAGGCAAAACTGTAAAAAAAAATGATGCAATCCTGTAAAATAATTTAGGGGAATGCACAATTAAGGGAGATAAAATGTATTGGTGGTTGGAAGTACAATTTCAAGGACAATTATTCATCATGGTATCCTTGCTTGTGCGTGCTCCTACCAGTTAACCAGTACCTGATTATCTGTATCACACAACAAAAAATGAGAATCCACTACTAAGAACCACATGGGAGCAGGAAACTTAGGTGATTAGGACAGAGGGCAAGAAGGAAACCCACCATGCCTAATGTGAAGGAATGCTAAGATAAAAAAAAGGGAAACTGAAAGAATATTTGTCGGGTGGGGGGGGGGGGATTGGACCGAATGGTTACTCGGCAATAAAAATTTGAGAAACAAAAAGAGGAGGGAGGAGAAGATCGAGGAGGAACCTGATTTGGGGTTTTCTAAATCTAATGGACCATCGATGAAACCCTGCAAACAAATTAGAGTGATGCAGTGGAACCTTGCAAAGAAATTAGCGGGTAGAGAGAGAGAGAGGCGCATTGCGTCGGCAAGACTGCAGCCGCTCGTACAGGAGGCGCCATTTCACCGAGGATTTTATGAGACCTTTCATCAAAAGATCTTTATGAGATTCTGATTCATACCATCCTTCCCTGATTCAACAGCTAGCATGTGTAACTGAGAGAAAGGAAGATGACACATGATATGCACAAGATGGAGTCTTTCTGTGAGACTGGGTCTCATAGAATTTCCTCCATATTTGGTGGATGGGGGAGGCAGAAGGCGGACTAAAGGAGGCGGACAGGCGACAAGGGAGGCGAACGTGCCTACTCGGTTCGTTACCTTCGTTGGGAAGTCAAGGGGTTGCGCTGGGTTTGCGTTGGCTTCAGCCAGTGGTGCAACTAAGGGATGGTAATTTAATTTGATTATATGTGGGTATATATTTTAATAGGATTGGATATGTATTGTATTTAGTATCCCTGAGTATGTTTGTAGATGAAAAATACTATTAGGCTAGTATGGGTATGGGTAAGGTATACCCATGCCCGTAACACCCGTTTACTCCTTACTACCAAAGAAAGCATCATCCGCACCCTCTCATTACTATCAGTTCGGAAGTTTCAGACGTACAAAAAAACCAAGCTAGTAAGAATCGACAATGATAATGATTAACACTGCCGGTTAGTAACATGAATCACTGTTGATATTAGCTAATAATCTACAGTGATATTAACTCATCAAAAGATATGCCTTTAATAGCTAGCGGTGATAATGGCTATCACTACCGGTTGTGTTTATGAGCCAACAGTGATACTAAAAAAATCCATACGTCTTCACGCGCCCACCTGCTCAGCTTCTCCCTATGACTTTAAATGTTGCTCTCTCTTGTTCGATGAACTCCCTCTTTGCTCGCTCGCTCTCACCCACAGCCGCCTTCCACCGCCGCTGTTGCGCCGCATGATCAATGGATCTGTCACCACCTCCACTGCCTTCTACTAGGATGCCTCCCACACCTGCACCCTCGTCCAAGGAGGAGGAGGTCCCTCCGGCGAGGTAGTCAGACGAGGCGCCCCTGACCTTGGACTCAGATGACTCAGGGGTCCCACTCCGAGGACTCGGTGTGGGATTTCTTCATCGACGAGTCGAAGGTGAAAAAGCCTCCGTCGAGTTCATTGGAGGATGAGGAGGATGAGGAGGAGTGAGAGGAGGATTCGGAGGAGGAGAAGGTTGGGGACGACCTTGATGACAGCAGCCGATCGTGGATTGAGTATCATCTTGGCTGGGGGTAGCTTAGACGTGTGCGTTTAGGAGTTTTGTGCGTGGAGGCGTATGAATGATGTTAGCTTTTGGTGTACAATAGGATTAGTGTGATATAAACTCTATTATTATAGTGATTAGTAATATTAATTATAGTTAAATTAATGCTCGAATGTTTAATTTTTTATCTTGGATTAAGTATCACTACCAGTTCGTAGTTGTGACTAGTAGTTATAAGTATACAAATCGTTAGAATAAGCTCAAGAACCAACAATAATAGCTTGTATCGCTACCGGTTCATAACATGAACCGGTAGTGATAAACACGAACTAACAAAGATATGTACAATCATTAACAGTTCTGTAAACGACAGCGATAATCATAGATTATCAATGTCGGTTCAAAAATCGGTAGTAATGTAATTTTTGAACCGTCGGTGATGATTTTTTTTGTAGTAGTGCCTATAGCTCTCTGACAGGTGGGTCTAATCCTCCAAACCCTACTCCCTTCCCACATCCACCCTTATCCTATCATCCACATCCCCTAACCACCCATGCATGGATGCACCCAGCTCCCATTCCCATCCCATGCTCCTCGCTTGGTCGCTCCCACCTCCTAGCACCACGCACGACCACCTAGCCCTCCTGCCGCTCTGGCCATCCGGCGCTCGTGCCCTGCCTAGTCCTGCAGTCCCCACTCGACCACTCCAGCGCCCACACCCCACCGGTGTACAGACGGCTCACAGCTAGACATAGCTTCATCACTGCCATTCCTCCATGGCTGAGGCTAGCGGCTCCTAGATCCTATCTTAGTGGCTCATGGACTCAATGTTGCTGACTGCCTGTGCCTCTGACTTGTTTCATTGCTCATTTGCTTATCACTTGTCAGCTTGTGTTGTGTATGTCATATTTGTTGGCTTGTTGCCGAATTGGGATTTGGGGTGTTTCATATTCTGATGTATTGGTGTTCAGTTGCCAAATTAGTTGTTTACATGATGTTCATGTTCTGATCTAGTGATGTTCAGTTCAGAGTCTTCAGACATTCAATTGTTTGTTGATTTGATCCAGTGGCCACTTTGCCCTTTGCCGAATGTTTGTTGATCTAGATCTAGTGATGCCTGATGATTGATCCACTGACCACTTCTCTTGTGCTCTTCTCCCACACCCATAGGGGGAACACGGCACAGGGTGAGGCTAAACTGCTAAAGGGCACACGTGCATAGCCGCATAGGGATAGATTTTAGTGATTAATGATAATATAGTCATTGAGACTAACATGTTTGTCAAGAATATATGTTAGTAGGTCTTATGGATGCAATACATAAAGAAGCTATCAAAGTCGGAACAAATTTTGGACTGAATTGGACAAGTCTCAAGAAAAATGACTACATCAGATGATTCGGTGCTCAGAACTTTGTACACACCAGAGTATTTGATGAGGACATCCCTTCCAACGATACAACTACACCTACTGCATAACAAGGACCAATGACAAGAGCTCGGGCACGACAACTCAATTATCAGGTAAAGTCGTTCCTCGCTCTGAAAATGAGTTCTTCTTTGAATGGGTACTACTAAAGTCTTGTGATGATTTTCTTATGCTTAGGAACATGGGAGAAGAACCAGATGACTCAAGTGTGGACGTCCACTTCAGACATCAAGATCTTCAAGCTGCAGAAGTTTGCACATCAGGTTTGGACATCAAGTTCAGACAGCTAGGCTGGCCCAAATTGCTTGGCCCATATTTCTTGACTCCAAAGGTTGTTTGAGGCCCATGAGTACTTGTTGGAAAGATCTTGAAGTCTACTTTCAAATGGATCCAACCTCATTGCAAAACTCCACTGGAGCTGCTCAGAATCGACCAGAAGACGTTTAGATCTCCAGTCTTGGGCTGAGGTCCTTGTATCTAGTTTAGCCCACTAGGGGCCCATCTTGTGTTAGGGTTTCTTCACCCCACGCCTCCTGGCTGCCTTCTACCTATAAATAGAACCTCCAGCTGCTAGGAGCAAGGTTGGATTTTGTTTAGATGCAAGTTAGCTACTGCTACTTCCTTGTAAACGCGTGTGTCGATCAGACCACCCGATTTGCTTGATTCAAGACCCCAACTTGTGATTCAGATCAATCCTTTGGATTTCATTCCGTGAGTTATTTGCTTGTTCATCTTGTTCTTGCTTGTTCTCGATTGCTAGCAGGAGCAGCGGTGTTCTTGGCACGGCAAGAACATCACCAACGGAGACGGTGTACCTGTTGCTAAGGCGCAGCCCCTTGTGGTCGTTGTAGTCGGACAGCCAACGTCGAATCCACCCCAAATCGAAGTTATCCCCAACTCTCATCGAAGGATCAGGAACAAACCCTAGTGGGTTCCATTATGTGGTAATCAGAGCAAGGTTTTTCGGTGAGAGATTCTACCCATTCTTGTTTTACCTACAATCCAGAAATCCCAAAAATAGGATAGAACCGAAATCCCCAAAAAAAAGTTTGAGCCTTGCTATTTCTGCTTAGTTCTTTGCTTGTTGAGTTTGTGGTTTACATCGTGGTGTCAAGTGCTGGTTCTTAGGTTCTAATCCTTTAGAGTTTCGAGTTCTTATCACGTTTTGGTCACCAAACGAGCCGCTGCTGCCTTTCCCCCAGTTTAGCCGCTGCAATCTCCACCAAAACTACTACCACCACCACCACCGAATTTGGCGCTGCTCTCCACCTTTTCGCTGCAACCCTCACCACCATCACCATCATCCACACCTGCACAAAGACTCCCTTATGCATCTCTTCTTTTTGTGAAAATCTGAGTACATTCAGTTTTGAGAACGAGAGAGTGCAATTTGCATATCTGTGCTACTTTCTGCAATCTTGTTATAATTATATTGCAAAAGTTCAGTTTGTGCTACTTGTCAAAAAAAAGAAAAGACAACAAAAAATAGAAAAGAAAAAGAAAGAAATGGTTTCAGATAGACATCAATATCATTGCCAGGTTACCTTGGCCCTGGTATCAACACCGGCATCATAGTGTACTTTCGTTTCATACACAACCAAGGAGGAAGGTTGTAGATACATAGATTCACAGGATAAGTGCTATGACTACTGCTCATGTTGCCGAATGGATTCATCCCATTCGTACTCAACCCAAATCTTATATTCCTCATATCTTTTGCAAAGGTCTTCTTATATTTCCTATTGATGTTTCTCAACTGTGTAGAATTAGCGGGGTGTCTCAGCATTCCATCATCCTTGTGCTCATCGGCGTGCCATCGCATCAGTTTGGTATGCCTTTTGTTCGCAAATAAACGCTCCAAATGGGGGACTATAGGAAGTACCACATCACCTTCATGGGACGCCTTTTCTTCTTTCCTTCACCATCGATATCATCACCGTCACGCTTGTAACGTGCTACACAAGATACGATACATGCTTGCAAGTCTGCATGCTCTCCACGATACAACATGTAATCATTTGGACATGCATGTATTTTCTGTACTTCCAACCCCAATGGGCACACAACCTGCTTGACCTGGTATGTGTTTTCTAGCAAGATATTTTTCTTTGGAAGCAATTTCTTCAAAAACAGTAACAACTCTATGAAGCTTGTATCAGACCACCCGTTGCTTGCTTTCAATTGCAGCAGTGAAAGCACGGTGCACAACTTTGTGTGCTCCTTCCCGCAGCCCAGGAACAACGGTGTTTTAAAGTCCTCTACCATGCGTTGGAACTTTTGAAGCTCTCTTTCTTGGTGAAATTCCCTTGACTATCAGGCAACATCTGCTCCAGATCATCGACATCAGCATCGGCTAACATCTCCTCTAGATCATCATTAGCCAACGTATCTCCAGCAGACGGTATATCAATGTATTCATCGACTGGCATATTAGTGCACATGTCTTTGTCATCTCTTCCAATGTATTGCCCTTCCTATACGATCTTAGCTTCACTATGCTCGGTCCAACTGGTATAGCTAAGCATAAAGCCCCTTTGTATCAAGTGGGAATGTATCTGTTGGGTGGTGGAAAACTGCTTCTTATTATTGCAATCGACTCATGGACAACACATGTATTGAGATTGTGTATTTGACTTTACACCGCGGCTGCTACCAAGAAACCCTCCATGCTGTTCTTGTACCCTGGTCTCACACGACTTGCATTGTACATCCATCTTCTATCCATCTACAATTATATCATTATTGTAAATCTAAATTAAAAATATCTAGAAGATTTTGCAATCACCACCAAAGAAATTACCTTGCCATCTCCTACTGGCAATTGACCCGGGTTGGAGGAGTCGCCTTTTGTATGCTTTCGCGTCCGCTTCTTATTAGTATTTGTTGGTGCCATCCCTAGAAATTTTCTTTATTATTCAACCCTTATCTAGGACTAATTAAGGAAAAATGAAAAACAAATACACTCATACCTAAAGTTTCCATATTGGAGGTTGCTAATTAAATAAAATATAAAAAATACAATTAGATCTTGCTACTTACCTAAATATCATGGCTAATTTTTCTCATTCATTAAAATTCAAAAATAATTATACTCATACCTAAAGTTTCTATATTGTGGACTTCTAAATTTATTCTATGGTTCATTAGGATCAACTTTGAAGATTTGCCTAGGTCTCTATAGGGATAAGATCAACTTTGGTTTTTCAGGTAACATTTTGAGATAAAATACTAAATATAGGATTAAACTTGGGGATTTCAACTTGACCTCAAGAGGCTCCCGCTAGAAGCTTGCTTACTGTTGGAGAAAAATCCAGAGTTCACTTGCCCTAAAAAATAAAGAAAAGGCAAATGAGCAAATGGAGAGGAAAGAAGAGATTTTGTTTGGATAACTAGAGAGAGCTCATCTAGACCTCCTTGACCAAAATTGAGATTGAGTGGTGGGGGAATCAAGGCGGGAGAAGGGATGAAGTGGCTGTTGCCATAGGAGATCTTGTGAGGGAGAGAGTTCTGAAATGGCTCTGTTAACTCGAGGTAGAAGAAGGTGGGGGAAGTCACTGCCGACTCATGTATTCCGCCGGCAGTGATGTAGAGATATCACTGCCGGTTAGTAGATTAAGCCAGCAGTGATGAGGGTGGGTGCGTCACTGCCAGATCAATCCATCAACCGGTAGTGATGACCCTTATCATTGCTGGTTCATAAGCCATGATGGCTGATTCTTCCCGCACGGCTAATTGATGGTAGTGATGCCCCATCACTACCAGCCAATGAGGAACCGACAGTGATAGGCCGGCATATAAGCCAAGTTCTGTAGTAGTGGAAAGGGGTTTTCGGGTCGTATCCATTTATACTTGAACCTAACAGGCCACACACTTAATGGGATGGAATAGGACACATGGATTGGATCCGTAAGAGGGTTTAAACGGATTATGATCCATGAGAGCCTAGAGTCCTATTGGGTTTCCAATGTGAGAGCCCACAGTAGGATCTAAGAGGAGGTGTGTGGGGGGGGGGCATGCACAGTTGTACCACTCCAAAAAACTAGTCACGCACCTGACCTCTCAAAACCATAGTTGTATGTGTAGTGCTAGCACACCGGTGTTCGACGTTCTAGCCCAGGACGTGTGGATCGTAGAGGTGCTGCTGCTATTGCAGCACTGATCGGCTCGACATCGCTCCCGACAAGGAGATCACGACTAGTCAAAACACTCCTGACTAGGTAGTTAGAATGCTCCCAATAAGGAAATTGAACCCGATAGTTGATCCTGATTAGGAGGTCGATCATCTATGACAAACCTGCTAAATTCGACTCCTTCCTCTACATCGACGTGGATGATGTTGGATTGTTTTGCTCTAACCCTTCTTCTGCTGCACTATGCGTTTAGTGATAATGATCCATGATCCTCTACTCATATAGTTTTTTGGTTGAACGTGGTAAATTTTTTTTAGTTTGCACTAGCATAGCCTACCTGTTCCCCAACAATGGTATCAGAGCCATCCCACATGGTTTTTGACCTGGATTGATCGCATATAGTTGATATACAGTAGTAGTAAATTGGATCTATTGTTGTTTTAAGATTGGTTCATGTTGATAGATTGATTAATGCATAGGTTGATAAGATCAATCAGTTTTAGGGGTCGTATGAGGTGTGAATAGATAATGCCACACTACCAAAAGATTAGCTCGTGCTCCAAATAGGACACGCCACGACTTGCCCCTACCGGCTGAAATCACCATCAGGGCTAACAACGTGCGCCAACATGATTCAAAAGCCATCATATCGAGGTTATATGTTGTTGTCCTTTCAAGGGGACCTCATGCAATATCAATATAATTGATCTGGTGAAGATAAAGGCATTCTAGATGACTCAAAATCGTCTTGATATGATCAATCAGATGGAATTTTCAAAGCATTTTTTATAGATGCAATCTATATGTCGAAAAAAATTCCAAGGGCCCAGCCCTTGACCTGCGAGCACAGGGCTTTTTAGAATAACATGTTCACATTGTAACGTTAAAATTCGATTATATTCACAACTTGTTTTTGCAGTGAATGGTGTGAATAGTATGACCTTTTTGTGTATACGATGCATATGTGTAATTTTCATGACCTGCGTGTCATGGTTAATTGCAGCAAAAGGCTGTCACGTTATTGTATAATGGCATGAGTGCCAACTTGTGATGCTTCAATTTCTTATGTAATTCATTGCTAGCTATTAGGAGTAGTAGCTTAGTGTATGATCATGGGGGATTGAAGCGTGATGACCTAGAGGACTTGGACCATGGCGATGGAGATCACTATGTAAAGGGGTCATACTATATCATAGTTAATGTGATTGCTTGTAATATTTATCTAAGTTTCAGTCATGCTATTTTATTCATGTTTTCTATGAGATGGATATGTTTGTATGATAGAATAACTTCCCTTAGAAAAATTAAGAGTAACTGATGTCCTTCCAATAGCTGTACCTACATAGTTTTTGATCATTAAGAGGTTCCCTATCCTGATGAACTAGCTGATAATGCATCTGCTGCTGTTGGAGCAAGAGTTCGTCTTGCCCCAGCAAGTACAGCGAGAGTTTCTTCTAAGGAGGAGACTCAAGCTTGGAGACGAAGTTTGAGAGTAAGGAACACCACGAATATATGGATGATAGAAAAGATGTATCACTCTGGGAGGAGTCTCACATCATTCATCGTCTTGCGTGTTCTTTCCCGCTGTGTCCGTCCTTTGCCCAGAGGACCATGGCCTCCTATTTATAGGGCCATGCGTAGCTTGGCGTACAAATTATCATAATGTACAAATATCCGGGATCCGGCCAAATTACTGAGCCTTATCGCGGATAACTACCTCCTATCCTATCGGGAGATAAATATTCGCCGTGGTAATTATCGTGGTGCCTGCCCCTTGAAGGGGGCGGGTTGGTTGCCAACTGCGGCCCAGTGCTGCACTGTCAGGGGCGTCAGAGCAGGCACCAACATGCCGGGGTGTTAGAACGGTGTGCACTAGCCTAGGCATTTAATGCCGGTCACCTCCTCGTAGGCAAAGTATGATCGGTTCTTCCCTTTTGGTAGATTTTTCCTAAGGCCTGATGACTCACACAGTAACCTCCGGGAAGTTGGCCGTGCAGCGGGACACCGAGGCCTAGGGACACAGAGCCTTCGAGAGACTGAGCTCCGGAAGGTCGGGACTTCGGAAGGAGGAGGCTTCGTGAGGCCGAGGCCTCGGAGACTGAGCCTTCGGGAGGTAGAGCTCCGGAAGGACGGGGCTTCGGAAGGCGGAGGCTTTGAGAGGCCGATCCTTCAGGAGGCTGAGCTTCGGAAGGCTAGGGCTTCAGACGGCGGAGCCTTTGAGAGGCCAAGCCTTTGGGAGGCTGAGTTGATTAAGCCAAAGGGCCGTCGGGGGTCCTTGATAACGACCCCCAACAGCTGCTGATCGGAGGGCTTATGAGAAGCACAATAATGATTTACTTGATGTTAGCTGTCTCATTCTTGCCACTATGACCTCTAAGCTTTAGAAGCAATATAAGAATATAGATGCTCACAATATGATTGTGGGACTCCATGGCATGTTTGAGAACCAAGCTAGGGCTGAGAGGTTCAAGACTTCCAAGTCCTTATGTGCGTGCAAGTTGGCAGAAGGCAGTCCAGTCAGTCCTTATATAATCAAGATGATCTATTACATTGAGAGCCTAGAAAAGCTTGATTTTCCACTTAGCCAGAGTTGGCTACTGATGTGATTCTCTAGTCAGTCCCTACGAGCTTTGAGCCTTGTGAAAAACCATATGAATAGAATGGAGAAAAGTATGGCTGAATTTCATGGGATACTTAAGATGACTGAGGAAAGCATTAAAGAAAGGCTCTAGTCATGCGATGATGGTTCAAAAGGATAGTAAGAAGAGAAAACGCATGGCCAATGCCATAGCTTCAGATGAGATCTCGGCTCAAAACCTAAGCCTATTGGAAAGTCCAAGGCTGGCCCCTACTGCTGATGCACATCACAACTGCCATAAGGTGGACACTAGCGGAGGAACTACAAGATATATTTGGAAGAACTGAAGAAAAAGAAGGGAAGTGAGACTTCTACTTCAAATATAGATGTTATAGAAATTAGTCTTGGTACTTTTCTTAATAACTCATGGGTATTTGATACCGGATCGATGATTCATGGTTGCAAGTCGCTGTAGGGACTAGAAAGGACAAAAAGATGTGCAATAGGCGAGATAGATGCTCTTGTCAATGGTGCAAAAGTTGCTACATTGGCCGTCGAACTTATTCATTGTCACTATCCTCAAGATTAGTTTTGGAATTAAATAATTATTATTATATTCTTATCTTGGGAAAAACAATTATCTCTTCTTCATGTTTGGAAGAAGATGGTTATGAGTACACAATAACAAGTGTTGTTCGATTTATTTGACTAATATGCTCTATGGTACTTGTCCATTAGTGAATGGATTGTATATTCTAGAGCTTGAGGATTTTCCAGTCTATAACATTAATGCGAAGAAACATCAACCTAATATTTGAATCCTACTTTCATTTGGCATTGTCACTTAGGTCTTATAAATGAGAAGCACATGGAAAAGCTCCATAAAGACAGTCTTCTAAATTCATTTGATTTTGAATCATTCGATACATGTGAATCTTGTTACTTGGCAAGATGACTAAGATGCCTTTCACTAGTCAAGGAGAAAGGGTGAGTGCCTTATTGGCCTTTGCACATACAGATGTATGTGGACCAATGAGTTCTAAACTAGAGGTGGTTTTCAGTATTTCATTCATTTACCGACAACTTTAGTAGATACAGTTACATCTCTACTATACAAAGAAGGAGTTCGTCATTTGTCACCCCTCCCACCCCTGTTCCCCACTCCCACCTAATAAAAAATGGGAAAAAACCCCACAAAATGCGTTTGTCTCCTTTTTCCACAACAAAAACCCCCCTTGCAAAACTACCCCTGCCTCCTTCTCCAACCACCCATCCTCCATGCCCATTCATTGTGTTAACCATCTATCTCCCTCGCCACTTGCCGCATCTCTTCCTCTCCTTGCCCCAATGCACGTGCACATGCACATCGACAAGGCCGGCAGCTGCACCGATCAAGGAGAAAGGGCAAGTGCCTTATTGGCCCTTGTACATACATATGTATGTGGACCAATGAGTTCTTTGGTCAGAGGTGGTACTCAGTGCTTCATTAATTTTACTGACAACTTTAGTAGATATGGTTACATCTCTACTATATAAAGCAGGAGTTGGTCGTGCGTCACCTCTCCCACGCCCGTTCCCCACTCCCACCTAATAAAAAATCAGAAAAAACCCCACAAAATCGCATCTGTCTCCTTTTCCAATCGCAAAAACCCCTGCAAAACTACCCCTACCTCCTTCTCCAACCACCCATCCTCCACGTCCCATTTGTTGTGTTATCAATCCATCTCCCTCGCCGCTCGCTGCTTCTCTTCCTCTCATCGCCCCCCATGCACGAACGCATGAATATCGATGAGGCCATCAGCCGCATAGGTCGTTGAGCTGAAGCCTGTCACTCCTTTACGACTAATTCGCTAGGTGATTCTTTATGCGCTATTGTTCTGGTTTGGGATTCTAAGTCCTGATTTGGTGGTTGATTTGCTGGTTCTTGTAGCAGGTGTGGAGTCGGTTGTGGCGGGCACGACTACAAATGGGGTCATCGTAGTAGGGATGGCCGACATGGCCATGCTCAAGATCCACCTCCATTGCAACAGCTACGCTGATCGGATCAGGTGACACACCCTATGCCCATTCACTCCACCTTGGAGAGGATCCTCGATCCCCACTCAGTGAAGCCCTAGATCTGCCACTCCATGCCACATGCACATGATTGCTGCCATGGCGACCCTTAAGGAGCTCCTCCTGGTGCCCAAGATGTGCACAATGGCTCTGCGCAGATCTTGCATGTGAGGGTTTTGGCGGTGGCCACACAACTCCCAGATCCAAGCAGATCTAGCATATGAAGGTTTTGGCAGTGGCCACGTAACTCCTGGCTCCATGTGGACCCGACATGTGAGGGTTTTGGTGGCAGCCACGCAACTCCCAGCTCCGCATGAATCTGGCATTCTGGAGTTTTGGCGATGACCACATAACTCTCAGCTGCACATGCCGCTCCCCTCGTCAGGGCATGTCTAACTCCCCTTGTTAGCTATCTCTGGTGGTGTATCTCATGATGCAGCAGAGGCCGTTGAGGTCCAATTCATGGAGGTAGACCTCCTCTTTCACTCCCCGACCTCCTCAGACTTGCATGTAATCCCTTTCATTACTTAGACTCTCTATTCTTGGTTTTTTCTTGCAAAATAGAACACATATATTGTGTTGGCATTTGAGATTCCAGGTGGTTGGCTAAAAGAAAAATATTTCATCACTGCATTAGTTCTTCAGGTCATGATTGGGCACCCTCCTCTGTGCCACCTAAAGCCTCATGCATCTGCATTGTTTCTTCCAGTAGGTACGTGCCTGGGATGATCCTGATGGCACTACAGGAGGTGGCACAACACGCAGAGGGTAGACGCATCGACTAGAGGGCGATGGTGGGAAAGTCAGCCACGGGATCACCTCCACACACAGAGTTGATTCCATAATCATCTTCCTTTCTCCCTGCAAGTTCATAGGTGTTTATGCTGAACCGAGCCATCGCCGGAATGAAGCCGTGCTATTCGGGCTGTTGTCCGTGAGGCTGGTGTACCACCACATAGACGTCCCGCCGGAGCAAGCAGCCACTTACCATATTGCTATTCCCTCGGCTCTGATCCAACACCCTGAGCCTCTACGGCCCATCCCCGAGCTGCTCCATTTGTCGTTGAGCTCTACCGCCATGCTCTTTAATCTATGTACATGACTGTATGATGGTTCACCATCAGGTGGCCTGCTACTCCTCGAAAGCTATAGGTATGACTTACTACAACGGTAGGAATCAAAGATGAAAAAGGATCATACAGTAATTGTTATTCGTATAGGCACAATATATTTCTAATCTTTTAGTCATGATTATTTTGCATCTTACCCAGTCAGTGATATGTATAGCTAATTGGATAACAACTCATTAGAGAATATGTTTTTTTCTATCTTAAAACTATGCTTTGTTAGTTGCTCCAGTTTAGCTATGTCGTAGTTATGTCCCTCATGGATTAATTCTCTTTTTCCATCAACTGTGGAAACTATTAAGTAAAATAATGTACATATTTCTTTTCTGGTCAGAATTTTGCATGATTTCATCAGAGGCCCATCAGAGTTCACAGATTATTTATCTAAATTCCTAGGTTTGCTCCTATAACATAAACATATTTCTCCACATTTTCGCAAGAGGATGATGTTGTCTTGGTGCCGTAATTTTGTAACTAGATTCTACACTCTAGGTAGGCTAAATAAACACATGTGTTTCTTATGTTACTTGATTCTACACTTGACAACTCCAATTCTACAATTGGATTAGGGTTGCTGAGGAGGAGGAGCAAGACAAGAGAAGAGTATCCACTGAGTTGGAGAGTTCATTGCTTGCTGGCTTCCTGCCCGTGCAGCTCTCGCTCCTTCTGCCAAACGGTAGGCGATGCCCTTTCCACTCTTCTTCTACCCTGTTGTTATTCCCTGGAATAACTGAATATGCACTTATGGTGTTCTTGTTTGGATGTTTTCATCTATGCATGTGAAGAGGGCAGTTGTTTAGCCGTTTAGGACAATTATGTGTTTCAACTCATTTAAGTTCTCAGGTAAATTGTTCTCCCTGGTTGATTTTGTTTTGGTTGACTTCCTAATTGTGCATGAATGCTTGATCAATTGTGTGTGTGAACTGCGTTGTTGTTAAAGAACCTTGCTTTTTTATAGACATTGTAGCTACTAAATCCATATTTTTTTGTAGTTCTTTTCTTCTTTTTTTCCTAGGTCCATGAAGTTTCCTTTGAGGTAACGAAAAAATTGAACTTACATTCTGCTAATAATCAGGATCCTGATGTATTTCCATCTCTCCTTATTTTTGCACTTATTCATGGAAGTTAAATTCCTCTCTTCCTGTTAGATTTCTTCTTTGTAAGTTCCAGGATAGCTGCCATTACATTTTGAGTAACGAACTAAATTCCTGTAGGTTAGAGCTCATCTCAGCTGTGCAACAAGGTTCAATTGGTTGTAGTGTGATACTAAGTTTCAACGCAAATAGTTCTGAACAATTGTATACTAGGTCTTTATCCTAGATGTGATATCCTAGATGCTAATACACATTATTTTCTGTAAGCACACAATAACCCTTATCATAACTTTCTCATCAGTTTTCAATATATGAAGCAAAGTGAGGTAATATTTATGATGTTAGTGTCATCATGATTTGGTAACAGAGAACTGAGATTGTACAAAATTCACTTTCCTTACAACAATCTTTAATTTGGGCTCTTAGTATAATTATACACACTTTTTTGTGTGCTGACACACTTTTTTTTTGTGCACTAACAGACTTGCTGAAAAGGCTACTGAAAATATTAGCCATTCTCTGCAGCAACACTTCTGCTCCTCTTTCATTTTGTTGGTCAAGGGCTGCTGACAATTTCAGCTGCCTCAACATACGCATTCAGCTGATTCTTACTCAACCTTGTCACAACCACTGCCTTGATTTCTCATCTGAGCCATTGGTCTTATGTGATTTTTTCTTATCCTCTGAAACAGAAGTGATTATGATGTCTGCTATAATATTTTGATCAAATGTGTAATGATGGTTTTGCATGCTGCATTATAATCAGTTTTCAGTCTTGATTTGCCATTTTGCCAAATTTGTGTAGCCTGGTTCTTTAACTTAAGTCGCCTAGTTGTTGTAGTGATTGGTTGATTCGAGATTCTATTCATTAAGTATGCGAATTCTACCGTCTTGTGTTTGGTTTTTGTTCTTTTTTAGTGTTTGGTGATTTGTGTGGTTTCCCTTCCTGATTTTGGCTATTTACTTTTGACCCGTTCTCTTAGCTAAGGCCTGCAGCAAAATGTGTGAGCATGCTGTATTATATTTCAATCAACAAGAAATCATATTTGGTTCTTTTTATATTTTAGACCACTCTTCAAATTTTGAAAGACTAATACAGCATGGACAAGCCCTTTCATCTTTGGTTGACCATATGTTAATTACTACCGGTATATGAGGAACATGCACTACAGTGGTTATGTGTACATTGAACAATTATCTCCTACTATAATTTAATATTCCCATTCGAAAGATAAGAAGAGGGTCTTTGCCTATTGCAGATAATGGGAAATATCTTAACGGATTGCCTGCCTGAATTCACTTGCTAACACATGTGCAGATAATGGCATATAGCTTAACATATTCTCCACCTGAATTCAGTTCCTTGACTTTGTGTTATCTTATTCCGTTTGCATCTTACTTCACTCATTCATGGTGACATCATTTATGTTGTCAAATATCAGGTTTTTATGAGGATGGCCAATAAAGATGCAAAACACTTGCTAAGTTGCTAACATGATTGTGGAATTTAGTAGTTGCAAGTGTGAGTGTGTGACTGCATAGCAATTTCTACGTAGCTCGAATAAATATCTTATAATGAGTTTACATTGAGCTATAAAAAAAACCTGATGTATTTTTTGGCTGAATCATATGCCCTTCATGATGGAGTTAAACTTGCCGCTGATTGGTTGTATGGTAATATTTTGTATTAGATTCACCTAGTCAACTATATTATTACGTGAAAAAATTTGGCTCCTGTTCCAACACACAGGCATTCAACTAGTATACTTAATGAGGCACTAAGTCTGAATTCTTCAAAAAGTTCAAAGAGTTTCAGAATGAAGTACAAAATCAAATTGGCAAGATAATTAAATTTCTGCAATTTGATAATGGGGGTAAATATTTGAGACATAAATTTGGTAATCATTTAAAATAATGTGGAATTGTTCTATAGTTGACACCGCCTTATACGTCTCAATGGAATGGGGTATTCGAACAGAGGAACCAGACTTTGTTAAATATGGTTCGATCCATGATGAGCCAATCTAATCTTCCATTATCCATTTGGGGATATCCTCTTGTTGACGATTGGTGAACCGTTGAACTTATGAACTTGTAAAAATAGTAGGGGATGCTTTGAGTAGACGAATCATACAGTACACACATGATCTTATATATGTTCAAACATCCCTTAGAATAATAGCCCTATGTTATGTTGGTCTTATATTAATCTCTGGGACTGTTTACAATAGGGTGCTTGGCTAGCTTAGATATCTAAACCTAGTCATAGGGCTCCTTTGTGTGTTGTCAGGGAGAGAAGCAAATACAGATCTAAGTTGCAGAAGGCTCAAGGATACAGAGCTTCTGCAGGCTTGAATGGCGTCAATGGAGTTATGTTTACTTCTAATGGCTTGTCCTCCATATGGTCCCATAGCAAGTATATATAGGGGGGTCATCATACAACTTCTGAAGTCTTTCCTTATCATTTTAGGATACAAACTTCTCTATTTACGAGATATCATGGTTATCTGTGGGTAATTTATTCGGGTCATCTAGTTAGGATGGTACGTCTAATCAGGTTCTTGGATTCCTCGGGTCATCTATTCGGGCTTTCGAATACCTTCGAGTGCTCAGGTGAGTCCTTGAAGAGGTACTCCCTCCGGGTAGGAATTCTGATTCATTTGAGAAATATCGTCCCTATCCTTTGAAAAGACAGGGAGAAAAGACTTGTCACTGGATGAGTTTGGAATTTGAACCATCACATCAGAGATTTTGCATGGTGGTGAAGAGATTTTGTACTTGACAAGAGACCGTGATCATGCTCAGGGACTGCATGAGTATAGCAAAGCAGTGCCTTGTCTTATCTAGGATACTATTCCAACTGGCCATGTGCATCAAGAGAGTACTCCAGGTATTGAATGCAATTAAATACCACCTCTTTATCTGCGTGGGTCTACATAAAGGATGCTACTTGATTGCAGGTTGACACTTGGGTTATCGTGAACCATTATGCATTTGCTCCCACCATTCAATGCTTGAGGACAGAGAGTCACCATCTTTCCATGACCCAGAGGTCATTATAATCCCCAGGTGGCGAGCTCTCGCTGCATCAACCTCAACAATTTAGGCATGGAGTTTTTGTCCTCATCTAACTCGCAAGAAGTTAGGGTTAGGATTTCATCACCCTTAGGTCCCCCACCCTCATCACCAAGGTTTCCCTCTTTAGCGCCACCATCTTCCTCAGCCGAGTCCTACTCCATTGTGGAGGTTTTCAACATATCTTCCAAAGTGGAGGTAGAAGAAGTGACGGTGAGTAGTGTGGAACTACCATATTCAGATACCTTAGTGTTTCCATAATTCTTGGGGCATATCTTTATCTCCGGGAAGGGAATCCCTAGACGAATTGAAACCTCATACAGATACTCAGGATATCTCATAAACAGAGAAGTTAATCTCCAAGAACGGGAAGGAAGACTATGACGTATGACCCCCTATATATGTAGAGCCTAGAGACCCTACAGAGGATAGCAGAAATTTAAGCCATTACACACCATTAAAGCCTTCAAAAGTTCTACATCAACCAAGTCTTTGATAGTTAGATTTGTACGCAAGGAAGCCGTCCGACTAGGTTAGATGCAGCAAGGCTAGCCACGCACCCCCTTGTAACAGTCTCAAAGATCACTATGAGACAAACATTATGTAGGGCTATTATCCCAATGGAGACCTAAACCTGTATAAAAACCCCTCTGTGTCTTTATTTGATTCATCTACTTGAAGCATCATATATCTCTTCTACAAGTTCGTAAGATCGGTGGTTCACCAATCATCGATAGCTGGCGCCGTCCATGGGGATCATGACAATAGGCGTTGAAGATTCTACACACGACATGCCGTCAACTTCGCCCAAGCCCGCACCGGGGAATGGAGGACGAGGGGATCTATGATAACATAACCCCTCCCACCGATGAATCGGCGATCGACTAGGTGAACTTTGACAAAGAACTATCTGGTGACAATTCTAGCGATGAGGTAAGTCACTTCATGGATCAATGTGACAATTCTAGCGATGAGGTAAGTCACTTGACTACCAAGACAATAAAAAAATGATGTTCACTGCAAGTCAGTATCATCCCCCGTAGCTTTTGACAACATAGATTGTCAATATTCCTACCCAGAGCAATCCAATGAAAAATCCATGATGGATCTAGACTCCTCCTCTAGTGGAGATTACCCCTGAGAAGTCTTTGTCATTAGAGATGGGGATGATGGTCTGGACAATCTTGATGATGATCCCGTGAACACGTAGATCCCCGCTGCTTCAGTTCCGGGTGATAAGCAGCTTCTACTAGCCACACCCCCTAGATCCAAAATCTACATGAAGTGTGGGATCTGACGTTTCCTGACCATCAGCAGGGGGCTCAACGCTACAGATCTGCAATAGTCCAGAGGCTCCTCCTTCTGCAGGAGGCCCTTATGCGACCCCCTACAACAGATGTTGGGGGGAAAAAATCTAGCCTGAGGATAATGGTTGAAGATTACTATCCAGGTCCCTCCGGAGCCTGATCTCTGGACCCTCAGTTAAAGGCTCGACCTCCGAAGTCATCAGATCCCTTCAAGGTACCTCTTTGTACCCGCGAAGCCTTCCCTTGGCTTAACCGGCTCGGCCTCCTGAAGGCTCAGCCTCACCAAAACCCGATCTCCCGAAGTCTCGTTCCCCCGAAGCTTCGGCCTCCTGAAGCCTCGTCCTTCCGAAGTCCTGCTTCCCGAACCTTTCACCTCCCGGTTCCATGCCTCCCGAGGCCCCCACCTCGGGCTGCTCGGGCCACCTTCCCGAAGGCTACAAGGTGAGTCAGTAGACCTTAGGAAAGATCTGCCGGAAGGGGAGTACCGGTCGTACTTTGCCTGCAAGGAAGTGACCGACATCAAAAGCCTAGGTTGATGGATGCCGCTCTGACAGCCCGGTATAATGGAGGCTATCCTGACACCCCTGATAGTGCGGCACCGGGCCATAATTGGCGATCGGCTCGCCGCACTCCAGGGGGCAGGCACCACGATAGTTACCACGGTGGATATTCATCTCCCAGAAAGGGTAGAAAGCAGCTATCCGGGAAAAGGCCAAGTAAATCTGTTAGATACTAGATATTTGTACATTATGATAACTTGTACGCCAAGCTACGCACGGCCCTATAAATAGGGGGCCATGGTCATCTGGGCAGGGGAGATAGGCAAGACAGTGAAAGAGAGATGGAGGTAAAAATACACCAAGTCACGCTGTGATACTCCTCCCAGAGCAATCTATTTTTTCTACCATCAATACATTCGTGGTGTTCCTTCCTCTTAAACTTCGTCTCCAAGCTTGAGTCTCCTCCTTAGAAGAAACTCTCGCCATACTTGCTGGGGCAAGATGAACTCTTGCTCCAACAGCGTGCCGTCTGTGGGGATTCGAACACAAAAGTGCTAAGAGAGGTAGGAATCCACCAGGAAAACCACTAAAGGATTAGCTAAAACCATCACAACCACCGTTGCAAGCATGCAACTATATGCATGGCTGTCCCAGCCATATGCACCATATGCATGCTTCAGCCCTGCTACCGTGTGGGACAGCGTTCCTCCGACCTTGGCCAACTCAGAACCCTAGGTCGGTACAGGAACTCTGCACGACGAAGACCTCACCGCCTCATGAGAGGACGCGGCCGAAGCCACATCCAAGTAGGCCGCCTTCCAATGGTTTTGGGCGATCCAACCCAGGAGTGCTCCCACCTAAGTTTGGTCCCCAGGTATCCCCTTCGACCACACCTTGGATACCCCGAGCAAGCCAACATCTTCGGAAAGTAAGTCCACCCAACGCCCTCCTTGGGCCCCTTAGGTGAAAGAGGGTTCTAAGGAGACAGAGGGCTCCATGGTGCGTGGACCCTGCCAGCGCCTTCGACACCACCCTCGCAATGCAGGGAACCTTGAGCCCACCTCGTCCAGGGAGGCATAGTTAGAACCACTTCGGTTCCAAAAGCTGGTTCACTGAGCAGCCTCGATGGTCTCCCAAAGGGGAAGGAGACCCTGGGGAAACCACAGGCTCTGGGACACACCGCCTTCGGCAACGACCCCAATGACAACTCCAAGCTCCAGCGCCCCCGGAGTCACACGGGTGCATCCTGCACGAACTAGGGCACGACCACAACACCAACGACTGCCGCACTCTCATGACCTTCCGGGAGGAATACCTCGGAAGGCAAGCAGAATACCTAGCCGCAGAAGGAGCAGGCGAGGGACGACGCAGGGTTCGGAGGCCTGGGGCAAACCCCCGGGTAAATCCTCGGCCCCTCAACCCTGCACCGTCGCTACCAACCCTACCAATGGTACCACGTCTAGCAACGAGAACTGAGTCGGGGACACGCCATCGCTAGGCTCCGGACGGGGTACCTCCGGAGCCGGGTAGCGACTAAGGGCCGAGGCAGTCAAGGACCACCTCTCTCGACTAGCCTTCTACTACGCCTCCAACATGCTATCGCCAGGCTCCAGATGGATGATCTCCGGGGCCCGGCAATGGGTAAAGGCTGAGGGGTCAAGCACCGCCTCTCCCAACCTAGCCACAGGCTTCGAGGCCATCAAGCCTCACAATAGAAGCCTTATTCCTACAAAGGTACGCCCACTGTTAACCACCAAATAGTTTACCTAGTGATCTGTCTTTCATACGGCAAGGTTAGAGTCTATTAGAGGCCTCCAACCTTACTGCTAGAAGTCTTTTTGCAATAGATAGCCACTAGGTAGAAGCAGTAGAACGTAAGTTACATTCTCATTTAGCATGAATAGTTATTTAACCTGACTATGTTTTATGCTACAACTAGCTTCTCCTTGCCAACAGTAGATTGCAAAATTTAGCTAGTATAACCATGCAAAATCCCTACACTCTCACAAACGCATCGTGCCTAGGTCGCCTGGGGGGCGGGTCTGCCTAGGTTTGGTGTGGCAAGCCCACGTACCACGGATATAGCCTGCCTAGGTCACCTAGAAGGCAAGATTGCCTAGATTTCCTGAAAGACATTGCATAGTCTTGGTAGACAGTGAGGCCCACACACCACAGGCACTACTTATGCCTCGGTCACATGCTAGGCAGATTATGCCCAGGGTGCCCTGGAAGGCATTTGCATAGCCTCGGGTGTCGAAGCCACGCTCCGAGGGATGTCTGCGGTGGTGGAGTTGTGGTGCTCCGAGGAATGCTGTTGCAAGGAATACTCGTGGCACGACATGCCTACACACTACAGGCGTAGCATGCCTAGGTCACCTGAAAGGCAAGACGGCCTAGGTTTCCTGAAAGGTATTGTGTAGCCTCGATAGTGTGTAGATGCAGGTTATCAAGGGACTTCCTTGGTAATGTAGTTGCGGCGCCTTCGGGGGATTTCTCCAGAGGTGTGACAAGCCCATGCACCAGTAAGCATTGCTTGCCTAAACGCAATTTCATCTGAAAAGGTTTCCCGGAGGGTAGGCTTTGCCTTACTAGGAAGTGGAGCCCATACACCGCGGGCGTAGCATGCCTAGATCACCTGGAAGGCAAGACTGCCTAGGTTTTCTGGAAGGTACTGTGTAGCCTCGATAGTGTGTGCACGCCACATATCAGGGGACTACCCTGATGTGAGGAGGCAGTGCTCTGAGGAATGCTATCGCAAGGAATCCTCTCTACACGACATGCTTATATACCGCAGGCACAGCATACCTAGGTCACCACTAAAGCATCAAGCCTACGTTTTCTGAGGTATTGCATAACTTCGGTCGTATAAATGCCACACACCAGGGCACATCCTTGGTGGACAATGTTGCGGTGCACCCCGGTCATTTCCTCGGGATCACGATAAGCCTACACACCATGAACGTAGCAAGCCTAGGTCACCTGGAAGGCAAGACTGCCTAGGTTTCCTGGAAGGTATTGTGTAGCTCCGATAGTGTGTAGGGCCTTCGGCATTAATACATGCCAAAGAACCTTACAAACCTCCAACAAAAATGGAGAACTTTACAAAACCTCCGACAAAAACGAAGAGTCTTACAAACCTCTGGCAAAAACGGAGAAATTTACAAAACCTTTGACAAAAATGGAGAGTCTTACAAACCTCTAGCAAAAATGGAGAACTTTACAAAACCTCCACAAAAATGGAAAGTCTTACAAAACCTCCAACAAAAACGGAGAGTCTTAATAAAACCTCCGACAAAAACGGAGAGTCTTACAAAACCTCTGACAAAAACAGAGAGTCTTACCAAACCTCCGCACAACGGAGAGCTTTACCAAACCTCCAATAAAAACAGAGAGCTTTACCAAACCTCGGGGGTACCGTTCACCTCCCTGAGCACTCTCTCTCGGGAATGCCTATCTTTGTCTTCGAGGTACCGGGTGCTCGGGGGTACTGGTTACCTCCCCGAGGACTCTCTCCCGAGCATTCGCGCATGATCCTCCGGGGAACCGAGTGCTCGGGGGCTGCCACGAGCAACCCCGAGCACTCTCTCCCGAGCACTTTTGCACAGACCCTTAGGGGAACCGAGAGCCTGGGGGCTACAACGCGCAGCCCCGAGCACTTTCTTCCTGGTACTTAGGCTCTGCGGGTCATCGGGGAACTGGGGTGCTCGGGGACCAGAGACTGTGGCCCCGAGCACCTTCTCCCGGAACTTAGATTTTCCTCATCCCGCAGGAGGGACCTCGCGGGATGATGACACGTGACGGACGCCTGGCCTGGCCTCGGGACTCAGGGACCCCCAGTTCCTGATACACCGACAGTAGCACCCGGGCCCATTGTCAGGTGATGGCACGGAGACTGCGGATGGGCCCTTCGTCGCGGACGAGGCCGAGGCTGGCGTGGACGCCACATGGCAGGCTTTCAATAGGTGGCCCTTTAGACCCGGGCCTCTGGTATGGCCCAGCGGGGAGACAAGCGGACACGCATCCACACAACTCCGGAAGGGCATGACAACGGTACGACCAGCGGGGAAGGGCCCGCAGATCGAGGAAAATACGCCTGGTAGCCGCTGACGCCGCACGACCAGCGGGAGATTCGCCTGGCAGTTGCGTCCACCGAGGAAACCGTCCCGCCGAGTGCACCGTTGGCAGGAAACGTTTGATTCCTCTGAGATATAAAAGGGGGTGCGGATCGATCCGCCCCTCTCTTTACGCTATCTTGCGATCTTGCTCTCGTTTCCTTCGTGCTTTGGAGCCCTTAGAACTCCTTTAGGCGATCAGAGCGCTTCTCCTCCTTCCTCTCCACCGCAAGACAACCTCCCCTCCCTTCGAGATGCCGAGAGCCGGAGGAAGCCGCCGTGACAGGACTCCGGACAGCATGCTGCCGGAGTCTCGTTTGAAGAATGAAGAGGCGGCGGATAAGATCAGGAAGCTGCTGGTCCCCGAGGGCCAGCAGGGAGCCTCGGTGGTGACGCCGGCGAACTTCCCGCCGGCGACGACCATTCCCGGGTGCATCGTCTTGTTCACGTCTTTCGTGGCGGCAGGACTGGTGTCGCCGTTCTCAACGTTCTTCCTCCAAGTCCTCGACACCTACGGCATCCAGTTGGTGCACCATCGTAGTGCTGGCGGTGTTTGCGCTTCTGTGCGAGATGTTCGTGGGAGTGACACCTTCGGTGACGCTTCTCCGACACTTCTTCGTCCTGCGGTCGGCCGGGAAGAAGAGGGGGTACTCCACGGCGGACGTCGCGGGGTGCTGCAATCTTTGGCTGCGAGACGGCTTGGGGGAGCAGTACATCCCCCAGGTGCTGTGCAGCAAATGGGAGGAGTGGCGGCGGGACTGGTTCTTCGTCAACGTCGACCCCCATGATCGTCTCGCTCTACCGGAAGTGGCGGCGGAGCCCCAGAAGTTGACGTGGGAGGTGCCGCCACCGGAGGACGCGAGGTTGAAGCCGGTGTTCGAGCGCATCAGATTCCTGCGCGACTCCGGGCTGACCTCGGTAATGGTGGTGGCAGACTTCTTGCGCCGTCGCCTGGCGCCCCTGCGGGAGCGGGCCCGACCGTGCTGGCTCTACACCGGGCCCGAAGATATCACCCGGACTCAAATCGGTGCAAGCTGGGATCTGGGCCCAGTGGAGCTGAGGGGCATGACCTGAGTGGTGACCGGCGTGGAGGACACGAGCCGGGCTGTGCTCCCGTGGCCGGAGATGGCGCTCTGCGCTAACCCCGAGCACGCGGCGATCTTTGCGAAGCTGCCGGAGTTCGACGCCCAGGGGCTCGTCGACCGGCCGAGGAGCCGGAGCCCCGAGACTCCCGAGCTCCCTGGGTTGGACGAGGTGGCCAGCGAGAAGGCCGCGAGCAGCCCAGTGCGGGCCGGTGGCCTGGGCGCCACGTGCAGTGAGCCGCAAGCCAGCGGTAGAGCCCAAGCCAGTGGTAGACCCGCTGCGAGAAGCAGCCGCCGCACCGGAGAAGAGGGCACCGCCGACAGCGCAGTGATGGTGGCGCCGGGAGACCGGGGGAAGCGCCCCCGAATCTACATCCCCGTGCCGGAGTCCCCGCCGTCGCCATTGGCGGCGGCGGTGTTCCCGGCCTTGGAGCCGCGCCTCATGAGGATGGGGCCTGACTCGATGCCTGGAGACCGCGCGGCGGCCCCGCCGAGCCCCCAGCGGAAGAGGAGACGGGAGGATTCCGGGCCGGCATCGCCGGGCCCGGAGTTCAGGCTCCCAGCGGCCAAATGGCAGTACCGGGGAACTACGACTGCGTAAGTTTCATTTTTCGCTCTTTCTTGGGCGCTCTCCGCCCGAACTAAACTTCGGTTTTGACCTTCGCCTGCCTCCTACAGGCCACCCTTGGGCGCCGCCGAGGGCGAAGGAACGCCGGCGCTGGCGCCAGTGCCCGAGCCAAGCCAGTCGGCGGAGCCGAGGCAGGCGGATGCAGCGATGGTGGGGGAGCCAACGGACGCGGTGGCCGAGGGGAGGACGGTGGAAGCGGCGGCTGGGGTGGGGACATAGCTGTCGCCCGAACCATCGGCGCCGGTGGAACCTACCCCGGGCACGCAGAGCTCGGGGCGGATGATGGCGGAAGCAGTGGCCCTGCCAGGGCCGGCGGATGCGACGGCCGAGGCGGGAACGCGGCCGTTGCCCGAGCGCCCGGCGCCGACCGAACCTACCTCGGACGTGCCGAGCCCGGGGTGGATGATCGTGTGGCGACCCTCGGGGATCCCGAACCCCCCGGAGGCGGATCGCGGGGAAACCAGTGCTCCACCGGCGCCCGACCAGCCTGCCGACCCCTTCCTGGCCGCGATCGAGGGCGTCCATGTGGCGGTCGAGCGGCTGGGCGCGGCGGTGGACGCGAAGGAGGGGCAGCTTGAAGCGGAGCGAGCCCGGCTGGATTTGGAGAGGGCACAGCTTGCGAACGCCCGGGAAGAGGCCCGCGCGGCGGCTGCGCGAGAAAAGAAGCTTTTGGAGAATACCCGCGCGGAGGTCGTGCGGGAGCGGGAGATTTTGAAGACCGCCCGCGCCGAAGTTGCGTGGGAGTGAGAAGACGCCACCCGCCTGGTTGAGGCGTCGCGGTAGCAGGCTGCCGAGGCCCTTGCCAGGGAGGTGCAGGCGCAGGAACGGGAGGAGGCGGTCGCGGGCCGCGAGAAGGCGGCGGAGGACCTCCGGGCTGAGCTAACCCGTCCAGAGGGCGAGGCCGATTGGACGTGCGCCAGCCTCCAACATTGGAAAGATGAGCTCCAGAGAATTGACGAAGATGTCCGATAGTGGGAGGAGGGCGTCTCCATCCGGGAGGTCGACAACGAGATCATGGCGGCGGAGCTGGGCGCTCGGGAAGATTCGCTGATCCGCCAGGAGGGGGAGGCTGCCGCGGCGGTGGCGGCTGTTGCCACTAGGGAGGAGGAGAATGCCAAACACGATGCAGAGCTGACCGCCCGCGAGCGGGCTTTGTCCGAGCAGGCCGGCGTCCCCGCAACCTTCAGCGGCTCTTCTGGCGCGACCGGGGCCAGAGACTTGAGGAGCAGCTGCGGGCCGCGAAGGAGAAGCTCGAGACTGCCTTTGTCTCGCGTGTCAACCTGCAGCAGATGTTGGAGGATGTACTCCGGCGGACACGGTGGGCCGTGGAGAGGGCCGGCCTTGGCCGACTCGTCGCGGACGAGAAGAGCGATGGCCTCGGACGACAAGTCCTGGGGCTTCAACAAGTCTGCGACCGCCTCGAGGCGCTGCCCTGGGCCATCCAGGAACTTGCCGCCCGGGAAGGACGCGGCTTGGCCCAAGCGGTGGCCGAGCACGTCCTGGCCTGCTACCGGAGCAGAGACTCGAACTTCCCGCTGGAGCCAGCGCGGGAAGGAGTAGTCGAAGCCGAGGGAGAGGCCGCCCGGGAAGCGGTTTGGAGCACTACTGCCGAGGTGGCGGCCGGCTTCAAGCAAGAAGTGCCGCTGCCGCCAGCCCCTGGGGATGGCCAAGACGACTCCGACACCGACTCTGCCTCCGATTAGGCTCTTGTAGTAGTTTCCTCTTCTTTTATTTTTGTCTTGGCTGGATGTAAATATGGGGGTGATCCCTTAGAAATGCTCGCATTCCCCTTGTGAATATAATGGAAGCTTTTCTTTGGGCTCGCAACTCCAGTGTTCTTGAGTACTTAGCGTTTCTTCTGATGTTTTGCCTTGAAGCCCCGGGGAGTACTCAGTCGGACCGTTCCCGACCTTTTCGTCCCCGAGAACGAAGTCGTCCCGATCGTCTTTCTTGGCGTGTTCAGCCCCCGAGCCCTCGCGAGTCCGCATCGACTAAGTCAAGAGACAAAGACACGAACTTCCTTGCTCGGGAGATGGATCGATCCAGCACGGAACACGCCTTGACCGGTGAACACTTTTTCACCTTGCGACCACTCAATCAGCAGACCGGCGACACGCACGGGTGGGAATGCGACCAAGAGTCCCCATGGTTCAGTGGTGCCTGGGCTTAAGACGGACCGAACCGAGCACCGACAGCCCGCCCCTGAGGCCTAGGCTCCGGACTACTCGAGTGGCTCGAGCGATAGGATTACCTAGGGCACCCAGGGACTCGGTAGTGCTCGGGGCCCTTGAAAGCGGACCGAACACCACGTCCACCACGAAGGACTTCGATCGGACATTACCGCACGTACGGTACACCTTTCTACGGACCGTTCTGTCGTTCTAGGAAAAAGTAGACTCACGGTAGGGTTTTATGCGCGAGGCGATCATCTCACCGGGCAGATTAGAATACGAGGGCCCCCGAGGATGACTCGGGAAAAAAATACTATTGAACACAAATTCATCTAAATTTAATCACTCACCAGACAGCTGTCGGCCCTTCGGCTGGCCGATCCAGGAGGAACGTGCGCTCCGAGCTTGGGGTGCCCGGGGGCTTGGTTCCTTCAGCCGGGGCGCCCGAGCGTCAAGGGGCACGTGAGGAGCCCAGGGTCGGGTGATCTCGACCACTCATGCCCAAGCGGTAGGACCACCCGAGGACCCTTGGGGCCGAGCAGCGACCTGGGCATCGAGGCCCTCGCGGTCGAGCTGCTTTTGCTTTGATTGTCGACCTGTGACTTAAGAGAGAATAGGGAATTTCTTTGCTTGGTGCACTCTGTTAGTGCGGTACTTGTTATAGACTGCCCTCGTTTTTGACCCGAGACCTCTCGAATACCCAGATCGGCGGACAAGAGGAGGCAGAGGCATAACCCAGAGGTCCTTTGGTTCGGTGGCGCCCGGGTATGACAGACTAGACCGAGCACCCACAGCCCGCCCCTGGGGCCTGAGCTCCGGACTACTCGAGCGGCTCGAGCAATAGGATTACCCAGAGCACCCAGGGACTCGGTAGTGCCCGGAGATCAGCCAGGACACCGAACTCCACAGCCTACCACATCGAACGTAAGTCAGCGGCAGCTGCCTGCTCGCATACCGATCGGGATTCTTTTATCAGCGAAGAAAAAGAGAGAGCGAACTTTTCTCGCAAAACCGAGCACCTCACCAGACAGATTAAACATATGAAACCCAGAAAAGCGAAATTGCCATACGATTGTATATTAACATTTACACTGAATTGACAAATTTTACAAGGTTGGGTGACTTACCCAGCTATTGGTAGCCCCCGGTTAACATGGGGCGGGGGTGAAGCCCCCAGCCTGGTTGACCTGAGCCGCAAGCATGGCCATCTACAAGTAGAACCTGCGCAGGTGCTCGATGTTCCACGGGTTGGGAAGCGGTCGCCCGTCTTCTGCCGCCAGCCTGAAAGAACCTTCTCGCAGGACCTCGATCACGGTGAAGGGACCCTCCCACATAGGGGATAGCTTATTCTTTCCTTCGCGCGACTAGACGCATCGGAGAACTAGATCCCCAACCTCAAAGGACCATGCCCGGACGTGGCGTTGGTGGTAGCGCCGTAAACTTTGCTGGTACCGAGCCGCCCGGACGGTAGCACGCCACCAGCGCTCTTCCAGGTAGTCGACGTTGTCGCGCCTTTGCTGCTCTTGCTCACCCTCAGAATATGCATGCACCCGAGGGGAGCCTAGAGTGAGCTCGGAGGGGAGGACCGCCTCAGCGCCGTACACTAAGAAGAATGGAGTTTCCTCAGTGGCGCAGCTTGGCGTGGTCCAATTAGCCCATAGCACGGCGGGCAGCTCGTCCACCCATCCCTTCCCGTGCTTTCCGAGCACGTCATAGGTCCGGGTTTTGAGGCCCTTCAGTATCTCTGCATTGGCGTGCTCAACTTGCCCGTTACTCCGAGGATGAGCGATGGAGGCGAAGCAGAGCTTGATGCCGAGGTCTTCGCAGTAGTCCCCGAACAGGGCACTCGTGAACTGGGTGCCGTTGTCGGTGATGATCCAGTTCGGGACACCAAAGCGACTGGTGATGCCGCGGATAAACTGGAGCGCCGTGTTCTTGGTCACCTTGATGACTGGGACTGCCTCCGGCCACTTGGTGAACTTGTCGATGGCGACGTAGAGGTACTCATAGCCCCCGATTGCCCGGGGGAAAGGACCCAGAATGTCCAACCCCCAGACCGTGAAAGGCCATGACAGGGGGATGGTGTGAAGAGCCTGAGCTGGCTGGTGAATCTGCTTTGCGTGGAACTGGCACGCCCTGCAGCGCCGAACCAGCTCGGAAGCATCCTGGAGAGCCGTAGGCTAGTAGAAACCTTGCCGGAAGGCCTTCCCGACCAGCATGCGGAACGATGAATGGCCACCGCACTCGCCCTCATGGACCTCAGCGAGAAGCTCACCGCCTTCTGCCCAAGAGATGCATTTCAGGAGGACGCCTCCTTCGCTACGCCGGTAGAGATCCCCATCTACTATGGCAAAGCGTTTGGACTGCCGAACAACTCTTTCGGCAGACGCCTCATCCCCGGGAAGGGACTTTTCCTTCAAGTACCCTCGGATGTCGGACATCCACGAGGCATCTTGAGAATATTCAGCAAGTGCAGCACACTCACCGGACGGCGGCACCCTGATGGGGCTTCCCACTGAGGGCACCGCTAGGGTCCCCTGAATTGAGTTCGAGATTTCCCCTTCGTCCTGTTCGGCAGGCAGGACGGAAGCCCGTGTGAGTCTTTCTTCAAAGACTCCGGCAGGGACACGTGCACGGGAGGAGGCCAGGGGGGAGAGCTCATCGGCCAGAGCATTGTCGCGGTGAGGGACGTACCGCAACTCAAGGCCATCGAAGCACCTCTCCAGCTTCCTGACTGCTGCCACGTACACCGCCATTTGAGGATCCGTGCACTGGTACTCTTTGGACACCTGGTTGACCACCAGCTGGGAGTCACCCTTGACCAGGAGGCAATGAATCCCGAGCCCCATCGCAGCTCGAAGGCCGGCGATGAGACTTTCATATTCCGCCATGTTGTTGAATGCGCGGAACTGCAGCTGCACAACGTACCGGAGTTCTTCACCCGTTGGGGAGGTGAGAACCACTCCGGCCCCCGCGCCTTTCAGCGTGAGGGAACCGTTGAAGTGCATGACCCAGTATCCGGGCGCGTCATTGCCGGGATACGCAGAAATCTCTTCTGGGACGACCTCGGGGACGGGTGTCCACTCTGCCACGAAGTCGGAGAGCGCTTGGCTTTTGATCGCCTGGCGACTGACAAAGTGCAGGTCGAACTCCGCCAGCTCCACCGCCCACTTGACAACTCGCCTGGTGCCTTCTCGGTTCCAGAGGATGGGTCCCAGCGGATACGTGGTAACCACCGAGACCTTGTGCGCTTGAAAGTAATGGCGCAGCTTCCGGGAAGCGATGAGCATGGCGTAGAGCAGCTTCTGAGCCTGGGGATACCTTGCTTTGGCCTCCCGGAGGACTTCACTGACGAAGTACACCGGTCGTTGTACCCGGCGGGCCCGGGCAGTGGCTTCACCCGAGGGGCTGTTATAGCCCCTAGGCTCGGCGACGTGGTCGGGTCTGGCCGGGTGCCCGGGCCCGACTCCCTGGTCGGGAGGAGCAGAGTGCTCGAACTCGACCCCTTGCTCAGGGGGAACCAAGTGCTCGGGTTCAATCCCCTACTCGGGGGGAGCCGCGAGGACTGGGGAGTGCCCGGGGACGGCCGGGAGCTGGGACCCAGCACCTGGCCCCGCGCACTCATCGCGCTCCACCACCAACACCATGCTTACGACCTGAGGAGTGGCCGATACGTAGAGCAGTAGGGGCTCGCCTTCGGAGGGAGCCACCAGCACGGGTGGTGAGGTGAGGTACTTCTTCAGATCGCGGAAGGCCTGCTCGGCCTCCGGCGTCCAGTCGAAACGACCGGTCTTCTTCAGAAGCTTGAAGAGGGGGAGCCCTCGCTCCCCGAGCTTGGAGATGAAGCGCCCGAGGGCCGCCATGCAGCCGGCTAGACGCTGGAGCTCTTTGTGTCGAGCCGGGGGTCGCATCTGCTCGATGGCCCGGATCTTCTCTGGATTGGCCTCGATTCCTCGGCCGGAAACCAAGAAACCGAGGAGCTTGCCCGCCGGCACCCCGAAGACACAGTTCTCGGGGTTAAGCTTGAGGCGGGTGGTGCGGAGACTGTTGAAAGTCTCGGCAAAGTCCTCGAGCAGGGTGGCGCGGTCTCGGGACTTGACCACGAGATCGTCGATGTAGGCCTCGACGTTGCGGCCAACCTGCGAATCAAGGGTAATACGAATGGCGTGCTGGAAAGAAGACCCAACATTACGCAAACCAAAAGGCATTGACATATAACAGTAAGTCCCCACCGGGGTGGTAAAAGCAGTTTTTCTTCGTCCTCAACGGCCATGCGGATCTGGTGATACCCAGAGTTTGCATCTAAAAAACATAAAAGATCGCATCCCGCGGTTGCATCTACAATTTGATCAATGCGGGGCAAGGGAAAAGGATCTTCAGGGCAAGCCTTATTTAGGTCGGTGTAGTCCACACACATGCGGAGCTTGCCGTTGGCCTTTGGGACGATGACTGGATTTGCTAGCGGCGTCAAGGAGCTTGCTGACCTGCTCCCGGATGAACTTCTGGCGCTCAGGCGCCTGCCACCGGACCTTCTGCTTCACCGGGCGGGCGTCCGGGCGCACCGCCAAGTGATGCTCTATCACCTCCCTGGGGCTCCCGGGCATGTCGAACGGTTGCCATGCAAACACGTCTGCGTTAGCCCGGAGGAAGGTGATGAGCGCGCTTTCCTATTTGCTGCCCAGGTCACCGCAGATTCGGACGACCTGAGAAGCGCCTTCGCCCACCACGACCTCCTTCGTAGGAACAGAGGCGTCGGTGGCGAGTCGGGGTTTGGATGAAGAGGGTCCCGGGCCCCCTGTGCAGCCTTCGACTTCGGCCTGGGCTGAGACCAAAGCCATGTACGACTGCTCGGCGTAGAAAACGGCGCAGCCAGAGTCGGCAGTCACGGAGATGGGGCCTGCTGGGCCCGGTATCTTAACCTTGAGATACGCATAATGGGCGGCCATCATGAATTTGGCGAGCGCCGGGCGCCCGAGGATGGCGTTGTAGGGGAGGGGGAGCTCCGCGACGTCGAAGAGGACGTTCTCCGTGCGGAAGTTGTCCCGACTCCCGAAGGTCACGGGTAGCTCGACCTACCCGAGAGGCAGGGAGTGCCCGGGCGTTACTCCGCAGAATGGAAGCGACGGCCAGGTGCCGGGGCTCTTGCGGGAGCCGGTGCCCTAGCTGGTGCCGGGGCCCTCGCAGGGGCCGGGGCCCTTGCGGGCACGGGCCGTCTGTCGGTGGCTGCCCGATGTTCTTGCCGGCGGTCGGGCTCTTGGGCCGGCTTACGGGCGGGGCCCTGGGCCGGTTCGATAGGAGCGGCTTCGCGCTTTCTTCTCTTCTTCTTTTCCCGCCTGTCGGAACGGGAAGAACTTGGCTGGTCGGTGGTGGGGCGCGGAGCATGCCACGCCCGGGCCTCCGCCGCCTTGGCACACATATCGGCCAGTGCGAAGAGCTCCGCAGTGGTTTCGATTTCGTGCGTACCTAGCTTTTCGAGCATCCGCTCGTCGCGGATGCCCTGCCGGAAGGCGACGATGACAGCGTGGGGGGCTATCTGCGGGATGGTGTTGCGGACCTGGCTGAAGCGCTGAAAAAAAGTGCCGCAGCGTCTCCCCTTCCTGTTGCTTGACGGCGTGGAGGTCACACTCCAAACCGGGGAGCATGAATGTGCCCTGAAAATTAGCCACAAACTGGTGGCAGAGGTCATCCCAGGAGCTAATAGATCCTGGGGGTAAGTTCATGAGCCAAGAACGGGCAGAGCCCCTCAAGGCAACATGGAAATAATTTGCCTTCACCTTTTCACTGCCCCCGGCCACTTGGACGGCCGTAGTGTAGATCTGGAGGAACTCAACGGGGTCGATGGACCCGTCGTACTTCTCCGGTAGCTTAGGGCGGAACTTGGAGGGCCATTTGACCCGACGGAGCTCAGTGGTGAAGGCACGGCAACCGGTGTCGTACCCCGTGGCGCGGGCGGTAGTCCTTGGCGGCGAATGCCGGCGAGCCGGGGATTCTTGGCGATCGTGGGCCGGGAAAGAGGAAGCCTGATCCTCTGGCTCGGCCTCCTGCCGGGTTTCCCGCTGGCGCTTGAGGGTGACACGCGCATCTTCGTGGCCCCTCCGCTCGTTGAGGCGCAAGCGGAGGTCCTGGGCTTCGGACGCGGCCAGGGGGTGGCGCTCCGCCTGGAGGCCCCCCAGCCCGTGTGAACGTTGCCCGTTGATGAGCCAGTTCTGGTAGGGCCACGCTGGGTGGTGGCGCGAGAACTCCCGGCCAGCACCTGGCGGCGAGCAGTGCCGACCAGGGCGGCGATGTCTTGGATCCAGCGGCCTTTCGGTGTGTTCGGCGTTGCCTGGACAGGCGGATGCCTGAGGAGAGCATGCATCGCAAGTAGCGCGCTTCCGGGGCCAGCCTCGCCGAAGGCGAGCCTACGCCGCAGAGGCACCCGGCGCTGTCCAAAGGCGGACCTGGCGACCGGGGTTTCGACCACCTGCCGGGGGCCAACGCCCTGGTCCCCTTGGGAGGGGAAAGCCGCGCGTGCAGATAGTGGTTGCTGCTGGGACACAGCAGCGACTGAGGCCTCCTGGACGTCGGGCAGCATTTCCTCACTGGAAGTGGAGCCGGAACGCTTGAGATGGTGTCCACCGGCCATTTTTTCCTGCGGAAGAAAACAAACGAACAGATTCAGGGATGTTCCCCCCTACCTGGCGCGCCAGTTGTCGGAGGATTAACTTCTGTCGCAGGGATCCCGAGAGAACCCCTTTTAGAGATTCGGCCGGGGGGATGATCCTGAATAAGTTCGTCGGAGAAATAAATGGAAGTGGAAGTAAATGCAACGGCCGGTGGTGGGGGATGATCGACCTAGTGCAAAGGGAAGTAAATGCACCGGAGTTTAGATAGGTTCGGGCCGCACGGGGGCGTAATACCCTACTCCTGTATGGATGCAATAACTATCCTGAGGGTGATCCCTCAAGGATGTAGCTGGTTACAAGAATATTGTGTCTAACTAAGAGCTTGAAGCCCCTTGCTCTTGGGCAGGGACTACGGTTTTTGTTCTCGGTGCTTCTGTGCTCGATGCTTATGGTCTCTTCTTCGTTGGTTGCGGCACGGTCGACTGCTTGGGCTTGTTGATCTATCCCTTTTTCTCCCTGTGCGCCGACCCTTTTATGCACTTGCCGGCCGCGACATACCCCGAACGGGAAGGAAGGGGCACAAGTTCCAAGATGCCATGACTGAGAAAGACGTCATCATTTCCTCTAGGCGAAGTGACTGGGGCAGTCGAAAAACGCGGCGCGCGTCCGGTCACTTGTCACTGTGGACGTCCTGGCAACGGGCGCCATTGAGAGGGCCCACCGAGCAGCCACAGAGCCACCCGGCGTGCCCGCCCTGTCTTGTTACTCTGCCACGGCAGGGCGGTAGGTGGAATGCCTTGATCCTGGCAACATTATCCCGAGATACACCAGATGATACGGGACGGGACCCGTGCAATTAATAGCCCCACGCCCCTCTGCCAAAGTATGGCAGGAACTGACGCCGCGGCGGGAGCAGTTGGATATGTCAGGCCACGCGCGCTCATTTAATGCGGCCTTGGACCTCTGACGAGCGGACACCTCATCTGTGGGCCCCTTGGGGGCCTCTCTGGGTCGTCGGGGAACCGAGTGCTCGGGGGTACCGTTCACCTCCCCGAGCACTCTCTCTCGGTAATGCCTATCTTTGTCTTCGGGGTACCGGGTGCTCGGGGGTACTGGTTACCTCCCCGAGGACTCTCTCCCGAGCATTCGCGCATGATCCTCCGGGGAACCGAGTGCTCGGGGGCTGCCACGAGCAACCCCGAGCACTTTTGCACAGACCCTTCGGGGAACCGAGAGCCCGGGGGCTGCCACGCGTAGCCCCGAGCACTCGCTCCTGAGCATTCTCACGCTGGCCCTCGGGGAACCGTGCGCTCAGGGACTGCTGCGCGCGGTCCCCGAGCACTCTCTCCCGGAACTTAGCTCTTCTGATCGTCGGGGGACTAGGGTGCTCGGGGATGAGCGGGCACCTCCCCGAGCACTTTATTCCCGGTACTTGGGCTCAGTGGGTCATCGGGGAACTGGGGTGCTCGGGGACCAGAGACTGTGGCCCCGAGCACCTTCTCTCAGAACTTAGATTTTCCTCATCCCGCAGGAGAGACCTCGCGGGATGATGACACGTGGCGGACGGCTGGCCTGGCCTCGGGACTCAAGGACCCCCGGTTCCTGATACACCGACAGCAAGTGTCCTTGAGCATATTTATCCTATTTTAGAATTGCAGGTGTAGTTTTTAACCATTGGAATGCATGCTTGTCTAAACATGAATCCTATGTTAGGGTTTACTAGTTTGGATCAATATTTTCCTTGTCACCGTTGTTCATCGTGTTATGAAAATGGGTAGTTTATGCTAGCGTAGTCTTGGTTGGGAAATCTAAATATTGATTAATGAACTATGCAACAATGTTGGGAGATGGTAATTCTTTTTGTTGCAACATGGTATAGGTTTTCCCCAACAGAATGGATGATTTGAGGTGGAGCCTATGGCAAGTTTGTGTTTGTATCTGTGTGGGGTCCTAAGGACCGGTTCTTGGGCATGTAACCAAGTTTTGTCCGCACAACCATGAGACCTATATGGGTACGGCCTGGCCAACTAATTAGTCACCTTCTAGCTTAGTGGGCAGCATTGGTCGGTATAAGTGGCACAAGAGGGGGCCTCTGCAACAATGTAATTATCTGTTAGCGGTGAAACCTCAGTGGGTGCCTGCGGGTTAGAGGGAGCTTTGTAAAGGCCTTGTAGTGAGACCCCGACTCCACACCCTGGAAGTTTGGAGCAACAAGGGAATCACGACTCGTGGGGAAAGCAGTGCAAACTCTGCAGAGTGTCAATCTGGTCGATCAGCCGTGCTCATGGATAAGAGCGAGCTTGGACTTTCTCGGGATTAGTTGGGATCAGGGTTTGGTATGGTAAGTTGGGGTAGCCAGGTAATGGAATTATCTGGTGATTCTTGGTAGTTGGACGGAATCCGATGAGTCGAACCTTTGGGTATAGTCGTGTCTTCTCACTTAGTAAATAGGATGCCTGATGTTGGAGTCATTGGTAGATCATAGTTGCTTAGTGCTGTTAGCCAGTGTCAAAGTCCATTCCTTGACATAAGCCGCATATCATATTTTTCCCTACACTTGCGGAGTACAATCTTTGTACTCACACTTGTTGTCCCCCACCCTGCATCCTACCGCTGTTCAGAAGCTGGCAATGAAGCTGGAGTCTTCGACGACGACTTCGACCCAAAGCTGCTGTTCTAGGCTGTGCTGCGCCCGGTCGACGCCTGTGGAAGATGGAGCCGCTGGCGCTGAAGGCCCCTTTAGTTTTCCCTGCTGTGTTTTCTTTAGACCCTCGGGTCCTTTTGTATTAAGTTAAAAACGACGTTGTAATAAAGGCACTGTGATGATATTACTAATGATGTAAGCACATGTATGAAACTTGATCCTGGCATACATGTGTTGTGCCCGGTTTTGTTCGTTTAAAACTGGGTGTTACAGAAGTGGTATGACAGCCGTGTTGACCATAGGACGCAGCCTAGATAGACTAGACGTGCTAAGGACTTATGTTTGTACAAACTACTTTAGCAAAATTGTTTTTCTTCCAGTTTTTCCTTTCTCGGTCTTTTGCTCTTTATAAAATGGTTACTAATTTCTGTCTTCTTCAAAATTTTTGATGGCCTGGATGAAGATCACCCCGCACAAGCGCGTGCTGGTCCCAGACGTGGAGGTTCCTGCTGGTGCAGTCTGGAGGCACCAACCCCCGGCTGAGTCCTACTCCGACGGACAGCTGGCCGGGTACTTCGCCCGTACGCTGTGGTACCTGCTGCAGGGTCTCGGCTACCACAACGCTCCCCTTTTCAGAGGTGTCAGAGTTCCACTTGGAGGACGTGGTTACTCCTGGTCAGTGGAGGTGACCATGTTCGAGAAGCCCTCCGACGACAATCTTCGCCGAGTTCGCCGAGTCCACACCGCCACTGCCCCCAGAGCTTCGTTCGAGGCAGGGATCGAGGACGCTGCTCGCCAGGCTCTGGCTATTCTCTGCCGGGAGAGCAGACAGGACCTCCGCCTCACTCAGTTCGGGAAGTTCCCGCAGCGCCCGTCAGGCAGTCTGGAGGTCATCTCGCGCCCGTCAACAACGAGCCGGATCTCCGTCTGCGAGAGCAGGTCCGCCTCACCACCGCCCTCTACTCCGAGCTGGACAGAGCACTCGACGAGTTAGAGGATCTTCACCAGCGCCATGCCGAGCATGAGCCGATGATCTACGAGCTTGAGATCATGCTGCAGGATTCTGACCAGCACCCCGACTAGGCTCCACCAGCACCGCCTTCCGCCCCTGCACCGCCCTGCTCTCCTTCGCGCAAGAGGCTCCGTCAGGCAGATGTCGCAGGCCCTTCAGGCACCGCCGGTCAGGAGTAGAGTCGATCTAGGAAGTTGTCCCTAGCAGAATAAATCGTTAGACTTGCGTTGTTTGTCCTTGTGTGTGCTTGGGGCTGTTTAGTGTGAGCCTTGTAATGAGTTGGATCTTTGCATGTGTGTTGGTGTGATGTAGGGGTTTCCCCTCTACATTTTCATCAGTTAATAAATTAAAGTTGGGAGTCATTTCTATTTGTTTCCTTCAGTTTCTATCTATTCTTGGCTTGTCTTTCCGCCCTTGCCTCTTTCTTATGCTTTCCGTACCTTGGCAACAACAGATGGTGAACACTAGGCGCAACAACAACGACAATACCAACAACAACAATGAAAACATCAACAACAACGCTGCCAACAATAACGACCTTCCTCCCCCGCCACCCCTCATGGACGCCAACCAAGTCCTAACTCTTCTTCGAGATTTGGTCCAAGCCATCAATCAGCAACCTCAAGCTCAGCAAGCACCACCGCTGCAGCCGCAGTCCAGGCTCAGGACTTTCTTGAGCACCCAACCACCCACTTTTTCTCGGGCAGTGGAGCCTATGGAGGCGGATGACTGGTTGAGGACAATAGAGAGCAAGCTTCAGATAACTCAGTGCAATGCAAGGGAAAAAGTTCTCTTTGTGTCCCACTAGCTGAGCGGGCCAGCTCAGGAATGGTGGACTGCTTACACCGCTGCTCACGAGGATCCCCAAGAGATTACCTGGACAGAATTCAAGAACAGTTTCCGTGCCCATCATGTTCCCGCCGGAGAATTAAAGCTGAAGAGGAACGAATTTCTCAGTCTCAAGCAAGGCCCCATGTCGGTGAGGGAGTACCTCACCAAGTTCACTCAACTGTCTCGCTACGCCCCCGATGATGTTGACACGGACGAGAAGAAGCAAGATTGTTTTCTTGAGGGTCTTCACCCTGGTCTACAGTATGCCCTCTCCGCCAATGAGTACCCCAGTTTCCAGAAGCTAGTAGATAGGGCCTTCATCATGGAGAAAAAGCATCAGAATCTGGGTGAAGAGCGCAAGCGCCATCTGCAGGGTCAGTCCTTTGGCAGTAACACCCGCCCCTGCTTCAACGCCCCTGCCACTGGACCGATGTTCCGCCATGGAGGGTAGAACCAGCCATAGCAGCATCAGCTGCAGAGGCCGCAACAGAAGATGCAGAATCAGGGAACAGGGTCGTTCAAGCCGCCAGCGCAGCCGCAGCAGCAGCAGCAGTCTCGTCCCAGCTTCCAGCAGCAGCAGCGACCCAACAACAACCAGCCACAGCAGCAGAACCGCAACGGCCAAGGGTCAAGCAACATTGGTCCATGCTTCAATTGTGGCAACTTTGGGCATCTCGCCAACAAGTGTCCCAAGAAGCAGCAAGGCCAGGCCCAGGGCAACAATCAACAGTAGCAGCCTCGTCAAAATGCAATGTATGGTCGTGTCAACCATGTTGTAGTGGAGGAAGCCCAGGAAGCTCCTGACGTGGTTCTGGGTATGTTTTCTGCCAACTCTCATCCTGCAACAGTGTTATTTGATTCCGGTGCTACGCATTCATTCATATCATATCAGTTTGTGAATACATATAAATTGCCAAGAGCATTAATGAAAAATCGAGTGCTAGTAATTTCTCCTGGAGGAGAAATGGAATCAAGGCATGTATGCCCTAAAATAGGTATATGCATAAGGGGGGTAGACTTTCTGGCCAACCTCATTATCCTGGAGTCCAAGGGTATTGATATCATTCTGGGAATGGATTGGCTAACCAAGTACAAAGGAGTCATCAGATGTGCTACAAAGACGGTTCAATTGACCCATACAGACGGAACCAAGGTGGAGTTTCAAGGCACGACAGAGTCAGCTATCAACGCCAGTTTAAACAAAGCTAACGCAGTGGAAGATAGCAGGGTGGTCGGTGAATTTCCAGACGTCTTCCCGGAGGATTTGCCAGGAATGCCCCCTGATCGAGAAATTGAATTCATTATTGAATTAGTACCTGGAACGGATCCTATATACAAGAGGCCATATAGAATGGATGCCAATCAGTTGGCTGAGCTCAAGGAACAAATCCAAGAGCTCCTAGACAAAGCGTTTATTCGCCCCAGTTCTTCACCCTGGGGAGCCCCAGTAATCTTCGTTCCGAAGAAAGATGGTACACAAAGGATGTGCATAGACTATCGAGCTCTAAATGAAGTAACAATCAAGAACAAGTACCCTCTGCCCCACATTGAAGATCTATTTGATATGCTGAAAGGCGCCTATGTGTTTTCCAAGATTGATCTTCGATCTGGATACCATCAGTTGAAAATTCGTATTTCGGATATACCCAAGACAGCATTTGTTAGCCGATACGGTCTGTACGAATACACAGTGATGTCTTTCGGATTGACAAATGCCCCCGCATACTTCATGTATTTAATGAACAAGGTCTTCATGGAATATTTGGACAAGTTTGTTGTGGTATTCATTGATGACATCTTGGTCTACTCCAAGAGCGAAGAAGAACACGAGGAACACCTAAGGATCGTTTTACAGAAGCTAAGGGAAAACCAGTTATACGCTAAACTGAGCAAATGTGAGTTCTGGCTGAAAGAGGTTGCTTTCCTTGGTCATATCATATCAGTAGGTGGTGTGTCCGTAGATCCGTCCAAGGTAAGTGATGTTCTAAATTGGAAGCCACTGCAAAATGTATCCGAAATTTGCAGTTTTCTGGGTCTAGCAGGATACTATCGTCGTTTTATAGAAGGTTTCTCCAAAATAGCGAAGCCAATGACAGAATTGCTAGAAAAAGGAGCAGAGTTCAAGTGGACAACAGCTCGAGAAGCTAGTTTCAATGAATTAAAGAAGAGATTGACCTCAGCACCAGTTTTGATTCTACCGGATATTCAAAAGCCGTTTTCGGTGTATTGTGATGTATCCCGTCAAGGCTTGGGATGTGTGCTCATGCAAGAAGGTCATGTCATTGCATATGCGTCCCGACAGTTAAGGAAACATGAAGAAAATTATCCGACGCATGACTTGGAACTAGCCGCAGTGGTCCATGCACTCAAGATCTGGAGGCATTATCTAATTGGTTAGAGATGTGAGATCTATTCTGATCATAAAAGCTTGAAGTATATTTTTACTCAACCGGATCTTAACCTCAGGCAGCGCAGATGGTTAGAGCTTATCAAGGACTATAATCTAGGAATCAACTACCACCCAGGAAAGGCAAATGTAGTAGCTGATGCCCTGAGCAGAAAGTCTCAAATTAATGCAGTGACTCTTCACGAATTGAGTCCCGAGCTATGCAAAGAGTTTGAGAGGTTAAATCTGGGAATGGTGTATAACACCGAAATGGTTGCAATGGAAGTAGACTCAATGCTTGAGCAAGAAATAAGAAAGGGTCAGCTTGAAGATGAAAAGATTTTGGAAATTAAGCAGCTCATCAAAGTTGGCAAAGCCCCGGATTTCTTTGAAGATGAGCAAGGCACAATGTGGTACAAGCACAGGATTTGTGTTCTGGACATAAAGTCTATCCGGGACACCATCTTAAAAGAAGCCCATGATTCAGCGTATTCTATCCACCCTGGAAGTACCAAGATGTATCAAGATCTCAAAGATCAGTATTGGTGGTACGGAATGAAGCGTGCAGTAGCAGAACATGTAGCTTTGTGTGATATCTGCCATCGAGTCAAAGCCGAACACCAAAGACCTGCAAGACTGCTGCAGCCATTAAAAATACCTGAATGGAAGTGGGAAGAAATCAGCATGGACTTCGTAGTGGGTCTACCACGAACACAATGAGGATATGATTCTATATGGGTCATTGTTGACCGTCTGACAAAGGTAGCTCACTTCATTCCAGTCAAAGAATCCTATCGAGGGCCGAAGTTAGCTGAATTGTATATGTCCAGAATTGTGTGTCTACATGGAGTACCCAAGATAATTGTATCCGATCGTGGCAGCCAGTTTACCTCACGATTCTGCCAGATTGAATTTCAGCTCAGTGTACCACCCGCAGGCTGACGGACAGACAGAAAGAGCAAATCAAATTCTTGAAGACATGTTGAGAGCATGTGCACTGAAGAATGGTAACAGTTGGGACAAGAATCTACCGTATGCAGAATTATCGTACAACAACAGTTATCAAGCTAGTCTCAAGATGTCCCCTTTTGAAGCCCTATACGGTTGGAAATGTAGAACCCTACTGTTCTGGAATTAGACTGGGGAAAGTCAAGTTTTTGGCCCTGAAGTCCTAAGAGAAGCAGAAAAACAAGTGCAAGAGATCAAAGATAATTTGAAAACAGCACAGTCAAGACAAAAGAGCTACGCAGATCATCGACATCGGGAACTAACTTTCGAAGTAGGAGACTTCGTATATCTCAAAGTATCCCCAATAAGAGGTTTACGCAGATTCAAGGTTAAAGGCAAGCTTTCACCTTGGTTTATTGGTCCGTACAAGATTTTGGGAAGACGAGGAGAAGTAGCTTACCAGCTTGAGTTACCACCTCAACTCTCGGGAGTACACAATGTGTTCCATGTGTCATAGTTAAAGAAGTGCTTAAGAGTTCTCGAACAATAGTTGCCAGTAGAAGAACTAGATGTACAAGAAGATTTCTCATATTTGGAGTATCCGGTCAAGATTCCTGAGATATCAGAACTGGTTACCAGAAACGGGCAAGTCCGAATGTGCAAAGTACAGTGGAAGCATCACTCAGAAGAAGAAGCAACCTGGGAAAGAGAAGATGATCTGAAGACGGAGTTCCCCATCTCTTCTTCGATCCTTCCAAATCTCGAGGGTGAGATTCATCCTAAGGGGGTAGGTTTGTAACACCCCAAATTTCAATTTTTGCAATAATTTAAAATTTTGCTAGAAATTAAATAGGTGGTTGCAATTTTGTTCAATAGAAAAAAAATTAATTTCTAAAATTAAATTGTCCTAGGATAATGTTTGATGCATTCATGCCATTAGAGATGCATTAAGGTTTTTATTGCATGGAAAAATTTGTTGAAATTCGCTAGAAATCGCTCGTTCAAACCCCTATTTGAAAATTGTTGAAAATCAAATTGGAAAAAGAATTTCTAAAAGGAAAAATGCCCTCGGGCCGATTCTTTCTCCCTCGGCCCATCTTCCCTCCCCCTTCTCCTTCTCTCGTGGGCCGCCTTTTCTTCCCCGCGCCGGCCCATCGGCCGAGCCGGCCTGCAGCGCGCCCGAGCCGGCCCCCTTCACCCCTCCCTCTCTGCCGTGCGTGCCCCATGCCAAGCCGCTCCGCCCGAGCCGCCCCGCGCCGAGCCGGCTCCGCTTCTTCCACCTCCCGTTGGTTCATTCCCCTCCGCCGCCGCCGCACAATCCCATGCCTCCCCGCGCCCTTCCCCCTCCCAAAAACAGCCGAATTCAAAGCCTTAAACCCCATCAAGGTGCCCCCGCCCGTTTCCCCTCTTTACTTCTCCCTCTAGTGCCCAATCAATCGGGAAAAACCAACACCATTGAAAGCCATGGCCACCGGCCATTTTCTTCAAATTCCAGCCAATCCCCTTCCCTCTCTCGTATATAAGCCGTCCAACGTCTCCCTTTTGACGTTCCGCGCATTTTGCACCCGTTTCCCCCTCTTCTTCCGCTCGGATTTGAGCCCGATGCCATCTCCTCCATTGCCGCCGGTGAGAAGCTCGCTGTCGCTTTGTTTCACCGTGCTGAACCCCTTTTTGACCTTGGTCTTTGCTTCTTTGGTGTCGCAGAACCCCGGGCGACGCTTCCCGACGCTCCTCGTCTTTGATTCGGCGCTCGAACCCCCTCCCCGATGTCTCTCCGACCGCCGCCGCCATCCGCTTTGTCGCCCGGTCACCTCGAGCCCTCTCCGTCGCCATTTGCACTCGGGGTAAGCTCACCGCCCTCCCCTCTCTCTCCGCCGCCGCTCGCCGTCGATCCCCTTGCCCAACGACGAGGTTTGCCGCTTCTCCGGCGAGCACCGCCGCCACCGAGCTCCCACCGCCGCCTCCTCTCTGTAGCCGGCTGGCCAAACACCTCCCTTAGCTCTCCACTGTTGGATTCAAATTGGACGGCCCAGATCAGAGGGGCGCATACCCCTTTGGCTCGGTCCATCGTGGACCCATGGACCGGCCTCCAGGCCGTGGTCCATGGGCCCGTAAATCTATTCCATGCGATTTTTCCATTGAAAAATAATGTTGCTTTTGTTTTATGATGTCATAATTAGAATTTCCAGTATAAAATGAATTCAGGTTTTTCTCTGAAAATCATGTAAAATTTGCAGTTAAGCCCCTGAAACTTCAAAAGCTCAATACTTTTTGCTCGTAGCTCCGATTTGGGCAATTTTCACGCCCAAATGTTCGTAGCGACATATAGAATCTTTTTGTAGGGTTTTTTTTTTGTCTAGTTTCAATACTGTTTGGTGTACTGTTCTTAGGTTTTCTTGTTGTATGTCTTTTCCGGTTTGTCGAATAGGTGGTGATCAGTTCGAGAATCTGCAAGATCAAGTGTTTGAAGACGTTGAGCAGCACCCTATCAAAGGCAAGTGTCCTTGAGCATATTTATCCTATTTTAGAATTGCAGGTGTAGTTTTTAACCATTGGAATGCATGCTTGTCTAAACTTGAATCCTATGTTAGGGTTTACTAGTTTTGAATCAATATTTTCCTTGTCACCGTTGTTCATCGTGTTATGAAAATGGGTAGTTTATGCTAGCGCAGTCTTGGTTGGGAAATCTAAATATTGATTAATGAACTATGCAACAATGTTGGGAGATGGTAATTCTTTTTGTAGCAACATGGTATAGGTTTTCCCCAATAGAATGGATGGTTTGAGGTGGAGCCTATGGCATGTTTGTGTTTGTATCTGTGTGGGGTCCTAAGGACCGGTTCTTGGGCATGTAACCAAGTTTTGTCCGCACAACCACGAGACATATATGGGTACGGCCTGGCCAACTAATTAGTCACCTTCTAGCTTAGTGGGCACCATTGGTCGATATAAGTGGCACAAGAGGGGGCCTCTGCAGCAATGTAATTGTCTGTTAGTGGTGAAACCTCAGTGGGTGCCTGCGGGTTAGAGGGAGCTTTGTAAAGGCCTTGTAGTGAGACCCTGACTCCACACCCCGGAAGTATGGAGCAACAAGGGAATCACGACTCGTGGGGAAAGCAGTGCAAACTCTGCAGAGTGTCAAACTGGTCGATCAGTCGTGCTCACGGATAAGAGCGAGCTTGGACTTCCTCAGGATTAGTTGGGATCAGGGTTTGGTATGGTAAGTTGGGGTAGCCAGGTAATGGATTTATCTGGTGAGTCTTGGTAGTCGGACGAAATCCGATGAGTCGAACCTTTGGGTATAGTCGTGTCTTCTCACTTAGTAAATAGGATGCCTGATGTTGGAGTCATAGGCAGATCATAGTTGCTTAGTGCTGTTAGCCAGTGTCAAAGTCCATTCCTTGACATAAGCCGCATATCATGTTTTTCCCTACACTTGCGGAGTACAATCTTTGTACTCACACTTGTTGTCCCCACCCTGCATCCTACCGCTGTTCAGAAGCTGGCAATGAAGCTGGAGTCTTCGACGACGACTTCGACCCAAAGCTGCTGTTCTAGGCTGTGCTGCCCCCGGTCGACGCCTGTGGAAGATGGAGCCGTTGGCACTGAAGGCCCCTTTAGTTTTCCCCGTTGTGTTTTCTTTAAACCCTCGGGTCCTTTTGTATTAAGTTAAATACGATGTTGTAATAAAGGCACTGTGATGATATTACTAATGATGTAAGCACATGTATGAAACTTGATCCTGGCATACATGTGTTGTGCCCGGTTTTGTTCGTTTAAAACTGGGTGTTACAATTAGCATATTGAATATGAATATTGTGCTATAGGAATGGCAAATCCACCTGCTAGTCGCAAGCGGATGTGGCAGTATTTAGAAGGTGGGTCCTCCGACCGAGACCAAATGCCGGAAGGTGATGGGCCATCTATCATGGAGCAATCAAGATGCGAGGTAATTCAATAAATTAGATGTGCATTTTGAAATATTGCATGGTTATCATTTCATTGGATTTTTATTGATTGCTAAAACGTAATGATAATCATAAATTTGCAGATGCACCGGACATGGATGTACAAGTCTGACCGCCGTGGCCAAGAGTTCTTTCATGGCATGTGTCGGTGAATCAGGAACCAGGGGTCACCGAATCTCGAGGCCAGGCCAGCAATCCGTCATGTGGCGCCCTCCCGCGGGGTCATCTCCGCAAGGTAAAAAGGACTAAGTTCCAGGAGAGGGCGCTCGGGGCCACAAACAGTGGTCCCCGAGTACCCGGGTTCCCCGATGATCTACGAAGACTAAGTGACCGGGAAGAGAGTGCTCGGGAGGTGAACAGTGACCCCCGAGCACCCAAGTCCCCTGATGACCAGGAGAACCAAGTACCGGGAGGGGTGTGCCCGGAGCTACGAGCAATAGCCCCCGGGCACCCGAGTACCCCGAGGACCCAAGGAAGGTAGTTCCGGGAGAGAGTGCTCGGGGCTGCGAGCAGCAGCCCCCGAGCACTCGGTTCCCCGAGGATCCGTACAGTCAAGCACGGGAGAGAGTGCTCGGGCCATGAACAGTGGCCCCCAAGCACTCGGTTCCCCGAGGACCAAAAGAGGGCATTCTCGGGAGAGAGTTCTCGGGGAGGTGAATAGTGACACCCGAGCACTCGGTTCCCCGATGACCCAGGAAGCCCCCCGTCAGTGACCCCCACAGGGGTCCAGCGATGAGGTGTCAGCCAGTGAAAGGCCCGATGCCGCATTTAAGGGCGCGCGTGGCCTGTCACCTCCAACTGCTCCCGCCACGCTCGGTGTCAGTCCCTGCCATACTCTGGCAGAAGGGCGTGGGGACATTTAATGCACGGGTCCCATCCCGCGCCATCCGGCGCGCCTCGGGATAGCATCGTGAGGCCCGAGGCATTTCGTCTGCCTCGCTGCTGTGGCAAGAGAACAAGACTGGGCGGGCACGCCGGGCAGCTCTGCGGCTGCCCAGTGGGCCCTCTCCACAGCGCCCGTTGCCAGCGCCATCATGACGACTGAAGACCGGGCGCGGGGCGTGTTTTCAACCCCTGTCACTTCGCGCAGAGGCCATGATGATGCCCTTTCCATTTATGGCGCCTTGGAACTCATACCCTCCCTTTCGGGGCAGCCACCGCCGGCGGGTATTTAAGGGAGCCGACGGGCGCGGACAAAGACAATCCTTTCAGAGGTTCAGAGAGGGCGCAGACGCCGAGACTCGAAAAACCCTTAGTACAAGCACAGAAGCTGTGACCACCGAAGAACAAGGAGCCCAAGGCTCTAGGATAGACAAAAATTCTTGTAACCAGCACATTCCTGAGAGACATTCTCATGGCATTTATAGCATCCACACAGGAGTAGGGTGTTACGCGCAGTGTGGCCCGAACCTGTCTAAAAATCCCCCCAGCGCATTTACTCTTTTCTGCATTAGATCATTCCACCCCATCTACCATCGCATTTACATCCATTTATTTCTCCAGCAAACATATTCAGAATCATCCCCCTGGCCGAATCTCTAAAAAGGGGTCCCTCAGGATCCCTGCGACAGGAGTTAACCCTCCGACAGCATGGATGCTTTTTTGAGGGCTACCATAATGTACAGAAAGCCAAGAAACAAGAGTGATGATCACTATATATGCTATCCGTGTGTTGATTGCAAGAAATGAGAAGCAGTTCTCAAGCATAGAGCAGATCCGTACACACTTGCTTCACAGGGGTTTCAAGCCTAGCTATATCCGCTGGACAGTGCACGGTGAACAAGAGGAGGTTGTGCATGAAGAGCAGCCCACAGTCAAGGAAAACAGAGGCAACGATATGACGACTAACAAAGACATCGATATGTCAGTGTTCAAAGATACTTTTGTCAGCAACGATGATGACGACCAACACGAAATGTTGAGCAATGCGAAGCGAGAGTTCACCAGTGATAGGCAACATGAAAAGTTCTAGCGCATGATGGAGGATATTAAAACACCGGTGTTCCCTGGCTGTAAGGAAGAGAACAACAAGTTGCATGTTGTGCTGACATTGCTGGAAATGAAGTCTAGCAATGGTTGGTCTGATAAGGGCTTTAATGAGTTGTTACGATTCATGAGGGACTTACTTCCACAGGGCAACGAGTTGCCTAAAAACATGTACCACGCCAAGTAGATTATCTATCTGTTGGGGTTGGAAGTAGAGAAAATACATGCATGTCGAAGCGACTGCATGTTGCTTCGCAACGGGGATGCAAACTTGGAAGCGTGTCACATTTGCAGTGCATCACGGTATAAGCGCAACATTGACGATATCGATAGCGATGATGTAGGGGAGAAGAGTAAGGATAAAAGGCCCCCCGCTAAGATGGTTTGGTACTATATTCTCTTGTTTGAAGCGATTATTTGCCAACAAAATGAATGCCGAGTTGATGCGATGGCACGCCGAAGGGCGCAAGAAAGATGGAGTGCTTAGACACCCTGCTGATGGAATGCAATGGAGCAGCTTCGATACAAAATAAAAGGAATTCAAAGCTAAAGTGAGGAATGTAAGGTTCAGGTTGAGTACAGATGGGATGAATCCTTTCAGCAACATGAGCAATAGTCATAGCACTTGGCCTGTGACTCTGTGTATCTACAACCTTCCATCTTGGCTATGTATGAAGCGGACGTTCCTTATGATGTCTTTGTTGATCAGTGGTCTGAATCAACCTAGCAACGATATCGATGTGTATCTCCAACCATTACTTGATGATCTCCTTCTACCATGGACAAATGGCATACGGGTGTGGGATAAATACAAATACGAACATTTCAACCTATGCGCAATGTTGTTCGTAACGATTTAGGATTGGCCTGCTCTTGCTAACCTATCGGGAAAGACTTTAAAAGGCTACAATGGATGTGTCTGGTGCTTGGTTGAAACAGAGGGAGTATGGTTGAAGAATTGTACGAAAATGGTCTACATAGGTCACCGTAGGTTTTTGCGCCCGAATCACTGTACCACAGGAATAAAAGAGCTTTTGATGGGACAGTGGAAACTCGTCACGCTCCGAAGGTTCACAATGGGGAGCATGTATATAAGATGGTAAAGAATCTTAGAGTTGTCCTTGGAAAGGGGAAAGGCAGTACAAAATTCCCAGCTGGAAAACTCGCTCCTATGTTTAAGGAGAGATCAATTTTTTGGAACCTACCTTATTGGAAGCACTTGATGGTCCGACACGCGATCGACGTCATGCGTGTGGAGAAGAATGTGTTGATAGCTTGATTGGTACCTTACTGGACATACCTGGCAAAATAAAAGATACACTCAATGCATGGTTGGACCTGGAAGATATGAAGCTAAGGAAAATTCTGCATCCTAAAATCCTAGGCAACGGGGCAAACGAACTTCCCATGGCTTGCTACACACTGAGCAAGGAAGAGAGGATGAGCTTGAGCAGTTGCTTGCATGGTATCAAAGTTCCGACCGGTTACTCCTCCAACGTAAAGAGATTAGTGAATATGAAAACTTTGAAGTTAGTTGGCATGAAGTCCCATGATTGTCACATGATGATGATACAGTTGCTTGCTGTTGCAATTAGAGGTACTCTGCCGGATATGGTCCGAGACCCAATCATAAAGTTGTGTTCATTATTCAACGCAATTCCATAGAAGGTTATCGATCCGAGCAAACTAATCAAGTTGCAAGAAGACGTGGTCCATACTATATGCTAGCTTGAGAGTATTTTCCCTCCATCGTTCTTTGACATAATGCCCATCTCATTGTTCACATTGTGCATGAGATAAAGTACCTTGCCCCCATGTTTCTGCATCAGATGTATTCTTTCGAAAGGTTCATGTCAATTCTGAAGAAATATGTTCGTAACCAAGGTCGACCGGAAGGTTGCATGACCCAAGGCTGGGGAATGGAGAAGGTCGTTGAGTTCGCCGTCAACTACATGGATCTGAAAGCAATTGGTAAGCCTGTATCTTGCCATGAGGGAAGGCTTAAGGGGAAAGAGACGCTAGGTCATAATATAGTCCGTTCCGACGATTATGTTTCATACACCCAAGCACACTTCGCAGTTTTGCAACAAGCAACTGTAGTGGACCCGTATGTCAATCCGCACATGCAAATGCTACAATCCACAAATCCAACAAGGTCAGATGATAGGATGGCAAGAGCGCATAAAGATAATTTTGGCAGTTGGTTATGTAGACACATGATGGTAAAGATACAGATGATGCACTATTGGAAATGATGGCTAATGGGCCGTCAATACAAAGCATATGACATTAATGGCTATACATTTTATACGAGAGCACAAGACAACAAGAGCACTAACCAAAACAGCGGTGTCCGTATTGATGCGTACGATCGCAGTGGCAACAGGGAGACCTACTATGGATTCATAGTGGAGATTGGGAGCTTCAATGTGGAGAACAGTTGAAGGTCCCCCTATTTCGGTGCCAATGGGTTAGTCTCCCAGGTGGAGTGAATACCGACAAGTATGGTATGACTACCGTCAACCTCAAACTCGTCGGATATATGGAACAACCATTTGTGCTTGCCAAAGATGTTTCTCAAGTCTTCTATGTAAAGGACACAGACCCAGTTAACAACGAGGAACGCCATGTGGTTCTACAAGGAAAATGAAAAATTGTCAGTGTTGAGGATGTCGTTGACGAGGAAGACTACAATCAATTCGACGACCTGCCTCCTTTCGGAGAGAATGTCGACCTGCCTTTCAATGATGACACTTAGGAACCTACATACATACGCGCGATCATAACGAAGCTATAATCGTTAAATGAAAGCAACTTTGATGTAATAATTAATTCAGGATTCACTGTAATTTGTATCAGGGACATATAAAAAGTGTGACCGATATTGGGGCTATTGTATAATTTATGATAGTTATAGATATATTTCGTATTTACTAAGAATATACCTTAATTTATATTAAGTATAAAGCTCGAATTTTTTATAAACAAATACATTGCCTTAAGTAACAAAGATGTAGTTCACAAATTATAAACCTAAATATACTATTAATAAGTTCCTGTAAAAAAATTATAGCTTAAGGCCTAGATATACAACAAAATGTTTTGTCAAAAAAAAGTAAAAACAATATCAGTGCTGGTTATAGGGAAAATTTGGCACTGATAGACCAAATATCAGTGCCGGCTTAATTTTAGAACCATCACAGATACTCCAAGTTTTAGCGCCGGTTGGGTTATACAACTATCAGTGCTGGATGTACCACAGCCGGCACTGATACTCTATCCCTATATAAGCAGGACTTAGCCGTAGCCTCTCCATTCCTCCCTTGCGCGCCCTAGATTACCGCTGTCTCACAATGCCGCCTACCCGCCACCATCCCCGTGCCCGTTGCTATCCCCGGAGCCCCACCGTGCTCATCCCCGTCGCCGTCCCCGGAGCCGACGCTGCCTCTTTGCCGTCGCCTCCCCGTCGCCGTCCCCGTGCCCGTCACCATCCCCGGAACCCTACCATGCTCATCCCCGTCCTCTTCCTCAGAGCCGGCACGCCGTGCCCGTCGCCGTCCCCAAAGCTAACGCTGCCCACGGAGCCGACGCCGTTCACCGCCGCATCTTCCCTGTGCACCCTCGCCGCCTCCCTGTGCATGTTTGAAAGGTACTTGAACCTGTGACTTACTAATTTATAGCAATAACATTGCTCCACAAAATTAGTGTTTTAATCAACATTCAATTTGTCTGAAGTTGTATCGCTGTGAATGTAAAATATTGTTGGAACTAAAGTATTATTATGCACTATTTGTATCATAATGATTCATCAGCAACTTGTCAACTCTCAGAAGAAAATCAACTTGATATTTGTGGATGGTTTGGGCTTAGCAATACAATGCCTCTGGTTTGAGCATGGGACCATGCAAGACTTTGCAAGAGGCATGTTAGGTAGCACCACCACCATGTGTTCACAAAAATTTTAGGAGGAAACATCTAGTATTAACAGAAATTTTATTGTGTCGTCTGATGGCTCGCGATGTGGTTGTTGCTGTATAATAAACATGGTGATTTCTGCTTTTGTTCTTTCAGACAAACTGAAAAAAGGTTGCTCTGCACATGATGGTCTTCTGTTGTTAGCCAGGAAAGTTAACCTTAGTATGGTGGCATTTAGCTTTCAACTGAATGGAACTACACAGCTCCCTTTGTTTACATGTGTCCCAAGATTTGTCTCTTCTTTTACCTGTTTCTGTCATGCACTGGTACCATTGCTATCCTCTCTTGTGTGACAATTATGTGCCGATCACCAAAAGAGAAGAAATATACTACCGATCAAGTTGGACGGTCAAATAAAAATGGAAAATTGGAGGATTGCACTCTATTCTTTGGCATCTTAGGAATTTTACACCCTCACTGACATGTGGCCCTCTTAAAAAACTTTCTTTCAGTTTCAACTATTTCTGCATACCAAACAATCTTTGTCCAATTTGATTCTACAAAATGTTAGCTACTATTTCTTTTTCTTATTTGTAAGGCAGTTACAGCCCTGTGTTTCATGCATTCATTGAGGCTTGAGTTGTATAGAGTGTGAGCCTAATTGTATGTGTATTTTGATTGCTTTTTTCTAGAAATTGCCATCATATTTGTATCATATGAGCAGTCAGTTCTGAATTTCTTAGAATTTGATATTCTGTTATGAAAGTATATATATTCAGTATTTTTTAAACAATCTTTCTAATTGATTGGAGCTGCAGCCTGCATGTGGCGAAGTTGAGTCGAGGGCATGGAATGCCAACTGCATATCAAACGCCGAGGGCATGGACCACCTCAAGGGAAGCATATCGAGAGAGGAGCTCACTAAGACAATCATTGCTCGCAACATCCTTCAGTCATTTTGCTAATTCCCGGCATATGCACTTCCCTACAGGCTTCCTTTTTAGTTAGCTTTGTTTAGACAGTCCATGTTATGTGTTGAATAAGCTTGTGTGTTGCGAAATGATATTGTACAAATATGTTTTCATTTGTGTTTTCTATCTGAACTGAGTTTTGTTGGCCAAAGGGGCAGAGGAAAGAGACTATATACCCTTTTGTGTGCACATGATGTACCTGTTTGAATTGTTTTTTTTTTCATTTTGTGTGTACATGTCAAATTTGAACTTAAAACTCTTCGACCATGCCGTACATGGGCTGAGTTCTAAGGTACACAAAGATGCCCAACAAAAACTAAAAAAACATTCCTTTGGGTGGCCCGTGTGTCCGCAACAAACTACACATGAAAACAAATGCTTGCAACTAACTTTGTCATGTCCTAGCTGACTATTTCCTGTTATCATCCCATCCCCATAATCCTTTTTTAATTGCTCAATTGAACATTAAACTCATGGGCCTTTGAGTTCAACAATTGCAAATGATTAAGCATGTGAGTTGCATCCACTTTGACTAACATGTGCATGATCAATTCTCAAATGTGTCCGAAAGAAAAACCTTTACAATTGTTTAATCCTCCTCTTCCTCAATCTCACCTTCTCATTTAACTTTGTTCTGTTAGTACTTGTACTTATATCGATGTTGCAAGAAATCTGAATAGATCGAATTTTTATGTCGGAATGGCTTGTGCAAAATCAAGTCGTTGCCCATGGATGTGCCCCCCGATACAAGGCCCCTCCTCTGACCAGGTGCCAGTCGTAGATGATGCTTAGGAGGAAAGCCCAAGTGCATACCTCAACCTGACGATGATACTCTGGAGGTTCGGATCACTGATGCTGCTAAGGATGGTCCGACCACTAATGCTGCTGAGGATGGTCCGACCACTGATGCTCCAGAGGGTCTAAGCACTGAGTCAGTCGTCCGAAGGACTGAAGCATGGCCGAGGTCCCAGCAAGATGTCTGAAGGCCGGTTAGTCATCACGAAGGTCGATTCAGCCGGGGAGCCCATAAAACCTCTACATGTACTTGAGCTGTTCAAGACAGCATGCGGGTGCCTCGTAAGGGACCACGTCGCAATCACTTACAGAACTTGGAGAGGCAAACGAGGTGACAAGTGGGTGGTTCCCGATACCATCAAGGATTTCATGTGGGGCAAGTTGTCACAAAAGTTTGAGTACCCTGAAGGATGCTACATGACAATAGCGAAGAATCAAGCCCTAGTCATAATGGGTAGAATTTTTAAGAATTTTAAGGGTAAATTCTACATAGATTATCACTTGAAGGGTCGACCGCTGGACTGGGATGATTACCTGACACTGAAAGATTTTTGGAATGATTTTGTGGAGTACAGGGATTTAGAGGAAGCAAAAAAGATAAGTGAAGCAAACAAGACTAACTCCAGAAGAACATATACCCCCACAGAACTGGCTTGCGCGGGTACGTTAGGAAACATGACCAGTGGGAGAAGATGGAAGAATACATAACTAAAAGCGGTGTCACACCTGTGACAGCTGAGTTGATTCCACGAGCGAAGAACTACCTGTATGGGAGAGGGGTGACCCTTGTGACTAATTGAACCCTATGCTTCAAAAGTGAACGAGAACTGGAAGTCATGTAGAAGATTAGAGATGCCCACACCCAGTGTTCCCAGGGCTCCTTCCAAGCAGATAGGGAGAACGATGAGCTAACACTAGCACTGGGAAACAAGGAGCACACTGGTCGCACACGCGGCAAAGGTTTGAGGCCTTGGAAGGTCGGATTCGAACAAAACGCTGATACTTACAAGAAACAAAGAAAAGAAAATATTTCAGAAATGATGGCCATGCCATAAGAAGAACTTGCAGAGGAGAGACGGATGACAGATGCGAAAAATAGAAGCAACTATGTAGCAAGCTAGGCAAGAAGGAAGGTAGGAGCTGTTAGCCGTCATAGAGAATGCTTTGGTGCCGAGCCCTAGTGGTCCCTGGAGTAGCTGCGCGTCCACGGGGCTTCCAGGAGAAGCCTCAATCCGTCACCTCATGGACGACATCACAGAAAGCACACCATGCAAACTTGTCGTGCTAGTCTTGTGTGTTCCCACCATGGTGGCTAGGGGTCTGGCTGAGCAATGGGTGGAAGGGACCCTCTTCAACAGTAGTTCGATACCCCAGGGATACGCTAGGGTATATGTGGACACAGTAATATATACGTACCATAAAAGCAAGCTGGATTACCCTGGAGAGGCGGGGGAAATGAGGCTCTCAAAAAACATAGGCCATTACATCCTGTAGCACAAGCACGACATATTATTTGGTGAAGACACAGACGAGTCTGGATCTAGTTCATAGTCATTGGACGCACCTAGATGATCTCCACCTCCTCCGTCGTTGCCTCCACAGGCACCCAGAAGATCTCCACCTCCTCTTCCACCGCCTCCACAGCCACCCAGAAGATCTCCACCTCCGTCACCACCTCCACAACCACCAAGAAGATCTCCACCTCCGTCTCCTTCGCCGCCGCCTCCACATGCACCCACAGGACCTTCGCCTCCTCCACCGCTGCCTGCACAGCCACCAAGGAGATCACCAACCCCTTCCCAGTGCAGAAGCTGGTAGCACCTGCACAAGCTCGGAAGTCGATGTCATCTTAGAAATTGACTTCGTCATACTAGTGAGCAGCATCTAAGAAGCGGTAGTTAGGATCTAAGAAGCCAGCATGTCCTCTGCCTTATGATTTAACTGAGGAGGAAACCAAAAGAAAAGTGAGCGCCAATGTCACTACACACTTCAAACATATTGAGCCAGAGAAGTTTCCTATGGATCCAGCAGACGTCGGCAAGTTTCTTAACTCTTTGATGACAAGACCTAGGCCTGCGCCGCAAAAATCTAACTACACCCGCATCATGGGTAAAAGCCAGATGAGGAAGACGTAGATCGATAAGGTAAAAAACCAAAGAGCGCTACAACAACTAGAAGAATTAGAAAGAAACTTTCTAATATCGGCTGGACTGACAAAAGAAGCACTTTATGATGAGTCCAAGGTTGAAAAGGCAAAAATTCTATGGCATTTTAAGCTTGGTGAACCACTGGTCGAGTCCCTGTCAGAGCTAACAACCCAAATGCGGAGATTGCATGCCTGGTACTTGGAACAGTCGAAGGCCGATAGAGAAATGTTCGCGTTCAAATACAGACATTGTGATTCCTCCACGGGGACGGTGAAGTCTAGATTCATTTCGACAAAATGTATCAACTGTACCACCAAGATGCCCTCGGCATTCAGCTCTTAAGTTTGTGGACTCTGTAAGTGTCTTACATGTACCATTCACAATACGTATTCTTGTGCCATTAAATTGAATGTCTTAACTTCTTGTCTATGTAGAATGGAGATACATACATGCGGTCAAAAGGGGATCACTCATGTAGGATACCTCGACCCAATGAAGATAAACCAGATGACGGGCAAAACAAGGCCACAGGAAATCGAGGATTATGCACTTCAATTTATTCGAAAGTACCAATTAAAGTGATACATACTTCTACCTTACAACTTTGGGTACGTGTTTTCCTCCATATTTGTACTACTCTTTTTGAGCATCATGACATTAGGACTTACGACTAATTACCTACGGTGACATATGTGCAGATTTTAGGGGGCCCTCTTTGTGATCTAGATTGACTACAACTGTATCATTGTCCTTGATCGGAAAAGAAATCCAGTAGCCAAATACCAACATGTCATAGACTTGTTACAACGGTAAACTAATTATTTCATTAACGCTTTAGTAAACTTTGAATTGATTGAATTTAAGTCTAGTTATGGTCAATAATCACACTCATACAGGGTGTACATGCGCTACGTTAAGAGGAAAGGACATCACTTTCCATTCCGGAAGGAATGGAGGATCGTAACAGACTTTCCTTGCAGGTTTCAGACCCAGGGCAACAATTTATGTGGCTACTATGTATGTGACTTCAGCATGGATGGACCGAGAAGCAATTATAGTGACATTCTCAAAGCTGAGGTTAGTGGTATAGATATTGATGTTTAATTTTCAGTTCTTACTAGTGTTTAAATAGATTGATTTCTTCAATTCTGGTAATTGTAGGACCTCTAGCTGGAAACAGGTATCCTCACGCTGCAGATAATCAACGCAATTCAGGAACAACTCGACGGGTTCATCAATGACCAAGTCATTCCAGAGTCCAGGTGGTACCATGTTCCCAAATGGTGTATTTTGGATAAAGCCGTCCCTTCACAAGACCCGTGGAGCTCGTACCTGATTCTTCAAAAGGCAAAAAATGTAGTTCAGGGTCCTCGGTCAACAAGAACAATTGAATGACATCATTTCTTACCCTTTTGTTGTATACTTCTGTTAATTATGAACTTTTGTTGTAAATTATTATTAGTTATGATCTGTCGCCAATGACATGTGAAATAACATCGTTACATATGCATGAATGAGATGAGATGAGAATGAATTATGTATGTATGTGATACATTTGGTGCTGAGATGATTATATGTGCATGAGCTTTATGTGACATTATTTGTGTTGTTGTCGGCAAAGGCTACATTCTGTACAGTGGGAGCGGCTATGAGTGCAGGCTCAATATAAACAATCGGCACTGATATGGATAATATCAGTGCTGGCTTTTACTAAAAACCGGCACTGATATTCTCTGTATCAATGCCAGTTTTTATTCAACAACCGGCCTTATCTTTGATGACATGGTCTTTGATCCACTGAAGTCTCATTTCACGTATAGGTGGGGGACTTGACATTGAGTAGTGTGGAACTACCATATCCAGATACCCCATGGTTTTCCGTAATTCTCAGGGCATTATCTTTATCTCCGGAAAGGAATCCCTGGATGAATGGAAACTGACTGTAAATAAGTAGGATATCTCATAAATAGGGAAGTTTATTTCCAATAATGGGAAGGCAGACTGTAGAGGACGTATGGCGTCCCTCTATATATACGAAGCCTAGAGACCCTACAGAGGACAACGGAAATTTAAGCCATTACACTCCATTAAAGCCTTTGAAAGTTCTACATCCACCAAGCCTTTCACAATTAGATCTATAGTTGCATCTCCCCTCGACTACACATAAGGAAGCCGCTCGACTAGGTTAGATCCATCTAGACTAACCACGCACCCCCTTGTAACAGTCTCATAGATCAATACAAGACAAACATGACGTAGGGCTAGTATCCCAAGGAAGGCCCAAAACTATATAACAACCCCTCTATTTGTTTCTTTGACTCATCTACTCAAAGCATCCCCCATCTCTTCTACAAGTTTGTAAGATGGGCAATTCACCAATCATCAACAAGAAGAAGCGATGGCCGAAAGCATCTTCATTAAAGATGGTGAGGTCCCGACTCCTGAAGAACCATTCCCAAGCAAAGAGGAGGTAGACTGGGATCTCTTGGAGGAAGAGATACGGGAAGTAGAGGTCGCTACTGAGGAGAAGGAGGAGGTGGCGACCGGCAGTGTCTCCATTAAAGGCGGCGAGGTCTCAACTTCTTCGTCACCTTCATCCTTGAGCGACTGACAATGATGGCTAAGGAGGAGGCCGAGGCTTCCACCTTGTCCTCATCCTCCATGACACCGACGATGATGGTAGAGGAGGAGATCACAAACACACGTTTAGCCTTTAAAACGTTCCTTCTGATTAGTTTGGGGAATTTCATAACCACCTATCGTGATGTACATTGTGCATTGCTTTAAGTCAGACTTGAGTAATAAGCATCATATCTTTTAAGCACTCATGGACTCGATAAGAATCTTCACGGCCTCATAAAAGGCAGTTTTAGATTATCATCCCTTTTTATTCAGAACACTTTTTGTGGTGTGCATGACAAGTATTTGCACAAAATACATATGAAGCCCCACTGGTTATCGGGGAAAAGTTCTCGGATAGAAAGTCTATAGCATCGAACGCACCCATTGGCATAAGCACCTGAATAGCGGCTTGTCTACATGTAAGGCATTTGAGTGCAATATTGAAAGGAAACAAGATATATTGATTTGTCTTAGTAATATGACGATTAAGGTTACAAAATATATCCTAAGTTCTTACGCATAGAACTTACGAAGCTGGTTAATATTCCAAGTGTTTTTAAGGACTTGACCATCTTCCATTGCTAACCTATACGACCCTGGACTATTCGACTCGACCACCCTATAAGGACCCTCACGAGTAATAGAACCAGATCCTCGGGTTGGAAGGATCTCTATCAAACGTTCTGGTCATGGTAGTGGTGGAGAGCTTGCTAGCATCTTGCTGATCATATCAACACTTGAGTCCTTTTTTCCTTGAGAACATTAAGATCGTCCTATCTTCTTGAGATTTCATCCTTATCGGCGTATAGTTTGACTCAGGGAGATTTTATCTTTAGTTCACAGGGTAGCATTCTTGGGCCCCATAGACTAGGAAGAGAGGTGTTTCATCCATCGCTCGGCTAGATGTCGTACGGACCGCCAAGAGTATGTTAGGCAGTTTGGAGGCCTAGGCTTTAGTGTGGGTGGATAAGCGACTAAAGACGCAGGTTTTGATTCCTTGAAGCACCAGACTGTTTGCTCACTTGACCTATCCATTAATTTGTTTATGGGCCATTGAAACAAAGCAAACCATAGTGCCTAATCCTTCACGGTAATCGATGAATGCCACACTTGAGAACTATGTGCCATTGTCGGTTATGATCCTATCAGGATGCCAAATCTTATCATGACCTTTTTCGTGATGAACTTCTTGGTCGCTGCAAAGGTATGCCAATTGACTCAACTTCATTCCACTTGTTGAAGGTATTGATTGTGATGAATAGAAACTTGAAGCCCCTGGGCACTATCGGGAAGGGACCTAGAATATCCAATCCTTAAGTCGCAAATGGCCACAACAAGGGGATCATCTGTAGGGCTTAGGCGGGCTGGTATATGAGCCTGCTATGGAACTGACAACTAGTACATGTTGTTACCAACTCACCTACATCATGGAGAGCAGTAGGACAATAGAAACCTTGTCTTAAGGCCTTCCTGACCAGGGTTAGGAAGAAAGCATGAGCTCTGCACACCTCTCCATGGATTTCTTCAAGTAGTTCTCTACCATGCTTCGAAGAGATGCACTTCAAGAGTACTCCAGGGCTACCTCGTCGATAGAGAACGCCGTCAACAAGGGTATGCATCTTCAATCAACGGGATATTTTCTCGGATACTACATCTTCAGGGACAACTTAATCTTGAAGGTACTTACAGATTGGATCCATCCACGAATGTTCATTTTCAAGATGAGCCATGAGTTCTGCTGTGAATCCTTTTGGAGCATCGAATCGTCGCAAGCCCTCAAGTTGGTTATAGGTCTCGTGGACCACCAATCCTTTGGTTGTGTCATTTTATTATTTCATAAACGACTTCGAGAGTTTTTCTGTGAAAACCCCAGTTTGTCCTGGAGACCGTGAGGAGGCTAGAAGGGCAAGACTATCGGTGAGGCAATTATCCTTCCTTGGGATATATTTGACTTCAAATTTGATTAATTTCTTTTGCAACTTCCTCACCTCTGTGAGGTAATCTGTTATGGTCTTATCTGAAGTTTGATACTCCTTCTTGATTTGCTTCACCACCAACTGTGAATCTCCTTTAAGACAGTAGATACCAAGAGCAAAATCTACTCGGAGACTGACTAGTAGACCTCATATTCGGCTACATTATTTGTGGCTAGAAAGTCAATCTGTGAAGTGTATTATATGCTTTCTCCTATTCAAGGGATAAGTATAATACCAGCCCCTGCGCCTTGAAGCATAAGCAACCCGTCAAAGAAAAGAGTCCATACATCCAACACTTTGTTGTGGCTATCATGGGGTGGTCGAGTTCTTTCCATTCAGTCATGAAGTCAGCAAGTACTTGCGACTTGATCATAGCCTGAGGTGTGAAGCGAATGTTGAATCCCTCGAGCTCGATAATGCACTTAACGATTTGTCCAATGGCATCTCTGTTTTGTATGTTCTCTACGAGTGGGAATATTAATGGTATGGTGATCTTGTGAGCTTGAAAATAGTGCCTTAACTTGCGAGAGGCTATCAACACCATATATAGTAGCTTCACCACTTGTGGGTAGCACTTCTTAGGATCGTCGAGTACTTGCGTAGGTTATTGTAGGGTTCTTGCAGGTCAGAGATGAGGTCTTCCTTCTGTTTAGTCATGACGATGAGATCATTGACATAAGCCTCGATGTTTCAGCCAATCAGGTCATGGAGGGTTATCTGCACACCTTGTTGATATGTGGCACCAGTGTTCTTCAATCCAAAGGGCATATTGAACATAGAAATATACTCTAAAAGGAGCAATAAAGTTGGTTTTCTCCTCATCTTCTGGATGCATACTTATTTGGTGGTAATTTGAGTAAGCATCAAGAAGGCTTAGATAGTCGCACTTGGAAGTGGAGTCAACTATCTGATCTATGTGTGCTAGGGGGAAGGCATCCTTCGGGAAGGCTTTGTTGAGGTCGGTGAAGTCCACAAACATGTGCTACTTGCCATTTGATTTTTTAGCCATGACGGGATTTGTGAGCCACTCATGATGATCCACCTCTCTTATGAATCTTTCCTTTGTAGCCTCTCGATATCCTCTTTGATTGCTTCTTTTTCATCAAGTGCAAACCGCTAGAGCTTCTATTTGACTTGTTTTTTTGCATCAGGACGGATAGCTAATTTATGCTTTATCACCTCCCTGAAGATATTAGGCATATCAGACAGTTGCCATGCAAACACATCGGTGTTTACCTGGAGGAAGGTAACGAGCATGAATTCCTATTTGGGATACAGATTAGAGCCAATACAGACAGTCTTGGATAGCTCTACTAGGTCTGGAGAAACAGTTTTGACATTGCCATGGGACTTCATGAGTGCCTTAGACCTTGAGTTCTTCATCTCCTTGTCGGGTTCATGCTACATCACCATGTAGAGACTCCACTTATCACAATGAAGGCCTGCGTTGAGGCAACCCTGAATGATGATGAATCCCTTGGGTCCTAGGACCTTCATGCACTGGTAGGTATCGTGCGTGGCGGCCATGAATTTGTCTAGATTTGGTCATCCTAAGATGGCATTATATGCTATCTTGAAGCCAACCATGTCAAACAGAATCTTCTCTATTTAGAAATTGTGTTGTTTCCTGAAGGTAACAAGGAGCAATATCTGGCCAATAAGCGTGGCCGAAGATCAGGGTAGTATGCTGTCTAATGATGATTGGTGAACCACCGATCTTATTAACTTGTAGGAAAGATGAGGGATGCTTCAAGTAGATGAATCAAAGAGCACATATAGGGGTTATATATAGGTTCAGGTCTCTGTTAGGATAATAGCCCTATGTACTATTTGTCTTGTATTGATCTCTGAGACTATTATAAGGGGGTGCATGGTTAGCCTAGATAGATGTCAATGATTGGTGACTCACCGATCTTACGAACTTGTAGAAAAGATAGGAGATGCTTCGAGTAGATGAATCAAAAGAACACACAAAGGGTTTTTTATACAGGTTAGGCCCCCCCTTCGGATAATAACCCTATGTCCTATTTGTCTTGTATTGATCTATGAGACTGTTACAAGGGGGTTCTTAGCTAGCATAAATAGATATAACCTAGTTGGGCCACTTCCTTGCATGTAGTCGAAGAAGATCTAGCTACGAAAGGCTTGGTGGATGCAAAGCTTCCGCAGGTGGTTAATGGGTTCTAATGACTTGTAATCAAACGTGTAATGGCTTGTAATCCTCTATCCACTGTCAGATCCCCATGCTCTGTATATATAGTGGGGTCGTATGTCCTCTAGAGTCTTCTTCCCGTTCTTCGAGATGAACGTCCCTGCTTACGAGATATCTTGGGTGCTTACGAGCAGTTTTTATTCTTTTAGGAATCCCCTTCCTAGAGATAGAGATATGATCTGAGAATAATGAGAAACCCTAGGGTGTTTGTATATGGTAGTTAACAACTAGTAATCATCAAGCCTCACACCAGTATGTGAAATGAGGCTTTGACAGGTCAAATACTTGGTCAGCAAAGATAAACATTTTGTCTAACCACGTCATTGAGTAAGACTTAGGTTCCCGATTAGGATGATGCATCCAACTGGATTCTCAGGGTCCTCAGGTCATCTATTCGGGGTTCCAAATGCCTCCGAATTCTCAAGCGAGTCCTCGATAAGGTATTCCATCTGAGTAGGATTCCTGGGTTCACCCGTAAAATATCATCCCATCCTTGCAAAAGGATAGGGCGGAGAAGACTTGTCACTGGATGGGTTTGAAAGTTTGACCGTCACCACGGAGATTTTGCATGGTGGTGAAGAGATTCTTTGTCAAAAAGAACCACACAAGTGCGGCTAAGGAATGTCATGTCCTTTCATCTACCCCGCACACTTTGAAAAATAGTGGGTAATGGACTACACTGAGAGGCCACCTCTTTGTCCCCATAGGTCAGCTAAAAATACAAAATTGATAGTCGTCTAGCACTTGGTTGCCAATGAACCATTACAAAGCCACACCCGACATTTAATGCTCGATGACTGAGAGACACTGTCTCCTTGACCTAGTAGCCTTTAAAAACCCCTGAGCGACAAGGCTTCATTGCACTAAACCAAAATTCATCTATGGAGCCTCCACCTTCACTAGAGTACTCTCCATCTTCACCAGAGTGCTCTCTGTCCTCTCCAGAATATTGCCCTCTAACACCCACCATCTCCCGCAAATTTGGCTATGTAGTAGAGGTCATCAACATCTCCTCTGTTGAGCAGGTTAAAGAGAAGGTGGTGATGAACAATGTCCTTGTTAGAGAGTGCAAGCCCCTGGCATCCTTAGGGTCATACCAAGTGCAAGACGAAGTGGATTAGGACCTCCTGGTGATGATGATATGGGAAGAAGAGTTGGCGACTGAGGAGGAGGAAGACGAGGCGTCCAATAGCGTCTCCATTAAAGATGGCAAGGAGTTGGCCTCTTCTTCACCTTCGTCCTCAAGTGATGCCAGCGAAGACGACAGAAGGGAGTAGCTGGCGTAGCGACACTGACGAGTTCGGTGGGGATCCAGGGCCTCTTCGCCGACCTCATCCTCTCCGTTGGCACCGGTGACGCTAGTAGTCGGGGACAGGAATGAGGAGGGAGAGACTTCCTTAACTCTATATCTTCCTTCCTCTATGCAGGACTCCTTGTAATCCTCTTTCCCTTAGCTCAATTGTAAAAGAGCTAGAATTTTTGTTAAATGAAAATATCCTATTTCTACTGCAATGCCTTTGTATGACTATGAATCTTCAAGAATACAAGGAATGCCTAAACAAGTGTACGTCCTTTGAATTGTGTCCTTCGAGTAGCTTAGGGAGTTTCAAAGCCTTTTGTTGGGATTTTCATCGTGATTACCTTAGGTCTGACTCTCAGCGAAAAGCGTCTTAGCTTTTAGGCACTCGTCGACTTGATAAGGTTTTCTGTGGTCCCTAAAGATGTTCTTGCCTTATCGTCAGTACAAAATTTATGGCATGCACGACAAGTTTTGTAGTCTGAGTACATGTGAAGCCCTCGATTGGTTATCAGGGATTAATTCCCGGATAGGCAGTCTATGATTCTGAGTGTGCAAATGGGTGTAAGTACCTCAATAGCGACTTACCTCAGTTTTCAAGGCATTGGTTCGAAATAAGGAAATACGATTTGTATTGATATGCGTAATATGATAACTAATATTACAAAACATTCTAAGCACTTATACACACTGCAAGAAATCTGCTAAACTATGACAAAAAATCTATGACAACATAGTAAATCGTAATTAGTTTGCTACTATTAATGACTTTTTTTTATAAGAAGTGTCATAAGGAGCAACCGGGGGATGGAGCCTTGCATTTAGTGATGCAAAATGCTAGAATCATCATGAACTATAGAAACAAAATCATTGTAAACAACAGAGTTAAATCTTTATGATAGCTTGTTCGCGAGGAAGAATAATTGTCATGCATTTTTAATGACACATATGATATATGACATGGCGAAGCATGTTGACTATTTAGCCTACGTTGCAGGACAGAAGAGTCCCACATGTCAATGGATCCTAATGGGTGGTGTCGTATTGCTTTGGATCTCACATGTAAGAACATAATTATTTATTATTATTATTATTTGTTTAACCATTGGATCCACATGTAAAAAGTTTTAAATTTTTTAGTTGGGCCCACAAGGTTGTATTGTGAGACCCACTTAATAGGTGCTCTCAAACCTGGTCTAAAAATTGGCCTGAAAAAACATACTAACTAACACTAGCTAGATAGGTGGATTCGAACCTAGGACCTTACAATCATCATTCACGGCACTTGCCAATGAGACAGTAGAGCACTTGCAGAATTTAACTTGCCCATATATTCAAAGTCTATATGCTTTGGGCCAGCCGCCAGCCGCCAGCTTCCTTCAGGCTTTCTTTTGCTGAGCAGAGAGAGCCATGATAGCAAGGTCTTTGGGCCAAGATTATTACAATTGCCCTTTTGGGCTACTCAATGCCTTCGGGCCAAAAAATATGTGAAACATAGAAAACCTGAAGATTGATTAATTCCTTTCTCCGATTGACCAACCCTTAACCAGGCCGGTTCACCATATTTTAGACTGGTTCTCAAAGTTTCTCTTCCACCAAAAAAATCATACAAATACCTTCTAGAGGCTTCTAGACCCTCCTTCCAAATAATTCAGTTGCAACTCATAAAATATATATCAGTACCAGTGCCAGATTTTAAAAATAATTGGCACTGATAAGTTATTATCAAAACTGGCTAGTTCCGTGACTATCGGTGCCCCTTATGGAGTGCCAGTTCCAAAACCAGCATTGATGAGCTTTTGGAACCGGCACTGTTGACCTATTTTGGTGTTGTGTTGGGCCAACAAATTGGGCTAGCCTAGAAATAGTTGGGCCGCTACATGGGGTTCGACAAAACAGACTAGACAACCAAAATGGGCTTCACACAGATTATGACAAAAAAAATCATGGGCCTTGCATCAATTATGATGAAAGAAATTACAAGTCCCTCTCTTTGACGAACTAGAGCATCTCTTCGGCTTTGGTTGACTTATTGATGATCTTCATTAGTTTCTTGATCATCTCGAGGTCCTTCGTGGTGAGGTTTTTAACGCATCATCAGCTCTTAACCCCTCGAGTAAATGCTTGGATGACATTGTAGTCATTCATCTTAGGGATGGTGTTTCGGGTATTGCTGAAGTGGCAAACGAACTCGCCCAAGGTTTCCTTCTCTGTCTTCTCGCAATGGAAGAGATCATTTTTCATGCTGGGGCAAACATAGGTACCTTGGAAGTTAGCTTAGAACAGATCGTAGAGCTTCTCCTATGAGTAGATCATCCCTAGTGGTAGGTTGGTCAGCCAAGTCCTAGCTGTCCCTTCAAGTGTTGTGGGGAGGTAATTTTCCATTACCTTTTCATCCCCGCTAGCCGCTTGGATGGCCATAATATAGATCTGGAGGAACTCAATGAGATTAGTATTTCTGTTACTTCTCGATTGACTTACTCCAGAACCGCGTCGACCAGCTTACCATTTGCAGTTTCGGAGAGAAAGCCTAGCACCTATTGATGGCTCCATGCTCGGTTTGGGTAGCCAAGGGTGTTCTACCTACGAGGGTCGGAGATATGCCCTAGCTTCTACTTGAGCAGCACCAGGACGTCCTCTGATTAAACTGCTGATGGGTAGTTGATTCTTCCTTAGGGGTCTTCGAGCACCTTCACCGATTGATGACTTCACACAAATCACTGATGGGATGGTTTATAATTGGTGAGGTCTTTTGGTGGTGTTGGGATCGAAGTCCCAGACAAGGCTGGCTCTATTTATAGCCACAGTGGAACAGTTTTCAATTACCCCTTACGGTTACACTGTGGCTCTATTTATAGCCCGTACCCGGCGATCACAGGTCCCGTTTACATATCTTACCCCCTAACCTGCTACACTCTCGGAATATCCGGGGGCAATATGGTACAAATGAGCATGATCCCATAATTACAACAGTACCCAAGACAACCCTAGTCAGGCCCAATGTCGAGCTGGCCATCCATTCGAAGGGTGTCAAAGCCCTCTTCGCCCGGCCGCATGACGGGCAGCCTTCGCCCCCCGGCGAAGACAGTCGAAGTCGATTAGCCTCCGCCCTCGCCGGTTCGGGGACCTGAAGGTGCGTGGATGCCCGCACCCTTCGACCAACTTCGCTCCCTGATCTCCGTGACTGACGGACGAACTCCTGCAATCAGCACGATAGCTATCACGTAGCATCTCCAGTAAACTTCGCGGTTCCCTTCGAGTCAGGGGGTGGCGGGAGATGATCCCCAACAGTAGCCCCCTACTGGCAAGGTATATCGTCGATAGGCCGAGCCTGTAGCCTTCGAGATATCTAAACGCCGTCCCCCTTCGGCCTGTCGAAGTTTGCTAGATTCAATGCACGTTGTTAATTTTTAGATGTTCTATGTTTATTTATTTTTTATTTTTTTTAATGCTCCTTAGCAGCGACAAAATGATCTCTATAACTGCCTGCATTTAGTTTTCATGGTGGATATCCGAGCATGGTTTTTGGTGCTGGTACAATTTTTGATGCGGGAAATTGTAACTGCTGCCGTCTTGCCCTATAAATACCGGGCTACTGTCAGAAAATTTTCACCGTGCCCTTGCTAAAAGCTATCGCTCTCGTACGAAGCCAGTTACAGTTTTTTGGACGCCTTAGACGAAGCCCCCGGTTGTCATCGCGCTGTTGAAGGAATTTCTTGGACTAGATGGCTCCGAAGCTTAGATCCTCCCGACCGAAGACCTACTAGATTGGCCAATCCAAAGTGGACGGTGAAGTTTTGGCTGGCCTTGTCAGAGAAGGTTTGATTAGCGCTGTCTCGAAGGTCCGGCTTCCCGGCAAACAAGAGATACCGGAGCCCGCTGATGATGAGGCTATTGTGTTTGTGCACTATTTTCGGGCTGGCCTTTGGCTTCCTTGTGACGAGATGGTGATCAAAGTATTAAAACTCTTCGAGGTCTATTTGCATCAATTGACCCCTAACGCAATAGTTAGAATGAGTCTCTTCGCCTGGGCCGCTCGCTCGGAGGGGGTTAAGGCATCCACCAGGGCCTTCGCCGCTACGCACGGACTGCACCACCAACCTAAGCCGGTCTTCGCCCGCGGAGTGTAGAGCGAGGCCCACTATGGGTGTCTGAACTTCGCCTATCGTGCTGGCTTGTCTACGCCCGCGGTGGTGTACAAGAATAAGTGGCCTAGTGATTGGACTCAGTGGTGGTTCTACCACAAGGTGGAGGCCGAAGAATACCTTGTATCTAGATGCGAAGAAGTGAAGGGAAACCGTGCGCCAGATGTGCGGTTGAAATCATCGCAACAAACTGCCCTTGAAGCCTTCACTAGGTGTGTGAAGCATCTTTCTACCCGTGACTTGGTGAAGGAGTTCTTGGCTGCCGGAGTCTGGCCTCTTAGACATGGCTGGGTTATTCCGGAATTCGGGGACAAGGGGCCCAAGGGGCTTTGCCGACCCATCCTACTTTGGACGGCTTGTAGGTGCCCTCTTGTCCGCGCATTTTTACGTAATTTAAATTTCCTTGCCTAACGGTTATGATTTCTTCTAGATTTGTCAGTCGCCGAGGTGGAGGCGAAGGCTGTAATGTTAGTCGGCAAGATTACACCTGGCGAAGCACAGCTGTGTGCCGACCAGGGACATACCCGAAGACTGAACAGAATCTTCGAGTATCGAGGTCTGTCATATGCTGAACGACCAAAGATTGCTGCTGTGCTGCAAAGTAGCGTGGGGGGCTCCCCAGCAGCGGAAGCAGGCGAAGAGCCCGTTGCTGGCCCTTTGATGAAGAGGAAGCACCTAGAGCGGTCGCCGAAGGTGGGCCGCACCAAGAAAGCTGTTGCCCTCTGGAAAAGACCGCGCGAAGCCGCGCCCGAGGTTTTTCACACAGAAATGTCTCCGGAGGGCTCTGCTGCTTCGCGCGACATGGCCCATCAGGAGAGTTCTGAAGGCGCGCAGGAGGTCCAAGCGCTGAAATCCTTGTTTTGCTCGCGCGTCGATCTCCCAACGTTAATTCTGAGTGATGACGAGGAATTGACAAATGCGGGCACAATAACCGAGCCCACCATTCAGGAGGAGCCTGAGGCCGAAGGTGCCAATGATGTAGAAGTGGCGGCGTGCTCATCGCCCTCATCACCCTCGAGCTCATCTTCCGAGACCGAAGAGTCAACGCCGAGTGCGCCCCACCGCAGAGGGAAGGGTTTGATGGGTCTCGGCGGGCTGCTTGACGTGAAGGCCATTGCGCTTGAGGCGTTGCGGCCCGCCGCTTTTGAACCGAGTATCGGGGAGGTCAGTGATGCGAAGAAGATGTTTGGTACATTCGTCCTTCCTGAACTCGAGATTCCGCTTGCCCAGAAGTCTACAAGCGAGCTGATCTATGCATCTGATGTGGCTATAGCGAAGGTATATCGTATATTTTCTTACATTAAAAAACCTGGTATTTTGCTGACTTGTATTCGATACTGTAGGTTTTGCTCCTCTCACGAGCTCAACGCAAGCAGGCTGAAAAATCTGAAGCCCGGGCCCGAAGCGCTTAGGCCCAGATTGACTTGTTGCAAAAACGGGCGGAAAAAGCTGAGGGCCAGAAATGCAAGATGTCGCGGTGAGCGAAGGATGCCGAATTACGACTGGAGCAGCTTGAAAGGGAGGTTAGCACCCTTCGCTCGAAAAAGGGGATTGTGGACAGCGAAGTAAGCTGTCTTCGCCAGAACCTACAGTCCTCCGAGGCGCAAGTGTGCGAATTGCAAGCACTTTGCACGTCGGAGAAGGAGAAAGCGGAGCAGCTGCAGTTTGAATTAAGCAAAGCGAAGGCTTATAACGACGATGCTCTTAATGTCATTGGGGAGCTTGAGCCGAAGGCGGTCGCCGCGTGTGAAGCAATCAGTCATACCTTCAAAGGTATTGGCGCCTCGGCGACTCCCCCATCAATCGAACTTATAGGGCTGGGTGGGCTTATTAGTTGGATCAACGAGACCAGTGGTAGCCTCCTTCCTGCCGCACAACTTTACGGCGATTTCTGCGCGATGGTTGCTGCCTGAAGTCTCGTGCAGTCTGTCGAGATGACGGGTTACGACCATCATACTGCTCTCAAGAGACCTTCCTTCCAGTACCCTTCGGATCTGTCAATTTCGGCCGTTACGAAGGCATCGAAGAGCACTGCTCGATCATTCACCACCAATTATTGGTGCAAGCATGGCCGCGAGCTCGCTCTTCGAGAAGCCAAAATGAACTGACAAAGGGTATGTTGAGTTAACTTTCGTTTTGTCTGGTCGAAGATTATAAAAGTATTATGTGTAGTAATAATGATTTTATTATTATTATTAATTTTTTGTTAGGCCAAGGCGAGGGATGACCCCTCGTCGAAACCGATGACCATGACAGCCGAAGATACTGGGAAGGTGGGCTGAATCAACGCGAAGGGTCGTATTGTTTATGCTTTCGCTTTTGTAATTGACGATGTAACACATTGGTTGTGTAATATATTTTATGTTTATATCGAAGTGTTATTGACCTTTTTGCGCTCCCTGCGCAGGTCGTTCCTTCGGACACTGTGCAGGTAGCCGAAGAAGCTGTGCCTTTGACCATGATGAGGGACAATTTTTATGTGTCCTGGTCCTGCTGGGAATCATTTCACCGATGTCATGCCGATATCGAGCTCGAGCGGTATTGGCATGCGAAGTGTAGGTCGTATGATGATATGAACGCTAGGACAAAAGCGTTTTGGAAATCCCCTAGTCCTTCGACGCTAGCTAGTCGATGAACTAAACGGAATCTGCGTCGTGCAGCGAAGGGAGACGTTGAAGGCACATCGGTGCTCCTTGAGCCGAAGATTGAACCTTAGGACGAAGAGCCGATTTTGCACAGACCGCAAATTTGCTATCGCCGTGGTCCCTCTTCGCAGGTAGTGAGGCGCAGTGGTAGCGACGACGATATCCCTACGTCGCCGTCATATTGTACTCAAGTTGGGGTCCATCCAGCCCCAACTTCGCATTTTCATGCCAGCGAAGGCATTGCTTTTCAATTTTCTTTCAGTCGTTTGTATAAGGATTTTGTTGATCCAGATGTTGATTATGATGCGGAATAAATCGGTTTTGTATTATGATTTTTTCTTTTGTTATACTTTTAGTGGCATGGCGCCCGAAGCATTTTCTGCGATTCGAGGTGTTCTGAATCTCTTTAGTTGGGTCTTTGGGTCAGACATATTTGGCGAAGCCGTCCCCCCGAATTTCGCCGTAGTTTCTTGCGATTGCATGGGGCTACTATTTTTATTTTATTTTATTTTTTTAAAATGCCGTCCCCCCCCCCCCCCCGACTTTTAGTCGCAGGTAACTTCGGCTTGGGGGGCAAGCACTCTTGGCTCCCGACTTTTAGCTTCAAAGGCTTGATTTTACTTCATCTCGGGGGCGGTTGATATTTGCACCCGAGTTATTTGCGAAATGCGCTACCGTTTCGTTGGTCCAGCGACACTTCGTTTTTTTTCTCCCGAAGGCATGTTTTTCCCTTCGGTGCGGGGGTAGGCACTCTTAGCCCCCGACTTATGGCGAAGTGCGCTGCTTTTTTGCTGGTTTGGCGACACTTTGTTTTTTCTCCCGAAGGCATATTTTTTTCCTTCGATGCGGGGGCAGGCACTCTTAGCCCCCGACTTCTGGCGAAGTGCGCTGCCATTTCGTTGGTCCAGCGACACTTCGTTTTTTCTCCCGAAGGCATGTTTTTTCCTTCAGTGCGGGGGCAGGCACTCTTAGCCCCCGACTTATGGCGAAGTGCGCTGCCGTTTTGCTGGTTCAGTGACACTTCTTTTTTTCTCCCGAAGGTATGTTTTTCCCTTCGGTGCGGGGGCAGGCACTTTTAGCCCCCGATTTCTGACGAAGTGCGCTGCCGTTTCGTTGGTCCAGCGACACTTCGTTTTTTGTCCCGAAGGCATGTTTTTTTCCTTCGGTGCGGGGGCAGGCACTCTTAGCCCCCGACTTATGGCGAAGTGCGCTACCTTTTTGCTGGTTCAGCGACACTTCGTTTTTTCTCCCGAAGGCATGTTTTTTCCTTCGGTGCGGGGGCAGGCACTCTTAGCCCCCTAGCGGTTTTTGTAATCCCGCGAAGGTCGCAAGTGTACGTTTGTTTGCTTACACTTCGCACCGCATTCTAGTCGTCGATTGGTGCGCCAATCTACCTTTAGGCTGACGCACTTCGATGAAAACTACTAGTACTCGAGACAAGCAACATTTTTTTGGGGGTGGCACTATCATTGTTTACATGGGTTTCTGCCTCGTTAAAAACCTCACCCCCTGGTGAAGGGGTCCCCCTGTGAGGAAAAGAGTGCAGTACCCTTACAATGTGATTACAAGAAATACTACGAAATTAAAAATTACATTGGAGTCTCGGACTTTAGTTGGCGACCTTCAGGCGTAGAACTTGCAAAGATTGTCTGTGTTCCAGGTGTGCGGAAGCTCCTCACCTTCCATATTAGCTAAATGATATGAGCCAGGTCTCAGAGATCTTTTAACTATGAAAGGGCCATCCCATTTACTTTGAAGTTTTCCAACCGATGCTGTTGTACCGAACCTTCGCAGCACCAAGTCTCTGGGGGCGAAGGTTTTTTCAGATACATTCCTATCTCTTCATTTTCTTGTCTCTTTTTGATAACTGGCTAGGTTTTTTGCAGCTTGCAATCTTACTTCTTCAAGGGCATCTTTCGATGATAGTTCTTCGCATTGGTCTAGTTCATTCCCGACCCTGAATGATTTTGTTTTGCATTCCTCTGGAGTCATGGCCTCTTCACCGAAGAGGAGGCGAAATGGCGTGTATCCCGTTGGTCTTGCAACCGTTGTTCTTAATGACCATAGTACCTTGGGCAGTTCTTCGACCCACTTTCCTTTTGGCAATCCGTGAAGACGCTTCGCGACCCCCGTGAAGATGATGCCATTTGTTCTCTCAACTGCGCCATTAGATTGTGGGTGGTATGCAAAATTACTTTTATGCCCAGACCATTACAGAAATCTCTAAAACCTGCGCTATCGAACTGAGTGCCATTGTCCACGGTTACTTCGCTTGGAACCCCGAAGCGGCACACAATATTCTGCCATAGGAATTTCTGTATGTTTCTTGATGTTATGCTCACAAGTGGCATTGCTTCTACCCATTTTGAAAAGTACTCTACTGCCACCACCGCATACTGCAAATTCCCTGGGGCTGGCGGCAGCTGCCCAACAATGTCAATTCCCCATCGCCGTAATGGCCAGATCGGCGGAACGAGTTGTGTCTTCGTCGTCGGTCTGTTTGATCCCTTCGCCCAGAAGTGGCACTGTTGGCAACTTCGGACCAATTGGTCCACATCATTTACAGCCGTTGGCCAATAGAAGCCCTGCCTGTATGCTTTTCTGACCAAAGCTCTTGTTTCGATATGAGAACCGCATAACCCGCTGTGAATTTCGCTTAACAGTTGTCGGCCTTCTTTCTGAGATATGCATCGCAAGAATGGTGCGCGGACTCCTGCTTTGTACAGATTGTCGTCTATAACTTTGTAATTTCTGGCCCTCTGAGCCATGCACTTTTCCTCGACCCGATCTTTGATATCTCTCTGACCCTGCAGATATGCCATTATTGGAAAACGCTAGTCTTTGCTTTCGATTGTTGCAACCAGGTGCGTTTGGTTGAAATTGTCATGTGGACATCGACACCTATATATCAGCCCAGACGCCATCCACTCCAGCCCAGGTGCCATCTCCATCAGCCCAAGTCCACACGCCATCTCCATCAATCCAGGCGCCACCAGCTAGGCCAATGACTCGGGCCCGTGCACGAGAATTAAAGATTGTTTTGGTGCTGAAGAATGAAGGCCCAGAAGCTCAGTTTGACCAACAGAAGGCCTAAAGACTGATGTGGACCAACTTGGGCCAATCTGGCCAAGGCGGCCCAAAGGAGGGCGCCCCTAGGGGTGCGTGCCTCTCCCTCTCCTAGCCGGCCCTAGGGGCTGCGCCCCCTCTTTTCCACCCTATAAAACCAGGGGCTGCGCCCCCTATTTTACTTGAGTTTTGTTTAATTGATAGCCTAGCTACAATCCGTCCTTCGACGTGAATTCAGAACTCCACCTTCGTGCAATACATCAGATTGCTCGCCTCTAATTCTTGCTTGTTCTTCGATTGCTTGCAAGAATTGATCCTCGTGATCAGGTTGATCTTGTTTACCGCAAGGTTAATATCCATCGGAAGTTGGTTCAGCGATTGCATTGGCGCTTCGGGCTTGCTCGTCGTAGTCGGATCGTGAGGGTCGACGTCCACTAATCGAAATTATCATCACTCGCCAAAAGATCGGGCACTCTACACCTATCAAGTGGTATCAGATTCCAGGTTTTCTCGGTGAGTTTATCGTGTGTTTTTCGTTCATCCTAGTCCACATAAACCAAAAAAAAAAAATTTAGGTTAGATCTTTGTCCCAGCACCCTTTGCGCCTTGCACTTTCTTTCAATAATCTGCATTGTTGAGTTTTTTTGTGCTTACGCGTTCAATTGTTGCTGGTTACTCGTGTCTTTCTCTCCATCTGTTCTAGCCGCCCCAATCTTCCCTGCCGTGTGCGCCACGGTCTCTTGACGCGCGCAAGAGTCCAGCTCGTTTTGGCTACCGCACGCGAGAGTCCTGTTCGGTTCCGTTTGCCGCGCCACGCGATCCGGCCGTTTCCTACCCGGTCGCGCCGCGTCTTTTGCTCGTCCAGATCCGCCGCGACAAGCACAAACCAGCTCAAATTTTGACCCTACTCTAGAGAGAGAGAGAGAGAGTATCTTTTAATTACCGTTTTACCCCTGCCTCTACAAAAAAAAAAGTGTGTGTCATCAATTGCTCTTTTGAGGTCTCTTTGTTCATATATTCAGATTTTACGTTCCCCTGAAGAAGAAAAAAAAAGAAAAAGAAAAAAAAAAGAAAAAGAAAAAGGGGTTGTTTATCTTGACCGATTACCACTCCGTTTTGCTCGTTGGTTTGTTGGAAAGATCGCACTCGCCTTGGTTTCAGGCGCATCTGGCAATCGGCCATCAGTTTTCCACCGGCGGTTCCTACACCTTTTACTAGCCTTTCGCACTTGTGCTGGCAGCATCTGTTCGTGTTTAGCACTATTATTCAACTTTGCAGTTATTGTTTGAATTGTGCTAACCCTTGGATTGAGTGCAGCCTCCTAGCTCCACAAATTTTCTACTACGAGCAGGTTTTTGTTTCACCACGCAATCGCTCCTCCAATCTTCCACCGGTTTTACCTGTGGTTGCAGTTCACGCTTGCGTGCTTGATAAAAACGGGTAAGAGTTGATAACAGCTTTCTGATTGAGCTTTTTCATCCATTACTCACCTCTCGTCGTAGGATCTTTTTTTTGTGGTTGTTTTTGTTGGTGTTTCGATGACAGAAAAAGGCTCGCAGTCGGAGGAGCTCTCCCTCCAGGATGTCCAGGCGCAGGTTGATGGGCTCAAAAACGACATGAAGACGATGCACGAGAGATTTGATTCTACGATCACTTCGTCGAATGCGTGTTTTGATCAGCTCGACCTCGCTGATACAGCTGCCCACACCACGCTCGAGTCGATCACGACTCGTCTTGAGGCCATGACGACACAGCTTCGGACCATGTCGACACAGCTCACGGAGTTGCAAAATGCACGTGACTACGGCGCCGACACCGAGCTAGATGAAGACAATCGTCGTGGTCGTGCTCGTAGGGTACGTGTTCCTATTAATGATTCTTTTGCCAAAATAAAATTTAAGATTCCTACTTTTACTGGCAAATATGATCCGGCTGCTTATCTTGATTGGGAATTAGAAGTTGAACAAAAATTTGCCTGCCATGATATTCCTGCTAATTTACAAGTTAAGGCTGCTATTAGTGAATTTACTGAATTTGCTTTAATTTGGTGGCGTGAGTATAGACAAAAATATCCTGATAATATTCCAGCCACTTGGACGGCATTAAAAGCTGCTATGCGTCATCGTTTTGTGCCGTCATATTTTGCTAGAGATTTGCTTAATCAAATGCAGCGTTTTCAACAAGGTTCGCTTTCCGTAGAGGATTATTATCAAGCTTTGCAAAAGGGTATGATTCGCTGTGGTTTAGTTGAACAGGATGATGCTGCTATGGCTCGTTTTAGAGGTGGTTTAAACCGTGAAATTCAGGACATTCTTGATTATAAGGATTATGATGACATGACAACCTTATTTGAATATGCTTGTAAAGCTGAACGCGAAGTGCAGGGACGGCGATCTTCGACACGCACTAATCATTTTGCAGGTTCGAGCAAGGCTCCTACACCAGCCCCACGGTCGACGCCCCCTACTTCCTCTTCCACCCCGCGCGAGTCGACCTCTTCATCGACCGCACCTTTGCGCGACTCGTCGGCCAAGCCGACCGCGCCTCCGGCCAAGCCCGCGCTGTCATCTGGACGTGCTCGCGATATTCAGTGTCATCGTTGCAAAGGGTTTGGTCATGTAATTCGAGATTGCCCCAACAAATGGACCATGCTGATTCGTGACGACGGTGAGTATTCTTCCGCTAGTGATTCTGAGGATGTTCAACATTCTATGCTTGCTACTGACCATGCAGATAATACGGAGCTTCATGTCGACTCTAGTGCCGCCGACAGGTATGCAAATCTTGTTGTGCAGCGTGTTCTTAGTACACAGGTCGTTCAGGACGAAAAGAATCAGTGCCACAACATTTTTCATATCAAAGGCGTCGTGCAAGAACGAGCGGTCCGTATAATCATCGATGGTGGCAGTTGCAACAATTTGGCTAGTACGACCTTGGTGGAACAGTTGTCATTGCCAACAAGGAAGCATCCACATCCTTATCATGTTCAGTGGCTTAATGATGGCGGCAAAATAAAGGTAACGCGCTCGGTACGTGTTCCTTTTTCTCTTGGCGCCTATTCTAATTTTGTGGATTGTGATGTTGTTCCAATGGAAGCATGTTCTTTGTTGCTTGGCCGTCCTTGGCAATATGATGTTGATAGTGTTCATCATGGTCGTTCCAATTATTATTCCTTCATGTTTAAGGGTCAGAAAATTGTTATTCATCCTATGACACCTGAACAAGTTCTAAAAGATGATATTGCTAGAGCGGCAAAAGCTGCAAAATTGATTAAATCACCTCCTGTTGCACCTGTTCAACCTGAGATTAAATTGCATAACCCTATCTTGCTTGCTACACGTGCTGATTTTGATGAATTACATGATGCTAATTTGCCTTGTTATGCGCTCGTTTGCTCTCGTATGCTTGTTTCACTAGATGAGGCGCCTACATTGCATATTCCTCCTGCTGTTGCTAACCTTTTGCAGGAATATAAAGATGTCTTTCCCGCTGAATTGCCACCGGGTCTTCCTCCTATTCGTGGCATAGAACATCAAATTGATTTAATTCCAGGCGCACAGCTTCCTAATCGCGCTCCGTACCGCACAAATCCTGAAGAGACGAAAGAAATTCAGCGTCAAGTCCAAGCGTTGCTTGACAAAGGTTACATTCGTGAGTCTCTTAGTCCTTGTTCGGTTCCTGTTTTGCTTGTTCCTAAGAAAGATGGTTCATGGCGTATGTGTGTCGATTGTCGTGCAATTAACAATATTACAATTCGTTATCGATATCCTATACCACGCCTTGATGATATGCTTGATGAACTTAGTGGTGCCACAATTTTCTCTAAGGTTGATTTGCGTAGTGGTTACCATCAGATTAGAATGAAACTAGGAGATGAATGGAAAACGGCATTTAAAACAAAATTTGGCTTGTATGAATGGTTGGTTATGCCGTTTGGTTTGTCTAATGCTCCTAGCACTTTTATGCGCTTAATGAATGAAGTTCTTAGGCCTTTCATTGGAATATTTGTTGTTGTTTATTTTGATGATATTCTTATATACAGCAAATCCATGAATGAGCATTTAGATCATTTGCGTGCTGTTTTTGATGCTTTGCGTGCTACTCACTTGTTTGGTAACATGGAAAAATGCACTTTTTGCACGCAACGTGTTTCGTTTCTTGGCTATGTTGTCACTTCACAGGGAATTGAGGTAGATGGCAGCAAGGTGGACGCCATTCAAAGTTGGCCTCAACCGACGACGGTTACACAGGTTCGCAGTTTTCTTGGTCTTGCAGGTTTCTATCGTCGTTTTGTGAAAGATTTTAGCACCATCGCTGCACCGTTGCACGAATTGACCAAGAAGGGTGCGCCATGTGAGTGGGGCGCACCACAGGATGAAGCCTTCAACACTTTAAAGGAACGGTTAACTCATGCTCCTCTCTTGCAATTGCCTAATTTTGATAAAGTGTTTGAATTGGAATGTGATGCTAGTGGAATTGGGTTAGGTGCTGTTTTATTACAAGATCATAAACCCATTGCATATTTTAGTGAGAAGTTAAGTGGTGCTGCTCTTAATTATTCTACTTATGATAAAGAACTTTATGCTTTAGTGCGAACTTTGCAAACATGGCAGCATTATCTATGGCCTCGCGAGTTTATTATTCATTCTGATCATGAAGCTTTGAAACATATTCGAACCCAAACTAATCTGAACCGTCGTCATGCTAAGTGGGTCGAATTCATTGAGTCTTTTCCGTACATCATCAAACATAAAAACGGGAAGGAAAATGTGATTGCTGATGCTTTGTCTCGTCGTTATACGATGCTGTCCCAATTAGACTTTAAAATCTTTGGTTTGCAAACTTTGAAAGATCAATATGTTAATGATGCTGATTTTCATGACATTGTTTTACACTGTAAAGATGGCAAACCTTGGGGCAAATTTCATATGCAGGATGGGTTCCTGTTTCGTGCTAACAAGCTGTGTATTCCAGCTAGCTCGGTTCGTCTTTTGTTGTTGCAGGAGGCGCATGGAGGTGGTCTGATGGGTCACTTCGGCGTTTTCAAAACACACGAGGTGTTGTCCGACCACTTCTTTTGGCCACGGATGCGCCGTGATGTTGAGCGCCTTGTTGCACGTTGCACTACATGTCAGAAAGCTAAGTCTCGTTTGGGTAATCATGGTTTGTATATGCCCTTGCCTGTTCCCTCTTCACCTTGGCATGATATTTCGATGGATTTTGTTTTGGGATTGCCTCGCACTAAGAAGGGGAGGGACAGTATTTTTGTGGTCGTTGATAGATTCTCTAAAATGGCTCACTTTATACCTTGTCATAAAACTGATGATGCCTCAAATGTTGCTGAATTGTTCTTTAGAGAGATTGTTAGATTGCATGGAATTCCTAAAACAATTGTCTCTGATCGTGATGCTAAATTTCTTAGTCACTTTTGGCGTTCTCTTTGGAATAAATTGGGAACTAAGCTGCTGTTTAGTACTACTTGTCATCCTCAAACTGATGGGCAAACTGAGGTAGTAAATAGAACTTTGTCTGCTATGCTTAGAGCTGTTCTAGATAAAAATTTGAGACGTTGGGAAGATTGTTTACCTCATGTTGAATTTGCTTATAATCGTGCTACACATTCTGCCACTAAGATGTGTCCTTTTGAGGTTGTTTATGGCTATATTCCTAGGGCGCCTATTGATTTGTTTGTTATTGATGTTGAAGATGAACCACATGTTGATGCTCTTGCTCATATTGATCACATGAAACAATTGCATAAAGAAACACAACAAAACATTGCTGTTGCTAATAAAAAGTATCAAGTTGCTGGTAGTAAAGGTCGAAAACATGTTTCTTTTGAACCTGGTGATTTGGTTTGGTTGCATTTGCGTAAAGATAGATTTCCTACTTTGCGTCGTTCGAAATTGATGCCTCGTGCTGCTGGTCCTTTTAAAGTGCTAACCAAAATTAATGATAATGCTTATGTTCTTGATCTGCCCATGGAGTTTGGTGTTTCCACTAGTTTTAATGTTGCAGATTTGAAACCATATTTGGGCGAGGATGATGAATTGCCGTCGAGGACGACTTCACTTCAAGAAGGGGAGGATGATGAGGACATCGACACCTATATATCAGCCCAGACGCCATCCACTCCAGCCCAGGTGCCATCTCCATCAGCCCAAGTCCACACGCCATCTCCATCAATCCAAGCGCCACCAGCTAGGCCAATGACTCGGGCCCGTGCACGAGAATTAAAGATTGTTTTGGTGCTGAAGAATGAAGGCCCAGAAGCTCAGTTTGACCAACAGAAGGCCTAAAGACTAATGTGAACCAACTTGGGCCAATCTGGCCAAGGCGGCCCAAAGGAGGGTGCCCCTAGGGGTGCGTGCCTCTCCCTCTCCTAGCCGGCCCTAGGGGCTGCGCCCCCTCTTTTCCACCCTATAAAACCAGGGGCTGCGCCCCCTATTTTACTTGAGTTTTGTTTAATTGATAGCCTAGCTACAATCCGTCCTTCGACGTGAATTCAGAACTCCACCTTCGTGCAATACATCAGATTGCTCGCCTCTAATTCTTGCTCGTTCTTCGATTGCTTGCAAGAATTGATCCTCGTGATCAGGTTGATCTTGTTACCGCAAGGTTAATATCCATCGGAAGTTGGTTCAGCGATTGCATTGGCGCTTCGGGCTTGCTCGTCGTAGTCGGATCGTGAGGGTCGACGTCCACTAATCGAAATTATCATCACTCGCCGAAAGATCGGGCACTCTACACCTATCAAATTGTCCTCGAGGGCCGGTTCAGTTAGCTTCTGATAGAAAACATCTGGAGGCATAGGCAGGTTCTGCGAAGCCGCTTTCGCTAGCTCATCTGCTTCATTGTTATCATTCCTTGATACACTTTTGACTGTGAATCCGATGAAGTATTTTTCCATTCTTCGCACTGCTGCTTTGTACTTGATCAGCTCTGGTTCCTTTGCCTGGAATATTTTTTCAATTTGACTTGCTACGACCTTCGAGTCTATTTTGACAAGTATTCTCCGGGCTCCCAAAGCCTTCGCCTTGCGAAGTACCAGGAGTACAACTTCGTATTCTGCCGTATTGTTTGTGGAGCGGAACTCTAACCTGGTGGCGTATCGTAGCTTCGTCCCTGAAGGTGAAAACATTACTGCCGAAACTCCTGCTCCTGTAGCTCCCCAGGCTCCGTCACAATACGCGGTCAAGATAAAGGTGTCCATTCCGCCACGAAGTCTGCCAGCGCCTGCGATTTTAATGATGTTCGTGCCACAAAAACAATCATGAATGGAGCGATCTCCGTTGCCCACTTCGCTATTCTTCCGATGGCTTCTTTGTTTTTGAACATGTCGCGAAGGGGTAAGGAAGTTGGCACTGTAATCTTTTTAGAAGTGAAATAGTGGCGGAGCTTGCGGGATGCCATTACTAGTGCATACGCTACTTTTTCCAACTCTGTGTATGACTTTTTTGGGCCTGCTAGTGCTTCGGATACATAGTACACCGGTGCTTGGCGCAGCCTATTGTCTTCGGGTTTTTCCTGTACAAGTATAACGCTGACTGCTGAGGGGGATGCCGCTATGTATAACAACAAATCTGCACCTAGATCCAGGCTGGTCAGTGCTGTAAGCTTCGTTAAGTAGATTTTCTACTCATCGAAGGCTTCCTACTGCTCTGCACCCCATTTGAAAGGGTCAGAACTTTTTAACACCTTGAAGAATGGTAGACTTCGCTCGGCAGACTTTGCAATGAACCTGTTCAATGCTGCCTTCCTGCCAAGCGTTGGGCTTGTTTTCTGTTCTGCGGCGGTTTCATACCTAAAATTGCTTGTATCTTCTGAGGATCCACTTCGATGCCTCTTTTCGACACTAGAAACCCTAGGAGTCTTCTGGATTGCACTCCGAAGACGCATTTTTTCCGGGTTTAATTTTAAACCTGCTCTTCGCAGATTATCGAAGGTTTCCTGGAGGTCTTCAATGTGTTGGCTCCTCCTGGTACTTTTTACTACTATGTCATCAACATAGGCCAATACATTTTGTCCCAGCTGCGGCTTTAATACAGCCTGCACCAACCTTGTAAAGGTTGCTCTAGCATTTCGGAGTCCGAAAGGCATTCTTATGAAGCAATATGTTCCGAAGAAGGTTCTGAAACTCGTTTTGTCTTTGTCTTCCTTCGCCATCCATATTTGATGGTACCCTGCATAAGCATCTAGCAAGCTTAGCATCTCGCAGCCGGCGGCGGAGTCTACGAGCTGGTCGATTCTAGGCAGTGGAAAGTCATCCTTGGGGCAAGCTTTATTTAAGTCAGTGAAGTCGATGCACATTCTCCACTTTCCATTGCTTTTCCTTACTAACACAGGGTTGGCCAGCCACTCCGAGTGCATAACTTCGCGGAGTCCAGCCACTCCGAGTGCATAACTTCGCGTATAACTCCGGCATCGAGCAGTTTTTCTACTTCAGCCTTTGCTGCTTCTTCTCTTTCTCCCGAAGCTTTTCTAAGCTTCTGCTTCCTTGGCTTCGCTTTGGGGTCCACATTTAGCTTGTGCTGAATGATGTTCCGACTTACTCCTAGCAGGTCTCTGGGGGACCACGCGAATACGTCGTCGTTGTCGCGAAGGAACATTACAAGTTGCTGCTGATCCTCTGCCGAAGCCTCTGCTCCTATTGTGACCTTTTTATCTTCTTTTTCATGATTTAGTTGTACTATTCTGGTAGCTCCTTCTGGTGCAGCCTTCGCACATTTCCCTATATTTGGCTGGTTGTGGCCTGCTTCGCGACCCGTCGAAGGGTCTGCGATGTTGTCGACATTTCTTCTTCCTGGAGCTATTCCCACTTCGATTCGCCTAGCCACTCGCTGATCTCCCAACACCTTTATGACTCCTTCCGGGCCAGGCATCTTCATGCACAAATATGCATGGTGTGGTATTGCTCCGAATGTATTGAGGAATCCCCTCCCAAATATCGCATTGTACGGGTAGGTAATGTCCACCACATCGAAGGTAATTTCTTCTGAGCGGAAATTCATCTGCTCACCAAACGACACTGGGATTGTTATTTTTCCCAGTGCGATGATTGTGTTTCCGCCGAAGCCTAGTAACGGCGATCCAGCTTGCTTTAAGTCACTTCTTCGCAGCCCCATTTTGTCGAAGGCATCAGCGAAGATAATGTCCGCGGAGCTTCCTTCATCGATCAATATCCTATGTACTTCATTTCTCGAGATGTTCGCGGTAATGATGAAGGCATCTGTGTGCGGATAATCTAATACCCTCATATCCTCTTGCGAGAATGTAATGGGAATGCCGGACCATCTTGAATTGATGTACGTTGGTCCCACTCCGACGTGGTTAACCCTTCGCACGTATTCTTTTTGTTGTCTCTTGGATTCCGTTTGCTGGCTGGACCCCTCTGAAATGGCCAGCACCACATTGTACCCATGGTTTATAGTATTAACTAATTTGCTACTTTCTGGTGGTGCCTCGATTGCGGGTCTTGGCGGTGGCGGGGGTAGGTCGCCTCGAATGTTCATTTGCCTAGTTTGATCAAATTGAGCTGAAGGTGTGGGAGCATATTGTGGTGCTGGAATTTGCTACCATTGGTTTGGAAACACCGTGTTCTGACTGTGGTTTTGCCACCCTTAGCTTCTTGCGAAGCTTGTTGCATGGTGAACTGTCCTTCCGTTATCGGCCGACTGCTTCGCTAAACTTTCTTTCATAGCCACGACCTGTGGGCAATGTTTAGTCCGGTGGCCGGCTCCTTCGCCATGCAGCTCGCAGTAGAAGGTTGCCGGGTCGTGCGGAGCTCGTCCTCCTCTACCTCGGCGGCCTCTTCCCCTGCCCGCTCGGCCTCCTCTGTTGGACATGTTGTAGGCTTCGCACGATCCTTGGACATGTTGATTTGATTGTCTTCTTTTTGTCTTGGATAATCAGAGCCTTCAAGTTTTCTTGGACGGTGAAGTTTGTCTCTGCGATTGCCACCACCTGCCTCTTTAGGTGGTGCATGTTTTACTTTGGAGGCCGCTAATTCATTTTTCCTTCAAAGATGATCGAGCTCAGACTTTGAGTATTCTTCCATCTTGTTGAGCAGCTCCTGGACGCTTGCGGGTCTTTTTCTGGTGAGCTTTCCTGCCAACAGGCCCCCTCTGATGCCCTGTATTGCGGCATCAATGATCGTATCTTCGCTCAACCCCTTCGCCTGACAACGTATGCGTACGAATCGACGCATATAGCTCTGTAAAGTTTCTGTTGGTTGCTGCTTCAGCGCGAAGAGGTCGGTTGCGGTGATGTTGTCTGCCCGGTTCCCCTGGAAGTTGCTGTACAGTGCAGTGCGCAATTGTTCCAATGAATATATGGATCCCAGGGGTAGTGCGGAGTACCATGACCTTGCTATTCCCTTTATCGCCAATACAAAGGCCTTCGCCAAGGTTACACCGTCCCCCCCCCCCCCCCCGGCTGACTCTACAGCTGCCTCGAAAGTCATGACAAATTCTCTCGGATCTGATTCTCCATCAAACATAACCACTCTGGGCATCTTGAATCCTAGCGGCCATGGCTGATTTTGCAGGTCCATTGCTAGGGGTGACTCTGGATCTCCCATGGAAGGTCTTCGCCGAACTTCTTGCGAAGCTCATATCAAATCTCCAGATGGCGTCAGCCGGCGAGACATGCCCTCCGCTGGGAGTATATCGATTTCCTCTTGGATCTTTTCTAATGTTTTTCTTGCTTCGTCTGCCCGCTTGCGATACTCTGCGGCTTTCCGGCTCGCTGCTAGGCCATCCAACATGCGCTTCTTGTGCGCAAGCTGCCTTTCCAACTCCTCGGCTTCTAGCCTCGCATTTCTTTCTTCGTTTGTTTCTTCCTGATGTTCAAACTCCGCGAAATTTCCGAGTTCCTCCCATTCTTCATTCCGCCCCCTTTCGCCTTCTTTTCCTGGACGATCGAAGCGGGTGCGATCCATTGGTTCCATGACCGGCATTTGCTCCGTGTCCACCCGAAGTGCGTCATCATGTCGGCCATCGGTAGGTTGTTGTGGCCCTGTATCAACTTCGCAATGCCGCTCTCGTCCAGCCGAAGCCCCCCCCCCCGGCTAAAGCATTACTTGATCCCGGTACGACCGGAGTGGTTCTGTCGGCCGAAGGTCTGACCGCGGCTGGGGGTTCCAGTAACGCCTCCGCTGCTCCGGGTGGCTTTGCTTTCTTCTTGGGTGGCATGCCTTCGTGGGTTCGATCCTGCGGTCGGCGCTAACTGTTAGGATCGAAGTCCCAGACAAGGCGGGCCTTCGGAAGCGGAGGTACCGAAGGTCCCTTAGAGTGACATGTATTGAAAGTGGAACAGTTTTCAATTACCCCTTACGGTTACACTGTGGCTCTATTTATAGCCCGTATCCGACGATCACGGGTCCCGTTTACATATCTTACCCCCTAACCTGCTACATTCCCGGAATATCCGGGGGCAATATGGTACAAATGAGCATGATCCCATAATTACAACAGTACCCAGGACAACCGTAGTCGGGCTCACTATCGAGCTGGCCATCCATTCAAAGGGTGTCGAAGCCCTCTTCGCCCGGCTGCATGACAGACAACCTTCGCCCCCCGGCGAAGATCAGGTCGTGCCTTCGCTCGTTTCAAAAGATGCAGGATGCGAACCGAGGCTTCGCTCGACAGTCGAAGTCGATTAGCCTCCGCCTTCGCTGGTTCGGGAGCTGAAGGTGAGTGGACGCCCGCACCCTTCGACCAACTTCGCTCTTTGATCTCCGCGATTGACGGACGAACTCCTGCAATCAGCACGATAGCTATCACGTAGCATCTCCAGTAAACTTCGCGGTTCCCTTCGAGTCAGGGGGTGGCGGGAGATGATCCCCAACAGGTGGATAGGCGCTTGGTTATCTTCCCAGGACATCTTTGTTCCAGAGATTACGTCTCTTTGAATCTGAATCACAACGAGAAGGGTTAGTGCGAGACATTCCCCAATTAGAGCTACTCACAGTGATAGCTAGATGAGAGTTTTCGACCTGGATGATAGCTTCCTTGGCCAGACAAGTCACCGAGTAGATCCAGCCCTTGCCGCCGGGTAGTCAAATCTGCAGTAGGAGGACACATGAGGGCCTCTTGCAGAAGGAGGAGCCTCTACTCCATTGCAGATCTAAAGCGTTGATCCCCTTATTGATGGTCAGGGGATGTTAGATCCCAGACTCCTTTAGGATTTGGGATCTGGGGTGTTGTTACTAGTGGAGGTTGGTCATTGTCCCCAGCAGTCTGAGTGGTGTGAACCCACATATTTGCTGGATTGTTATCATCATGATTAACTAGATCAGAATCCATATCTCCAATGATGAAGACTTCTCGAGGATAATTTCTATTGGAGGAGGAGTCTAGAACCATCATAGATTTGTCATTGGAGGAATTCTCCGTATAGGTATTTCGATAATCCATAAAGTGACTTACCTCATCACTACAATCGTTGCCAGTAAGGTCTTCGTCGAGATCATTCAATCCTATGTCCACCCCCAACAAACATCCATAGAACTATTTGAATCCTTGGATCTAAATCCAATGGCCAAGATTGCATTGTCCCTCCACCATTCCCACACTCAGTTGAGAATTCGTTAATTTTCATTGATTTGCTCCCTAAAATTTGATCGCATTAATTCTGGTTGTTAATTTCTTTCAAAAAAGACCATGTAACCAGCTAGAGATCAGATTTAGCCCTAATCCCCCTAGATATGGTCAATTTACTATTAATTAATTTGGAATCACATTCAATAATCTTCCCAACTAATCAATTTGTCCATCAATTTATAAACCGTAGCCTCTAGGATTTCTTCCCCTACACAATGTCAATTTGGAAACTTCAGTAAATCAATACATTAGTTCCCGCAGACCTACACCATACCCTGCTCATACCAATACGGATGTTTTTTAGCCCTTCTATGCATACTTCCTCCCCTATATGCTTACCAGTGATGAGCGACCTCCTTCACATCATTATGTGTGCTCCATTGTCCTTCAAGGCCTAGAGCACACCATTTCTCTTGGCCACGCCAACCCATCGCCACCCATCTTAGCCTAACCCTCCTAGAGCAACGTCCCAACGTACCCCGTTCTCCTCCTATTCCTTTCATCGTCGGCCAATAGCTAGCAAAAAACACAACTCGAGAGGCATGCGTTCGCCTGTGCTGATAGCGAGATCGCAATTGTCCATGGTCACTTTGCCCATCATGCCCTCCCTTCATCTGAACGAGTCGGTGCAGCAAAGTTCCACATCATGCTCGCCTCGACGGCCCCAGAATTCATCCTCATCTCTATCTAAACAAGTATATGTGTTTTATCAACTAGAATATGTTCAACAGAATGATTGAATGGCTAGAGTATGTGCATTTCTAATTCATCATTCTTTGGTTTATGGATACTTGAATTCATGATTTATGTTTAGCTAATTAATTTCTATGATTTTTCGATTGGCTCTAGATGCCAATAGACACTTTACCAATATTTAGTCGAAATGTGTTAAGCAGAATGCCTGAATATTGTTTATTTAATTTTCTTTATAGAACCATGCTCTATGAAACTTTTTCACCAACTTCTTTTTGTAATTCTTGTACATGTCCATTCATTTACCAGAAAAATTATTGGTGGCATAGAAGTTTTGATACAATGGCAATTGTTAATGACAGATTTATAGGTGCATCCAAATTGAGCAATTGTCATTTCTGAGGGCCGAAAAAGGGAAGCGATTTGATAATGGTCAATTCCAAGATGTTAACTGTATCATTGTGAAATTAATATCTTACATGTTGATATATCGTATGAGTCAGTGCCACCGCAATCATCCCTTGGGCCATGATCAACTGCCGGTAGCGACCTGCTCTCCAAATAAGTAAGGTATGCGACATCCTTATCATGCATCCCAATTGTTGGTAGATGAGGTACATTTTCATCAATGGGATCATGCTCTCCGCACTACTTAACACCAATGGTCAAGAGTGCGTGGCCATGGTTGTGCTTGCGAGGTCCATGCATGTTGCATTCTGTAGGGTTAAGGTCGATAGTGCGTGGATGCTCCTCGATACCTACCTGGAATGCTCTATGGACTCCATCATACACTAAAGAGAGCTTCTTGGCGATTGATTGCATCGGGGAGATCTCCATCTACAACAATATCACCACCAATGCAACCCCAACCGCGAAGCTGATGCCATCATTGTTGCCACCTATGCAGCTCAACCATCGTATCTGCAACATCCTGCTTTTTAGCATAATAATTAATAGCAAATTTTACTCCAAATTAAAAAAATTGAAATTAATTAAACCAAATAAAATCAAGGAAATATGTATATGAATATATATAGTAGTATGTATAGATTCATATATATTAAATTGGCTAAGTATTCCAAAATGCACTACCTTAATTTCTAAACTTCTCCGTGCATGAATTGATTCATATACATTTGGTTTATTGTTTTTATGGTTCTTTAATAGTAGATTTCAAATTGAATGTCTCTCAATTACAAATCTATTCTTAGATTCCATTCAGTTCAAATCCAATTTGAGTTCAAATCTTTTTTATTAAAATCATCTTCCAAATCTCAGAGCTTTATTCCCATCTTATAATTCAAACATCCCCATTTCAATTTATGCCAAGACCTAACACAAATCCAAATTCAAATCTCTCGTTTGAATTTGTCTCAAACCCTTTTCTTCTTCCCTTTTTCTTTTTCTCCCCGAGCCTAATCTTCCCTCCCTCTATCCTTGCATGGCTCGGCAAACCAGCCCACTAGCCCGGATTCCCTTCCCCGTTCTCTCCCTACTCTCTCTCCCCATGCTCCACCCAGCAACCATGTTGCGTAGCCCAGCTGACGCACGCCCACCGCTTGTGCCCACTCGCCCGTAGCCATCCACGCGTCGCCCATTGGCTACCACGATAGCCACCATCCCCCTCCCCCCAAGGAAATATCGCCGCCTCCCCACATTGAATGCACTAACAACTTTCCCACGCTCTCGCTCTCTCTCCCGTCTCTCTGCCCTTATAGCACACCGGTCGAGCGCCTGACGTCATGTGACTTCCACGCCGACGCACGCGTGTGGCTGGCGCAGAGTAGCCATGCCACGGAAAAGATCATCGTTGCCGTTTTGTTTGTCGTGGACAGAACAACGCATCACACCACCTCTCCACTCATCCCTCCCCCTATATAAAAAGGGCAGCCCAGCCTCCATTTCACTGTTTCCCCACCTAGCCACCACCACAAAACCGTCATGTTGCCATTCCTCGCCACTGCGACCTTGCCTTCGTCATTCTGTCCCCACGAAATGTCGAGGAGCACCAGGAGGTCTCCACTATCCCTGTGCCACCCTCCATCGCCTAGAAGCCCGACGGGAGCATGCCTGCACTGGAAGCCAAGCCACTCTGCTGCCATGGCTCAATCGCATCACCGGTCACTGTCCAACTTCTCGCCATTTTCGAGCTTGGTGAGCTTCCCCGTACCCTCGTGCAACCTCCTATATATCATGTCGTTGTCCTAGTGCTCTCTCTTTGCGTGGCCGCATTCAGCAGAGTGTTTTTTCCTCCACCATTGTGCCATGGTCGCTGCCGACGTGTGTATGCTCTTTGGGTTTGGTTTGTCCATCGTGTCATGTAGCCCAGGAGCTCTAAGCTCCTTTTCCTTGCAGGTAGATCGCTCGTAGAATAGGGAAGGTGCTACCTAAGTTTTCTGCATTGTTGCTGCATTCTTTGACCGTCGTCTGGCACTGCTCTGGTCATGGCTTGCCGTCAGCGAACCCCTAGCCGAGTTCCCCGTAGAACATAGGTGATTGGCGTTAGCATCTCATCGTGGAACTCCAATGGGAACATGACTCTAGCGAGTTCACCGGCACCGCTCCACTGCGATTGCTTACCGCTATTTTGCCCCTTCACCCACACACATGAGGTGGCCCTAGCCTGCTAGCACGGCTAGCCAAAGCAAGCCTTGGCTTGGCCCAGAAGCAACCGGCCTGCTAGGCTCGCCTAGCCACCAGATGGCCAAGCCCTAGTGGGCCAGCCCAGCTCCACAACCTACAACACTGGCCAGCTCAACCCGAGTGGGCTAACCACTGTGCAGAAAAGGCCCAAGCCCAGCCCAATACGAGCCCATGTCAGCCCAAACCCATGATCGTGCAATGGATCCCACTGAGTTACTATTTAGTGAGTCCCGGGTTATTTTTTAGTAGGTCCCACCCATGGTCGCACCTATGAATAGTGCAATTTCATATTTTCCCAATTTAATTTTGGATTAAGTATTCTGGGAGTCATAAGTTATCCATTCTAGCTCTGATTTTGGTGATTCTTTCATCTAAATTCGAGATCTACCTATCTATCACAATGTGATATCCATTAGGGATCATTTAGATTTCCATTTGGTGTTATTTGACTCTTTTGTAGTATAGTTCGTTATTAATCGTAGTCGTAGTTGAAGAACTACACTTACCTTCTATCTTTTCGCTTTTGAAACCTCTTTTATGCTGGTTCTAAGCCGTCTCCTCTCCCCCAGCAAATGGAAAATGAGGACTGGAACATAGTGCGTTGTTTGCAAGTGAAGGACTTTCTCAAGTTTCTGTGGGAAGCTTGTTACCGCCTGGGGTAGACCTGACGTCCCGAGTACATGGGACGTGAGTACGACAAGGATGACTCCAAAAAGTGCCATGTACTTCTGCCGATCTTCAACTGCCCTAGGAACCCAAGCTGGCAGCCATGGCACGTCAACAGCACAGGAGTACAATACCCTAACACGTACTAACTGGTGGCCTATGAGGCACTGCAGTACTTGTGTGAGAGACACGCCAGGGAAGTAGCACGCACTCCCATGAGGAAATTTCCAGCTGCTACTGGCCAGTGAGATTCTTGGTGTGAACGCCTAACTGCCATGAATGATACATGACAGGAGGAAGAGAAGGACGACACCACCGTAGCCGTCACAATATAATATCTTCATGCCTTGGAGCACATGCATGACGTGAGCTCATCAGCTATTCTAGGCTAGTCACCAGAGAGCAGAGGAGTTAGAGACACGAGAGCGAGCTCTCTGTGTGATGATAGACCAGGTCTAAGTCCAGGCTACATCTGCTGAGGAGACCATGGTGAGGAATCATTGAGGATGGCACAGGGCCGTACAGGCGCATCTCAAGGATATCAACAGGCAGAATGCCCTGGATGGCTTCCGGGTTAGACATATTGCTAGAAAGAGTACCTTCCAGTTACCTGCAACTCAGACCCACCATATCGTCAAATCAGGTGTTCCTCTTCTTCTAGTGCGTACTGCGGCAACCATAGCAGACGACAGGATTTGCCCCTCACAAGTCCCAACCATCAGAGGAGATTTGGTGCCCATAGAACCGATTGAGGATGGAGACATGGAGCTATCAACCGACAACTCCAAGAAGGACCCTAGCGAGTGTGATCTCATTAGTGACCATAGCGTCGACAGGATCTCTGACCCCTCTTCTACCTCGACACCAACAGGAACCCTATCACCTGTTGACTCAGCTGCTGACAACATCACTGGTAGGTTCATAGACGACGCTTGAGGACAATGCATCATGGAGAGTTAGTAATTGAGTAGGTCCCTTAGTAGCTTTTGTTGTAGACAACCTTATAGTCTGATGCTCTACGAGCATGCTTTTGTCGTCTACTAGACCAAAATCTTTTGTATTAGTGGCCTAGTGGAGAAGGTCCTAGATTTGTTTAATACATGTTGCTTGTACCCTTGTGTAGTGTTGCTTCTTGTTTGTATCTTTTATTGCATGACTGGAAAGATTGCCCTTGCTTCTATCTTGCTTGCCCCTAATCTTGTAGGCTAATCTTAGCTATTGCTTCCTCTCTTTGCTTCAGAGAGCAGATGGACCTCATCAAGGCAGTCGTCTCGCCTTCAACAACAATGCCAGCGGGCCCTTGCCGTCATAGCCCTTGAGGATGGATCTAAAATAGGACGCACGATGGGATCTAGAGGGAGGGCTGCTACGGACCAAGGTAGTCACAGAGGCAGGGTTGCCAACTCCCAACCCGGTTGGGAACCAAATGAGCAAGAAGTCCAGCAAAGCCACCACAGTAGTCAAGGAGCTCCACTACCCCACCATCGGCTAATGACCTAATGGCAGTAATGGCCAACCAAACCCACCTACTAGAGGCCATAGCACAAGCATGAAACAACAACCGAGGTTATGGTGTTGGACTCAAAACAAGATGTCAAAGTTCATGAGGATCAAACCTCCAACCTTCGACAACACCAAAGATCCTTTAGAGGCTAATGATTGGCTTTGGGCCATGACCATAAAGCTCAAGGTCATCAACTATGGAGAGAAAGAGTGAATATTGCCACCCATCAACACCGGATCAGTAGCAGAATGGTGGGAAAACTACTGCAAAGCATCAGAGGATGTTGATGCCACTACTTTGGAGGAATTCTACGAGCAGTTCTAGAAATACCATAAACCAGAAGGGACCATGGAAATGAAGGCTGACGAATTTTGTAGCCTAAAGAAAGGATCAATGACAGTAAACCAACACATCAGAAAGTTCATTCGTGTCCCACTATGCACCAAAAGACGTATCAACCAACAAAAAGCAGGATCTCTTTAAGGAAGGACTATAACGCAACTTGTAAGTCCAACTTGCACATGTCATCTACCCTGATGAATAAGACCATCCTTTTAGAAGAGGCCCATGCGCTCATAGAAGCAGAAAGGAAGAAAAAGTTCTCTGACCAGAGAAAGGAAGGCAGTAGGTTCTAAGGGCCAAGATTGAACTAGCGCCAGAAGTCGCACTACCACCAACAAGAGACTATGCAATATCAAACTCTAGGATCCACATCCTGCATAGCAACATCAGCTCCTTGCAATTCCAACACAGGGTAGTCCCAGCAAAGCAGCACCCCAATTCTAGCAAATACGCAGAGGACTTGCTATATCTGTCATCAGCCAGGCCACTACAAGAAAGATTGCCCTAATGCTAACAGGAGCAATGCTCCAGCCTGTTCAGCCCCTAGAGCCCCCATAGTAGGAGCAGCATGAGGAGGGAACCATTCATCCAGATAGTCACAAGAACTATGGCCGTGTGAACCACATTGACGCGCAGGAACCCCAGGAAGTATTGGAAGTCGTACTCAGTGAGTTCTTCATCAACTCAACCCTTGCAACAGTCTTCCTTAATTATGGAGCTTTGTATTTGTTTGTTTCTTCAAAGTTTGCTACACTTCATAAGTTTTCATATGTGGTTCTTAAGAAACCTAAGCTTATTCAATGCCCTGTGGAAAATATCTAGTGTCGCCTAGGATGCCCTTGGGTTAAACTCCGTTTAAGCGGGGTAGAGTTCCTAGCAAACCTAGTTATTCTGAATTCCAATGGAATAGATGTTATCCTGGGAATGGATTTGTTAACTGAGCATGAGGGCAATATAGCTTGTGCCAGTAGAAAGGTTACCCTAGTCAATCATAAAGGAATCAAGGTAGAGTTTGAGCCTAAAGGACCCAAATCTGACCCAATGGTATGCAACTTATCTACCCAGGCAATAGAAGATGTGCCAATTATATGTGAATATAAGGATGTATTCCCAGAGGAATTACCTGGTATGCTACCAGACCGTGACATAGAGTCCATTATTGATCTCTTACCCAGAACAACCCTGATTGCCTAGAGACCCTATAGAATGGCAATCAATGAACTAGAGTAATTGAAGGGGTGTTGGGGGGAAATAAACTAGCCTGAGAATAATGGTTGAAGATTACCATCCAGGTCCCTCTGGAGTCTTGGTCTCCGGACCCTAAGTTAAAGGCTCAGCCCCTGAAGTCATTAGATCCCTTCACGGTACCTCTTCGTACCTATGAAGCCTTTCCTTGTCTTAACCGGCTCGACCTCCCGAAGGCTCAGCGTCCCCAAAACCCAACCCCCGAAGACTCGATCACCCGAAGCTTCAGCCTCTTGAAGCCCCGGCCTTCCGGAGTCCTGCTTCCCGAACCTTTCACCTCTCGGTTCCATGCCTCCGGAGGCCCCCACCTCGGGCTGCTCAGGCCACCTTCCTGAAGGCTACAAGGTGAGTCAGCAGGCCTTAGAAAAGATCTGCCGGAAGGGGAGTATCGGTCGTACTTTGCTTGCAAGGAAGTGACCGACATTAAAAGCCTAGGCTGATGGACACCACTCTGACACCCCGGTATAATGGAGGCTATCCTGACACCCCTGACAGTGTAGCACCGGGCTGTAATTGGCGACCGGCTTGCCGCACTCCAGGGGGCAGGCACCACGATTGTTACCACGGTGGATATTCATCTCCTAGAAAGGGTAGAAAGCAGCTATCCGGGATAAGGTCAAGTAAATCTGTTAGATCCCAGATATTTGTACATTATGATAACTTGTACGCCAAGCTATGCATGGCGCTATAAATAGGGGGCCGTGGTCATCTGGGCAGGGGAGACGAGCAAAACAGCGAAAAAGATACAGAGGTGAAAATACACCAAGTCACATTGTGATACTCCTCCTAGAGCGACCAATTTTTTCTACCATCAATACATTCATTGTGTTCCTTCCTCTTAAACTTCGTCTCCAAGCTTGAGTCTCCTCCTTAGAAGAAACTATCGCCGTACTTGCTGGGGCAAGACGAACTCTTGCTCCAACAGCACGTCGTCCTTGGGGATTCGAACATAGAAGTGCTAAGAGAAGTAAAGCTCACACACCGCGGGCGCCGCATATGCCTAGGTCACCTGCAAGGCAGATTATGCCTAGGGTGCCCTGGAAGGCATTTGCATAGCCTCGGGTGTCGAAGCCACGCCCCGAGGGATGTCCTCAGTTGTGGAGTTGCGGTGCTCCGAGTAATGCTCTCGCAAGGAATCTTCGTTGCACGACATGCCTACACACCACGGGCTAGCATGACTAGGTCACCTCGAAGGCAAGACTGCCTAGGTTTCCTGTAAGGTATTGTGTAGCCTCAATAGTGTGTAGATTTCAGTTATCAAGGGACTTCCTTGGTAATGTAGTTGCAGCGCCTCTGGGGGATTTCTCCGAAAGCGTGACAAGCCCATGGACCAGTAAGCATTGCTTGCCTAAACCCAAGGTCACCTGAAAAAGGTTTCCCGGATGGTAGGCTTTGCCCTGGTAGGAAGTGAAGCCCACACACCGTGGGCGTAGCATGCCTAGATCACCTGGAAGGCAAGATTGCCTACGTTGCCTGGAAGGTATTGAGTAGCCTCGATAGTGTGTGGACGCCGCATATCAGGGGACTGCCCTGATGTGAGGATGCGGTGCTCTGATGAATGCTGTCGCAAGGAATCCTCTCTGCATTACATACTTATATTCCGCGGGCGCAGCATGCCTAGGTCACCGCTAAGGCATCAAGCCTAGGTTTCCTGGATGGTATTGCATAGCTTCGGTTGTATAAATGCCACGCGCTAGGGAACATCCTTGGTGGACAGTGTTGCGGTGCACCGCGGGTGTTTCCTCAGCAGCACGACAAGCCTACACACCGCAGGCGTAGCATGCCTAGGTTATGTGGAAGGCAAGACTGCCTAGGTTTCATGGAAGGTATTGCGTAGCTACGATAGTGTGTAGGGCTTTCGGCATTAATACATGCCAAGGAACCTTCCAAAACCTCCGGCAAAAACGGAGAACTTTACAAACCTCCCACAAAAACGGAGAGCCTTACAAAACCTCTGACAAAAACAGAGAACTTTACAAAACCTCCGACAAAAACAGAGAGTTTTACAAACCTCCGGGAAACATGGAGAATTTTACAAAACCTCTGACAAAAAGGAGAGTCTTACAAAACCTTTGACAAAAATGGAGAGTCTTACAAACCTCCGACAAATACAGATAATTTTACAAAACCTCTGACAAAAATAGAGAGCCTTACAAAAACCTCCGGCAAAAACGGAGAGCTTTACCAAACCTCCACACAATGGAGAGCTTTTACCAAACCTCCTGTAAAAACAGAGAGCTTTACCAAACCTCCGCACAACAGAGAGCTTTACCAAACCTCCGGCAAAAATAGAGAGCTTTACCAAACCTCCAGACAATAGAGAGCTTTACCAAAGCTCGAGCAAAAATAGAGAGCCTTACCAAACCTCCGCACAATGGGGAGTTTTACCAAACCTTTGCCAAAACGGAGGGACTTCCAAAAACCCCCGTAATGGGGATGTTTTTCGAAAACTCCGCTGGGCGGAAAGGTTCTGAAAGGACCTAACAGGGAGAGTACCCTGGCATCTTGAAGGAAAATGCCTCTATGCTGAAAGGATACGAAACCCGCTGGCCTCCAAGGAGCACATTACGCAGATCAAAGGGGTATAAAAATCCCCCTCCCTATAGGGAAAGGTATGACCCGCGTGACTCAAACACGTATGGTAAAAGGTAAAATTATTACCGTACCATCTCCTTTAAAGACATATTTCAAACGTCATTTTATGAATATTATACTAATATTTAATAAAAGCCCACGCTAAGTGGCACGGGAAACATAGTGGAACCCTCGACTGCCTATTGCAGAGACCACAATTCATGGCAACGGCTAAGGGCCGAGGGGGCCGCGGACAACCTCTCCCGCCTAGCCTTCGGCTTCGCCTCCGACACGCCATCGCCAGGCTCCGAACGGAGTACCTCCGGAGTAGGGCAGCGGCTAAGGACTGAGGGGGTCACGGACCACCTCTCCCGCCTAGCCTTTGGCTTCGCCTCTGACACGCCGTCGCCAGGCTTCAGACAGAGTACCTCCGGAGCCGGGCAGCGGCTAACGGCCGAGGGGTTGCGGACCACCTCTCTCTCCTAGCCTTCGGCTTCACCTCCGACACGCCGTCGACAGGCTCCGGACGGAGTACCTCCAGAGCTGGGCAACAGCTAAGGGCTGAGGGGGTCACGGACCACCTCTCCCACCTAGCATTTGGCTTCACCTCCAACACACCGTCTCCAGGCTCCGAACGGAGCACCTCCAGAGCCGGGCAGCGACTAAGGACCAAGGGGGTCGTGGACCACCTCTCTCGCCTCCGACAAATCGTCGCCTTCAACCTGGTAGTCGCTAAGGAACCTGAAGGGTCAAGGACCGCCTCCGGTGTAGTCTCCAAAGGTTCCAGATGGACTTTGCTGAGTCAGAAATCTGGAACAAGTTGGGAAGAAGGCCCTACCAATGCTGAGCCCGAGGAGTACGCAATAACCCAGAATTATGAGGTCACCACCACTCCACCCGGCTCTCCTTAGTTATCCTATGTATCTACCACCACCAGATTCCCGAGGCCGCCTCTCCCCCAGAAGGAATGAAACCAGTGATCTATGCGGAGGCTCGGTACCTCGATCGTTAGAAAAACTAGCCATCACCTATGAAGGGGGCGAAAAAGCGTGGTTTGAAGGCACGAAGGCACACACACATGCGGTCACTTGTTCGAAAGATCCCCTTACACTCCGATATAGAAGGAGACACAACTGTCCCCGAAGGTCCATGTTATATTATTAAACAACTAGTACATCCAGAGGACACATACTGAAGCGATAGTACAGAAATTGCCAAGAAGAAGAGATCCCTACGGAGCAAAATAGGGTGAGAAAGAGTACAAGGTGACTAAGCCATGAGCCTTCAGCAAGGCCATGGTCGACTGTGAGACATAGATGCCTCACGATCTCACCAAGTACGCCATCCTGGTGACCACCTTCACCTCCAACAGGTCCCGATAGGGGCCACCCATGGGACGGCGTATGCACCTCATCTGCGGCCTACCGCTGCAGAAGCCGATATAGAAACCAGCTCCCGAGCCATCGGAGGACGAAGAAGACTCTAAGGAGGTCACCGGCAGGGCCTTCTCCCTTGCCTTCCCAACCTCCTCCATCGCCGCCGTCTCCACAGACACCTGCTCGCTCTACCCCCGCAGGAGATCCCAGTCAATCTCCTCATTGTCATCAGAGATATCAATGATCTCAACAGGTAGGGGCGACGGGCAGCCGTCTCCCCTGTAGAGATGGAAGCGGTGTGGCCACCGGCGCCTATACCGACGATCGAAACGGTCTGGCTCCCGAAGAAGCCATCGAGATCATCGACATCTCCGAAGAGGATAAGGAGGAAGATGATGTCATACTCAAGTCAATGTTAACTGCTCACTCGTAGGGCTGTGGAGACTCCAGCCGGGTGACCCCAGCTTTATACTCGGGCCAAGCAGCCACATAACTCCGAAGGATGAAGTGGAACCAACACGGCGGTGCCCCTATTGAATAGTTGGGGGGGGGGACTGTAGCCATGCCCCAGTCGTTCCTCCAACACGTGGCATAACTCCATGACGAATGCCTCATTTTCTTGCACGGACGTCCCGTCACATTAATAACCCAGACTCCTTTCAGCGCATGACAAGGGTGTGGGCACAAGACCCTAGACGACCTCCACATTGTCCAGTCAAAATGTGGCAGCGGAACATCTTATCCTGCTAGGAAAACGCGTAGTATCCTCCAATCCTATACGTAACCTCTGCCCTGGTGACCTCAAAGGGCAGGAAGAACCATACCGAAGGAATCCGGATAACCTGTATCGGTCTCAACACGGACCCTCGAAGTACACCACATCCATCGATGTCACGCTGACCCAGGGTCCCAACACCGCGCATGATAGCTGCAACAAACGCCAGGGCAGATCACCACCACTAATACGCCATTAGCCTTGCGCTCGCCATCGACGCCCACAGTTTCTAAACGAAAAAACTTCTTAAAGGACAGGGAATTACCATTAGGCATCCTTGATACTATACTAGGCTGGGGTTGGCTTTTCCTCTCATCCTCCCCCCTTCGAAACATCGGGACCCGAGAATGAGGGGGTACTGTTGGGGGAAAAATACACCAGCCTAAGGATAATTGTTGAAGATTACCATCTGGGTCCCTTCGGAGCCTTGATCTCTGGACCCTCAGTTAAAGGCTCGGCCTCTGAAGTCATCAGATCCCTTCACGGTATCTCTTCGTACCTGCGAAGCCTTCCCTTGGCTTAACCGGCTCGGCCTCCCGAAAGCTCAGCCTCCCCAAAACCCAATCTCCCCAAGTCTCGGTCCCCCGAAGCTTTGGCCTCTTAAAGCCCCGGCCTTCCGGAGTCCTGGTTCCCACAGCTTTTACCTCCCAATTCCATGCCTCACGAGGCCCCCGCCTCGTGCTGCTTGGGCCACCTTCCCGAAGACTACAAGGTGAGCCAGTAGGCCTTAGGAAAGATCTGCTGAAAGGGGAGTACCGGTCGTGCTTTGCCTACAAGGAAGTGACCGACATTAAAAGCCTAGGCTGATGGATCCCGCTTTGACACCCTGGCGTAATGAAGGCTCTACTGACACCCCTGACAGTGCGGTGCCGGGCCGCAATTGGCGACCGGCTCGCCGCACTCCAGGGGGCAGGCACCACAATAGTTACCATGATGGATATTCATCTCCCAGATAGGGTAGAAAGTAACTATCCAGGATAATGCCCAGTAAATCGGTCAGATCCCAGATATTTGTACATTATGATAAGTTGTACGCCAAGCTATGCACGGCCCTATAAATAGGGGACCATGGTCATCTGGGTAGGGGAGACGGGCAAGACAGGGAAAAATAGAGGTGAAAATACACCAAGTCACACTGTGATACTCCTCCCAGAGCGATCTATTTTTTCTACCATCAATACATTCGTGGTGTCCTTCCTCTTAAAGTTCGTCTCCAAGCTTGAGTCTCCTCCTTAGAAGAAACTCTCGCTGTACTTGCTAGGGCAAGACGAACTCTTGTTCCAACAAGGAGCATATTAGAGAATTACCAGCATGCGGCTTCATCACACCTAGTTCTTCACCATGGGGATCACCAGTTTTGTTTATAGAGAAGAAAGATGGGAGACAAAGGATGTGTGTTGATTACTGTTCCTTGAATGAAATGACCATCAAGAATGAGTACCCACTTCCCAAGATCAATGATCTGTTTGATCAACTAAGAGGAGCCAAGTATTTCTCGAAGATAGATTTGAGGTCATGATACTACCAGTTAAAGATCAGGAAGAGTGATATCTAAAAGACTGCCTTTCTAACAATGTATGGATTGTATAAGTTCACAGTCATGCCATTTGGACTAAGAAATACCCTGACATACTTCATGAGTCTGATGAAGAAGGTGTTTATGGAAGAACTAGAAAGGTTTGTGATAGTGTTCCTTGATGATATTCTCATCTATTCAAAGAGTCCTGAAGAGCACAAACAACATCTGAGGGTGGTTATAGAAAGGCTAAGAGCACATCAGCTCTATGCAGAATTCAGCAAGTGTGAGTTTTAGCTTTAAGAAGTGGCATTTCTTGGACATGTTTTAACAGTAGGAGTATAAGTGGACCCTTTAAAGGTTGAAGCAGCTGTTGACTGGATTCAACCAATCAATATCTTGAAAATCAGAAGCTTACATGGATTGGCAGGTTATTGCCGCAAGTTTATTAAGGGATTTTCAAAATTGGCTAGGTCAATGACCATGCTCCTTTAGAAAGACACCATATTTGAATGGATTAAAGCTTGTGAGAAGAGTTTCCAAGGACTCAAGAAGAGACTGACTACCATCCCAGTGCTAGAGTTTCTAGATGTCCAGAAAGACTTTGTGGTCTATTTTGATGCGTCTCGTCAAGGTTTATGCTTTGTAATAATGCAAGATGGTAAGGTTGTGTTTTATGCATCCAGGCAATTCAAGTAGCATGAACAGAATTATCCAACCCATGACTTGGAGTTAGCAGCAGTTGTACATGCACTTAAAATATGGAGGCACTATCTTCTAGGGATTAAGTGTGAAATCTACATGGATCACAAGAGCCTTAAATATATTTTCACTCAATCAAAATTAAATCTGAGACAATGGAGATGGTTGGAGTTGATAAAGGATTACAATCTGAACATCTAGTGCCACCTATGCAAGGCTAATATTGTGGCTGACGCTCTCACCAGGAAATCTTACTACAATAATCTATAGGTTCAGGATTTAAGGCTAGAACTTTTCATAGAGATGCAACAACTGAATCTGCATATCACACCAAGACAAGTTCACACTCTAGTGGTATATCCAACACTGGAGGATAAAATTCATAAGGCCTAGTTAGAAGATGAGGATATTATGGAAATCAAGAAGAATCTCAGTTCAGATAAAGCACCAGGGTTCAGAGTAGATCAACAAGGAACTGTGTGGTACAAGGATCTATTATGTGTATCTGACCAGGAAAAACTTAGGAAGTTCATCATGGATGAAGCCCACAACTCCCCTTATTCCATTAATCCTGGATGTACCAATATGTTCACAGATCTGAGAACCAAATATTGGTGGACAAGAATGAAGTTTGACATAGCAGGATTTGTTGCTCGATGCGACACCTGTCAAAGGGTCAAAGTAGAACACCAAAGACCAGTAGGATTGCTGCAACCATTACAGATCCCAACATAGAAGTGAGATGAAATTAGTATGGATTTCATAGTTGGGTTACCCAAAACTCATAAGGCTAATGACTCCATATGCGTTAAAGTGGATCGTCTGGCAAAAGTAGCCCACTTCATACCGATCAAGATGACCTATAGCCGAGACATGTTGGCATACTTATATATTGACAATATTCTAAGGCATCCACAGACAGATGCCTAGTTCACATCAAGGTTCTGGAAGAGTTTGCACGTTGCCCTGGGAACTAATTAGATTTCAATTCTACTTACCACCCACAGACGGATGGTCAGACTGAAAGAGTAAAGCAGATGTTGGATGATCTTCTGAGAGCTTGTGTGCACCTACCGAAAAGACTAGGAGAAAAATTTATCATTCGTAGAGTTCTCTTACAACAATAGTTTCTAGGTTAGTCTGAAGATATCACCGTTTCAGGCATTGTATGGACGAAAATGTAGAATGCCAATACTATGATCAAAAGTAGGAGAACGTTCACTCTTTGGATCTACGCTAATCAAGGACACAGAAGAACAAGTTACCAAGATCAAAGATAATCTGAGAGCAGCTCAGAGTAGACATAAAGGTTATGCCGATCACTGAAGGAGGAACTTGACCTTCGAAGTTGGAGACTACGTCTACCTTAAGGTATCTCCAATAAGAGGCGCCTGGAGATTTTAGATTCACAAAAAGTTAACACCTAGATTTGTGGGTCCATTTGAAATATGAAAAATGACTGGAGCAATGGCCTATAAGCTAGCCCTTCCAAAAGAAATGTCTGATGTGCACAATGTGTTTCATGTATCACAGTTAAAGAAATATTTGAGAGTTCCAGAGGAACAAGTTACCCTAGACATCATGGATCTACAGTAATATCATCAGTACAAGGATGACCCATCTGGATTTTGGATGTGGTAACTTGTCATACCCGAAGGACATCAGTCAGCTTCTGCAGAGTACAGTGGAGTAATCATACAGAAGTATAAGCTACATGGGATCATGAAGAGGATCTAATGAAAGAGTTTCCCCAGCTCCTTGAAGAGCTTTCTGAATCTCAAGGACGAGATTCCGTTTAAGTGTGGTAGGTTTGTAACATCATAAGTTTTATATAGCAAATTTTACTCCAAATTAAAAAAATTGTAATTAATTAAACCAAATAAAATCAACAAAATATGTATATGAATATATATATACTAGTATGTATATATTAATATATATACTTCTGTTTTAAACTTCTTCGTGCATTAATTGATTCATTTATATTTGGTTTATTATTTTTATGGTTCTTTAAGTGGATATTTGAAATTAAATGTTTCTCAATTTCAAATCTATTCTTAGATTCCATTCAGCTCAAATCCAATTTGAATTCAAATCTTTTTTATTCAAATCATCTTCCAAATCTTAGAGCTTTACTGCCATCTCATAATTCAAATATCCTCATTTGAATTTATGCCAAGACCTAACTCAAATTCAAATTCAAATGTCTCTTTTGAATTTGTCTCAAAACCCTTTTCTTGTTCCCCTTTTTCTTTTTCTCCCCGTGCCTAATCTTCCCTCCCTCTCTCCTTCCACGGCCCAGCAAACCAGCCCACCAGCCTGGCTTCCCTTCCCTATTCTCTCACCACTCTCTCTCCCCACGCTCGACCCACCGACGCGCCTCACATGGCCCAGAAACTGCATTGCGTAGCTCGGCCGACGCACGCCCACCGCGTGTGCCCACGCATTGCACATTTGCCCGCTTGATCGCCCAAGCTATCTCCCTCCTCCAGCGCACCGCCATCATGCTGTTCACCATCGAGACAACCGCCATCCCCCCAAGGAAATATCACCACCTCCCTGCATTAAATTCACTGGGAACTTGCCCACGCACTCGCTCTCTCTCCCCTCTCTCTACCCTCATAGCATGCTACCCGAGCGCCTGACGCCATTTCGTTGTTTCCCGGCGCACCTCTATAAATAGGGCAACCCATCCTCCATGTCATTGTTTCCCCACCTGGCCACCACCACAGCATCGCCACACCACCATTCCTCACCACTGTAACCTTGCTATCTTCGTTTTGTCCCCACGAGCTACCGAGGAGCACCAAAAGGTCGCCACTATCCCTGTGCTGCCCTCCATCGCCTAGAAGCCCAATGGGAGCACGTCTGCGGTGGAAGTGGAGCCGCTCCACTGCCACCACTCCATCGCATCATCGGCCGCTATTCAGCTTGTCACATTTTTGAGCTCGGTGAGCATCCTTGTCCCCTGGCAACCTCCTAGCTAGCATGCCGCTTTCCTAGTGCTCTCTCATCACATGAATGCATTTAGCAGTGTGTTTTTTTCCTCCCCCGACGTGTCATGGTCACCACTGGTGTGCGTATGCTCTCTAGGTGTGGTCATGCAGCCTAGGAGCTCTAGGCTCCTTTTCCTTGCAGGTAAATCACGCATATAATAGGGAAGATGCTGCCCTAGTTTTCTACACCATCACTGTCTGGAGCTGCTATGGTCATGGCTTGCCGTCAGCGAACCCCTAACAGAGTTCCACGTAGGACATAGGTGATCAGCGTTAGCATCTCATCATGAAACTCCGGTGGGAACGTGATTCTATCAAGCTCACCGGTGAGGCTCCGCCGTGATTTCTTACTGCCGTTTCCTCCCTTCACCACTCCTCTCACCCATCGCGCTCGCATGCCCATGCGTGCGAGACCATTGTAGCGAAAATGGCCCTATTAGGCCACGATTGTGATTTTGGTGATTAATGACAACATAATCAATGGGACTAACATGTTTTTCAAGAATATATATTAGTAGGTCTCATGGATGCAATACATGAAGAAGCCACCATAACTGGGACAAAGTTTGGTTGAATTGAAGAAGTCCTAGGAAGATTTGCCCCACCGGATGGAACGGTGCTATGGATGTTTAGCTCACCGAAGCATATATGACAAAGGGGGAGAGAGGCCTGAAGACCTCACTGGAAGGTCTGGTGATTAGCAAGTGTGCTCACCAGAGCAATTCTTCGATAGAAGGGTGATGTGCTAAAGAATGAAGGCTAAGGCTCACCGGATAGTTTGGTGACCAAAGCATGGCAACATCGGAGTGTTTCTGTCTAGAAGGCATGGCTCCGGGATGCTGAGGCTTCCCTAAAGCCCGGAGGCCTGAAAGCGCCTTCAGGGGCTTAGGGCCATAGGCATAGGCTAGCTGAGCCAATGGGCCATCGGGGGTCCTTAACAACAACCCCAAAGAGTAGCCCTGTTGGGGGGAAAATAATCCAGCCTGAGGATAATGGTTGAAGATAACTATCCAGGGCCCCTCGGAGCCTTGATCTACAGATCCTCAGGTAAAAGCTCGACCTTCGAGGTCATTAGGTCCGTTCATAGTACCTCTTCGTACCAGCGAAGCCTTCCCTTGGCTTAACCGACCAGCCTCCCAAAGCATCGGTCCCCCGAAGCCTTAGCCTCCCGAAGCCTCAGTCTTCCAGAGCCCTGCTTCCAAAAGCATTCACGCCTCTTGAGGCCCCCGCCTCGGGATGATCGGGCCACCTTCCCGAAGACAGCAGGGTTATTCAGCAGTCCCTGGGAAGATCTACCGAAAGGGGAGCGCTGGTCATGCTTTGTCACCAAGAAGTGACCGGTATTAAAGGCCTAGGCTGATGGGCGCCATTCTGACACCTTGGTGTAATGGAAGCTATCTTGACACCCCTAACAGTGCAGCGAGGGGCCGCAATTGGCGACCGGCTCGCAGCACTCGAGGGAGCAGGCACCACGATAGTTACCACGGTGGATATTTACCTCCTCGATAGGATAGAAAGTAGTTACCCGGGATAACGCCTAGTAATTCAGTCAGGTCCCAGATATTCGTACATTATGATAACTTGTATATAAATCTCCCTCCCTACAAGCAAAGGTATGACCCATGTGACTCTGAAACATGCCTGGTAAAAGATAAAATCATTACCCTACTATCTCATTTAAAGAAACATTTCAGACATCATTTTTGTTATACTAACATTCAATAAAAGCCCACGCTGCATGGCATGGGAAACATAGTGGAACCCCCGACTATCCATTACAGGGACAGCAAGGTCGGGCAATGGCTAAGGGCCGAGGGGGTCGCAAACCCTCTCTTTCGCTCGGCTTGCGGCTTCGCCTCAACGCGCCGTTGCCAAGCTTCGGACGGAATACCTTCGGAGCCAGGCAACGGCTAAGGGCTGAGGGGGTCGCGGACCTTCTCTTCCGCCTAGCCTTCGGTTTTGCCTCCGACGCGACGTCCCTAGGCTCCAGATGGAATACCTCCAGAGCCAGGCAGCGGCTAAGAGCCAAGGGGGTCGTAGACCCTCTCTTCCGCCCGGCCTTCGGCTTCACCTCCGATGCGTCGTCGTCAGGCTCCGGATAGAATACCTCCAGAGCCGGACAACGGCTAAGGGCCGAGGGGGTCGCGGACCCTTTCTTCTACCCAGCCTTTGGCCATGCCTTCGACGCACCGTCGTTAGGCTTTGGACGGAATACCTCCAGAGCGTGGCAGCGGCTAAGGGCCGAGGGGATCACTGACCCTCTCTTCTGCCGGCCTTCGGCCTCACCTCCGACGCACCATCGCTAGGCTCCAAACGGAATACCTCCGGAGCCAGGCACCGGCTAAGCGCCGAGGGGGTCGCGGACCCTCTCTTCTGCCCAGCCTTCGGCCTCGCCTTCGACACATCATCGCTAGGCTCTGGATAGAATACCTTCGAATTCGGACAGTGGCTAAGGGCCGAGGGGGTCGCGGAACTCATCTCTTGCCTAATCCTTCGGCTACGCCTCTGACACATCATCTCCTTCTACCAGGGCAGTTGCTAAGGAACCCGAAGGGTCAAGGACCGCCTCCGAAGGTCATCACCAAAGGTTTCAGAGGGACTTCACTGAGTTGGAAATCTAGAACAAATTAGGAAGGAGCACGCAATAACTAGAGAAGACGAGATCACCACTACTCTACCCGATTCTCCTTAGTTAGCCTAAGTATCCACCGGTCATCAGAAAAACTAGCCATCACCTTCGAAAGGGACGAAGAAGTACGGTTGGGAGGCACCAAAGCACGCACTCATGCGGCCACCCCTTCAAAAGGTCCTCTCGCATTGCAATACGGAGGAAGACACGACCGTTTCCAAAGACCCACGTTATATTATTAAACAACCGGTACATCCAGGGGATACAAACTAAAATGACCATATAGAAATTTCCACGAAGAAGATAGATCCCTGCAGAGCAAAACAAGGGAGAAAGAGTACAAGGTGACTAAGTTCAGCCATGATATGGATATATAATGGTGTCACCAAGTGCGACATCCCCGTGACCGCCTTCACCTCCTACGGGTCCCAGCAGGGGCCACGCATGAGACGGCGTATGCGCCTCATTTGCTGTTGCAGAAGCCAATGCAGTAGCCGGCTCTCGAGCTGCCAGAGGACGCTAAGGAGTCCGAGGAGGTCATCGGCGAGGCCCTCTCCCTCGCCTTCCCAGCCTCTTCCTACATCACCGCTGGCCCCATTGACGCTGGCTCACTTTTGCTTAATAGGAGATCTTAGTTGATCTCCTCGTCATCATCAGAGATATCGATGGTCTCAACAGGCACACCCCTCCTGGCTAAAGGTCAGGCCGGAGCAGCAGATAACCGCCTCCCTTGCAGGGGAGGAAGCTGTTTCCCCTCCAACGCCTCTACCGACGACCGAAACAGCCTGGCTCCCGAAGGAGCCATCGAGATCATCGATGTCTCTGAGGAGGATGAGGAGGAAGACGATGCCATACTCAAGTCAAGGATAACTGCTTGCTCATGGGCTGTGGAATCTCCAACCGGGTAACCCCATCTTTATACCCAAGCCACGTAACCATGTAGATCTGGAAGATGAAGCTGGACGAAAGTCGCCATGTCCTCTATTAAGACTCCTAGGGGAGGGGGCCATGGCCCTATCCGGTTTCCCTCCAACACGTGGCAGCACTCCATGACAAAATGCCTCATTTTCTCGAGCGGACATCCCGTTACATTGATGACCAAAACCTCTTTCGGCACGTGACAGGATCGCGGGCACAAGGCCCTAGTGACCCCTCGCATTATCCAGTCAGAACGCAACAGTGACACGTCTTGTCCCTCCAGGTGAACATACGGGATTCTCCAAACCTACATGAAACCTCTACTCTAGCGACTTCGAAAGACAAAGAATCACCATCAGGCATCCTTGATACCACACCAGGTTGGGGTTGATTTTTCCTCTGCATCCTCTCCCTCCTCCGAAATGTCAGGGCCCGAGAATGAGGGGGTGCTATTGGGGGGAAAATAAGCCAGCCTGAGGATAATGATTGAAGATTACTATCCAGGTCCCCCCGGAGCCTTGATCTATGGATCCTCAACTAAAGGCTTGACCTCCAAGGTCATCAGGTCCCTTCATAGTACCTCTTCATACCTGTGAAACCTTCCCTTGGTTTAACCGACTCAGCCTCCCGAAGCCTCAGTCCCCCGAAGGCTCCCAACAGCTCAGCCTCCATAAGCCTCAGCCTCACTGAAGCCGTAGTCTTCCAGATCCCTGCTTCCCGAAGCATTCACCTCCCGGATCCATGCCTCCCGAGGACGCTACCTCGGGATTATCAGGCCACCTTCCCCAAGACACTAGGGTGATTCAGTAGTCCATGGGAAGATCTACCGAAAGGGGAGCACCGATCATGCTTTGCCTGCCAAGAAGTGGCTGGCATTAAATGCCTAGGCTGATGGGCGCCATTTTGACACCTTGGGGTAATGGAGGCTACCCTAAAACCCCTAACAGAGCGACGTCAGGCTGCAATTGGTGATCGGCTCGCCGCACTTGAGAGAGCAGGCACCATGATAGTTACCACGGTGGATATTTACCTCCCCGTTAGGATAGAAAGTAGTTATCCAGGATAAGGCCCAGTAATTCGGTCAGGTCTCAGATATTCGTACATTATGATAACTTGTACGCCAAGCTACAGGTGACCCTATAAATAGGGGGCCATGGTCGTTTGGGGGAGGAGGCGGAGAAAAAGAGAGACAGAGAGAGACAAGGCGAACAAAAAATGGTGGCTACGGACACATAACACGCATCACAGCAAACCTGTGATTCTCCCCCCAGATCGATCCATTTTCCTACCATCAATATACTCATGGTGTTCCTTCCTCTCAAACTTCGTCTCTAAGCTTGAGTCTCCTCCTTAGAAGAAACTCTCGCCGTATTTGCTGGGACAAGATGAACTCTTGCTCCAACAAGCCCCTTGCAAGGGTGGCCAGCGAAGCGATAGGGTCCATGGTTCTTTCAGAGTAGGACCTTCGGCGGTCTCTAGATCTCCTGCTGATGGCCATAGTATTGCTTGGCTTTCCTTGGAAAATTCAGTCCACTTGATTTGAACTGACTGTTCAGTAACGCTGGTGACAAGGGGCATTGAATGTGCACTGTGAAAAAGGCATGATTACGTGTTGTTAGGCTAATGTGGGATGTGTGGTGTCTTGTTTGTTGGGGGGTCATGGGGCGTGGTTCTGCTAACCCATGACTGTAACCTGGCAGGCAAAGGGACAGGGCGTGCGCTCGTTTCCCTAGGGGAGGTGATCTCTCCCTTATCTTTTTAACGAGAGGGAGTATTCCGAGTGGTGATCTCGATTTGCGCCTCGTTCTTATCTGCCTTTGCCTCAAGCCGTTCTTGTCTTTGTGCGTGTGTCCATCGATCTCGATTCTTCCCTCTTTCTTCCTATCCAGCGCCTTGCGCCGCCTTCCTGTGATCTGCGTGGCTAGATTAAGTGCCTGTAACATCCTGATTTTTAGAATTTACAACTTTTTAAAATTTTCCAAGATTATTGAATAGCTTCATTAGTAGAATAGGTTTAAAACCTATTTTCTTAATCAATCAATCCAAATAGGTTATTATTTTGTGTGTATTGCATGCTGAGTTTTGTTAGGAGCCAGGTAAATGCATTAGAGTTCTTTTTATTTTCTTTCTCTTCGGTGTTTTGAGTGAAATGGGTTTTGAAAATGTTTTTTTACAAAACTCAATAGTGAATAAGTTAAGGGTCTTAATGGCTGGAATTCAAAATTCTTGGATTCATCATCTATTTAATCCTTGGTCATATCTGATCCTTCTCTTCTTCAATTCAAATCTTATCCAAATCCTTCTTTAAATATAATCTCTCCTCTTTCTCAAATTCTACCAAAATCCAAATTCAAATTTCTTATCTACTCCTCTTCTTGTTCAACCTCATTTTTTGTTTCTTTTAAATTCACTCCAAGCTGAATTAAAATTCAAACCATATCCAAATTTCTATGCAAAAGTTTCTTTTCTAAACCCTAGATATGGCTAAGGTGCAATTAGACTCAATCCTACCCAAGCCCAAGCACTTGCCCAGCACACAAGTCATCTAGAAGGCCCAACACAAAGGATCCTTGAAATATGCAATTTTTTGTAGAGTCCTAGACAACCTCATCTTCTCATGAAGTTTTGAAGTTCAAAACGGCCTCAAATGCAAATATTGACAATACCAAAGTTGTATGACTCATCGAGAGCTTCGATTTGATCCTTTGCAAGTTCCCTTTTGGATAATGGAGTTAGGAGTTATGTCCCTCAAAATCAGTGTTGTGTTGATAAGCCTGAGTTCAAATAGTTTATCTTGGGGTGCATTTTATGAAAATCACGATGGCATTTTCAGGAGGTCCAATGAATACCAAAGTTGTATATCTTTTCGAATGCTACAATTTAGAGTCCAGAAAAGTCCAATTTCGAGTCCGGACAGTAGGGATATCATCCTTGGAATAGAGAGCTGTGAAAAAGGAAATCCTAACCGACTCGAACTCGAACCCCATTCGTGTTCGACTTGGACTCCACCTCAACTAGATGCCCTTAGCCCTATAAATAGGAGTTCCATGCCCTCTCCTATCCCTATTCCATGCCCCAAGCCCTAGATGCCGCTGTTGCCCTGTCCGTGCACTGCCGTTCGCTGGAGCCGCCGCCTGTGATGCGCTACCTCGACGTCTTCTATGCGAATCCTCCTTCCTCGACCATCAAAGTAAGGTAAGGACCCCTCTTTCTCGTTCATTACCCCTGTTTTATTATCATACTAAGTTCCTAGCCAAGCCATAGCCCCAACCAAAGCCCGATCTACGCCACCACGGTCAACGCCTACACGGACAGCCACACCATCTCCGATTGGCATCGACGTTCCCGGCTAAACAAAGGTCAAATCATTATTTCCTTTCACCAGAGCATGACCCATGATGTTCCCCACTCCCTCACAAACCAGGTCAGCCAGTAGAGCAGCCAAACCACCAGAATCAAGGTTGACTCCCCATTGTTTGGTTTCTAGACGTGTTCTATGCGCGCACAGGATTTGCATTCGCATTCCCTATCAATCTAAAAGCTTTATGAATGCACCAACTATGTTACGGTGTGTCTCGTTGAGTCTTCTATGTGACCCTTGGAGCCCATCCTCGTTCGTGCAGCGACACAACCGAAACGCGATTGTCAACCATAGCATGTTGCAATCGTCATCCATCTCATCATCTGCTGATTGTTCTTCCTCTCAGGGATGATCTACCAAAACCCATGGTGTAGCATTGTGTTCCCAGGAAATATGAACATCTCTGTTCGAACGGTTTCACAAATTTCATAGCCAATCTCCTAGAATGCGAGCATCTTTGTTGTTGTATCTGTTTGCAGTCTCCATCAAACCTACCAGAAGTCATTACTGTTTTGCCGCTACCTCGGATGACCCCTTCCAAAACCAACAATAATGCTGAGTTAGACTTCCCACGTTCTAGGACATGCTTCCCTCGTTTCACTAAAACGCTATTGAACCGCGACATCGATGTCAATGGCTATGCGCTCGATCGCCATCTCTGATGAAATCTAAACCACCGCCACTACATAGAGTTACCGGTAGTATCCTTAATCTAGAAATGCAACCTCTGGCCATTTGATCCACCATGGGTGGTTAAGACTAGATCTTATCCCTTCTTTAATCCAAGACGGTACTTGCATAGCATGCCAAATTAGCACCATATTATTCTCCTTTAGTCAGTGAAGTCTGGTCTGCCCTACACTTCTTGAATCTAGAGAAATGATATTGTCAAGCCTGACGCAGTGATTGTGCAATAAAGTCTTTTCCCATAGGAAGATAGTTCCGGAAAATCAGCTTTTCTTTTTCAGTCTAATCCTTCTCCCGAAAGTTGTTCTCTTTTCATCTTAACTCCGATTTAGGCGATTCTTGCGTCTAAGTGTTTCTAAAATCATATCTATCCAGCCATAGTATTTCCAAAGTGTTTTGATGGTATTGGTATGTTGCTCTTAGTGTTTGATTTGTGTTGTTTGTTGGTAGTTCCTGCAATTAGTCGATAGCATTACGGAATAGGGACTTCAAGACCAAGATTTTGACAACACTGAGCATCATTTGGTAAAAGGAAAGTGTCCATGATCATGTTGTACCTATGTCTATTAATCTGATGGGTAGTCACCTATGTTAGGGTTTTCTCTAGATTTTCTCTTATCATCCTTTGGAACCTGGATGGGTTATGGTTCAGTGTCTTTTATAGGTAGAAGTGCTTAGCCATGCTTTCGGGATGTTGGAAAGTGTCATATACTTGATTAATGAACATATACAATAATGGTCATTAATGTGTTAATGGTCTAGCAACACGTAACCTTAGTCCTCGAGCAAAGTCGTTTTGGTGGTTGTCATGGTTATGTTGTTGGTTTAGTGTTTGCTCAAGTAAGCTAAGTAAGGACCGATTCATGGAGAGAAAACCCAAGAAGTAACATACCAACCACGAGGTTGATATGGGTAAAGCATGACATCCTAGTTAGAGTCTATCTAGTGTGTGTTGTGTCAGCACAAAAGGGGGCTTCTGGGTAGTGAAATGTACGTGATGTCGCCTAGAGGGGGTGAATAGGTGTTCCGTGAAATTTAAAACTTCGCAGCAGATTACTGAATCCAGATACTTGGGTGAATCTGGATATTTTGGGTCAATCCGGAGACTTTGGGTTATACAGAACCCGGATACTCTGGGCTTATCCGAATAATCTGGTTGACACAGGAAATCGAAACTTATGAACTTTTGAGCAAATTTAAATGAGTCTATAAGTTACCATAGGTTCTAAAAGATGCCTAAATACCTTATCACCAACAACCTGCAGTCACACGCACACAAGCAAGTAGATCAGGAAAATCCCAAAAATCAACTAAAACAAGTAAATGTGCAATAAAGTAAAGGAGATAAGGATTTGTTCCCAAAGTTTTGCCACCTCACAAAGAAGTACCTACGTCTCCATTGAGGAGCTCACAAAAAGCTGGGTCTCTTTAAACCCTTTTCTCACCCAAGCGACCACAAAGATCAAGCTAGGGTTCTTGCTCAAATCAATGGGTAATAACAAACTTCCCGGGGCATCTCCGGGTGATGCCTTGCCGACTAGGAACCCAAAGCTCCTAGAGTAAAGAACGCAAATCGAAAACTTAGCGATAACCACAAGTGCTCAAGAATGGATTTTAGCTCTTTAGCACTTAATCTCACTTCCCAAACCCTAATCTCCTAATCTTGCAAGAATCAAGGCTTTTAGAGGAGTTCAGAGGGCAATTGAATGGCTTTGAATGAGTTTTGCCACGAGTTGGTTCAGCAGCCATTGAAGGATGGGGTGTGGGGTATTTATAGCCCACTTCAAAAAACTAGTCGTTACTGGCATTTTGTACTGACGTAGAGTATTCAGGTTCATCCTGAGACTCTAGGTAACACATGGGCACGCAGACAGAAACACTATCCGGAGCCTCCTCGGATGGTTCAGAAACACCAAAACCTGGCGTATCCGGGCCAACCCGGAGGCTTTGGGTTAAGCACTTAAAGCCTACCCGAGACTCTAGCCTCAAACTAGACTTCGGAGTATCCGGGCTAACCCGGAGACTCCGGGTTGAGCACTCAAGCTCAAACCGAGACTCTCTGCCGGAGTCTCACCCGGAGACTCTGACCACATACAGAACTTCGGAGTATCTGGAATAATCCGGAGACTTTGGGTTGAGCTCTCAAGCTCAAGCTGAGACTCGCTGCAGAGTCTCACCTGGAGGCTCCAACCAACTAATCAGAGTCCAGATTCTCCAGGCTAACCCGAAGACTCTGGCTCAGATAACAGACGCCTTTTCCTGGTGTCCGTTGGTGATTGTGTCTCTTAACTTTCGATTCTAAAAGGATACTTTGAGTACTAAGACACCTTCAAGACTATCAGCATGCGTCCCTCTTGATAGTACGGCTATCCTAAACTCAAATTCAAAATAAAATGAATTAAGGCCTACTGAGTAACTACATGCCACTTCTCTTTTCTTTTTGGGGGACGCCAATGTCTCTTACCTTATCTAATGGGACTTCAAACCTGTTCATAACTTCAGCAAACCCATTAGTCCCTTAATCATTTATCATCAATTAGCCAAAACCTACATAGGGGGCCTAGATGCACTTTCGATCTCCCCCTTTTTGGTGATTGATGACAACATGATTAAAGCTTACAAGAGGTAATCAAATTAAAGAGTTTTGAATTTTAAGATATATGGTGAGCTCCTCCTAAATGTGTGCATTGATTGAAATTGGAATTTGAGATCAAATGCACATATTTAAAGAAATTTTGTGAGAGCTCCCCTATATCTTAGCATCGGTTGGGTGCAAGTTTGAGTGAACATAATAGCACGTGATGCATATGACAAGATATATCATAAAACATAAGAAAGAGAGAAACAAATATTACATATAAAACATCTCATGGCATCACACTAACAGAAATAATATCTTACAAATTTAAATTCAACGATTATCACACCACACATAGTTCATCGCAAATAATTACATATGTCTTACATGTCCAACTGAAATGATAAAGATTCGAATAGATAAACAAGACAGGACAAACATCATAACCCGGAGACTTCGGGTCAACCCAGAGACTCCGGGTTGGAGCAGAAGAAGATATGCATTCTCTCCCCATTTGGCATCAAGCACAAAAAAGAAAGAGAAGCAACAAAGATGATCTAGTCACTGCCTCCTTCGGAGTCCTGATCTCCATCATCATCGGAGCCGTCATCGTTGTCCGGAGAACTTTAGGCTCTCCAAAATTCTCTTCTTCCGTCTCCTCATGATCATCTTGGGCATGTGAAGTTCCTGCTGTAGCTATTTGGGCTTCATCATACCATGCCCATGGCTTCTCGAACTCTTCTAGCTCGCTCACTTCTTCGTCAGAGGCAATTGGAGAGCAAGGAGGCTCAATCCTCAAATTAGCATAAATAGCATTTTGCCGCTCTTCTATCTTCAATCTCAAATTTATCTTATCTTTGTGCTCTTTGATCTTAATAGCATTGTGAGTGCACACCTTGAATATTGCTTTGAGAGCCTTTTTGATGAAAGGAGAAGAGCCATCAGAGGAAGACATATGCTTTGGAGCTAGTCTTTGAGCAATAGGAGCTGAAGGAGGTGGTGATGGTGGAGGTGTAGATGATTTAGTGCTCACCAACCTCATTCTATACGGCTCATGCTTCATTCCCTTGAAAAAGCTTTTCTTTGTGATCCTCTCAGTCATATACATGATGTAAGGGGCATATGGATAACTTTGGCTAGGAGTGTGTGATGCGGTATGGATCTCTTCCCAAATGAAGTCTATCACACTAAAAGGCTCTCCCTCATTTGACACTTAGCGAGAAGCTTTCTTGATACTCCTTGAACTGTTGTGGCGTCTCCACTTTTAGGAGCCAAAGTGAGACGAAATAAGTTGTTTAAGCACTTGTAGAATGGCCTCATGCCGGTAACCATGCCATGGATTACCTTTCCATGATTTGAATACATAAAATCCATATCTTCTGCTGAGAGTTGATTCTCATTATGAATCTTTGTCTTTTGTGTATCACGGATATCAAATCCAAACACATGAGCAAAAGCTCGATATGAAATCTCATATTTCTCTCCCTCGATTGTCCAAAATATAGATTGATTTTCCTCATGATCATACCAAAGTGTTGCAGAAAATTGAGCAATCATCTCCTCACTCCAGTCATACTTAAGACCCGAGATGTATTTGATCCTCTTGTGCTCATAAGCTGAGATGAGTTCATTGAATGTGGGATCATCCTTGTTATCCATGCAATCCCAATCAATCCATTGCATAGGAGTTATCGGCTTTTTCTTGGTGAGGATCACAATTTCATAAAAATCCGCTTGGAAATCACTCCAAAAGCGGTGATTAGCCACATTCTTCACGTATTGAAACAGATCCTCATATCTTTCCTTCTTTACTTTGCTTGCCCTTTTCATGTAGTTCACAACTTGTTTGGGCATATCATTTGTCGTATGTATCCTGAGAGGCCGGTGAAGCTTCGAAGGACCCAACATAGGACTTTCCTCTTCTTCACACTCTTCTTGCCATTGAGCCCAAGACGCAGAAGCCACAACTTTTCCTTTGCCTCTATCTCCTGCTGCACCCCTTTCTCTTCCTCTTATTGCTTGCATCTTCATTCTGCCATGAGGTGCATTTGTTGTTGGATTTGTCTCATCAATGTGAATGCCTGCTAATGAAGCTGGCACCTTCTGAATGACCGTGTGGGAGCAACCATGCCCACTACCACTGCCATTGTTACTTCCTATTCCATTTATTTGCTATGGAGGAGGTTGAGCTTGCGGATCAAATTTTGCTTTTGTTCTCCTTTGATAAGTATTACCCTTGTCTCTTCCCATCTCCACAAGTCTTGAGATACACCAGAAGGGGATATTTGATATGCGATAAGGATTGCACAAGAAAGAATTGATAAACAAAGCTGATTGGCAGAAAGCTGTACAACCTGGAGTATCTAGGTGATACTTCGGGTAGCCCGACTCTGGGGCATCATGTTAGGGTTTGAGAGATTCAACCATAGCATTGCAACAACCTTGCAGTATATGTTTCTAGGAAGGATATGGAGCATATCTACCATAGGGATCCGACTCTAGATCAAAATATTGAGAGATCGGGTGAAATGTTCTTGAGATACCTTTTTAGGGCAAACAATGCACCGACGGTCGATCCAGAGGGAGGGTCGGAGGATCCGACCTAGGGATGAAGTTGACATGATGAAGAACTCCCAAAACCCTTGGTGAAAACTTGAGATCGCCGGAGGGACCTTTCCACGGTGACAAGGTTGAAAGAGAAGTTGGAGAGATAGAATGAGAGGGGGACTACCGGGGTAGATAAAAACCCTGGGTGACCCAGAGACTCCGGCCGGACCTGGAGAATCTGCGTTGGAGTTTGAATGCAGACTGAGACTCCTCCACGAAGAGTGACCCGGACCCTCCGGGTTGAGTGACAGAGCCCAGAGTATCCGGGTGAACCCGGAGACTCTGGGTTCTATCAACTCAACAGAAACAGAATTTTGAGCTGAGATTCGATAGGGAATTTCGGGAGAAGGATTGTTGGACATATAAGATCTTTTTACCACTTGTGATCAGCCAACAAACAATAGTACATAACTATGATCACATGTAGCAAGATATGATCAAAAGATTAAAGAATCAAATAATTTTGAAAACAGCAAACAAAGAGATTTTTGCAAAATTCTAGCTATCAAAACTATAAAATTAGAACAGTCAATTGCATGCAACATATCAAGCTACGTTGCTAGAATTGAGGACATTTAGCTCATTTCTCAACTCACAAAATCTTTACTCATCTAGTGATTTTGTGAGGATATCGGCTAGTTGTTTATCGGTTCTCACATGGCGAATATTGATATCCCCTTTGGTTGAGTGATCTCTTAGGAAACGGTGATGGATGTCTATGTGCTTGGTTCTTGAGTGTTGCACGGGATTGTTGGCTATTTTGATGGCACTCTCATTGTCACACAAAAGTAGGACTTTGGTTATGCCGGTTGCAACATACTCGGCTTCGACGGTGGATAGGGCTACGGAATATTATTTCTTTGAAGACCAAGACACCAAGGACCTACCCAAGAATTGGCCAGTCCCCGAGGTGCTCTTCCTATCCACTTTGCAACCAGCATAATCAGAATCCGAATAGCCGAAAAGGTCAAAGGACAAACCTTTAGGATACCATAATCCAAGGTGAGGGGTATGAACCAAATATCTAAGAATTATCTTAACGGCCACCAAATGGCACTCTTTTTGAGCGGCTTGAAATCTTGCACATATGCACACACTAAGCATAATATCGGGCCTAGTTGCATAAAGATAAAGTAAAGAACCAATCATGGAGCGATATACCTTTTGATCCACGACCTTACCATCTTCATTGAGATCAAGATGTGCATTAGCTTTTATAGGAGTCTTGATGAATTTGGCATTCTCCATATCAAACTTTTTGAGCATGTCTTTGATATACTTGGTTTGACATATGAAAGTCCCTTCCTTGAGTTGTTTAATTTGAAATTTTTCATGCCCGGTTTTTCAAAAGAATAACCAGGCGCATTCCACATGTATGCCAGGATCAGTTTCATCATATATGCGGTGGCATAATAAGTGATATACAGTTCTATATTGAACAAAACAACTTTATTGAAAAGGTTACCAGAGTTTTTAGACAACAGCAGAAGATCAGGAGGAAACTCAATGAAAGCTTCAGGGCAATCGGCTGGGGACAACGTGACCCGGAACGCTCTGTCTTAATATAGCCTTCAGCTTCCTTGATCACCACATAGACTTCTTCCACTGAGCAGCATTTATTATTGGACACAACAAGTGTGAGTACATATCATACTCCGCAAGTTTAGGAAAGTATGACATGAGGGCTTAAGTCAATAAATAGTTAGACACTGGTTAACTGCACTAAACAAACTTAACCTATGACTCCAAAAATAAAAATCCTATTTACTAAGTGTGAGGACACAACTAAACAAGAGGAACAACTCATCAGATCCCATCCGACTACCAAAGTCACCATATATTCCATATCCGGCTACCATAACTCACAAGGTCATCACATTACCTAGCTACCCGACCATCCACACCAAAACCTTGATCCTAACTATTCCAGAAGAAGTCCAAGCTGCTCTTGACCGTGAGCATGGCTGATCAATCAGATTTATACTCTGCAGAGTTTACCCATCTTTCTCCACGGGTCGTGCTTTCATCATCTGCATTACCATGTGATAGTCTCCATATTGTCGTGCTGATCAGGCACTTACACACTCCTGAGGTGTGTGCTAGGAGATCACTACAAGGCCTTCGCAGAGCTCCCGCTGACCTGTAAGCGCCCACTAAGGTTTTACCGCTAACAGATGATAACATCGCTGCAGAAGTCAACTCTTGTGCCACTCAACTATCCAAATGGTGCTCATAGAACCAGAGGGTAGCTAATTAATTGGCCAGGCCGTACCCATATAGGCCTCGTTGATGGTTGTGGTTTTAGCTTGGTTACATGTTCAAGAACAGGTCCTCAGGATCGCACACAGGAACAACCACAAACCTGATGTGCAGCACAACCTCAAACCAACCATCCAATTAGGATCCCTATACCATGTTGCTACAAAAGATTACCACTTCCGATCATGTTGCATATACATTAATCAAGTTTAACTCATAAAACAACCATGATGGCGACTAGCATATCTACCCTTATTCCCATGACTCTTTCAACAGCGACAAGGATAATCAGACAATTACTAGTAAACCCTAATCATAGGTTTCCAATTTTAGACAAGCATGCATGAAGGAGTTAGACTCGCGTAAACCCTAGTGGTGAAACCCTGTGGGCAGATGCATATTGGATTAGGCTTTGGTTAGTGGAAAATGTCATTCAGTGATGTCTTGGCGGCATACCACTAACGTGTGTTAAGTATTTCATGAACACAGCAACATAGAATTTGTTGACTCGTGGGGAAAGTTGGACAACCTCTGCAGAGTAAACTATTATAACAGCTATTCCTATGGTTATGGGAGACTTGGATCCTCACATGATTAGCGGCTTGTGGTTATGGGTTTGGTTGTGGTTTTGGTTATAGTATAGAGAGTATTAGACGGTTATGGTATGCAAGGTTGGGAGCCTTGTATGCTGGGTCTTAGACTGTATAGGTTACATTCACTTAATAATTGTTTAATGCTTTTAAAGTTCAATTGTTTTCTTTACTCGCATTTACATAAATATACCTTGTGTTAGCCTATTCTCGTTATAAGCCTACATATCAATATCTTTCCCACACTTGCTAAGCGCGTCATGTACTCACACTTGCTATTTTATCTATCCCATGCGACATGTGTGGTGCTGTTCAGTGAGTGAAGATGTTGAAGGTTATCAAGACATGGTTGTGACATTCTAGGTGTGTGTCTCCCGGTCGGTTACTTGCGGTGTTGTTGGGCACTAATACTTCTGTTCCGCTGCAGATATCTTCATAGAAGATAATATATGTCAATTGTTGTAAGAGTTTAATATTTATTCTATAAAAGTATTGCTTTTGTTACTTCACCTGTGATGTTCTTATGTGTCCTAGGCACACATAAGCCGCATCTAGTTTTGGCCGTTAAAACCGGGTATGATAGTGGTGGTATCAGAGCCATAGTGACTGTAAGACGCAAGCCTAAATAGAATGGTCGTGCCATAAGGTCATATTTTAAAAGTCTATTTTGAAAACCTAATCCCTGTGCTTTTCTGACCTCTCAGTTTCTCTCTCTATTTACCCATTTCAATCTATTGAGAAAAATGAATTTCCAACACTCCTTTCAAACTATTTGTTGTTGAACCATCCCGGTTACTCTGTTCGAGAAGACTGCATTTGAAGATCTCTCTTGGCGCTCCTACCTTGCGTGATGATCTATATGATAAAGATGAAGATCCATCACGACAAGGAAGATTCTACCACAACACTGAAGGCATGAAGATCTACCTCTATACTGCTCCCAGTTTTAGTTCTTTGAGTTATGGGAGGATTTTCCCTAATCTTCGGAAACGTTAGAGCAATATTAGTAGTGTGTGCTTTGTATGATTTTTATTTTCTGTTTGAGTGCTGGTATGCGTTGTGGCATGCTTTTGCATCTGGTAACAACGACATTCCTTATATATCTCCTTAGTTAAGAGTATAGCAGGGTTTTCTCCTTTTAGTCCCTTCTTTTCTTGCCAATGCTTCTGCCTCAATCCCGATCAGATGGTGAGCAATAAAGGTACTAACAACAAAAACAACAACATCCAGTAGATGCCACCTCAATTCAATACGGAACAATTTTTGGAGACGTAAACTCAGATCCTTCAATGCATGACTCAGAATATAGAAAGTCTGCAACAGATCATCAAAACTCTGGATGCAGAAGACGAGCATGGAAAGCAAGGCAACAACAAGAAAAGAAAGAAAGCCTTTGAAGACCATCAAGCAAACAATAGTTCTCGGCTACATTCCACTCCTGAACAATCACTTTGTTCTATCAACCAGGAAGTTTCATAGGTTGAGAGAAAATTTGCAGAGTATCCCTACACGGAAGGTGTGTTTTTTCTATGAAGAAGAAAGACGCTATGCCAATCGATGTCCCCTAAAAATCCTTGTACCTAACGATAAGAAGGTGTGTGTCCACTGTGGAGAACCTATGAGCTGGGTCAAAAGATGTCCCATGAAGCACCCCGCATGGAACTGAATCAACCCCAAATCCCATATGAACATCTCAGTTCAACATTCATACTGTCATGACTTTCAAATTGTAACTCAAGATAGCTAAGATCGACGAGATCCCATCAAGCTCACAGAAGCTCAGTAGGCACGAAAAAAAGAGTGATATGTTCCATGTCAAAGGCTACATGTCTGTCTACTTCTCATGAACTGGAAATACATATCAAAGAAGTCTGCTCATTTAAGGGGGGTAGACTTTCTACCCAATCTCTTGATTCTGGAACCCAAAGATCGATGTTGGAACAAGCTAGCCAGCAAGAGTAATGGAGGAATAAAGTGTGCTAAAGGAAGGACAATACCCAAAAGCTATACTCCGATCATAGAAGTTATTGCTAAGAACAAGTACTCTTTCCTCGGAATTAGGATATGCCTACTAAATCTTCAAGGATAAGAACGTCTGCCAAGGTCAATCAATAGATGAGAACATCATTACAAAAATAAAGGAAAGTTATCGGGAGTGCTAAAGCTACAAAATTCTCAGGAATCAGAAAGCACTAAGATGTATCACGATCTCAAGGATTGTTATCGGTAGTATGGAAAAAAGAGTGGTGTAGCAAAGTATATGATCCTACGTGACACATGTCAAAAAGGTTAGAATAGTACATCAGAGACAACTACAACCGTTCAAGATACCAGGAATAGAATATTCTAGAAAATCAAATATACTCAGGGTAATCAATCAAGATTTGTCAAGACAGTTACGGAAGCCGTGAAAAGCAAAGTGAGCAGAGTATGTCAGGGAAATGAGGTTAACACGGAGAAGAAAAAGCAATTTGGACAGCGAGAAGAAAATTTGAAGATCAAGATCCCTTATCTCGTTTTTTATCTGCCTGAATCTTGACGGCGAGATTCCTTTAAGGGAGGTAGATTTGTAACCCCCTGATTTTTGTAATTTACAAATTTTAAAAATTTCCAAGATTATTGAATAGCTTTGCTAGTAGAATAGGTTTAAAACCTATTTTCTTAATCAATCAATCAAAATAGATTATTATTTTGTGTGTATTGCATGCTGAGTTTTGTTAGGAGCCAGGTAAATGCATTAGAGTTCTTTTTTCTTTTCTTTCTCTTTGGTGTTTTGAGTTAAGTAGGTTTTGAAAAGGTTTTTACAGAACTCAATAGTGAATAAGTTAGGGGTCTCAATGGTTGGAATTCAAAATTCTTGGATTCATCATCTATTCAATCCTTGGTCATACCTAATCCTTCTCTAGTTCAATTCAAATCTTATCCAAATCCTTATTTAAAGCTAATCTCTCCTCTTTCTCAAATTCTACCCAAATCTAAATTCAAATTCCTTATCTACTTCTATACTTGTTCAACCTCATTTTTTGTTTCTTTTAAATTCACTCCAAGCTCAATTCAAATTCAAACCGTATTTAAATTTCCTTGCAAAAATTTCTTTTCTTAAACCCTAGATATGCCTAAGGTGCTATTAGACTCAATCCTACCCAAGCCCAATTCCTTGGCCGGCACACAAGTCATGTAGAAGGCCCAACACAAAGGATCCACAAAACCTGCAAATTTTCACGGAGTCCTGGACAACCTCATCTTTCCCTGAAGTTTCGGAGTTCAAAATGGTCTCAAATGCAAATCATGACAATACCAAAGTTGTATAACTAGTGTCGAGCTTCGATTCGAACCTAGTGAAGTCCCCTTTTGGATTATGGAGCTAGAAGTTATGTCCCCTGAAATAAGTTCTGTGCAGATAAGCCTAAGTTCAAATATTTTACTTTGGGGTGCATTTTTGAAATTCAAGATGGCGTTTTCAGAAGTATTAATGAATACCAAAGTTGTAGATCTTTTCGAGTACTACAATATAAAGTCCAGAAACGTCCAATTTGGAGTCCGGACAGTGGAGATATCATCCTCGGAATAGAAAACTGCGAAAAAGGAAATCCTAACCGACTCGAACTCGAACCCGATTCGTGTTCGGCTTGGACTCCTCCTCAACTAGCTGCCCCTAGCCCTATAAATAGAAGTTGCATGCCCCTCCTATACCTATTTCACACCCCCAAGCCTTAGACGCCGATGCTGCCCTATCCGTGCACCGCCATTCGCCGGAGCCGTTGCCGCCACCCGTGATGCGCTACCTCATCGTCTTCTTTGTGAATCCTCCTTCCTCGACCATCAAAGCAAGGTGAGGACCCCTCTTTCTTCTTTCTTACCCCTGTTTTACGATCATAATAAGTCTCTAGTCAAGCCCTAGCCCCGGCCAAAGCCCGATCTACACCACTACGGTCGTCGCCGTCGCGGACAGCCGCGCCATCGCCGATTGGCATCAACGATCTCGGCTGACCAAAGGTCAAATAGCCATGTCCTTTCACTAGCACATGACCCATGATGTTTCCCACAGCCTGACCAACCAGGTCTGCTAGTAGAGCAGCTAAACCATGGGAATCAAGGTCGACATGCCCGCTATTCGGTTTCTGGAAGCATTCTACACGCGCACCGGATTTGCAGACGTTCTCCATCAATCTGAAAGCTGTCTGGATCACCAACCACTTTACAGTGTGTCCCATCGAGTCTTCTACATGACCCTAGGAGCCCATCCTCGTTTGTGTAGTGACACGACCGGAGTGCGATTGCCAACCATAGCATGTTGGAACCGTCACCCATCTCATCTTCGCTGATTGTTCTCTTCCTCTCAGAGGATGACCTACCAAAGCCCATGCTATAGCATTGTGTTCCTTGGAAATATGAATGTCTCTATTCAAACAGTTTCACAAATTTTACAGCCAACCTCCTAGAATGCGAGCATCTTCGTTGTTGCATTTGTTCGCGGTCACCACCAAACCTAGCAGCAATCATTGTTGTTTTGCTGCTACCTCAGATGACCCCTTACAAAACCAACCATAACACTGAGTTAGTCTTTCCGCGTTCTACACCATGCTTCCCTCATTTCACTGAAACGCCATCGAAGCCCGATATCGATGTTAGTGGCTACGTGCCCGATCACCATCTCTGACGAAACCCGAACCACCCACCACTACACAGAGTCATTGGTAGTATCTTTAACCTAGAAGTGCAACCTTTGGCCATTTGATCCATCATGGGTGTTCGAGACTAGATCTCAGCGTATCCCTTCTTTAATCCAAGATGGTACTTGCATAGCATGCCAAGTCAGCACCACATCATTCTCCTTAGCCTAGTCGGCGAAGTTTGGCTTGCCTTTCTTGAATCTTGCATGATGATATTGTCAAGCCTGACGCAGTGATTGTGCATTAAAGCCTTTTCCCATAGGAAGATAATTTCGATATCAGCAATTCCTTTTCAGTATAATCCATCTCTCAAAAGTTATTCACTTTTCATCTTTACTCTGATTTAGGTGATTGTTGTGTCTAAATGTTTCTGAAATCATACCTATCCAACCATAGTATTTTTAAAGTTTTTTTGATGATATTTGGTATGTTGTTCTTAGTGTTTGATTTGTGTTGTTTGTCGGTAGTTTATGCGATGAATCGATAGTGTTCCAGAATAGTTCAAGAGACTTTAAGACTAAGATTTCGACAACACTGAGCAACTTTGGGTAAAAGGCAAGTGTCCTTGATCATCTTGTACCTATGTCTTTAAATGTTTTGTTTTACAAATTGCATGCAATATCTATTAATCTGACAGGTAGTCACCTATATTAGGGTTTTCTCTAGTTTTTCTCTTATCATCCTTTGGAATCTAGATGGGTTATGGTTAGGTGTCCTTTATGGGTAGAAGTGCTTAGCCTTGCTTTCGGGATGTTGGGAAGTGTCATATACTTGATTAATGAACTTATACAACAATGGTCATTAATGTGTTAATGGTCTAGAAACATGGAACCTTAGGCCTTGAGCAAAGTGGTTTTGGTGGTTGTCATGGTTATGTTGTTGGTTTAGTGTTTGCTCAAGTAACCTAAATAAGGACCGGTTCATGGAGCGATAACCCAAGAAGTAACTTACCAACCATGAGGCTGATGTGGGTAAGGTGTGACATCTTAGTTAGAGTCTATCCAGTTGTGTTGTTTCAGCACAAAATGGGGCTTCTGGGTAAGAGTTAGACTCGCGTAAACCCTAGCGATGAAACCTAGTAGGCAGATGTATACTGGATTAGGCTCTAGTTAGTGAAAAATGTCATTCAGTGATTTCTTGGTGGCATACCACTGGCGTGTGTTAAGTGTTTCGCGAACACGACAACATACAATTCGTTGACTCGTGGGGAAAGCTGGACAACCTCTGTAGAGTGTAAAAACTGTTATAACAGTCGTGCCCATGGTTATGGGAGATTTGGATCCTCACATGGTTAGTGGGTTGTGGTTATGGGTTTGGTTGTGGTTCTAGTTATAGTACAGGGAGTACTAGACGGTTATGGTCTGCAAGGTGGGGAGCCTTGTATGCTGGGTGTTGGTCTGTATGGGTTAAATTCACTTAATAATTGTTTAATGCTTTCAAAGTTCAATTGTTTTCTTTACTCGCATTTACATAAACATACCTTGTGTTAGCCTATTCTTGTTATAAGCCTACATATCATTATCTTAATCACACTTGTTGAGCACGTCATGTGCTCGCACTTGCTATTTTCTCTGTCCCATGCGACATGCGTGGCGCTACTCGATGAGTGAAGATGTTGAAAGTTGTCAAGACAAGGTTGTGATGTTCTAGGCACGTCTCCCGGTCGATTGCCTGCGGTGTTGTTGGACACCAATGGTTCTGTTCCGCTGCAGATATCTTCATATAAGATAATATATGTCAATTGTATTAAAGTTTAATGTTTATTCTATAAAAGTATTGCATTTTTTACTTTACCTGTGACATTCTTATGTGTGTTGAACATCCTGGGCACACATCAGCCGCATATGGTTTTGGCCGTTAAAATTGGGTGTGATAGTGCCCCGAGTGGATGGAGTCGGAACACAGGCGGCGGGCGAAGTCTCCGATGTGGTCGTGGCGGGGGGCTTTCAGGTGGTGCCAATTCCTCCACCGTTGCTGGGGTCGTCGCGGGAGTGGAGCTTCGTTGTGCTAGTAGGATGCATCCCCAATAGACCACCATGTTGGGTGTATCTACCATTGACAATGAGGAGCTCGATCGAATGGTTAGGGAGGGTAAGATTCCTTTTAGAGCCGTCGCCCGGGCTCCGCTGGAAGAGGAGGTCGCGGAGCCTCTAGCCCACAAGATAGTGTTGTTTGAGGCCTTCTTTGAAGCGGGCCTGGGCCTTCCATCGGTGATGTTGCTCAAGGAGGTTCTCTATCACTTCTACGTGGAGCTTCCATAGCTCCATGTCAACGACATCACCCATCTAGCCACCTTTGAGTGGGCCATGCGGGCAGAGGGGTGCGAAGGGAGGGTAGATTTCTTCGCAGCCCTCCACTTCACTAGCTGCCAGCCGAAGATTGTCAAGGAGGATGGGGTGAGGAAAGCCCTCAGCTTTGGCTACGTCAATTTTCAAGTACGGTCATAGTACTATGATGCCTTTTTGGCGAAGGCCATCAATAGCCGGTGGAGCACCGGCTGGTCGCAGCGATGGTTTTACTATAATGTCGGCCTCTTGGATCCCCCCTTTGCTCCACAAACCGGGATATCATATATGTCCAAGGGCCAGAGCTGGACATCACTTACGACCAGTTTACTTCATGGCTGGCCCTCCTCAAGAAGGTGGCTGGAAAGATGAGCATGCGTGACCTTGTGGAGAAGTTCATCATGTTGCGCATTTGGCCCCTTCAGGCGGGCTGGGACTATGTCTTCGGGCAAGGTGCGGAAGGGTGGTTGATATGTACTCCGGGCCCCCCATCAGCTTTGGTAAGTCCCCATCATTGTTTAGTTTTTGGATCCGTAGATGGGAGCTACCCTTTCCTTTCAAAAAGCTACCTTCAGCTAGACCGAGTGACTGAGACTGCAGAGGTGATCCTAGGCCCACCTACTAACGCGAAATGGAAGCGGTGGTGGCTTTGACAAGGAGCTGAGAGCGGTACAACTACGTCTGCTATCATCTCGGAGTGGTACCTTCGGCGTGGCGGGATCCACTAGAGCCTAAGGTCATTGGGAAATGAGCATGCGGGGATCCTGCAATTCGTGCGAAACCACTCGATCTGAGGTGTCACTGGTCCGTAGGAAGTGCCAAAGGTGGGTCAGGAGCACAAGCGACCTGTCCGATTGTGAGGGTCAGCTCGGAGGTGGTGACCAGGGGAAGGGTCTAGCCCCTTCGAACATTACCGGCCACAGCTTAGAGGTATGGTCCTTCCCATTTGTTGCGTAGTTTTCTTAGAGCCAGGGCACGTCGAAGTACCAGGTGCCTGGGTTCGAAGCTCGTGGTGCAACCTCAGGATTGTAGCAGGCCTTGGTTTTTACGATGTAGCGATCGAGATTATGGACAACATGGAGTCACGTGCGTTCGGTGAGGTCGAGGGAGAGTTCTCTCTCTCTAGTAGTTTGTGGTAGTTGCGCCCTGAGCGAGCATCCTTTGACCTCGATGGGAGTCATAGCTTCATCGCAATATAGGAGGCGAAAGGGAGAACCCGGTGGCTCACATGACCGTGGTGCGGAGGGACCACAAAACCTTGAGAAGTTCTTTGACCCATAGGCCTTGAGATAGGCTGACGAGTCAGCGATTTAAGCTGGAGAGAATGTTGCCATTAGCCCATTCGACGGCCTCATTGTACTGAGGATGGGAAATGGTAGCGAAGCATAATTCGATGCCGAGGTCATTGCATAATTGTCTGAAAGGCCCGGGGTCAAATTGTATTCTATTGTCGACCGTGAGCTGCCATGGGATGCCGAAGTGGCAGATTATGTTCTTCAAAAAGAATTTCTGGACATTCTTCAATGTGATCGCCATGAGGGGCTCAGCCTCAACCCATTTGGAGAAGTATTCCAATGCTACCACCACGTACTAAAGGTTGCCTTTAGCATGGAGGAATAGTCCGATGAGGTCCATGCCCCAACGAGCTAGTGGCCAGACAGGAGTGATTGGTTATAGGGGAGCCAGGGGTCGGTGGCTTCGGTGTCCCATCCATTGGCATCCTTGGCAGGTGCGGATGAGGTCTTCCGCATCGGACAGTTTGTAGGCCAGTGGAGTCCCTGGTGAAGTGGCTTTCTAGCTAGGGCACGAGGCGCCAAATGATTGCCGCAGAGGCCTTCATGTATCTCTTGGAGGAGGTTGGCCCCCTCTTGACTAGTAATGCAGCGAAGGAGGGGAGTGCAGACACCTATCTTGTAAAGGGCACCATCTATGAGACGGTAGCCCCTGGCGTGATGCTCAATGTGACAGAGCGCAATCGGTCTTCCAGCTCTTATGTTCCACTTAGGAAGGATAAGAGGGGAGCTCTCCAGTCCATGATATCGATGGGGAGAATGGTGGAAGCCATCTTGTCAAGAGCTTTAGCAGTCGGCTAGTGTAGGGTCTCGAGGAAGGCGCCCAATGGTAAGTTCCTTCCCGTGGCATCAGCTTTTGTCATGGCATCTGCCTGGACGTTGTCCGCTCATGGTATCCTCCTTATTGATATGCCACGGAAATATGCTTTGGCCTTGCAGATGGCTTCAAGGTATCTTTCCATGTTCGGATGTCTAACTTGGAAGCTCTTCTCAACGTGGCCGGCAACGAGTTTAGAGTCGGTCCGGATGATGACTCTGGCTCCTCCTAAGGCTTGGGTCTTCCGGAGGCCTAAGAGGATGGCTTCATATTCGGCTACATTGTTGGTCATCTTGAAATCTAGGTGTGCAGCAAATTGGACCCGCTGGCTTGTGGGGGAGATGAGGGCTGCACCGGCTCCGGCGCCCATGGAGCCATATGCTCCATTGGTGTAGATAGTCTAGATATCTTGGGGAGGGGTAGTGGTAGGTTCGATGGGTACCGAAGTTCATTCGGCGATGAAGTCTGCCAAGATTTGGTATTTGATGGCTGTGCGGGCCACAAATTTTACCACGAAGGGGGCTATCTCTACTGCCCATTTGTCGATGCATCCCGTCGCCTCCCGGTTGTGAAACATGTCGCCACGCGAGTAAGAGGTTGGGGCAGTGATATCGTGAGCTAGGAAGTAGTGCTGGATCTTGTGCGAGGCATCAAGAGGCATATGCTAACTTTTTAAGCTTGGTGTAGCTTGTGTTGGACCCTGCTAATGCCTCCGATACATAGTATACGGCCCTTTGAGTAGAGTGACTGTCACCTTTCTCCTCCCGTACTAGGGCAGCGCTGACAGTAGAGGCAGACATAGACAAGTATAGGTGCAGCCCTTCGCCAGGGAGGGACATCGCGAGTGTCTCAAGGCGGGAAAGGTAGGGCCTTGAGGGCCTTGAATGCCACATGGCACTCTGGAGTCCAGCTGAACAGTTCTGAGCCCTTCAGTGTTTTGAAGAAGGGAAGGTTATGCTCAGCTGATTTGGTGAGAAAGCGGCTGAGGGCTGCAAGGCGGCCAACCAAGCACTGTACTTTCTTTAGATTAGTGGGAGGTGACATCTATGCGATCGCACAAATCTGGCCAGGGTTGGCCTCAATTCCTCTTTGGGAGATGAGATATCCCAGCATCTTTCCGGCCTTACCACCGAATACGCACTTCTTCGAATTGAGCCATATGCCTGTTGCCTGGAGACTATCAAATGTTTCTTGTAGGTCGGCAATATTGTTGGTTTTGAGTCCATTTTTTATCACATTATCATCCACGTAGGCTTCGATGTTGTGGCCTAGTTGCTGCTCTAGTACATTGTGTACCAGGCGGAAGAAGGTGGCCCTAGGGTTCCGAAGATCAAAGGGCATCCAGACGTAGCAGTATACCTTGAAGGGGATAATGAAGCTAGTCTTGCTCTCATCCTCTATTGCCATCCACACTTGGTGGTACCCGAAGTAGGCGTCCAGGAAACTTAACAGCTCACAGCCTATGGTGGAGTCCACTAGCTGGTCGATGCGAGGCAGGGGGTACAGATCCCGTGGGCATACTTTGTTTAGTGATGTGAAATCGATGCACATACGCCACTTCCTGTTGTGTTTCTTGACCAAGACGGTGTTGGAGAGCCAATTGGATTGAATGACCTCTTGGATAATACTAGCTTTTAGTAGCTTCTGGACCTCCTCCTTTGCAGCCTCTGCCCGCTTTGGGGAGAGCTTGCGAAGGCCCTGGCACACAGGCTTGGCCTTCGGATTGACCTGAAGAGAGTGTTTGATGATGCCGTGGTTAACTCCCGGGAGGTCCTGCGAGGACCAGGAGAAGGTGTCGAGGTTACCTTGCAGGATGCCCAGAAGCTAGGCTTCCCATTCGGAGGTAAGGTTCCCCCCTATTTGGAAGGTCCAGTCTAGTTGGTCTGGATGTATGAGGACATGCTTTATGTCTCCCTCCAGTTGTGGCCTCGGAGGTCCATGGTGCCCAGGATGCATCGAAGGAGGGTCCTCGGAGCCTTCTTGGGTTATGGCATGTCACACCTGGTTCTAACGGACAAAACTAAGTGCGGCTTATGTGTGCCCAAGAAGTTTAACACACATAAGGATGTCATAGGTGATTTAACAAAAGCAATACTTTAACTTATAATCGTTCACTTCTTACAATAAAGACTTTCACCTAAACAACTTCAAAGGCTAAACGATAGCATCTAAATGATGGTAGTGGGATGAAAGCATCGGTGACCAAGCACTCCACAGGCACCGACCAGAAGACACGCTTCTAGAACGCCAGGTCGTCATCTTGGAAATCTCCAAAGTCTTCCACTAAGCAGCATATGTTTTGTAGGAGATAGCAAGGGTGAGCACATAGAGTACTCAGCAAGTGTGGGAAAGTAATGATATGCAGGCTTATATCAAGAATAGGCTAACACATGGTATATTTGCGTAAATGCGAGTAATGAAAACATATTTGAACTTAGAAAGCATTAAAAAATTATTATATGAATGTAACCCAAATAGTCCATCACCTAGCATACATGGCTCCCCACCTTGTATACCACAATCATCTAGTACTCCCTGTACTATAACCAAAACCATGACCAAATCCATAAACACAACCCACTAATCATGTGAGGATCCAAGTCTCTCATAACCGTGAGCACGACTGTTATAACAGTTTTACACTTTGCAGAGGTTGTCCACCTTTCCCCATGAGTCAGGGAAATCCATGCTGCCGTGTTCGCGAAACACTTAACACACGCCAGTGGTGTGCCACCAAGAAATCACCAAATGACAATGTCCACTAACCAGAGACTAACCCAGTATGCGTCTGCCCACTAGGTTTCACCGCTAGGATTTACGCGAGTTCAACTCCTACCTAGAAGTCCCCTTTTGTGCTAACACAACACACACTGGATAGACTCTAACTAGTATGTCACGCCTTACCCATATCAGCCTCGTAGTTGGTACGTTATTTCTTGGGTTGTTGCTCCACGAACAGGTCCTTACTTAGGTTACTTGAGCAAACACTAAACAAACATCATAACCATGACAACCATCAAAACCACTTTGCTCAAGACCTAAGATTCCATGTTGCTACACCATTAACAAATTAACCACCATTGTTGCATATGTTCATTAGTCAAGATTATGACACTTCCCAGTATCCCCAAAAGCATGGCTAAGCAATCTACTCAACAAAGACACCTAACCACAAACCATCTAGGTTCCAAGGGATGATAAGGGAAAATCTAGGGAAAACCCTAACATAGGTGACTAACCATCATATTGACAGACACTGCATACAATTTGTAAAACAAAACATTTAAAAACATGTTTAAGATGATTAACGACACTTGCCTTCTCATTGTTGCTTCTTAGTGTATTCTTGCTCCTAGTCTTGATGTTCCTCAAATTGATCCGGGACGTTGTCGACTAATCGCACAATTACTGGCAAAGCACACAACTAAAATACACTAAGAACAAAACACAAAACAAAAGAACAACAAGATAAAACCTATCTAGAAAGATAGATCGCTTAAAACGGAGCTACAACGAAAAAGATATGCTGAAAACAAGATTAGGGTTTATCTTGAAAAAGAAAAGGACTTATTTGTAAATAACAGAAAGTCTAGGGACCTTTTTATAAAATAGAAGACCTATATGTAATTTTAGAAAAGTTTAGGGACCTAAGTGTAAAAAGATATGGCTCTTTTTGTAATTACAGAGAAGTTTAGGGGCTAGATTGCAAAGTTACCAACTTTAGGGAATTATCAAATTTATTTTTGTATTAGAAAACTTTTTTTATTGCATGGCATGTTGACTAGGTGGCACGTGGCTGACACATCAGCAAAAGACGCTGAGGTAGCACACACGTGGACGGCTGACTGAGCTCTAAGTTAAAGAGGACACGCCTCGGCTTCTGATTGGGTGCTGAAACGGTATGTTTTAGATCTAATCTAGGCCGTAGGATCTAGATCTAGCAGCTCAAGGTGAACGACGGCCGGAAGGAGCGAGGAACGGCAGTGCTGAGGGCTCTGGCGGCGGACTCACCGGGAACTCGCCGGAACGGCGCTCCGACGATCTAGGTGCTCTGGCGAGGGGCAGAACATGATGACAAGCTCACAGGAAATCTGTTTTGGGGCTTACTGACGATAGTGAAACACCGGAAATAGGTCAACGATGATTGGGGCAGTGGAGGGCTCGGATCTTCGTCGACGAGGGGGCTCCGGTGGTCAATCATCGATGGTGAGGCTCGGAGAAGCTTCAGCACAGGCAGGCGGTACCTCTGGTGGCTTCGGGTGAGGCTTAGTGGCTCTGGAATGGCAAGGCGGCAAGATCGGTTGAGGCGGCTATAATGGCGGCGGGGGCCGATGGATCTCGGCAGATGTGCTGGAATTCAGCGGATTTGGCTTGGGGAAAAATCGAGGGATGGAGGGGCTTAATATAGGTGGCACAAAGGGGCTCGGAAAAGGCCAGGACTCCTTGGCGGCGTTATTTTCAACTCGGACTCGGCGACGGCGCAGCAGAGATCAACTCAGAGATGACGGATCTAACGCGGGGGTCCCACTGGCAAAGGCTCGGGCAAATGCGGCTTCGGCGTAGGCATCTTCAATGGCGGCGCAATGCTGGGCTGCAGCAGATGTTGCGCTGGGCTGACTCAGCGAGCGGGCACGGCTCAGGCGGGAAGAGGACGGGAGAAATGGGCCGGCGCAGGAAGATGGGCCAAAAGGAGAAGAGAGCGGCCCAAAGGGGTTTTAATCTTTTTCCTTTTTGTTTTGATTTCCTAAATTCATTTGAAGTTTGGATTTGAAGCAAATTCAACTCAACACAAGGACTACACTACACAAAGAAAAACCCTACATGCCTAAGGATAGCATGGATGCACATATTCAAATATTTCCTATGTCAAAATTAGATTCTCTTTTTATGAAAATAGCATTTTTCTCTTTTGAAGTCATTTAATCTCAAAAGTAAATTCTAGCAAATTTTATAAATTGGCAAAAATTGAAAAATTAGGGTGTTACATGGCATGGATGTGGCGGCCAGGTAGCGGAGCAGGGTGCCTGTACTCGATGTGCCTAGCCATGTCTTGGTCGTCGTGGATGGTTATTCGCCCCTGAGGTCCGGGCATCTTCAAGCAGAGGTAATTGTGATGGGGTACAGCTCCAAACCTGTTCAGAGTTCCCCGTTCTAGAATGACATTGTAGGCGTAAGGTACGTCCACAACATCGAAGGTGATTACTTTAGTCCGTGCTGTAGGGCCCTCGCAATGATTTGGATTTCTATCTAGCCTAGGGCATCAAGGGGGCCCCGTTGAACCCCTGGAGAGTTCTATGGCAGGGTGAGAGCTAGCTTCGTGGGATGTAGAGCTGGTCAAAGGCATGTACGAGTAGGAGGTCCATCGAGCTACCTTTGTTGACTAATACTCTCCAGACCTCGACTTTGGCGATGTTGGCTGAGATGACCAGGGCATCGAAGTGGGGAAACTTCACCCCATCAGAGTCATTGAAGGTGAATGTCACTGGGGTGTTAGCCCATTTAGGGACCTATCGATTGATGCTAGTTGCTCCGATGTAGTTTACCCCACTTGCGTAGTTTCACCGCTGCCGCTTTGAAGTGCAGCCTGAGCTCCCTCTGCCGGTTATAGCGACGATGACCTGTTTGCCCCAGGCCCTATCGTCGTTGTATCACTCCGCGGATGATCAAGGCGTAGGAGGTAAGGCCACATGCAGAGGGTTCTGTAATGCTAGATGATCAACCTGCTAGCTTGCTACTGGCCTGCAATCTTTCGACCGCTCGTCGATGGCCCCCTCAGCCACGATGAAGGCTGCCTCCCAAGGTACTCCTCTCAGAAGGTTGTGAGGGTCCGGCAGTTGTCGGTGTTATGCCCTCGTCCCACTCCATGTAGAGTACTGTTGGTGATATGCCCTAGAGGCGATTGAGTTTGCGGATTGGATCTGCTAATGGGCTTTAATATTGATTAAAGGACCATTAGGGTTTAGAGTCATAATGGGCTTTAATGTTGATTAAAGGCCCATTAGCGTGCTCTATATAAGAATAGGCAGGGGCCAAGGCGCATAGAGTTTTTTCAGAAACCCTAGCCGCCTCCTATTCCCGAACTCCCTTCGAAACCCTAGCCGGGCGCGCGGTGCTAGCACACCGGCGCACGGCGATTCCATCCTTGTACGTGTGGATACCGTAGAGGCGCTGCTACTATTGCAGTGCTGATCTACTCGGGACGTACTCGCGAGTACTCGGAAGGTGCTCGGGACGTGCTCGGGACGAGGTTGACGATCGACTACTTGACGCGCACGACGTTGGATTGGTCTGCTCCAACTCTTCTTCCGCTGCACTGCTCGTCAAGTGGTAACGATTCATGATCCCCTACTCGCATGGCTTCCTGGTTGAACGCGGTAGAGAAAATTTATTTTGTGCTAGCGTAGCCTACCCGCAACCCTTCAGTGGTATCAGAGCCATCCTGCGTAGTTTTCGATCTGGATCAGTCACATATAGAAGATATGTGATAGAAATAGATTAGATCTATTGTTTTTGATCAGTTCATATGATGGATTGATCAATGCACGGTTGGTGAATTAGAGATCGGATGAGATGCCAGTCGATGAAACCACATAGCCAAAAAGATTAGCTCGATCTCCCACCTGTTTTTGCGTGCGACTTGCCCCTACCGGCTGGAATCACCATCGGGGCTAACTGCGTGCATCGCGACATGGTCGGGAGAACAGCAGATCGAGGTCGTGTGTGTTGTCATCGTTTCTGGAAAAACCTCACGCGATGATCAATGGGATTGATCTAATGGAAATTGAGGCATTATGAATGACTCGGAATTGGCTCGATACGATCGATCCGATGAGATTTTCATAGCGATTTCATAGATGCGATCTATGTATTTCCGGGACCGCCGTTGCGTACACGCATAGATTGTTGTAATAACATGATCCCATCACGACATTAGAATTCGATTCTACGCTTAACTCGTTTTTGCAGAGAATGTTGTGACTGGTATGGCCTTGTGATATGTGATGCATGTGTGTAATTTTTCATGGCCTGCGAGTCATGGTTAATTGCAGCCCAAGGCTGTCATGTTATTGTATAACGGCCTGCGTGTCGACTTGTGATGCTTCTTCTCATGTAATTTATCTAGTGCTATTAGGTGTAATAGACTAGTACAAGATCATGGAGATTTGAAGCATGATGACCCGGAGGACAGGAACCGTGGCGATGGAGATCACCATGTGAAGGGGCCATACTATGTCACAGTTAATATGATTGCCTGTGATGTTTTTATGTTCCTGTCATACTATTCTTTCATGTTTTATATGTGGTGGATATGATTTTCATGATAGATTAGTTTCCCTCAGAAAAATCAAGAGTAATTGATGCCCTTCCAATAGCTGCACCTACAAAGGTTTTGATCATTGTGTGGTAGGTCTGCCAAAGCAGGGTGCCATCATTTATCTTAACCAGTTAGAGTGGATGTCGGACATCCACACGCATAGTATTGGTTTACTTGATAAAGCTATCAAAACGGTTTTGGGCTTTGGGGCATGGTGTTGGGCGCCGGGGCATTCGATGCCACCCAACAAACAAGAGTCACATATGGATGTGATTAGCAAGGCGTTGCTTACCTATGTCACTAAGTTTCTAGCAGTGATGCCAAAGCTCACTAGAACTTAGTTGAATATGGATCTTGATCCTCTATATGTTGTTAGAGGGAAAACACATATAGTGGAGTATCTTTTGTTAAATTGTTTAATAGAAGATTCACATAGGCATAGTGCTGAACCTGCATTTTCTGTTGTAGATCATGGCACCGGCCGCTAGTAACACTTCCAGTTTTAATTTGCGATCGATTCTTGAAAAAGAGAAGCTTTCTGGAACAAACTTTATTGATTGGTATAGAAATCTGAGAATTGTTCTCAAACAAGAGAAAAAGGAATATGTTCTAGAGGTCCCCTATCCTGATGAACCAGCTGATAATGCTCCTGCCGCGGATCGGAGGGCTTATGAGAAGCACACCAACGATTCACTGGATGTTAGCTGCCTCATGCTTGCCTGTATGTCCTCTGAGCTTCAGAAGCAATATGAGAACAGGGATGCCCATGATATGATTGTGGGACTCCGAGACATGTTTGAGAACCAAGCTCGGGCCGAGAGGTACAACACCTCAAAGTCCTTGTTTGCGTGCAGGTTAACAGAAGGCAGTCCAGTCAGTCCTCATGTGATCAAAATGATTGGTTACATTGAAAGCCTGGAAAAACTTGGTTTTCCCCTTAGCCCTGAGTTGGCTACGGATGTAATTCTCCAGTCGCTCCCTGCGAGCTTCGAGCCGTTCATTTTGAACTTTCATATGAACAGCATGGAGAAAAGCATGGCTGAATTGCATGGGATGCTAAAAACTGCTGAGGAAAGCATTAAGAAGAGCTCTAGTCATGTGATGATGGTTCAAAAGGATAGCAAGAAGAGAAAGCGCAAGGACAAGGCTAAAACTTCGGATGAGATCTCGAGTTCTAAGCCTAAACCTGTTGGAAAGCCCAAGGCTAGCCCTGCCGCTTCTGACACTTGCCACCACTGCCATAAGACTGGTCATTGGCGGAGGAACTGCAAATTGTACTTGGAAGAACTCAAAAAGAAGAAGGGAAGTAAGACTTCCTCTTCAGGTATAAATGTTATTGAAATTAATCTTGCTACTCGTCCTGATGATTCATGGGTATTTGATACCGGATCAATGATTCATCCTTGCAAATCGTTGCAGGGACTGAAAAGGACTAGGAAGTGTGCAAGAGGCGAACTGGATGCTCGCGTCGGCAATGGTGCAAAAGTTGCTGCGTTGGCCGTTGGCGTTTACTCCTTATCGCTACCCTCAGGATTAGTTTTGGAATTAAATAATTGTTATTATATTCCTGCCTTGGGCAAAAACATTATCTCTTCTTCATGTTTGGAAGAAGACGGTTATGAATTCATAATAAAGAACAAGTGTTGTTCGATATTTTTGAATGGTATGCTCTATAGTAATTGTCCATTAGTAAATGGATTATATATATTGGATCTTGAGGATATAACTATCTATAACATTGATACAAAGAAGCCTCGGCTTAATGATTTGAATCCCACTTTTGTTTGGCATTGTCGATTAGGTCATATAAATGAGAAGCGTATGCAGAAGCTCCATAAAGATGGTCTTCTACATTCATTTGATTTCGAATCATTTGATACATGCGAGTCTTGTTTACTTGGCAAGATAACTAAGACGCCTTTCACTGGTCGAAGTGAGAGGACAAATGAATTATTGGCCCTAGTACATACAGATGTATGTGGACCGATGAGTTCTACAGCTAGAGGTGGTTTTCAGTATTTCATTACTTTCACCGATGACTTTAGTAGATATGGTTACATCTACCTAATGAGGCACAAGTCTGAATCCTTTGAAAAGTTCAAGGAGTTCCAGAATGAAGTACAAAATCATATAGGCAAGACAATTAAATTTCTGCGATCAGATCGTGGAGGTGAATATTTGAGCCATGAATTTGGTGATCATCTAAGGCAATGTGGAATCGTTCCACAATTGACTCCACCGGGTACGCCACAATGGAATGGGGTGTCCGAGCGGAGGAACCGAACTCTGTTAGACATGGTCCGATCGATGATGAGCCAATCTGATCTTCCATTGTCCTTCTGGGGATACGCTCTAGACATGGTCCGGTCGATGATGAGCCAATCTGATCTTCCATTGTCCTTCTGGGGATACGCTCTAGAAACTGCTGCTTTCACGTTAAACAGGGTTCCATCTAAGGCTGTAGAGAGGACACCATATGAGATATGGACCGGGAAGCGTCCCGGATTGTCTTTCCTTAAGATATGGGGTTGTGAGGCTTATGTAAAACATTTGTCGTCTGATAAGCTCACTCCCAAATCTGATAAATGCTTCTTTGTGGGGTATCCTAGGGAAACCAAAGGATATTATTTCTATAACCGAGAAGAAGGCAAAGTGTTTGTCGCCCGGAATGGTGTCTTTCTTGAGAAAGAGTTTCTCGCGAAGAGAGTTAGTGGGAGCACGGTGCAACTCGAAGAAATTCGGGAACCACTTGAAAGTGTTTCAACTCCTATTGAACCACAACTCGGTATGCAAGATGTTGCAGAACCTGTTGTCGAGACACCAGCCCCACGTCGGTCGGAAAGGTTCAGTCGTGCACCCGAGCGGTTTATGTTCCTAACCACGGGGCAGCGCGACATATTATTGTTGGACAATGATGAACCTAAGACTTACTCGGAAGCAATGGTGGGACCAGACTCCGAAAAATGGCTTGGAGCCATGAGATCCGAGTTAGAATCCATGAGAGAAAACCAAGTTTGGAACTTGGTCGATCCACCTGATGGTGTGAAAACTATCGAGTGTAAATGGGTTTTTAAGAAAAAGATAGACGTTGATGGAAATGTTCACATCTATAAGGCACGATTGGTGGCGAAAGGTTTCAGGCAAATTCAAGGTGTTGATTATGATGAAACGTTTTCGCCCGTCGCAATGCTAAAGTCTATTCGGATTCTCCTAGCAATTGCTGCATATTTCGACTATGAGATATGGCAAATAGATGTCAAAACGGCTTTCCTTAATGGAAACCTAAGTGAGGATGTGTACATGACACAGCCTGAAGGTTTTGTCAATCCGAAAAATGCTGGGAAGATTTGCAAGCTGCAAAAGTCCATCTATGGACTAAAGCAAGCTTCTCGGAGTTGGAATCTTCGTTTTGATGAAGTGATCAAAGGGTTTGATTTCATCAAGAATGAAGAAGAGCCTTGTGTTTACAAAAGGACTAGTGGGAGCGCACTTGTGTTTCTGGTCTTATATGTGGATGACATATTATTGATCGGAAATAATATTCCAATGCTCGATGCTGTCAAATCTTCATTGCAAAAGAGTTTTTCAATGAAAGATTTAGGAGAGGTAGCATACATATTGGGCATAAAGATCTATAGAGATAGGTCGAAAAGACTAATCGGATTAAGCCAGAGCACGTACATTGACAAGGTATTGAATCGGTTCAATATGCAAGATTCCAAGAAAGGTTTCTTGCCAATGTCACATGGTATCACTCTCAGCAAGAATCAATGTCCTAAGACATCTGATGAGCTCGAGAGGATGAGTGCGATCCCGTATGCTTCTGCTATCGGGTCCATCATGTATGCTATGTTTTGTACACGCCCAGATGTCTCCTATGCTCTAAGTGTTACGAGCAGATATCAATCAAACCCAGGTGAATGTCACTGGGCTATAGTAAAGAGTATCCTCAAGTACATGAGAAGAACTAAGGATATGTTCCTAGTCTATGGAGGTGAGGAGGAGCTCGTTGTAAATGGTTACACCGATGCTAGCTTCCAAACCGACAAGGACGACTCGAGATCGCAGTCTGGTTTTGTGTTTTGCCTTAATGGAGGTGCGGTGAGTTGGAAGAGTTCCAAGCAAGAAACGGTTGCTGATTCCACAACGGAGGCCGAGTATATCGCAGCTTCGGAAGCTGCAAAAGAGGCTGTTTGGATCAGAAAATTTGTTTCTGAGTTGGGTGTGGTCCCTAGTGCGTCCAGTCCAATGGACCTCTATTGTGACAATAGTGGTGCCATTGCACAAGCCAAGGAGCCTAGGTCGCACCAGAAGTCCAAGCACATACTTCGGCGCTATCATCTCATTCGAGAGATTATTGATAGAGGTGATGTAAAGATATGCAAGGTGCACACGGATTCGAATATTGCTGATCCGTTGACGAAGCCTCTCCCACAGCCCAAGCATGAGGCACACTTGAGCTCTATGGGTATTAGATACTTGCGGGATAGACTCTAGTGCATGTGAGAGAATGTGTTCTGTCTATGCTAATGTACTTTTGGATAATTGTTATCTGGTTCCATGAATAATTATCATTTACATTGATCAGCAAGTATGTGACTTGTTTGTGAAACTCTTTGTTTTTATGATGTTATTCTAAATAGTCCCTAATCTCATATCATTGTGTGGGACAATAATGATTTATAGATTAGCACATTTGACTGAATGATGATCATGTTTCACGGATCATAGATATGGAGATATCAATCAGTAATGTGGACACATGTTAGAGAACATGATGTTGGATAGACCCACCCTGAGATACTGCTGGGATTGTTATTTTTAATGTGCCATCAGTTGTTATCTCAAATGGTGTACCTACAGAATCCTTTGACCTGAGATCATCATTGATTCCAGAATGTGTAGTAACACACTTAGGGGCTTCCAAACGCTATTCCGTAACTGGGTAGTTATAAAGGTTGCTTTCGGGTATGTTATGAAACATGTCGTGGGATGTGAGTGATCAAGATGGAATTTACCCCTCCTAAATAACGGGAGAGATATCTCTGGGCCCCTCGAGGTAGTTGGATTGGAAAGTGCATGGCCATGCCAATGTGATTAAAGAGTTAATCATGGTGAATCCACTATTTGATCGAGTGAATGGTCGAGCTATCACAAGGGTGGCACGAATCTCGCCTTGAGCTTGACTGGTATCGTGTGGTAAATGGATTGGTGCATGAGTATATCAAGGTTCAGCCGATATGATCTTTGTGTGCATTCGGGAGTCAATATGTCCTGCTAGGTACCGCTATTGACTTGCAATTCGGAAAAGGGTTTCCGGATAGCGGCCGTTTACACATGAACCTAACTGGTCACACACTTAAGGGGATGGAATATAAAACTTGTACTGACTCTAGTGCAAGTGGGAGATTGTTGGTGATATGCCCTAGAGGCGATTGAGTTTGCGGATTGGATCTGCTAATGGGCTTTAATATTGATTAAAGGACCATTAGGGTTTAGAGTCATAATGGGCTTTAATGTTGATTAAAGGCCCATTAGCGTGCTCTATATAAGAATAGGCAGGGGCCAAGGCGCATAGAGTTTTTTCAGAAACCCTAGCCGCCTCCTATTCCCGAACTCCCTTCGAAACCCTAGCCGGGCGCGCGGTGCTAGCACACCGGCGCACGGCGATTCCATCCTTGTACGTGTGGATACCGTAGAGGCGCTGCTACTATTGCAGTGCTGATCTACTCGGGACGTACTCGCGAGTACTCGGAAGGTGCTCGGGACGTGCTCGGGACGAGGTTGACGATCGACTACTTGACGCGCACGACGTTGGATTGGTCTGCTCCAACTCTTCTTCCGCTGCACTGCTCGTCAAGTGGTAACGATTCATGATCCCCTACTCGCATGGCTTCCTGGTTGAACGCGGTAGAGAAAATTTATTTTGTGCTAGCGTAGCCTACCCGCAACCCTTCAAGTACACCACGATTCCTCCTTGAGATACCGGCTTGGGGCGCGGTTTCGCTCAAGGAGGGCTCCAGAGCATCCTTGGTCATGCCCTCTGGTACGGTTTTGGTTCAGAGCCCTGTGGCCTTGGTTGATGTTGTTGATATTTTGGTATTATCGCTACCACCCCCTTTGGGACCTAGAGTTATGAGCCACCTCAAAGCCCCTTTTCGTTGGGGGAGGGAGGCGTGTGATGATCCCGCCTACGAATGTGACTTCTCAAGGTTGATGCGGGAAGTCTCGGTAGTTCATGAGAGCCTCCGGTGGAGTTTTTACTCCTCTGCACGTGCATATTCCTCAAACATGCTCATGAGGACTTCCACCGTGCGTATGGGATACCGGTTCAGTCGATCGTATGGTGGTCCTTTGATCAGACCCTGGGTTGCGGCTTTGATAACCAAAGAGTCCGATATGCCCCTAATCTGGGCCTTGGTTTGGGAAAATATTCAGAATTAGTCTAGTGCCCAGAACCAACGTATGGCTACCCCTTCCAGGGCGAGAGGGAAGCATTTAGCCATGGTGGTCGGTTCACCTCCGCTGGCCTCTACGGCGAGGGCGTAGGAACGGATAAACTCATCAAGGTCTGAGTCGCCCTTGAACTTAGGTAGCTTCGGGGTCCGAAAGCCCTCCGAGAAGGGCGTAGTCTATAGGTCGGCCTGTAGGGGAGAGTCATAATCTTCTAGAGGATCCTTGTCACGCCAGCTCCAACTCTTCGGAAGTTGAACATGATAGGTCCTAGTGTCGAAGAGATCAACGACCCCGAGGGCCCGGGCTGGAACATCGTCAGTCGTCACGGGGGCGGCGATTGTCGTGCGGGTAGCTTGCTGCTCGACATGCAAGGCCGCTTGTAGCTCCTCCATATGGGCCAGGAGTGCAACTAGGCGCGATTGATGCTCTAGTGGAATGGTGTTTTCAGCTGTGACACCTGTAGTAGCCCTAGGGGCACACCGGGGGCCTCGCTATGCTATTGCTACTGGGCAATCGAGGAAGGGAGTCCTTCAACGCCGGCTATAGCTATGGTCGTGGCCAGGTCAGTGGTGGCCGTAAGGCCGTCGTTCCTCCCGGTTGGGGGCCGTCAATGGTATGGCCTATGCTTATTCGCCCAGACTTTTGCACAGGCGCGGCCGGGGCATCAGCCGTCATCGCTGCGGCCTTGATGGTCTTCTTCTTGGTAGCATCCTACCTATTTCAGCACTTCTGTGTCCGAATCCCCACGGACGATGCATTGTTGGCGCAAGAGATCATCTTACTTTAACAAGTACGGTGAGAGTTTCTTCTCAGGAGGAGACTTAAGCTTGGAGACGAAGTTTGAGAGAAGGAGCAGTGCAAATCTATTGGTAGTAGAAACAATTGGGGCTAGGGGTAGTATCACTACATGTATTTGTGTTTGTGTCTATCTATCCTCCTTCCCCCAGATGACCATGGCCCCCCTTTTATAGGGTTGTACGTAGCTTGGTGTACAAGTTATCACTATGTACAAATATCTAGGGTCTGGCTGAATTACATAGCCTTGTCCTGGATAACTACTTTTAACCCTGCATAGAAGACAAATATCTACCAAAGAAACATTACAGTACAAGCGGTTCCTGAGGGGTGAGACGATCATCAATTGTGGCCCGGCGCACTGCCAGGGTTGTCGGGATCACCTCCATTGTACTGTAGTATCAGGATAAGCACTACTTGCACCAGTGTTAATTGCCCGTCACTTACAGTCTTTCGAAAATATCAATTAACCGGATTTCTTCACATTCAGCAATATCACTCAAAGTTTACTCTTATTGTGAATTTGATTATATCATCTTTAGATAATTATGCCCCTGACCACCTATGGAGGGAAGGAGAGACACATTTAAATTCAAAGGGGAACCTATGTTATTCACCTATTTTTCATAGCTACCTAATTGTGGAGGTTAGTATTATTTGTGGATGCCAACAAAGTATCTGAAGATAGTTTTGAAGCACCTCAAGAAAAGTTGGAGTAAAACTTGTACCACCAAGAGCCATTTTATCCAAAGTAGAAAGGTAAATCTTCTAATTGTGTTGGTTCCTTTATGGTTCATTTGCTTGCTATACAGATGCATGTGTGGTTGACTAATCTTATTCTTATCATTGGTGTGCAGCATGGTTTCTGGATCCATGGCGTTCTTCAACAATAGATTAAGTATTGCTTAGTGGCTCATAAGTCAAGTTGTCGTATGGCAAGTCATGCCTAAGCAGTTCATTCTTTGCTCGTCTCTACTATCTACTCTAATACTTGACACGGAGACCGATTAATCTTTATTAAAAATATTGTGATCAAGCTTAGAACAAAGCTAGAGTTGCTATCTGCTTTGATTCATACCTTATTTTGTTCTAGATCTTGGCTTAGTGCATCTTCTCCTCCTATATTATGGTTACGAGAGGAACAGTGGATACAAGGTGTAGGGTAGGGTAGACAGGGCCGGCTCTGGGCTAGGGCAAGGGGTGCGGCTGCCCAGGGCCCAAGCCAGAGGGGGGCCCAAGTCTGCTGTAGTGCTGTACTTGCTGTTTTTTATTCTGTCCCAGTCTCCTGTGCGGGCGTGCAGCCAGGCCAGCAAGCCAGTAGCCCAGTACAAGCTGCTGTGCACATGCAGTCATACCGTCACCGTGATGGGCTGATGACTCGTATAGCTGTGATGTTGTTTGCCTACTTGCCTCGGCCGGTCGCCCTCGGTGCAAATCAGAAGCCCGCAGATTGCACACGGCACTCCGCACCGCACATCGCAACACCAGCGTCGAAGGGAATAGCCGCCAGCCGCCAGCCGGATCGGACAGCAGTCGCGCCGTGTGTTCGTGCCGTGCGGCTGTGCCGCCGATCGGCGATCGCCTATTCGGCTATTCGCGGATTCGCTTGCCTCGCCCTCGCGCTTGTCACCTTGTCGACTATCGTCTTCCGCGTGACTGGTGAGATCATCTTTATCCTATTTACTTATTTCGTTTGTGATTTGTCTGGACTTAATTTGTACGGTTATTCGGTTAGTATAACTATAGTATAAACTCAGAAAATACTATTGATTGTTATCTATTTAGTCCGCAAATTAAGTTGTTCGTTAACTAATAGATGATCCATTGCCCATTGGTTAGGTCGTTAGAGGTCTTGTTGCTTACTTTTCTTTCTAATTTTAGGTGTTAGAATGTTGCATAAGAAGCATTTGTCGGGTGCTGAGAAAAGGAAAAAAAGAAAACGAGAAGATCAGTTTATTGAATCGCAAAAGGGTGCTATACATAAGTTCTTTTCAGTTTCAAGTAATGTTGTCCCCGGTGATAATCCTGAAGAGGTAGATGATTGTAGTACAGAAGATCAAGGGCAGGAACCTAATCATAATTTAAATGTAGAAGTTGATGTCAATGAGTGTCACGTCCCAAATTCCATAATCACATAATTAAGCATAATTGTGCTTCTTAAGTATTATGTTTAATTTTGTGTAATTCATTTTGTGACACTGATGCAATTCGTTTGAAATCATTTGGATGAGAGAAAAAAATTCGGGAGAGAAAAAGATTGATTTCGTAGCAAAAATGAACCCTTTTCACTTACTTGTGGGCCCCACATGTGGGCCCCACATGTGGACCCACTCCTCACCCACCCTCTCTCTCATGTGGGCAGCAGCCCCACCTGCTCCCTCACTCCCATTCACGTGCCTCTCTCCTCTCCCAACCAGCCAAAGCAAGGGAGCAAGAGCTCACTCTCCCTCTCACTTCCTCTCTCCTTTCTCCCTCAAATCCGCGCTCTAGGAGCCGAATCAAGGTATGCATGTGGTACCATTGCGATCACAAGCTCACAAGCATTCCATTCCTCCAATTTGTTTGCTCATTCCCGAAGGATTTGAGCCGGATTTGGTGTCTTTTGGTGTTAGGGTTGAAATGTGAAGAACACCGGATTTCTTCGTCTCCCGAGCTTTTCCCCCCGTTTCCTCCTTCAATCGACGGTCCACAACCTCAGCAAAGGCCATTGGGTGAGTCCCCTAAACTCCCATGGCAAGAATCCGCCTTTTGGATGGTTGGATTTCGCATTTTGAGCTAGGATTGCGAAGTTCATGAGTTCTTGATGAATTAGAAGCAATAGCCGAGTTTTTGTAGATTTCAGCATATGCATGTTGTCCTATGTGGTAGAGGAAGTCAATGTGATGCTCTAGGTCCAAGTCCCCACTCCAAATGTCACCGGAATCGTTGCCGGTGAGCTCCCAAAGTGCCTCCGGCGACTCCCAGCGGTCTGACAGCCACCCCAGGCCGGTCAGACCGCCAGGGGCCAAAACTCTTTGTACTGGGGCGGTCTGACCGTGTTTCCGGCAGTCTAACCATGAGTCTTGGCGGTCTGACCGCCAGTGACCCTCGGTCTGACCGCTGTACACCCAGACAGCACATTTACTGCTTGCTGAAACTTGTAAAATTCATAATAAATTCTCTGTAGCTCCAAAAATTATGAAACAAATTTTGTTGGTTTCATAATAACCTACTCTACCTATTAAAAACATCTCCAGCCATGAAATAATTAATTAAATTTCTGAGATTAATTAATTAGGTTAAAGCTTCATTAATTCACCGTTAATTCATCACAAGTCCAAAATTGATTAATCCAATTTTTCTAGTTTCCTTATGACTTGTTCTATCTAGGAAAAATGTTTTCATCCATTATATGCATATTGTGGCATATATTTGCACTTCATTCATACTCATTGCATTGCACGCGTTGATCCTTTTTAGAGAACGTCGATCTGTCGATTCCGGAGGCCGAGGTCGATCCCGACGCGCCACACCTTTGTGAACCAGTGCATCAAGGCAAGCATCTATCATATTGCACCGTGTTAACTTGAAAGTCTAAAGTGTTATCTATGCTTATGTATGTATGCATGTGTCGGGCACCTTTGGGTAGAACCTATGCCGTTGCATTCTTCTACCTTGGTCACGAGTTCATGTATGTTCCTTGAAGCCTAGAGATGATGTCGATGTCTAAAGGTCTTCGCTATGCTTAGCAATGCTTAGGTATTTCGGTAGAAGTCGAACGACGGTGTTCTCCGTTGTTCGCGAGGATAGGATCTACTACTGTTTACAGTTACATGTTGATGGTGATGGTATGGTTGGTGAGTGGTGAGTATGAGACGAGGTGTGAGCGGTGCTAGGAGGGTGCTTAGCCTACCCGGATGTGGAGTTCCCCTGGGTAGGACGGTAGAGGAAAACCGGGCACCGTAGACCGTTTGCACCGGTTAAGCACCGATCGTCGGGGTTGTTGGCTTTAGCAGTTACCTTACTCACCACATGCCGATCTAATGGTAAGGCGAGCCGAATACCTTCGCAGCTGTGGCTTTGTGGGCGTGAACAACGACGGTGTGAGCGGACGGGCTTGTAAGCGGTACTAGTTTGCTCAGGGAGTAGTTCTAGTACCGCCGCACCGAGCGTTACATGCCCCACACGGTTGGAGCTGGTTGGGAAAGGTTGTCACGAGTACCCCCTTGTGTGCACTTTGGCCGGTGGCACAAGCCGAATGGTCCTTGTGTCGTGTGGGTCCAGGAGTATCCCCCTGCAGGGTGTATAAACATTTCGAAATGCCGCGCTCTCGGTCATGAGCATGCTATTGTTTCATCTGCACCGGTCGTAGAGTTCTCGTTGTGGTTTGTGGATGATGGAATGAGGTTGATGGGTGGGCATGTGATTTTGGTCTGGGTATGGTGGTTGGTGGTTCGAGTTGGTACTTGTTCACATTGATATACTTGTTGTTATTTTTATATATGCTCAGTTGTTGGTTATGGCAGGGTAGTTTCATACATGTTGGTTAAGCTAGTTGCTCACACAAACGTCCAGTTTGCTTACCGCTTAATTAACTTAACCATGTTAATTCTTGCTACCAGCTTAATGCATGATCCTTGGAGTCGGGAATATATATATACCCATACTGTGTAAGACTTGCAAGTACCTTCGTACTCAGGGTGCTGCCCTTAAGTTGATGCAGGTTCACAGGTTGGCGAGGAAGAGGCGGTGTTTGGCTACTTTGTGCCTGCCGATCAGGGTGGCGGGCAGGAGTAGCACATTCTACTCCAAACTCGGTGTTCTTGTTATGGAGCCTAAGGGCATGTGGCTCCATATCCTTTTGTTGTATAGTTTATATTCTTCCGATGCGTAGATCTTTTGTTGGTTAGGAGTTGAGGGGTTTTGTCTCCTCCTAGCTCGTTTTTGTTGTAAAATGTTGAAATCAGTTGCATGCTTAATACTTGTAATATAAATGTTTATTACTCGCTCTTTATTAAGCTATGTTGTGATGTACATGTTGGAAGGCATGTGTTGCGATCCTTGGGCACAAAACACGTGCCGGGACTGCCGGAGCGGTATTTTGATTAATCGTCGAGGTTGTGATTATGTTAATGATCCACCCGATGATTAGTTCGAATACTGTTTGGACGGGTCCTCACAATGAGGATGCTACAGGGGAACAAAATTTACCGCTTTCATCTGATACTGAAAATTCAAATGCTGATGAACAAAAAGATTCTCTATTAGCTATCTATGATCCTAGAACATGGGACAATCTTGACAATAGAGGAAGAGATATCTTAATTGAAAAAGGGCCTGTGAGAGAATTAAATTTGCAGTTCCCTTCGGATAGCAGTGGTAGACATTTTTCATATGCTTACTACTCCAGAAAGTTAAGTAATGGCGAGGTTGTTGATAGAAAGTGGTTGGTTTACTCTAAGCATGTGGACAAAGTTTACTGTTTTTGCTGCCGATTGTTCAAATCAAATCAGACCAAAACTTTATTGGCATATGATGGATTGAGGGACTGGAAGCATCTCAGTGGGAGACTCAAACAACATGAGAACAGTGTTGAGCATATAACAAACATGAATACTTGGAATGAACTTAGATTGAGGTTAAGTAAAAATCAGAGAATTGATGATGATTTGCAACGGGAAATTGCAAAGGAAAAAGAGCGTTGGAGACAGTTTTTGGTAAGAATAGTTTCTGCTGTAAAGTTTCTTGCTAAACATAATTTGGCCTTTCGAGGATCAAATGAGAAACTTTATCAGGATAACAATGGTAATTTTCTGGGCACAATTGAAATGATTGCTGAATTTGATTCTGTGATGCAAGAACACATTAGACGCATTCAAAATAATGAAATTCATCATCATTATCTTGGCCACAAATTCAGAATGAGTTAATTTCTCTTCTTGCTCATGTCGTGAAAAGTTTTATTTTAAGGATCATCAAGGATGCCAAGTATTTCTCTATTATCTTGGATTGTACCCCAGATGTGAGCCATGAAGAACAAATGACTCTAATTGTGCGGTGTGTCAATATGTCAAGTAACATTCCGAGAGTGGAGGAGTTCTTTCTAGAGTTCTTAAAGGTGGATGACACATCAGGATTGAGGCTTTTTAACGAATTGATGAATGCATTGGACTCTCTTGATTTGAATGTCGATGATGTGAGAGGTCAAGGTTATGACAATGGTTCTAATATGAAGGGAAAACACCAAGGTGTTCAGAAGCGTTTGCTTGAAATTAATCCAAGAGCATTATATATGCCATGTGCATGTCATAGTCTAAATCTCACTCTTTGTGATATGGCGAAATCTTGTAGCAAAGCTATTTCATTCTTCGGTGTTATACAACGGATATATGCATTGTTTTCATGTTCTACAAAAAGGTGAAAGATTTTGCTTGACAATGTTCCAAAACTAACTGTCAAATATTTATCTAATACTCGTTGGGAGAATCGAATAAACAGTGTCCAAGCTATCAGGTACCAAACTCCCCAAATAAGGTCAGCTTTGTTGGAACTAGAGATATCTTCTACTGATGACCCAAAAGCAGTGAGTGATGCTCAATCTTTGATAACTGCACTTGAGAATTTTGAATTTTTAGTTGGTATGGTTATTTGGCATGACATTTTATTTTCTATAAATATGGTGAGCAAGAAGTTGCAGTCTAAGATTGTGTGTATGGATGCTACTCTCAAACAAATCGAAGGGGTCATCTCATTTTTTAAGAGGTACAGAAATGGAGGCTTCACTTCTAGTATTGACATTGCAAAAGCCATTGCATCTGAATTGGATATAGAGCCAAAATTTACTACAAAACGTCAAGGTAAAAGAAAGAAGAATTTTGATGAAGAAAATGACCAAAATGAAGAACCACAATCAGCTATAGAATCATTCAGAGTTAATTACTTTCTAGTCATGATTGATGTTGCAATTGCTTCATTGACTATTCGATTTGAGCAGTTGAAGGCATTTGAAAATGTGTTTGGATTCTTATTCAACTCAAAAAATCTGAAGTCCTTGGATGATACTGATCTACGGAAATGTTGCACTACTTTTGTAGAAGCTTTTTCTCATGATAACTCATCTGATGTTGAGTTAAATGATTTTTTCTCTGAATTAAAAGTGCTGCAAGTAACTTTGCCAGATGGTTTGATGTCAGCACCTGAGATTCTTCAGTTCGTTACAGCTGTAGATTGCTATCCAAATGTCTCTATTGCCTATCGGATCCTCTTAACTGTACCTGTGACTGTAGCTTCAACTGAAAGAAGTTTCTCAAAATTAAAATTACTGAAAAACTATTTGAGGTCAACTATGTCACAGGAAAGATTGAATGGTTTGGCTATGTGCTGCATTGAGAAGAATATCTTGGACAACATTGATCTCGATATTGTCCTTAATGATTTTGCATCAAGAAATGCCCGAAGGAATTGTTTTTTATGAGAGACATTGGGTATTTATCGTCTCCTCTTTTGTGAAACATTGTCAATGGAGTCATTTGAGTTTGGTTCTCGTTCTTATTTGAGGTAATCATACTAGTTTTATTTTGCTGTTTTTTTAGTTTTTTATTGTACTATTGACATTATTCATCGAGAATTAAGAACATGTTGAAAGTTAACTCTTACTAGTTACTACTTGGTTTATCATGTTAGTAATGTTCATTTGTATCACTTTAAAGGATGAATGGTTTATAAACTATACAAGTGAAAAAATATTTAGCTTTAAGGGCCTATAGTGCCGAGTTCGTCCTAGGGCCCTCGAAATTGTAGAGCCGGCCCTGAGGGTAGATCACCCTCTAATCCTAGGCTTCTTCCGTAGACTAGAGGTTCTGATTGATACCAAGGGCAAATCACACTCTAATCGTCGGGCTTCTCCCACTAATGAGAAGAGACTCTAATCTAACCATCTAGGCAAAAGCACTTTTCTGAATTCTTCTTTCTAGACTCCCCTCTAACAAGGACTAGGCTACCTTTATATGAGAGGTTCCATCTAGCTAACTTAGGAAACTATGAAATAGACAATCACCTAGGATTCTCTAACCTTACCTAATACTAATCAACTAGATAATTTGCCTAAACTAAATTGACTATTTACATAACATAGATAACTTGACTAAACTAACTTAACTCTTTCCATAACAATTTCCATAACATCCTAATGACTGGTTGTTTTTTCTCGAACAAGTAGGAGAGCTATGTTTTTTCTTGAAAGGAAGGAACACCACGAGTATATTGATGATAGAAAAACGTATCACTCTGGGAGGAGTATCACAACATTCGCTGTGATGTGTGTTCTTTCTTGCTATGTCTATCTTTTTCTAGAGGACCATGGCCTCCTATTTATAGAGCCATGCATAGCTTAGCGTACAAGTTATCACAATGTACAAATATCTGGGATCTGACCAAACTATTAGGCCTTATCCCGGATAACTACTTTCTATCATATCGGGAAGATAAACATGCATCATGGTAATTATCATGATTCTTTCCCCCTGAAGGAGGCAGGATGGTTGCCAACTATAGCCTGTCGCCGCACTGTCAGGGGCGTCAGAGCAGGTACCATCATGCTGGCGTGTTAGAGCGGCATCCACTATCCTAGGCATGTAATGCCGATCACCTCCTTGCGGGCAAAGTACGACCTATTCTTCCCTTTTGGTAGATTTTTCCTGGGGCCTGATGACTCACCCAGTAATCTCCGGGAACCCGGCCAAGGCAGCGGGAAGCCCTGAGGCCTTGGGAGGCCGAGCCCTCGGGAGGCTGAGCTCCGGAAGGCCGGGGCTTCGGAAGGCAGAGGTTTTGAGAGGCCGAACTGATTAAGCCAAGGGGCCGTCAGGGGTCCTTGATAACGACCCCCAACAGTAGCCCCTTGCGAGGGTGGCCAGCGGCACGGTCGGGCCCACGGTTCCTTCAAAGCAGGGCCCCCGGCGGTCCCTGGCTTGTGGCTGATGGCTCGTGGTTCAAGAATCGCTTGGCTTGTTCGGGACGGTTTGACTCGAGTGATGGAACAGCATGTTGGATGATGTTGGCAACAGGGGGCATTGAATGCACCCTAGGGAGAGGTGTAGTCTTTCTCTATCAGGCGAGGTATGGGACGCGTGTCATCTTGTCATTAGGGGGGGGGGCAAGGGAGTCAGTTTCGTTCCCCCATGATTTCGGCTTGGCAGGCGAAAGGACGGCGCGTGCGCCCGCCACCTGGAAGGTGTGGCAGGAAGGGGCTTGCCCAGAGCAACACTTTCGTCAACTCCTCGTTCTCACCTGCCTTTGTCTTCAGCGCCTTTTGCCTTGTGTGAATTGTCCTTTGATCCCTACTCTTCTCTCTCTCGTAATCAAGCGCCTTTCGCCATCCTGCTGCGGTTCATATGGCTGACTTGAGTACCCCGAGTGAAGCCGAAACTCGGGCAGTGGGGCAGATGGCCAGAGTAGCCGCAGCAGGGACCCTCACATGGCACTGGCTTCCCCGCTGCTGATGGGACCGCCGCTAGGAGTGGAGCTCCGGCGTGCCAGCAAAAGCCACTCCCGGCAAACCACTATGCTCGGAGTGTCTATTATTGGTGACGAGGAGCTCGTCCGAATAGTTGGGGAGGGGAAGATTCCCTCCTGAGCTGTCGCTCGGGCTTCACTGGGCGAGGAGGTCCCGAAGCCCCTGGCCCATGAGGTCATGGTGTTTCAAGCCTTCTTCGAGGTGGGCCTAGGTTTTCCGTTGGTGCCGTTGCTTGAAGAGGTGCTCCTCCACTTCTACGTGGAGCTTTCACAGCTCCACGCCAACTCCATTGCCCACCTGGCCACCTTTGAGTGGGCCATGCAGGCGGAGGGTTGCGAAGGGAGGGCAGATTTCTTCGCGGCCCTCCACTTTGCCAGCTACTAGTTGAAGTTGATCAAGATCGAGTTGCCAGCTACTAGTTTCAGGAGTATCAACTTCCAGATACGGCTGCAGTATCGCGATGCCTTTTCCCAGTGAAGGCCATTAACGGACGGTGGTATACCAGCTGGTTACAGCGGTGGTTTTACTATAGCGTCAGCCCTGCATTGCCCCTTCGCTCCATGAACCAGGATATCGTGTATGTTTCGGAGCCAGAGATGGGGATTACGGACGACTAGTTCGCCTCACGGCTGGCCCTTCTCCGGAGGGTGGCCGAAAAGATGAGCATGCATGACCTCGTGGAGGAGTTCACCATGTTCCGCGTCCAGCCCCTTCAAACGGGCTGGAACTACGTTTTTGAGCAAGGTGCGGAAGAGTGGACGAAGGTGTATTCCAATCCGCCCGTCAGTGCTGGTGAGTTCCGTTTGTAGTTGGGTTCTCGATCTGCTGATGTGAGCCATCTTTTTTCTTCCAGAGAGCTGCCTCCCGCTGGAGCGTGCAGCGGAGATCACAGAGGTGATCCTAGCCCCCTACTCTCACAAAGCGAGAGCGGCAGATGGCCTTGTCACAGAGCTGGGAGCGGTACAATCGTATCTGCTTTTACCTTGGCGTGGGGCTCCGGCATGGCGGGATCCTCCAGAGCCTAGGGCTGCTGGAAAACGAGCGCGGGCAAGCCCCCATTCATGCGAGGATGCTCCAGGCCCAGCATCTAGAGGCTCACATACTGGTTCGATGGCCGAGTCGTCGGAGGTGCGCCTAGTTTGCAAGAAGCGCCTGAGGCGGGTTGGGAGCGTGAGCGATCAGTCCGGAGGCGAGGGCCAGGGTGGCGGCGTTGACTGGGGGAAGGACCGGGCCTCCCCGGATATTGCGGGTCACGGCCAAAGCCAATGGAGTGGTGTGGACTCCGTGGACTTTGACTCGGTATTGTTGACTCGGATGTTAAGGATGCTCTGGGTCCTCCTGTAAGAGGTTCAAGGGAACCAGGTGCAATTTTCTTCATTAGTCCTATCCTTTTTTTAGTCATGTGCGGGGATCTCAATTTGTGTTTCTCTTTTGTAGAGACCTTCGAGGTGGATGCGTTCTTGACTCAGTGGAGATCGGGGACTCCTCCGGACGGGTCTTCGAGGGCCGTCTCAGGGGACGTGGCCTCATTCCTGCAGGGCCCTGAGTCAGCTGGTGGTCCACCCGTGAAGGCTGGTGTCGGAGGCACTGTGCCCTCCACCGAGAGTCCCTTTGAAGTGGTTGAGGGGGGCCCTGGCCTCGGGGTCCTAATCCTGGATGACTTCGTGCTGTGCCCAGAGGCATTAAGGGCCTTTGCTGCGGCCTCCTCTCTACTCCGGTGTGGAGAGGTCGAGCGATTGTTGGCCCAATGTCCCCTAGAGGACCTGGAGGCGTGGTTGGTACCAGCGGCACTTCAGGTCGGTAGTATTAGTTATGATTTGCCGGGTCCGGTGTTGGGTCCTGAGTAGCTCATCTTGTGTTTTTCCATCTTTATGGTATCTTGTAGCAAGTAATTCTGACAATGGTTCTGGGAGGTGGCGGACACCAGGATTTGGAAGAGACCCGAAAACGGGTGGAGTCCATGGAGGGCCGTCTTCATGAGGAGATGGTGCTTCATGAGGGTGCGGAGGTTGAGGCGTGAAAGGCTGCCGAAGACCTCCGGCATGCGAAGGAGGTTGTGGATGCTGCCAACACAGCCCGCGTGTCCGCCGAGAGTAACGTTGACACCTTTCGGGCGGTGGTGGCAAATATGCGGTGAGAGCTAGAGGAGGTTCGGGCATCGGAGGGGGCACTACGTTCGGAGTGCCAGCAGTTAACGGTGCTTGCAACGGAGGTGGCTGGATTACCTCTGATGCCTTGAGCGGCCTAGGGGCTCGGTGTCTGCCACTGCCCTCCGACTCGGAGGCATCGGTCGTGCTGCTCTTGTGGCTTCAGTCCGCTGCGAAGCTTATGGTTAGGGCTGCGGTGATCTATGTGAGGTCCAACGCTCGTGTGGCCGCAGCGCTTCAGTTGACCCTGCTGCACCAGGCGGGGGTTGGTCCCTTCGAAGCTCTGGAGCGGCAGGTGCCGGACTCTTTGGTCGAGGCCTTACAGCCAGAGGCACCTCCGACGGAGATTTGCGTAGCCCTGGAGAGCTTCCATCGCGGTGTATGGGGGAAGCATGGCTGGAGCGTGATGTTGTGCTTCATGGCTGGTCAGGGGACCCTGGGTGCCTCAGGGTCCTTCGCCCGAGTTCTTCATTGGGAGGTCAGGTGCTTCATCTGGGGCCTATGGGCGCTTCGCGGCCCTCTGGGGGAGCTTTGTCTGGCGTTGTTGCCCTGCCGGAGCTGAGCGTGGATGCCCCGAAGTTGTAGCTCTGCCGTGGCTGCCTTTGTTTTCTTTTCTTTCCCGGGGAGGGGGGTCGAGTTCTAGTATGTTGACTGCCTCCTTCTACTTCATGTATATAATCTTTCCTTTATTTGATGGAAACCGCGCCTGTATTCCTATGGTTTACCTCTATTGTTTATGGAATGTTTATGCCTTTGAGTTTTAACTGCATTCTGCTCTGCGTGTATAGGTATGGCAGCCCGAGGCCGGAGGAGGTCTCATCTATACCTTGGATAGTGCCTCTGGGGAGGGATCAAGTGCGTCTAGTGCGTCAGGGGCTACTCTGTTTGTTCATCGGGGAGTCGTTTCGTTATGCCCCATGATCCTGAGGGGCTTATTGACCTACAGGTCGCCTACGTCTTGGTTAAGGTCAAGCCAGAGGATCCCCCTTTGTCCGCCTGATGTATGTTTTACCACAAGAGATGACTGGTGTATGGCTCGAACGGCCCGAGAGGTTGCCAGCTCATGCTTCTTATGACGCTTCGTCTTTCACCAGGGTTCTGACAGAAGGGTGCCCTCGAAAATCCACAAGTCTATCTTGGGTGAGGTGAAGGTAGAGGAGGCACAGGCCACAGAGGCCTCGCCGACGGTGCAGGAAGAGGAACAACTGGACTTCTTGGCCTTCGACTCGTATCCCTTCCCGGTGGATCCTTTGTCTTCCAGAGGTCGAGTCTCTGTTTCGGGCAGTAGCCCTTCTTGCGGAGGGTGCTCATGTCGGCCTCCCGTGGGAGTCATCATGGACGACTCTCTAGGTCCCGCGGTGTGTCCGGGAGGCGTGGTGGTCGGGCACCCTCGTCTTCCCATAGTGGTACAGGGGGGCGTAGTAGGCTAGCCAGTTTGCTGGGCATAGATTCTATGTACAACGGTTAACTATTCTAAAAAGATCGTTTGTGTGTCATGTGTGTAAAACTTGCGTTGTGTGAGCTTGTTTTTTTTGTTTCTTTTCCTCTCCCTTTTTTATGATTGATCGCCCTACATTTTGCCTGTGCCCCTTGTCCCAGCCCCTTTCCATCCTGTGGCTACTCCGCGTTCACGAGGTGCGAGACTTCGAGGGGCATTGGAAGGGTCTAGTGATAGAGACTTTTAGTCGTGCTGGTATTGGGTTGTTTATCCCTCCGCCATGTTAGGCTGGCCCGGCCATAGAAATGACAGGGGGTGTTATGCCTATCCGGTATGAAGGCACTACCTTCAAGATGCCGGAGCGATTTTTGCCTATTCGCCATTTTAGGTTTGCTAGGCCCAAATGATGACGGACGGAATGCCTGTCCAGCACGGAGGCTTATGTCTTCAAGATGCTGGAGGGGTCATTGCCTATCCGCCATGTAGGTTAGCTAGACCTTAAAGATGACGGACGGAATGCCTTTCCAGCACAGAGGCTTAAGCCTTCAAGATGCTGGAGTGGTCTTTGCCTATCCGCCACGTAGGTTAGCGAGACCATAAAGATGGCGGACAGAATGCCTGTCCAGTACGGAGGCTTATGCCTTCAAGATGCTGGAGCGTTCTGTGCCTATCTGCCATGTAGGATGGCGAGACCTTAAAGATGTAGACGGAATGCCCGTCCAGCACGAAGGCTTATGCCTTCAAGATGCTGGGGGCCTATGTATTTGCATGACCCCTGCGGATTTTACCCTACCTACACCCAGAGCCAATCCCCTAGCGGTCCTGCCACCACGCCGCAGAACAGGAGCTCGTGTGGAACCTTGGATTTACCGAATCTGGAAAATTCCTGAATGATCAACTGAAATATATAAAAAATGAATTTAGGATTATTGCGTATATGTTTGAATGTTTTTCATTGGAAAAACCAACGCCGACGTCAAGATCAGTCTCCTTTCTCTTTTGGGAGCAGAGCTAAAAAAGATGGGAAATTCCAATGATTCTTCGTTCATTAGAATGTCGATTCCTCACAATGGCTCTTTGTGATGCTGCGGAACCATGGCAATTAGGATCTCAAGACGCAACCTATGATGCAAGGAATCATTGACTGACATCACGATATCTTTTTCTTTCTCATTCCGATTTTGGTTTTCGTATCATGACGGTTTATTTATTACCAAATATACGTATTTTGAATTCTTTTCAGTCAGGACAGTTCAAAGGCACGAGAGACATGGAAAACGGAAAAGCTTCTCAAACCAGAGTGGGTCTTTTTTTTCTCTTTGGAGAGGACTGAGCCTGGGGTTCTCTATACATAGTATTTATGGAGGGTCTCTGCGTTCCAACTATGTTCGACAGGGGTCCCCTCTGTATCGATCAGTTGGTAGGAGTCGGGTCTGTTAGACTTCACGACCAGGTTTGGGCATTCCCATTTGTTGCGTAGCTTTCTTGGGGCTAGGGTGCATCAAAGCACTAGTTCTCCGGGTTTGACGTTTTGTGGTGCAACCCTTGGATCGTACCAGGCCTTAGTTTTCTTAATGTAGTAATCTAGGTTCTGAATGGCATGGAGGCACGTGCCTTTGGAAAGGTCGAGGAAGAGCTCCCTTTCTCTGTCAGTTTGCAGAAGTTGTACCATGAGTGAGCAGGCCTTGATCTCGGTGGGGGTCATGGCTTCGTCTCCGTACAGAAGGCGAAAGGGTGTGAACCCGATGGCCCGCATGACAGTGGTGTGGAGGGACCATAAAACCTTGGGTAGTTCGTCGACCCATAGGCCTCGAGCTAAGCCGACGAGGCAGCGATTTAGGCCAAAGAGGATGTTGTCGTTGGCCCTTTCGACAGCTTCATGGGACTGAGGGTGTCGAACTGCTACGAAGTATAATTCAATGCCGAGGTCATCACAGAACTGTCTAAAAGGCCCAGAGTCAAATTGCATGCTGTTGTCCATCGTGAGCTATCGTGGGACACCGAAGTGGCAGATTATGTTCTTCCAAAAGAATTTCTGGATATTTTTTTGATGTGATTGCAGTGAGGGGTTTAGCCTCGACCCATTTGGAGAAGTATTCCAATGCTACCACGGCGTACTGAAGGTTTCTTTTGGCGCGAGGAAATGGACCAATGAGGTCCATACCCCAACGAGCTAGGGGCCAAATAGGGGCGATTGGTTGCAAGGGGATTGGAGATCGGTGGTTGGAGATTGGTGGCTTTGGTGTCCCATCCATTGGCATCCTTGGCAAGTGCGGACGAGTTCTTCTGCATCGGACATGATCGTAGGCAAATGGAGCCCCTGGCGAAGTGCCTTATCGGCTAGAGAACAAGGCGCTATATGATTGCCGCAAAGGCCTTCGTGTATTTCCCTGATGAGGTCAGTTCCTTCTTGTTTAGTAATGCATCGAAGGAGGGGAGAGTAGACACCTGTCTTGTAAAGGGCGTCATTTATGAGATGGTAGCCCCTGGCATGATGCTGGATGCGGCGGAGTGCAATTGGGTCATTTGGTTATGCTGTTCCTCTCAGGAAGGATAGGAGGGGGGCCCTCCAGTCCGCAGTTTGGATGGGGAGGATGGCGACGGCTGTCTCGTCAGGAGCTCTAGTGGTCAGCTGGTGCAGGGTCTCGAGGAAGGTGCCTATTAGTGGGTCTTTACTCGTGGCTGGGGCCTTTGCTAAGGCGTCTGCCTGATTGTTGTCCACCTGCGGAATGCTTCGTATTGATATCCCGCAAAAGTGTGCCTCGGCCTTGTGAATGGCCTCAAGGTATGTTATCATCTCTGGATGCCGGACTTGGAAGTCCTTATTGACATGACCGGCGATGATCTGAGAGTCGATTCGGATGATGACTCGTGCTGCTCCTAAGGCCTAGGCCTTTCGGAGGCCTAAAAGGACGGCCTCGTATTCGGCTATGTTGTTGGTCGTCTTGAAATCTAGGCGAGCAGCATATTGAACCTGCTGGCCTGTGGGGGAGATGAGGACCATGCCAGCTCTGGCGCCTGTGGAGTAGTATGCTCCGTCAGTGTAGATGGTCCAGATGTCTTGGGTGGGTGTAGTGGTGGGTTCGGTGGGTGCTGAGTCCATTCAACGATGAAGTCTGCCAAGATTTGGGATTTGACGGTGGTGCGGGCTAGAAACCTTATCACAAAGGGGGCTAACTCTACTGCCCACTTGCCGATGTGTCCCGTCGCCTCCCGGTTGCGAAACATGTCGCCAAGCGGGTATGAGGTTGGGACAGTGATATTGTAGGTAAGGAACTAGTGTCGGAGCTTGCGCGAGGCCATCAGCACGGCGTAGGCTATTTTTTTGAGCTCAGTGTAGTGTGTCTTGGCCCCGGCTAAGGCCTCCAAGACGTAGTATACAGCCCTTTGAGTGGGGCGACTATTACTTTTTCCTCTCGTACCAGGGCGACGCTGACGGCAGATGCGGAGACGGATAGGTACAAGAGTAGTCCTTCACCGGGGAGGGGCATCGCGATTGTTTTGAGGTGGGAAAGGTGTGCCTTTGCGGTATCGAATGCTGCCTGGCAGTCCGGTGTCCAGCTAAATGGCTCGGAGCCCCTTAGCATTTTAAACAAAGGGAGGTTGTGCTCAGCGGATTTTGCGAGGAAGCGACTGAGGGTCGCGAGAAGGCCAGTCAAGCATTGTACTTCTTTCGGATTGGCGGGAGGTGACATTTCTGTGATAGCATGAATCTTGCCTGGGTTGGCCTCGATGCCTCTTCAGGAGACAAGATATCCTAGCATTTTTCCACCTCTAGTGCCAAATACGCATTTTTCTGGGTTCAGCTCTACGCCAGTGGATCAGAGGCTGTTGAATGTTTCTTGTAGGTTGGCAACGTGGGTGGCTTCTAGTTGGCTTTTCACCACGATATCATCTACGTAGGCCTCGATGTTGCGGCCCAACTGCTATTGCAGCACCTTTTGTACTAGGCGAGAGAAGGTGGCCCCAGCATTTCGAAGACCAAAGGGCATCCGGACGTAGCAGTATACTTTGAAGGGGGTAATGAAGGTGGTCTTGTTCTCATCCTCCGTTGCCATCCCCACTTGGTGGTATCCGGGGTAGGCATTGAGGAAGCTTAGCATTTTGCAATCGGCTGTGGAATCCACCAGCTGGTTGATGCGGGGGAGAGGGTACGGATCCTGGGGGCATACTTTGTTTAATGACGTGAAATCGATGCACATACGCCATTTTTCGCTATGTTTCTTGACCAGGATGGTGTTGGAGATCCAATCAGAGTGGATGACCTCTCGGATAACACCAGCTCTCAGCAGCTTCTGGACTTCTTCTTTTGCGGCTCCTGCCCGCTGCAGAGAGAGCTTGCGAAGCCCCTGGCGTACGGGCCTTGCCTTCGGGTTGACATGGAGCGAGTGCTCATGATGCTACGGTCGACTCCTGGGAGGTCCTGCAGGAACCATGCGAATATGTCGAGGTTACTCCGTAAGACGACCAGAAGTTGGGTTTCATGCCCGGAGGTGAGGTCCGCCCCTATTCAGAAGGTTCGGCCAGGTTGGTCTTGGTGTATGGAGACCAGCTTTACGTCACCTTCTAGTTGTGGCCTCGTAGGGCAGCATTGCCCAGGGTGCACCGACGGAGGATCTTTCGAGTCCTCCTGTGTCATTGTGTGGATATGGCGACTGGGGAGCGGAGCAAGGTTCCCATACTCGATGCATCCAGCCAGGTCCTGGTCATCGTGGATGGTTATTAGCCCCTAGGGTCTGGGTAATTTTAGGCAGAGATAATTGTGATGGGGTACAACTTCGAATCTGTGCAGGGTCCCATCTCAGGATGGCTTTGTAGGCGTACGGTACATCTACAATGTCGAAGGTGATAACCTCGGACTATGATGCAAAGCCCTCACCGAAGATGACCAGGTTCTATCTGTCCTAGGGCGTTGAGGGGGGCCCACTGAATCCCTAGAGGGCTTTGCTGCTCGGTGAGAGCCGGCTTTGCGGAATTCGGAGTTGGTCAAAGGCATGCATGAATAGGAGGTCTGCCAAGCTGCCTGAGTTGATCAGTATTCTTCGGACCTCGACTTCGGCAATATTGGCTGAGATGACCAGGGCATCGGAGTGGGGAAATTTTACACCTTAGGAGTCATCGACTGTGAATGTTACAGGGGCGTTGGCCCAGTCGGGGGCCTATCGATGGATGCTAGTCGCTCTGATGTGTTGTATCCCGCGAGCGTAGTCTCGCTATTGTCGTTTCGATGTGACACTAGAGCTCCCTTTGCCGGTAATGGCGAGGACGATCTGTTGATCGTTTGCCCCGTGCTCCTTCGTCACTGTACCATTCTAGGGATGACTGGGGTGGTGAAGGTAGGGCCAGCTGTGGAGGATTCTGTAGGGCCAGGTGGTCGACCTTTCGGTTGGTCGATGGCCTGCGATCTTCGAACTGCCCGAGGGGCCCCACCGTTGGAGGCAAAGGCCGCCTGCCTCCTGAGGTACTCCTCGGAACGCTGGTTTGGGGCATGGCTTCGCTCGGGAGGCCTTTGGAGCATCCTCGACCGTGTCCCCTGGGGTGGCCTCTGTTCGAAGCCTCGCAGCTTGGGCTGATATTGCTGACGTTTCGGCGTTGTCATTGCCACCCTCTTTGGGACCCGACGGTAAGGACCTCCTCGGAGCTCCTTTTGGCACGGGAAGCCCCGCCAGCTTGTGAGTACCTTCGGCGGAGTTTTTCCTCCTCTGCCCGTGCATATTCCTCAAGCTTGCTCATGAGGACTTCTACCGTTCGTATTAAGCGTCGGTTTAGTCGATCATATAGAGGGCATTTGGCCAGGCTCTGCTCCTTCTTGCATTGGGCAGCTCCCTGGTCAACCCACAGGACCATCCATAGCTTCTCCATCTATACCAGGAGTGCCGCCAAGCGTGATTGCTGCTCGAGCGGAGCGGTGTTTCCGGTGGCAGCGCCGGCCACAGCCCCTAGGGACGCAGCGGGGGCCTCGCCTTCTTGCTGTTTGGTCCTTGGGGTTGAGAACCCTTCAGTGTCGCCTGCAGTTGTAGTTATGATTGGGTCAGTGGTGGCCGTAAGGTTCCCATTCCCCCTGGCTAGGGGGCGTTGTCTGTGGCGGCCGCGTATAGCCGGCTGAACTGCCCGCAGGCATGACTGGGGGGTCGGCCACTGCCGATGCGACCTTGGTGGCCTTTTTCTTGGGTGATATCCTACCTCTCTTAGCACTTCTGTGTTTGAATCCCTATGGACGGTGCCACTGTTGGAGCAAGAGTTCATATTGTTCCAGCAAGTACGACGAGAGTTTCTTCTAAGGAGGATACTCAAGCTTGGAGATGAAGTTTGAGAGGAAGGAAAACCATGAGTATATTGATGATAGAAAAATGTATCACTCTGGGAGGAGTATCACAACGTTCACTGTGATGCATGTTCTTTCTCGCTGTGTCCGTCTTTTCCCAGATGACCATGGCCTCCTATTTACAAGGCCATACGTAGCTTGGCGTACAAGTTATCATAATGTACAAATATCCGGGATCTGACAAAATTACTAGGCCTTATCCCGGATAACTACTTTCTATCCTATCGGGGAGATAAACATCCATCATGGTAATTATCATGATGCTTGCCCCCAGAATGAGGCTGGCCGGTTGCCAACTGCGGCCTGTCGCCGCACTATCAGGGGCATCAGAGCAGGTACCATCATGCCAAGGTGTCAGAGCGGCATCTACTAGCCTAGGCATTTAATGTTGGTCACCTCCTCGTAGGAAAAGTACGACCTGTACTTCCCTTTTGGCAGATTTTTTATGAGGCCTAATGACTCACCCAGTAACCTCCCGAAACCCGGCTCGGGTAGTGGGAAGCCCCGAGGCCTTGGGAGGTCGAGCCTTTGGGAGGCTGAGCTCCGGAAGGCCGAGGCCTTGGAGACCGAGCCTTCGGGAGGCTGAACTCTGGAAGGCCGGGGCTTCAGAAGGCAGAGGCTTGGAGAGGCTGAGCCTTTGGGAGGCTGAGCTCCGGAAGGCCAGGGCTTCGGAAGGCGGAGGTTTTGGGAGGCCGAGCCTTTGGGAGGCTAAGCTGAATAAGCCAAGGAGTCGTCAGGGGTCCTTGATAGCGACCCCCAACAACAACTAACTACGCCAAGATCAACTCGCATTGAGTTGCAACAACCCTTTAACACCCACGTCACACCAAAGTCGGGCCTCATCTCTAGCTTGGCATGAGACTTTGTGGACACTCAATGTCGCACCATTGAAGACACTCTCATTGTGGTGCCTCCATAACAACCAAACCCCTAGAATCACCAACGAGTTGAACCAACGCTTCATCGGTTTGGTAATCATATTGCGTGTCCTCACCCACCAATCACTAAAAAACACATCATCCGGCTGAGGAGAAACATCTGGGAGGCCAAGTCGTATGAACAGAAGGAACCTAACTTGTCTTTCAAAGACGCATGTGGTTAACATATGTTGAATGGATTCATCAGCATGATCACAAAGTGGGCATCTATCTATATGATGCAGTCCCCTTTTAGCCAAATGATCAACCGCCTAGTGACGATTATGGACAACTAGCCATAGGAAGAATTGGCACTTCATTGGAGCCCAGGTTTTCTAGATTAGTTTCCATGGTTCAAAACGAATAGCACCATGGAAGAAGGTGTTGTATGCTGATTTGGTCGAATACTATCCGGACTCTATAAACCTCCACCGGTGTTCATCATGTACGTCCGGCTGAATTATGACAATGGACAAAATATCCCATACATCTAGGTATTCTATGAGAGCACTAATGAAAGGTGCTCCTCAGATAACCTGAACCCAACGGAAACCAAGAAGAGCTTGTCGAATCATGCATTTATTAGCAATCTGCCTAGGGACTAGGGCTGCTAGACTAGGGGCAATATCAGAGATCACCTGCCCCTGAAGCCATATATTGATCCAAAATAGAGTGGTGCATGGACAGGCACATTAAAATCTGCCCAAGGCTTGTCAAGCTGTGTTTTTTGAAGCCAGAGCCAACACATTCGTAAGGCCCATCCAAGGGTTGTGAGATCATGGATGCCAAGCCTTCCAAGCTCCTGTGGCCTACAAACTTTTGCTCAAGCAATCATACAGTGAGCTCCATCAACTTGTTCTTTCCCCTTCCTGAGAAATCCACAGCATATTTTATCGATCGCCTTGACTACCCATTTTGGAAGGTCCATTGTGATGGCCTGATAAACTAGCATAGAGGTCAGCTCCACCTGAACCAAGATCGTCCGACCAGCACGAGTCAACAACCCCACTTTCCAATCTGGTAGATGATATGCAATCTTCCCAATAAATGATTGCAACTGCAGCTTTGTTGGTTTTTGATAGAAAGTGGACGACCTTGTGTAGTAGGGTGTTAAACACATCCATCACAAGGATACATAACATAGGGGATAAAGGGTCTCCCTGCCGTAACTCGTGCGACGTTGGAGCTCGATTCCTGGAACCCCATTGAGTAAAACCTTAGTAGTAGATGTCGCCAGTAGAGCATACATCATGTCACGCCTACTAGACCAAAGCCAAGTGTACGGTGAACTTCCAATAAGAATAGCCAAGAGACTGAGTCAAAGGCTTTTGCAATTGTCAAGCTTTAGAAGAATTCGAAGCTCCTTTCTATTGGTGTAAAAATCTTGTTGTTTGTTGGACAAGCAAAAAATTGTCTTGTATGCATCGACCTTTCACGAATGCACTCTGATTAGGAGAGACCTTCTGAAGTTTGCTTGAGAGCTGGTTTGCCATTATTTTGGCTAGAAGTTTAGCAAAGCTATGTATAAAACTAATGGACCTGTAATCATTCACTTGGACGGCATCATCTTTCTTGGGTAACAAGGTTAAGAATGTAGTGTTTAGCAGCCTTAGATTCCGAACATTTCCCTGTTGAAATTCTCTTACTGCTACCATGATTTCATGTTTGATGATTGGCCAACACCTTTTGTAAAATCTTCCGTCGAAATCATCAGGCCCAGGGGTCATGTATGATGGTTTCCCAAACTTCCTCCTCTATAAACGGCACATCAAAGAGCTCCATATCATGTGGCTGTAGCTGCAATTCATAGAGATCAAGTGAAAATGCTTGCTGTTCTGAAGAAACGAGCATGCTGAAATAAGAATCAAAGATGGCACGTTCCTCATCTTCATGGCTCATGAGGACTTGATCATTAGACAACAATTTTGGAATGAAAATTTTCTTTTGCGGTGCTTAGCATGGAGATGAAAAAAAAAGAAGTATAAGCATCCCCTTCTCTGAGCCACCCCAACCCAGAACGAAGTCGCGCTATCATGCGTTCCAGTGAAACCAGACCAAGACAATGTTTTTTCAAACTACATCAAAGCCATAGCTCATCTCCAATCAGCTACCTAGAAACTTGGGCAATCTCGAGCCGATGCACAATATCCTTGGCCAATAGAAGTTGTGAACGCATGTGTCCGATCTTCATCTGGCTCCAACTTTGCAGAGCACTTGTAAGTGCTTTAAATTTGATCGAAAGGGTTTCAATTGGGTCGTCCCTAGATGATGCAGTAGTCCAAGCACGAGAGCCTCATCCATGAAACCATCGAGCTTTGGCCAAAATGCTTCAAAATGAAATTGTAGCTTGCCGGTGTCAATGTCTTGCAGTCCAAGAAGCAAGGGACAGTGGTCAGATTCCTCTATTGCAATGCTTTGGAGCAAACAGTTTGGGAACATTTGTTCCTAATCAACCGAACAAATCAAGCATTACAAGCATAGGTGACTCTCTTTCATTTGACCATGTATATTTGCGACCAATGAGAGGGATTTCTTTGAGTTTGGTTTCATCAAGCAGGCGCTGGAAGCAGCCCATCATGGCACGATCAACATTTGGGTTGTTTTTGTCTTCCGAATGGTAAATGAGATTAAAATCCCCGACCGTGGCCCAAGGGCCCGAGCACTAAACGTGGATATCGTGCAACTCCTAAAGCAAAAGGAGTTTCTCAGCATTAGTTTGAGGATTGTAAGCGCTTGTCATCCACCACTTTTGCCCATCTGCAATTATGAATTGGACCGAGACAGAATATGTGTCAATCCTTGAAGATGTGACCCTGCAATACCCATCCTGCCAAGCAATGACCACACCTCGTCGAGTACCATCAATCGGTAGAAACACAAAATTACCGAACTCAGCACCAAGCATGGACGAACACTAGGTATTGGGAGATGTTTGCCAATTTTGTCTCTTGTAAACACACGATATCAAGTCTTGCAGAGTCAACCACAACTCGAACAACATCCCATTGCACACCTGAATTTAAGCTGCAGGCATTCCAAATCAAAATGTAAGTAGGGTTCATTGGATATCATGAAAAAATAACAACCAAGACGAGAATTAGCTAGTAGAGCACTGCGGCTGCATCAGCCTGCATGCACTCACAATCCTCCATGGCAGTCCACCAGAAGAGTGCCGCCAAGGCATAGATGTGAGTTCTGGTTAGCGGCTGATCGAACAATCTAGCATAGCCATCCTTGATCTATGTACTCATTGTGTCCGATGATACCGAGCATATGCATCACTGTCTTCATGGATTTCTTTGTCAAGGAGCTTGGAGACCAAACTCCAGCTTTCGCAATGCATCTGCTCCACCTAGGTGTGAAATCCAGCGGGAGCATTTTCTTGCGCCGTTTTTGAATATATGGAATTGGAAGCAAACCATCTATCGGCTTGGTGACTCTAGAGATGAAGGAAGTGCAGCCCGCAGATGATGTATGAGACGGGGTAGAACGCCGCATCATTGGAGCTTCAGCATGCAAAGAAGAGTTTGTGTCCTACCTAGCGTGTTGCGGGCTTGCTGCCATCGAGAGTATACCAGTATCCCTGTCGCAGGGAGAGATCTCAGCAAAGCAAGTTGCACATTGCGATGTTAGCCCCAACGTTGGCTCAGCCTAGGTAGATTGCTCAGTGGCTAAGGAGGGCTCCTCCAAAGATATGAACCCAGGAAACGGCAAAGGCCTAGGACTTACACTCCTATGTGTAGGGGTTGAAGTGGGTGAGCGACACCTCCAGCGTTTACCCATTGTTTGTTGTGGTGAACGGAGTAGCGGTGGGTCGATGTTGGAGGAGACTAGAGCTAGGATCACCAGCTTGTTGAGCACCCACCACATCTTTAGCAACGATCTGAGCTGGGTTGATCACAACATGATCGTTCTTGGTTTCCTCATGCTCCGATGTTGGAAGTTGTGCCGGTTTAGTCCTTGTCGGCCTTAGCTTTGCCATCCAAGCCGGCGTCTGAGTGGACTGGTTCCACTCTAAAGGAGGATACATTTGGCATGGTATCGGAGAAGAGAGTGCCGACACTACGTGAAAAAGGGATATGGGTGACGGGTGATAACATTCATGGGGGATGGGTACCGTACCCGTCACCTTAAACGTGTCACTGATGACTAGTCATTGGTGACGGGTACGGACCCGTCACCAATGATGAACAAAGGTGATAGGAAATAATTGTTACTCGTCACCTATGACTGTCTCCCATGTGCTGGGGAGAAATTTCTAGGTGACGGGTGAGCTCTTCACCCGTCACTTATATTTATAATAAGTGACAGGTAACTAAGTTACTATCACTTATGAATTCCTATCACCGTCTCTCATATGCTGGGGAGAAATTTATAGGTGAAGGGTGACTTCTACACCCATCACTTATGTTCTTTATAAGTAACTATGTTACCCATCACTTATGGCTTTCACCCATGTATTGGGAGAAGGACATAAGTGACGGGTTACCCGTCACTTATAAAAAATATAAGTGATGGGTAGACATTTTACCTGTCACTTATGTTTCTCTTGCTCGGTAGGAATGAGCTGTTTCCTGCCTGCATGTAACACCCTGATTTTCAGATTTCTCAAATTTCTAAAATTTTCCAAGATTATTGAATTGCTTCACCAGTAGTATAGGTTTAAAACCTATTTTCTTAATCAATCAATCAATATAGGTCAATATTTTGTGTGCATTGCATGCTGAGTTTTGCTAGGAGACTGGTAAATGCATTAAAGTTCTTTTTCTTTTCTTTCTCTTTGGTGTTTTGAGTGAAAAAGATTTTGAAAAGGTTTTTACAAAACTCAGTAGTGAATAAGTTAAGGATCTTAATGGTCGGAATTCAAAGTCTTTAAATTCATCATCTATTCAATCCTTGGTCATACCTGATCCTTCTCCAAGTCAATTCAAATCTTATCCAAATCCTTGTTTAAAGTCAATCTCTCCTCTTTCTCAAATTCTACCCAAATTCAAATTCAAATTCCTTTTCTACTCCTATTCTTGTTCAACCTCAATTTTTCGTTTCTTTTAAATTCACTCCAAGCTCAATTCAAATTCAAACCCTATTCAAATTTTGCTGAAAAAGTTTGTTTTCTAAACCCTAGATATAGCTAAAGTGTCTTTGGGCTCAATCTTGCTCAAGTCCAAACCCTTAGCCAAGTCTTCTAGATGGCCCAACAAAGGATCCATGAAATCTGTAAATTTTTACGGAGTCTTAGACAACCTCATCTTCTCATGAAGTTTCAGAGTTCAAAACGGCCTCAAATGGAAATATTGACAATACCAAAATTGTAGATCTCGTCGAGAGCTTCGATTTGAAACTATGAAAATCCTCTTTTGGATAATAGAGTAAGGAGTTATGGCCCCCAAAATCAGTGCTGCGCAGATAAGTCCGAGTTCAAATAGTTTACCTTGTGGTGCATTTTTGGAAATCAAGATGACGTTTTCAGAAGTTTCAATGGCTACCAAAGTTGTAGATCTTTTCTAGTACTATAATTTAGAATCAAGAAACGTCCAATTTAGAGTCCGGACAATGGAGTTATCATCCTCGGAATAGAGAGCTACAAAAAAGGAAATCGTAACCGACTCGAACTCGAATCCGATTCGTGTTTGGTTTGGACTCCACGTCAACCAGCCGCCCCTATCCCTATAAATATGAGTTGCACGCCCTCTCTTACCTCTATTCCATGGCCCCAAGCACTAGAAGTCGCTGCTGCCCTGTCCGTGTGTCACCGGAGCGCCGCCGTTCGCCGGAGTCACCGCCGCCGCCGCCTGTGATGCGCTACGTCATCTTCTCCGTGAATCCTCCTTCCTCGACCATCAAAACAAGGTGAGATTCCCTTCTTCTCCTTCCTTACTACTGTTTTAGTATCATACTAAGTCCCTAGCCAAGCCCTAGCCTCGGCCAAAGCCCGATCTACACCGCCACGGTCGTGGCCGTCGCGGACAGCCACGGGACAGCCACGCTGTAGCTGATTTGCATCGATGTTCCTGATCGACCAGAGGTCAAATCACCAAGCCCTTTCACCGGTGCATGTCCCATGATGTTCCCCACACCCTCACCAACCAGGTCGGCCAGTAGAGCAGCCAAACCACCGCAATCAAGGTCGACATACCCGCTGTCCGGTTTCTGGACGCGTTCTGTGCGCGCACCGGATTTGCATTCGCATTTCCCGTCAATCTGAAAGCCGTATGGATGCACCAACACATCACGGAGTGTCCCATGGAGTCTTGTACGTTATCCTAGGAGCACATCCCCGTTTGAGCAGCGACGCGACCAGGACGCCATTGCCAACCACAGCACGTCGCAGCCATCACCCGTCTCATCTATGCAGATTGTTTTTCCTCTCAGTGGATGATCTACTCAAAACTATGTCGTAGAATTGTTTTCCCGGGATATATGAACATCTTTGTTCAAACAGTATCATAAATTTCATAGCCAATCTCCTGGAACGCGAGCGTCTTCGTTCTTGAATTTGTTCGCGGTCACCACCAAATCTAGAAGCAGTCATTGCTGTTTTGCCGCTACCTTGGATAACACCTTCCAAAACCAACCATACCACTAAGTTAGTCTTTCTGCGTTCTACGCCATGCTTCCCTTGTTTCACTGAAACACCACTGAAGCCGACATCGATGTTTGTGGCCTCGTGCCCGATCGCCATCTCCGACGAAACCCGAACCACCACCACCACCACATAGAGTTACCAATAGTATCCTTAACCTAGAAGCGCAACCTTCGAACTTTTTGATCCATCATAGGTGGTTGATACTAGATCTCAGCGTATCCTTTCTTTCATCCAAGATGTTACTTGCATAGCATGCCAAGTCAGCGCCACATCATTCTCCTTAGCCTAGTCAGCGAAGTCTGGCCTGCCCTACACTTCTTGAATCTTGCGCAATAATGTTGTCAAGCCTGACACAGTGAATGTGCAATAAAGCTTTTCCCATAGGAAGATAGTTCTAGAAAATTAGCATTTCCTTTTCAGTCTAATCCATCCCCCGAAAGCTATTCTCTTTACATCTTAACTCTGATTTAGGCTATTCTTGTGTCTAAATGTTTGTAAAATTATCCCTATCCAACCATAGTGTTTTTAAAGTGTTTTGATGATATTTGGTATGTTGTTCTTAGTGTTTGCTTTGTGTTGTTTGTCGGTAGTTCTCACGATTAGTCGATAACGTTTCGGAGCAGTTCGAGTGACTTCAAGATCGAGATTTCGACAACACTGAGCAGCATTGGGAAAAAGGCAAGTGTCCTTGATCATCTTGAACCTATGTTTTTAAATGTTTGTTTTACAAAAATTGCATGCAGTGTCAATATGATGGGTAGACACCTATGTTAGGGTTTTTCCAAGATTTTCCCTTATCATCCCTTGGAACCTAGATGGTTTATGGTTAGGTATCTTTGGTGGGTAGATTGCTTAGCCATGCTTTTGGGATGTTGGGAAGTTTCATAATCTTGACTAATTAACATATGGAATAGTAGTGGTTAATTTGTTAATGGTCTAGAAACATGGAACCTTAGGCCTTGAGCAAAGTGGTTTTGATGGTTGTCATGGTTATGATGTTGGTTTAGTGTTTTCTCAAGTAACCTAAGTAAGGACCGGTTCGTGGAGCGACAACCCAAGAAGTAACGTACCAACCACGAGACTGATATGGGTAAGGCGTGACATACTGATTAGAGTCTATCCAGTGTGTGTTGTGTCAGTGCAAAAGGGGGCTTCTAGGTAGGAGTTGAACTCGCGTAAAGCCTAGCGGTGAAACTTAGTGGGCAGACACATACTAGATTAGTCTCTGGCTAGTGGCAAATGTCATGCAGTGATTCTTAGCGGCACACCACTAGCATGTTTTAAGTGTTTGCGCAACACGACAATATGGAATTTACTGACTCGTGGGGAAAGATAGACAACCTCTGCAGAGTGTAAAACTGTTATAACAGCCGTACTCACGGTTATAAGAGACTTGGATCCTCACATGATTAGATGGTTGTGGTTATGAGTTTGGTTGTGGTTATGGTTCTGGTACAGGGAGTACTAGATGGTTGTGGTTATGGTTCTGGTACAGAGTACTAGATGGTTGTGGTTATGGTTCTGGTGCAGGGAGTACTAGATGGTTGTGGTTTTGGTTATAGTACAGGGAGTACTAGATGGTTATGGTGTACAAGGTGGGGAGGCTTGTATGCTAGGTGTTGGACTGTATGTGTTACATTCACTTAATAATTGCTTAATGTTTTGAGTCCAAATATATTTTTATTACTCGTATTTATGCAAAAATGCCATTTGTTAGCCTATTCTTGGTATAAGCTTGCATATCATTACTTTCCCCCACTTGATGAGCGCGTTATGTGCTCACACTTGCTATTTTCCCTACACCATGCGACATGTGTGCTGCTGCTCAGTGAGTGAAGATGTTGAAAACTATCAAGACGAGGTTGTGACATTCTAGGCGCGTGTCTCCCAGTCGGTTGCATGCGGTGTTTTTGGGCACCAGTGCTTCTGTTCTGCTGCAGATATCTTCTTAGAAGACAATATATGTCAATTGCTATAAGAGTTTAACGTTTATTTAATAGAAGTATTGCTTTTGTTACTTCACCTGTGACGTCCTTATGTGCATTGAACATTCTTGGCACACATAAGCCGCATCTGGTTTTGGCCGTTAAAACCGGGTGTGACACTGCATCTTGGAATGTAGCCAGGATTTGGTAGCCGTCTTCTCCCTGCAAACAATAGCAACGCATCCAAATACATATCGACAAACACAGTTGTAGGAGTATTGCTTCATCACAGAATTGCAAATATTACAAAGTTCAAATGTATTCATTATAGAATCACAAATGTTACAAAGTTCCGATCAACTGATAATTACTTAAGACTTCACAACTTAAGGCTTCTTGAATAAATTAAAGCTCTTAGTAAGTGACTCTAAGTTGAATAGGGAGATAAATAAATGGCATGCACGGAGCCATGGTAGGGAGGAAGACGGCGCAAACCTTGATGACAGTGACAGGGTGATGGAGATGGGTCGGGGGGCGACTGCGCGTGGCAACGGCGATGGCGCATGGCGACGGCAACGGGGCGATGGCGACAGGTCGACGGCAACAGGTGGAGGGCGACAGTGATGGGTGGACAGCGATGGCTCGTGGCAGCGGGTGGAGGGCGATGGCGACGGCGAACCCTAGCTTGCGCAGGCAAAAAAGACTTAGGCAAAACAAGACTGCGTCTGCGGGGACTAGCTAGGGTTATATGCAAACCAGTCATAGGTGATGGGTGTTAATGTCACCCGTCACCTATAAGTATCACCTGTCACTTATTGTAATTAAAAGGTGATGGGTTAAGAATATCACCCGTCACCTTTTACTTCGACTCGGTCTGTACATATAAGTGATAGGTGACGGGTTATAAATGTCAGCCATCACTTATTGTAAGTAAAAGGTGACGGGTTATTAATATCACCCATCACCTTTTACTTCGACTCGGCCTGTACATATAAGTGATAGGTGACGGGTTATAAATATCACCCGTCACTTATTGTAAGTAAAAATTCAAATTTGACATTAATATTAAAAATTCAAATTTGACATTAATATTACAAATTCAAATAACTTGAAACTTAAAATTCAAATTCGACATTAACATTAACAATTCAAACAACTTAAAAGTCAAATTTGCCATTAATATTACAAATTTGACATTAATATTACAAATTTCTCATTAATATTACAAATTTAACACTGAAATTCAAATTCGTCGTTTTCGTGCTTTCTTGATACGGATCCCTTCGTTATGGTCGGGGCAGATGTATGGAGTTTCCTCGATCGGCGAAAGGCGTGGCACGACTACAGTAGTAAAAGGAGGAATTTCATCGAATTGATTTAACTCCTCCTCATCAACGACGTTTGCAACTCCGACGATGCGTCTTTTCCCAGCGAGAACCGCATGACATTTCTTCTTTGTTGTGTCAGTCACATAAAAGACTTGGTGAACATCTTTAGCAAGTATGAAGGGTTTAGACTTGTATCCGGCATGTTTGAGATCAACGCTAGTGAACCCATACTTGTCATTAGTGACACCCTTTGCCCCATGTACCCAACGGCACCGAAACAGGGCTACCTTGAATCCCAAGTAGTTCAGCTCCCAGATCTCCTCTATTTGACTGTAGTATATGCCCCTCAGCATGTCATTGTCATAAACATCTATACGGTCACCACTATTCTAGTATATGCTCTTCTCATCTGGGGCAACCGTGTAAAATGTGTATCCATTTATATCGTACCCTTGATATGCCGTAATTGTGTGTATAGGACCCGATGCCAGTTTTTTTATCAGAGCACTTGTAGGAGTACTTGATTGTTTGATTCGATCTTGGAACCAAGTCATAAACCTTCGCATATGTTGCCTCGCAAGCCAAGCTTTAGTCTGCCCTGGATTCTCTTCATCGACATATCGGCACACTTCGCTCATTTGTTGCAGCACGAAGAAATGAGCTTGGTCGTAAGCCATCGAATTAGCAGTTATTGCCATCTTCCCCAAAACTCCCACACTTACGAGCCTCCCCTCATGGCAAGACTTACGCATGCCAATTGGGTTATTTGGGTTAATGTAATTAACAAACCACTCCACTGCCTCCTCTGTCGCGTAACCCTGCACGATGCATCCCTCAGGAAAGGCTCGATTCCTTACGTACGACTTGAGAATGCCCATATATCTCTTGTATGGAAACATGTGATGCAGGAACACAAGGCCAAGGTAGTGTACCTCCTTCACGAGGTGAGTAGTGAGATGTACCAGGATATCGAAAATGATGGTGGGAAATACACCTCAAGAATATATAGAGTCTCAAAGTGTCTTCTTTCTAGCTCCTCCAGCGTGTCTAGATCGAGCACCTTTTGTTCAATTGCATTGATGAAAAAACACAGGCTCATGATAGCCTCGTGAACCTTTATTGGGAGGATGTTCCTAATTGCTACCGCAAGCAGTGACGTCATCATCACATGGCAATCATGGGACTTCATCATGGTGAAATTCATTTTTAGCTCTTTCACCGAGACAAGTCTTGCGATGTTGGACGAGTAACCAGAGGAAACTTTCACACTGTGCAAGAACTCGCAGAATTCTTTTTTCTCCTTCCTAGAGAGAGTGATAGCTACTGGGGGTAGGTGTTTTCCTTCGTCCGTATCTTGTGCATGGAGCTCCGGCCTTAAGCCCATTTCTTCAAGGTCAGCTCGTGCGTTCTCATGATCCTTTCCTTTTCCCTTCATTTGGAGCAATGTACTGATCAGACTCTCGCAGATATTCTTCTTTACATGCATGTTGTCGATAGAGTGACGAACATCTAATTTTTCCCAATACTCTAGCTCGAATAGTATTGATTTCTTGTTCCACATTTCGAACTATTCATCATCATTAGAGGATTGATTTCGCTTGCCAAGGACAACATTGATATTCTTAACCTGATTGTGGACATCTTCCCCGCTGAAATGCCTCGGAGGTAACGCTTTCTCGCTTGTGCCATCGAACTTCTTGTCCATGTTTCGATATAGGTGTTTCTTGGGAAGGAAACGTCGAATCCGCATCTATACTGTTTTCTTTGAGTTGTTCAACCTCAAACTACATGTGTCATCTAAGCAATGGGGGCATGCTTCACCTTTTCTTTTACTCTGTCCTGACAAGTTACGAAGTGATGGCAGATCATTGATGGTGATGAACAACATGGCGTGCAAGGTAAAGTACTCTTGCTTGTACTAATCCCAAAGCTTGACGCCTTACGACTAGAGTTTCTTAATATCATTGACTAAAGACCTGAGGTACACATCTATATCATTGCCAGGTTATTTCAGTCTTGATATCATGATCGACAACATAATATATTTCCTCTTGTTACAAAACAAGGGTGGAAGGTTGTAGATCGACAATACAACAGGCCAGGTGCTATGTGAGGTACTCATGTAACCGAATGGATTCATGCCATCTGTGCTCATAGCAAACCTAATATTTCTCAATTCTTCAGCGAACCAATCAAATATGGAATCAACAATTCGCCACTGAGCGGAATGCTGGGTGCCGTATCATTATGTCGTTCTTACGACCCTCCTGATGCCAACGCACCAATTGGGCCTCCTTTCTGTTGGCAAACAGACGCTTCAAATGGGGAATTACAGGAAAATACCACACCACCTTCCTAAGACCACCTTTACTTTTCTTTCCTTCGTAAATAAGATACAATCCTGCTTACATATATGTATTTTTTTCTATTTCTAGTCCTAAAGGACAAATTATCTTCTTCACATCGTAGATGCCCACGGGCATCAAGTTCCCCTCCTGTAGCATGTCACTTAGCAGATCCAGCAATGCTTCAAAACTCTTATCAATCCAACAAAGGGTTGCCTTCAGCTGTAGAAGCTTTGGGTTCCGAAAGATCCGTGTGTACTTCTCCTTACAGTTGGGATAACGGGGCGTTTTGGAATCCCACACAAATTCCTGGAATTTAGCAAACTCACCATTGTTATAATCGTCGTGCCGCTCAACATCCCGCACCATCTGGTCCACATTCTCCACAAAATCCTCGAGATCATTATCATTCAAACCTAATATGTCCTCATCCCTGAGATCATGATCCGTCGTGTAAGTCCTTGATCCACACTGTCAACATGGAGGGCCCGATCCATCTCTCCCTTGTTAAGGCCTTCTTCGCCATGTTTATTCCAACATGTATAATTCTCTTTAAATCCATGCATGACCAAGTGCACATAGATATTGTCTGGTTTCGGGAACTTCTTTTCATTGCTGCAGTCACAACATGGACAATACATTATCGTTATACCATGATCTTTCATATCCGCCAAGGCAGCACTCATGAAATGCTTCACCCCGCTCAGGTACTCCGCACAAGTCCGGATCTTGAGGTACATCCAACTTCTGTCCGTCATCTACAATTAATGTAAAAACATTCATTCTTAATTAATAATGACCTTAATTTCGTGGTTAAGCACGCGATTAAAAATTCCTAACAAATACACTAGATTTGTGGCATCTCGCGGTAGATCGGACAAACCTAGTACCAAATCTAACATAAATACAACTCACTTGTACTAAGATTTTGGATAAAGATGCAAAATGACCAATTACAACTCAAAGCACAACAAATCTATCAAATAGGGATTAGAGGAGAAGGAAAGGGGGAGATACAAACCTTCAAAGACCTAGCACCAATTCAAACTTAAAATTAACAAAATATTAGAGAGTCTCTAGTGGAACCGGAGAAAATCGCCAGAACTAAGCGCGCGATACTGTTGACAACTATTTGACCCGCACATTGGCTGACCAGCTCTTATAACAGATCTAAGTAATAAGTGACAGGTGATAATATTACCCGTCACTTATTATATCTCATAAGTGACGGGTCATATTTATTACTGGCCCAGAGAGACTCGTCACCTATGCCAAATCATAAGTGACGGGTCATACCATGGCTCGTCACCTATGACTGGTGCGGAGAGACCCGTCACTTATGACCAAGTTATAGGTGACGGGTTTATCCATTACCCGTCACTTATGCCATAGGTGACGGGTAATATTATGACCCGTCACCTATTACATGTTATAAGTGACGGGTATATACCCGGTCTCGATCAGAGACGACATAAGTGATGGGTAATATAATGACCTATTACTAAATTGTATCTTCTTTGTCCGTTTTTCACATAGTGTGACAAGAGGGTGCTAACAGCCCTATGGCTTTTACCATTCATATCCTCAATCACTGGACCAAAGGCACGAACAACAACATCCTGATCTTGGATGTCGACCATTGCAGATAGGCTTGCATCAACTGCCAACGTGCGCCACTGTGAATGTTGAGGGGAAGATTGCAAAGGAGGTGCTAAGGGAGTAGAACGCACCAAAACTTCATTGTCCTGGGCCGGCCTATGTGAAGCATAGGACTGAGACAAACCCGAATGTGGACACTCATTGTGGGGCAGAAGACCTAGAGCAAATGCGCAATCAATCGATGTGTGCTGGGGATTGAGGGCGCACTCATGAGCACCCACGACAAGCCATGCACCAGAGAGCGAGAGCGAAGGGGGGTCAAGCTGGGCCAAGCGAGAGGTAGGAGGCATCCTGCGTCGTGTGGGGCACCATGCAGAACGATGGCCATATGCAGAGCTGAGAATGCAGCATGGTGGGTCGCGACAATCTACCACTCTGTGATCCTTGGCCAGGCATCTAGGACATCTTCTGTTGGACTTCTTCTTAAAGAGGGCTCGAATTGCTGCAACATTGGGCCGATATGTGGTGGGGAAGTGTGGGACTTCACCGATCTGTTCAATTTTCCTTTCCACCACCAATATCTCTCCTTGACTTTCCACCAAATTGTCCGAAGACACGTTGTGGTGAGCGGCATTAACAAAACGTTCCTCTGCTCTGTGGCCGGCATGCTTGAATTCAATCTGTCCTTGGTCACCGTCCTCGTTGCTGCGCCCTTCCTACTACCGATGACACGGACTCGAAGCACCCCGCGACGTGCGGCGACATGGTGAAGAGCCGTGATGGGCACGATAGCTTCTCTCCCGATGTCCCAAACGGTGGCACCGAAAGAACCTGACCAGGGCCCAACAGTTGTGAACGCGGTGGTCCGACGCAAGGCAGACAAAGCAATGGCCTTGAGTCTTCTTGCGGAAGTAGAGGAGCGCCAGAGATTCTGCTTGGTGCGGATGTTGAGGTGACATGAAGCCAGTTTGAGTACACGACCAGGGTGCACGTCGTGGTACTCCCTTGGATGCCTCTCTCTCCTCCACCAGTAGTGTTCCTTGACTTGAGTGCAGACTGGATCATGTTGAAACCTCATTGGGTTGGTGGCCGTTGCATGCAGCGGCATTCGGGCGAAGGCATCGGCAAGTGAATGCGGAGCATGTCGATATGATAGGCATCAGAATCAACCTGCGAGGGCTAAGAGCGAAGCGAACGCTCTTCCCCTTGACCTCCCTTGTCAGCACTCTAAAGGCGGAGCGAAGGCGCAGTTCAGGAGGTTGGCGGTTGGATATACAAGTGGGAGAGGGGCGCTTGATGATTTCAGCGTAGGAGGGAGCCGGGCTGGTAGCACATTCGGGCGTGGCCGGCACCACAAGGTCATCGACCAGCTCCGGCAGGCGGGATCTGGGCGGAGGTGGCGGCGAGTCGATAAAGTATCCCCCGAAATCTAGAACTGCTTGGGAGGCGGTCGAGGTTGGGTGGTTTGGGAAGCTCTTAATCTGGATGCTAGAAGGCTGCTAGGGTGGTAGGGGATATTTTGATATATTTGCACTTTGTTGCTCTCGTCGTGCACGGGGTGTTGAGTAAGATTTATGCACTAAATTGCAAGTTCCGATAACTTTAGAGACTAAACTGCAGCAGTACAGTTCCAAGCACAGCTGTTTTGCTGTTGGCTAGGAACTTGAACTTGATTGTATCTTTGGACATGACCTTGTGGTTTTTATGGCCTTTGCGGGTAGAGAGTGTGGGATGGATTCTGAATGATCAGCCTTATTGAATATATATGGACCATTTTACCTATCGTACCTTTCTCCAATTCTTTTGGAGTTTCTTCCTATGCTTCTCCATTTGTCAAGGCTTAATTTCATCTTTGCTTACTTTTAGAAAATTCTCCTTTTTATTTGGCTTCAACTGCTGGAAGCTGCTCTTTGGTAAGCATGAAGAAGGCTTGAAAAAGTTTCCTTGCCTTGACGATCGCTAAGGAATGTGTACTAACAATCTCACAACAATTTGCAAATTTCACTTTTGAAGTTAGTTTGATAGACGCCAAACAAAGCATACAGTACTTTAGTACATCCTATATTTCTATACACCAATAAATAAACAAGCATGTGCTGTGGCTTAAGCTAGTGCCAGCTTTTGGGCTATAGAATCCTCCTCCACTAAAAAGTAGCAAATTTATTGGAATGAAGGAGTGTATCTCCTAATAAATACATGGAACAACATCACGAGGTTATCAACCGTAAGTCGATCTTGTGTTCAATAGAAGCTATATGTTTCTTTGATTCAGTGGAGATATATCTTTAGCAGTCAATTAGACAAGTAAGAATCAGAGTGCCTAGACAGATGTCATTCATGATTATTTGATCCAAATAAATGTGTAAGTTAATATTATGTCACACCCGGTTTTTCAAAAAAATCACCAGGTGCAATCCACATATATGTTAGGATCCATTTCTTCATACACGCGGTGACATATAAGTGATATACAGTTTTATATCGAACAAAAACAACTTTATTGAAATAAATACCAGAGTTTACAAGACAGTAGCGGAAGAACACAAGAGAACTCTTATGGATCTTCTGGGCACACCACAAGCAATCTACTCGAAGCAATATGACCTGGAACACTACATCTCTTATCAACGGTCTTCAGCTTCCTTTATCTTCTTGTAGTCTTCTCCAACTGAGCATCATTTATTATTATAGATATAGCAAGTGTGAGTACATATCATACTCTGCAAGTGTAGAAAGGTATGATATGAGGGCTTTAGTCAAGAAAAGATTAAACACTGGTGTACTGTACTAAACAACCTTAACTTCTCATTCTAAGAAACAGGCATCATATTTACTGAGTGTGAAGACACAACTTAAGCAAGAGGAATAGCTTATCGGATTCCATCCGACAACCAAACTCACCAGATATCCCATATACGGCTACCAAAACTCACTAGGTAATCCCATTGTCTGGCTACCCGACCACCCATACCAGAACCCTGATCCCAACTAATCAAGAAGAAGTCCAAGCCCGCTCTTGACCGTGAGCACGGCTGATCGATCAGTTTGATACTCTGTAGATTTTGCACACTTTACCCACGAGTCGTGATCAACTCTTTTACCGGTACACATCAGTACCTTACACACTTCCAAGGTGTGCGCCAAGGGATCGCTACAAGGCTGTTACAAAGCTCCCGCCATCCCGTAAACAACCACTAAGGTTTCACTTCTAACAGATGATTACATTGCTGCAGAAGCCCCCTCTTGTACCACTCAACCGTCCACTGGTGCTCATCGAACCAGAGGGGTGGCTAATTAATTGGTCAAGTCATACTCATATAATCCTCATGGTTGCGCTGTTTAGCCTGGTTACATATTCAAGAACCAGTCCTTAGAATCTCACACAAGAACATACACATTCCCACCGTGCAGCACAATACATGCGTCTTCTTGTACCATCTCAAACCAACCATCTTGTTAGGATCCCTACACCATGTTGCTACAAAAGATTACCATACCCGCTTCATGTTGCATAACATTAGTCAAGTTTAACTCATAACCCAACCATGAAAGCAACTAGCATATCAACCCTTTATTCCCAAGACTCATCAATGGCAACAAGGAAAATGATACAAATACTAGTAAACCCTAATCATGGTAGACAAGCATGCATGAAGGATAAACAACTAACATAAATTCCTAAAATAGGTGCAAGATGTTCAAGGACACTTCCTTGGCTGCTGCTCCGTTATTTTCGTAAACTCGGTTCTGGCATATCTTGAAGTCTCGACTCTGTAGCTTATAGATTCTTCATGACACGTTGTATTCTGCTCAAAAGATATACCGACAAAAGAGAAAGCACAAAGCAACTAAGAAACAATACACCAAACAGAGATAATACATCATAAAAACACTATGGTTGGATAGGATATGATTTTAGAAGAATTTAGGTGCAAGAAATGCTCAAATCGGAGTTCAGAAGGAGGAGAATAGCCTTTCAGAAGATTAAATTAGGGTTAAAAGGAAAAGGAGATAGAATATTCTCTGGTAATATCCTCGATGAATTTGTGACATTATGCTGAAGGAAAACTCTAACTCTGGCGATGGCATGACATTGGCAGGGAAACAAATGAAGGCCTCGGTGCATGCGACGATAATAAGGTGATGGTGTGTCGGAATTTTAGGGTCTTGCTGGATAGGACACAAAAAGGATGTTCGATCAAGATGGTATGTGAGATCTTATTAAACCCTAACAGATAATTGGAATAGAGTGGAACAAGGTGATGGCCGGCGGTGGGCTCTCGGTGTCACCGGCGATGGAGGACACGGGCGACGGCGGTGGCGGTCACTAACGTCGATGTTGGGCAATAGTGAGTTTCAACAAATTGAGGAGAGTATTGTGTAGAACGCGAGAAGGCAAACTTGGTTTTATGGTTGGTCTTGGCAGAGGAGTTCTGAGGTAGCGGCAAAATAGTGATGAGCATTCCCATGTTCGGTGGTGGCCGCGCACAGAGATAGTGAAGAAGATGCTCACGTTCTCAGAGATAGATTATGAATTCAAGGAAAGCACTTGAACATAGAGCTTCAAATGTATAAGGAACACAATGCTAGGGTGTAGGTTTGGATAGAAATTCACCTGAAAAGGAGATCGATTGGTTCAAACTTTTGGTAAGATTGTGCAATGATATTGAAAGTTGAGATTGCGTTCTTGGTGGCGTCGCTACAGATCCGATTGAACCCTTATGAGTCCACATATAAGATGTGATGTAACACACCGTGATGTGGCCGGTGCATCAAAAGCACTACTGGATTGACCGGAACGCGAATGAACTTCGGGTGCACGCGCCAAACACACCCGGATAAGGGAGCAGCGACAACAACAACGTTGGCATCGATGCTCTCCTGGCTGAACCACTTTTAGGGATTGTAGAGGACAACCAGGGGCACATGCCAGTGAAAGGGATCGGTGATTGGAGCTCCAGTCCACCAGGGAATGCGGCTGACGTTCTAGGTTCGCAGGATGTGTGTGGCACTGGGTATCAAGGATTACGATGTCGATAACGGGAGCTCTATTCTAGATATGGACAAACCAATTTGGCAGGATGTATACGACTAGTAGAGGCATGTCTCGGCCAAAGGACTCATGGATTGGATTCTAGATCACCGGGGAACGCGATCTAAACCCACGCTGCACAGAACTCCAGATTGGGGCAATGGCACGGCGATCGTGATCTTGGTCGCTTCAGGGCTCTAATGGCAAAAAAGGTTGGAGAAAGTGTGTGGAACATCTAGGGGCACGTTCTGGACAAAGGGCATGGCAATCCGAGCTCTGATCGGCCGAGGAACGACGATACCATCCACAATGGCGCAGCTGTCCGCGACGGTGACGACTGTGGCAGCGCAGATCAAGCTTTGGCCGAGCTCGGGGTTTGGTTAGGGATCACAAATGGCATCCATACAGGGGAAAAGAGGAGGGTAAGGGACTAGTATGGGTCCTCACCTTACTGCAATGATCGGTGAAGAAGAATTCGGGGACACAACGATGGCACCGGCGGCGGCGGCACTTATCCCAATGGCGTCTTTGCTCCTCTGGCCAAACGAGATTTGTGTGAGGGATGATCTAGGGCATATATTGGTGAAAGATCAAGGTTTTTACCTGGACGGATCACCAGGAACACGGATGGCAACCGACGATGACATGACTGGACGCGACTTGCAGTGAGAACGGTGACCCATAGCAGCAACCTGGCGGCGTGGTGGAGTGGTGGCGTGCAGCTTGCAGCAGCATAGAGGGCTCCTTTTATATGCGTAGGGAGGGAGAGGGACGACCAAGCAACAAAGAGAAAATGGCTGGTCGGAGTTAAGGCCGTCGATTTCAGAATTTATTGGGGAGGGGAAACGGCTAGCTCAGGTTAAGGACAATAACTTCACTGTAATAACTCTAAATTCGACGTTTTTAAACTCTATCTTGTAGAACTCAAAAAGATATACAAATTTGGTATTCATTGGAATTCTAAAAATGCCATCTTGATTTCAAAAAATGTGCGACAATAAAAACTATTTGAATTCAGCCTTAACTGCGCAACACTGATCTCGCAGGCAATAACTCCTGGATCCGTTATCCAAATGCGGACTTCCATAGGTGCTCTTAGGAATGCTGTCACAAGGAATCCTCATTGCACAACATGCCTGCACACCGCGGGCACAGCAGGCCTAGGTCACTGCAGAGGCATCAAGCCCAGGTTTCCTGGAAGGCAGTTCATAGCCTCGATAGTGTGTAGATGCTGGTTATCAAGGGACTTCCATAACGTAGTTGCGGCGCCCCCGATGGATTTCTTCGGGAGTCATGACATGCCCACGCACCTGTAGGCATTGCTTGCCTAAACCTAAAGTCGCCTAGAAAGGTTTCCTGGAGGGTAGGCTTTGCCCTGGTAGGCAGTAGAGCCCACACACCTGCAGCAGCACAGCATGCCTAGGTCACCCAGAGGGCAGATTATGCCAAGGTGTCCTGGAAGGCATTACACAGCCTCGGTAGTATGGACACCGCATATCAAGGGATGACCTTCATGTGAGAATGCGGTGCTCTGAGGAATGCTATTGCAAGGAGTCCTCATTGCACGACATGCTTATATACTGCGAGCGCAGCATGCCTAGGTCATCGCGATGGCATCAAGCTTAGGTTTCCTAGAAGGTATTGCATAGCTTTAGTCGTATATGCCACGAACCAGGGCACACCCTTGGTGGACAGTGTTGCGGTGCACCCAGGTTATTTCCTCAGGAGCACGAGAAGCCTACACACCGCGGGTGTAGCATGCCTAGGTCACCTAGAAGGCAAGACTACCTAGGTTTCCTAGAAGGTATTGCGTAGCCCTAATAGTGTGTAGAGCCTTCGGCGTTAATACATGCCGAAGGGGATATAAAACCTCTGGAAAAAATAGAGAGTCTCACAAAAGGATACAAAACCTCCGGCAAAAACAGAGAGTCTTACAAAAGGATACCAAAACCTCTGGCAAAAACGGAGAGTCCTACCAAACCTCCAACAAAAATGGAGAGTCTTGCAAAACCTCTGCCAAAACGGAGAGGCTCCCAAAACCTCCTCAAGACGAAGAGTTTTGCAAAAGCTCCGGCAAAAACAAAGAGATTTCCGAAAACCTCCGTGAAGCGGAGCGTCTTACAAAAACCTCTAACAAATAGTCTTGCAAAACCTCCGCCAAAATGGAGAGACTCCCAAAACCTCCACAAGACAGAGAGTCTTGCAAAAGCTCCGGCAAATACGGAGAGACTTCCGAAAACCTCCGCGAGGCGGAGGGTCTTGCAAAACCTCCACCAAGATGGAGAGACTCCCAAAACCTCCGCAAGATGGAGAGTCTTACCAAACCTCCACCAGACGGAGAGGTTCCTAAAAACCTATCAGACAAAATCCACTAGCATCTTGAAGGCAAGCACCTTTGTACCAGAGGGGTGTGAAGCTGACTAGCCCCCGACAGGCATAGCCAACGGACCAAAGGGGTATAAATCCCCCTCCCCGCAGGATGAGGTATGGCCTGCATGACTCAAACATGTATGGTAATAGGTAAAGTCATTACCCTACAATCTCATCTGAAGATACGATTCATACGTCATTTATGAAGATCATGCTAACATTAAGTAAAAGCCCACTCTGTGTGGCACGAGAAATAGTATGGTATCCCCAGCTGGTTATTGCAGCGGCTAAGGACCTCCGGAGCTGGGTAGCGGCTAAAGACCTCCGGAGCCGGGCAGCGGCTAAGGACCCGAAGGGTCGAGGACCACCTCCGGAGCTTGTCTCCAAAGGTTCCAGATGGACTTCGCTAGGTTGGGAATCTGGAACAAATTTGGAACAAGGCCCTACCAGTGTTGAGCTCGTGGAGTACGTGATAACCAGAAACGACGAGGTCACCACCGCTTCACCCAGCCCTCCATAGTTACCCTACGTATCTGCCACCGCCAGACTCCCGAGGCCACCTCTTTCCCAGAAGGAACGAAACCGGTGATGATCTATGCGAAGGCTCGGTACGTCGGTCATCTAAAAAACTAGCCATCGCCTATGAATGGGATGAAGAAGCGTGGCTTGAAGGCACGAAGGCACATAGACATGCGGTTCCCTGCTCAAAGGATCCCTTTACACTTTGGCCCAAAAAGAGATACAATCGCCCCCGAAGGTCCAAATTATATTATTAAACAAATCATGCATCCGGAGGACACGTACAAAAGGCAAACAGTACAAAAGGCCGCTGCAGAGGAGACAAACCCCGAGAGAGCAAATGAGGGGGAGAAAGAGTACAAGGTGGAAGATAACTATGACCCATGGCAGGGCCATAGTCGAACGGCAAAACTGGGATGTCCATGAAGCACCCCCAAAAGGCCACCTTCGCCTCCTAGAGATTCTGGCAGGGGCCGCGCATGGAGCAGCGTATACACCTCATCCACGGCCTACCGCCACAGAAGCCGATGCCATAGCTGACCCTCGAGCTGTCAGAAGATGAGGAAGAAAATGAAGGGGCCACCGTTGAGTTCTCCTCCTGCTTGTTCCCATCCCTCACTGCGGAAGTCCGCTCCTCCTCATCACTCTCCCTTCACAGGAGATCCCAGTCAATCTCTGCATCGTCGACAAGAATATCGATGATCTCGACAGACATGGTCTCCTGAACTGGGGGTTGGGTAGGGGCAACAGGCAGCTATCCACCCCGCAGGGATGGAAGCTGGACGGCCACGGGCACCACCACCAATGGCCGAAACAGCCCAGCCCCAGTAGAAGAAGTCGAGATCATCGATGTTTCTGAAGATGATGTGGAGGAAGATGATGCCATATTCAAAGTCAAGTTAAGTGCTCGCTCGTGGGGTGGTGATAGATCCAGCCAGATGACCCCCGCTTTATACCCGGGCCAAGTGGCCATGTTCGCCCAGCAAGAGAAGCGTAACCAACGCAGTGTCGCCCCATGGCTTCCCTGATTAATCTCTGGGGGCCTATGGCCATATCCCGATCGTTCCACCGACACATGGCAACATCCCACGGCAACGCCTCGTTTTCTTACACGAATTTCCCGTCACATTAATGACCTAGACTCCTTTCGGTGCTTGCTAGGGGCGTCGGTGCAAAACCCTAGATGAACCAACGCATTATCCGGTCAGAAACGCGCCAGTGATACATTCCATCCTACTGTCCTCAAACTAGCAAATGTGGGGATTCCCTGATCCCACACGTAATCCCCGACTCTGACAAACTTAAATGGCGAGAAGACCCATCACCAAAAAAATTCCAAAGAATCTAAATCGACCTCGGCACGGACCGCTGAGTGCATCACCTCCACCGACACCCCTCCGACCTCCAGTCCCTATACCGCATACTCCAACTCCAACAGGCTCCGGAACGTACCTCCTCTGCTGATATGTCTTCGGTCTTCAACTCCGACTTTGACACAGGCTGCAACTTAGACCTCAGCATAACCCCAGGGTGTGCCGCCATCACCAATGTACAGCAACCATTGAGCTTCACCATCAATGCCAAAAGTTCCCACCGAAAAAACTCCTCAGGGACAAGGAGTGGTCTTCGGGCATTCTTGTTACAAACCCAGCCTGGAGTTGGTTTTCCTTTACATCCTCTCACCCCTCCAAATGTCGAGGCTAGAGAATTAGGGTGTACTGTTGGGGGAAAATAGACCAGCCTGAGGATAATGGTTGGCGATCGCTATCAAAGGTCCCTCCAGAGCCTTCGACCTCCGGACTCGGTAGGAGGCCCCATCCCTGGAGGCTACGAACCCCTTTGGGCCACCTCTCCGGCTCGTGCGTGGCCTTCTGAAGACTCGAAGCTATAGCAAGTACCCCCAGAGCCTTCAGCCTCTAAACTCAACAGGAGGCCTTATGCCCGGAGGCTGCAGACCCCTTCGGACTACCCCTCCAGTCCCCATGAGGCCTTCTGAAGCCTAAAGGCGCGACCGGCCTCTGAAGATAATATCAGGGAAGAAAGGACTCCCCCTCTGCAGTCGACCTAATGCGAGGTGACGGGCGATAAATACCGGTGCAAGTGGTGCTTATCCTGACACCCCAACACGATGCAAGCCATCCTGACACCCACAGCAGAACGACGCCAAGCCGTAATTGAGAACCGGCTCACCCCTCAGGGGGCAAAAACAAAAATAGTTACCACAGTAGATATTTATTTTCTATGTAAGGGTAAAAGGTAGTTATCCAGGATAAGGCCTAGTAATTCAGCCAGGTCCTATATATTTGTACATCGTGCTAACTTGTATACTAAGCTACGTACTGCCTTATAAATAAGGGGTCGTGGTCACTTGGAAGAAGAGGTCGGAAAAGGGCTCGCTCAACACAGCACGAAGGAGCATAATTACAAAGTTTTCCTGTGATACTCCCCCTACCCCGGTCCATATTTTTACTATCAGTACATTCGTTGTGTTCCTTCCTCTCAAACTTCATCTCCAAGCTTGAGTCTCCTCCTTAGAAGAAACTCTCACCGTACTTATTGGGGCAAGACGATCTCTTGCTCCAACAGTTCTAAATTTTACACTGATGTTCCCTAACTTATGCTCTTTATTTCATTTCTTTCTTAAAAAAAATAGAATAAACAAGTATGAGTTATGATTGCAGCAGCAAACATCTTTGACAAGCGATGTGCTGATGCAAAAGCATATATGACGAGATAGCTCGTTTGTACATAGAATTGCAAAAGATGCAAGAGGTTCTAAGACGCTTATTTGTTTGCTATCTAAGATGTAGGAAACAAATTCGCATGTTTTGTCTAATGAATTAGATGCTACAGATCCTGGAAATGAAGCATTGAAGATAAAGAGAACGGCAGTAGAAACAACACCGCCCAATTCTGATCTGTAAGGTTTGCAGTTCCGGTGTTATTTGTATGCTTGTTTTTCCATATCAACACATCTGTGCATGCAAGCCATGTGGAGGCAATCTTATGACATGTACTGCAAAAGTTAATGCAATCGAGGCTCGATTTGGTTGAGAAAAAAAGTAGCAAAAACAGCAATCAAAATCTGATGTGTGTGATGTGTCTAATTAGAGCATGTATGTTTTAGTTCTGTAAGGTGTTGTAACTTAGTTTTGTCATGCTTTCTCTTTATCTTACGCTGTTCCTGTAGTTTCCATACCGGTGCCATGTTTTCCATGTTCTCAGCATATTTCAGTATTACCATAACCTATGTCATTAGTTATATTTTTCTAGATCGAAATAGGCTCTATCAAACCATTGTCTCAGTAGACTGGACAAGCACCGGAACACAAACAAAGTATATGCGTCAACACATGATTGCACTACTACAGAAACCCACATAATAGCCGTCACCTTCAGTGCCGGTCCAAAGGAACCGGTACTAAAAGTGGTATCAGTGCCGGTTCTAAAACTCCCGCCCGCGATTGAGGGCCTGGAGTTAAGAACCGACACCGATAGTGGTGTTTCAGTACCGGTTCCTCTTTAAACCGGTACTGGTAGCATCTTACAGTATATATAGCCCATCTTCTTCCCCATCTCGATCTAGAACAGAGCCGCCGCCACCGCAGCCCAGTGTTACAGCGCCTCCTTGCCATTTTTTTTTGCAATTCAAGGTGTTTTTTTTTTTGCGTGGGAGCCTTCAAAATTTGGAGGAGTCAACTGTTTTAAGGTTAGTGAGATGATCTATATTTCATTTTTGGATAGATTACTTGGTAGATTGCTCTAGGGTTGCTGATGGATGGTGCTTGTTCCATGGTTATGGATTTAGAGATGTAGTTGAGATCTAATTTAGGTAAAGTTTGCAACTTTGTCGTTGTTAGATGTATAGAGATGATCTACATTTGATTCTTAGTTGGATTTTAGTTGCTAGATTGCTCTAGGTTTGAATTTAGGTGGTTGTTAGTTGGTGTTAAAATTTGGAATGAGCAAGAGCTCAAATATCCATATAAATTAGAGAAAGATCGCAATTTTATCATTGTAGATGATTTAACGAGTAGATTAAAAGTCACATGTAAATAGAGTTGGGTGCCTACATTAAAATCTAGGGACAGTTCCAATTTGCCACTCGTTGAACCGTTATTGCGATTCAAAAATTGCAAAAATACCGCTAGAACTGTCATTTGAGTGGCATCCTAAGAATTAAAAATCAGGGAGGTATTTGGAAAATATCCCTAAAATCTAGCTCTAATTTTCTAGTATGTGGATTGCGTATATTTTTAAAGTCATGAATTATAGTAATAATACAGTGGATTTCCTCTGTTAATTAATCAATATAGTGAATTTAACATGTACAGTGGATAAAATATTATGTTGTAGGGATGGCACGTCCACCCACGGGTCACAATCGGACTCGGCAGCCTTTGGAAGGCGGGTCCCCCGACCCGACCCAAGTACTGGAAGGAGATGGGCCCTCAAATAGGGACCAATCAGGATACAAGGTAATTCGATGAATATATTCTAGATTTTGAAATGTTTAATGATTATAAATCCAACGTGTTTAATTATAATGATTTGCAGATAGACCGGTCATGGATGTACAAGGAACAAGGGCCAGGGTTCATTGTTGGCATCGAGGCTTTTTTAGGGGCTGCTGCAACGTACAAGAAGCAAAAAAGGAAGCGTGACGAGCACTATATATGCTATCCGTGTGTCGACTGTAAGAATGAGAAGCAGTTTTCAAACATAGAGCAGATCCGTGCACACTAGATTCGCAGGGGTTTCAAGGCTGGCTACACCCGTTGGACTGAGCACGGTGAACATGCAGATGTTGGATGTGAAGGGCAACCAACAGTCGAAGGAAATGGAGGCAACGATCCGACGGCTAATGAAAACTTCGATATGTCAGCATTTGAAGATACTTTTGTCGAGAACGATGATTGGGACACTTTTGTTGGCAACAATGAAGAAGGCATAGAACAAATGTTGCGCGATGGGGAGGGGGACTTCACCGGTGAAAGACAACATCAAAAGTACCAGCGCATGATAGAGGACTCTAAAACACTAGTTTACCTGAACTGTAAAGATGAGCACAGCACGTTGCATGTGGTGCTGATACTGATGCAAATGAAGGCTAGCTATGGTTGGGCCAATAAGAGCTTCAATGAATTGTTAGAATTCTTGAGTGAATTGCTTCCAAAGGGGAACATGTTGCCCGAAAACACGTACCATGCCAAGCAGGTTGTCTACCCATTGGGATTGGATGTAGAGAAAATACATGCATGTGGAAATGACTGCATGTTGTTCCGCGGCGAGGATGCAAACTTGGAAGCGTGTCGTGTTTGCAATGCACCACGGTACAAGAGCAACGTTGATGATATCGAGAGCAATGTCGTGGGGGTGAAGAGAGAAGAAAAGACCCCCCATTAAGGTCGCTTGGTATTTCCCTCTAATCCCCCGTTTGAAGCGATTGTTTGCTAACAGAGCGAATGCCAAGTTGATGCGATGGCACGCCGAACAGCGCAAGAAAGATAGAATGCTTAGACACCCTGCTGATGGCATGCAATGGCGGAGATTCAATTCGAAATACAACGAATTTAGAGAGGAAGTGAGGAATATAAGGTTCGGGTTGAGCACGGATGGGATGAATCCTTTCGGCAACACGAGAAGTACTCATAGCACTTGGCCTGTGACTCTCTGTATCTACAACCTTCGACCTTGGATGTGCATGAAGCAGAAGTACCTTATGATGCCTCTACTGATTAGTGGGCTGAATCAACCAGGCAACGATATCGATGTGTACCTCAAACCATTGGTGGAAGATCTTCTTGTACTGTGGGAAGATGGCGTACCGGTATGGGATGAGTACAGACGTGAGAATTTCACCCTGCGCGCGATGCTGTTCGTGACAATCTCAGATTGGCCTGCTCTTGGTAACCTATCAGGGCAGACTGTAAAAGGGTACAATGGATGTGTTTAGTGCTTGGAGGAAACGGAGGGGCGGTGGTTGAAAAACAGCCGAAAAATGATCTTCATGGGTCACCGTAGGTTCCTCTGTCCGGATCACCCATACCGCAAGAATAAAAGAGCTTTTGACGAGATAGTGGAGCTTCGTCAAGCTCTGAAGATTCGCGGTGGAGAACAGGTATTTAAAATGGTTAAGACACTTAGAGTTGTACTTGGAAAGGGGCCAGGCAGTACAAAAATCCAGGTTGGGCAAAATGCTCCCATGTGAAAAAAGATGTCAATATTTTGGTTACTGCCTTATTGGAAGTATCTTATGGTCCGCCACGCAATCGACATCATGCACGTGGAGAAGAATGTGTTTGATAGCTTGATTGGTATCCTACTAGACATACCCGGCAAAACAAAAGATACACTAAATGCACGGCTGGACCTGGAAGAAATGAACCTCAGGAAGGACCTACACTACATACAACTAGACAACAGCAAAAAGAAACTTCCCACAGCTTGCTACACTATGAGCAAGGAAGAGAAGATCTGCCTGTGTGGTTGCTTGCGTGATATCAAAGTTCCGACAGGTTACTCCTCTAACATCAGGAGCTTTGTAAACTTGAAAGATGCGAAGTTAGTTGGCATGAAGTCTTATGATTGTCACATGATGATGACGCAGATGCTTCCAGTTGCAAATTGAGGTATTCTGTCGGATAAGGTCCGAGACCCAATCATTAAGCTGTGTTCGTTCTTCAACGCAATTTCATAGAAGGTCATTGATCCGAACAAACTAACAAAGCTGCAGGAAGACGTGGTCCATACTATATGTCAGTTTGAGACTATTTTCCCTCCGACATTTTTTGATATAATGCCCCATGTAATTGTTCACATTGTGGGTGAGATAAAGAGCCTTGGCCCCGTGTTTCTGCATCAGATGTATCCTTTCGAAAGGTTCATGGGGGTTCTGAAGAAATATGTTTGTAACCGAGGTTGGCCGAAAGTTGCATTGCCCAAGGGTGGAGTACGGAGGAGGTCATTGAGTTTTGCATTGACTATATGAAACTGAACGCGATTGGTATGCCTATATCTCGCTATGAGGGAAGGCTAAAGGGGAAAGGGACGATAGGTCATACTTCAATCCATATCAAAGATCGTGCTTCATTCACTCAAGCACACTTCGCAGTTCTGCAACAGGCAGTTGTAGTGATCCCATATGTCAAAATGCACGTGAGCATGCTACGCTCCACAAATTCAACGAAGTCAGATGATTGGATCGCAAGAGAGCTCAGAGATAATTTCGGTAATTGGTTACTTCAACACATGATGGGTAAGGATACCGACGATGCTCTGTTGGAACTGCTGGAAAATGGCCCGTCAACTACGATTCGCACATTCCAAGCATACGAGATTAACGGCTATACATTTTATACACGAGCACAAGACAACAAGAGCACTAACCAAAATAGCGATGTCCATACCGATACCTGTGACCACGCTGGCAACAGGGAGACTTACTAATTCATAGAGGAGATTTGGGAACTTGAATTTGGTGAGTTGATGGTCCCTTTGTTTCGGTGCCAATGGGTCAGACTCCCAGGGGGAGTCAAGGTCGATAAGTACGGTATGACTACCGTGGACCTCAAACTCGTCGGATACAGAGAACAACCATTCGTGCTTGCTAACGATGTTGCACAAGTCTTCTATGTAAAGGACCCGGACCCAGCTAACAAGGAGGAGCGTCACATGGTTCTTCAAGGAAAAAGAAAGATCGTCGGTGTTGAGGATGTTGTCGACGACGAAGACTGTGACAAATTCGAAGACCTGCATCCTTTTGGAGAGAGTGTCGAACAGCCTCTCATTGATGACACTACAGAAGCTACCTACATACGCCGCGACCATAACAAAGCATTAATCGTTTAGTGAAAGCAGCTTTCATGTATTTGGTGAAATTTGTATAATATTTAGGTTAAGGTTTATTTTGTATCAAGGACATGTATGGATGATGTAATAATATGCTTTAATTTATATCGAGTGCATATAGATTTTAAAAGGCCTAAACATTTTTTTGAAATTTTCTAGAATTATTTTTCAACATAAAACAAGTTAAAAAGATTTTATAAAATTTATTTGCATTTTTCTATAATTAAAACTAATTTTATATGCAACAAAGCATATTAAAGCATTTATTTTGTCAAACAAAACATTTTTAAATATTATAAGAATTAATTTGGATTTTCTAAAACTATTTTCCAGATTACAACATTTATTTTATAATATTAAAACTATTTATTATACTTCCAGGGAGTTTAACAATAGAAGAATATTTGCTGGGAAAACTAGTATCAGTGCCGGTTCTACGTAGTAACCGGCACTGATATTTCAACTATCAGTGCCGGTTGTACATATAACCAGCACTGATACTAGTATCAGTACAGGTTACTAACTAGAACCGGCACTGATACGTATTCTATATTTATCTCCAATACTTATCCACATCCTCGTTCCTCTATTCACCCTAGCGCCACCTCCTCGTTCGCTTCAGTCAACCGAGCCCCGACGCGCTGCCGCGTCCTCCCAACGCCGCCCCGACATGCCACCGCCTCCTCCTCCCAACGCCGCCCCGACACGCCGCCGCCTCCTCCCGACACCGATTCGTCCCCAGAGCCCTCGCCGCCGTCACCCCCCACGGAGGAGGAGCCGCCGCCGCCCCTGACGCCGACGCCGAGGACCACCTCTCCTGCTCTCCTCCATCCCCTTCAAGCCCAACAGGTAAGCACCATCCCCTTCATTTCTCCGTTTCAGGATTACGTCTCCAGTAATTACGCATTATTGGATTGCGCATTGTATATTCTCAGGTTCAGGATTACGTCTCCAGTATGAAAATCTAATTGCGTGTGACCAGTTAACTTTGAAATGGCTACCGCAGCTGACAATTTATCTTGATCACCCTTGCATCTTCATAAAACAGAATTATCAGAAGCCAAAGACAAAAAGCTCTGAAATTTTAGCTATACTACTTAGCCCATTACCTATCACACTCACTCAGAATTAAACTAACCCATTACCGGCACCACATGTACAGTATGTATCAAGTTACAGACAAAATGCCATGATTTCATAAAACACAGAAATGTATATGGCATGATATTAAAGTCTTCAGTTCCGCCATGCATATTCTTCAGCCAGCTTAACCCTTTCTGTATGCTGGGAGTCCTTCGGACTCTTATTGGATATGATACCTATACCATGGGAACATATATGCATTAGACAGCAAAATCTCAAAGTTGACCTTCTTTTGAAGGTAGAGCTCATCATCCTTGATCGTGTATTTGTTCTGAGATTTTAAGAGTATGAGAGAGATGAACTATAAGACTGGTACATGAGCCTCAAACTCATATGCATATCTAACCGGATATGTTCCAATTTAAAACTTCATATAGTTGAAGAACATCCTTCATTGGAAGAGCATATCGTGTAGTAATTTTCATGTGCGCATATGAACACTAACCATTATTGGATTGCGCATTGTTTTGGGTTTGTATTAATGAAGGATATATGCCATATTAGGATCGCTGTGTGTATATTAGGCTGTGTTTATATTTTTTCATCAAGTGAGATACATGGAAAATTTTAAGTTGAGAGAAATATTATTAATGGTATACTTTTGTCTTTTAGTGTAAATATACTGCAGTTTATGGTGTATAAAATTGAGGAATGATAATATCCAATGTTGTGCCCTCCACTGTTTTCTTTTGCAAGATTATTTTGCGCAACAGTTTTGAATGGAACTTGTAGAAATATTAGTACCTTGGGTAATTCAGCAAGAATCATGTATTTGGCCTAATGTGTTAGCTAGCTGCTTGTGTGGCCTAATGTGTTAGCTAGCTAGCTGCTAGTGACGAATTAGCTTTACTAATATTCGGAGATATCTCAACTGAGAGCTACAAACGTGACATCATAGTACAAGTCAACATCAAAGGCTTACATGAAATTTCTATTATTCCTAAACCATCCCAATTCCCAGCTACTTCTTTGTAATCTGGCATGTCTCAGTTTAATAGTTAGATAGCAGTATTGGATTTGGAGAAGATATGTGAAAGAAGATATCAACTAATTTTGAGGCAATTTAGTCTGAAACATTTCTATTTTCTGAACTAACACTTGAAACGTGCTTGATTCAGGGATAGATATTAACATATAGGATTGTAGCTCGGCTAATAAAGTAGAAATGTGAATGTAAGAAGGCATGAAAACATAATCCATGATGTAGGTGAGATGTGTAAGATTCAACACACTAAAACCTAACAGTTCAGATGTCAATTCGTCTTTACGAAGGCTTCGGAGCCAGTGACAGATCATGGGCTCCTGTCTTCTCATATTTGAGCATATTTTGTGAATCAGTGAGCCTATATTGCAGATGTGAAGGTTAGTTTTAAATGAATTCTATTGTTGCTCTGTCTGTCATGTATACAGGGTGGATACCCCAAAACGGCGAGTTCTTGAAGGTTAAATTAGTATGATGTAAATTTTGATTTTGTTGGCACTTGATCAAAACATTTTTCTCCTTGTCCATATTCTAGAATCATGAAACTAGGATCGTTTTACTGAATATTCATCTCTGTGCTTGCATGTCCAAATAGAATTATAATCTCTGTGCTTTGTATATATAGCAAGTCATTGATTCTAATATGTGCATTTCATTTGAATATATAGCTTTGTATATATAGCTTTGAATATAGCTTTGTATATATAGCTTTGTCATAATTTGGTATGTCATATGTGTTTTCCTATCCGTTTTGGATGGTTGTAGAACAATGACTGATGGTTGGGCGTGGACCATCGAAAAGATCGATGATATAGTTGTAGACCTAAGGAAGATGACTAACGAAAGCTTCGATCCCTGTTCGTGCAAGTGCTCCATGGATACGAACCGGCTTGTAGTCCAACTTGAGGAGGTAGTGAGCAGGCTTCAGAAGTTGTCCATTCAATCAGTCGAGGTGCTGGACCGTCAAGATGTTGGCCACCTTGAGGGCGATGATGTGGATTCTAGCGTGGACCCGAACGACGTGGTTCCTTATGACTACATTGAGGGCGATGATGTTGGCCACATTGAGGGCGATGAGTACTGGTGGTTGCCAAGTGATGATAGCGACGAGTAATTTGAATGTATAATGCTTGTATGGACCTGATTATTATGTGTTTTGTACTCTGGCCATGAACACTTCCATAATTGAAACTGATGTATGTTGTACTTATGGACCTGATCAATATGTTGTAGTTTTGCATTTCTATGTGCCTTATGCCCTTGCGTTTTACGTCCCTTTCTCCTCATTTCTTCTATGTTCCAGTATAGCATTCGGTTTTAGATTATCTCTAAATCAAGTGCTTATTGTGTCTAAAATGTTGATGTAGGAATGACACGTACGAAATCCAACCGCCGTGCACGGGCCCGACCCGTCCCCCCTCTGATACAAGGTCCCTCAGTTCTGGCTCTAGCCTCAGTACATGATGAGCCTGCAAACATAGAGCCGGACTATACATGGGGCGGTAGCCTAAGGTTGTACTTGAACATGGAACGGTTTGAGTTGGAGACAGCCGCTGTGGCTGTGCAGGGCACGGCCGAAGGTGATGCACCTGAGGGTCAAATCGACCCTGATGCTGATGCTCCGGAGGGTGACGAGATGACAGGAGAAGAGAGGAGTGGATGAGGTCCCAACAGGATGCCCGAGGGACGTTTCATCATCGTGGAGGTCAATGCAGTCGGGGAGCCTGCGAGATCAAAAGTTGTTCTTGGCCTGTACAAGACAGCAATCGGGTGTCTGGTGAGGGACCATGTCGCAGTCACATACAGAAGATGGAGAGACAGACGGGATGACGTGTGGGTGGTTCCTGAAAACATCAAGGATCTTATGTGGGGCAAGTTGTTGGCAAAGTTTGAGTTCCCTGAAGGATGCAGTATGGCCAAAGGGAAGAGTCATGCCTTATCAACAATGGCCATCGCATTCAAGAATTTCAAGGGTAAGCTGTGGAGAAATTATGGCTTGGTGGGCTGGACACCAAAATGGGACCATTATCCGATGGTTGAACCATTCTGAAATGATTTCATAGAGCACAAGCAGTCAGAGAAAGCATAATGACTAAGTGAAATCAACAAAGCCAACTCCCAGAAGAATGTGTACCCCCACAGAACTGGCTCGCGTGGGTACATGAGGAAATACGACGAGTGGGATGAGATGGAAGAATAGGTAACCCGCAGTGGTGCCACACCTCAGACGGCCCCCTGGATTGAAAGAGCGAAGCACTATCTGTACGCGAGAGGGGTGACCTTAGCGGCAGATGGCAGTCTGAACTTCAAAAGCGATAGAGAACAGGAAGTGATGCAGAGAATTGCTGATGCCCACGCCCAGTCTTCCCAAGGCTCTTTCAGGGTGGATAGGGAGAACGACTAACTAACCTTGGCACTGGGAACTAAGGAGCACCTAGGTCGCACCAGAGGCAAGGGTGTGGTGCCTTGGAAAGAGGGATTCCTAGAATCCGCCGAAAGTTATAGGAGTCAGAAGAGAAGGAGAGAAGAGCAGGAAGAGCTGCTGGCTTTAGTGCGACAAGAACTTGTGCAAGAGCGTCAGATGAAAGATGTCAAAATCTAAGAAATCAAAGAATCATTTTAGGAAGGAATCAGGCAGAAGCAAGGCGAAGAAAATGTTGTGAGCCCTGGTGGTCGTCGGAGCAGCTGCGCGTCCACGGGGTTTGGAGAACAAGAATTAACCCGTTTCCCCGTGGACAACATCACAGAAAGCAAGGTGTGCAAGCTTGTCATGCCCACCATGAACATTACCATCACGGTGGCTATGGGGCAGGTTGACCAATGCATTGAAGGGGCTTTCTTCAACGATCTCCCGATACCACGGGGATACGCTAATGTCCATGTGGACTCTGTGTGAAAGCCGTACTGTAAGCTTGACATAGATTACCCCGGAGAGACGGGTTCCAAGAGGCTCGGATCAAACGCAGAGTCAGATCCAGCACACAAAATAGATCCAACTCCTCCACGGTCGCCGCCAGTGCCACCATCACCAGGAAGAGATCCAACTCCTCCACTGTCGCTTCCACTGCCACCGTCATCGAGAAGAGAGCCAACTCCTCCCCAACGCAAGTCGCCAACAAGAGAGTCAACTCCTCTCCCTTCAAAGTCAGCAATAGTGCCACCAAGGGAGCCAACACCTCCCCCTCTGAAGTCAGCACCAGTGCCTCCAAGAGAGTCGACTCCTCCTCCTCCGAAGTCAGCAACAGTGCCACCAAAATTGCCAACTCCTCCTCCAAAGTTGACAACATGCTCTCAATCTAAGAAGGTGGCAGCACCTGAGAAGTTGCCTTATGAAAGAACTGCAGAGGAAAACAGAGCGATAGTGAATGCCAAAGTCAAGAAATTATTTAAAAAGTGAGAGCCTGAGCAGAAAAAACCACTCACTGCATAAACGAAAAAGTTTCTCTTGACGCTGAGCAAACCTGCTGTGGCTAAGCGTCAATCAGACTACAAGCATATCAAAGGAAAGAAATCCTTGAGGCAGACTTCTATCGATAAGGTGTGGAAAGATTCCTTAAGGATGACAATATGACAAGAGAGCAATTTTTTGATGAGTCCGTGGCACCTAAAGCAGCCGAGAGATGGCAATTTAAGCTGGGCGAACTGTTGGTCGCACTGAACGAGTGGGCCAAACTGACATATCAACTTCAGAAATTTCATGCGTGGTACATGAATGAGTCGAAGGAGGGTAGGGAAGGTTTCGAGGCCAGAGTCAAGGAACAAGATCTCCTCCATGGGGACAACAGTATTTTTATATTCTTCGAGGAAATGTATCGACTATACCAGCATGATGCCCTCAACGTGTCTATCTTGAGTTGTTGGACTCTGTAAGTGTCGTATACGTATAAATCATAATATATATTTCTGTACCATTGTATTGAATCTCTTAACTTATTCCTTGAGTAGAATGGAGGTACAAAGATGCAGGAAGGAGTGCATCACGCATGTGGGATTCATCGACCCACATCTTGTCAACCCGACAATGATGAAATCTGCCGACCTAAAAAAAACTGAGGACTATGTATTGAAGTGTCTTCTGGAGCTACAATTGAAGAAATACATACTTTTACCCTACCACTAGGGGTACGTGTTTCTACTCTTTTTGAGCAATACATCGTTAGAAATTAGAACCAACTAACCTATGATGACCTATGTGCAGTTTTCACTGGATCCACCTTGTCATCTAGTCAGATATTAGCAAGATCTTTATTTTTGACTCACAAAATAATCCGAAAGAAACCTACCAACCCGTCATTGACTTGCTACAAAGGTAAAAACTGACCATTTCGTTACTGCTCTTGTAATATTTGATTTGATTGAATTTAAGTCTACTTACAGTAATAATCACACACATACAGAGTGTACCCGTGATACACCAAGAAGAGCGTTAGATACAGGCCATACATGAAAGAATGGATAGTCCGACATGGCTTTCCTTGTAGGAAGCAGGGTCCGGACAATAATTTATGTGGTTTTTATGTAATGGAATTCATGCACAGCTTCAACAAAGAGGATTTGATCCTGCCGGAAGATCCTGAGGTAGGCGGTATAGATATTGATGACTAATTTTCAGGTTCGATACGCCAAAATCTTATGTATTGATTTCTTCAATTCTTGAAATTACAGATCCTCGAGCTGTCCAAAGAACGTCTCATGCCTCATGAAATCAACGCACTTCAAGAACAACTTGTCAGGTTCATCAATGACGAAATCATCAATCCAACCGGCGAGTTCCACGAAATTGGATCGTCTTTCTCGCTACCTTTAACCCATAAGAAAGGGCAGAGTTCAGACCCATCAGTTCACAAGAAATCTTAAACTCCATAAGATTTTTGTAATGAAACTTGATATGTATGTGGTGTATATATATATATTGTGACGAGACTTGATGTTTTATAAATAAAATTTATATGTGCTTGTGTATATATGCTGTGATGAAACTTGATATGTATGCGTGTCTATTGCCGGCAACGTCCAAAATTTGAAAATGGCACGGTACTGGCGGCAACCGCCACGTTTTTAAAAAAAAAGCGGGAAACACCTATCAGTGCCGGTTGGTAACAAACAACCGGCACGATAGTGCACCTATCGGTGCCAGTTGGTATTACCAACCGGCACTGATAGGGGTGCTATCAGTGCCGGTTCTCACCTCGAACCCGCACTGATAGTGATTTTCAGAACCGGCATTGATCACCTGTTCTGCAGTAGTGTTGGCCCCTGACTAGACACTCCACCAAAGCATGTGCAACCTTTAATGCTCTTGGACAGCAACTAGACATAACATAAATAAACCCGATAGATTAAAAATTGATGTATTTCATGTTACCCTCCGTAGCTGCTCTAGCTCCATGGAAACACAAAGCAGTTCTGCTTGCAAAGCAACAAGTTAACCTAACACAGCTGCAGCCAAAACTACTACTCCTGTGCTCCGTCTTATAACATGTCCCCCATCCAGCGTTTAAGCTCTCACATAGAGCAGTTATCTTGGGATCGCCTGGTTCTGGAGCTCTCCATCTCTTGTTTCACTGGTGTTCCTTATCCTCTTCTCCTGCAAACACCAGTGCATAATCACTAGCCATGTGCCTGACAGCATAAGTAGGGGCGCCGACCTCCCTCCTCTGTTCTCCTTGCCGGATAGCATTCCATTTTACTCTGTGTTTCCTCTCTGATGACCAATTTTGCTAAATGGGGGGAGCCTACTTGTTTTCAAACGTACACGCGAACCAAAATTGTATTACTATTACCTTAATAGGGTGTAGTGAAGGATGGTATCACCCGGTCGTAACTCAAAGGATAGGAACTTCTCATTTATTTTGACTAGTATTGTGCCCATACGTTGCAATGGTATCATGTTTCAATCATATGCCCTATTATTATAGCATGAAATAACAAAAAAATGGTTCATGCTATTACGAGCTTTGTAGAGTTGTGGCAGGCTTGAACTGCTAAGCATGCTAAAGCTTCCTAACAACTTTACCTTCGGAATTGATCTGGCTCTACCGTCAGATGGGCTGAGGCCTAACGATTCTTCCTCATCTACGACCACGTGTATGCCCTCAACGTGCATTCTTCCTTGGCACTTTCTCTTACATATGGGAACCCTTCCACCTCGACTTCAGCCTCTGCCTCCCCTGCTACCTCCTCTTCCATGACCCCTACGGCCACCACTGGAAGCCACCTTCCATCACACAGATCAAAACTAGTAGGTTCAAGTGGAGCTTTTTCTTGTGTGCTCTTAGCAGCTGTATACCTTGATGGAAGTTCTGAGGGCACAACGGAGGGCGTGTCGGTGGAGGTGGGGACCAGGAGGAGCAAACACGGGGTGATGAAGAGAGGGGGTATTTTTCTCATCTTCCGGGCGAGCTGAGTAGGTCCTTGAAGACTCACAAAGGATGCTAGGGGGTGCTACTCATACATGAGCTACGAGGGAGGAGAGTGATTCTGTGACTGAGATGCAAAGGGAGAGGATGCCCAGCTGCCGGACACGACAGGTGATGAGGTAGGTGTACTATGAGCTGAAGTCAAGGATGAGGACGTAGGGGGAGGGGGAAAGGAGTGGAGAAAGGATGGCGGATGTGGGAACGGCGAGCGGTCGGGGTGAGGTGTGCTGTTCGTAGGGGCATTAAGTTAAGGATTTCAAGCCCTAGTCAAGGCAATACTGCTACTTGGAAAGTACTGTACCCATCAAATAGAGCCTTCAGCCTTTCGCAATTCTCATGTATAAGAAAGATTGAGTATGCAACATCATGAATTGAGTATGCAACAACACGAACATGTGCTATTCCCTTTTATGTTAATGATCAATAAAGTAAATACACAACAGTAAAAACAAATTCCATAGTTGCATTTGCATATGATAGTTTGCAATAATTTTAATATAGCATCACAAAAGGCTTTAGATAACAAAATGTAAGGAAAACCTAGAGAGGATTTAGTACCTTGTTTGCCATTTCAAGATAAAGGTATTCATCAGAAAATGGAGACATGGGAATCCTAGAAACATTCAAGACATCAAGGAGCAATGAGTAATTTTGAAATACCAGAGGCTGAACAAAATAACCAATGAACTATGCATGTGACTGTGAGGTCATCATTTCCAATGTTATTAGATTGATTGAAAGAACACTAAACTCCTATGTTTCCAACAAGAAAAATTCCCCACTTGTTCTTCTAAAAGAACCATATATGATCTCCTAAGTCCTAATTACATTCCAATCCCACCCTAAAGACTCTGAATCAGAACTTTCAAATGGCATCCTTTCAATGTGGGGTTCCATTGGCCCATGATGACTTCAACTCCACAAGTGCATGCTGCCAAACTGAATGACTATGTGATTCTCTCATTATCAAAGGACCAAAACAACATGATCTCACAACCAAGTCTTTCTACAGTATATAAATGTAACTGAACCAGACAAATGGACACCAAGTCTAAAACCACACAAATATGTGCTTTGGTGACTCAATTATGACGCACACAATGCTTTGATGATTTACAAATGTCTTAACATTCACATTCCATGATCAAGAGAAAGCACCACAGCAATATGTTGTGAAGTTGCACAAGGATGCAAAAATTGGACCTCATGTAAAGGTGAAAATCCATAAAACAAGTAGTACAGGCGGGATATAAACAAAATGCAAACAACCAGCTATGTAATGTCTGATGAAATAGAAAGAATGACTAACTAAGCATACAACAAATAATTATGCAAATAGTTGGAAACCATATTGCCTTTTGGTTTACCAAGTGAATTGAGAATAACCGCCGACTATCCAGATTCCAGAGCAATTTAAATTTAGTACATAATGATCCCAAACATACCCTCCTGTTGTTGGAAACATTTTACCATATGGAGCAAGGAATCGTTCTCACTAAAACCCCCCTCACTGCCGGCTCCAAAACCACCTTCACTGCCGGCTTTGGAGCCAGCAGTAGGCAACAGGCAGTGATAGTCGTGGACTATCACTGCCGGCTGGGTGGACTGGCAGTGAAAGACCTTATCACTGCCGGCTCAAGGATTCAACCAGCAGTGATACCCAAGGCATCACTGCTCGCTAAATCCTTCAGCCGACAGTGATAAACCTAAAATCACTGCCGACTGAAAGATTCAGCTGGCAGTATTTTGCCTCTCCTCCCTTCCCTCCTCCCTCTCTCTGTCCTCTCTGTACTCCCTCTCACTCCTCGATCTCTCCGTCTCTCTCTCAATACATGCATACAATGATACATATATTTAATGTAAATCAATAATAAAAGTACCTTCATTAATACATATAATGAACACATATTTCAAGTCATAGGCATCGACAAACACACATGTATACATCATAGTTCTCACAGGTCACCCCCTGAAAAGTTGGTTGAGTTTAGCCAGTCCAGTATCCCTCTACCTCTACCTCTACCTGTCCTGCGATGAGGACCGCGTCTCCGCACTGTCGACGGTTGGCGTGTGTACATCCAGGGACGCCGGGGGGTTGATGGTGGTGGAGCGTTGGACCCGGCCATGCCTGATCGACCGCAGCATTGCCTAAGCTCCAGGCTCGCCGGCGTGTCAAAGACATCGAAGTCTGACGCCTGAACGCCTCTACGGTTTGAGCCTTTGGCCTCCTCCGTAGCACACTAATGGGTCACCCTCTCATCCTCCTCCTCCTGGGCACGCTTACGGGACAGAGCTTCTTGCTCCTCCGCAGCGCACAGCTGACGGGCCAACCTCTCATTCTCCTCCTGGGCACGCTTCCTAGCCGCTGCTTCTTGCTCCTCCTTCGCATCATCGTTAGAAGGCCATCCCGTCGACACCAACTTCGCATCATACATAGTTATTAATGACATACATTAATATCGTGTCATTTGGCGAAATATAATACGTTGTCAAACCCCTTGGTAGCCTTCCTCCTTGTCACATACTCTCTATTAGAAGGAATGGTGTCATCTGAAGATCTATCACGCGTGGACGGCACGATCGGTTCATGAAACTCGCTGTTTGGGCTGATAATATGCTCTAAGAAGAACCCGGTTATCTGTTCTTGAAGGGCATGTATTTCTGCAAGTTTTAACGCATTTTTGCAGAGTTTCAAACGTTGCGTTTGAAGAATTGAAAGAATTAGTCCTTGAACATATATAGAAATTGAAAAGAAGGTATCGATATGTTATTTCATACCTCAAGATCATTGAAACTAACAATATCTCCGTCCGGGCTGAATGCGTGTATGTTAGTAACAACATAAAACGGGCAAAGATTGTTGCCAGCTTCCTGCCTCATACACTTCAAGAGGAAAGGATTCGTCAGTGGAATGAATTGAATCTTTTTATTCAGTAGGAAATGCAAGACATGAATATTCCCTGCGTACTAGAAAGCCAGTTTTTACATCATATTGCTTCCTGAATGGAAAGTAGATGATACTCTTTTTTTAGTATCTTGTGTATGCCCTGTACGTGAATATGAATACCAATTAAACTTAGATGCAATCATCAAAAAGATTAAATGATCGAGTTAACCTGTTTAACATGTCGATGAGGTGTTGGTAAGTCATTTGATCTCTCTTTTGTGAGTCCAAGATAATGATCTTGCTCAAGTCTAGGTGGATGACAAGGAGGATCCAATGAAAATTGCAGAATATATCACCATAGCAAATTAGTACTAGAATTGAGTTGCCCATAAAATGAGGACACCCTAGCGAGCAAACACGTACTCATAATTGTAGGGTAAGAGTATGAATTTCTTGTATTGGTGGTGAAGCAAACACTTCAATAAGTAGTCCTCGGTGAAGTCTGGATTCTCCCCTTATAAGTTTCTGGTTCACAAGCCCAGGATCGATGAAACCTACTTGCTTATCTAAATCTTGTCCGCATGCTTGGATCTCCATTCAGCGAAAGAGAGAAGTTAGCTATGCAATTTCAAGGTACAAGATCATATAACGTGAGTTATATGCATAAGACACTTACAGAGTCTACACTCTGACTATAGATACGTCGAGGGCATATGCCTTATACAGTTCATACAAGTCCTTGAAATACACCTAGAAGAAGCCATCTCCGTTGAGAAAATAATCATCTGTATATCTTTTGGGGAATGCGTGAAAACCCTGTCTGGAATGCTCCAAGTAGCACTGATGTAATCGGCGCATTTGAGTTGTAAAGTTTCTTTCTATATCTGGTTTGACCAAAGGTTTGGTCAACTCAAACGGCCATGTAACATCCAACTTTCGGATATCCACTCCCACAGTAAGCCGTGCTAGCTCCTCTGCCGTTATTCTTGATTCAGCTAGGAAGTTCGCAACGCTTGGAGCATCCTTAATGATTGGGCCTGACTTGCTCTTGGCCTGCTTCTTGTTGATGCGTTCATAGTTAGTCGGTGGCTTTCTTGAAGCCACCCCCGTTTGTTTAACTTTGGCCATTTTTGTGAAAAATTTCACGGCATCTTCAGGCATAACAGGCTTCGGTGGAGTTGGTGGAGGATGGAAATGAGACATGACACTGGCATACACAATCTTTTTGGTTTCATCAGCTGTGAGTGAATAGACATTCTTGGGTTCCGTCAACTTCTTAGATGCCACCGATTTCTTAGATGATGTCGTCTGCTCAGATGCTACGAAACCTAATCGTGTTTTCCGAGCTGATGGCTGGGTTCTTGATGGTGCTGGCTTCTTGAGCGATGGACTTCTTTGAGGAGATGGCTGAGGAGGTGGAGTTCTTCTAGGAGATGGGTGAGGAGAGGGAGATCTAAGAGGCGATGATGGCCCGAGGTGTACTGGAGAGTAGAGGTTCTCGGGAGTTGTCCCTGGTGGAAACACTATGTAGGCCTTCTCCCAAGCGATGAATGTGTACTTGTTCTCTCCTATAGTGTTCACCCCCTCCTCTGTAGGGTAGTCCACCTCAACATGGCGGTACTGGTCAACTACCTCGTCTACTTTGACGACAGCATAGCCCTCCGGTATTGGACGTCTGTGCAATTGTTCATGGGAGCCACGGGGATAAGCCACACCGGAAGCCACCTTAATGGTAATGTTCCTAGAACCAATGTGTAGTTCACACGGTGCTCGTGCTGTGATGAGGTCCACAGGATAAGGGATGGAATCAGCTCCCAGAACTCCCGTAGACGCACAGCTACTCCGATGACCACTGGGGCTGGAGCGCGCACCATCAGGAGACGCTTTCGGCCATTCCTATTCGCTCATAATGGCACCCTGTTGACGCATGAGGGCTTGGGACACTGCTTGTGCTATTTATCTTCTGTATGTTCCCTCTCCTTTTTTAGCACTTGTTCAAGCATTTTCATCATCCTAGTTTGTTTTGCCTCTCGTTCTACATCTCACTCTGCTTGGGATCTCATTCGACTCTTGTAACTATTGACGTCACCTAGGAATCTATATTTCTAACCCATCACCCTAACGCCTCGTGTGCGACCACCGTGCTCCTTGTTTCCCAGGGCCAAGGTGAGCTCGTTCCTATCCCTGTCTGGCTTGAAAGAGCCTTGTGAAGACTGCTCGTGGGCTTTCGCAAGATTTTTTGCAAGATCATGCGTCGTTTCTAGGTCTTTGGAGGTCGTAAAAGATAAGCTTCCATTAGACGAGTAAGAAGCACCTCTCCCAATAAGGAAGTGTGTCGATCCTTCGCTCTAACCCTTTGTCTCCGGTGTGACACCTCTCTCTCGTAGTTCATCTATCTGTTGTTGTCATTGCCTTTTGTTGGGGATCATCTCCTGCCGTCCCCGTACCCGAAGGCAACTGCGAAGTTAGTTGGAGGTGCTGCGGGACAACCGCTGTGTTGGTTGCATCTTCCATAACCGAATTGGCGTATGCGAAGACTGATCTGCCTCGACTGTCGGGCGAAGCTCCAATTCACGTCCCGCGCCCTTCGCTCGGTGCGAAGACAAGACCAGGCCTTCGCCAGGAGGCGGCGAAGGCAGCTCATCAAGAGGTCGGACGGAGAGGGCTTCGATACCCTTCGGTTGGAAAAACAGCTGGTCAGTGGGCCCAATTGTCATGGGCACTGTTGTAATTATGGGATCATGCTTATTTGTACTATACTGCCCCCAGATATTCCGGGAATGTAGCAAGTTAGGGGGTAACATGTGTAAACCGGGTCCGTGATCACCGGGTACGGGCTATAAATAGAGCCACAGTGTAAACATGAAGGGTAACCGAGACTGTTCTACTTTCAGTACACATCACCGTATGGAGCCTTCGCTAGTTCCACCCCCGAAGGCCCATCTTGTCTGGGACTTCGATCCCAACAGTTGGCACCGTCCGCGGGATCGAACCCACGAAGGAATGCCACCGAAAAAGAAAGCGAAGCCACCTGGAGGAGCGGAGGTGCTACTAGAACTCACAGCCACAGTCGGACCTTCGGCTGATAGAACCACTCCTGCGGTACCAGAATCAGGAAATGGCTCAGCCGGGGGGGCTTCGGCCGCACAACACCAGCATTGCGAAGTTGACACAGCGCAACAACAAACTGCCGATGGCCGACATGACGACACACTACAGGTGGACACGGAGCAAATGCCGATCATGGAGCCAATAGATCGCATTCGCTTTGATGTTATGGAGAAAGAAGGCGAAAGAGGGCGCAGCGAAGAATGGGAGGAACTCGGCGACTTCGCCGAGTTGGAACATGATGAAGAAACAAACAAAGAACGAAATGCTAGGCTAGAAGCTGAGGAGTTGGAAAGACAGATTGCGCACAAAAAGCGCATGTTGGATGGCCTAGCAGCAACCCGGAAAGCTGCAGAGTACCGCCGGCGGGCGGAGGAAGCAAGAAAAATGTTGGAAAGGATCCAGGAGGAAATTGATATACTCCAAACAGATCTTCCACGGGAGACGGTAGATCCTGAGATTTCATACGAGGAGATTTCATACGAGCTTCGCAAGAAGTTCGGCGAAGATCTTCCACGGGAGATCCTGAGTCACCCCTAGCAATGGACCTACAAAATCAGCCATGGCCGATAGGATTCAAAATGCCCAGAGTGGTTTTGTTCGATGGAGAATCGGATCCGAGGGAATTTGTCATGAGCTTCGAGGCAGCCGTGGAGTCAGCTGGCGGAGACGGTGTAACCTTGGTGAAGGCTTTTGTATTGGAAATCAAGGGAATAGCAAGGTCGTGGTACTACGCTCTACCCCCGGGGTCCATATATTCATGGGAACAGCTGCGCACTGCCCTATATAGCAACTTCCAAGGGAACCAGGCGGATAACATCACCGCAACCGACTTCTTCACGCTGAAGCAACAACCAACAGAAACTTTACAAAGCTATATGCGCCGATTTGTACACATACGATGTCAGGCGAAGGGATTGAGCGAAGATACCATCATCGATGCTGCAATACAGGGCATCAGAGGGGGCCTTTTGGCAGGGAAGCTCACTAGAAAAAGACCCACAAGCGTCCAAGAGCTACTAAACAAGATGGAAGAATACTCAAGATCTGAACTAGATCATCTACGAAGGAAAAACGAGTTTACGGCCTCAAGAGCAAAGCATGCACCACATAAGGAGGTAGTTGGTGGCAATTCGAGAGACAGACCTCAGTGACCAAGAAAACCCGAAGGTCCTGATTATCCATAACAAAAAGAAATCAACCAGATCAACCCCGGCCCGCCCAAAGCAGTCCAAAGCTCATGCAAAGCCTACAACTCGTCCAATAGAGGGGGCCGGGCGGGCAGGGGAAGAGGCCACGGAGGTAGAGGAGGTCGACCTTCGCATGACCCAGCAACCTTTTACTGTGAACTGCACGGCGAAGGAGCAGGCCACCGAACTAAACATTGTCCACAAGTCGTGGCCGTGAAAGAAAGTATAGCGAAGCAGTCAGTAGATAACGGACGAGCGGTTCACCACGCAACAAGCTTCGCAAGAGGCGAAGGGTGGCAGAACCACAATCAAAACATGATGTTTCCGAACCAATGGCATCAAGTTCCAGCACTACAATTTGCTCCCGCACCTCCAGTCCAATTTGATCGAACCAGGCAACTGAACATTCTGGGTGATCTACCCCCGCCTCCGCCAAGACCAGCAATCGAGGCACCACCAGAAAGTAGCAAATCAGTCAATACCATAAACAATGGGTACAATGTGGTGATGGCTATTTCAGGGGGGTCCAACCAGCAAACAGAATCCAAGAGACAGCGAAAAGAATACGTACGAAGGGTTAACCACGTCGGCGTGGGACCAACGTACATCAATTCAAGATGGTCTAACATTCCCATAACATTCTCGCAAGAGGATATGAGGGTATTAGATTATCCGCACACAGATGCCCTAGTCATTACTGCGAACATCTCGGGAAACGAAGTACACAGGATATTGATCGATGGAGGAAGTTCTGCAGACATTATCTTCGCTGATGCCTTCGATAAGATGGGGCTGCGAAGAGATGACTTGAAACAAGCTGGGTCGCCGTTGCTGGGCTTCGCCGGAAGCGCAATCAACGTCCTGGGGAAATTAACAATCCCAGTGTCATTCGGCGAACAGACAAATTTCCGCACACAGGAAATTACCTTCGACTTGGTGGACATTAATTACCCATACAATGCGATATTTGGGAGGGGGTTCCTCAATAAATTCGGAGCAATACCGCACCACGCTTATTTGTGCATGAAGATCCCTGGCCCAGAAGGAGTCATAAAGGTGTTGGGAGATCAACGAGTTGCTAGGCGAATCGAAGTAGGCATAGCCCCAGGGCGAAGAAATGTCCACAACATCGAAGACCCTTCAACAGGGGCTGAAGCAGGGCAAAGCAGGAAAATCATAGAGAAATGCACGAAGGCTGCACCAGAAGGACCTACCAGAATAGTGCTGCTAAATCATGAAGAAGATAAGAAGATTACAATAGGGGCAGAGGCCCCGGAAGAAGATCAGCAACAACTTGTCATGTTCCTTCACAGAAATAGCGACGTCTTCGCATGGTCCCCTGGGACTTGCAAGGAGTGAGTCGAAGCATCATTCAACACAAGTTAAATGTGGACCTCAAAGCGAAGCCAAGGAAACAGAAGCTTAGAAAGGCTTCGGGGGAAAGAGAAGAAGCAGCAAAAGTCGAAGTAGAAAAATTGCTCGATGCCAGAGTAATACGCGAAGTTATACACTCGGAATGGCTGGCCAACCCAGTATTAGTAAGAAAAAGCAATGGAAAATGGAGAATGTGCATCGATGTCACTGATTTAAACAAAGCTTGCCCAAAAGATGACTTTCCATTGCCTAGAATTGACCAGCTTATAGACTCCGCAGCCGGCTGCGAGATGTTTAGCTTCCTCGATGCCTATGCTGGGTACCATCAAATATGGATGGCAAAGGAAGACGAAGAAAAAACAAGTTTCAGAACCTCCTTTGGAACATACTGTTTCGTAAGAATGCCTTTTGGACTCCGCAATGCTGGAGCAACCTTTACAAGATTGGTACAAGCCACGTTAAAGCCGCAGCTGGGACAAAATGTATTGGCCTATGTTGATGACATAGTAGTAAAAAGTACCAGGAAAAGCCAACACATCGAAGACCTCCTGGAAACATTCGATAATCTGCGAAGAGTAGGTTTAAAATGAAACCCGAAGACTCATGGGGTTTCAGTGTCGAAGAGAGGAATCGAAGCGGATCCTCAGAAGATACAAGCGCTTTTGGATATGAAACCGCCACATAACAGAAAGCAAGCCCAACGCTTGACAGGAAGACTAGCAGCATTGAATAGGTTCATTGCGAAGTCCGCCGAGCGAAGTCTACCACTCTTCAAGGTGTTAAGAAGTTCTGACCCTTTCAAATGGGGTGTCGAGCAGCAGGCTTCCTTCGATGAGTTAAAAGTATACTTGACGAAGCTTACAGCATTGACCAGCCCGGATCCAGGCGTAGATTTGCTGTTATACATAGCAGCATCCCCGTCAGCACTCAGCGCTGTTCTCGTGCAGGAAAAACCCGAAGATAACAGGCTGCACCAAGTACTAGTGTATTATGTATCCGAAGGTTGTAGCAAGCCAGATTGAAAAACATTCCAGGCAAAGGAACCAGAGCTGATCAAGTACAGAGCAGCAATGCGAAGGATGGAAAAATACTTCGTCGGATTCACGGTGAAAAGTGTATCAAGGAATGATAACAACGAAGCAGATGAGCTAGCCAAAGCAGCTTCGCAGAACATGCCCATGCCTCCAGATGTCTTCTATCAGAAACTAAGTGAACCGGCCTGCGATGACAAGTCCAGCCAAACACGACTGGTCGCATCAGTTGGGAGCGAAGACTGGCGTTTCCCGATAATGGCATATCTGCGGGGTCAAAGGGATATCGAAGATCACGTCGAAGAAAAGCGCATGGGTCAGAGAGTAAGAAATTATAAAGTTATAGATGAAGATCTGTACAAAGCAGGAGTCTGCGCACCATTTTTTGCGCTGCATATCTCAGAAAGAGGGCCAACAACTGTTGAGTGAAATTCACAGCGGGTTGTGCGGCTCACATATCGGAACAAGAGCCTTGGTAGGAAAAGCTTACAGACAGGGCTTCTATTGGCCAACGGCTGTAAGTGATGCAGACTAGTTGGTAAGGAGTTGCCAACAATGCCAATTCTGGGTGAAGGGATCAAACAGACCGACAACAAAGACACAACTTATTCTGCCGATCTGGCCATTACGGCGATGGGGAATCGATATTATCGGGCAGCTGCCGCCAGCCACAGGAAATTTGCGCTATGCCGTGGTGGCGGTAGAGTACTTTTCAAAATGGGTAGAAGCAATGCCACTCGTGAGCATAACGTTAAAAAACATACAAAAATTCCTATGGCAGAATATTGTGTGCCGCTTCGGGGTTCCGAGCGAAGTAACCGTGGACAACGGTACTCAGTTCGATAGTGCGGGATTTAGAGAATTCTGTAATGGCCTGGGCATAAAATTAATGTTTGCATCAGTTTACCACCCACAATCTAATGGCGCAGTTGAGAGGGCAAATGGCATCATCTTCGCAGGGGTTGCGAAGCATCTTCAAGGATTGCCAAAAGGAAAATGGGTCGAAGAATTGCCCAAGGTGTTATGGTCAGTAAGAACAATGGTTGCAAGACCAACAGGATACACGCCGTTTCGCCTACTGTTTGACGAAGAGTCCATGACTCCAGAAGAGTGCAAAGCGAAATCATTCAGGGTCGGGAATGAACCAGAACAATGCGATGATTTTTCATCGAAGGATGCCCTCGAAGAAGTAAGAGTGCAAGCCGCAAAAAACCTGGCCATTTACCAAAAAGAGACAAGAAAATGGAGAGATAAGAATGTATCCGAAAAGACCTTCGCACCAGGAGATTTGGTGTTACGAAGATTTGGTACAGCAGCATCGTTTGGCAAACTTCAGAGTAAATGGGATGGCCCCTTCATAGTTAAAAGATCTCTGAGACCCGGTTCTTATCATCTAGCCAATATAGAAGGTGAAGAGCTTCCACACACCTGGAATGCAGAGAACCTTCGCAAGTTCTACGCCTGAAGATCGGCAGCAAGAGTCCGAGACTCCAATGTAATTTTTAATTTTTGTAATAGTTCTTGTAATCACCATGTAAGGGTACTGCACTCTTTTCCTCACAGGGGGACCCCTTCGCTAGGGGGTGAGGTTTTTAACGAGGCAGAAACCCATATGAACAAAGATAGTGGCCCCCAAAAAATATTGCTTGTCTCGAGTAGTACTACTTTTCGTCGAAGTGCGCCACACTAGGAGATTGGCGCACCAATCGATGATCAGAACAAGGTGCAAAGTGTAGGCAAGCAAGCGTACACTTATGACCTTCGTGGAATTATAAAAACTGCCAGCGAACTTTGCTGAAAGTCGGGGGCTAAGAGTGCCTAGCCCCGCACCGAAGGGAAAAACAAACCTTCGCTGAAATGAAGTATCGCCGAGCCAAAGAAAAGGCAGCGAACTTCGCCGAAAGTCGGGGGCTAAGAGTGCCTAGCCCCGCACCGAAGGGAAAAACAAACCTTCGCTGAAACAAAGTATCGCCGAGCCAAAGAAAAGGCAGCGAACTTCGCTGAAAGACGGGGGCTAAGAGTGCCTGCCCCCGCACGGAAGGGAAAAACAAACTTTCGCTGAAACGAAGTATCGCCGAGCCAAAGAAAAGGTAGCGAACTTCACCGAAAGACGGGGGCTAAGAGTGCCTGCCCCCGCACCGAAGGGAAAAACAAACCTTCGCTGAAACGAAGTATCGCCGAGACAAAGAAAAGGCAGCGAACTTCACCGAAAGACGGGGGCTAAGAGTGCCTGCCCCCGCACCGAAGGGAAAAACAAACCTTCGCTGAAAGGAAGTATCGCCGAGCCAAAGAAAAGGCAGCGAACTTCGCCGAAAGACGGGGGCTAAGAGTGCCTGCCCCCGCACCGAAGGGAAAAACAAACCTTCGCTGAAACGAAGTATCGCTGAGCCAAAGAAAAGGCAGCGAACTTCGACGAAAGACAGGGGCTAAGAGTGCCTACCCCACACTGAAGGGAAAAACAAACCTTTGCTGAAACGAAGTATCGCCGAGCCAAAGAAAAGGCAGCGAACTTCGCCGAAAGACGGGGGCTAAGAGTGCCTGCCCCAGCACCAAAGGGAAAAACAAACCTTCGCTGAAACAAAGTATCGCCGAGCCAAAGAAAAGGCAGCGAACTTTGCCGAAAGATGGGGGCTAAAGTGCCTGCCCCCGCACCGAAGGGAAAAACAAACCTTCGCTGAAACGAAGTATCGCCGAGCCAAAGAAATGGTAACGAACTACGCTGAAAGACGGGGGCTAAGAGTGCCTGCCCCTGCACCGAAGGGAAAAACAAACCTTCGCTAAAACTAAGTATCGCCGAGCCAAATAAAAGGCAGCGAACTTTGCCAAAAGTGGGGGCTAAGAGTGCCTGCCCCCGCACCGAAGGAATAAACAAACCTTCGAGAAAAAATGTCCCTAAGCCAACCAAGAGGCAGCACACTTCGTCAAGTACAGGGGGCTAGCACTGCCTACCCAAATATCAACGGTCAAACAAGTTGAAGCCAAAAAACTTCAAAAGCTAAGCGTCAGAGACCAACCCACCCAAAATAGGCCGAAGTTACCTGCGAGTAAAAGTCGGGGGGGGGGGGGGGGACGGCGCTTCGCAAAGGTAACATTGACTAAGAGAAAATTATCATCCCAATAGAATCGCAGGAAACTGGGGGCATTTCAGGATTTGCCACTTTTAACACCGAGTGGCAGGCAATTTGCCACCCGGGCCCAGTTTCATAGACTCAGAATGGCCCGCATGTCAACCTCAGCGGAAAATTTGCACCTTTTAAGGGTGGCAAATCCAGAAATTACCCCAGGAAACTGTGGCGAAAATCGGGGGATGGTTTTTGTCCAGAAAGTCTAACCCGGAGAATTCAACTTATGTCCAGGGCGCATCGAACCAAAAAAAAACACTTCGCACGACATGCCGGTAAGGGTGTACAAAAAGAGCAAATCACAACACAAAGCCAGTTTATTCCGCATCCAAATCAACCTCTGGATCAACAAAATCCTTATACAAACGACTAAAATAAAATTGATACTCGATGCCTTCGCTGGTATGGAAACGCGACGATGGGGCCGAAGTGGCCCCAACTTGATCACAATACGACGTCGACATAGGAGTTTTGCCATCACTACCACTTCGCCTAGCTACTTGCGAAGAGGGACCACACCGATAACACAATTAGGGTCTGTGAAAACGACTCCTCATCTTGAGGTTCAATTTTCGGCTCAACGAGCACCGATGTGCCGTCAACGTCCCCTCTCGCTGCACGGCGCATATTTCGTTCAGCTCGTCGACTAACTATCGTCGAAGGACAAACAGATTTCCAAAATGCCTTCGTTCTACCATTCATAACGTCATACGATCTACACTTCGCGTGCCAATACCGTTCCAAGTCGATATTAGCATGACGTCGGTAAAATGATTCCCAGCAGGACCAGGAAACAGAAAAATTATCCCTCATTATAGTCAAAGGCACAGCTTCTTCGGCTACCTGTGCAATGTCCGAAGCAAGGACCTGCGCAGGGAGCGCAAAAAGGTCAATATCACTTCGACATGAATATATAAAGTATTACACAGCCAGTGTATCACATCATTAATTACAAAAACCAAAGCATAAACACGACCCTTCGCGCCAATTCATCCCACCTTCCCAGTATCTTCGGCCGCCATATTAGTCGATTTCGACGAGGTGTCTTCCCTCGCCTTGGCCTGAAAACTTTCAACAACAATAAATACATTATTGCCACATATAACCACTTTCGTAAACTTCGACAAGAGAAAACATAAGTTTGGTACCTGTACACTTTGACGATTCAATTCAGCCTCCCGAAGAGCTAGCTCGCGGCCATGCTTGCACCAGTAATTAGTGGTGAATGAACGAGCAGTGCTCTTCGACGACTTGGTAACAGCCGAAGTTGACAGATCCGAAGGATACTGGAAGGAAGGTCATTGAAGAGCAGTGTGATGGTCGCAACCCGTCATCTCCATAGACCGCACGAGATTCCGGGCGGCGACCATGGCGCAGAAATCGCCGTAAAGCTGAGCAGCTGGAAGGAGGCTACTGCTGGACTCGTTGATCCAACCGATAAGCCCACCCAGTCTGACGAGTTCAAGTGAGGGAGGAGTCACCGAGGCGCCTATACCTTCAAAGGTATGGCTAATTGCTTAGTAGGCGGCAAACGCCTTCGGCTCAAGCTCCCCAATGACACTAAGGGCATCGTCATTGTAAGCCTTCGCTTCTCTTAGTTCATTCTGCAGTCGCTCCGCTCTCTCTCTCTCTCTCTCCGACGCACATTGTGATTGCAATTCGCAAACTTGTGCTTCGGAAGATTGCAAATTCTAGCGAAGGCAACTCACTTCGCTGTCAGCAATACCTTCGCTGAGTGAAGGGCTTCGAGCTCTGCTTCAAGCCTCTCCGATCGTAACTCTGCATCCATCTATCCGTTGCACCTCACTTTAACTGCTTCCCTCTTTGCTCTAAATACTGGCCCACGGTTGTTTGTTTTTACTGCACGTCCCTACTCTAGCTTTCGCTCTTGTACGAAGCCCCTTACTGCCCTCTGAGTCTTGCCCTGTCCAAGGATTCTCTGTTCATCCTAATGGCACCGAAGGCCAGGTCTACTCGCCCCAAGACATACTGGATTGGGCAGTCTAAGGTGGACGATGAAGTGCTGGTCAGCCTCGTGAAGGAGGGATTGATCAGCGATGTATCAAAAGTTAGGAGACACCGGAGCCTTCTGACGATGAAGCGGTTGTATTCGTTTGTTATTTTCGAGCAGGTCTTCACTTGCCATGCGATGACATGGCTGTTAAGGTTCTAAAATTATTCGAAGTTTATCTTCACCAACTCATGCCCAATGCCATTGTAAGGATGGGGCTTTTTGCATGGGCCACTCGGTCTGAGGGAGCGAAGGCATTGGCCAGGGCCTTCGTTGCTGCTCATCGGCTTCATCACCAGCCAAAGCCAGTGTTCGCCTAGGGCATCCAGAGCAAGGCACATTATGGGTGCATGAACTTCACTTACCGTGCTGGGTTATCAACGCCCGTCGTTGTATACAAAAACAAATGGCCGAGCGACAGGAAACAGTGGTGTTCTACCACAAAGTAGATCCAGAAGAATATCTTGTTTCTAAATGCGAGGAAGTAAAGGGAAACCGCCCTCCAGACGTGTGCTTGAAAGCATCCCAACGGACAGCTCTCGAGGCCTTCGCCAGGTGTGCGAAGTATTGATCCACTCATGACCTTGTAGAGGAGTTTGTAGATGCTGGGGTGTGGCCCCTTAGCCGGGACTGGAGTATCCCTTAGTTTGGGGAGAAAGGGCCGAAGGGGCTCTCCCGTCCTCATCCTTTCGTGCATGGCTTCACGGGTATACATTTTTCTACTATTAATTTTTCTGGTTTTTAGCTCCTGACCTTTTCCAGATTCGTCGGTGTCCGAAGTCGAGGCCAAAGCTACAATGCTTGTTGGGAAGTTTACACCGGGCGAAGCCCAGTTATGCACCGAACATGGTCTTGTCTGAAGACTCAATCGAGTCTTGGAATATAGGGGCCTTTCATACCTCGAGAGGCTGAAGGCTAGCATGTTGCTGCAGGGTCCTGGAGAGGGCTCCCCTGCAGAAGACGTCGGCGAAGAGGTTCCCACGGGTGCCTTGAAGAAACAAAAGAAACCCGAGCGCTCGCCGTGGGGAGGCTGGGAAAAGAAGGTGCTTGCCCTTCGGAATAGGCCGTGCGAAGTTGCCCCTGATGATGTCCGCGAAGAGGCATCTGCGGAGGGTTCAGCTGCGCCGCGCGATGTGCCAAGGCAAGAGATTCTAGAGGGCACCCAGGATCCCTGTCCTTCTCCAAAGTCGGAGTTCTGCTCTTGCGTGGACCTTCCCACGCTAATTTTAAGCGACGACGAGGAGGAGTTGGCAGAGACGGGAAGTATCATTGAGGTTACCGATAGGGAAACCGAGGTCGTGGGGATCGAAAATATTGAAGTGGTAGCCTACTCTTCGCCCTCATTGCCTTCAAGCTCATCCTCCGAGACTGAGGCATCAACTCCAAGCGCGCCCCACCGTGGTGGGAAAGGGTTGATGGACCACGCGGGCTACTTGACGCGAAGGCCATCGTGCCCGAGGCGTTCAAGGTTTCCTCCTTTGAACCTAGCACAGGGGAGGTTAGTGATGCGAAGAAGATTTTTAGTACCTTTGTGCTCCCTAAGCTTGAGATTTCACTCACCCGGAAGCCCGTCACCAAACTTATCGATGCCTTTGACATGGCGATTGCGAAGGTATACTAGTATTTTCCATTATTATTATTATTTTATTATTTTGTCCTTTTAATAATCACACATATCCGTGCAACATCCCAAGCTTTGCTTATTTCACGGGCTCAGCGCAAACAGGTAGAGAATTATGAAGCATGTGCGAGATTGATATGCTGCAAAAGGCAGCGAACTTTGCCAAAAGTTAGGAGCTAAGAGTGCCTACCCCCGCACCGAAGGAATAAACAAACCTTCGAGAAAAAATGTCCCTAAGCCAACCAAGAGGCAGCACACTTCGTCAAGTACAGGGGGCTAGCACTGCCTGCCCAAATATCAACGGTCAAACAAGTTGAAGCCAAAAAACTTCAAAACCTAAGCGTCAGAGACCAACCCACCCAAAATAGGCCGAAGTTACCTGCGAATAAAAGTTGTGGGGGGGGGGGGGGGGGGACGACGCTTCGCAAAGGTAACACTGACTAAGAGAAAATTATCATCCCAATAGAATCGCAAGAAACTGCGGCGAAAATCAGGGGATGGTTTTCGTCCAGAAAGTCTAACCCGGAGAATTCAACTTATGTCCAGGGTGCATCGAACCAAAAAAAAACACTTCGCGCGACATGCCGGTAAGGGTGTACAAAAAGAGCAAATCACAACACAAAGCCAGTTTATTCCGCATCCAAATCAACCTCTGGATCAACAAAATCCTTATACAAACGACTAAAATAAAATTGATACTCGATGCCTTCGCTGGTATGGAAACGCGACGATGGGGCCGAAGTGGCCCCAACTTGATCAAAATACGACGTCGACATAGGAGTTTTGCCATCACCACCACTTCGCCTAGCTACTTGCGAAGAGGGACCACACCGATAACACAATTGGGGTCTGTGAAAACGACTCCTCGTCTTGAGGTTCATTTTTCGGCTCAACGAGCACCGATGTGCCGTCAACGTCCCCACTCGCTGCACGGCGCAGATTTCGTTCAGCTCGTCGACTAACTATCGTCAAAGGACAAACAGATTTCCAAAATGCCTTCGTTCTACCATTCATATCGTCATACGATCTACACTTCGCGTGCCAATACCGTTCCAAGTCGATATTAGCATGACGTCGGTAAAATGATTCCCAGCAGGACCAGGAAACAGAAAAATTATCCGTCATTATAGTCAAAGGCACAGCTTCTTCGGCTACCTGCGCAATGTCCGAAGCAAGGACCTGCGCAGGGAGCGCAAAAAGGTCAATATCACTTCGACATGAATATATAATGTATTACACAGCCAGTGTATCACATCATTAATTACAAAAACCAAAGCATAAACACGACCCTTCGCGCCAATTCATCCCACCTTCCCAGTATCTTCGGCCGCCATATTAGTCGATTTCGACGAGGTGTCTTCCCTCGCCTTGGCCTGAAAACTTTCAACAACAATAAATACATTATTGCCACATATAACCACTTTCGTAAACTTTGACAAGAGAAAACATAAGTTTGGTATCTGTACACTTTGACGATTCAATTCAGCCTCCCGAAGAGCTAGCTCGCGGCCGTGCTTGCACCAGTAATTAGTGGTGAATGAACGAGCAGTGCTCTTCGATGACTTGGTAACAGCCGAAGTTGACAGATCCGAAGGATACTGGAAGGAAGGTCATTGAAGAGCAGTGTGATGGTCGCAACCCGTCATCTCCATAGACCGCACGAGATTCCGGGCGGCGACCATGGCGCAGAAATCGCCGTAAAGCTGAGCAGCTGGAAGGAGGCTACTGCTGGTCTCGTTGATCCAACTGATAAGCCCACCCAGTCTGACGAGTTCAAGTGAGGGAGGAGTCGCCGAGGCGCCTATACCTTCAAAGGTATGGCTAATTGCTTAGTAGGCGGCAAACGCCTTCGGCTCAAGCTCCCCAATGACACTAAGGGCATCGTCATTGTAAGCCTTCGCTTCTCTTAGTTCATTCTGCAGTCGCTCCGCTCTCTCTCTCTCTCTCCGATGCACATTGTGATTGCAATTCGCAAACTTGTGCTTCGGAAGATTGCAAATTCTAGCGAAGGCAACTCACTTCGCTGTCAGCAATACCTTTGCTGAGTGAAGGGCTTCGAGCTCTGCTTCAAGCCTCTCCGATCGTAACTCTGCATCCATCTATCCGTTGCACCTCACTTTAACTGCTTCCCTCTTTGCTCTAAATACTGGCCCACGGTTGTTTGTTTTTACTGCGCGTCCCTACTCAAGCTTTCGCTCTTGTACGAAGCCCCTTACTGCCCTCTGAGTCTTGCCCTGTCCAAGGATTCTCTGTTCATCCTAATGGCACCGAAGGCCAGGTCTACTCGCCCCAAGACATACTGGATTGGGCAGTCTAAGGTGGACGATGAAGTGCTGGTCAGCCTCGTGAAGGAGGGATTGATCAGCGATGTATCAAAAGTTAGGAGACACCGGAGCCTTCTGACAATGAAGCGGTTGTATTCGTTTGTTATTTTCGAGCAGGTCTTCACTTGCCATGCGATGACATGGCTGTTAAGGTTCTAAAATTATTCGAAGTTTATCTTCACCAACTCATGCCCAATGCCATTGTAAGGATGGGGCTTTTTGCATGGGCCACTCGGTCTGAGGGAGCGAAGGCATTGGCCAGGGCCTTCGTTGCTGCTCATCGGCTTCATCACCAGCCAAAGCCAGTGTTCGCCTAGGGCATCCAGAGCAAGGCACATTATGGGTGCATGAACTTCACTTACCGTGCTGGGTTATCAACGCCCGTCGTTGTATACAAAAACAAATGGCCGAGCGACTGGAAACAGTGGTGTTCTACCACAAAGTAGATCCAGAAGAATATCTTGTTTCTAAATGCGAGGAAGTAAAGGGAAACCGCCCTCCAGACGTGTGCTTGAAAGCATCCCAACGGACAGCTCTCGAGGCCTTCGCCAGGTGTGCGAAGTATTGATCCACTCATGACCTTGTAGAGGAGTTTGTAGACGCTGGGGTGTGGCCCCTTAGCCGGGACTGGAGTATCCCTTAGTTTGGGGAGAAAGGGCCGAAGGGGCTCTCCCGTCCTCATCCTTTCGTGCATGGCTTCACGGGTATACATTTTTCTACTATTAATTTTTCTGGTTTTTAGCTCCTGACCTTTTCCAGATTCGTCGGTGTTCGAAGTCGAGGCCAAAGCTACAATGCTTGTTGGGAAGTTTACACCGGGCGAAGCCCAGTTATGCACCGAACATGGTCTTGTCTGAAGACTCAATCGAGTCTTGGAATATAGGGGCCTTTCATACCTCGAGAGGCTGAAGGCTAGCATGTTGCTGCAGGGTCCTAGAGAGGGCTCCCCTGCAGAAGACGTCGGCGAAGAGGTTCCCACGGGTGCCTTGAAGAAACAAAAGAAACCCGAGCGCTCGCCGTGGGGAGGCTGGGAAAAGAAGGTGCTTGCCCTTCGGAATAGGCCGTGCGAAGTTGCCCCTGATGATGTCCACGAAGAGGCATCTGCGGAGGGTTCAGCTGCGCCGCGCGATGTGCCAAGGCAAGAGATTCTAGAGGGCACCCAGGATCCCTGTCCTTCTCCAAAGTCGGAGTTCTGCTCTTGCGTGGACCTTCCCACGCTAATTTTAAGCGACGACGAGGAGGAGTTGGCAGAGACGGGAAGTATCATTGAGGTTACCGATAGGGAAACCGAGGTCGTGGGGATCGAAAATATTGAAGTGGTAGCCTACTCTTCGCCCTCATTGCCTTCAAGCTCATCCTCCGAGACTGAGGCATCAACTCCAAGCGCGCCCCACCGTGGTGGGAAAGGGTTGATGGACCACGCGGGCTACTTGACGCGAAGGCCATCGTGCCCGAGGCGTTCAAGGTTTCCTCCTTTGAACCTAGCACAGGGGAGGTTAGTGATGCGAAGAAGATTTTTAGTACCTTTGTGCTCCCTAAGCTTGAGATTTCACTCACCCGGAAGCCCGTCACCAAACTTATCGATGCCTTTGACATGGCGATTGCGAAGGTATACTAGTATTTTCCATTATTATTATTATTTTATTATTTTGTCCTTTTAATAATCACACATATCCGTGCAACATCCCAGGCTTTGCTTATTTCACGGGCTCAGCGCAAACAGGTAGAGAATTATGAAGCATGTGCGAGATTGATATGCTGCAAAAGGCAGCGAACTTTGCCAAAAGTTAGGAGCTAAGAGTGCCTACCCCCGCACCGAAGGAATAAACAAACCTTCGAGAAAAAATGTCCCTAAGCCAACCAAGAGGCAGCACACTTCGTCAAGTACAGGGGGCTAGCACTGCCTGCCCAAATATCAACGGTCAAACAAGTTGAAGCCAAAAAACTTCAAAACCTAAGCGTCAGAGACCAACCCACCCAAAATTGGCCGAAGTTACCTGCGAGTAAAAGTTGGGGGGGGGGGGGGGGACGACGCTTCACAAAGGTAACACTGACTAAGAGAAAATTATCATCCCAATAGAATCGCAAGAAACTGCGGCGAAAATCGGGGGATGGTTTTCGTCCAGAAAGTCTAACCCGGAGAATTCAACTTATGTCCAGGGCGCATCGTACCAAAAAAAAAAACACTTCGCGTGACATGCCGGAAAGGGTGTACAAAAAGAGCAAATCACAACACAAACCCAGTTTATTCTGCATCCAAATCAACCTCTGGATCAACAAAATCCTTATACAAACGACTAAAATAAAATTGAGACTCGATGCCTTCGCTGGCATGGAAACGCGACGATGGGGCCGAAGTGGCCCCAACTTGATCACAAAACGACGTCGACATAGGAGTTTTGCCATCACTACCACTTCGCCTAGCTACTTGCAAAGAGGGACCACGCCGATAACACAATTGGGGTCTGTGAAAACGGCTCCTCGTCTTGAAGTTCAATTTTCGGCTCAACGAGCACTGATGTGCCGTCAACGTCCCCTCTCGCTGCACAGCGCAGATTTCGTTCAGCTCGTCGACTAACTATCATCGAAGGACAAACAGATTTCCAAAACGCCTTCGTTCTAGCATTCATATCGTCATATGATCTACACTTTGCGTGTCAATACTGTTCCATGTCGATATTAGCATGACGTCGGTGAAATGATTCCCAGCAGGACCAGGAAACATAAAAATTATCCCTCATCATAGTCAAAGGCACAGCTTCTTCGGCTACCTGCGCAATGTCCGAAGCAAGGACCTGCGCAGGGAGCGCAAAAAGGTCAATATCACTTCGACATGAATATATAATGTATTACACAGCCAGTGTATCACATCATTAATTACAAAAACCAAAGCATAAACACGACCCTTCGTGCCAATTCATCCCACCTTCCCAAATATCAACGGTCAAACAAGTTGAAGCCAAAAAACTTCAAAACCTAAGCGTCAGAGACCAACCCACCCAAAATTGGCCGAAGTTACCTGCGAGTAAAAGTTGGGGGGGGGGGGGGGGGGACGACGCTTCGCAAAGGTAACACTGACTAAGAGAAAATTATCATCCCAATAGAATCGCAAGAAACTGCGGCGAAAATCAGGGGATGGTTTTCGTCCAGAAAGTCTAACCCGGAGAATTCAACTTATGTCCAGGGTGCATCGAACCAAAAAAAAACACTTCGCGCGACATGCCGGTAAGGGTGTACAAAAAGAGCAAATCACAACACAAAGCCAGTTTATTCCGCATCCAAATCAACCTCTGGATCAACAAAATCCTTATACAAACGACTAAAATAAAATTGATACTCGATGCCTTCGCTGGTATGGAAACGCGACGATGGGGCCGAAGTGGCCCCAACTTGATCAAAATACGACGTCGACATAGGAGTTTTGCCATCACCACCACTTCGCCTAGCTACTTGCGAAGAGGGACCACACCGATAACACAATTGGGGTCTGTGAAAACGACTCCTCGTCTTGAGGTTCATTTTTCAGCTCAACGAGCACCGATGTGCCGTCAACGTCCCCTCTCGCTGCACGGCGCAGATTTCGTTCAGCTCGTCGACTAACTATCGTCAAAGGACAAACAGATTTCCAAAATGCCTTCGTTCTACCATTCATATCGTCATACGATCTACACTTCGCGTGCCAATACCGTTCCAAGTCGATATTAGCATGACGTCGGTAAAATGATTCCCAGCAGGACCAGGAAACAGAAAAATTATCCCTCATTATAGTCAAAGGCACAGCTTCTTCGGCTACCTGCGCAATGTCCGAAGCAAGGACCTGCGCAGGGAGCGCAAAAAGGTCAATATCACTTCGACATGAATATATAATGTATTACACAGCCAGTGTATCACATCATTAATTACAAAAACCAAAGCATAAACACGACCCTTCGCGCCAATTCATCCCACCTTCCCAGTATCTTCGGCCGCCATATTAGTCGATTTCGACGAGGTGTCTTCCCTCGCCTTGGCCTGAAAACTTTCAACAACAATAAATACATTATTGCCACATATAACCACTTTCGTAAACTTCGACAAGAGAAAACATAAGTTTGGTATCTGTACACTTTGACGATTCAATTCAGCCTCCCGAAGAGCTAGCTCGCGGCCATGCTTGCACCAGTAATTAGTGGTGAATGAACGAGCAGTGCTCTTCGACGACTTGGTAACAGCCGAAGTTGACAGATCCGAAGGATACTGGAAGGAAGGTCATTGAAGAGCAGTGTGATGGTCGCAACCCGTCATCTCCATAGACCGCACGAGATTCCGGGCGGCGACCATGGCGCAGAAATCGCCGTAAAGCTGAGCAGCTGGAAGGAGGCTACTGCTGGTCTCGTTGATCCAACTGATAAGCCCACCCAGTCTGACGAGTTCAAGTGAGGGAGGAGTCGCCGAGGCGCCTATACCTTCAAAGGTATGGCTAATTGCTTAGTAGGCGGCAAACGCCTTCGGCTCAAGCTCCCCAATGACACTAAGGGCATCGTCATTGTAAGCCTTCGCTTCTCTTAGTTCATTCTGCAGTCGCTCCGCTCTCTCTCTCTCTCTCCGACGCACATTGTGATTGCAATTCGCAAACTTGTGCTTCGGAAGATTGCAAATTCTAGCGAAGGCAACTCACTTCGCTGTCAGCAATACCTTCGCTGAGTGAAGGGCTTCGAGCTCTGCTTCAAGCCTCTCCGATCGTAACTCTGCATCCATCTATCCGTTGCACCTCACTTTAACTGCTTCCCTCTTTGCTCTAAATACTGGCCCACGGTTGTTTGTTTTTACTGCGCGTCCCTACTCAAGCTTTCGCTCTTGTACGAAGCCCCTTACTGCCCTCTGAGTCTTGCCCTGTCCAAGGATTCTCTGTTCATCCTAATGGCACCGAAGGCCAGGTCTACTCGCCCCAAGACATACTGGATTGGGCAGTCTAAGGTGGACGATGAAGTGCTGGTCAGCCTCGTGAAGGAGGGATTGATCAGCGATGTATCAAAAGTTAGGAGACACCGGAGCCTTCTGACGATGAAGCGGTTGTATTCGTTTGTTATTTTCGAGCAGGTCTTCACTTGCCATGCGATGACATGGCTGTTAAGGTTCTAAAATTATTCGAAGTTTATCTTCACCAACTCATGCCCAATGCCATTGTAAGGATGGGGCTTTTTGCATGGGCCACTCGGTCTGAGGGAGCGAAGGCATTGGCCAGGGCCTTCGTTGCTGCTCATCGGCTTCATCACCAGCCAAAGCCAGTGTTCGCCTAGGGCATCCAGAGCAAGGCACATTATGGGTGCATGAACTTCACTTACCATGCTGGGTTATCAACGCCCGTCGTTGTATACAAAAACAAATGGCCGAGCGACTGGAAACAGTGGTGTTCTACCACAAAGTAGATCTAGAAGAATTTCTTGTTTCTAAATGCGAGGAAGTAAAGGGAAACCGCCCTCCAGACGTGTGCTTGAAAGCATCCCAACGGACAGCTCTCGAGGCCTTCGCCAGGTGTGCGAAGTATTGATCCACTCATGACCTTGTAGAGGAGTTTGTAGACGCTGGGGTGTGGCCCCTTAGCCGGGACTGGAGTATCCCTTAGTTTGGGGAGAAAGGGCCGAAGGGGCTCTCCCGTCCTCATCCTTTCGTGCATGGCTTCACGGGTATACATTTTTCTACTATTAATTTTTCTGGTTTTTAGCTCCTGACCTTTTCCAGATTCGTCGGTGTCCGAAGTCGAGGCCAAAGCTACAATGCTTGTTGCGAAGTTTACACCGGGCGAAGCCCAGTTATGCACCGAACATGGTCTTGTCTGAAGACTCAATCGAGTCTTGGAATATAGGGGCCTTTCATACCTCGAGAGGCTGAAGGCTAGCATGTTGCTGCAGGGTCCTGGAGAGGGCTCCCCTGCAGAAGACGTCGGCGAAGAGGTTCCCACGGGTGCCTTGAAGAAACAAAAGAAACCCAAGCGCTCGCCGTGGGGAGGCTGGGAAAAGAAGGTGCTTGCCCTTCGGAATAGGCCGTGCGAAGTTGCCCCTGATGATGTCCGCGAAGAGGCATCTGCGGAGGGTTCAGCTGCGCCGCGTGATGTGCCAAGGCAAGAGATTCTAGAGGGCACCCAGGATCCCTGTCCTTCTCCAAAGTCGGAGTTCTGCTCTTGCGTGGACCTTCCCACGCTAATTTTAAGCGACGACGAGGAGGAGTTGGCAGAGACGGGAAGTATCATTGAGGTTACCGATAGGGAAACCGAGGTCGTGGGGATCGAAAATATTGAAGTGGTAGCCTACTCTTCGCCCTCATTGCCTTCAAGCTCATCCTCCGAGACTGAGGCATCAACTCCAAGCGCGCCCCACCGTGGTGGGAAAGGGTTGATGGACCACGCGGGCTACTTGACGCGAAGGCCATCGTGCCCGAGGCGTTCAAGGTTTCCTCCTTTGAACCTAGCACAGGGGAGGTTAGTGATGCGAAGAAGATTTTTAGTACCTTTGTGCTCCCTAAGCTTGAGATTTCACTCACCCGGAAGCCCGTCACCAAACTTATCGATGCCTTTGACATGGCGATTGCGAAGGTATACTAGTATTTTCCATTATTATTATTATTTTATTATTTTGTCCTTTTAATAATCACACATATCCGTGCAACATCCCAGGCTTTGCTTATTTCACGGGCTCAGCGCAAACAGGTAGAGAATTATGAAGCATGTGCATGTAGTGCAGATGCACAGATTGATATGCTGCAAAAGGCAGGGAACTTTGCCAAAAGTTAGGAGCTAAGAGTGCCTACCACCGCACCGAAGGAATAAACAAACCTTCGAGAAAAAATGTCCCTAAGCCAACCAAGAGGCAGCACACTTCGTCAAGTACAGGGGGCTAGCACTGCCTGCCCAAATATCAACGGTCAAACAAGTTGAAGCCAAAAAACTTCAAAAGCTAAGCGTCAGAGACCAACCCACCCAAAATTGGCCGAAGTTACCTGCGAGTAAAAATTGGGGGGGGGGGGGGGGGGGGACGACGCTTCACAAAGGTAACACTGACTAAGAGAAAATTATCATCCCAATAGAATCGCAAGAAACTGCGGCGAAAATCGGGGGATGGTTTTCGTCCAGAAAGTCTAACCCGGAGAATTCAACTTATGTCCAGGGCGCATCGAACCAAAAAAAAAACACTTCGCTTGACATGCCGGAAAGGGTGTACAAAAAGAGCAAATCACAACACAAACCCAGTTTATTCTGCATCCAAATCAACCTCTGGATCAACAAAATCCTTATACAAACGACTAAAATAAAATTGAGACTCGATGCCTTCGCTGGCATGGAAACGCGACGATGGGGCCGAAGTGGCCCCAACTTGATCACAAAACGACGTCGACATAGGAGTTTTGCCATCACTACCACTTCGCCTAGCTACTTGCAAAGAGGGACCACGCCGATAACACAATTGGGGTCTGTGAAAACGGCTCCTCGTCTTGAAGTTCAATTTTCGGCTCAACGAGCACTGATGTGCCGTCAACGTCCCCTCTCGCTGCACAGCGCAGATTTCGTTCAGCTCGTCGACTAACTATCATCGAAGGACAAACAGATTTCCAAAACGCCTTCGTTCTAGCATTCATATCGTCATATGATCTACACTTTGCGTGTCAATACTGTTCCATGTCGATATTAGCATGACGTCGGTGAAATGATTCCCAGCAGGACCAGGAAACATAAAAATTATCCCTCATCATAGTCAAAGGCACAGCTTCTTCGGCTACCTGCGCAATGTCCGAAGCAAGGACCTGCGCAGGGAGCGCAAAAAGGTCAATATCACTTCGACATGAATATATAATGTATTACACAGCCAGTGTATCACATCATTAATTACAAAAACCAAAGCATAAACACGACCCTTCGTGCCAATTCATCCCACCTTCCCAGTATCTTCGGCCGCCATATTAGTCAGTTTCGACGAGGTGTCTTCCCTCGCCTTGGCCTGAAAAATTTCAACAACAATAAATACATTATTGCCACATATAACCACTTTCATAACCTTTGACAAGAGAAAACATAAGTTTGGTATCTGTACACTTTGACTATTCAATTCAGCCTCCCGAAGAGCTAGCTCGCGGCCATGCTTGCACCAGTAATTAGTGGTGAATGAACGAGCAGTGCTCTTCGACGACTTGGTAATTAGTGGTGAATGAACGAGCAGTGCTCTTCGACGACTTGGTAACAGCCGAAGTTGACAGATCCGAAGGATACTGGAAGGAAGGTCGTTGAAGAGCAGTGTGATCGTCGCAACCCGTCATCTCCATAGACTGCACGAGACTCCGGGCGGCGACCATGGCGCAGAAATCGCCGTAAAGCTGAGCAGCTGGAAGGAGGCTACTGCTGGTCTCGTTGATCCAACCGATAAGCCCACCCAGTCCGACGAGTTCAAGTGATGGAGGAGTCGCCGAGACGCCTATACCTTCAAAGGTATGGCTGATTGCTTCGCAGGCGGCAACCGCCTTTGGCTCAAGCTCCCCAATGACATTAAGGGCATCGTCATTGTAAGCCTTCACTTCGCTTAGTTCATTCTGCAGCCGCTCCGCTCTCTCTCTCTCCGACGCAAACTGTGATTGCAATTCGCAAACTTGAGCTTCGGAAGATTGCAGATTCTGGCGAAGGCAACTCACTTTGCTGTTAGCAATACCCTTCGCTGAGTGAAGGGCTTCGAGCTCCGCTTCAAGCCTCTCCAATCATAACTCTGCATCCTTCCATCCGTTGCACCTCACTTTAACTGCTTCCTTCTTTGCTCTAAATACTGGCCCACGGTTGTTTGTTTTTACCGCGCGTCCCTACTCAAGCTTTCGCTCTTGTACGAAGCCCCTTTCTGCCCTCTGAGTCTTCCCCTGTCCAAGGCTTCTCTGTTCATCCTAGTGGCACCGAAGGCCAGGTCTACTCGCCCCAAGACAACTTCGCCCCAGGACAACTGGATTGGGCAGTCTAAGGTGGACGATGAAGTGCTGGTCAGCCTCGTGAAGGAGGGATTGATCAGCGATGTATCAAAAGTTAGGAGACACCGGAGCCTTCTGACGATGAAGCGGTTGTATTCGTTTGTTATATTCGAGCAGGTCTTCACTTGCCATGCGATGACATGGCTGTTAAGGTTCTGAAATTATTCGAAGTTTATCTTCACCAACTCATGCCCAATGCCATTGTAAGGATGGGGCTTTTTGCATGGGCCACTTGGTCTGAGGGAGCGAAGGCATCGGCCAGGGCCTTCGCTGCTGCTCATCGGCTTCATCACCAGCCAAAGCCAGTGTTCACCTGGGGCATCCAGAGCAAGGCACATTATGGGTGCATGAACTTCACTTACCGTGCTGGGTTATCAACGCCCGTCGTTGTATACAAAAACAAATGGCCGAGCGACTGGAAACAGTGGTGGTTCTACCACAAAGTAGATCTAGAAGAATTTCTTGTTTCAAAATGCGAGGAAGTAAAGGGAAACCGCGCTCCAGACGTGCGCTTGAAAGCATCCCAACGGACAGCTCTCGAGGCCTTTGCCAGGTGTGCGAAGTATTGATCCACTCATGACCTTGTAGAGGAGTTTGTAGACACTGGGGTGTGGCCCCTTAGCCAGGACTGGAGTATCCCGGAGTTTGGGGAGAAAGGTCCTAAGGGGCTCTCCCGTCCTCATCCTTTCGTGCATGGCTTCACGGGTATACATTTTTCTACTATTAATTTTTCTGGTTTTTAGCTTCGCTGTCATGCTTACGCTTCCTGACCTTTTCCAGATTCGTCAGTGTCCGAAGTCGAGGCCAAAGCTACAATGCTTGTTGGGAAGTTTACACCGGGCAAAGCCCAGTTATGCACCAAACATGGTCTTGTCTGAAGACTCAATCGAGTCTTGGAATATAGGGGCCTTTCATACCTCGAGAGGCTGAAGGCTAGCATGTTGCTGCAGGGTCCTGGAGAGGGCTCCCCTGCAGAAGATGTCGGCGAAGAGGTTCCCACGGGTGCCTTGAAGAAACAAAAGCGACCCGAGCGCTCGCAGTGGGGAGGCTGGGAAAAGAAGGTGCTTGCCCTTCGGAAAAGGCCGTGCGAAGTTGCCCCTGATGATGTGCGCGAAGAGGCGTCTGCGGAGGGTTCGGCTGCGCCGTGCGATGTGCCAAGGCAAGAGATTCTAGAGGGCACCCAGGATCCCTGTCCTTCTCCAAAGTCGGAGTTCTACTCTTGCGTGGACCTTCCCACACTAATTTTAAGCGACGACGAGGAGGAGTTGGTAGAGACGGGAAGTATCATTGAGGCTACCGCTAGGGAAACCGAGGTCGTGGGGACCGAAAATATTGAAGTGGTAGCCTACTCTTCGCCCTCATTGCCTTCGAGCTCGTCCTCCGAGACTGAGGAATCAACTCCAAGCGCGCCCCACCATGGTGGGAAAGGGTTGATGGACCACGGCGGGCTACTTGACGCGAAGGCCATCATGCCCGAGGCGTTCAAGGTTTCCTCCTTTGAACCAAGCACAGGGGAGGTCAGTGATGCGAAGAAGATTTTTAGTACCTTCGTGCTCCGTAAGCTTGAGATTTCACTCGCCCGGAAGCCCGTCACCAAACTTATCGACGCCTTTGACATGGCGATTGCGAAGGTATACTAGTATTTTCCATTATTATTATTATTTTATTTTTTTTGTCCTTTTAATAATCACACATATCCGTGCAACATCCCAGGCTTTGCTTATTTCACGGGCTCAACGCAAACAGGTAGAGAATTATGAAGCATGAGCCTGTAGTGCAGATGCACAGATTGATATGCTGCAAAAGCGGGCTGAAAGAGCCGAAGGCCAGAAGCACGGATTTTTACGCTGAGCAAGGGAAGCTGAGTCGTGCTTGGAGCAACTCAAGAAGGAACTAAGCGCCCTTCGCTCGGAGAAACAACGGGCCGAAAAGGAAGTCAAATGCTTGCGCCAAAACTTGCAATCATCTAAAGCGCAAGTGTCTGAATTGCAGGCGCTTTGCGCCACAGAGAGTGCTAAAACACAACGGTTGCAAGAAGAGCTGAGTGAGATGAAGGCTCTGTCCGAAGATGCCTCAAACACGCTTGGGGAGCTAGAGCCAAAGGCTGTCGCTGCATGTAAAGCTATCAGCAATACCTTCGAAGGGATTGGTGCTTTGGCCATGACCCCAACACTCAACATTATCGGCTGGGTGGTCTTATAAGTTGGATTAATGAAACCAGCGGGAGCCTCTCCCAGCCGCTCAGTTATATGGTGACTTCTGCACGATGGTTGCCGCTCGAAGCGTTGTCCAGTCGATTGAAATGACGAGCTGTGACCATCATACTGTGCTCCAAAAGTCCACCTTCCGGTACCCCACGGATATGTCAACTTCGGCTGTTATGTGGGCGTTGAAGGCCACTGCCTGATTGTTTACCACCAATTATTGGTGCAGACACAACCATGAGCTCACCTTTTGAGAGGCGGAGATCAACCGCCAGCGAGTACGTTGCCTCATATTAACGGTTTTGTTGTCTTCCTGGTCCTATACTCTTTTAAGAAATATTTCTTTTGCAGGTGAAGGTGAGGGACTATCCTTCATCTAAAGCTACAACCATGGCGGCCGAAGAAACCGGGAAGGTGGGATGACTCGACGCGAAGCGTCATTTTGTTTATTTAGTTTTCCTTATGCGCTGGGGCAATGTATCATACATTGACGATGTAATATATAATATTCTATTTGTTGCAAAATGATCTTGACTTGTTGCGCTCCCTGCGCAGGTCCTCCATTCGGACACTGCGCAGGTAGCCGAAGAGGCTGTCTCCGTTACTATGATGAGAGACAATTTTTTTGTGTCTTGGTCTTGCTGGGAATCATTTCACCGCCGTCATCCAGATATTGAGTTCAAGCGGTACTAGCATGCGAAGTGTAAGGCATACGATGCCATGAATAATAGGACTAAAGCATTTTGGAAATCTTTTAGCCCTTGGACCTTAGTTAACTGCAGAGCTGAGTGCAACTGTCGAGCGTCCGCCTATGCTCATTGAGCCGAAGATTGAGCCCAAAGACGAGGACGGGCTCCCACCTCGCCCGCCGCAGCTTTGCTACCGCTGTGGTCCCTCTTCGCAATTGGTTGAACACACCGAAGGCGAAGATGCCCTTCGTGCATCTCCATTGGCTTTGACTAATGTTGGGTCCCCTCTGGACCCAACCATGCATTTTCATGCTAGTCAAGGCACAGCCTTGCAATTTGTTTTTAGTCGGTGGTATAAGGATTTTATTGGTCCTGACATTGATCGCTTTGCGGAATAAAGGGTGCTTTTACAATTATTATTACTTCACTTTTTTGGGCTTTTACTTTGGCGGCACCACGCTTGAAGTGACATTGGGGCGTTTCGCAATGTTTTTGGATGTTAGGAACGCTTTCTCGCTTACTTGAGCGAAGTCTTCTTCGGCGAACGACATTCTCGATTATTTATTTGGGGCGATGCTTCGGCAGCGATGAATTTTTAAGATTGGATAGCGCCATTTCCCCCCGATTTCTTGCCGCAGCTACCTGCGACTGCTAGAGAAGTGCTGTTCCGAGAACGCTGCCCCCCCCCCCCCCCCCGCCCCCGATTTTTGGTCACAGGTATCCTCGACTGATAGAAAATTATTGTTTTTGTTCGAGAGCCGGGGCTCTTAGGGTAGTTTTTCATCCGAAGGTTCATTTTTTCCTTCAATACGGGGGTAGGCACTCTTAGCCTCCGACTTTTTAGCTCGAAGTACGCTGCCTTTTGTTAGGTCGAGCGACACTTTGGCTTTTTCTTCTGAAGGTTTGTTTTTCCTTTGGTGCGGGAACGGGCACTCTTAGCCCCCAACTTTTTATCTCGAAGTGCGTCACCTTCTCTTAGGTCGAGCGACACTTCGGCTTTTCCTTCCGAAGGTTTGTTTTTCCTTTGGTGCGGGAGCAGGCACTCTTAGCCCCCGACTTTTTAGCTCGAAGTGCGTCGCCTTCTCTTAGGTCGAGTGACACTTCGGCTTTTCCTTCCGAAGGTTTGTTTTTCCTTCGGTGCGGGAGCAGGCACTCTTAGCCCCCGACTTTTTAGCTCAAAGTGCCTCACCTTCTCTTAGGTTGAGCGACACTTCGGCTTTTTCTTCCAAAGGTTTGTTTTTCCTTCGGTGCGGGAGTAGGCACTCTTAGCCCTCGACTTTTTACCTCGAAGTGCGTCGCCTTTTCTTAGGTCGAGCGACACTTTGGCTTTTTCTTCCGAAGGTTTATTTTTTCTTCGATGCGGGAGCAGGCACTCTTAGGCCCCGACTTTTTAGCTCAAAGTGCGTCGCCTTCTCTTAGGTCGAGCAACATTTCGGCTTTTATTATTATTATTATTAAGGTCGAATGTGTACATCATTTTTCGTTAACACTTCGCACCTCTAGTTGTGCCATCTATTTCTGGCCCTTCACTCGTCGATTGGTGTGCCACCTTGCTCGGAGAGGCTGGCACACTTCGACGACAAGTTATCAAAACTCAAAACAAGTGATCTTTTCTGGGGGTATTTCTATTATATCGATGTTTACAAGGGTTCATGTCTTGTTAAAAAAACCTCACGCCCTAACGAAGGGGTCCCCCTGTGAGGAAAAAAGTGCAGTTCCCGTACAATTTGATTACATGAAAATAAAAATTGCATAAAGAAAATTACACAAACATCGCTTTGGCACAGACTCATTGCCGAGATGCGCGAAGGCCTTCACTGCTATTACGCGTAGAATTTGCGAAGGTTATCCTCATTCCAAGTATGAGGAAGCTCCTCGCCCTCCATATTAGCAAAGTGATACGAGCCGGGTCTTAACGACCTTTTGACTAAGAAGGGACCATCACGTTTGCTCTGTAGTTTTCCCACCGGTGAGGCATTGCTGAGTCTTCGCAGCACCAAATCTTCGGGGACGAAGTTCTTTACGGATATCTTCTTGTCTCTCCACTTTCTTGTCTCCTCTTGATACCTGCTCAGATTTTCAGCGCCTGCAATCTCACTTCCTCGAGGGCATCCTTTGATGTTGACTCTTCGCCTTGCTTTGGTTCGTTTATGACTCTAAATGATTTGTTCTTGCATTCTTCTGGGGTCATTGTCTCCTGTCTGAAGAAGAACCGAAACGGTGTGAAACCGGTTGGTCTTGCTACCGTTGTTCTTATAGACCATAAGACTTTGGGCAACTCTTTGACCCATTTCCCTTTTGCCAGGCCCTGTAGGCACTTCGCGACACCAGTGAAGACGATGCCGTTTGCTCTTTCGACGGCTCCATTGGACTGTGGGTGGTATACAGATGCAAAAAGGACTTTGATCCCCAGACCTTCATCAAAGTGTCTGAATCCTGCACTGTCAAATTGGGTACCATTGTCTACTGTTACTTCGCGTGGGACTTTGAACGGCATATGACGTTCTGCCACAGGAATTTCTGGATATTTCTCAATATTATGTTTACGAGCGGCATTGCCTCCACCCATTTGGAGAAGTACTCGACCACAATGACGGCATATCATAAATTTCCTGGAGCGGCTGGCAGCTGGCCGACAATGTCAATTCCCCACCGCGTTAACGACCAAACTGGTAGGATTAGCTGTGTTTTTGCTGAAGGCATGCTTGAAACCTTCGCCCAGAATTGACACTATTGAAAACTTCGGACTATGTAATCCGCATCACTGATCGCCTTCGGCCAAAAGAAGCCATGTCTGTATACTTTTCCAACTAAGGCTCGTGTACCCACATGCGAACCACACAATCCACCGTGAATTTCTTTTAGTGGATTCTGCCCTTCTTCCTGGGATATGCATCGCAACCATGGTGCACAGACTCCGGCCTTGTACAAATTGTTTCCCATAATTTTGCAATTTCTAGCTCTCTGGGCCATACGCTTTGCCTCAACATTATCCTCGGGCTTGTAATAACCACGAAGATAAGCCATTATCGGAGAGCGCCAATCTTTTCTTTCGATCATAGCAACGGAATGCGCTGGTCGTGAAGTGTCATCGGTAGCTGGCACGATCAGCTTTTGGTAGAATACATCTAGTGGCATAGGCATATTTTGCGCGACGGCTTTGGCTAGCTCCTCTGCTTTGAAGTTGTCATTTCTCGATATACTCTTGACCGTGAACCCCAGAAATGTCTTGTCGATTTGGCTTGCTATTACCTTGGAGTCTGTTTTAACCAGCACCCTTTGGGCACCCAAAGCCTTCGCCTTGCGAAGTCCAAGGAGGATGGCATCTTACTCCATGGTTTTATTTGTAGACCGAAATTCTAATCTGGCAGCATATCTTAACTTTGCACCCGAAGGTGAGGATAATACCGCCACCACGCCTGCTCCTGTAGCCCCACATGCCCCATCGCAATATGCGTTCCAGACTGGTTCTGATAGTTCTTCTTATGGGGCTTCGGTTAGCGACGTCCATTCTGCTACGAAGTCTGCTAACGCTTGCGATTTCATCGCTGTTCTTGCCACAAAAACAATCATGAGTGGGGCGACTTTAGCTGTCCATTTCGCCATTCTTCCTATAGCTTCTCTGTTCTCAAACATGTTGCGAAGGGGTAGGGAGGTTGGTACTGTGATCTTGTGAGCTGTGAAGTAATGGCGAAGCTTGCGAGATGCCATGACGAGTGCGTATGCTACTTTTTCCATTTCGGTATAGAGCCTCTTCAGGCCTGCGAGAGCTTCTGACACATAGTATATTGGGAACTGCCATAATTTGTTGTTTTCGTGTCTTTCCTACACAAGTACAGCACTCACTGCCGAAGGGGATGCCGCTATGTATAACAACAAATCCACGCCTGGATCGGGGCTGGAAAGGGCTGTGAGCTTTGTCAGATAGTTCTTCAATTCATCGAAGGCTTCTTGTTGCTCTGCGCCCCATCTGAATGGGTCTGAGCTTTTTAGCATTTTGAAGAAAGGTAGACTTCATTCTGCAGATTTTGCAATGAACCTGTTTAGTGCCGCCATCCTTCCTGCCAAGCGTTGTGCTTGCTTTCTGTTTTGTGGAGGTTTCATGTCTACTATCCCCTGTATCTTTTGGGGTTCCACTTCGATGCCTCTCTTCGACACCAACAATCCTAATAGCCTTCCGGGCTATACTTCGAAGGCTCATTTTTCTGGATTCAATCTTAGTCCCGCCCTTCGCAAGCTTCTGAAGGTTTCACGCAGGTCTTCGAGATGTTGGCTTCTTCTAGCACTTTTGACCAAAATGTCATCGACGTATGCTAGGACATTTCGCCCTATCTATGAGCTTAGCAGTGTCTGCACTATTGGGGATGATGTCCCCCCCCCTTCGGAGTCTGCCAGAGGTTTCGCACTCTTGTCATTGCATGTTTATTTCAGGGACTACAGGTGAAGGTTGCAAAGATCGCGAAGTACTCTCAGTCCAAGGATGTAGGTGTGCCCGTAGTCCCGGTTTCCCGCGTCAGCGAAGGCGGTGGCGAGCCTTCGGCCACAAGCCAAAGTCAACGCCAGTGGTTTTGTTGACTGGAGTGGATGAAGACCAGCTTGTGGCACCGGAGTGGAGAAGACTCCTGGGACCGAAGACCATGATTGGATAGAGGGGCCCGCTTTAACTGCCTGGGGCAGAGTTGTGATTATGTAAATATGCTTAATTATACCATAATACCCTTGAATATTCCAAGAATGTAGTAGGTAAGGGGGTAGAAACTATAAACCACGCATGGAGTGGTTGAGTACGAGCTATAAATAGGGCCATACTGTATCCGAGAGGGGGATCGAAATAGTTTTACCCCAAGCGCGTGTCACCCCAAGGACCTTTCGACATTTTCTGTAAGTGAAGGTTCACCTTGTTTGGGACTTCGGTCCCCACAGTTGGTGCCGTCTGTCAGATCGAACCCATCGAAGCCATGCCAGCTCAGAAGAAGACAAAGCCAACCGGTACAGTGGAGGCATTACCGGAACCTTCGGCTATGGATGGGGCTTCCGTCGAAAAACCCCCTTCGGCGCTGCCAGGGTCGAGCAATGCTTCGGCCATAGGAGCTTCAGGTGGACGCAAGAAATGCTACAGCGTTGAAGTAGCTCCACCAAGAAGCAATGATGATAGACACAGAGAGGCCGTCCAGATAAATGCGGAACTGGTGCAGGTCAGGGAAACAAGTGATCGTGCATGCTTCGAGCCTTCGGCAAAAGAAGGAGGGAAGGTGCGAGATGAAGAGTGGGAAGACCTGGATGACTTCGTAGAATATGAAAATGAAGATGAAACACAGGAGGAAAGGACAGCCAGGCTAGAGGCCGAAGAGCTGGAAAGGTAGATTGCGTTGAAGAAGCGCACGTTAGACAGCCTGACAGCGAGCCAAAAAGCTGCAGAATGTTGTAGACAGGCAAAAGTAGTTAGGAAAACATTGGAAAAAATGCAAGAGGAAATCGATATGCTAGATCGTGAGGAGGAAACGGCTCGCCAAGTGATGCCGTCCGAGACACGGCACGACCTTCGCATGACCTTCAGCGGCGATCATCCCCGCGAGACCCAGAATCTCCGCTAGCCATGGGTGTGCAGAACCAACCATGGCCAGCAAGCTTCAAGATGCCCAGAGTAGTAATATTTGACGAGGAGTCAGACCCAAGGGAATTTGTAATGAGCTTCGAAACAACGGTCGAGTCTGCCGGAGGAGACGGTGCAACACTGGCGAAGGCCTTCGTGTTAGCTGTAAAAGGGATAGCAAGAGGTTGGTACTCTGCGTTGCCCCCGGGATCCATATACTCATGGGAGCAATTGCGTAATAACCTGTACAAAAACTTTCAGGGAAATCAGGTAGACAAGATCACCATGAGTGACCTCTTCGCACTGAAGCACCAACCAACAGAAACATTGCAGAGCTATATGCGCCGCTTCGTGCACATACGTTGCCAAGCGAAGGGGCTGATCAAAGACACAATCATCGATGCGGCAACACAGGACATCAGAGGGGACTCTTAGCAGGAAAGCTTACAAGGAAAAGACCCGAGAGTGTACAAGAGCTGCTCAATAAGATGGAAGATTATGCGAGATCTGAGCTCGATCATCTTCAAAGGAAAAATGAAATGATAGCCTCAAAAAATAGTAAAAACACATACATCAACCAAGGAGGCAGGCACTAGCCACCCTAGAGACAGATTGCAGCACGGGAGGAAATCCGAAGCATCTGACAAAATAACAAGGAAAAAAGAAGTCAATCAGATAGACTCCGGCCCATTTGAAGTCGCTCAAGTGGAAAGCGAAGCTCAGAGTGCGGCTACTCGAGGAGGCTGAATCAGTAGAGGAAGGGGCCGCGGAGGCCGAGGTGGACGAGTCCCGCAGGACCGGCCACGTTTTACTGTGAACTACATGGCGAAGGAGTCGGCCACAGGACCAAGAAGTGCCTGTAGGTCATGGCCATGAAAGAGAACTTGGCAAAGCAGTCCTTCAATCAAGGAAGAACCATACACCACGCAGCAAATTTCAGGCGAAGCGAAGCATGGGAAAACCCCAACCCGGGCACGATGTTTGCCACCAATGGCGACTGATGCTAGCACCACAATATACCCCTGCAGCCTCGGCTCAGCTGGATCAAACGAGGCAACTGACCCTCCAAGGGGAGCTACCTCCACCACCACCAAGGCCTGCGATCGAAGCACCACAAGAGAGCAGTAAGTTTGTGAACACAGTAAATCGTGGATACAATGTGGTGTTGGCGATCTCAGGAGGATCTAATCAACAGATAAAATCTAAGAGACAGCGGAAAGAATACGTGCAAAGTGTCAACGACATTGGTGTGGGGCCAATGTACATTCATTCAAGGTGGTCCAACATGCCCATTACATTCTCACAAGATGACATGAGGGTCTTAGATTACCCACACATGGATGCCTTCATTACCACAGCAAACATTTTGGGAAACGAAGTGCATAGAATCTTGATAGATGGAGGAAGCTCAGCGGATATCATCAAGAAAAACCAGATAAAAAAGTCGCCATAGGGGCAGAGACCCCAGAGAAGGACCAGCAACAACTCATAATGTTTCTTCGCAGCAATGAGGATGTCTTCGCTTGGCCTCCGAAGGACCTACAAGGAGTCAGTAGGGAAATCATTCAGCACAGCTTAAATGTAGATCCAAGTGTGAAGCCAAGGAAGCAAAAGCTTAGAAAAGTTTCGAGTGAAAGGGAAGAAGCATCTAAGGCTGAGGTAAAAAAGCTGCTCGATGCCGGGGTGATACGTGAAGTTTTGCACTCAGAGTGGCTAGCTAACCCAGTATTGGTCATGAAAAGCAATGCCATGCGGAGAATGTGCGTCGACTTCACAGACTTGAACAGGCTTGTCCGAAGGATGATTTCCCATTACCTAGAATCGATCTGCTGGTGGATTTCACGGCTGGTTGCGAGATATTAAGTTTCCTAGATGCATACTCAGGGTACCACCAGGTCTGGATGGCAATGGAAGATGAGAAGACAAGTTTCAAGACCTCCCTCGGCATATATTCCTTTGTGAGGATGCCCTTCAGACTCCGAAATGCTGGTGCAACCTTCACCAGGTTGGTGCACACAGAGCTAAGCTCATAGATAGGGCGAAATGTCCTAGCATACGTCAACGACATATTGGTCAAAAGTGCCAGAAGCAGCCAACATCTCAAAGACCTACGTGGGACTAAGATTGAATCCAGAAAAATGCTTCTTCAGAGTACAGTCCGGAAGGCTATTAAGATTCTTAGTGTCGAAGAGAGGCATCGAAGTGGAACCCCAAAAGATAAAGGCAATAATAGACATGAAACCTCCACAAAACAGAAAGCAAGCAAAACGCTTGGTTGGAAGGTTGGCGGCACTAAACAGGTTCATTGCAAAATCTGCAGAATGAAGTCTACCTTTCTTCAAAATGTTGAAAACCTCCGACCCATTCAGATGGGGCGTGGAGCAACAAGAAGCCTTCGATGAATTGAAGAACTATCTGATGAAGCTCACAGCCCTTTCCAGCCCCGATCCAGGCGCAGATTTATTGTTATACATAGCGGCATCCTCTTCAGCAGTGAGCGTTGTACTTGTGCAGGAAAGACACGAAAACAACAAATTATGGCAGTTCCCAATATACTATGTGTCAGAAGCTCTCGCAAGCCTAAAGAGGCTCTATACCGAAATGGAAAAAGTAGCATACACACTCTTCATGGCATCTCGCAAGCTTCACCATTACTTCACAGCTCACAAGATCACAGTACCAACCTCCCTACCCCTTCGCGACATATTTGAGAACAGAGAAGGTATATGAAGAATGGCGAAATGGGCAGCGGAAGTCGCCCCACTCATGATTATTTTTGTGGCAAGAACAGCGATGAAATCGCAAGCGTTAGCAGACTTCGTAGCAGAATGGACGCCACTAACCGAAGCCCCAGAAGAAGAACCATCAGAACCGGTCTGGATCGCATATAGCGATGGGGCATGGGGGGCTACAGGAGCAGGCGTGGCGGTGGTATTATCCTCACCTTCGGGCGTAAAGTTAAGATATGCTGCCAGATTAGAATTTCGATCTACAAAAAATACCGGGGAATATGAAGCCGTCCTCCTTGGACTTTGCAAGGCGAAGGCTTTGGGTGCCCGAAGGGTGCTGGTTAAAACAGACTCCAAGGTAATAGCAAGCCAAATTGACAAAATGTTTAAGGCAAAAGAACCAGAGCTTGTTAAGTATAAGGCACCAGTCCGAAGCATGGAAAAGTACTTCCTGGGGTTCACGGTCAAGAGTATATCGAGAAATGAAAACTTCGAAGCAGACGAGCTAGCCAAAGCCACCGCGCAAAATCTGCCTATGCCACTAGATGTATTCTACCAATAGCTAACCTTGCCAGCCGCCGACGACACTTCGCGACCAGCGTGTTCCGTTGCTATGATCGAAAGCAAAGATTGGCACTCTCCGATAATGGCTTATCTTCGTGGTTATTACAAGCCCGTGGATAATGTTGAGGTGAAGCGTATGGCCCAGAGAGCTAGAAATTACAAAGTTATGGGAAACAATTTGTACAAGGCCGGAGTCTGTGCACCATGGTTGCGATGCATATCCTAGGAAGAAGGGCAGAATCTACTAAAAGAAATTCACGGTGGACTGTGTGGTTCGCATGTGGGTACACGAGCCTTAGTTGGAAAAGTATACAGACAGGGGCTTCTTGTGGCCGAAGGTGATCAGTGATGCGGATTACATAGTCTGAAGTTGTCAACATTGTCAATTCTAGGTGAAGGTTTCAAGCAAGCCTTCAGTGAAAACATAGCTAATCCCACCAGTTTGGCCGTTAACGCGGTGGGGAATTAACATTGTTAGCCAGCTGCCAGCCTCTCCAAGAATTTGCGATATGCCGTCGTTGCGGTCGAGTACTTCTCCAAATGGGTGGAGGCGATGCCGCTCGTAAACATAACATCGAGAAATATCCAAAAATTCTTGTTGCAGAACATCATATGCCGTTTTGGAGTCCCACGTGAAGTAACAGTTGACAACAGCACCCAATTTGACAGTGCAAGATTCAGACACTTTTGCGAAGGTCTGGGGATCAAAGTCCTTTTTGCATCTGTATACCACCCACAGTCTAATGGAGCCGTCGAAAGAGCAAACGGCATCGTCTTCACTGGTGTCGTGAAGCGCCTACAGGGCCTGGCAAAAGGAAAATGGGTTGAAGAGTTGCCCAAAGTCTTACGGTCTATAAGAACAACGATAGCAAGACCAACTGGTTTCACACCGTTTCGGCTCTTCTTCAGACAGGAGGCAATGACCCCAGAAGAATGCAAGAACAAATCATTTAGAGTCAAAAACGAACCAAAGCAAGGCGAAGAGTCAACATCAAAGGATGCCCTCGAGGAAGTGAGATTGCAGGCTGCCGAAAATCTGAGCAGGTATCAAGAGGAGACAAGAAAGTAGAGAGACAAGAAGATATCCGTAAAGAACTTCGTCTGCGGAGATTTGGTGCTGCAAAGACTCGGCAATGCCTCACCGGTGGGAAAACTACAGAGCAAATGGGACTGTCCCTTCTTAGTCAAAAGGTCGTTAAGACCCGACTCGTATCACTTGGCTAATATGGAGGGCGAGGAGCTTCTGCATACTTGGAATGCGGATAACCTTCACAAATTCTACGCGTAACAGCGGTGAAGGCCTTCGCGCATCTCGGCAATGAGGTTGTGCCAAAGTGATGTTTGTGTAATTTTCTTTATGCAATTTTTCTTTTCATGTAATCAAATTGTACGGGAGCTGCACACTTTTCCTCACAGGGGGACCCCTTAGTTAGGGCGTGTGGTTTTTAATGATGCAGGAACCCTTGTAAACATCGATATAATAGAAATACCCCCAGAAAAGATCACTTGTTTTGAGTATTGATAACTTGTCATCGAAGTGTGCCAGCCTCTCAGAGCAAGGTGGCACACCAATTGACAAGTGAAGGGCCGGAAATAGACGGCACAACTAGAGGTGCGAAGTGTCAACAAGAAACGACGTACACTTTCGACCTTAAAAAATAATAATAAAAGCCGAAGTGTCACTCGACCTAAGGGAAGGCAACACACTTCGAGCTAAAAAGTCGGGGGCTAAGAGTGCCTACTCCCGCACCGAAGAAAAAAACAAACCTTCTAAAGAAAAAGCCGAAGTGTCGCTCGACCTAAGAGAAGGCAACGCACTTCGAGCTAAAAAGTCGGGGGCTAAGAGTGCCTCCTCCCGCACCGAAGGAAAAACAAACCTTCGGAAGCAAAAGCCAAAGTGTCACTCGACCTAAGAGAAGGCGACGCACTTTGAGCTAAAAAGTCGGGAGCTAAGAGTGCCTACTCCCACACCGAAGGGAAAACAAACCTTCAGAAGGAAAAGCCGAAGTGTTGCTCGACCTAAGAGAAGGCGACGCACTTCGAGCTAAAAAGTCAGGGGCTAAGAGTGCCTGCTCCCGCACCGAAGGAAAAAAACCTTCGGAAGAAAACGACGAAGTGTCGCTCAACCTAAGAGAAGGCGGCACACTTGAAGCTAAAAAGTCAGGGGCTAAGAGTGCCTGCCTCCGTACCAAAGGAAAAATAAACCTTCGGATGAAAAACTACCCTAAGAGCCCCGGCTCTTGAACAAAAGCAATAAATTTCTATCAGTCGAAGATACCTGCGACCAAAAATCGGGGGGGGGGGGGGGGGGGGGCGGCGTTCTCAGAACAACATTTCTCTAGCAGTCGTAGGTAGCTGCGACAAAAAATTAGGGGGAAACGGCGCTATCCAATCTTAAAAATTCATCACTACCGAAGCGTCGCCCCAAATAAATAATTGAGAATGTCGTTCACCGAAGAAGACTTCGCCCAAGTAAGCGAGAAAGCATTCCTAACATCCGAAAACATTGTGAAACACCCCAATGTCACTTCAAGTGCGGTGCCACCGAAGTAAAAGCCCAAAAAAGTGAAGTAATAATAACTGTAAAAGCACCCTTTATTCCGCAAAGCAATCAATGTTAGGACCAATAAAATCCTTATACCACCAACTAAAAACATATTGAAAGGCTATGCCTTGACTAGCATGAAAATGCATGGTTGGGTCCAGAGGGGACCCAACATAAGTCAAAGCCAATGGAGATGCACGAAGGGCATCTTCGCCTTTGGTGTGTTCAACCAATTGCGAAGAGGGCCCACAGGGATAGCAAAGCTGTGGCTAGCGAGGTGGGAGTTCGTCGTCGTCTTTGGGCTCAATCTTCGGCTCAATGAGCATAGGCCGACAATCGACGTCTCCGCGCACGGTACAACGCAAGTTGCGCTCAGCTCTGCGGTTAACTAAGGCCGAAGGGCTAAAAGATTTCCAAATGCTTTAGTCCAATTATTCATGGCATCGTATGCCTTACACTTCGCATGCAAGTACCGCTCGAACTCATTATCTGGATGACAATGGTGAAATGATTCCCAGCAAGACCAAGACACAAAAAAATTGTCCCTCATCATAGTAACGGATACAGCCTCTTCGGCTACCTGCGCAATGTCCAAAGGGAGGACCTGCATAGGGAGCGCAACAAGTCAAGAACATTTCGCAACAAATAGAATATTATATATTACATCGTCAATGTATGATACATTGCCCCAGCGTATAAGGAAAACTCTATAAACAAAATGACGCTTCGCACTGAGTCATCCCACCTTCCCGGTTTCTTTAGCCACCATGGTTGTAGCTTTAGACAAAGGATCGCCCCTCGTCTTCGCCGGAAAAAGAAATATTTCTTAAAAGAGTACACGACCAGGAAGACAACAAAACTGTTAATATGAAGCAACGTACTCGCTGGCGGTTGATCTCCGTCTCTCGGAAGGCGAGCTCACACCCGTGTCTTTACCAATAATTGGTGGTAAATGATCGGGCAGTGGCCTTCGACGCGCTCGTAACGGTCGAAGTCGACATATCCGTGGGGTACCAGAAGGTGGACTTTGGAGCGCAGTATGATGGTCGCAGCCCGTCATTTCAATCGACAAGACAAGGCTTCAGGAGGCAACCATCATGTAGAAGTTGCTATATAACCGTGTAGCTGGGAGAAGGCTCCCCTAGTTTCATTAATCCACCTTATAAGACTGCCCAGTCCGACAATGTTGAGTGTTAGGGGCATGGCCGAAGCACCAATCCCTTCGAAGGTATTGCTGATAGCTTCGCATGCAGCGACAGCCTTTGGCTCTAGCTCCCCAAGCATGTTTAAGGCATCTTTGGACAAGCCTTCACCTCGCTCAGCTCTTCTTGCAGCCGCTGTGTTTTAGCGCTCTCTATGGCGCAAAGAGCCTGCAGGTCAGACACTTGCGCTTCAGACGATTGCAAGTTTTGGCGCAAGCATTTGACTTCCTCTTCGGCCCCTTGTTTCTCCAAGCGAAGGGCACTAACTTCCTTCTCAAGTTGCTCCGAGCACGACTTGGCTTCCCTTGCTTGGTGCCAAAACTCGCTTCTAGCCTTCAGCTCTTTCAGCCCGCTTTTGCAGCATACCAATCTGCGCATCTGCACTCTGGGGCGTGGGCTTCATAATTCTCTACCTGTTTGCGCTGAGCCTGTGAAATAAGCAAAGCCTGGGACGTACCATGGATATGGGCGATTATTAAAAGGACAAAATAATAAAATAATAAAATAATGGAACATACTAGTATACCTTCGCAATCGCCACGTTAGAGGCATTGATAAGTTCAGCGACGGGCTTTCGGGGGAGCAAAATCTCAAGCTCGAGGACGACGAAGGTACTAAAAGTCTTCTTCACATCACTGACCTCCCCGGTGCTTGGTTCAAAGGAGGAAACCTTGAACGCCTTGGGCACGATGGCCTTCGTGTTAAGTAGCCTGCCGTGGCCCATCAACCCTTTCCCGCCACAGTGGGGTGCGCTTGAAATTGATGCGTTAGTCCCGGAGGATGAGCTCGAAGGCGATGAGGGTGAAGAGTAGGCTACTGCTTCAATATATTTGGTCCCCTCAACCTCAGTTTCCCTGGCGGTAGCCTCAATGATGTTCCCGTCTCTGCCAACTTCTCATCGTCATCGCTTAAAATTAGCGTGGGAAGGTCCACGCAAGAGCAGAACCCCGACTAGGGAGAAAGACAGAGGTCCTGGGTGCCCTCTGGAATCTCTTGCCTTGGCAAGTCGCGCCACGCAGTCAAACCCTCCTCAGATGCCTCTTCGTAGACATCATCGGGGGCAACTACGCGCGGCCTTTTCCGAAGGGCAAGCACCTTCTTTTCCCGGCCTCCCCACGGCGAGCGCTCGAGATGCTTTTGTTTCTTCAAGGCACCCGTGGGAACCTCTTCGCCGACGTCTTCTGCCAGGGAGCCCTCTCCAGGACCCTGCAGCAACGTGCTAGCCTTCGGCCTCTCCCGATATGAAAGGCCCCTTTATTCCAAGACTCGATTGAGTCTATGGACAAGACCTTGTTCGGCACATAGCTGGGCTTCGCCCAGTGTAAACTTCCCAACAAGCATTGTAGCTTTGGCCTCGACTTCAGACACTGACGAATCTGGAAAAGGTCAAGAAGTGTAAGCAAGTGACAGTGAAGTTAAAAACCAAAAAAAATTCTTGTGGATCTACTTTGTGGTAGAACCACCACTATGTCTAGTCCCTCGGCCATTTGTTTTTGTATACAACGAAGGGCGTGGATAACCCAGCGTGGTAAGCGAAGTTCAGGCACCCATAATGTGCCTCACTCTGGATGCCCCTTAACAATCATGTCATCGCATGGCAAGCGAAGACCTGCTTGAAAATAATGAACGAATACAACCGCTTCGTCGTCAGAAGGCTCCGGTGTCTCCTGATTCCCGGGGAGCCGGACTTTTGATACATCGCTGATCAATCCCTCTTTCACGAGGCTAACCAGCACTTCGTCGTCCACCTTAGACTACCCAATCCAGTATGTCTTGGGGCGAGTAGACCTGGCCTTTAGTGCCATTGGGATGAACAGAGAAGCCTTGGACAAGGAAAGACTCAGAGGGCAGTAAGGGGCTTCGTACGAGAGAGAAAGCTTGAGTAGGGACACGCAGTAAAAACAAACAACCGTGGGCCGGTATTTATAGCAAAGAGGGCAGCGGTTAAAATGAGGCGCATCAGAATTTGAATCGACGAGGGAAAGGACACTTGGGTATACATAGAAGGCATTAAATGCATGTCAACAAAACAGTTACCGAGGGGCCGCATGCTCATACTATAAAAAAAATAAGCAATTTGACCGAAGTGCATCCGCCCCAACAAGACATCGACGGGCCGAATGGGACGGTGTTGAGACGAATCTTAAAGACTAAAGGTTTGGCCCATCGAAGATTAACCTTACCCGTAGTGGGCTGCTGTTGGGGATGATCTCCCCCCTCCCCCTTCGGAGGATAGCTCGAAGTCTGCCGGAGGTTTCGCACTCTTGTCACTGCATGTTTGTTTCAGGGACTGCAGGTGAAGGTAGCGGAGATCGCGAAGTACTCTCGGCCGAAGGATGTAGGCGTGCCCGCAGTCCCAGCTTCCCACGTCGGTGAAGGCGGTGGCGAGCCTTCGGCCGAAAGCCGAAGTCCACGCCAGCGGTTTTGTTGACTAGAGTGGGTGAAGGTAGCAGCGGGTCTTCGACTTGGAGCCAAAGACCAGCTCGTGGCGCCGAAATGGAGAAGACTTCTGCGGATTTTTGGGGACCGAAGACCATGACTGGATAGCGGGGCCCTCTTTAACTGCCCGAGGCAGAGTTGTGATTATGTAAATATGCTTAATTGTACCATAATGCCCCCGAATATTCCAAGAATGTAGCAGATAAGGGGTAGAAACTGTAAACCACGTATGGACTGATTGAGTACGGGCTATAAATAGGGCCATATTGTATCCGAGAGGGGGATCGAAACCGTTTTACCCCAAGTGCGTGTCACCACAAGGACCCTTCAACATTTTCCATAAGCGAAGTTCCACCTTGTTTGGTACTTCGGTCCCAACATGCACCAACCTGGTGAAGGTTGCGCCATCATTTCGGAGTCCAAAGGGCATTCTCACAAAGCAGTATATGACGAAGGAGGTCCTGAAACTTGTCTTCTCCTCATCTTCCTTTGCCATCTAGACCTGGTGGTACCCCGAGTATGCATCTAGGAAACTTAACATCTTGCAACCAGCCGCGGAATCCACCAGCTGATCGATTCTAGGTAATGGGAAATCATCCTTCGGACAAGCCCTGTTCAAGTCTTTGAAGTCGATGCACATTCTCCACTTGCCGTTGCTTTTCTTGACCAATACTGTGTTAGCTAACCACTCTGAGTGAAACACTTCACGTATCACCCAAGCATCAAGTAGTTTTTTTACCTCAGTCTTAGCTGCTTCTTCCCTTTCACTCGAAGCTTTCTAAGCTTTTGCTTCCTTGGCTTCGCACTGGGATCTAGATTTAAGCTGTGCTAAATGATTTCCCTACTGACTCCTTGTAGGTCCTTCGGAGACCAAGTGAAGACATCCTTATTGCTGTGAAGAAACATTATGAGTTGTTGCTGGTCCTCCTCTGGGGCCTCCGCCCCTATGGTGACTTTTTTATCTGGTTTTTCTTGAAGTAACGACACTATTCTGGTTGCCCCCTCCAGTACAGCCTTCACTGCTTTGTTCATCTTAGGCTAGATATCGCTCTCCTCTCGATTTGCCGAAGGTTCCGTCACCATGTGGACATTTTGCCGTCCTGGAGTGATTCCCACTTCGATTCTTTGGGCCACTCGCTAGTCTCCAAGAACCGTTATGATGCCTCTAGGACCAGGCATCTTCATGCACAAATACGCGTGGTGCGGTATTGCTCCGAATGTGTTCAAGACTCCCCTACCAAATATCGCGTTGTATGGGTAATTGATGTGAACCACATCGAAGGTAATATCTTCCGTCCGAAAATTTGTCCCTTTGCCAAACGACACAGGGATTGTTGTCTTTCCCAAAGCGTTGATTGCATTCCCGCTGAAGCCTAGCAATGGGGATCCAGCCTGATTTAGGTCACTCTCACGTAGACCCATTTTGTCGAAGGCATCCGCGACGATGATATCCGCTGAGCTTCCTCCATCTATCAAGATTCTATGCACTTCGTTTCCCGAAATGTTTGCTGTGATAATGAAGGCATCCGTGTGTGGGTAATCTAAGACCCTCATGTCATCTTGTGAGAATGTAATGGGCACGTCTTACCACCTTGAATGAATGTACATTGGCCCCACACCAATGTGGTTGACCCTTCGCACGTATTCTTTCCGTTGTCTCTTAGATTTTGTCTGTTGGTTAGATCCTCCTGAGATCGCCAACACCACATTGTATCCATGATTTACCATGTTCACGGACTTACTACTCTCTGGTGGTGCTTCGATCGCAGGCCTTGGTGGTGGCGGAGGTAGCTCCCCTTGGAGGATCAGTTGCCTCATTTGATCTAGCTGAGCTGAGGCTGCAGGGGCATATTATGGTGCTAGCATCGGTCTCCACTAGTTGGCAAACGTTGTGCCCAGTTTGGGGTTTTCCCACTCTTCACTTCGCCTAAAATTTGTTGCGTGGTGTATGGTTCTTGCTTGATTGAAGGATTGCTTTGCCAAGCTCTCTTTCATGGCCATGACCTGCGGGCACTACTTGGTCCGATGGCCGGCTCCTTCGCCATGTAGCTCACAGTAAAACGTGGCTGGGTCATGCAGGACTCATCCACCTCAGCTTCTGCGGCTCCTTCCTCTACTGGTTCGGCCTCCTTGAGTAACCGCACTCTAAGCTTCTCCTGCCACTTGAGCGACTTCAAATGGGCCGGAGTCTATCTGATTGACTTCTTTTTGCTTTGTTGTATAGTCATATGCTTTGGATTTCCTCGCGTGCCGCAATCTGTCTCTAGGGTGGATAGTGCCTGCCTCCCTGGCTGATGTATTTGTTTTTACTATTTTTGAGGCTATCATTTCATTTTTCCTTTGAAGATGATCGAGCTCAGATCTCACGTATTCTTCCATCTTATTGAGCAGCTCTTGTACACTCCCGGGTCTTTTCCTTGTAAGCTTTCCAGCTAAGAGTCCCCCTCTGATGCCCTGTATTGCTGCATCGATGATTGTGTCTTTGCTCAGCCCCTTCGCTTGGCAACGTATGTGCACGAAGTGGCGCATATAGCTCTGCAATGTTTCCGTTGGCTGTTGCTTTAGTGCAAAGAGGTCACTCGCGGTGATCTTGTCTGCCCGATTTCCCTAATAGTTGCTGTACAGGGCATTACACAATTGCTCCCATGAGTATATGGATCCCGGGGGCAATGCAGAGTACCAAGATCTTGCTATCCCTATTACAGCTAACACGAAGGCCTTCGCTAGTGTTGCACCGTCTCCTCCGGCAGACTCGACAGCCGCTTCGAAGCTCATTACAAATTCCCTTGGGTCCGACTCCTAGTCAAACATTACTACTCTGGGCATCTTGAAGCCTGCTGGCCATGGTTGGTTCTGCAGACCCATGGCTAGCTGAGATTTTTGGTCTCCTGCGGATGACCGCCGTCGAAGGTTGTGCGAGTCATGCTGCGTCTTTGGACAGCATCACTTGGTGAGCCGTTTCCTCCGCACGATGTAGCATATCAATTTCCCCTTGCATTTTTTCCAATGTTTTCCTAGCTTCCTCTGCCCGTTTGCGATATTCTGCAGCTTTTCGACTCGCTGCCAGGCTGTCTAACTTGCGCTTCTTCTGCGCAATCTACCTTTCCAGCTCTTCAGCCTCTAGCCTGGCTGTCCTTTCCTCCTGTGTTTTGTCTTCATTTTCATATTCTGCAAAGTCTTCCAGGTCTTCACACTCTTCATCTCGCACCTTCCCTCCTTCTTTTGCCGAAGGCGTGAAGCATGCGTGACCCGCACCGGTTCCGCATTTATCTGGATGGCCTCTCTGTGTCTGTCATCATTGCTTACTCGTGGCGCTACTTCAATGTCGTAGCATGGGTCTTTCGACCGAAGCCCTGGCCGGAGCTGAAGGTTCCGGTAACACCTCCATTGTACCGGTTGGCTTTGTCTTCTTCTTAGGTGGTATGGCTTCGATGGGTTCGATCCCACAGATGGCGCTAACTGTTGGGACCGAAGTCCCAAACAAGGTGGACCTTCGCTTACGGAAAATGTCGAAGGGTCCTTAGGGTGACACGCACTTGGGGTTAAACTGTTTCGATCCCCCTCTCGGATACAGTATGGCCCTATTTATAGCCCGTACTCAACCACTCCATGCGTGGTTTACAGTTTCTACCCCCTTACCTGCTACATTCTTGGAATATTCGGGGGCATTATGGTACAATTAAGCATATTTACATAATCACAACTCTACCCCAGGTAGTTAAAGCGGGCCCCGCTATCCGGTCATGGTCTTCGGTCCTCGGAAATCCGTCGAAGTCTTCTCCACTCTGGCGCCACGAGCTGGTCTTCAGCTTTAGGTCGAAGACCCGCTGCTACCTTCGCCCACTCCAGTCAACAAAACTGTTGGTGTGGACTTCGGCTTTCGGCCGAAGGCTCGCCACCGCCTTCGCCGACGCAGGAAGCCAGGACTGCGGGCGTGCCTACATCCTTCGACCGAGAGTACTTCGCAATATTTGCTACCTTCACCTGTAGTCCCTATCTTGCATAAAGCCTGGCGGTGAAACCTAGTGGGAAGACACATACTTGATTAGTCTCTGGTTAGTGGCAAATCTCATTCAGTGATTCTTGGTGGCACACCACTAGCGTGTGTTAAGTGTTTCGCGAACACGGCAATATGGAATTTACTGACTCGTGGGGAAAGCTGGACAATCTCTGCAGAGAGTGAAAACTGTTATAACAGCCATGCTCACAGTTATGAGAGACTTGGATCCTCACATGATCAGTGGGTTGTGGTTATGGGTTGTGATTATGGTTCTGGTATAGGGAGTACTAGATGGTTGTGGTTATGGTTCTGGTACAGGGAGTACTAGATGGTTGTGATTATAGTTCTGGTACAGGAGTACTAGATGGTTGTGGTTTTGGTTATAGTATAGGGAGTACTAGACGGTTATGGTATGCAAGGTGGGGAGCCTTGTATGGCTGATATTGGACTGCATGGGTTACATTCACTTAATAATTGCTTAATTCTTTTTGAGCCCAAATCTGTTTTCATTACTCGCATTTACGCAAATATACCATGTGTTAGCCTATTCTTGATATAAGCCTACATATCATTATTTTTCCCACACTTGCTGAGCGCGTCATGCGCTCACACTTGCTATTTTCTCTACACCATGCGACATGTGTGCTGCTGCTCAGTGAGTGAAGATGTTGAAGATTATCAAGATGAGGTTGTGACGTTCTAGGTGCGTGTCTCCCGGTCGGTTGCCTACGGTGTTGTTGGGCACCAGTGCTTCTGTTCCACTACAGATATCTCCATAGAAGACAATATATGTCAATTGTTGTAAGAGTTTAACATTTATTCTATAAAAGTATTGCTTTTGTTACTTCACCTGTGACGTCCTTATGTGTGTTGAACATCCTAGGCACACATAAGCCGCATCTGGTTTTGGCCGTTAAACCGGGGTGTGACAGATAGAGTCTCGACCACGTCTTCCAGCAGCTTATCTAGCTTGGTGTGATATCGCGTTGAAGAACGAACACAGCTTTATGATTGGGTTTCGGACCTCCGATGACAAAATACCTCTAATTGCAATTGAAAGCATCTGTGTCATCATCACATGACAATCATGAGACTTCATGCCAGTTAATTTCAGATCTTTCATGTTTACTAGTCTCTTTATGTTGGCGAAATAACCGGATGGAATTTTGATTCCATGCAAGCACTTGCACATTGCAATTTTCTTCGCCTTGCTCATACTGTAGCTAGTGGGACCAAGATATTTATCGCCTTCTTCCACATCTTCGAGATGTAGATCATGTCTGAGTTTCAAACATTTTAGGTCCTTCCGTGCTTGGAGTGTATACTTTGTTTTGCCAGGTATGTCTAGTAACGTACCAATCAAGCTATCACACACATTCTTCTTAATATGCATGACATCGATTGTGTGTCGAACCACCAAATCCGGCTAATAAGCTAAGTCATAAAAAATAGATTTCTTTTTGAACATAGGAGCTCTAAGATTAGATTTCGGAACCGGTGTACTCCCGCATCCCTTTCCAAGGATAATCCTAAGTCCCTTTACCGTGTCATATACGTGTCTCCCAGTGCGATTCTTAGGAGATGATCGAGTCTTAACTTTCCCATCAAAAGCTCTCCTATTGATGCGGTACGGGTGATTCTTGCGAAGAAATTTACGATGACTTAGGTACACCATTTTTCAACTATTCTTCAGCCACAAGCTCTCTGTTTTATCCAAACAATGCATGCATGCACAATAGCCTTTGAAAGTCTGGTCTGATAGGTTGCCAAGGGCTGGCCAATCCTGGATTCTTATGAACAGCATTGTTCGTAAGGTGAAGTTCTCTCGTTTTTATGCATCCCATACCTGCACACCATCGTTCCACAATATTACAAGATCTTCCATTAATGGTTTCAGGTATGCATCGATATCATTGCCAAGTTGTCTCAGCCCTGGTATCAGCACCAGCATCATAATATACTTCCACTTCATACACAACCAAGGAGGAAGATTGTAGATACATAGAGTCACAGGCCAAGTACTATGACTATTACTCATGTTGCCGAATAGATTCATGCACAACCAACGGCTCCTTGTATTTTCTATCAATGTTTCTTCACTGTGTAGAATCAATGGGATGTCTCAGCATTCCATCATCCTTACGCTCCTCGGCGTGCCACCGCATTAGTTCGGTATGCCTTTTGTTCGCGAATAAACACTCCAAATGGGTGTAGCATCTAGGCCCCTAAGAAAGAGGTAAGAGTTTCGGTGATTAATGACAACCATATCATTGTGACTAACGTTTGAGCTTTTGAGCAGTGTAAAAGATAAAGAAAAACTTATTTGACAATGATGTCTTGATACTCTTGCCCGTTAAAAAGCTTATATGGACGATCAAAGGACCGGAACTTGAAGGATAAGGATCTTCTAGTTCTAAGTGTCACAAGGAGATGAAGGACACTTAGAGTAGTATAGGTTCTATTTCTATTTAGTCTTTTGACCGTACTATAAAGAGGGGTTAAGAGTTGTAGCTTGACCTAAGTGAGTCTAGACATAGTCGATACACACTTGTGACTTTCTATTGCTAGGTTAACCTCAAAAAGCTTTTGGCTCCGAATCTAGAAGGTAGAACTCAAAATGGTTTTGAAATAGATAAATTTAGCGAAACTTTAATTCACCGGATGATCCTCTGTATCAAGAGTGAGTTCACCGGAGCAAATTCCTAAGAGTTTTGACTTGAAAAATTGTTGAAGACCACACCGGATAGTCCAGCGTTCAAGAGGTGAGAACACCGGAGAAATAGAAAGCAGTGAAGTCTAGAATTAACTCTACTCACCGGATGGTCCGGCGTAGCAAAGAGTAATCACCGGATGAATTTATACACAGAGGTTGCAAACTATCATCTGGCCCATTTCAATGCGCCGAATGATCTGCCGTAAGTCCGGATTAATCACCGGAGGTTTAACGGCTAATGGAACAGTTAACGGCTATTTTGTCAGAAGTATTAGCACCGGATATTCCGATGTGAAGCGTGTTATTCACACCGGACCTTCCGGCATTAAGAAAAAGTTCTGGGTTGTTTGGCAACGGCTAATTTTCGATCCTTTACCTATAAATACCCACCCATTTGGACCTCTCAGCATCTCTTGCGACCCTGTAGCAACTCATACACTTAATGTGTCATTTAGAAGCAAGAGAGAGAGCACTTGTGTCAATTCTAAGTTCTTAGTTGAAGATTAGGGACTTCTTTAAGTGCTTGAAGAGCAACAAATGTGCATCTAGGTGTTGTCTAGGTTTGGTCTTTATCAAGTATAGCTTGAGGCTTGTTACTCTTGGTGGTTGGCAACACCTTGACGGTCTTGGTGATCGGAGATTTTCTCGGTGAGCTCTTGGAGGACTTGTGGGAGCCCCGGGAAGAGATGATGTACTTGGTTTGATGCCCGCCAATCTGGAGATGGAGAAGGGGTAATCAAGAGGGAGCACTTGAGTCTTGGTGACTCAAGGGGGAGCTACATCCTTGGTGGATGCTCCAACGAGGACTAGGGGGAAGTGCCAACTTCTCGAAACCTCGGGAAAAAATCAGTGTTCTCTTCTCCAACTATTTACTTTCCCGCATTTTACTTTGAGTATCTTTGCTATTGCGAGTCCTTCTTTAAAATTCTCTCTCTTGGTTATTTTGCTTATTTAGTTGCCTTCTCCTAGTTTAAATCACGTAATCACATTCTCTTTGTCTAGGCTAAGGTTTTATTTGTTTAAGCGGTAGAAGTTTTAATTAGCGCCCAATTCACCCCCCCTCTTGGGCCATTCGATCCTTTCAATGGGGCACTATAGGAAAATACCACATCACCTTGATGGGAGGCCTTTTATTCTTTCCTTCACCATCGATATCATCACGGTCACGCTTGCACCGTGATGCACCACAGACGAGACACGCTTCCATGTCTACATGCTCTCTGTGATACAATATGCAATCGTTTGGACATGCATGTATTTTATGCACTTTCAACCCCAACGGGCACACAACCTGCTTGGCCTGGTACGTGTTTTCTGATAGCACATTTTCCTTTGGAAGCAATTTCTGCAACAACAGTAACAACTCTGTGAAGCTTGTATCAGACCACTCGTTGCCTTCCTTCAATTGTAGCAGTGAAAGCACGGTACACAACTTTGTGTTCTCCTTCTCGCAGCTCGAGAACAACGGTGTTTTAGGGTCCTCTACCATACGTTGAAACTTTTGAAACTCTCTTTCATTGGTGAAGTTCCCCTCCCCGTCACGCAATATCTGCTCTAGATCATCGGCGTCGGCGTCAGCCAACATCTCCTCTAGATCATCATCGACCAACATATCTCCGGTAGGCGGCATATCGGTGTATTCATCAGTCGGCATATCAGTGCACAAGTCTTCATCTTCTCTGCCAATGTATTGCCCTTCCTGTACGATCTCAGCTTCACCGTGCTCGGTCTACCAAGTATAGCCAGGCATAAAGCCCCTTGGCATCAAGTGGGAATATATTTGTTGGGTGGTGGAAAACTGCTTCTTGTTCTCGCAATTGACGCATAGACAGCACATGTATTGAGACTGTGTATTTGACTTGTACGCCGCGGCTTGTACCAGGAAACAATCCACACCATTCTTGTACTCTGTGCTCACACGGCTTGCATCGTACATCCATCTTCTATCCATCTACAATTATATCATTATTGTAAATCTAAATTCATAACATCTAGAATATTTTGCGATCACCAATAAATAAATTACCTCGTCCACAGCGGAAGCGGAATACATTGCCGCCGGAGCATGTTGTGAAAGCAAACCTTGTTAGACTTTGGTGTTCGTCTAGAGAAGGTTCCACTCCTTTGTGATAATGAGAGTGCCGTAAAAATTGCTAACAATCCCGTTCAACACTCTCGCACAAAGCACATTGATATCCGTCATCACTTTCTAAGAGACCATGTGGCTAACAATGATATCTCCCTTAGTAGTGTTCGATCGGAAGATCAATTGGCGGATATCTTCACTAAACCTCTAGATGTAGCCACTTTTAGTAGATTGCGAAATGAACTAAATGTGATCGATGCTTCTAATATCATGTGATACCTTGTCATATAGATGCATTCATAATAGGACCTTGTCTAACCTTCTCAAGATAATGGTGAACATGGGTTTGCTTGAGATGGTGGGTCACTAGTTCTTCTCAAGGCATGTTGTTGGGTTCACCATGAAGAAGCTTGAGAAGGGAAGTAATATGACAAGATAGATTAATTTTATGCTTCACATTCACATGTCATATAGTATGCACTCATGTTTACTTTCATGAATGAACCTTGCATTACATTAGCATTGGCGGTAGAGAGATCACAAAGGAGAATATTACTCTTTGAGATGGTTGTTCACTCTTGATGTGAGCATACAACTCTATAAGTGTGATTAAATTGATATAAGTGCTTAATGCCAATTGAGTCATGTCCTATCGAATTTAAAGTCTTAATCTTTAAGTTCATAAGAAATATGACTCAAACATTTCCATTTGGAGTTCCATCTCTTATTCTATGGTTCTTATTTGCCTATTTCAAAAATTATATATGGTAAAGCCTTTTGGCAAATATTTGCAAAGGAGTGTTTGAGAGGGTAAAGATTTCACTCAAACTGGTCCAAATATGTGTTTTTGTTGAGTGGTTTGTTTAAAATTTGGACTCAGTAAGAGATTTTAGTTCAGCGCAACCTTCTATCACCAAATGATCTGGCATCTGCTCAAAGTCATCACCGGATTATCCGGTCAGTTCAATGAGAATGAACTCAAAAAGGACTTGCACCGGAAGGTCCGGTGTTCAGTACACGCCTCAGAGGAACATCCGGCGTGCAGTAATGTTGTTTTGGGCAGTCTAAAAGTGCTCTCTGGAAAATTTGTTCCGGCGTTTATCCAATGTTCAGTACATGACTCAGAGGACCATCCGGCGTACAGAAGATGTTTCTTCAGTAGTTTAAAATGCTCTCTGGAAAATTTGTTCCTGCATGTATCCGGTGTTCAGTGGCAAGGTCACCGGACTATCCGGCGTTCACAAACTAGGGCGAATATGTCTCTGGAATTTTGATCCGGTGTCTTTCCGGTGTTAAAATCTTATTACAGCGGACCTTCCGGTGTTCACAAATTTGAGCGGGCCCCGCCTGTCATATAAGCAGTTCGTCGGCTGCCCGCCGCCGCTCCTTCTATTTTCTTCCAGTCACCGCACCGAACCCGCCGCCCGTCCTCTCCCTCGTCGTCGACCGCACTCGTCGTCGCCGCGCCGAGCAGCACCACCTTGATCACAGCCGTCCTGAGCGCCGCCATTTTCCGCATCGCCCCCTCTCTCCGTCGAGCTCCCGGCGAAACCCATCCTCTGCGCCGCCATTTTCTTCCGCGCAGCCAAAAAATCAACGCCGCTGGCTAGCTTCTCCGATGAATTCTCCCCTCACCGTAGTCTCCACAGCCATTAAGGAGTGGTAAGCACAAACCTCCATCCAAATTTCCAAAAAATATCAAACCCTAGATCAAATTCAACGAATTCCATGCAAAATTCATCCAAATCTCTTCAAATTTTGAGAAAATAGTGTTGCATTAGCTCACTTCTCATAAGTTACATACATATTCATCGATCCATGAAGAATTTGGTCAAATTCATGCAAAATTCAAGCAAATATAGTCAAATTCAATCAAATTTCATTCAAATTCCATCAAATCTCTAGCAAAATTTGCTTCACTAGCTTAATCTTCAACTCATTATCATCTACTACATACACATTCATCGATTTATACTTCAATTGGTCAAAATTATGCATATTTATGCAACTTCAAACAAAATATATTCAAATTCATGCAAATTCGAGTCAAATTCTTGAAAATTATAATAATTAACTTTCAATTATCAAAAATTGAGTATATGTTCATCATTCTTGAGTTTCAATTGATCAATTCATCAAAAATCATCCAATGTTCCCATAGCCTCTTAATTTTTCATCAAATTGTTCAAACCTGTCTCAAATACTCTGCAAATTGATCCATTATCTTATATCGCAATCCAAAATCCTAGCATAATCATCTTTTTCATCTTTTACATGCTTAGGGTCTGTTTAGGATTCTTTTATTGCAAAATCTCATACACTCTATGCGTTCTCTCATCTCGGCATTATCTTTCATCTCTTCAGATGGGTCGTGAGCGCACTGACAAAGGCAAGGGCAAGATGGTTAAGAAGGCCAAGAGAACCCCATCTGAGAAGGAGTGGGAGAGAGCTACTATAGCCGTAGATGCCTATAACAGGCAGCAGCAGGGTCAGGGGATTCAAATCAGAGATACTGCCACCCCTGTGCGCCGGTCGACTCGCTCTCGCTCTGCTAGAGGAGCGAGCTCGACACCTTCCGGCCAGTCAGACAGCCGGAAGAGGGCTTGTCAGGAGCCAGAGCCTGAGGAGGAGCAGCAGCAGCAGTCAGCAGAGCCACAGCCACAGGCCGAGAGGCGGTTGCGTGACTTGACCTCTTACAAGTCACCAAAGGTCAAGAAGCTACGATTTGTACCCATTGATGAGTGGTTCCCTGAGGAGAGAGAAGAGGGAACAGATCCGAGGTTCCACACCCTCTTGCAGGAGAGCTTCTATGTCTCATATCAAAAGCTAAAGGTTAGTTTGAGCATTCACAAGACACTCAACTGGAGATATATGAGGATAGCTACAGGGGGAGCAGATGTGAGGCGTCACTTTAATTCTATTCCAGGACTCACTGACCTACTGATAGATGTAGATCACTATGTTGAGGACTGGGTGAGAGTATTCTATACCACAGCCTGGATTGCCGAGGATCGATCGTTTGTGCAGTTCATGTTCCAGGGAGACTTTCAGAGGTTATACAGGACAGACATTCTAGAGGCTTTGAGACTGCAGGAGTCTGACAGGAGCTTGCATGAGATTGTTTATCCAGGTGCTAGTGCTCCTCGCCGTGGTCTGACTGGAGGGATTTTCTCGACTGATGATCAGATCCGCCCTTTGTTCAGGCTGCCGTTCCCTCCAAGTTCTCGAAGATTGCCAGATATGCTGATCCCTGAGGTGCGAGTCATTCATAATGCTCTGAGGCACAGTCTGCTACCGAGGATCGGGAACGCCGAGTCAATCACTAGCCTTCAGCAGTGGCTTATCCTATCTATCTTCACTCACCAGCCATTCGACATTGTGGATTTCATTCTGTGTGAGATTGAGGATGTGATCGCCGATGGGATGACGATGGTCCGACAGCAGCCATATGCGCATATCATCTCTTTCCTGCTTGCTCAGATCACCAGACCTCCAGAGTTCTTTGAGACATATGAGTCCTCTCGGTCCTTCAAAGTATATGCTCCAGCTCCTCCTACAGATAGACGTCGTGGTCAGCGAGCAATGGCTCACGCACAGGAGCAAATCCCTCCTGAGGATAGAGAGAGAGCAGCTGCTGAGAATGAGGCCCTTGCAGAGGCCGAGGCTGACTTACCATAGGCATTCTTAGACATAGCCTCTGATAGTGACTCCGACTCTGCGGATCACGAGTTCTTGCCGCCTCTACCTCGACGTCATGATCACGAGGCAGGCGGGTCTGCTCAGAGTATACAGCATTCAGCCTCAGTTCCCTCAGCACCTGAGGCGACCCCCCGAGTACCACCTCCTGCTGCATCATCTTCGGAGTTTTCTCAGTTCCTGCAGCAGATGCAGCAGCAGCAGCAGTAGATGTTGGTACAGTAGCAGCAGATGCTTATTCAGCAGCAGGCAGCTCAGGAGGAGAGGCAGCTAAAATATCAGGCTGATATCATTCGATAGCAGGAGCAGCAGACTTTGATTATTCAGTCTCTCCAGCAGCAGCAGCAGGCCATGCTTGCAGCACTTCAGCAGCAGCAGCAGGCTCTGTTGGCCGACAGGGAGACTAACACTCGGCTCTTCTCATACCTCCTTCAGTAGCCAGGACAGTAGCTTCCAGCATCAGCTGCAGTTCCTAGTCCTCTTCCTACCGGCACCACTAGTTTGCTCAGCACTCCGGAGTCCAGTTTTCCGCTATCTGCTCTTTTGGCTACCGGAGTTCTCTCAGAGCCTGTCAGGACATCTCAGAGGCCAGTGTTACCTTCTTTGACTTCACCTCTACCCACTGGTCCTCTACGCTTCGAGGATACTCCCCAGCCGACAGTTCCTGAGCAGCAGCAGCCAGTCGTGCCTCCACCAGTTTCTGAGCCTGCACTTGATGAGCCCGATGCTGCCCTTCAGTCAGTGCAGTGTCAAATTGATGAGGTGACAGCAGCTGCGGGGCACAGTCCGTCCAGCTCCGATGATGGCTCCCAGTTTGTCGTGGCGCCCTCTTCTGCCACAGATCCTCAGTCTCCTCCCGCTCCAAATTCTTAGTTGTGTCCTAGTTTCCTCTTTTTGGTGCTTCGATGCCAAAGGGGGAGAGTCTAGTGATAGGGGGAGTGGGTAGAGAGAGAGAGAGTAGCTGCAGGCAGCTGTAGGTTTTTGATTCAGGGGGAGAGAGCTTAGATTTTTGGGTAGTTTTAAGTTCGGATTGTTGGATCTTTTGATTTTTTTTATTGTAATGACAGGCCATTTGGTTCTCTATATGGATGTGTTTCGCTTGTCATTACATTATTTTCATGTGCACGTAATTCCTATTTTTTTTATCACTTTTTCTTGTTCAAATTGATATATGTCGATGATTCCATAGTTTGGTAGATTGCTCTTCAATTTCACATCTTTTATTCTAGTATGTGTTGTCATCATTCACCAAAAAGGGAGAGATTGTAGCATCTAGGCCCCTAAGAAAGAGGTAAGAGTTTCGGTGATTAATGACAACCATATCATTGTGACTAACGTTTGAGCTTTTGAGCAGTGTAAAGGATAAAGAAAAACTTATTTGATAATGATGTCTTGATACTCTTGCCCGTTAAAAAGCTTATATGGACGATCAAATGACTGGAACTTGAAGGATAAGGATCTTCTAGTTCTAAGTGTCACGAGGAGATGAAGGACACTTAGAGTAGTATAGGTTCTATTTCTATTTAGTCTTTTGACCGTACTATAAAGAGGGGTTAAGAGTTGTAGCTTGACCTAGGTGAGTCTAGACATAGTCGATACACACTTGTGACTTTCTATTGCTAGGTTAACCTCAAAAAGCTTTTGGCTCCGAATCTAGAAGGTAGAACTCAAAATGGTTTTGAAATAGATAAATTCAGCGAAACTTTAATTCACCGGATGATCCTCTGTATCAAGAGTGGGTTCACCGGAGCAAATTCCTAAGAGTTCTGACTTGAAAAATTGTTGAAGACCACACCGGATAGTCCAGCGTTCAAGAGGTGAGAACACCGGAGAAATAGAAAGCAGTGAAGTCTAGAATTAACTCTACTCACCGGATGGTCCGGCGTAGCAAAGAGTAATCACCGGATGAATTTATACAGAGAGGTTGCAAACTATCATCTGGCCCATTTCAATGCGCCGAATGATCTGCCGTAAGTCCGGATTAATCACCGGAGGTTTAACGGCTAATGGAACAGTTAACGGCTATTTTGTCAGAAGTATTAGCACCGGATATTCCGATGTGAAGCGTGTTATTCACACCGGACCTTCCGGCATTAAGAAAAAGTTCTGGGTTGTTTGGCAACGGCTAATTTTCGATCCTTTACCTATAAATACCCACCCATTTGGACCTCTCAGCATCTCTTGCGACCCTGTAGCAACTCATACACTTAATGTGTCATTTAGAAGCAAGAGAGAGAGCACTTGTGTCAATTCTAAGTTCTTAGTTGAAGATTAGGGACTTCTTTAAGTGCTTGAAGAGCAACAAGTGTGCATCTAGGTGTTGTCTAGGTTTGGTCTTTATCAAGTATAGCTTGAGGCTTGTTACTCTTGGTGGTTGGCAACACCTTGACGGTCTTGGTGATCGGAGATTTTCTCGGTGAGCTCTTGGAGGACTTGTGGGAGCCCCGGGAAGAGATGATGTACTTGGTTTGATGCCCGCCAATCCGGAGATGGAGAAGGGGCAATCAAGAGGGAGCACTTGAGTCTTGGTGACTCAAGGGGGAGCTACATCCTTGGTGGATGCTTCAACGAGGACTAGGGGGAAGTGCCAACTTCTCGAAACCTCGGGAAAAAATCGGTGTTCTCTTCTCCAACTATTTACTTTCCCGCATTTTACTTTGAGTATCTTTGCTATTGCGAGTCCTTCTTTAAAATTCTCTCTCTTGGTTATTTTGCTTATTTAGTTGCCTTCTCCTAGTTTAAATCACGTAATCACATTCTCTTTGTCTAGGCTACGGTTTTATTTGTTTAAGGGGTAGAAGTTTTAATTAGCGCCCAATTCACCCCCCCTCTTGGGCCATTCGATCCTTTCAATGGGGCACTATAGGAAAATACCACATCACCTTGATGGGAGGCCTAAATTCTTTCCTTCACCATCGATATCATCACGGTCACGCTTGCACCGTGATGCACCACAGACGAGACACGCTTCCAAGTCTGCATGCTCTCTGTGATACAATATGTAATCGTTTGGACATGCATGTATTTTATGCACTTTCAACCCCAATGGGCACACAACCTGCTTGGCCTGGTACGTGTTTTCTGATAGCACATTTTCCTTTGGAAGCAATTTCTGCAACAACAGTAACAACTCTGTGAAGCTTGTATCAGACCACTTGTTGCCTGCCTTCAATTGTAGCAGTGAAAGCACGGTACACAACTTTGTGTTCTCCTTCTCGCAGCTCGGGAACAACGGTGTTTTAGAGTCCTCTACCATATGTTGAAACTTTTGTAACTCTCTTTCATTGGTGAAGTTCCCCTCCCCATCACGCAATATCTGCTCCAGATCATCGGCGTCGGCGTCGGCCAACATCTCCTCTAGATCATCATCGACCAACATATCTCCGGTAGGCGGCATATCGGTGTATTCATCAGTCGGCATATCGGTGCACAAGTCTTCATCTTCTCTGCCACTGTATTGCCCTTCCTGTACGATCTCAGCTTCACCGTGCTCGGTCTACCGAGTATAGCCAGGCATAAAGCCCCTTGGCATCAAGTGGGAATATATTTGTTGGGTGGTGGAAAACTGCTTCTTGTTCTCGCAATTGACGCATAGACAGCACATGTCTTGAGACTGTGTATTTGACTTGTACGCCACGGCTTCTACCAGGAAACAATCCACACCATTCTTGTACTCTGTGCTCACACGGCTCGCATCGTACATCCATCTTCTGTCCATCTACAATTATATCATTATTGTAAATCCAAATTCATAACATCTAGAATATTTTGCGATCACCAACAAATAAATTACCTCGTCATCTCCTACCGGCAAGTGGCCGGAGTTTGAGGAGTCCCCTTTTGTATGCTTTCGCGTACGCTTCCGATGAGTATTTGTTGGTGCCATCCCTAAAAATTTTCTTTATTGTTCAACCCTTTTGTATGGCTAATTAAGTAAAAATAAAAAAACATGCTCATACATAAAGTTTATATATTGGAGCTTGCTAATTAAAATAAAATAAAAAATATATAATTGAATCTTGCTACATACCTAAATATCATGGAGAAATTTTCTAATTCATTAACAATCAAAATAAATATGCTCATACCTAAAGTTTTCATATAAGAGCATGCTAATTAATTAAACATTCTTGCTATTTATCTGTCAACAGATTCTTGATAAAAAATCTGTCAAATTTGTAGCCGTTTGATTTTCTTTGAAAATCGCACTCAGTTTGATTAAATGTTGTGGATTTTTTTCCTTATTGGTTAATAGACCCGCACCACAACCCGTTAAGGAGGCCAGCCTGTACACCCGTTGAAATTTCCAACCTCGGTTTCCGCGCCCTCTCTTTTCCATCGATAGCTGTCCTAACCAACAGTAGTGTCTCTGTCCTCATTTTTTCTGGAAGACTCTGCGCTCTCTGTCTCCTCTTTTCTCCCTCTCCTCATCCTCCATTCCTCGTCCAGATCGCACGCTCGTTCAACTCATGGTGAGCGGTCCACTCGATGGCTGTAAGTATGCTGATCTGTGCGTTATTGTTGATTTCTTCTCACACGCTCCTCCACCGACGCTCCTTGATTTCTTCTCTTTTTTGGTTAATTTTCGCTGCTAGGGTTTGGTCTGTTGCGAGTAGCCAGGTATGGGGAGATGCAATTAGTTGTTTCTGCACTTCGGTAAGATCATTTTGATTTTTTGCTTCGTTTGATCTAACTAGTGTTTGTTGGTTTTAATCTCTTCTGATTTGTTTGTGCTTTCATGGTGGCGATGGGGAGTAGCGATTTTTTCTAGGTGAGGAAGTTTTTGTTGCCGTTGAATCTTGTGCTTATTGTGTGTTGGTGTGACCGTGCTGTCCATGGTGTGGCTTTGCTGGCTGGTCGTGCTTGCTATTATGTTTTCCGTATCCTGGTCATTGGTGATATAGATATAGCTCGTTGTGTGTGATTTATATTGCTTTAGCGTAAACTTTGCCATGTCATGTGTGAAGGGAGAGTTCCTTGCCTCCCCCCTCTCTCACCCTCTCTCTCTATTTTTTTTGAATTACGCGCAACACATGCTGATCCTCTAAGTGCTGTATGTAGTATGTTCAATTTTAGTCATAGATGTGTATAAATTTTTAGCACATATTTTTGTCTATGTGCAGCATACTTACAGCCATTGCCAATGTTCATGTTTGGTGTTATTTATTTTTTGCAAGTGCATAGCTGTTTACCTTGTTATTCATGTTTTTTTTTTGTGTAAGAGAATGTTTTTTGTCCTCATTTTTCAGATGGGTAACGGTGATAGAAATGAATTGATCCCCGATGAGTATGGTTATGATGGGGACCATTTAAAATCATTTTATGGTCTGAATCGAAACAATCCTAGGGAGTATTCTGCATTAGATGATGCTATTTTTGAGTTGTACCAGAAAGATGTAAGCACTTTTATGAGTTTTACTATCATTTTTAATTCTCATTTTTTATCTTTGCATGTTGTTAACTCCAGTTCTTTTTTATCCATGTTTTTTTTCTTTTTTCAGAAAATCCAAAAGTTGAAGAGGAAGTTAGATGCTTCTATTCTTGCTGATATCATGAATGTCAAGGTATGTCCTTTTTTATATGTATTTTTGCTGATATTGGAGTTAGTTGTTTTAATTGTTATGATCACTTACAGTTTTTTTTTCTTAGAGCAAAAATATTATACATGACAAGAAATCAAAACCAACCTCCACACACATCTCTGTTGAGTATGATCAGAAAACTTTCGACATAATTTCAATGTCTTCTGATTTTATGTCTAGAGTTGAGAGTTCTTTTGGTTCTTTTCTTCCCCCTCAGGTATTTTTTTAGTTTTGTTGTGCTTTCTTCATTCCTTATTTACAATTTCAATATTCTTGTTTCTTACACTGACACTGTTTTAACAGTGACTTTTTTTTCCCTTCACAGGCTAAAGATGACCTATGTCACATTTTTGTAGATCATTTTGTTGAACAATCTAAGAAAGCTCAATTGAGTTGTGAAGATTTAATTTTTAAAATGTTGTTGTTGTTCAATGAAGCGAGAGTAAAGATGATTGATGATGAACGACAACTTGATCCTTCTTTAGGTTTGTCTCTATTCTCCTTTTCTTTTTGTGTTTTTTATTCTTTCATGTTTTTTGCTTTTTTCTGTGATACATTTCTTATTTTCTTTATTTATATATACAATCTTTTTCTGTGATACCTTTGTTATTTGCTCCATTTATTTTTTTGTTTGTTATGTGTTAAGATATACAATCTTTTTTTTATTATACCTTCATGTATGTTGTCTCACACAGAGGGCATTTTCACTATATTGTTTAGGGATGGTCTGTACTCTGTAGTTTTTCTCAAGGGATGAATAACAAAATGAGCTACCTTGTTTAGATTTAATTTTTAGTGCACCTCAAAAGATTAATTAGTTGAACTGTTCAGGCCAGTTCTTTCTCTACCTTCTGTAAAATCAGATGGTTTTGCAAAGTTTTTTTTTGGAAAGTGTACATGTTATAGAGGACTAATATTTTGCTAAATGACTTTGTGTTTCTGTGACAAAGTTGCTCTTTTCTGGTTTCACTATTGCTAAACCGTCTCGTTTGATAACAATATGCACCTTGCAGATTGAGACAAGTAATTTTGTTTTTGTGCTATTATCAATGAATCCATAAGGTAGAGACATTTTTCATCTGTTTTGCTATGAATACAATTTATTGATCAATTTTTCTTTCTTGTTTTTTGGCTGAACATTGATGTTGCATCTGTCACATTATATTTTAGTTAAAAAAAATTAGTGGTGAGGTTGCTCTGTTATATATGTGCTAAGATTACTATTTTTTTCTTCCAAAATAGGTAACAAGAATGCTGTGAATCCGAACCCAAATAATAGCTTGATGTTGTCTCCAACAGTTTCATGCAAAAAAGCGTGTAAAGGCGAAATTCCTAATATTGACCTAAATTTGTCCCTCAAGGCTGGGTGGAAGCTTGATGTAGACATTGTTGAAGTATGTTTTTTCTGCATTTTTCTTTCTGAATTTATTTGTTATTTTTTTTAGAATTTGTCTTGATTTTTTTCATTTTTTTGGCGAATTTGTTTTAGGCTGATGCTGTCCAAAACTCTTTATCTCGACACAATCAAAACATAAATTATAAATGTTTCACCACCATGAGCAGCAAGAGGAATCCTGAAAAAGTTGACTTTAAGGTAGGTATCCTCAAAAATCTGAAAACGTGTTAAGACCACATCTTTTTTATAATTTTTTTAGAGTTGTATGTTATAATCTCATCGTAATTTTGATTTTTTTGTTATTGTTAAGGATCCTAGAACCGAGAGGTTATTTCAAAGATTATGCAAGCCAGGTTAGTTTTTATTTTGTTATAGCGTAGGATTCCTAGTGTTGTGTAAATTATTACATTGGATAATTTTTATTTATTTTCCTATATTTTCAGTTGTTGATCTGAGCACACCAGAATTTGTTAAAAATAGAAGTACCGTATCTTCTGGTAATCTTCTTGTCATAGGTATGATCTGTGTTATATCAAAATAGATTATGGTTAGTTATTATGATATGTTATTATATTTTTTTTTTTGTTCTTTTAGAAAATGCTCCAATTAAGAAGCCCAAGGTTATGCCAAAGCTTAGAAATATCCATAACAAACTAAATTTTATTGATCTGAACAATCCATCTTGTGATTTACTCTTTGATGAATGTCCTGATTCATACAAGAAAGGTATCGCTGCAGTGAAAAGGGATGATTATGTTTTGGAAAAAATTTCTCCTAATCATCCTTCCAATCGCTCTCGGCGTATTGAATCAAAGGTACGATGTGTTGGACATTTTCTCAAACAATGTATTAGTCTACAAATTATATATTAGTTCAACTATGCATTACACTATTTATGATTATCTGTATCCACCTTTTTTTTTGATAGACTCCTGTTGAAGTTGTCATTTTGCCGGATTCTGAAGATGACCAAAAAGAAAATCACATTTCTATTTGCAATGTCTTTGCACATACTACTGATCTTTTGAATTATAAACCAAAAACAAAACCTTCTCATGTATGTTTTTTATCACATCTTTTTACTGGACAATAATTATATTTATCCATGGACATTGTAGCTTAATTAATTTTTTCTGTGTTTTTTGATGCTGCAGGGCAATGTTGATGTGGAGGTTCTTGGTGAGATTAGATTTGATCAGAAGACAAAGTCAACGTGTTCAAAATCTGAGAATCTTTACAACAAGTCTTTTATATATGACCATCAAAGTTTCAAGCCTGTTAATAAGGACATCCCACATTCTGCTGTTGTCAAGGGTACTTTTATTGGTTGCAGCAGTGCAGGTGCTCCTCCTGATGTTTTGTCTAATATTGTTGTCAATAGTGCTTCTAAATTTGTTATCAATATTCAAGAGAGGAGGAACTATGCTGCTGTGTGCAGCCTTGCAACTAGCACAATATGGTACAAGTAAGTTTGACAAGTCTTTTTTTTAATTGTTATGTGTGTATGTCTGAATATTTAATTTATAGTCAAGTATTTTTTTTCTTTTTACGCAGCCAGTATGCCATTGATATTGGTGGTTGCCATGTCAAATATGATTTTCTTGGGAATTCTATGATGCCTGGTGGTAAAGTTGGTAGTTTTGTTATAAATGCCTTTTGCCGTAAATTTTTCTTGGATGAGAGGCCTACAAAGTCAAGGAAGCACTATTTTTTCTCCAGTGTTGGTGTGAGTTTTAATTGTTTTGTTATTCACAATTGAATAGGGTTCATTTTTTTGTTATAATTTTTGTATATAAAGAGTTGTTATTTTTTTGTAGGCTGTGCTATTGAGTGATACCACTGATTACTCCTATGTGAATAAATGTTTTGATGGAGCTGCCAGCGTTGTCGCATTGCATAAGGCTGATATGGTCAATCCTCTCGTTATTTTTCATGATGTTTCTAATTGTTGCAATTTGTAAGATGATAATGCCTAATTTTTTTGTAGCTCATTTTTCCTATCTGTCATGGCGACCATTGGTTCCTTTTTGTTGTTGACTTGAAGTTCAATTGGTTTCTTTTCCTCGATTCTTTGTATTCCAAGGATGATGATTATCAAGTTTTTGTAAGAAGAAAGTTGGTAATATATTTTTTTCTTTATGTGTATGTGTATGTGTACATGTACATGTATATAAGTTTGTGTGCGGTGTGTGTGTTTGTGTGCGTGTGGCTGCGGGAAGAATGGCTGCGGCAGTAGTTTGTTCATTGCTCTAGAAGTTTGCCACCAAGCTTTATTTTAGCTACTTTTTGTAGTTTGTTGATGTTTTCATTTTTTATCCGATAGCCAATAAATAGGTTGGTTACATTAGTGTTGAGTCATGAAAGTTCTTTTTTTAATTGCTAATTTGTCACCTCACCCCGCAGTCTGAAGTGCTGAGTTTGGATTGGTGTCGGTGGATTGGATTTAGACCGTGGCTGCTGGGGTTGTAACGTTTGCTGGGTTTGGATATTTTCTGAGCATGTTTTTGGTGGAGTTAGTGTATATGTGTACGTCCCCGTGGATTGGAGCGTTTTCTGGGTTTGAATTTTTTTGGGCATGTTTGTATATATTTGTTAGCAAGTATGTTTGTATCTCTCTTTGTTGTTATTTTTTCCTTTACTTTTTTACCTGATTAAATTGTTGCAGCAAGTAATTGGGGTCTGTTAATATTTTGTAGTTCTGTTATTGGCAATACCCTCATTTTTACTTACTGGGTTTGTATTGATTTTGTTTGATATGTGGATGAGTATTGCTGTAGTCCTCATAATATAGGGCTGCTGCATATTTTTGTGTAAAATGATATGACATTTATTGAGCAGAACATAGCTTGCACAATATCTTTGTATATGTTTTGTATATATTTCTCAGCAAGTATATTCGTATATCTCTTTGTCGCCATTTTTTTCCTTCTTTTTTACCCAATTAAATTGTTGCAACAAGTATTTTGGGATCATACTTGGAGTCATATACTATAAATTGTTGAAGCTCACTGTGTCATTGCATGAAAAGGCAGCAATACAGCTATGTGTGTGTGTTTGTTTTTGAACTAGCTATGTGGTTGTTTGTTGTTTGATCTAGCTACTACTAGAATGCTTGTGTGCGTATGTGTTTTTTTGCAGTTCTACTGAAAAAGATATGTGTGTATGAATTTACAAGTTTCAATCTAATATGCATAGCTTTTGTTGTGTTTTCTCAGATTATTTCTTTCAAGCATGTGTGGAATAAATTTGTGCAAACACCAGTCCCAGTACATTTGGACAATTTTCGCATTGGATATCCTTCTGTTCCGAAGCAAAACAATATGTATGTCTCACCTTAGTGCCAATATTTTTTGTTTCTGTTTTTGGTTTTTTCTAATATATCTTTGTTTTTCGTTTGTTTTAGATTTGATTGTGGAGTTTTTGTCATGAAGTTTATGGAACTTTGGAGACCTAAGGCTCTTCTTCGCTCTGAATTTTCACAAGATGATATACCCAACATCAGAATTCAACTTGTGAATGATCTAGTTTTCAGCGAGCACAACATCGTCGACACTAGCGTTGTAAGGGACTTCTATGCAGAGGTTAGTTTTCCTCTTGTGTTTATTTTTTTTAGGAATTTTTTTCTGAAGTATAAAGAGTCTTGCCTTTGCTTTTATATGTTGGTCCAATATCGATCATTTTTTTGACAGGGAGATTATCTTCGAGTTGGACATGGGGTGTAGAAGTTCACTGTGTCATTGTATGAAATGGCAACAATACAACCTAGAGAGTTAAGAATTGGTGTAAAAATGTAGCACATACGCAGCACATTTGTTTGGGAAGTAGCCCATATATGTTCCTTAGATAATACGAAATACATTGTATTGAAGCACTCAGTTACATAATGTTCTATCATCATAGTACTTTTGTAGTTTGTTCATCAGACAATACTTGCTGAAATATTGTTGCTATTTCTAGTACAAATTATCGATATAAATCCTTGTTTAGTCCTCTATCGTGCTTTTTACTCATTGTCCTTGAGTTGAGCTGTCATTTGTATTTCTCTTCTTCCCGTTGTCTTTCTGTCCTTGTTCTTCTCCTACAAATTCATACTTTATTAGACTATAGTAATAGATACAAATTCAGTCATAATTTTTTTGTTAGTTACCTTAAATTTTTTTATAAAAACTGCAGGAATGGTTCTTTTTTTACCTTCTGTAGTAGTGCTGATGTCCTTCTTCTTTCTCTTCTGCTTCTTTTTGCTCAAATCAAACTTTAGGTGTTTGAATTTACAATCGCGAACATTGTGTCCTGCCCCTCCACAATGTCCACAATTGTATTTTTGCTTACTTAGTATTTTTTTCAACAGTTGGCATCCATCTTTTATTGGACAGTGGTCTCCCTTTTGTATTTGCCACATCTGAATCTTGTACTTGGACAATTGATTCTGAATATATATCTTCTCCATTTATCTGCACATTTCCATTTGATTGCATATAGTCTGTTGAACTTTGTGGTTGTTCTTTAGCATCAATGTTGTCCATTAGATCTTCCATTCTTGCAATTTCTGTAAGCACAAAGTTGTATTTGCCTTCTGTTCTTGCCCCTTTGGATGCAATATCTGCAAGCCTTCTGGAGAGTATATTGAACCTCAGACTTACATTATCAGCCACAGGTGCGTTTGATGTGCTTGATATTTCTTTCTTCCTTTCTCTTTTTTTCCACCTTTCTATTATGTATTTATCTGGAATCTCTTTGATTTTTTGCTCCAACATTACTTTCAGGATGTGTGAGCACAAGAGGCCATCTTTCTCAAATTTCGCACAAATGCATGTGTACTCTCCTGCATTTAAGTCTATCAGCACAATGTAAGTCCTGCTTCTATGTTCTTTCTTTTTGTGATAATCTGATTTGTAAACATGATATGTCTTCTTCCTCTCTATGACTGTCACATCTAGCTTTGTCGTACCCTTGAGCTGAAACTGAAATTTTCTGAAAATTTTTCTATTGTATAGCAGCATTGCTTGTTCTTCTATCCAATATCCAGACCAAAGCTTTGATGGTCTTTTTGTGTTTGATTCATGATCTGAATGCTCTTCGTTGTCAAATATAGTTTCTTATATCCTTTCATACTCCTTTAGAAAGCTAGTAACACTATATGTAGGTCCAACATTTGCTTTGTACCTTGCATTTGTTGATTCACTTCTTGCAGTGCTTTGTATGAAAGGATAGAATTCATGTTTGAAATACACTGGTGCCCATCTTTGTCTTGTATTCCAAATGTGTGTCAAGTATCTTATATTATGAAGGTTATTCTTGTCTACCATTTCTGTCCATAACTTCTCAAACTCCTCCACTGTCAGCGAGTTGTTCACTATATCCTCAAATTCCTTATGCAGTTCTTTGTCCTCAAATGTTCTTCCAGTTTTTTGCTTCACTTTATTTTTTATGTGGAATAAGCAATTACGATGGCTTGTATTTGGAAACACTTGTTCTATAGCTAACTGCATTGCACCATCTTGATCAGTTATGATGCTTTTTGGAATTTTTTCTTCCATTGCTTCCAGAAAAGTTGTGAACAACCATTTGAATGTATATGTGCTCTCATCTGAGATTAGTGCACAAGCAAATATGCATGTCTTTGCATGGCCTGTTATTCCCACAAAAGGCGCAAATGGCATATTGTATTTGTTTGTCAAGTATGTAGTGTCAAAACTTATGCAATCACCATACAACTTGTAGTATTCTTTTGCTTTTGTGTCAGTCCAAAATATGCACTTGACCTTATTGCTGCTATCCATGTTGATCTTATACAAAAATGTTGGATCTGCTATCTTTTTTCTTGTGAAGAAACCAATTGCCTGCATCATATCATTTTGTGATGTCTCTCTTCTGATTGATGTTCTTAGGTTGCTGATATCCTTTGATCCATATCTCAATGCTTCCAATCCTCCACGAAGATAAGCCAAAATAGCAATCATCTTCCTTGTAGGTATGTTGCAATCATTTAAGGTCCTTATCATCTTTTTTTCTTCATCAGTCATATCTTTATGAGCTCTAAAGAATTTTGATTGCGTGCTTGGACTCAATGGATGATTATGATCTAGGTTTACTCTTGTAATTTTCCATACACTATTTCTTTCTGAAATCACCATCACAACTTGGCAATCTGTTTTAATGAGAATGTTTGTGTCTCTTTCTACAGCCACCTCTTCATCTTCTTGTTCTTGTTCTTCCTCTGTTGTTCCTTTTGACTGTCGGTTCCTCCCTTGTCTATTGCATTTGTATGTAATCCGTACCACCTCATTGTTCCTTTTCTTGCTTTGTGTGCGTGCACTATGTGCTATGACTATCGCAAAACCAGCCAAATATGAATAGAAGTTAAAGAAACGATGAGCATCTTCTGGGGTTTTGAATTCCATCCCTAATGTTGGGGTGCATTCGCTATCTATTTGCACATTATTGCCCTGAGTTGCTGCCATTCTTTCATTTTCTAGAAAATTATCTATGTCTCCTTCATTTAGTTCAGCACCCTCATTGCATCTTTCCTCTTGATGTACTGCTTCTTTTCTTATCTGGCCAACTTTGTGCCCACATAAAACAGCTTCCATGTTTGATGTTTGGTTGCTTCCACATATTATTGCTCTTTGCTCATCAATAATATCAGCTTCAATGTCCTGTATATAAGATATAGATCAGGGGCGATTTACTCTAGTGATTTCTGTGTTGAATATCTTTATTTGGACAGATTGGTTACCTGATTTTTTTCAATGTTTCTGAACAGGTCTAAATTCCATTGTCCTTCTTCTTCATCTTCTTCAACACATGTTTCTGAACTTTCCATCTGCCAAAACATTTGGTTAGTATCCATTTCACATTCTTTATTTTTGTTTCATCCTTTTTTATTTACGAAGGGTGGCTTTACCTCATGACTTATGAGATTATCTGACTGTCTCTCTTCATTGTTTTTGGATGTTTTGTCTCCATTGACAGTGGCATAAGGTTGAATCTGCATGGAAATCTGAAGGTTAGTTGTCTATTGGTCTTTATTTTTTTCACATTTATACATACTGTATTATGCTTTTCTTTTTTGGGGGGGACATAAAATACCTTGGTTGACAAATCATTTAGCTGCAATGTTATGTTGTCGTCACTTAGCCTGCTAGTTGTCACAAATATGCTGTTCTCAACCTTATAATTGATTGGCAATAATAATAGTCAGAAGTATTACCATCAACTTACAATGACTTCTTGTTATACATTTTGTTTTTTTTTCTTACATGGTATGGAAGTTGATTTGTTAGGAGTCCTGTGTAGCCCCCAATTGGTTGTTCCTGTTTTGTTTTATGGAAAATAGAAATATAATGTGTTCATATTTATTTACAAGAAATATACATGTATCCATTTTCTATTCTTTAAGTTTAAAATATAATATAACGAAGGGGGAATACCTCATTGTATATCCATTGCAGACTCCCTGCGTCTGTTTGTTGGGTAAGAAGTTCTGTGATGCTGCTGCTCTCGATCTGTGTCATACAAATAATAAGATTAATTTGGTTTTTGGACATGTTGTTTCAAAAAAAAATTCATGCCTTTTTCTACATCAATGTATTTTTTTCAAACAGTTTTTGTAAGGAAGTTTCCAATTTTTTGTTTCAAAATATTGTTACTCACTCACCAAATCACTCCAGGGGTAAGTAGTCTCCGCAAATAATTGTCTTGCTTCTTTTTTTCCTGTTTCTGTTTCAGAATTTATGTCAAAATCAATTGCACCTGAACATATTTTGCAAATTTTTTAAATATGTAAGTTTTGCAAAATGTATGTATGTATGTATGTATGCATATGTATATATATGTGAATATATTTGTATGTATGCATGCATGCATGTATGTATGTATGTATGCATGCATGTATGTATGCATGCATGTATGTATGCATGCATGTATGTATTTATGGGATATTATGTATGCTTGTGTATGTATTTGCCTTTGTTTATATCTCTTGTGTGTCTTTATCTTTTGATTCTGTCAATAGGTGTCACTCTTTCTATTTATATATATGTTTGTCTTTGTGTATATCTCTTGTGTCTCTTTCTCTTTTGATTCTGTAAATAGATGTCCCTCTTTCTATTTCTATCATTCTAGTTATGTGTATGTTTGTTTGTGTCTCTCTCTGTATTTATGTTCTGATGGCCAAATCCCTCTATCTCCCTCTCTGTTTCTTTTCTTCTTCTTTCCCTTTTCTCTATATTTATATATGTTTCTATATTTCTATTTGTCTGTATTTGTATACAATTCTATCTTTATTGATCTCCATCTGATTTCTCTTTTATTTGTGTATGTCTCTGTCCCTCTCTTTCTTTACAAACATGCTTTAATATGTTTGTCTTTGTGTCTATCTCTTTTGATTTTGTCAATAGGTGTCACTCTTTCTATTTATATACATGTTTGTCTTTGTGTATATCTCTTGTGTCTCTTTCTCTTTTGATTCTGTAAATAGATGTCCCTCTTTCTATTTCTATCATTCTAGTTATGTGTATGTTTGTTTGTGTCTCTCTCTGTATTTATATTCTGATGGCCAAATCCCTCTATCTCCCTCTATGTTTCTTTTTTTCTTCTTTCCCTTTTCTCTATATTTATATATGTTTCTATATTTCTATTTGTCTGTATTTGTATACAATTCTATCTTTATTGATCTCCATCTGATTTCTCTTTTATTTGTGTATGTCTCTGTCCCTCTCTTTCTTTACAAACATGCTTTAATATGTTTGTCTTTGTGTCTATCTCTTTTGATTTTGTCAATAGGTGTCACTCTTTCTATTTATATACATGTTTGTCTTTGTGTATATCTCTTGTGTCTCTTTCTCTTTTGATTCTGTAAATAGATGTCCCTCTTTCTATTTCTATCATTCTAGTTATGTGTATGTTTGTTTGTGTCTCTCTCTGTATTTATATTCTGATGGCCAAATCCCTCTATCTCCCTCTATGTTTCTTTTTTTCTTCTTTCCCTTTTCTCTATATTTATATATGTTTCTATATTTCTATTTGTCTGTATTTGTATACAATTCTATCTTTATTGATCTCCATCTGATTTCTCTTTTATTTGTGTATGTCTCTGTCCCTCACTTTCTTTACAAACATGCTTTATTTATATATATGTTTGTCTTTGTGTCTATCTCTTTTGATTCTGTCAATAGGTGTCACTCTTTCTATTTATATATATGTTTCTCTTTGTGTATATCTTTTGTGTCTCTTTCTCTTTTGATTCTGTAAATAGATGTCCCTCTTTCTATTTCTATCATTCTAGTTATATGTATGTTTGTTTGTGTCTCTCTCTGTATTTATGTTCTGATGGTCAAATTCATATTCAGGTGCAATTGATTTTGCATAGGTGATGATTTATAGTTAGCATCAATGTTGCTGTTGTCTCTATTATTTTCTCATTTTCATTTATACATTATGCATAGGTGATGATTTATGTCTAATGGTATATTTTTGGGGGATTCCTGAACAATGTATATGAAGATGGTGTTTAACTACAGTTCATCTCCTGACTATATCTATGTGCATGATTCTTAATATTTTTGAAGGTACATAATGTTTATAGTATTGAGGATGTCAATGCAGATATGCATGATTATCTATTTAGTTTGGTGTTTTATGTAATTAGTTTCGTGTCAAAGCTGTTGTGATTAGGGCGATGCGGCACATGCTATTACTGTTGTCAGACTGCCACACTTGGATCATGTTTAAATTTTATGGATATCTGTAGGAGGGATTTAGGTGTCAATAGTTTGATTATCACTGGTTAATGCAGTTTCTACATTGTAAGGCCTGATTTTTTTATGTGGTCACTGCTACAATTAGTTCCAAACGCTTTGTGCTGTGTGCTGGGGAATTTTTTCAGTGGTGTTTCTTGTTGCTAATCAGTCCCTTTGTGCGGCAAAGGAGAGGTGCAGATCCTGATTTCTTCCTGCTTTTGCTTCAATAGGATACCGTTTATATTCTCTTGCTAGTTTTTTTATTAGTGTTCAAGGTTATGAACTTGTTTTTTTAATGGCCATGCCAGTCAGCATTCTCCTATTATTATGGAATGATTTTGTATGTTTCTAGGTATTAGACATGAACTCTACTCCGTAATTTTGTTTTACATAAGTTATTGCCTATGTACAATGTAGGATCGGAGAATGAAAGAGATTGTTTTGAAGGCCAGGGGACAGGCCATTAGTAAGTCTGTTGCTATTGCAGAGATTGTTTAAATTTTGTAGGATTTGATCATCAGAGTATGTGCAGGGGGACAACATCTTTTGGACTGTTTTTGGAGGTGGGTTTAGGTTTACTTTCCTGGTTGTTGTTTTTTTTTTGTCTTCCTCTCTTTTTATATCTCTTTTCTCTATCTGCATGTCTTTGTTGCACAAGCCTACATTATAGTTTTTTGAGATGGATCATGCATATTCCTAAGCTTCATCTTGCATCTGTGTCTATTAAACTGGATTAATTTGTCCCACAATCAACGAATCAAAAGCTACTGCATGCATGCATAAAGGATCTGGGGGGGTAGGGTTTTCTGATTCATCAATGAGATGAGATGACCAAGCAGCAGCTATCCTGGTGCTACAAATTTAGAACATGTTGTATAACAGAGAGAGAGAGAGGGGGAAGGGGGGGGGATCACGAACTGCTGGAGTTCTGCAGAATTGAACTCGGATTACTTACCTGCATTTTTCTTCTTTCTATCGCCATCTTCTCCAAGTTCCATTACGTTCTCTTCTTCATCCATTGTTCTGAAGCTTTTTTTTTTGTCTGTGCTTGTGAGCAGCCAGGGGACGGAGTGTTTTTTGGATTCTTCTTGCGCTGCAAGATGGTCGTTTTGGGTTATTTTTCATTTTTTTGCTATGGGCTTGTTTGCATACTTGTTTGATCTATTTTTTTGTGACTTTTGTTTTGTGGGCCTTCCTGTATATGGGTGACTTTTTTCTCTGTGTTCTGTGGGTCAGCCCATATATAAATTTGTTGATCTCGTCCAACTACTTATGGATCTGTTACGGGTCGGCCCGTTAAGATTATTGAATCCGGCCCAGAAAAATCTGACAGATTTGTCTCAAAAAATCATTCAAATCCTCCACGTGCCGCTATTTGATTGGACAAAAATTTGACAGATTTTGGAACAAAAATATGTCAACATACAACTAGACAGACTCTTAATTAAAATATAAAATATAATTGGAGCTTGCAACATACCTAAATATCATGGCTTATTTTTCTAATTCATTATAAATCAAAAATAAATATGATCATACCTAAAGTTTCTATATTGGAGCTTGGTAAATTAATTAAAATATGAAAAATATAATTGAAGCTTGCTATATATCTTAATTTTATGGCTAATTTTTCTAATTCATTAAAAATAAAAAATAAATATGCTCAAACCTATAGCTAATGTAAATCAATAATAAAAACATTTTCAACCATAAGCTACTAATTGAAGCTTCCGTATAATAAATGAGATATAATTGCATCTACATTGTCTTAAAACATCATGGCCATAGGTGTATCTCTATCATTTCAAAATCTAGAGCAATTTAGCAAATAAAATTCAACTAGAAATGGATTAGAGATGAAGTTACATACCTTAGAACACCTAGGGCTTGAGGATTTCTCAAAAATTTGAAACCACTTAGAACTTGGTGACCAAAAATGGCCGCCACCTAGCAAACATAGCTTCTCTCTGTTGTCTGCTCGGGCTTGGAGAAGGAGAGGGCGACTTTTATATAGTCAAGACATCATTACCAGCTCATATAACAAGCCAGCAGTGATGCCCTGCTATCACTGCCGATCGGTGGATTAAACCGGTAGTGAAGATGGAGCAGGACATCACTGTCAGCTCAAGCCTATAGCCGGCAGTAATGCCCTTATCACTGTCAGTTCGTAAGCCACGATCACCGTATTTTCCCGCACGGCTTATGAATCGGCAATGATTCCCCATCACTATCGGTCCATTAAAAATCAGTATTGATAGGCCAGTATATATAGGGGTTTATGTAGTAGTGTCTCTAGCTATAACATAGGACTCCAACATCCTCTCATTAAACAAAAGGGTTCCTAAAAGCAAGGGAGTACAAATAAATTACTAATGGATTATCTAATACCGAAAAATGGATCATGATATAGTTTATTCCTAAAAAATCTGAGTACACTATCAATGTTGGAACTCTGAAAACAAAATTCCACTAATAAAGTGAGCGAAATCAACGAAACAAATGAAGATTTCTTCTGTCAAAAATTAAAAATGTAAGTGCATAATAAAGACTCAATGAATGGTGCATAATGAAAGTGATGTAATTGTAGTTGCTGTAGTTGCTGCTGAGCATTCCATGGCTATGATGAAGTAAATGTCTTCGAGCTCTGGCTGCATCTCTTTCGAATTACGATAGCCACTGGTGCTCACTTGAGCACTGACATTCAGGGAAACTGATCTCTAGGATATTCAATCATTTGTATACTTAAAAGAGAATCAAACTTTTTAAATTTGGAAAACTACCAGTTTCATGTACTTTTGATGGTTGGATACAGTCAATGTATGTACACATTCTATGGCTGGGCAGTGCCACTGTTCTAAGGGTTTCTAGTGTCAGTTGTTAAATAAACCATTGTAAACTTCCCTAAAAATCCAAGCCTGCTTCACGATTCAGACGTCACAAGAATTGCACGTGAAATGAGTTGGAAAATTTAGAACTGTGTGGAACATGTTTTAGGACCTCTTCGGCTCTTTGGCTGGGCCAAAAACGAGGCTATGATGATGCATGAATACTAAGCTGAGAACTGTCCCTCACGGGAACTGCAGGCAATACAGATTCACAACCGTAACAATCATAGCCAAGGATGTTAAATTCACAGTGTTGGGGATCATCTCCCGCCATTCCCGCACTCGAAGACAACTGCGAGGTTAGTTGGAGGTGCTACGTGATAGCTGTCGTGCTGGTTGTATCTTCTTCTCACCGGATTGGCGCATGCGAAGCGTCCAAGCATCTTATTCTTGTCGGATTGGCGCACGCGAAGGTTGACCGATCTCGATTGTCGGGCGAAGCCCCGATTCGCGTCCCGCGTCCTTCGGACCGTGCGAAGACACGACCAGGTCTTCGCCAGGAGGCGGCGAAGGCAGCTCGTTAGGTGGTCGAACCAAGAGCGCTTCGATATCCTTCGGTTGGACGATCAGCTTGACAGTGGGCCCAGTTGCCCTGGGCACTGCTGTAATTATGGGATCATGCTCATTTGTACCATATTACCCCCGGATATTCCGAGAATGTAGTAGGTTAGGGGGTAATATATGTAAACCGGATCTGTGATCACCGGGTACGGGCTATAAATAGAGCAACAGTGTAACCGTGAAAGGTAATCGAAAATTGTTCTACTTCCAGTACACGTCACTATAAGGGACCTTCGCCACTTCCACCCCCGAAGGTCCACCATATCTGGGACTTCGATCCCAACAGTTGGCGCCGTCCGTGGGATCGAACCCACGAAGGCATGCCACCCAAGAAGAAAGCGAAGCCACCTGGAGGAGCGGAGGCGCTACTAGAACTCCCAGCCACGGTCGGACCTTCGGCCGACAGAACCACTCCGGCGGCACCAGAATCAGGCAATGCCTCGACCGGGGGGCTTCGGCTGCACAAGAGCAGCATTACGAAGTTGACACAGCGCCACAACAAACTGCCGATGGCCGACATGACAATGCACTTCGGGTGGACACGGAGCAAATGCCAATCATGGAGCCAATAGATCGCATTCGCTTCGATCTTCCAGAAAAAGAAGGCGAAAGAGAGCGAAACGAAGAATGGGAGGAACTAGGCGACTTCACGGAGTTTGAACATGATGAAGAAACAAACGAAGAACGAAATGCTAGGCTAGAAGCTGAGGAGTTGGAAAGGCAGATTGCGCACAAAAAGCGCGTGTTGGATGGCCTAGCAGTGACCCGGAAAGCTGCGCAGTACCGCCGGCGGGCAGACGAAGCAAGAAAAACGTTGGAAAGGATCCATGAGGAAATCGATATACTCCAAGCGGAAGGCATGTCTCGCCGGCCGACACCACCGGGAGATTAAATACGAGCTTCGCAAGAAGTTCGCGAAGATCTTCCACGGGAGATCCTGAGTCACCCTTAGCAATGGACCTGCAAAATCAGCCATGGCCGCTAGGATTCAAAATGCCTAGAGTGGTTATGTTTGATGGAGAATCAAATCCGAGAGAATTTGTCATGAGTTTCGAGGCAGCCGTAGAGTCAGCTGGTGGAGACGGTGTAACCTTGGCGAAGGCTTTCGTATTGGCGATCAAGGGAATAGCAAGGTCGTGGTACTCCGCTCTACCCCCAGGATCCATATATTCATGGGAACAGCTGCGCACTGCCCTGTACAGCAACTTCCAAGGGAACCGGGTAGATAACATCACCGTAACCGACCTCTTCGCGCTGAAGCAACAACCGACAGAAACTTTACAGAGCTATATGCGCCGATTTGTACACATACATTGTCAGCGAAGGGATTGAGCGAAGATACGATCATCGATGCCGCAATACAGGTTATCAGAGGGGGCCTTTTGGCAGGAAAGCTCACCAGAAAAAGACCCACAAGCGTCCAGGAGCTGCTAAACAAGATGGAAGAATACTCAAGATCTAAACTCGATCATCTACGAAGGAAAAATGAGTTTACGGCCTCAAGAGTAAAGCATGCACCACCTAAGGAGGCAGTTGGTGGCAATGAGAGAGACAGACCTCAGCGTCCAAGAAAACCCGAAGGTCCTGATTATCTAAGCCAAAAAGAAATCAACCAGATCAACCCCGGCCCGCCCGAAGTAGTCCAAGGCTTGTGCGAAGCCTACAACTCGTAAAATAGAGGAGGCCGGGCGGGCGGGGGAAGAGGCCGCGGAGGTAGAGGAGGACGACCTTCGCATGACCCGGCAACCTTTTACTGCGAGCTACACGGTGAAGGAGCAGGCCATCGGACTAAACATTGCCCACAGGTCGTGGCCATGAAAGAAAGTTTAGCGAACTAGTCGGTAGATAACGGAAGGACAGTTCACCACGCAACAAGCTTCGCAAGAAGCGAAGGGTGGCAAAACCACAATCAGAACGTGGTGTTTTCGAACCAATGGGAGCAAATTCCAGCACCACAATTTGCACCCTCACCTTCAGCCCAATTTGATCAAACTAGGCAACTGAACATTCGGGGCGACCTACCCCGCCTCCGCCAAGACCTGCAATCGAGGCACCACCAGAAAGTAGCAAATCAGTTAATACCATAAACAATGGGTACAATGTGGTGCTGGCCATTTCAGGGGGGTCCAGCCAGCAAACAGAATCCAAAAGACAGCGAAAAGAATACGTACGAAAGGTTAACCACGTCGGAGTGGGACCAACGTACATCAGTTCAAGATGGTCTAACATTCCCATTACATTCTCACAAGAGGATATGAAGGTATTAGATTATCCACACACAGATGCCTTCGTCGTTACCGCGAACATCTCGGGAAACGAAGTACACAGGATATTGATCGATGGAGGAAGTTCTGCGGACATTATCTTCGCTGATGCCTTCGATAAGATGGGGCTGCGAAGAAGTGACTTGAAACAAGCTGGGTCGCCGTTGCTAGGCTTCGGCGGAAACACAATCAACGCTCTGGGAAAATTAACAATCCCAGTGTCGTTTGGCGAACAGATGAATTTCCGCACAGAGGAAATTACCTTCGATGTGGTGGACATTAGAGCTACCCATACAATGCGATATTTGGGAGGGGGTTCCTCAATAAATTCGGAGCAATACCCCACCACGCTTATTTGTGCATGAAGATGCCTGAGCCAAAGGAGTCATAAAGGTATTGGGAGATCAGCGAGTTGCTAGGCAAATCGAAGTAGGAATAGCTCCAGGAAGAAGAAATGTCCACAACATCGCAGACCCTTCGACGGGAGCAGAAGCAGGCCACAGCAGGCAAACCATAGAGAAATGTGCGAAGGCTGCACCAGAAGGACCTACCAGCATAGTACTGCTAAATCATGAAGAAGATAAGAAGATTACAATAGGGGCAGAGGCCCCGGCAAAAGATCAGCAACAACTTATAATGTTCCTTCGCAAAAACGACGATGTCTTCGCGTGGTCCCCCAGAGACCTACAAGGAGTAAGTCGAAGCATCATTCAGCACAAGCTAACTGTGGACCCCAAAGCAAAGCCAAGGAAGCAGAAGCTTAGAAAAGCTTCGGGAGAAAGAGAAGAAGCAGCAAAGACCGAAGTAGAAAAACTGCTCGATGCCGGAGTAATACGCGAGGTTATGCTCTCGAAGTGGCTGGCCAACCCCGTATTAGTAAGGAAAAGCAATGGAAAGTGGAGAATGTGCATCGATTTCACTGATTTAAACAAAGCTTGCCCCAAAGATGACTTTCCACTGCCTAGAATTGACCAGCTTATAGACTCCGCAGCCGGCTGCGAGATGCTAAGCTTCCTAGATGCTTATGCAGGCTACCATCAGATATGGATGGCAAAGGAAGACGAAGACAAAACGAGTTTCAGAACCTCTTTCGGAACATACTGTTTCGTAAGAATGCCTTTTGGACTCCGGAATGCTGGAGCAACCTTTACAAGATTGGTACATGCCTTATTAAAGCCGCAGCTGGGACAAAATGTATTGGCCTATGTTGATGACATAGTAGTAAAAAGTACCAGGAGAAGCCAACACATCGAAGACCTCTAGGAAACCTTCGATAATCTGCGAAGAGCAGGTTTAAAATTAAACCCGGAGAAATGCGTCTTCGGAGTGCAATCCGGAAGACTCCTGGAGTTTCTAGTGTCGAAAAGAGGAATCTAAGCGGATCTTCAGAAGATACAAGCAATTTTAGATATGAAACAGCCACATAACAGAAAACAAGCCCAACGCTTGACAGGAAGACTAGCAGCATTGAACAGGTTCATTGCGAAGTCCGCCGAGCGAAGTCTACCACTCTTCAAGGTGTTAAGAAGTTCTGACCCTTTCAAATGGGGTGTCGAGCAGCAGGCTTCCTTCGATGAGTTAAAAGTATACTTGACGAAGCTTACAGCATTGACCAGCCCGGATCCAGGCGCAGATTTGCTGTTATACATAGCGGCATCCCCGTCAGCAGTCAGCGTTGTTCTCGTGCAGGAAAAACCCGAAGATAACAGGCTGTGCCAAGTACCAGTGTATTATGTATCCGAAGTACTAGCAGGCCCAAAAAAGTCATACACAGAGTTGGAAAAAGTAGCGTATGCACTAGTAATGGCATCCCGCAAGCTCCGCCGCTATTTCACTTCTCACAAGATTACAGTGCCAACTTCCGCACCCCTTCATGACATGTTCGAAAACAAAGAAGCCATCGGAAGAATAGCGAAGTGGGCAATGAAGATAGCTCCATTCATGATTGTCTTCGTGGCACGAACATCATTAAAATCGCAGACGCTGGCAGATTTCATGGCGGAATGGACACGTTCATCTGAGGCTTTGGATGACGAAGCAGCAGAACCTATCTGGACCGCGTACTACGACAGAGCCTGGGGAGCTGCAGGAGAAGGAGTCTTGGCAGTAATATTTTCACCTTCGGGGACGAAGCTGCAATACGCCGCCAGGTTAGAATTCCGATCCACAAACAATACGGCGGAATACAAAGCTGTACTCTTGGCACTTCGCAAGGCGAAGGCTTTGGGAGCTCGAAGAATACTTGTCAAAACAGACTCGAAGGTTTTAGCAAGACAGATTGAAAAAACATTCCAGGCAAAGGAACCAGAACTGATCAAGTACAGAGCAGCAGTGCGAAGAATGGAAAAATACTTCGTCGGATTCACGGTCAAAAGTGTATCAAGGAATGATAACAACGAAGCAGATGAGCTAGCTAAAGCAGCTTCGCAGAACATGCCCATGCCTCCAGATGTCTTCTATCAGAAACTAACTGAACCGGCCCTCGATGACAGTTCCAACCAAACGCGCCTGGTCGCAACAATCGAGAGCGAAGACTGGCGTTTTTTGATAATGGCATATCTGCGGGGTCAAAGGGATATCAAAGATCAGGTCGAAGAAAAGCGCATGGCTCAAAGGGTAAGAAATTATAAAGTTGTAGACAAAAATCTGTACAAAGCAGGAGTCTGCGCACCATTCTTGCGATGCATATCTCGGAAAGAAGGCCAACAACTGTTAAGTGAAATTCGCAGCGGGTTGTGCGGCTCACATATCGGAACGAGGGCTTTGGTAGGAAAAGCATACAGGCAAGGCTTTTATTGGCCAACGGCTGTAAGTGATGCGGACCAGCTGGTACGAAGTTGCCAGCAGCGCCAATTCTGGGCGAAGGGATCAAACAGACCGACAACGAAGACACAACTTATTCCGCCGATCTGGCCATTGCGGCGATGGGGAATCGATATTGTCGGGCAGCTGCCGCCAGCCCCAGGAAATTTGCGGTATGCGGTGGTGGCAGTAGAGTACTTTTCAAAATGGGTAGAAGCAATGCCACTTGTGAGCATAACGTCAAGAAACATACAAAAATTCCTATGGCAGAATATTGTTTGCCGCTTCGGGGTTCCAAGCGAAGTAACCGTGGACAATGGTACTCAGTTCGATAACGCTGGATTTAGAGATTTCTGTAATGGTCTGGGCATAAAATTAATGTTTGCATCAGTTTACCACCCACAATCTAATGGCGCAGTTGAGCGAGCAAATGGCATCATCTTCGCAGGGGTTGCGAAGCGTCTTCAAGGATTGCCAAAAGGAAAGTGGGTCGAAGAATTGCCCAAGGTACTATGGTCACTAAGAACAACGGTTGCAAGACCAACAGGATACACGCCATTTCGCCTCCTGTTTGGCGAAGAGGCCATGACTCCAGAGGAATGCAAAACGAAATCATTCAGGTCAGGAAGATAGGAATGTATCCGAAAAGACCTTCGCACCCGGAGACTTGGTGTTGCAAAGATTTGGTACAGCAGCATCATTTGGCAAACTTCAGAGTAAATGAGATGGCCCCTTCATAGTTAAAAGATCTCTGAGACCTGGTTCTTATCATCTAGCCAATATGGAAGGTGAAGAGCTTCCACACACCTGGAATGCAGACAACCTTCGCAAGTTCTACGCTTGAAGATCGGCAACTAAAGTCCGAGACTCCAATGTAATTTTTAATTTTCGTAGTAGTTCTTGTAATCGCATTGTAAGGGTACTGCACTCTTTTCCTCACAGGGGGACCCCTTCGCCAGGGGGTGAGGTTTTTAACGAGGCAGGAACCCATGAAAACAATGATAGTGCCACCCCCCCCCCCCCCCAAAAAATGTTGCTTGTCTTGAGTAATAGTACTTTTCGTCGAAGTGCGCCAGCCTAAAGAGATTGGCGCACCAATCGACGACTAGAGCGCGGTGCGAAGTGTAGGCAAGCAAGCGTACACTTGCGACCTTCACGGAATTATAAAAACTGCCAAGGGGCTAAGAGTGCCTGCCCCCGCACCGAAGGGAAAAACAAACCTTCGCGATAGAAAAAATGAAGTATCGCCGAGCCAAAGAAAAGGCAACAAACTTCGCTAAAAGTTGGGGGCTAAGAGTGCCTGCCCCCGCACCGAAGGGAAGAAAAAACCTTCGGGACAAAAAAATGAAGTGTCCCTAAGCCAACTAAAAGGCAGCGCACTTCGTCAAGGGCAGGGGGCTAGGAATATCTACCGCCCAACGAGTTGAAGCAAAAAACCTTCAAGGCTAAACGTCAGAGGCCAAGATCGCTTGCCCCCCACCAGGCCGAAGTTACCCGCGAGTAAAAGTTGGGGGGGGGGGGGGATGGCGTTTCGCAAAAATAACAATGATAATAAGAAAAATATCAGCCCAGTACAATCGCAGGAAACTGCGACGAAAATCGGGGGGTGGCCTTCGTCAAAAAGTCTAACCCGAAGATCCAACAAAGGTTCAGTGCGCATCACACCAAAAAAAAACCGCTTCGCGTGTCATGCCGGTAAAGGTGTAACAAAAGAACAAATCACAACACAAACCCAATTTATTCTGCATCAAAATCAACATCTGGATCAACAAAATCCTTATACAAACGACTAAAAGAAAATTGATAATCAATGCCTTCGCTGGCATGAAAACGTGACGATGGGGCCGAATGGGCCCCAACTTGATTACAATAAGATGGGGACATAGGAGTATCGCCATCACTACCACTTCGCCCGGCTACCTGAAAAGAGGGACCACGCCGATAGCAAAATTGGGGTCTGTGTGAAAACGGCCCCTCGTCTTGAAGTTCAATCTTTGGCTCAACGAGCATCGATGTGCCGTCAACGTCCCCTTTCGCTGCACGGCGCAGATTTTGTTCAGCTCATCGACTAACTAGCGTCGAAGGACTAATAGATTTCCAAAACGCTTTTGTCCTAGCATTCATATCATCATACGATCTACACTTCGCATGCCAGTACCGCTCCAAATCGATATTAGCATGACGTCGGTGAAATGATTCCCAGCAGGACCAGGACACATAAAAATTATCCCCCATCATAGTCAAAGGCACATCTTCTTCGGCTACCTGCGCAGTGTCTGAAGCAAGGACTTGCGCAGGGAGCGCAAAAAGGTCAATAACACTTCGATATGAATATATAATATATTACACAGCCAGTGTGTCACATCGCTAATTACAAAAACAAAAGCATAAACAACACGACCCTTCACGCCAATTCATCCCACTTTCCCAGCATCTTCGGCTGCCATAGTCGTTGGTTTCTATGAGGGTCATCCCTCGCCTTGGCCTAACAAAATTCAATAACAATAAATACATTATTACCACATATAACCACTTTCATAACCTTCGACAAGAGAAAACAAAAGTCAAGTAGCCATACCCTCTGCAGGTTCAATTCGGCCTCTCGAAGAGCGAGCTCGCGGCCATGCTTGCACCAGTAATTAGTGGTGAATGATCGAGCAGTGCTCTTCGATGCTTTTGTAACGGCCGAAGTTGACAGATCCGAAGGATACTAGAAGGAAGGTCGTTGGAGAGCAGTGTGATGGTCACAACCCGTCATCTCCACAGATTGCACGAGACTTCGGGCGGCAACCATGGCGCAGAAGTCGCCGTAAAGTTGTGCAGCTGGAAGGAGGCTACTACTGGTCTCCTTGATCCAACCAATAAGCCCACCAAGTCCTACGAGTTCAAGTGATGGGGGAGTCGCCGAGGGGCCTATACCTTCGAAGGTACGGCTGATTGCTTCGCAAGCGGCAACCGCCTTCGGCTCAAGCTCCCCAATGACATTAAGGGCATCGTCGTTGTAAGCCTTCACTTCACTTAGTTCAATCTGCAGCCGCTCAGCTTTCTCTTTCTCCGACGCGCAAAGTGCTTCCAATTCGCAAACTTGCGCTTCGGAGGACTGCAGATTCTGCCAAAGACAGCTCACTTCACTATCCGCAATCCCCTTCGCTGAGCGAAGGGCGTCGACCTCCATTTCAAGCCGCTCCAATCGTAACTCTGCATCCTTCGCACGCCACGACATCTCGCATTTCTGGCCCTCAGCTTTTTCCGCCCGTTTTTGTAGCAAGTCAATCTGGGCCTGAGCGCTTCGGGCATGGGCTTCGGACTTTTCTGCTTGTTTACGTTGAGCTCGGGAGAGGAGCAAAACCTGAAATGTCAAATGCAAGTTAGTAAAATACCATGTTTTCTTTCAATGTAAGAAAATATCCGATATACCTTCGTTATAGCCACGTCGGATGCATCGATCAATTCGCTTGAAGACTTCTGAGCAAGCGGAATTTCGAGCTCTGGAAGAACGAAGGTTCCAAAAATCTTTCTCGCATCGCTGACCTCCCCAACACTCGGTTCAAAAGCGGCGGGCCGCAAAGCCTCAGGCGCAAGGGCCTTCATGTCGAGCAGCCCGCCGAGCCCCATCAAGCCCTTCCCTCTGCGGCGGGGCGCACTTGGCGTGGAATCTTCGGTCTCGAAAGATGAGCTCAAAGGTGACGAGGGCGACGAGTACGCCGCCACCTCTACATCATCGCCACCTTCGGCTACGGACTCCTCCTGAACACCGGGCCCAGTTACTGCGCCCGTCTTCGTCAATTCTTCGTTGTCGCTCAGAATTAACGTCGGAAGATCGACGCGCAAGCAAAACAGGGACTTCGGCGCCTGGGCCTCCTGCGCTCCTTCGGAACTCTCCTGACGGGTCATGTCGCGTGAAGCAGTAGAGCCCTCTGGAGACGTTTCTGTGTGAAACTCGGGCGCGGCTTCGCGTGATTTTTTACAGAGGGCAACAGCTTTTTTGGTACGGCCCGTTTTCGGTGATCGCTCTGAGAGCTTCCTCTTCGTCGGAGGGCCAGCAGCGGGTTCTTTGCCCACTTCCGCTGCTGGGGAGCCTCCCGCATTACTTTGCAGCACAGCGGCAATCTTTGGCCGTTCATCATACGATAGACCACGATAATCGAAGATTCTGTTCAACCTGCGTCTAAGTCCCTGGTCGACGCATAGTTGCGCTTCGCCAGGAGTAATCTTGCCAACTAGCATCACAGCCTTCGCCTCCACTTCGGCAACTGACAAATCTAAAAAAAAATTAACAACTGTTAGACGAGAAAATTTAAATTAAGTAAGAACGCACGAACAAGAGGGTACCTGCGAAGCCTTCCACACTAGGATGAGGACGGCAAAGCCCCTCGGGCCCTTTCTCCCCGAAGGCCGGAATAGCCCAGCCATGGCTAAGAGGCCAGACCCCGGCCACCAAAAACTCCTCCACCAAATCACGAGTTGAGAGATGCTTCGCACACCGGGCAAAGGCTTCAAGCGCGGTTTGCTTCGATGATTTCAACCGCACATCTGGTGCACGGTTTCCCTTGACCTCTTCGCATTTTGATACAAGGTAGTCTTCGGCTTCCACCTTGTGGTAAAACCACCATTGAGTCCAATCACTAGGCCACTTATTCTTGTATACAACCACGGGAGTAGACAGGCCAGCGCGGTAGGCGAAGTTTAGACAACCGTAGTGTGCTTCGCTCTGGACTCCGCGGACAAAGATCAGCTTTGGTTGATGATGCAGACGGTGCGCGGTAGAGAAGGCCCTTGCGAAAGCCTTAACCCCCTCCGATCGAGCGGCCCAGGCGAAAAGACTCATTCTGACTATGGTGTTAGGCGTCAACTGATGCAAATATACCTCGAAGAGTTTTAACACCTCGATTACCATCTCGTCACAGGGAAGCCAAAGGCCAGCCCGAAAATAATGCACAAACACGATAGCTTCATCGTCAGCGGGCTCCGATATCTCTTGTTTCCCGGGAAGCCGGACCTTCGAGACATCACTAATCAGCCCTTCCCTGACAAGGCCAGCTAGAACTTTGCCATCTACTTTGGACTGTCCAATCCAGTAAGTCTTCGGTCCAGACGACCTGTGTTTCAGAGCCATCTAGTTCAAGAAAATCCTCCTACAGTGCGAAGGCAATCGGGGGCTTCGTCTCGGGCGTCCGAAGAACTGTAACTTACTTCGTACGAGAGCGACAACTTTAAACAAGGGCACGGTAAAAAAAATTTTGACAGCATCTGGTATTTATAGGGGGAGACGGACGCGGTTACAACTTCCAGCATCAAAAATTGAACCGACACCGGAAAACGTGCTCGGATAACTATCATGAACATTAAATGCAGGCAGTTATAGATATCGTTGCGACGGCGCTAAAGAATATAAAAAAATAAATTTTTTTAACAGCGTGCATTGAATCCAACTATCTTCGACAGGCCGAAGGGGGACGGCGTTTAGATATCTTGAAGACTACAGGCTCGGCCTATCGAAGATAAACCTTACCAGTAGGGGGCTACTATTGGGGATCATCTCCCGCCATCCCCGCACTCGAATACAACTGCGAGGTTAGTTGGAGGTGCTATGTGATAGCTGTCGTGCTGGTTGTATCTTCTTCTCACCGGATTGGCGCATGCGAAGCGTCCAAGCATCTTATCCTCGCCAGATTCGCGCACGCGAAGGCTGACCGATCTCGATTGTCAGGCGAAGCCCCGATTCGTGTCCCGCGTCCTTCGGACCGTGCGAAGACTCGTCAGTGGGCTTCGATATCCTTCGGTTGGACGATCAGCTTGACAGTGGGCCCAGTTGCCTTGGGCACTGCTGTAATTATGGGATCATGCTCATTTGTACCATATTACCCTCGGATATTCCGGGAATGTAGCAGGTTAGGGGGTAATATATGTAAACTGGATCCGTGATCGCTGGGTACGGGCTATAAATAGAGCCACAGTGTAACCGTGAAAGGTAATCGAAAATTGTTCTACTTCCGGTACACGTCACTATAAGGGACCTTCGCCACTTCCACCCCCGAAGGTCCACCCTGTCTGGGACTTCGATCCCAACACACAGCAACCATATCCGTGTATAGCAGGTTTAATTGAAATATTGTGAGAAAAATCACTACTTGCACTTTACAGCATAATTACAGGAAAAACAGACTAATTGTGTAGTCAATATCTCTATTATCAGCAACCACCTTGAAACATGTTCCAAAGAAAAGCCTGGACCATATCTGAGGAAAAAGTGCAGCCAAATTCCAACATAGGCATCAACCTACAGGGCAACACAACGAGAGCTTTGTGGTCCTGGGTCTCAAGCAGCATTCAGAATGTCTGGTTGACGAATCTGCAAAAATATGACCAATGTGAACACAGCTTTGAACATAAGTAAATAGCACACAAGCATTGTTTAGGCTTTGCAATTGTAACATGCCAGCAAAAGAAGATGAATAAGAAAAGCACTGCATAAATCCTGCAACAATCACAAACTACAGATTATACAATATGCATGCCAATTGAACTTGGAGAATCTGCACAGGATATGAGCTGGTGGTATGTTTGAACTTATTGTATGTTTGTTGTTCTAAATCCCCAAATATTTTACTCTCATTCTTTATTTTTTTTATAGGTTGAGGGCCTCGGGTCTCCTTCCAGTGGCATGACTCCTTGACCCGACTAGGGACCGGGCCCCATGGATTTCCCTTGATCGGGCATTGCTAACTGCACTTGTCAACAGTTGGAGGCCAAAGACACACACTTTTCACATGTTGGTAGGTGAGATGACTGTCACACTACATGATGTCTCCATGCTACTAGGTTTGCCTTTAGCGGGGACTGCAGTGTACAGGTTTGACTTGCACACCAGGTGGAGGGACGAGCTGCTTGCTAGGCTCAATGGAGTCATCCCTGAGGGTAAGCATCCTGAATAGGTGGACTTCAACTCGAAGCACAGTCCGTCAAAGGCCTGGCTTAAGCAATTCCAAGCGGATGGCCTCACACCTGAGTCAGAGGACTAAAGAGTGAGATGATACCTAGAGGCATACTTGTTATGGTTGTTTGAGTGGATTGTCTTCACTATCACGCACCACTATACCATGGGCAAGCGGTTCATCTTAATGCAGCAGATTGCGGACGACCCTGGAGCAGGTCCCTCATTACAGTTGGGGTTCCATGGTCCTAGCACAGACGTATTGAGCATTGTGCAAGGCCTACTGCAAGAGTAGTGTCTACACATCAATCACAGGTTATCTGTTGAACCTGTGGTCGTACGAGCGCTTCAACATAGGCTGTCCGCAGCTAAGGTCCTACGACGAGTACGATGGTTCTTTCTACTTCCCCGATGAGTTTGACCTGTAGGATGCAGTGGATGACCCTGTGATTGGTTATCTCTAGTGCAAACGCGATGTAAGTAATACAAGTTAACACATTTATTTAAGTATTATTCTTTCATTACACTTATATGCCTGACACTTTACTTCTTCATGCAGCCAAGGTGGGCAACGGCGATGACACACACTTCGTACCCTCAGTTCATTGCCGCATTCAACCAGCTATAGATGGACAGGGTGCGGTGGACACTGTACAACCATGAGGTGGTCACGGTGTGCGCGCCTCTTAGCCTCTCTGACTTGTTCGACAGGGACCAGGGTCTCTAGCTTACAAGGCGGCTACTAGTCTTCAACATCACGGTCGAGCCCTACTACCTAGAAAGAGTCTACAGATAGTTTGAGTATCACCAGCACTTCCCCTTACAGCGATGACCAACGGACAACACTCACTTGTAAGTATTTCTTGTTACAGGTGCTTTACTAATCATGTTTTCAGTTTCGTAATCGTAACATTGTCTTGTAGGATGATGAGGAAGGGCCAGGGCATCACGTACAATGTAACCTAGAAATGCATCTGTGGGTGGACACGGCTGCAGACGTCCACGTCCCCAACAACCCTTATGACTTGTCGACGAAGGATGCGCACTTGTGCTAGTTCCACGCAACGATGCTGGTTCTACTAACTTGCATTCTTATATTAAATGTGTTCTCTCATGCATTGTAGTCGAACATGTGCAGGGACATCAGTGCGGAGCTACCAGACTTCATGGATCGCTAGGAGTCGGTCCCACCTCGGGTCGACCCGATGGAGCTAATGGACGGTCTGTGTTGGCTCGCACATTGTTGCCTCGGCTGGTTTTGACATGCTTCATGCCAGAAGTTACTAGACGTCAGTGAGCCTAACACACACACGAGATCTCCGGCAAGTGCTCTGGCTATGGCACCATGCTTCTACACGGAACCAGCATTGTCTCAACCACCACTGGTGCGCTACATGCCAACTCCTACTTCCGCTTGGGTGGTACAGTTCCAGGTCCATCACTGTCAATTTGATATTGAAGGTGATATGCTCTAGAGGCAATAATAGAGATGATTATATCACACGTCTATGTTTATGTACTTCTAAATAATGTGTTACTCCAAGAATGATTATCGTTTACTTTGATTAGCAAGTATGTGACTTGTTCATGAAACTCTTTGTTTATATCATGATGTTATTCTTAGTCGATCCCTGGTCGCATATCATTGTGATGATACATAAGACCAGAACATGTATTGATTGATAATCATGTTTCATGAATCATTGGTATAGAGATACTAGACAATAATGTGGATATTTATGTTTGAGAACATAATGTTAAATAGACCCGCCTTGAGATACTGTTGGGATTGTTATTATAATGTGCCATCAGTTGTTATTTGGAATGGTATACCTATAGAATCCTTAGACCTGACATCGTCATTGATTCCCAGAATATGTAGTGACATACTTTGGGACTCCTAAATGCTATTCTGTAACTAGGTAGTCATAAAGGTAGATTTCTAGTTTGTCATGAAACATGTCGTTGGGGTGTGAGCGATCAAGATGGAATTTGCCCCTCCTTGATAACATGAGAGATATCTTTGGGCCTCTCGAGGTAGTTGGATTGAGAAAGTGCATGGTCATGCTAATATGATTAAAGAGTTAATCATGATGAATCCACTACTTGATCGAGTGAATGGTCGATCTATCACAAGGGTAACACGTATCTTGTCTTGAGATTGACTGGTACAGTGAGGCAAAGGGATCGGTGCATGTGTATATCAAGGTTCAGTCGATATGATCGTTTGTGTATACTCGGGAGTCAACATATCCTGCTATTTCTAAGTCATAGTCGTTTGTATATGAACCTAATGGGTCACACACTTAATGGGTTGGAACAAAACATGCGAATTGTATCAGCATGACATCCTGCCAAGCAATAAATTGTTTACTTGCAATTTTTCAAATAAAAACCCTTCGCATTATGAACCCTGCTACTATTATTCGTGCAACTAGAATACAATATTATATGATAGGGTACAATTTATTCAATTACAAATAACACGGTACAAGAAAATATAACATAAGGCTATAGTCACTTAGAATTGAAAGGACAATGATGTCACCTAGAGGGGGGTGAATATGCGTTTTACAAAAATTCGTTCCCTTTTATCGTTGGCCTAAACTTGCAGCGGAATATAAATTAATGGATTTTTCACAAGTGAAAAAACCTAAATATGTTAGGCTCAACTAGTGCACAATCACCCTAAATAAGTGAGAAAGTTTACAATCCTATGGTGACAAGAATTACTCAAATCTAGCGAAAGATATACAATAAGACTCAAATTGAAAAGGCTATGGTGACAAGAATTACTCAAATCTAGCAAAAGATATGCAATAAGACTCAAATTGAAAAAGGCTGAAAATGTTGTTCATAGACCTGAAATTACTGTTTATCCGGATACTCCAGTGAGAACCGGAGTCTCCGGGTTGTACAGGTCTGGAAACTCCGGTGAAGTCCGGATTCTCCAGTTTCTGTACAGAACAGAGCCCGAAACTGAATAAAAAGGATGGGTAGAGAGTTTTAGCTCAAACCAAGTGATATCGTGTGTTCCCAGAGATTATTCCAAGTAGATTCACAGAGAACCTATACTCAAATACACACAAACAAGTAGATCGAGCAATATGCACAAAGTTTTGAGCAAGAACTTAAAAGTAAGGAAACAAGAGAGGAGACACAAAGATTTGTTTCCCGAAGTTCGGATTCACCACCGTGAATCTTATGTCTCCTTTGAGGAAGCTCCAATGAGCCGGGTCTCTTTCAACCGCTTTCCTCTTCAAGCTCGGTCACACTTGAGTTTGGCTTCCACTAACTTGATCTCTTCCCTTTCGGAGACGAGATCAACCTTCACAAACTTTCCCGCGGCTCACTACAAGCATGTGAGCTCACCGGCGACATCTAGCTGGCTAGGAGGCTTCACCTCCAAGAGTAACAAACGCTTCGAGAACTTCTTGTCGAGAACTCAAGTGCTCAAGATTGGATTTTAGCTCACATGCACTCAATCTTCCAATCTCACAACCCAACTCTCTTTTATTCTCAAATCACACACTAGATTGGAGTAGGAAGGAGTTCTTTTGGCTCTAGAGGATATTCTTTTCGTGCCCTTGCAGCAGACCCAAAGGATGGGGTGAGTGGGGTATAAATAGCCCACTTCAAAGAACTAGCCGTTACTGTTCTGACACTCCTACCCCGGAGTATCCGGTGAACACCAGAGTCTCCGGCATAAAATCCAAAACGATGTCAGAACGGTCACAGAACTGTGTCAGAACTAGCCGTTAGGCTCTTTTCTAGACTTTACTGCAGTATCCGGCCTACACCGGAGTCTCCGGTCGGCACTTAACACAGAAAACAGCCCCGGAGACTTCCCGGAGTCTCCGACCACTCCAGGTACCGGAGTATCTGGACTTCACCAGAGTCTTCGGCCACTCCAGGTACCGGAGTATCTGGACTTCACCAGAGTCTCCGAGAACAGCACAGCTGACCTCCGAAAAACGGCGATAACTTTTGATCCCGGAGTCCGATTTCGACGATTTTGGACTCTATGGAAAGCTTATTCAGAGGGCTACACATAACAACTGAATTCATGGCCTAAAACGCATAGGATAAAACTAGGAACACTCCAAAAACCCATTTTGGACACTTCCACATTTTCTGCTCCGGACTCTTAACAAGAAACTCTCACTTTGGGTTTGGTTGGGAACTCTTGAGCACTGAAATGCGACAATTAGCTCACATTGCATCCCTCTTAATAGTGCGGCATACATAGACTCAATTTCAAAGATAAAACACATTTGAACCTATTTGAGCCTTTTGAATACTTTCAAGTACCGCTTCTTACTTTCAAACCTTTGAGGGTTGCCAACTTCCATAAAATCTTCACTCCATCTATTCTTGATTCCTCATGTGATTGATGCGAATCACTCATAGCCGAGCATCACCTAGAGCTCATTCATCTTGATGTATTTTCAATCTCCCTATTTACCTAGAGCTCATGCATATCTCTCATCCATGCATCACCTATGTAACAACCTACTAACAACTCGACACCATTGTTAGTCCATAGGTATTGTCATTAATTACCAAAACCACACATAGGGGCTAGATGCACTTTTAAGAATAAACTGCGAAGACTCTCTTGACTCCTAGCATCTCCCATCACCATAGTGCACCGGTGGTGGTGGTAGTGGTGGTGGAGGAGGAGGAGGAGAAAACTTTTGGTGACACGGGTATGAGCACCAAGGATCGAGGCATACGGTAGGATCGTCGATGTGGACGACCAGCTCGTCCTCCTCTAGAGTGATTAGAATAGCATCAACCTCACGCTGCAGGTCGAAGATACAGTCTTGCAGGTGATGGATGTACTCCTGGATGTTCTGTTCAAGTGGCACCTCTCGTCGTTGTCTAACTCCTGCAGGTACAAAGAAATTAAAGACTAAAATGTCCTACAATACGATACTGAACTTTTTGGCAATTTCACACTTCCAAGAGGACATTGAAAGAATCAACGGTCTCTGTTAATGCTACCATCATACATTCGCACAAAGTATCCACACGAGCACTTTGCCGACTCCTCTTTCGGGTGGTCGTACATCCTTAGATGATGGGGTGGCCAAAACTCACTCTTCCCCAGCAATGGGAAGTTCTCAAGTGGCTCCTTATATGCACTATGACCAAAGGAATCCAGCCATATCACCAGTACCCTCCTCGCGCCAGTAAACCCTCTAATTCTCTCTCTCCCACCTCAAGCAGCCATTGTTTCATTGTGCCTATGGTTCGGACTATGCAAACCCTTTTATAGATGTTGTGAATTAATTATGCTAAATTTATTGTTAAGCCTTACATATAATGCTTATCGTAATGTTTAACCTAATCCAACGATTTAAGAGATAGCCTTTTCAGACGCGTGCTTTTTAGAATTTGATGGCTTTTCAGAATTAGCCTTTTCAGATATAGCCTTTTTAGAAGTAGCATTTTCAGACGTAGCCTTTTTAGATATAGCCTTTTCAGACATAGTCTTTTTAGACGTAGGCTCTTTAGATGCAGCCTTTTCAGAAGTAGACTTTTCAGATGTAGCCTTTTCAGAAGTATCCTTTTCAGACTTAGATTTTCAAATGAAATCTCATGGACTCAGTCCATGAACCAGCACTGATTTTCTATATAAATAGAAGCCCAGGAGATAACTTGTCCCAACAAACCAAAGCCTTCTCCTCTTACCAAAATGGCCCCTGATCCTCGCTTAAAGAAGTCAATGCCAAAGCTTTTATATGCTAGGATCGAAGTTGCGATGTGCTAGTGTGGAGACTTGTGTAGGGTTAGGAAGTCCAACAACTTCTCGAACACCTACGACATAAGTTCTTCATGTGCTCCAACTATAAGTACGACCCACTGGAGGACGGCATCCGTAGCAGCGCAGCTAGGTAATCACATATTGTAGAACTAAAACACAAGTATCTGTCGTTTACCACTTACAAATTTTTCCTTCTCTGCGAGTCTCCGCCACCACTATGCGACTTCATATAGTGAATCAATAATGAGCAGAGTGAAGCAGATGTATTCCTCATACACACCCAATATCGAGCGACATGGAGACGACTCCATTGAAATGGAAGCCGACGAGAGGAGAGAGAAACAGAACCACCTCAAAGCGGAGGCGCATGCAACAAATATGGAGCAGAAGCATGAGAAGGCACGCCGGGCTCGTGAAGCTGGACTTGAGGCAGTGAGGAAGGGAAGGTACCAAAGCTATACTCAATAGAGTGTCAGTAGTAATCGACTAGTTTCATTTTCCTAAGACATGTTAGGTTTAGAATCGATATATGTCTAGGTTACTTTCAGAATTGTACCATACATGCCAATGTCATTGTTACTTTCTGCATGTGGCTTCTTTAGATTCCCTAAGGTATGTTAGGTTAGTCATCGGTACATGTCTATAATAGAATGAAAAATGTACCAAACATACCACTATCGCTGTTAGAGTTGGTGTATTGTCTATGGTGCTTTGTGTACTTTAACATTTCAATATTACAAGTGGTATTATTTAGTGCTGACATATGCCTAACCCTGCCAGATGAATGTACACTGAATTTTTCTCTACCTATAAATCATTAAATGATTCTTTCTAAATTAATAAAATAATATTACTAAAATGCCACCTGTCGGCAATCCGTTTGCTGACAGGCCTACCAGCACTCCATTCACTGACATGCCTATCGACACATGGAATGCCGATAGGCCGGTCAGCTCTCATCCAGTCTGATAGCCATATCGGTATCCACCTAGAGGCCTATTGACAAACAAAGTACCGACAGGACTTTTTGACCCCACATGCGGAGTAAATTTATTCATAAAAACAACCCTTTTCTATACCCCTATAAAAAGCACGAGTTATAGCATAACCAAATAATCTACACTGTCCATTGCACACAATCCAACAGTACACAGTTAAAGATTCTCCCTATCATCTGCCCTCGCTTTCATTACGCGCCCGTTACGGTGTTTTAGAAACCGTGTTACCGCTTCTTACGCTGCACCCGCTGCCTCCCCTTTCCCGAACCCACCACCTCCGCGCTCCTCCACATCACCTCCCCATCCCCGAACCCTTCGTAGCCTACCCGTCCCCGAATTCGCCACCACACTGACGCCTCCGCCTCTACTTCCGCTGAGGCGACCGCAACCTCAACTGCTGCCTCCCGTCCAAGAACCCTTCGCCGCCTCTGCGCTCCTCCCTATCCTCAAACCTGCCACCTCCCCGTCCCTGAATCCGTCGCAGCACAAATGCCTCAGCCTTCGCTTAGGCGACCGCGACCCCATCCCCACGCTGCCGCCGCTGAGGCTGCCGCGTCTGCACTCATCCCTGTCCCTGCATTGCCGTAGCGGACTCCGCACTCCCATCATCGTCCCGGTCACCTTCGCAATCCGCCCCATCTCCGCACTGCCACTGCCGCCTCCACACTCCTAGCACCATCCCCATCGCCTCTGCACTCCTCCTCGTCCCAGAACTGCCGCCGCCGCCTCCGCACTACCAGCACTGTCCCCGCTGGCTCGGCCCCCGCGGTGGGCACCTGGAACTTCCGGCTCGGCGAGGAGGTCATGGACCAGCTGCTCCAGTCAAAGGTCCAAACGAAGCTTCTCCTTTGGTATTGCAATCTGATAGTTTCAGAGTTTTCATGGTAACGATGAAACTTATGGTGCACATTGCTCGCTATATGCATGAAAAACTTGAACATACAAGTTGCTAAATGTCTTGGTCATGATGTAATTTGAGCTTCAACTCAATAGAAACTCTTGATGTTAATGCTAATGTACTGCCCATTTACATCAATCCTCAGAAAGAACTTCGGTTTCAAGCACAATCCAAAGTACGTACCTTTGTTCTGTTTATTTAAAGTGTTTCTAATGTGTACATGACAACTTATTGATATTTATAACTTGCAACTCAAGTTACTTGATATTAGATCAGTTACTATGTTTTGTTTGACTTACTATATTGTTGGTTTGCTCTACAATGTTATAACAGCTGGGTTTTAGAAAAAGAAAATCATGTCCACTGAGTTTGGAGTTTCTTGTGCAATAATCAGTGTCAACTTTTCTTAACCTCACTAATTGGCATGTGGGAATTGATGGTAGTTTACCAACTTGCATGTGGGCATTGGTGTATTTTAATGTCATGGATTGTCGGAGCATGACATGATTTCTTCTCTACTTTCTTACATATTGCTGTCCTCAAGGAAAATATGGTTACAGTTCGAAGCATAATTATTATTTTTTCATTGCCAAGGCCATACTCTTCTCTTATTTGTTCCTGCATACTGTATTTGTTTTTTCTTTTCTTTCTTTTTGGTTCTGTAATGCATAGTATTGTTAACACTTTTGACCCATCTGTCATTTTTAGACATACTTGGTGTGACTAGCTTCCAGGAGAGGATGGAAGGTGTTGAGGTTGTAACTGAGGTTCTAAAATCTAGCTTTCAGAAATTTGTGGACCAGAGCAGTAGTTACCCCTGTGTGCAAAGTTTTTATTTGTTGTCCAGTGCAGTATATAATAGGTTGTTGTTAAGCTGAAATGATGTGACTACTGGCTGGTATATTGCTTTGGCAACTTGGGAACAGAGAACTGTATAATAGTTCACATTGTCCATATCCATGTTTGTACATAAGGCCTTACTGCTGTCTTTGTCCTTAGCTGCTGTTTATGTTTTATTTTGTCTTCTGATCTGGTTTTTTTTTTTTGCAAATTTATGATCCGGTGTTGTTGAAATGAAGTAGCATCGTTTTTTTAAGTACTTCTCATGCCATCCGAATGCTTCGTTATGTTGCAGAGGATATTACTTGATGCAATTGACATTTGGTTTCTGAAAATGATCGTTGCTTCCCTGTCTTACTTGATGCAATTGTCTTAATTCATTCTGAATATCCTAACACACACAAATTATGCCAGATATTTATAGTCTGCATATGAGTTTTTTTAATTTCATGTCTAATTTCTTCCTTGATGGTGCTAGTAGGTTTGTAATTGATGAATTTCTTACATCAACCGGCTATCTACTTCTTGCTTCCTGCAGGCAATGTTTCATGGCTCCACCATATTCCCTGTGCTGAAACCTGACACTTCTATGAGGGAGAGCCTCTCACGGTTAGCATTATCTGTTTGACATTGTACTGATGTCTCCTCCAATTTTTGGCCCAAGCATATCTGAATGGCTATCTTGCATTGTTTGCTCACCTTTTTTCAATACCATCTTGCTCTTGTCTTGGCATTTTGTACATATTTGTATGGCATTTTCTACATATTTGCTTGTCAAGTGGTAGCGATTGATTGTGACATATGTAATTTCTGCCTGCAAATTGTGATGCAAGATACACATGCTGAAATGGAGTTTTCTTTGTTCATGTTCCTATTGTCCAACTTCGAATGAATACTTCTGTGTACCCCCTCAAATGATGACTTGGATATCAATCGTTGATCTGTTTCCCCATATATTGCTTAGAACAATCTTGCATATTCAATAGTGATTTGGGAGTGTGTATACTATCTAACACTAGCTGTAGAAGGTGAAAATATAAGGACAATGAATTTTGACATCCTAAAATAAGAAGGAATGAATTTTGAAATCTTATCTCAATGGCCAATTATATATATGGGATGCATTGGACAATTTTTTTGTTGAAAAATCTGAATTTGACTGTACTCTGTAAAATGTGGTACCAATTGAGGGTAAATATCTGCTTATGTAATTTCTTAAATTCTTTCTGTGTTATGTTCAACTTATAGCTTTGTATTTGTATTCATCATTCTGTTACTTTCTTTAACTTGGATTCGTAAATGTATTCATCATTCATGTTCTTGCCACACTATGTTAACTATGACAATATGTTAACAATTGTCTTGTCAAACTTACAAACTAAAGATAACTCAATGTCTTGTGCCGGAGTTGTCAGTCCTCGTTGCTCTATCCTATTTCATTACGCGCCTATTACGGTTATGACAGATGGCATCTTCGAAGCAAACTAGGAGGCGCACTCCATTCCAGGACCTCACCAATACGGATTTTAGCATTGTCAAGGGGAGTGTCAAGGTAGACGACAAAGATTTTAGCGAAGCCAAATGAAGACATAGATCCTTCAGGAAAAAGCACAAAAAACATTGTGTATAAAGACGTCTTGGAAGGATGAAACAGGTTTTATTAGGTAATAACCGTACAGATGATGAAGAAAAAATATTATGTAATATGGTGTGGTATATATACATTTACATTCTTTTGTTCCTTCGTCTATTACAATGCCATATACATTTTCAGTAATTGTTGATAACCTATTTGATTATCATGTAATATAATAGTTGTTTGCTTGTGGATGCATATGGAAATTGCCAATAAAATTGATGTCAGATGTGTAGTACTTTTAGTTAGTATTTTGGATATGTAATGGACTGTCTTTGTGGGAAATGAATTGGGTGGCAGCTTGAGTTCAAGGTTTGAAACATTGCCGAAGGGACTTAATGTAGTGGCCATCACTTTATAACCGATGCATTTGTGTTTAGTTTTGGTAAGTTAAGAACTTCAAGTAGAATATTTCAATGTTCAGTGGTTGAGCTAACCTGTTAATAAGTATTCTTTAATTAGGATTAAATGATGTTTTAGATTGGTCAAAATGCTCATGTGTTCCTTTTGTGGTTCTGATTGACCATATGTTTATACTGTTGATTTCAGTGCTGATCTTGTCTGAAATTTGTTTACTAGCCATCATCAGAATTAGAAGCAGACATTCTACTAATTGTAATTGAATTTCTATAATCTTTCTGCAGGAGAAGCTCTACAAGGATCTTGGAGAAGTATTAGGAAGTGTCAAAACTGACTGTAACTGATAGAATGGCTCATATTTAGCTAAAAGAATGGTAAGCCAAAGTAACCAAGTGTATATGCACTCTAGCATGTCGTCTTGCCCATTTTAGCACTCTCCGTTCATACTATAATTTGCTTGTTGACATACCCTTCTTATTCAATATGGTTATTACAGATTGAAACTGGTTTGCTACAAGAAGAATATGTTGCCAAGGTTGTTTGGTAGTATTTTCTGAAGGTGGGGTATGCCACTATTAACATTTTTAGGATTTCTATGAATATAACAGCAAAAGTAATTTCATTTATGAAGTAAGTTAAATAGACTTTTATGTTCTGTGTACTTTAAAAGCTCTTTCTGTGGATCAAATAATTTGGAGCTTTCTCACAATGATATAAAATATTTTTCAACACATTAAGGAACCAATGTTAGCTGCTGATTCATTAGCTATTGATTCTTCCCTCACACAGTATGGAGACATGATTTTCCTAAATAAAACAAATATTATTGATAGGTAAGCTATACTGCTACAAATTGTTACAAGTTTTGTACTTTGTATGGATTAGTCATAGGCTTTCCCTTCTCCTAAGGTAATATGATCCCACAGATTTTAATCTTTTACCGTGGAGATTTTAATCTTATAAAGATGCACTGTTCTCACACAACTTGAATATATTTTTCTTAGACAATTCAGAATATATTCAACATTATTAATTACATGTGTGTTACATGTGCACGTTTAATAGTATTTTGTAAATACGGAGTAAATTAAATAATCCTTTTCACGCACCTAGTCATGACGTCACGAAACGGCATTACAGCCTCACCGACCAATAATCATGCCTCTGGGCCCATCTCTTTTATAATCCGTAATCACCGGAGGTCTAGGTCTGTTTGTTTTCCGTATGACTGTGTATTATAGCATTTAAAAGCTAAAATAAAAAACAAATAAGATTATGGCAAAATAAAGATATTTTTTTACATTGTAGAGGTTAGTGATACGAGAGTAGACATATAATTGTAGAAAATTATCCGCAAATGGCATTAGTATACCTGCGCCCCGCCTGGCTCCGGATCCCCCACGCCCCTTGGCCCGTTCGGCTCTCAGGCTATTCCCGTCGCAGGAGCCGCGCGATCTAGGGTTCACAGCCGCCGTCCAGATGTCATATGGGGCATCCGTCGACGACCTCAAACTCCTTCCGCTGCTCCCTCCGCGGCCACTTCGCCACTGTCTTTGGCCACGACGCGCGCGAGGTGTCCGCCCGCCTCGCCGTCGTTGGCCATTGCCACCACGCCGCCATCGCCCGCCTCCACGGCAGGAGGAGGTGAAGCAGGAGCGGTGCCCGGCGACGTTCGCGGTGACGATACTGGCCGCGATGTGCTTTGCCGCCTCCTTCTCGGACAACTTCAACTCCCCCTCCCCCACCACCTCCGTCAAGGTACCATCCCCCTCTCCTGACCCCCGTATCTCTCAACTCCATCCCACCACACTATATCCGATCTCCGCTCGCGTATCAGGCTTGATTTGTCACGACTAGCGTGGGCACCTCGATCTGCCTGTAGACTCTAGCCGATTAGCTCGTATGCCCTCATGCAAATTCATCTGTTGTGCTAAGTGCTAACGCGATCCCTGCCGTTTCAACTGCGCAGATCTTGAACATAAACTGGTTCCAGAAGGAGGCCAACGGCAACGACGAGGTGATCTCCGTGCCCCTTTGTCTCGTCCTAATTGGTCAAAGCAGCATGAGATTCCCTCAGAGATAGCCATGAATTGTTACGATTAGTCTTTCTACTGTAATTTCATGTTAGCATGACGCTGAACATTTCCGCCGACCTTTCATCTCTGTTCACGTGGAACACAAAACAGGTAATGTGTATTTTCTGGTTCTTTATAACCAATTCTCTCAGTGTTCACTGTTTCCACATTATTACTAAATTCATCTAGAAAGTATGGTGTTAACAAGTAAGATAGTGATAGAAGAATCAAGTTTCTGTCTGAACCATAGTGACTGTGATTGTCCATACACATTTTGGTATGATTATTCTGATATCTGGATGAATTTATATCTTTTTCCTTTTCTGCATATGATATTTGAGATAGGGTATCCTGAACCATGTGAATCATATTATGTGTTTACACGGCTACTAAAATTCCGAACCCATCTAGACTCTAGTTTTCATATATGGTGCTTAAGATAGAGTACAGCTTTTGGTCCTGAACTCACACCCATTTCCAACTGACCATCTTTTGGTCTTCACTTATTAATTTTTGGATAGCTATATCAGTACAGATTGACCATTGCTGGTGTTATCTACATCCAATCTTTCGGTTAATACCAAATTCTTCTGTTTTTATTATTGGATATCTATACCATGTTCTATGCTTTATTCAGAGCAGAGTTGTTGTATATCGCAACTGTCTATCCAGTTATTTTGCTCTGTGACACACTATTCTTCAGAAATTGCATTGCTTGTTTGATTTATATCCCCTTATATCTCATTACAGGGAAGCATTCTAAAAGGCAAGGACTTCAACTTGGCAATGCACTATCATATCATGCCAAAGACTGGCAAGATGTTTGCAGACAAGATAGTCATGATAGGTTATCGGCTTCCTAAGCAGTACAGATAGTCAGATAGATCCTGAGCAGCAGCTTGATGGTCCCTGTGCTATGCAAGGGTCATTACTGGGAGCAGAGACGTGCAAATTTTAGTAGCAGTGTGCTAGATACTGAGCTTTTTGTTCTAATCTTAGCCGAACATGTGATGAGCAACTTTAGTCGATACCAGGCGAAACAAAACTAACATGGTTGATGAGATATGTACTTTTCGACGTTGGTTCGTCAGTTAAAAGTTGAGACAGAATTTGATGGAAACAAATTTCTGGAGCCCTTGGGTTGCAAAGCACACTGATACCCTGTTTGTCTCTCGAGAATTATTCTGATTCCTGCTAGGCTGGAATTGTTTCTTGTATATGTACATGTTATCCACTCTTGTTTTACTATAGCCTTAACACTCAGTCAATTTTATTATTATAAGCCTTAACATGAGCTAACAAAAACGAAATAAATAGACCATAGTTTAATAGTTAATACTCACGTCATATGATGTTCCATATCATATATATATATATATAAGCTGAAACTAGGTTTAGAGTTAGAGATCTAACTATATTTTAAAGCTCAATCCAACAGTCAAAGTTATTATAGATATAACACATAGGGTTGCTAAATAATACTCAGCTTTTTATAATTCAACTTTTTACAATTCAGTTTTTTAAAATCCACAATCTAAAATCAGATTTTCAAAATCACAATAAAAAAACAAACATACCACTATTACAAGATTAGCATAATCCAGACTTTAATTAAATAAAGGAAAATGATTTGCACGTACAATCCAAAAGGGTCACCCAAAGTCCATCCATCGGCCTTTCCGTCTCCACAAGCTTCTCCTCTCTCCTCTGTCGTCTCTCTCTTCATCCCTTCCTTGACTCCATCTCTCTCCACACACGAAAAGCTCCAAGCTCTCTCTCTCTCTGCTCGCGGGAGAAGAAAGCTGGTAGAGTTTGTCGGGGGTCTAGCAAGTAACCAGGTGCCAAGCAATCGAGTTCTTGGAGGCAGCGGAGGGCCGGTCTCCATGGCGCAGCGGGGCGAGCTGGGGCGGCAGCTCCCGCTGAGAGGCCCTCTGAAGGCCCTAGAGGCCGACATCCACCATGCCAATGCCATGTAAGCATCTCTCATCTTCAGCGCACCCAGGATTGTGCGCTATTTTGGGCATTCTTGCTTTGTTTCTCTTTCCCCTTAGATGGCCGGGGGGGGGGGGGGGGGGTTAGGATGAGCACCCGTGCTGAAATTGGGGAAAGTGAGAGATACCCCAGTTTGGAAAAAGCAGGAATTTGCCTGTACTTAGAGAAGATCATAGTTTTCCTTCCAGGGTAGGGTGATTCAGCAAAATTCCCTGCATCCTCAGGGAAGAAGCTAATTCAGGGGGGTTCACCTGCGGTTGATAATGTACCAAAATTGTGTCATGCGGTACTGTCTCTATGTAATTGGTCCTTGCTAGAGGGCTGTCTCTGTATATTCTGTGTTTAGAGTGGCTCAGTGAGTACTCGTCGTGGTGTGCATCCAGTATCATAGAGTAGAACCCAATTCCGTATGATCGCTAACCATCCGAATTCTTTGTGGCTTCAAATGTTGCAGTGGTGATGATAAATAGAATGTGTTAACTTGTGGTCGGTTTTTGAATTCCAGGGCAGATGCCATTCAGAGGAACTACGGTGGAGCATGTGTGCAGATGAGACTGTCGTTCAGCTCCCTGGCTCCATTCTTTCTTTACCTCATCCAATGGTTGGATTGCGGGTGCTGCTATGCTCTTCCCAGTTATTTAGGACTGTTTCACATCCTCATATGCAAGGTACAAAATTCAGTATGGATGTATATATGTGTTTTCGTGACATGCATATGTACAGGAGGTATGGGTTTCATTATATATTTATATTTTGTTTACTCAGGTTTATGCTGATGGAGATAACTCAGTGTCAACATACGAGAGGAGGGCAAGCCTTAGGGAATTCTATGGTAATCTCTGGCATTTATGGGTTGTTTATTTTTCATACCTATCTACTTTGGACTTAAGTCTTAAACATTCCTTGCCCTGCAGCAATCATCTACCCTATTCTGCAACAGCTTGAGGGTAGTTTGATCGAGCGGGACCTGAAAGGGAAGGGTCGATGCAAAGACATAGTGAGTAGGAGGCGGATGGAGGATTGGAGGAAGCTTTGCAGCAAGGATGTGGAAAGGGAGGATGAATGCGGGATTTGCATGGAGACATGCACCAAGATGGTCCTGCCTAATTGCAGCCATGCAATGTGCATAAAATGCTACAGGGACTGGTAGTTACTTTTCACAGTTTCTCAATCCATAACCGATGAGAACAATCTTATGCTATCAGTACTAATGCAGTAATGCTACTTCTTAGTTTTTACAGTCAAGAAACTAGTACTCTGTAGATTCTGTGTGTTCATAGAACTTTTGTTGCCTGCTATTGACAGTATTGTTTCATTTTATTTTCTTCTTGCTGTAGGTATAAAAGATCAGAATCTTGCCCTTTCTGCCGAGGGAGCCTCAAAAGGATTCGCTCAAGAGACCTTTGGGTGCTTACAAACTACAATGATGTCATTGACCCTGCAAATTTAGAAAGAGAAAATGTGAGGCATTTTTATAGTTATATTGACAGCTTACCCCTTATACTTCCGGATAATATTTTCTTTTTCTATTATGATTATGTACTCTAACTTGGAAGCACCACAGATTGAGCGTGTAAATTGTGATAGCAGATGAAACTCCTGTTGATTTTCTTTGGTAGATGAATGGCCTCATTGTCCACGACACAATACGTATCGACTGGTAGGATAGCATTGTAACTCCTAATGCAACCGTAAATAAAATCTGCAGGCGATATTCATTTTATAGTCAAGTGCCAGTTCTTTGATCCTATTATGGTGTGTGCAATATAGTGGATAACAAAATAATTGCTGTTACTTTGTATCCCTTTCTGAATTTCTTCTTCTAGTTATCGGATGAAGCCAAGCCAGTCCTTTCAGTTGCTATTCATTTTAAACAATGTCTTGCTTGAATTGCATTCTGCAAGTGATGTATGCTGACATGAATTAGGTTTTTTTTCATTGTAACTCAACAGGAATCAGTTTTTACTGACTGTTAGCCTTTTATATTCTTGAAAGCTGGAAGATGCTAAACTATATATTGGGGCTCTACATTATCTGGTCAATTGACTGGACACAAGAAATACCACAGTAACTCTATTTCACTGCCAATTATTTGACTCAAAACTGTATTGCATTCTGTTTTCAATGAAGTCCCTTTTTCCTTTGCATTAATAAGGATCAAGTTGTTGCATTTTTAATGGCTCACTGTAGCTGCTCCCAGAAACATATCCTCTGTTCTTTGTCCCATTGTACCTCTATTAAAATATCATGATCTGCAATTTGAGGATGTCTTCAATCATACCTATCGAGACTGGTTTAAGAAAATAATTAATCTCATCTAAGCGAGAGTCTTAGGATCGGAAGATTGTAATATTGGGTGAAGTCATAGATGATTCACACCGTATATATGGAAATGTCATGCAACATCCCAAACTCATAACCCAAAAGAAATAAAAACTATTTAATAAAGTAGATAAAAACTTTTGCAAAATGAAATAAATCAAAAGTGTATACACACACAACAAGTCTATTATGCGCCTAGGTGTGGAACGTACTTGCGTTGTGACACTACGGCCGACTGAGCTAGCATCTTTCTGCGCGTATCCCAGTTGAGTTTTTCGTGAGTTAACAAACCAAGAGAGTCAATTCGTTGATGACACGTAGACATCTAAACCCACCCACCAGAGCATGCATGTGGAGTTTCTTTGTTGATTTGAATCGTTAAAATACAATATCTGTAGAACCACAAATCCGATTTTGATCCGTTTAAAGCATATTGTTGAAAAAATACGTTTAACAAAATGAGATCATCAAGGCTATATATTGATGAGGTTTTAGGATCGTTATACAATTGCAACATGGTAGACATCTAGTTTCACTTTGTGTTATACTGCAGTTACAACTTGGGTTGTAATTGTGACTTATAGACAGTCGAGTTACAACACGGTAGAAATTCTTGTTATAATATGGTAAACACTCTAGTTGCAACATGGTAGTTAAGTGTGGACTAGTTACAATATAGTAGATATTCTAGTTACAACATGTTGAACAATATAGTTATAACATGCTGAACAATACAGCAGCAGTATTGTTGAGTGAGTATTAGATACAACATGGTAGATCCTCAAGTTACAACATGGTAGACAACATAGTTACAACATGTATTGTCAAGTGTGAACTAGCTACAACATGGTATACACTCTAGTTATAACATGATGAACAATATAGTTACAACACTGTCGATTGCAATATGATCACAATTAGTTACAATCCATCAGTCTAAATAAGTAAGTTACAATCTCACTATGCATATAATTGTAACTGCTCTATGCTTATAGTTGCACCGGGTAGTTGCAATCACTATATGGTTGTAATTATTTCAAAGTTTGTCAAACATATATATGATGAATCTAATTTTGTTAAGCATGCTTTTTTAAGTAAGATGCTTCAAGTGGTTCGTCAATCGGAGTTACGGTTTAGGAGAAAAATTGTTTCAAAAATTAGAACGAGAGTATTAGACAGTCGAGTTAGAGACAGTCGAGTTACAACATCCTGAACATCATAGTTACATAGAGACAGTTGAGTTATAACATGCTGAATAATATAGTTACAACATGGTAAATATTCTAGTTACGACAATATAGTTACAATATATAGACGCTCTAGTTATGATAATACAATTATCGAGTGAGCACTAGTTACAATATGGTAGATACTCTAGTTACAATATGGTAAACACTCTAGTTGCAACATGGTAGTCGAGTGTGGACTCGTTACAATATGGTAGACATTCTAGTTACAACATGCTGAATAATATAGTTACAACATTCTGAATAATATAGTCGTAACATTGTCGAGTGAGTGTTAATTACAACGTGGTAGATACTCTAGTTACAATATGATGAACACTCTAGTTGCAAAATGGTAGACAACATAGTTACATCATGTATTATTGAGTGTGGACTAGCTACAATATGGTATACACTCTAGTTACAACATGCTGAATAACATAGTTACAACGTAGTCGATTGCAATATGGTCGCAATTAGTTACAATCAGTCAGTCTGAATAGGTAACTTGTAATCTCACTATACATATAGTTATAACTACTCGATACCTACACTTGCAACAAATAGTTGCTATCACTATATGATTGTAATTATTTCAAAGTTTGTTAAAACATATCTATGATGGATCTAGTTTTGTTAAGCACATATTTTTTTAAGTAAGATGCTTCAAGTGGTTTGTCAATTGGAGTTACGGTTTAGGAGAAAAAATATTTCAAAATTAGAATAAGAGTATTAGACAGTCAAGTTATGCCTACCATGTTGTAACTCTGTTGTTCAGCGTGTTGTAACTCGACTTGCTCTATGTTATGTTAATGCAATTGTCGAGTGAGTTCTAGTTACAACACGATAGACACTTTAGTTACAATATGGTAAACACTCTAGTTGCAAAATGGTAGTTGAGTGTGGACTAGTTACAATATGGTAGATATTCTAGTTACAACATCCTGAACAGTATATAGTTACAACATGCTGAATAATATAGTTACAACATGCTGAATAATATAGTTACAACATTGCCAATTGCAATATGGTCGTAACATTGTCGAGTGAGTATTAGTTACAACATGGTAGACACTTTAGTTACAACATGGTGAACACTTGTTGAAATCCTACATATCATTATTTTCTCACACTTGCTAAGTACTCCATATACTCACTCTTGCTATTCGTCCACAATTCATATGCTGCTCGGTGGAAGACTTTGAAGGTCTATAAGACGACGACCTGGTGTGCTAGGAGTGTGTCTTTTGGTCAGTGCTTGTGGAGTTGCGTGGTTGTCTATGCTTTTGTTCTGTTGCCATCGTTAAGTTGTTATAGTTTAGCTAATAAAGTTGTTAGTTTAGTATTATAAGAGTTGAACGGTTGTTAGTTATAGTGCTTTTGTTATTTTACCTGTAATGTCCTTATGTGTGTTAAACTTTCTAGGAATGTTATAAACTGTACTTGGTTTTATCCATTAAATCGGGTGTGACAAAGATGGTATCAGAATCATACTGATTGTAGGACCGCACGCTTAGTTAGAATGGCCGTCCTTAATGTCTGTTCTAGTTCGTTTCAACCTATAGAAGCTTTTCTTAACTCTTTTCTCGTCTCTTACTATCTTTTCAGGCTATTTCTTATATCATATTTTCTCCTTTATAGATGGTTTGTCAACTGCTCAATGCCCACAAGTCAATTGGAGGACATCCGCCCATTCTTCAACGTGTTCCAACCGAAGAGGAGATTAACGATCCTACTTTTCACAACATGGATCCCGTTCCCGATGTCTACGAGAGTGATGATATTCATACTGGACACCTTTCTCGTCTACTGTAGGGAATACTTTCTAGACTTGGACATACAAAGAAGCCAATCTAACAAGGAGTTAAGAAGCAACGAACTGGATATGTGGAATGGAAGGTAGAGAGGAGTCCTAGAGTAGTAGTCTTTTAGTAGAATCATCTTGGTGTCGCTAGAGTCTAGTGTCGATCTAATCGTTAAGTATATTAATGTTAGTGTGAGATTTGTTATGGTGCTAAGTGTGTGATTTGGATCTTTTGTTTGAGTGTCGGTGTGTGCTATGGAATGCTTTGACACCTTGTCCACAGTCGCATCTTTAACATATAATATAATATACTATAGTTGGTTTTCCTTTAGATAAATCTTTTTCAGCCTTGATTATCTTCTCCTATCTTTCTTTTCAAACCCAATCAAATGGTTAACACAAGGAGAAGCCTTGGTGGTAACAATGAGGATGATAGGAACAACAACCAGAATCCACCCCCGCCTCCTCCAATGACCTTGGAACAATAGATGACTATGCAGACTCAGATCTTACAAGCTCGAGCTCAAACTATGGTACAGATACAATAACAGCAGCCAAATCATGTTCCTCAACTCTATCAACCATCAATAATTGGAGAATTCAAGAAAACTTAGCCCCCAATCTTCAATCATGCAGTAGAGCCCATGGATACTGATGATTGGTTGAAGGACATAGAAAGAAAACTACAAGTTGCACAATGCTCTGACAAAGAAATGGTTCTTTAGGCTTCGCACCAACTCATCGGTCAAGCTTTGGACTGGTGGGAAGCATACTATGCCACACATGACAACCCATCAGCCATTACTTGGATGGAATTCAAAGCTAGTTTCCGCACTCATCATGTGTCATAGGTGATGTTTATCTTAAGAAGAAGGAATTCATAAGCTTGAAGTAAGGATCAATGACTGCGAGGGAGTATGTGACCAAGTTCATTCGGTTGTCTAGGTATGCACCAAATAAAGTGGACACAAATGAGAAGAAACAGGAACACTTCTTGAAAGGTCTGAATGATGCTATAAAGTATGCCTTACTTCCCTAAGAGTTCGCCAATTTTCAAGCTATGGTGAACAAAGCGTTAGTTGTTGAACATAAGTGCCGTCAGCTGGATGAGAAGAAAAGGAAGATGCCATTTCAAGGACAAGGAAGCAACACACGTCCCCGATTGGCAACTCAAGAACCTCAGCAAGGTCCCATGATTCGTTCTAACAATCAGTACATGACTCAGCCTCAAGCACCTATTCAGTGCCCCAACTTTCAAACACCTCGTTCTACTCCACCAGCCACAACTCAAGTCAAGAACAACCTAGCTACTTTCGCCTCAGGTAAAGGATGTTTCTATTGTGGAGAAGAAGGACACTATATAAATAGATGTCCCTAGAAGTACCCAAATTAGGTCAACACCAACACTCAGAAGCCTACTCAGTTTAAACTCCAGCGCGCAATGGAAGCCAGACCCTCATTTAGAACAATCATGGACAACAGAACTTCATCTATGGGAAGATCAACCATGTCAATGCAGAAGAAGCTCAGGATGCTCAGGATGTGGTATACGATATGTTCCTTGTCAACTCCTAGACTGTATCAGTTTTATTTGATTTTGGAGCTTTGCATTCCTTCATAACTACTCAATTTGTTGCAAAGCATGGCTTACCTATGGTTATGATGAAACACACTATGCTTTTAGCTCTCTCAGAGGAGATTTGAGGGTGCAATATATGTGTCGTAGAATGAGTCTTAAAATAAGGGGTAGATTTTTCAGCAGATCTTATCATCATGGAATCTAAAGGCATAAATGTGATTCTTAGAATGGATTGGTTAACCGAGTTCGATGAGTTATAGAGTGTGCCAGAAGGACACTTCACCTAACTAATGGAGATAGAACCAAAGTTGAGTTCATAGCTATTGTCCCAGCAACAAAAGTGTTGGAGCAAGAGTTTATCTTGCTCTAGCAAATACGGTGAGAGTTTCTTCTAAATAGGAGACTCAAGCTTGGAGATGAAGTTTGAGAGGAAGGAACATCATGAGTATATTGATGGTAGGAAAATGGATCGATTTGGGGGGAGAATCACAGGTTTGCTGTGATTCATGCTCTTTGTCCGTCTTTTCTCCACGCTCCTTTCCCAGACGACCATGTACAAGTTATCATAATGTACGAATATCTGGGACCTTATCAAATTTCTGGGCCTCATCTAGGATAACTACTTTCTATCCTATTGGGGACGTAAATATCCATCGTGGTAACTATCGTGGTACCTGCCCCCTCCAGTGTAGCGAGCCGGTCACCAATTGCAGTCCGGTCACTTCTTGACAGGCAAAGCACGACCGGCGGTCTCCTTTCGGTAGATCTTCTCTGGGACTACTGAATCACCCTGCTGTCTTTGGGAATGTGGCCCGATCATCCCGAGGTGGGGGGCCTTGGGAGGTATGGATCCGGGATGTGAATGCTTCGGGAAGCAGGGATCCGGGAGGTGAATGCTTCGGGAAGCAGGGCTCCGGAAGACTGGGGCTTCGGGGAGACCGAGCCTTCGGGAGGCTGAGGCTTCGGGGACTGAGGCTTTGGGAGGCTGAGCCAGTTAAGCCAAGGAAAGGCTTCGTAGGTACAAAGAGGTACCGTGAAGGGACTTGACGACTTCGGAGGTCGAGGCTTTAGCTGGGGATTCGTAGATCAAGGCTCCGGGGGGACTTGGATGGTACTCTTCAACCATTATCCTCAGGCTCGCTTATTTTCCCCCCAATAGTATCCCCTCATTCTCGGGCCCCGACATTTTGGAGGGGGAGAGGATGCGAAGGAAAAATCAACCCCAGCCTGGTATTGTATCAAGGATACCTGATGGTGGTTCTCTGTCTTTCGAAGTCACTAGAGTAGAGGTTTCGTGTAGGTTTGGAGAATCCTGCACGCTCGCCTGGTGGGTCAAGACATGTCATTGCTGCGTTCTGACTGGATAATGCGAGGGGTCCCTGGGGTCTTGTGCCCGTGATCCTTTCACACGCTGAAAGTGGTTCGCGCCGAAAGAGGATGTCTGCGCGTGAAAACGAGGCATTTCATCATGGAGTGCTGCCATGTGTTGGAGAGAAAACAGATAGGTCCACGGTCCCCTCCCCTAGGAGTTTCAATGGGAGGACACGACGACGTTCATCCAGCTTCATCCTCCCGACCTACATGGTTGCGTGGCTTGGGTATAAAGCCAGGGTTACCCGGTTGGAGCCTCTAGCCCATGAGCAAGTAGTTATCCTTAACTTGAGTATGGCATCGTCTTCCTCTTCATCCTCCTCGGAGGCATTGATGATCTCGATGGCTCCTTCAGGAGCTGGGCTATTTTGGTCGTCGGTAGAGGTGTCGGAGGAGAAATAGCCTCCTCCCCTATAGGGGAGGCAGTTATCAGCTGCTCCGTCCCGACCTTTGGCCGCGAAGGGCGTGCCTGTTGAGACCATCGATATCTCCGATGACGACGAGGAGATCGACTGGGATCTCCTGTTAAGGGAGAGTGAGTCGGCGTCAATGGGGCCGACGATGAAGCAGGAAGAGGCTGGGCAGGCGAGGGAGAGGGCTTCGCCGGTGACCTCCTCAGCGTCCTTTGGCAGCTCGGGAGCTGGCTACTATATCGGCTTCCGCAACGGTAGGTGCATATGTCGTCTTATGCGTGGCCCCTGCTGGGACCCGTAGGAGGTGAAGGCGGTCACCGGGATGTCGTATTTGGTGGCGTAGTGATATACCCATGTGAGGGCTATGCTTAGTCACCTTGTACTCTTTCTCCCTTGTTTTTCTCCATAGGGATCTATCTTCTCTATGGCAATTTCTGTATAGTTATTTTAGTTTGTATCCCCTAGATGTACTGGTTGTTTAATAATATAACATGGGTCTTCGGGAACGGTCGTATCTTCCTCCGTATCGCAATGTGAGAGTACCTTTCGAAGTGGTAGCCGCATGCGTACGTGCTTTCGTGCCTCCCAACTGTACTTCATCGTCCCTTTCGAAGGCAATGGCTGTTTTTTCTGACAACCGATGGATAGTTAGGCTAATTGAGGAGAACCGGGTGGAGTAGTGGCGATCTCGTTGTCTTTGGTTACTGCGTACTCCTTCCTAATTTGTTCCAGATTTCCGACTCAGCGAAGTCCCTCTGGAACCTTTGGAGATGAGCTTCGGAGGCTGTCCTTGACCCTTCGGGTTCCATAGCAACTGCCTGGGTAGAAGGTGACGATGTGTCAGAGGCGTAGCCGAAGGCTTAGGCAAGAGAGGTGGTCCGCTACCCTCTCGGCCATTAGCCGCTGCCCGGCAGAGGAGGTATTTTGTCCGTAGCTTTGTGATGGCGTGTCGGGGGCGAAGGCTAGGGCCAGGCGGAAGAGAGGTTCTGCGACCCCCTTGGCCCTTAGCCACTGCCCGGCTCCGGAGGTAATTTATCCGGAGCATGGCAACGGCACGAAGGAGGCAAAGCCGAAGGCCGGGCTGAAGAGAGGTTCCGCGACCCCCCCGGCCCTTAGCCGCTGCACGGCTCTGGAGGTATTCTATCAGGAGCCTGGCGATGGTGCATTAGAGGCAAAGCCGAGGGCTGGGCAAAAGAGAGGGTCCGCGACCCCCTCGGCCCTTAGCCGCTGCCCGGTTCCGGAGGTATTCTGTCCCGAGCTTGGCGATGCGCGTCGGAGGCGAAGCCGTGGGCTGGGTGGAAGGGAGGGTCCGCGACCCCCTCGGCCCTTAGCCACTGCCCGGCTCTGGAGATATTTTGTCTGGAGCCTGGCGATGGCACTTCGGAGGCGAAGCCAAAGGCCGGGAGGAAGAGAGGGTCCGTGACCCCCCTCGGCCCTTAGTCGCTGCCCAGCTTTGGAGGTATTCTGTCTGGAGCCTGGTGACGGCACGTCGGAGGCTAAGCCGAGGGCTAGGCGGAAGAGAGGGTCCGCGATCCCCTTGGCCCTTAGCTGCTGCCCAGCTTCGGAGGTATTCTGTTCGGAGCCTGGCGACGGCGCGTCGAAGGTGAAGACGAAGGCCGGCGGAAGAGAAGGTCTGCGACCCCCTCGGCCCTTGTGCGCTGCCCCGCTCTGGAGGTATTCTGTCCGGAGCCTCGCGATGGCGCGTTGGAGGCAAAGCCGAAGGCCGGAAGGAAGAGAGGGTCCGTGATCCCCTCGGCCCTTAGCCGCTGCCCGGCTACGGAGGTATTCTGTCCAGAGCCTGGCGACGGAGTGTCGGAAGCGAAGCCAAGGGCCGGGCGGAAGAGGGGGTCTGCGACCCCCTCGGCCCTTAGCTGCTGCCCGGCTCCGAAGGTATTCTGTCCGGAGCTGAGCAACGGCGCATCGGAGGCGAAGCCGAAGGCCGGGTGGAAGAGAGGGTCCGCGACCCCCTCGGCCCATAGTCGCTTCCCAGCTCTGGAGGTATTCTGTTCGGAGCCTGGCGACGGCGCGTCGGAGGTGAAGCCGAGGGCCGAGCGGAAGAGAGGGTTCGCGACCCCTTCAACCCTTAGCCGCTGCCCGGCCTTGCTGTCCCTGTAATGGATAATCAGGGGTTCCACTATGTTTCCCATGCCACATAGCGTGGGCTTTTATTGATTGTTAGTATGACAAAAAATGATGTATGAAATGTGCCTTTAAAGGAGATGGTAGGGTAATGATTTTATCTTTTATCATGCGTGTTTCGGAGTCACGCGGGTCACCCTTTCCCTGTAGGGAGGGGGATTTTTATACCCCTTTGATTGGCCTGCTATGCGTCTTAAGAGGCTAGTGGGTTGTGTACTCCTTTCAGCATGGAGGCATTAGCCTTCAAGATGCCAGGGTACCTTTCCCGCTAGGCTTTTCCAAATCTTTTGGCCCGGTGGAGTTTTCGAAGAAACATCTCCATCGTGGGGGTTTTTCGGAAGTCTCTCTATGGTGTGGAGGTTTTTGTGAAGGCTCTCCGTTGTGCGGAGGTTTGGAAAAAGGCCCTCCATTTTTTTCGGAGGCCTGTGAAGGGTTCTCCGTCCTTACCGGAGGTTTTGTAAAGCTCTTCGTTTTTATGGGAGCTTTTAGTATTAATAATCCTAATTCAAATTTGAATTTAACATTTAGAAATTAGGTTTTATCCTATGCTATTTGTTTAAACTCAAATTAAATCTAGGAAAATTTTAGAGAATTGCAAAATTTGAAAATCAGGGTGTTACACTCCACCACCATGGTCCGACGAACAGAGCGGCAGCGCCACCCAGCGCTCGCTCGGCTGGGAGCCGAATCCCCCTCGGGCCGCTTGGATGGCCCCGATCAGATGGCCTGCAAGGCTGGCCCAGCTCAACCCAATCCACCAGCCCACCGGCCAAATACCGAAGCCCATTAAACAAGTGATGCACAATACCATTTCCCATTTTCCCCAAAATCAGATTTATAGGGAATATTCCAGTAATATTCCTTTCCTTTTTATTTTCTCAATTTAAATTTCCAACAAACTTTCAAAGCCCACAACTCCTCTGTTTTAACTCCAATTTTGACGATTCTCCCACCAAAATTCATCTAAATTCAAGCTCTATCTATTCATACCATTTTCATTTTTATTTATATTTTTATTTGTGTTTTAATTGTGTGTTGCCTTGATTGTGTGTCGCGACTAGACGTCGGAGAGTTCGTTGAGCAAGAGGAGGAGGTGCCATGAACACATGAGTTCAAACAGGACCCCCTCAAGGACTTCAATGAAGGCAAGTTTCAATCCATTTCCCTTTAACCATATTGAACCTAGTTTTATCAACTCAACCTGTAGCAGCCATTTTACTCCGATATAATGCATGCAGTGTTACTATTGGCATATTTTAAACTATTGATCTAGTTATAACCTAATGTAGCTTAGCCAGCCATTTGTGTTTATCTTGTGTGCTTAATCTTGGTAAACCTAGGATCTCGCCATAGCTAATTTACTTATGCCTAGGCGATTACCTTAGGAATGATAATCTTTACTGTTATTTCATGCTTAATTATATCTAGCTTTTCAAAGGTGTAAAACTTAGTGTTGGTGTTGTGTGGGTTATGGTCAGGCAAAATCTTGTTGGATGATAATGTTAATTTCTGAGATGGGATTAGAGCTGGGAAAAAATTAGGGTTCCTTCGGGAATGCCTAGAGAGTAGAAGCACTGTCCGTGAGATAGGCTTCGGGAGGAGTGCTGCCCATGTGGCAGGCTCCATATGGAGATATTTGCCTTGGCTCATTTAAGAACCGAGTTGATGTGAGATCCTACGTAGTCTATACAGTAGAACCACTCGATCCTCTATGGGCAGGGCTTAGTCTAAATCCCCCCAGCTAGTCTACTATCGTCTGGAGGTAGGTGTGCAGCGGGGAACCATGGAGCAGTTGCAGGCGGTGCAGGTGCAGGCGACCCGGTTGGAGGCCTAGATAAAGGTCATGAACCCCTGGTTAGCTCCCGTAGGCGGTTAGTGTGATGTTGTTGTGGTGGGTAATGGCTTTGTTGAGTCGCGCTTCCACGGCAGTGGAATGTTAACGAACTCAGCTTGTGGTAAAGTGTACAACTCTACAGTGGTAAAACTATTCGAATAGCCGTATCCACAGTCATAGACGACTATGGTTCGGCCGCAGCAACTAGCATGGGTTGCGTGTGTTCTCCTTGTGAGTGAGTGGGCAAGGTGTGCTCTGTTTTAGAATATAGGTCCAGCCGTGTGCCGTGGGTTGCCGTGGACGGGGTGTCCAGCAACAATAAAACTTGGACAACCCTTTTTTATTACTGATGTCATTTTCATAAATTGCTTTATATGAATTGAATCATGCATGTGTAAAACTTAGCTTTCTGCAAAATTCAACCTTACAACTTATCCTTGTCATCCATTTATGCATGTATTCGTATCCCTGCTGTAGGGTAAGGGTTGAGACTTGTTGAGTACTCTTGTACTCACCCTTACTTGTACTTTCAGAGGACAATTCGAACTTCACCGAGGCAGACGAGTAGGCTTGGTCACGTCCGCACCCAAGTTGCCTGTGGAGTGGTGTGTTCGTCATGCTGTCTTTGTTGTGTACTTTGTTGTCGTAGACCCTTTAATAATGCACTTAGGCTTAGTGCTGTATGTTTTATTAGGCTGGTGGATTATACTCACCGCCCCTCGAGTTATATGGCTTTGGTAATTCCTGTTGTAAGACTCTTATTACCGGCGACTGATCGAGGGACTGATATAATAACAGTTTTAAGCACCGGGATAACCCGGAGCACTTCAGTATAGAAACTTGTATTAATTAAAATCCTCCATATTGTTTCAATACAATTCTTCTAATTTATTACATGTGGAAATTGAGTACTTAATAAAGCACATCCTTGTATTTATTTCTACTCGGCTACCAACTACCCTCTCTGTCGGAGGATGAACTCCTGTCGCAGGGATCCCGAGAGACCCCTATTTAGAGATTCGGCCGGGGGGATGATCCTGAACGAGTTCGTCGGAGAAATAAATGGAAGTGGAAATAAATGCAACGGCCGGTGGTGGGGGATGATCGACCTAGTGCAAAGAGAAATAAATGCACCGGAGTTTAGACAGGTTCGTGCCGCACAGGGGCATAATACCCTACTCCTGTGTGGATGCAATATCCTTCCTCGAAGGGAATCCCTCAAGGATATATTTGGTTACAAGGGTATATTGTCTAACAGAGAGCTTGAGGCTCCCTTGCTCTAGCTCTACTCGAGCTTGCTTGCGCTGTGTGGATGCAATATCCTTCCTCGAAGGGAATCCCTCAAGGATATATTTGGTTACAAGGGTATATTGTCTAACAGAGAGCTTGAGGCTCCCTTGCTCTAGCTCTACTCGAGCTTGCTTGCGGTGTTCTTCGGATGCTTTCTCGTGTATCTCTCTGATCTTGTTCGCGCCTCTTCTGTCTTGCTGATCTTGTTTGCTTTCGTCTTTCTCCAGGATCGATCTCAAGGATCGCTTCCTGTGTTGTCCATCCTTTCCTTTTATACACTCACCGACCACGACTTACCCCAAATGGGAAAGAGGGGGCTCGAGATCCAAGACGCCACGACTGAGAAAGGCGTCATCATTCCCTCTGGGCGAAGTGACAAGGGCGGTGGAAAAACGCGGCGCGCATCCGACCACCCGTCACTGTGGACGTCCTGGCGGCGTTGAGAGGGCCCACCGGGCGGCCATAGAGGCACTTGGCGCGCCCACCCTGTCTTGTTCTTCTGCCAGGGCAGGGTGGCAGGCAGAACGCTTTGATCCTGGCAACGTTCTCCCTAGATACCCCGGATGATACGGGATAGGACCCGTGCAATTAATGGACCCACGCCCCCCTGCCAAAGCATGGCAGGGACTGACACTGCGGCGTGGGCAGTTGGGAATGTCAGGATGTCAGGATGTCAGGCCGCGCATGCCCATTAAATGCGGCTTCGGACCTTTGACTGGTTGACACCCCGTCGATGGGTCCTTCTGGGTCGTCAGGGCATCGGGTGTTCTCGCGCGAACCTTCGGGGAACCGAGTGCTCGGGGGCTGCCACGTGTAGCCCCGAGCACTCTCTCCCGAGTACTTGTGTAGAACCTTCGGGAAACCGAGTGCTCGGGGGCTGCCACGTGCAGCCCCGAGCACTCTCTCCCGAGCACTTCTGTAGAACCTTCGGGGAACCGAGTGCTCGGGGGCTGCCACGTGCAGCCCCGAGCACTCTCTCCCGAGCACTTGGCTGTTCGGCCCATCGGGGGACTATGGTACTCGGGGGCGAGCGGGCACCTCCCCGAGCACTTTCTTCCCGGTACTTGGACTCTGCGAGTTATCGGGGAACTGGGGTGCTCGGGGACCAGAGGCTGTGGCCCCGAGCACCTTTTCCCGAAACTTAGATTTTCCTCATCCTGCAGGAGGGACCTCGCGGGATGGTGACACGTGGCGGCCGGCCGGCCTGGTCTCGGGACTCAGGGACCCCCGGTTCCTGATACACCGACACTCTCCTTTCTCTACAATCATCTCTGACTTATAATGTCATGAAATCATATATAATATACTATATATAAACTTGTATTAAATTCCTCCTAATTGTTTTGATACAATTCTTCTAATTTTATTTTATGTAGAAATTTAGATCTTAATAAATAGCACATCCTTATATTTATTTCTATTCTCTATCTCACTCATCTTCTTGGATTCTCTGGGCCAAGCTCTTCAATGCATTTTGTTATTATATAGACCTTAGTCTCTAGGTTATGCACTCAGCTTCTGTCTCGTTCAAGATAGTACAAGTATATTCTCTCTCATGTATCTAAGCCCAACCAAAAATTCTTACTCTAGGCAAGGCCGCAAGGCGTATCAACCTTCATTATCCATTACACTGCGGATGGAGGGTGGCATGGTTTGGATACAAAAATCAATATGTGTGCCAAAATCTTTTTGTGGATGATTCACAATTAATGGACGAATTTAGATGATATGGGGACAATGTGCGAATTTTAGCATCATCCAACCAGTATTAGCATTTGCTTAAGGATTGCCTTCTGATCACGTTGCATAAACATTCTCATGCAGCTGACAAATGAAAGCATGTGTGGCCTAGAAACAGAATTGAGAAAACAAAATTTTGGAGCAAATTGCTTACTACAATAGCAAAGTTGGTCGGCATTAGGAAATATCATCGATGACACTATCACATGTCTCTAAACCCCATTTATGGGCATTATGTTCGATATTCTTTTTATTTTCATCTTGTACATAATTTGTAATTATTGATGATAAAATTTGATATCTATAGTGGTTATTATAGTGATGATTGGTTTAATGGAATATTATTGGACCTGATCGAATACGTGTATAAGTGGTTGAACCGAGCATGTGGTCTCTGATTAGGTAATCTCCGGTTATGGTTATTTCCGACCAGGTAATCTCGCTATGGTTATCCCTAACCAGGTGATTTTCAAACAGGTGATCTCTGGCTAAAGTTGTCTCTGACCAAGTGATCTTTGAGCAAACACTTCTGTGTTTTCGACTAGTTGAATTCGAGTACATGGTCTTTGAGCAGGTGATAGATCGAATATTGAGTGGTCAAATTCAAGCACATGGTCTCCGAGAAATGGTCAGACTGAGCAGCTGGTCTCTGAGCAGGTGGAAGGATTGGTAGGATTCTAGCATATGGACACATAGAGCAATCAGACTCTAAACAGGTGGTCAAACCGATAAAGTGGTATGTGAACAGATGTTCAGATCGAGTAGGAGTTGAATTGAAGAAGGCCAAACTTTAATAAAGGATACTCGGGTAGATGTACGGGAATTTACATGGTCAAATAGAAAAGATATGTTAGTTATAGAAAATTTGAAGATCAGATGATATAGCTGAATCATATATGTAAGTTTTGTTTGATTTTAATTAGAAGTTCTGATATTTTATACCTAAGACTTATCACCTTTTCAATATGAAAAAGGTCAGGCTGGATTGAAAAATCAACCATCGATTAAACACAATTTACGTTACCTTTTGTTTTAATCTCTTTTTACCTTAATTCTTATTTTCAATCCATTATTGCTTATTCTTAATCTCGACGATCAAGGATAAGCTGTCGGTCATATGTGCTCTTAAGGGATCCCTCTCCGGCGTATGTGACGACGAAGGTCTAATGCCGCAGCACCATGACCAGTGTACTCTGGGCGCTGCTCGCCGAATATTTGCAAACTAGGTACTCAGTATTTAACTTTTGTGTCAACAGTAATATTCTTGAGATAGTTAGGTTTCCCGGGCCCTTTTAGGAAGCGCATTGTGCATGCTAATTCAATAATCAAATAGGAATTCTTTGATTCACTTAGTGAACATCAAATGAATATGATTTGTGATAGTTTTTTGATAAGTATGACCTTAGTTTAATTTCAAAATTAAGATAAAAATGTCCTACTGTACGCTTCTTCCTCTCCTTGTATATTTGGGAAATAATGGACCATGAGCCATAGAAAAGGAAAACAAAACACCATTGTCTGTGCTTTGCGCTCACGCTTGCCAGCAAACATGGCTCCAACAAACACCATGGAAAGTCGGGAAACGAACACGCTGGTGTTGCTACCGGCCAAAATTGCTCTGCTATGGCCGTCTTCTAGAGAGAGAAAAAGGAGGGGTAAAAGAGGAATTTAAAATAAAATTGAAGTACAGAGGAGGAGATCCAACGAGGCGAACTCCTTTTCCTTCCTCGCTTCCTCCCCCTCGTGTTCTCCTCCTTTCTTCTGCCGCCGTGCTCTGCTCCCCTCCCTAGTCCACTCCACGCCGTCCACCCGCCACCCTCTCGGTCCCTCTCCCCGTCCCCACCACTCACCACCGCGCTCGAATCACTCTTCGAAGCAAGCTCCTCGGGCTCCGCCACCTCCGCCACCGGAGCTCGCCGTCGCCGCCGCTGGTAGGTACGTGTTCCTCCGTCCAGTCCCCTTGTTGCAGTTCTTGCCTCTTTTGGAGCGGAAGGGGCCGCGCAAGAGAGGGCTTCTTCTTCTCTTGCGCCGCCGTTTCTTGGCCCGAGCCCGCCGACCGTGTTGACCGTTGCTTTCAGAGGTCGCTGTCTGTCGCCCAATCTGTGCTTGCTGGACTCTCGCCGCGTAGGATCGCTTCCGGTTGGTTTCTTGGGGCAGCCCCGCGCACCGATTTCAACTTGGCAACGGCGGTTTGCAGGCAAGGAAGGGTAGGTGGGTTCTGGGTGGTTTCTTAGTACATTTTTTTTGGCCGGATTGGGTTCTGGGTTGAATTCCTTAGATTTCATGTTTGGGATACAGCGGGTAGAAGATGAGCAGCTCAGGTCGTCCTTGCGAGATGGTTGTTGTACTAGTATGATTTCTTTGTAGTGTTGGCCAGGCTGATTTGTTCATCCGTTTTTCTGATCCCTCTTTTTCGTTATTGCAGGTTGGAGATGTCTTGATTTGGCAGGATAACTGGTGTAATCAAGCTATTTTGTCTGCGATGGGAGTACTCTGTGGAGCGGAAGTGGGGGGTTAGGGCTTGGTATGTGGTAGTAGCTCCTGCTAAAAAGGAAGCAAGGAGCATTTTTGTCGCTCGTTCCAGGGAGGATTTGAAGCTCGTCGGTGCTGATTTGGGTAGAGTCAGCTGTGCTGGGTGATAGCATGATGAAACAAATATTTGGGCGGCGGAAAGCGTCCAAATCAGCAGATAAGGAATTTGTTGGTGGGACGAGCCCTTTGGTGTTGTCGGGTTCTGGAATTGCCAACTCGAGTAGCCAGCCGCCAATTCTGTCGAGTAGTGGACTTAGCTACGGAAGTGGAAACCATGTAGGGTTGCCAAACTCAAGGATAAATGATACTTTGTTCTCTTCTAACTTCCAACCGTTGCCGAGCTTTAAGGATGTGCCAAATGCAGAGAAACAAAACCTGTTCTTTAGAAAGTTGAACTTGTGCTGCACTTTGTTTGACTTTACAGATCCGACAAAGAACATAAAGGAGAAGGAAATAAAGAGGCAAACACTGTTGGAGATAGTTGACTATGTTGTGTCTGCCAATGTGAAGTTCCCTGAGAATGTTGTTGAAGCAATCACAAAAATGATTTCAGTAAACTTGTTCAGGACACTGACTTCCCCACCCAGGGAGAGAAAAGTGCTTGAAGCTTTTGATCTAGAAGAGGAGGAACCATTGACAGACCCTGCGTGGCCACACTTGCAGTTTGTGTATGAGTTGCTCTTGAGATTTGTTATATCTCCAGAAAATGATGCTAAATTGGCAAAAAAATATATTGATCATTCCTTTATTTTAAGACTGCTTGAGCTCTTTGACTCTGAGGACCCTAGGGAGAGGGAGTGCCTTAAGATGATACTTCACCGTATGTATGGAAAGTTTATGGTGTATCGGCCATTTATTCGGAAAGCTATCAATAACATATTCTACCAGTTCATATATGAAACCGAAAAGCACAATGGAATAGGAGAGCTCTTGGAGATTTTAGGAAGTATCATCAATGGATTTGCTTTGCCACTCAAGGAAGAGCACAAACTGTTCCTTGTAAGGATCTTAATTCCACTTCATAAGCCAAGGTGCATTTCAACGTACCATCGGCAGTTGTCTTACAGCATTACACAGTTTGTTGAAAAAGATTGCAAGCTTGCGGATACTGTTATTAGGGGCCTCGTAAAATATTGGCCAATCACAAATAGCACAAAGGAGGTGATGTTTTTAGGGGAGTTGGAAGATATCCTAGAAGCAACACAACCTACCGAGTTTCAAAAATGTATGGTTCCTCTTTTCCACCAGATTGCTCGCTGCTTGAACAGTTCTCACTTTCAGGTAATATTATTCACCTTATTCTTAATGAATGCTCCCTCTTTGCAACTTTATTATCGGCTTGTCCTTTGCTTGAGTCATTTCCTACTCTTCCCTAATCAAAATAGCATGAGATGTATCTCTAAAAGAATTTTCATGTTTTGCTAGGATATAGGTTATTTCCTTGTTGGTTTGTAATAACAGTGTAACAACTTTTTGACTAACAACTTAAAAAACAAAATTTTAATTGTTTCTTATATGGATTGCTAATATACTTTCTGACAAGTCTTTCTCTTAGCATTGCTTTTACGTTTTTTGAATAAGTGAACAATGTGTTTTCTTGTACGTGCTTATCATCAACCTAATATTTGTCCCTTTGTTTGGTATTTATTTCCTAGTGTCATAAATGCAAAAGTTGAACAGAAGAAACACAATTCTATTAACAGTTTTGTACTTATTTACTTTAATCACCTTCTTGAATTGCTCATATTCCAAAGGCAGAATGCAGGTCTCATTTAGCTTCTTCCATTTTGAATTATTTTACATTAAGTCTGATCAGGGTATTAGCCATAGAACATTGGCCTGTCTATCTGCATGAATTTGAACTTTGTTACATCTTTTTAAGATGTTAAATAAAGGTTATTTGATCATCGCCCAGGTTAGACAATAATTGATTGGTCAAGAATCCTGTTAGAATTAACTGTGTACATTTGGAGTGAAATTAGATGGTTTTTAAAATCATTCCAGCCGGTTCACGGGATTTTGTGCAAAACTAGACACATGAACTCAACCCCCAACGCATCCTGCAACATGCATTCATGTCAGTGTAGTTCCTGCTTAAAGATGGGGTTTCCAACATTTTACTGGCATGAGAACTACAGGATGGCCCAGATCTGAGACTCAAGATAAGAAACAAAGAAGAAGCTGTAATTTTTTGTTGCTTGCTGATCTACTTGTTTGTTTTACAAATTTACTTCTGATCAACACTATCGCCATATGTTTCTTTGTGCAACCTAGTTTATCATAAATAATTATTTGTACTGTAATTTTTAGCTTTATTATTTTAACCCTACAAAATGTGGTCTTGTTGGACCAAGAGTTCGTCTTGTCTCAGCAAGTACGGCGAGAGTTTTTCTAAGGAGGAGACTCAAGCTCGGAGACGAAGTTTAAGAGAAAGGAACACCACGAATGTATTGATGGTAGATAAAATGGATCGATCTAGGAGAAGTATCACAGCATGACTTGGTGTGTTTTCACCTCTGTCTCTTTTTGCTGTCTAGCTTGTGTGTTTTTCCCAAGCGACCATGGCCCCCTATTTATAGGGCCATGCGTAGCTTGGCGTACAAGTTATGTACAAATATCTGGGACCTGACCGAATTACTGGGTCTTATCCCGGATAACTACTTTCTACCCTATCTAGGAGACAAATATCTACCGTAGTAACTATCGTGGTGCCTGCCCCGTGAAGGCGACGAATCGGTCGCCAACTGCGGCCTGATGCCGCACTGTCAGGGGTGTCAGGATAGTCTCCATTATGCTGGAGTGTCAGAGCGGCGTCCACCAGCTTAGGTATTTAATGCCAGTCACTTCCTTGCAGGCAAAGCATGACCGGTGTTTCCCTTCCGGCAGATCTTTCCGAAGGTCTGCAGGCTCACCTTGTAGCCTTCGGGAAGTCGGCCCGAGCAGCTGGAGATGAGGGCCTCGGGAGGCATGGCTCCGGGAGGTAATGGCTTCGGGAGGCAGGACTCTAGAAGGCCGAGGCTTCAGGAGGCCGAGGCCTCAGGGTCGGCTTCATGAGACCGAGGTCTTCGGGTGACAGTACCCCCTCATTCTTGGGTCCCGATGTTTCGGAGGGGGTCGTTTAGGGTCTTGTAACCCACGCCCCTATCACGAGCCGAAAGGAGTATGGGTTATTAATGTGACGGGACGTCCGCGCGAGAAAACGAGGTATTCGTCATGGAACGTCGTCACGTGCTGGCGGGACGACCGGTGCATGGCCATGGTCCCCTCAGGCATTCAATGGGGGACACCGCGGTGTTGGTTCCGCATCATCTTCCGGGCTTACGTGGCTGTTTGGTCCGGGTATAAAGCTGGGGTCACCCGACTGGATTCTCCATAGCCCTTCGAGCGAGTAGTTAACCTTGTTTTGAGTATGGCGTCATCTTCCGCCTTATCCTCTTCGGAGATGATGATCTCGACGGCTTCTTCGGGAGCCGGACCATTTCGGTCGTCGGCAGAGGCGCCGGTGATCACGCCGCTTCTATCTTTGAGGGGAGGCGGCTGCTGCCGCTCCGGCCCAACCCTTGGCTCGGGAGGCCATGCCCGTCGAGATCATCGATATCTCCGATGACGATGAAGAGATCGACTGGAATCTCCTGCGGGGGGAGGGCTAGCAGGCGTCTGCGGAGGCGACGGCAAAGGAGCAGGCCGGGAAGGCGAGGGAGAAGGCCCCGCCGGTGACCTCCTTGGACTCTTCTTCGTCCTTTGACAGCTCGGGAGCAGGCTATTGTATCGGCTTCCGCAGCGGCAGGCCGCAGATGAGGCGCATACGTTGTCCCATGCGTGGCCCCTGCCGGGACCCGTTGGAGGTGAAGACGGTCTCCTGGAGGGAGTTCTTGGTGAAGTCATGAGGCATCCATGTCTCACGGTCAGCCATGGCCTTGTTGTGGGCCCATGGCTTGATTTAGTCACCTTATAATCTTTCTTACCCCGTTTTGCTCTGTCGGGGTCTGTCTTCTTCGTGGCAATTTCTTATACTGTCGCTTTTGTGTGTGTCCTCTAGATGTATTAGTTTTTTTAAAAATATAATATGGACCTTCGGGGATGGTCGTGTCTTTCTGCATCGGAGTGCAAGGGGATCTTTCGAATGGGTGACTGTACGTGTGTGTGCCTCTGTGCCTTCGAGCCGTGCGTCTTCGTCCCCTTCGTGGGCGATGGCTAGTTTTTCGGATGACCAAGGTACCGAGCCTTCGCATAGATCATCGCCGGTTTCGTTCCTTCTGGGGGAGAGGTGGCCTCGTGAATCTAGTGGCGGTAGAGGCGTAGGGTAACTAAGGATGGTCTGGTGAAGCAGTGGCGACCTCATTGCTCTTGGTTATTGTGTACTCAGGCTCGGCACTGGTAGGGTCTTCTTCCCAATTTGTTCCATATTTCTGACTCAGCGAAGTCTGTCTGGAACCTTTGGAGATAAGCCTCGGAGGTGGTCCTTGACTCTTCGGGTTCCTTAGCGACTGCCCGAGTTGAAGGCGACGGTGTGTCGGTGGCGAAACCGAAGGCTAGGCTGTAATGAATTTGCGGTCTCTGCAATGGACAGTTGAGGGTTCCACTATGTTTCTCGTGCCACGCAGCGTGGGTTTTATTAAATGTTAGTATAACACTCATAAAATGACGTATGAAATGTGTCTTTAAAAGAGATGGTAGGGCAATGATTTTATCTTTTACCATACGTGTTTTAGTCACGCGGGTCATACCCCTCCCTGTAGGGAGGGTCATTTTTATACTCCTTTGATTTGTGTGCTGTGCCCTTTGGAGGTCAGCGGGTTTCGTACCCCTTCGCCACGGAGGCATTTGCCTTCAAGATGCCGCAGTACTTTCCTGTCAGGTCCTTTCAGAACCTTTCCATCTGGTGGAGTTTTCGGGAAACATCCCCATTGCGGGGGTTTTCAGAAGTCTCCATTTTGGCGGAGGTTTGATAAAGCTCTTTGTTTTTGCTGGAGGTTTTATAAAACTCTCCGTTGTGCGGAGGTTTTTGGAAGTCGTTCTGTTTTGGCGGTGGTTTGGTAAAACTCCGTGGTGCGGAGGTTTGGTAAACCTCTCCGTTTTTGCCGGAGGTTTGGTAAAGTTCTCCGTTTTTGCTGGAGGTTTTTGGAAGTTGCTCCGTTGTGCGGAGGTAAAGCCCCCTGTTTTTGCCAGAAGTTTTGTAGGGCTCTCTGTTTTGTCGGAGGTTTTGTAAAATTCTTCGTTTTGTTCGGAGGTTTTGCAAGGATCTCCGTTTTTGCCAGATGTTTTGTAAGACTTCGTTTTGTCAGAGGTTTTGCAAGGTTCTCCGTTTTTGCCGGAGGTTTTGTAAGACTCTTCGTTTTGTCGGAGGTTTTGTAAGACTCCGTTTTTGTCGAAGGTTTTGCAAGGTTCTCCGTTTTTGTCGGAGGTTTTGTAAGACTCCTTGGCATGTATTCATGCCGAAGGCTCTACACACTATCGGAGCTACGCAATACCTTCCAGGTGACTAGACATGCTACGCCCGCGGTGTGTAGGCTTATTATGCTCCCGAGGAAACGCCCGGGGTGCACCGCAACACTGTCCACCAAGGATGTGCCCTGGCGGGTGGTATTTATACGACCGAAGCTATGCAATACCTTCTAGGAAACTTAGGTTTGATGCCTTAGCGGTGGCCTAGACATGCCGCGCCCGTGGTATATAAGCATGTTGTGCAACGAGGATTTCTTGCGACAGCATTCCTCAGAGCACCGCATTCTCACATCAGGGTAGTCCCCTGATATGCGGTGTTCATACACTATGGAGGCTACACAATACCTTCTAGGAAACCTAGTCAGTTTTGCCTTCCAAGTGACCTAGGCATGCTACGCCCGCTGTGTGTGGACTCCACTGCCTACCAGGGCAAAGCCTACCCTCCGGGAAACCTTTTCAGGTGACCTTGGGTTTAGGCAAGCAATGCTTAGAGGTGTGTGGGCTTGTCACGCTTTCAAAGAAATCCCTCGGGGGCGCCACAACTACATTACCAAAGAAGTCCCTTGATAACCGGCATTTACACACTATCGAGGCTACACAATACTTTCTAGAAAACCTAGGTAGTCGCCTTCCAAGTGACCTAGGCATGCTATGCCCGCGGTGTGTAGGCATGTCAATGACGATTCCTTCCGACAACATTTCTCAAAGCACCGCATCTCCACCATCGAGGACATCCTCCGAGGCGTGGCTTTGACACCTGAGGCTATACAAATGCCTTCCAGGGCACCCTGTGCATAATCTGCCTTTCAGGTGGCCTAGGCATAAGCGGCGCCCGCGGTGTGTAGGCCTCACTGTCTACCGAGGCTATGCAATGCCTTCCAGGAAATCTAGGCAGCCTTGTCTTCCAGGTGACCTAGGCATGCTACGTCCGCGGTACGTGGGCTTGTCACGCCACCCGAAGATGTCCTACGGGTGGCACTGCAACATGGTCTATCAAGGAAATCTCTTGATACATGGCAACTATACTTCCGAGGCCGCATAATGCCTTCCAGGAAACCTGACCAGACCCGGCCCCCAGGCGACCTAGACACGATGCGTTTGCGGGAGTGTAGGGATTTTGCATAGTTATACTAGTTAAGTTTTGCAGTCTACTGTTGGCAATAAGAAGCTGATGGTAGTATGAAACATAGCTAGGTTATTTAACTATTCATGCTAAATGAGGATATAACTTAAGTTTTACTGTTTTCACCCAGTGGCTATCTATTGCAGAAGATTTCTAGCAATAAGGTTGGAGGCCTCCAACATACTCTAACCTTACTATATGAAAGACGGATCACTAGGTAAACTACTGATAGTTAACCGTGAGCGTACATTTGTAGGAATAAGGCCTCTATTGTGAGGCTTAGAGGCCTCGAAGCCTGTGGCTAGGTCAGGAGAGGCGGTGCTTGACCCCCTCACCCTTAGCCGTTGCCCGGCCCCGGAGGTAATCCGTTCGGAGCCTAGCGACGGCATGTTGGAGGCGAAGTTGAGGGCTAGGCGGGAGAGGTGGTCCTCGACCGCCTCGGCCCTTAGCCGCTGCCCGGCTTTGGAGGTACTCCGTCCGGAGCTTGGCGACAGCGTGTCGGAGGCGAAGCCGAGAGAGAGGTGGTCCGCGACCCCCTCGGCCCTTAGTCGCTTCCTTGCTCCGGAGGTACTCCGGACGTGTTGGAGACTAAGTCGAGGGCTAGGCGGGAGAGGTGGTCCACGACCCTCTCGGCCCTTAGCCGCTACCCGGCTCTGGAGGTACTCTGTTCGGAGCCTGACGACGGCGTGTCCTCGACTCAGTTCTCGTTTTCGGATATGGTACCATTGTTAGTAGGGTCGGTAGTGACAGTGCAGGGGTTAGGGGCTAGGGATTTGCCTGGGAGTTTGCCCCAGGTCTCCGAATCCTGCGTCATCCTTCGCCGGCTCCTTCTGCGGCCAGGTATTCTGCTTGCCTTCCTAGGTATTCCTCTCGGAAGGTCACGAGGGTGCGACAGCTGTTGGTGTTGTGGCTGCGCCTTGGTTCGTGCAGGATGCACCCGTGTGCCTCTGGGGGCACCGGAGCTTGGAGTTGTCGTTGGGGTCGCTATTGAAGGCGGTGTGTCCCGGAGCCTGTAGTTTCCCCATGGTCTCCTTCCCCTTTGGGGGGCCGTCGAGGCTATCTGGGGAACCGGCTTTTGGAGCCGAAATGGTTCTGACTATGTCTCACCGGACGAGGTGGGCTTGGAGTTCCCTGCGCGCGGTTGGCGTTGCGAGGGCAGCATCGGAGGCGCTGGCGGGGTTTGCGCACTCCGGAGCCCTTCGTCTCCTTGAAACCCTCTTTTGCCTAAACGGGCCTAAGGAGGGCGCTGAGTGGACAGACTTTTCGAAGATATCTGCTCGCTCAGGGTATCCCAGGTGTGGTCGAAGTGGGTACTTTGGGACCAATTGCAGGTGGGAACACTCTTGGGTTGGACCGCCTGTAACCACTGGAAGGCGGCCTGCTTGGCTGAGGCTTTGGCCGCGTCCTCTCCTGAGGCAGCGAGGTCTTCGTCGTGCAGAGGCTGGAAGGTCTCCGCGCTGTCTGGAGTTCTTGTGCCGACCCAGAGTCCTAGGTTGGCCAAGGTCGGAGGAACGCCATCCCACATGGCAGTGGGGCTGGAGCATGCATACGGTGCATATGGCTGAGACAGCCATGCATATGGTTGCATGCTTGCAACGGTGGGTATGACGGTTTTGGCTAGCACTTTGGTGGTTTTTCTGGTAGATTCCTACCTCTTTTAGCATTTCTGTGTTCGAGCCCCCACGGACGGCACGTTGTTGGAGCAAGAGTTCATCTTCTCCAACAAGTACAGCGAGAGTTTTTCTAAGGAAGAGACTCAAGCTTGGAGACGAAATTTAAGAGAAAGGAACACCATGAATGTATTGATGGTAGATAAAATGGATCGATCTGGGAGGAGTATCACAGTGTGACTTGGTGTGTTTTCACCTCTGTCTCTTTTTGTTATCTAGCTCGTGTGTTTTTCCCAGGCGACCATGACCCCCTATTTATAGAGCCGTGCGTAGCTTGGCGTACAAATTATTATAATGTACAAATATCTGAGATCTGACCGAATTACTGGATCTTGTCTTGGATAAGTACTTTATACCCTAACTAGGAGACAAATATCTACCTAGTAACTATCGTGGTGCTTGCCCCTGAAGACGGCGAGTCGGTCGCCAATTGCGGCCTGACGCCGCACTGTCAGGGGTGTCAGTATAGCCTCCATTACACCGGAGTATCAGGGCGGCGTTCACCAGCTTAGGCGTTTAATGACGGTCACTTCCTTGCAGACAAAGCATGACCGGTGCTCCCCTTCCAGTAGATCTTTTCTAAGGCCTGCTGACTCACTTTGTTGCCTCCGGGAAGTCGGCCCGAGCAACTGGAGACGGGGGCCTTGGGAGGCATGACTGAGGGCTTCAGGAGGCAGAACTCTGGAAGGCCGGGGCTTCAGGAGGCCGAGGCCTCGGGGTTGGCTTCGGGAGACCGAGATCTCGAGGGGTCGGGTTTTGGGAGGCTGAGCCTTCGGGAGGCCGAGCCGGTTAAGCCAAGGGAAGGCTTCGTAGGTACGAAGAGGTACCGCGAAAGGACCTGATGACTTTGGAGGTCGAGCTTTTAGCTGAGGGTCCGGAGATCAAGACTCCGGAGGGATATGGATAGTAATCTTCCACCGTTATTTTCAGACTGGTTTATTTTCCCCCAACAGGTCTGTAGTTTATAAAATAGCATATATGTAGCAATTGTATTCTTTTTGTAACCCACATTCTTTGGCCAAGTGCTAATAGTTATTATCACCTAGTATCTTAACTGTTCATCATCAGTTAATATTGCACAACATAGCAGAGTACTCTTTATTTTGAATATGTATCAATTACTTGATTTTGTGGAAAATTGGGCATCAATAATTGTTGTTTATTAATTTCTCAATATATGCAAACATTCCTATTCTGTCTAGATATTTGTTCAACGGCCTTTTGTTTTGGTACTCCAAAGTATAACTGCATAAGCCAAAACCATCAAATAACTGAAGAAAGAGAAACAGTTTAAGGAAGAGGTACAACACCTTTAACAGCATGATTCTCTTCTGAAAAATTTCTGGTTCACTTGGGGGGCCTCATAGGGTGAGCAGCAAGAAACAGTTGATAGGTTTCTGTATTGTTTTATTAAAAATAGTTCTGTATCTATTAGTTTCTATATTGTTAGGATTCCTAAAAGTTGGTTGTCTAAAAGATATGGTTGTCTGAAAGACATGGTTTGTACATGCAAGAGACAAGATTGTTTTTCTATAAGAAAAATGAGTAAGGCCCTGTATATGAGCTACGAAGATGAGAACTGTAGTTATGGTCTTCGAAAAAATAGGAATAAAATAAAATTTTCTGGTCTCCCCCTTATTTTTTCGTAAGGGCTCTGAGCCTTGTATTGACAGCCAGAGGAATAGCCAGAGGAAGAGCTTCTTATCCAGCTGATTGCGGGCGTGTGCCCTATCCCTTTCCATCAGCCCGTACCCATAGCCCAGGCACATAATATTGATGTAAAGATTTTTTTTTGAGCTTAGGAACAAAATATTGCAAATGCTGAGAGCAAACACTAGCTGCACATAAACTCATGAACGTTCTTCCATTTCTTTTCTGCCTAAGCTAGTGTCAATGCCTATTTTGTTATGATCATGCTGACCTAGTTAAAAATACTAACGAAAATTACTCATGTCAGTCCGTGAAGCTCACCTAATTCCACATGCGGTATGTCTTATCTGGAGTTTTCTAGATTTATTTGGCCATGCTGATTAATGGATCATATAGTCATCACTCATCACCAGTAAAATCATAACTTGTTTTGGGTTTCCTATCATTTTTATTTACCTGTGTATGATGCAATATTTAGAAGCTTTATTTATTTTATCCTTGGCCAGAATTAGGGCCTTGTTGAGTGTTCTCAGCCTTGTCTAAAGATTATATTTGACTCTACAACGGCATGTTTCAGAAAAAAAAAAAAAGATACTTCTATTGTGTTAGATGTGCAGAATCAATACGTAATTTTTTTTATGAAATTTGATTTTATACTTATGGAGTGGGAGAGAAAAATACTTTTTGGTAACCATGTATAAGCATATCTTTTGAATGATTGCTGTTAACTGTAGTGTGTACTGTATGTAGTTGGCTCCTTCAGTATTGGTAAGATATATTCATTTGTAGAAATATGTTTTCTTTCTCTCTTACTATTTATGCATACTCATCAATAAAATGCTACTTGTGTACTTGCACAATAAAGGTGAAAATGGGCCCCCACCTTGGTAGGGAGGCACCCGGAGTGTGCTTGATTAGTTTGCTCCTGTCCATTGATGGGTGTGCCCAATATTTATATAATTTATTCTAGTATCTTTATATTCTACTGTGGTAACTACACATATCTATAATAATGTGCTTATGCTTGGTTTAGGTTGCTGAGAGAGCATTGTTTTTGTGGAACAATGACCACATCGGGAATTTGATTCAACAAAATAGTAAGGTGATACTGCCTATTGTCTTCCCTGCATTGGAGAAAAATATAAATGGGCACTGGAATCAGGTCGTGCAAAGCCTCAGTCTGAATGTCCGAAAGTTATTCTCCGATCGTGACCCTAAACTATTTGATGAGTGTTTGCGGAAATATGAGGAAGACAAAGCTAAAGAGAAGGAGCTTAAATTGAGGCAAGAATCGACATGGAAACGTCTAGACGAGATTGCATCAGCGAAAGCAACAAGCGGGGAGGCTGTCCTGGTCACTCCGACCTTGCCTCGTCAATCTTCAGCCATGTAGGAACTTCCTTAAATGGTAAGCAAGTTGTTTTCTTTTGTTTGGTTGATTCAAGTATTTGTTTTTTTTTTGAAAGGATGATTCAAGTATTTGTTGATCTCTGGCAGTTTATAATATTTGGATCCTTCATACTTCTAGGTCCTTGGAGAGGCATCAGAGAATGTACAGGATTAGGTTGTAGATACAAGGGTATATGAAGCCACCAAGGCGGGTGTGCAAATTGAGTTAAAGATCTGAGAAGCCTATTGTGTAGAGGCAGTAGCACCGTTTCTGTAAATCCCATACCATGGCTTCTTGGCATTCTGGTGGTTCGGTCTGTTTTTGTAGTTTGTTATTTGGAGAATGGATAAGTCTTTTTTTTCGTATCTTGGTAACCCAGTTCGGTTAAATTCCGGTATGGTTTTTTCGTTTTATATTCGAATGGCTGGTAGTTGGCTGAAGTAATAAAGATTCAGTATGTTTCCTTACTCATTCAGTTGATATAGTCATGATTGTACATGCGAGCGAATGATGTGAAATCCTACTACCAAATGATGGGTCATCTTTGTCTCTTTTTAACCGCCGGTTCAGTAATAACAGGTAATTATTATAGTTTTGTACGCTTAAGGTGCACATAAAAAACTAAGCTAGTAAGATCACTGTCAGTTAATGTGTACGAACTCGTGTCTGCAATAATCGGTAGTGATAATGGTTATCACTGCTAGTTGTATTTACGAACAAATAGTGATATAAAAAAATCTGTACTTCTTACGCTCGTCTGCTCGATTTCTCTAGATTTCTCTAGAACGCCTTTAAAATCATACTCACGCGATCTCTCTCTCACGCGACTGCTCTCTCTCGATCTCACCCTCTCCCTTTTGCTGTCGTCACCATGCGATGCTTCTCCCACTCTGTTGCCACCTTCTTCGCCCACGCACGCCGTCGTTTTCAATGAGGCGGAGGCCCCGCTAGTGAGGTCGTTGAACATGGTGGAGACCTCAAACTCTAGCGATTCAACAGGGTCTCCCTCCGAGGACGATGACATTTGGGACTTCTTCCCCGACAAGCCTAAGATGAAGAAGTCTCGGCCGTGTTCAGATAAGGAGGAGGCCGACAACGGCAGCGACGACGACGAGAACGATGACAGCGATGACAAGGACGAGAATGACTACTACTTTTTTTTGTCATGGCCGATGGCCGGTAGATGTGACACGAGCATTTAGATTTTTTGCGTGTGGGGATTTAGGGTTTTTGCGCGTGGTTGTGCATGTCTTTTATTTTTTTATGTATAATAATAGATTTAGTGAGTTAATTATAGATTAGTATGATATAAAGCTCTAATTATAGATATTAGTAATAGAAAGCTTGGTTAAATTATTGCACATCTGCTTAAATTTTATTTTTTTTCTTCTAGGTAGAGTATCACTTCCGATTTGTAGCTGAAATCAACAGTGATAAATATACAAATCGACAATAATATTCGTGACATGAATCGGTAGTGATCACTATCGGTTCTGTAACCGGCAGTGATAATTATATAGTTAACCACTGACAGTTTAAAATCAATAGTAATATATTTTTTAATCAGCATTGATGACTTTTTTTTAGCATCAGAGAATGTACAAGATTGGGTTATAGATACAAGGGTATATGAAGCCTCCAAGGCGGGTGTGCAAATTGAGTTAAGATCTGAGAAGCCTATTGTGTAGAAGCAGTAGCACCGATTCTGTAAATCCCATACCATAGCTTCTTTTGGCATTCTGGTGGTTCGGTCTGCTTTTGTAGTTTGTAATTTGGAGAATGGATGTCTTTTTTTTTTTTTGGTATCTTGGTAACCAGATAGTTCGGTTAAAGGGAATCCGGTATGGTTTTTTCGTTTTATATTCGAATGCTGGGTAGTTGGCTGAAATAATAAAGATTCAGTATGTTTTCCTTACTCATTTAGTTGACATAGTCATGATTGTACATGCGAGCGAATGATGTGAAATCCGTGGGCGATGTTGCTCAAGAGCCGGTGCAGTTCATCCTCGCAGAACCGCAGTTTGTGAGGAATTCCTTCAGTCAGGATGGTTCCGTTCGCAATGTGGTTTGGAGAAAGGAATGTTCAAGCAGAGCACCTACAGCTACACTGGGTCGTTGTCGTAACTGCCGAAAAATAGTGATCAGATAATGATGACCATCTGGCGAAAGAAATTGGCTTCAAATGGCGTCCATCTATTTCAAAGGATATATGTCTCCTGGTGTTAAAGGTGTCGGCGATTGGTACAAGATGGAGTGACCCTACCATTTCGGTGAACACCTTTAAGCGCAGAATAGCCACGACATGGCGATCCGGGAGGCACTTTTGGGTTTTTTTTTTAAGATAATGGAATCAAAATCCCAGTCTTCTGCACGAATGCATCCGGCTCCAAAACTTATTACAAAGTGTTGCATTCAGGCAACTATATCACACATCGCGATTGAAGAGAAACTTAGAAAAAAAAAACTAACAAAACCTGGATAAAGAGAATTTATTAAGAACTAATTCTATTCCTAAACCTCCATTCATGGTTGGTAAATAGTTGCATCACCGTAGTCTCAAGAAGCATCTCTTTGTCTTCATCACACTTTTGCAACAGCGCCAGAACCGGAGCTAATATGTTCCTCTGTAAATTACCTGCATATAAGTTTTACAAGGTGATTTATCAAAAACCATATCATTCCTGCTAAGCCATAGAGCCCAACATAAAACAGATGCCCTGGTTAACAATAACCTTTTTTCTTTTGTTTCCCTTCCCGCTAAGCATTCTCCAAAAAGATTATCAATACTGTAAGGTAAATTCAAGTTAAAGGCTATCTGAACCGCTCTCAAATAAACTTAGCAAAATGACAATCGAAAAAAAGATGCTGAATGGTTTCATTGCTACTACAAAAGCAACAAGCTTTACATCCATTCCAGTTTTGTCGTGCTAAATTATCTTTGGTGAGAATAACCCCTTCTTTAGGTACCATAGGAAAATCTTTATTTTTAATGGAATTTTCATTTTCCACACCACCTTGTTCGCTTCTATATTTCCATTGTTTATAAGGGCCCTGTACATTGAATGAACTGAAAATTGTCCATTCTGATGTAAATTCCACCTAAAAATATGATGACTATCATTCAAATGGATATGCATGACTTGAGCCACCAGCTGATGCCAAAGTGTTAAGTTGTTACCAACTAGTGATCGATGAAAAGAGATATTTAGTGGAACATTACTAAACACCGTTGATATGGATGTATTCTTCCTATGAACAATGTTATAAGAGTGAAGGGTATTGCTCTCTAAGGGTGAAATTTTCCAGCCATTTATCTTCTAAAAACGAATCTTGTTTCCATCATTGATATGGAAAATACCAAGATGTAGGAATTTCCTTTTAACATTCATTAATCCTGACCAAAATTGTGAGTCGCCTGGCTTTTATTCCACCTGAGCAATTGTTTCGTGTCTTAGGTATTTATTCCTAAGAAGATCCTGCCATAAACCATCCTCATTTATTAACTTAAACAGCCATTTGCTAAGAAGACATTGATTTTGTAAGTCAATATTTTATATACCTAGACCTCTTTGGTCCCTCGGTTGGCACATAATGTCCCATTTGACTAGCCTATATTTTTTCTTATGGCCATCACTTTGCCAAAAACACCTTGATCTAAAATATTCTAATTTTTGTAGTATTCCTCTAGGGACCTAAAAAAAGAGAGCATAAACATTGCTAAACTAGTTAGCACAGAATTAATCAGGACTAGCCTACCTCCCACTGACATGTGCATACTTTTCCAAGTACTCAGCTTTTTTTTTTTCAAATTTCTCTTCTATTATCCTCCAATCCTTGTTACATAGTTTTCTATGATGCATAGGAGTGCCTAAATACCTAAAAGGATAGGTACATATACGACATCCAAAAAGTACGGAATACTGTTCTTGACAATCATGTGCCGAACCATAGCAGAATAACTCGCTCTTGTGAAAGTTTATCTTGAGGCCGGATAATTGTTCAAAGGCACATAGCAAAAGCTTCATGTTTTTTGCTTGTTCTAGATTATGATCCATGTAATCCGCATATTGTAAGATGGACAAACCACCATCCACTAAATGCGGAATGACCCCAGCAATTTGACCATTATTCTTAGCTCGTCTTATCAAGATGGCTAGCATATCCACCACTATGTTAAACAGGATCGGAGATAAAGGATCGCCTTATCTAAGACCTTTCTTTGTATGAAAATTTTGTCCTACTTGGTCATTCACTTTTACTCCCACATTTCCGCCTTCCACAAAAGATTTTATCCATTCACACCAAATTTGTGAAAATCCTTTCATACGTAGAGCTTGTTGTAAGAAGTGCCACTTTACTTTATCATAGGCTTTCTCAAAATCGATTTTAAGTATAACTCCATTTAATTTCTTTCGGTGCATCTCATGTATTGCCTCATGTAATATGACTGTTCCTTCCATGATATTTCTACCTGTTAGGAACGCCGTCTGTGTTGGACTTATTACCTTTTGAGCTACCCCAGAGATTCTGTTCGTAGCTAACTTGGTAAAAATCTTTAAACTCACATTTAATAGACAAATAGGTCTATAATGTTGAATTTGTGAGGCTTCCTTTAATTTAGGTATCAAAATTATGGTTCCAAAGTTGAGACTATGCAAAGGTAGTATTCCTTTCTTGAAATCTACAAATAAAGCCATCAGATCGCTTTTTATCAAGTCCCAAAAGGCTTGATAAAATTCTGCCAAAAAACCATCCGGTCCCGGAGCTTTATAATGTTCCATTTGAAAAATTGCATGTCTCACTTCATTCTCATAGAAATCTGATGTTAACATTTCATTTTCTAAGTCTGAAACTTGTGGGATATCTTCTCGTTGGCTCTCATCCATCACAAAGTGATTACTCTCGGGATTCTTGAATAACCCTTTGTAATATGACGTAATGTGTTTTTTAAGATCTACTTCCCCACGTATAATTACCCCATCATCTTGCAGCTATAAAATACTTTGCTTGCGATTTCCCATTTGCTACCAAGTGAAAGAATTTAGTATTAGAGTCACCTTCAAGTAACCCTTTTACCTTTGCACGTTGGTACCATTTTATCTCTTCTTCCCTCAACAGATTGGCTAACCGCTCATTAAGATATTGCTTTAAATCGATTTCATTTGGAGCCAAAGGTACACTCTCGGCTTTTTTATCCAGCTTGTCTAATTTCTTTATAAGTTTCTGTTTCTCTTACTTATAATGACCACTTACATTCTTTGCCCAACCTCTTAACTGTTGTCTTAGCCGCCGGATTTTTGACTGCCATCTCTCCATAGGGGTTCTTACGTTTGTTACATTGGTCCAAATATCAGCTACCATTTCATAAAAACCTGCTCTTAATAACCAACCTAGTTCAAATTTAAATAAAGGTTGATTACTATATACTGATACCTCTCCTGTGTTTAAAAGCAAAGGAGTATGATCAGATATTGCTCTTGTTAATACTTGAACAATTGAGAGCGAAAATTTCTGCTCCCATTCTGTGCACATTAAAATTCTGTCCAATTTTTCATAAGTCGGAACACTCATCGAATTAGCCTAAGTGTATTGTCTCCCTGACATTTGTAGTTCTCTTAAATCAAGTCCACTAATAACGGCATTGAACAAGAAAGGCCATCTATGTTCATAATTATCGTTATTCTTTTCAAATGGACTTCTCAAAATATTGAAATCTCCACCTATTAGAATAGGATAGGTCTCATTTGAGCACATCTGAACTAATTCCAATAAGAAAAGGTCTTTAAATTCAGCTTGAGCTGGACCATAGACCGTCACCAAAGCCCATTTAAAACCATCCAACTTATTACGCAATTGGAATTTAACATAAAACTCTCCTTCTGCAATACCCCCTATGTCATATGTATCAAAATTGATCCCTAGCAAAATACCACCTGATCTACCTCGTGGTGCTTTGCTATGCCAAATAAATTCTTTCCCCCCGCACAGATTCTTGAGGAACCTGTCAGAAAAGGTATCCCTTCCCGTTTCAGAAATCGCAATGAAATCTAATCTTTGTTCTTTTGATAGGTCCGAAATATATTTATGCTTCTTTGGGTCTTTAAACCCATTGCTATTCCAGAAGACCCCTTTCATCCAGAATGATGTTTAGTTGTCTTGGATCTCCGTCCAACACGGATCCCAATATTTTTACCGGGCTTAACTGTAGACTTAACCGGGTCTTGTTGATCACATAAATGATCAGAACCCGTGTCCATTACCACCTCTGTTATGTCACCACATAAATGACTCAAAGCTAGATAATCTAATTCCCCATCCTCTTGTATTTCTTTTTCTTCCATATCTACAAGATCCAAAATCATATCACTGTTTTGATTTTGCCTTAAACGCATTATCTCAGAATCCTCAAGATTACCAATAGACTGATCAATTAAAATTTTGTTGCTACCCAAAAGAATACCAATGCTATTAATATTAGAAGCAATATGATCATCTAAAAAAGATAAAATCGGATTGTAACTGGAAAAATTGCCTTCCGCTTTAGGTTCCTCTAGATCATGTCCAGCTTTCACCTTCGAAGCCCTGTCCAACGAGTGTTGATCCACTGTGTTGGCCCAATGTTTACTCCTGCGCACCGCATCACCTGAAGCCTCCGGAATAGTAGCCAGAGAAAGTGCAGCCGATCCAGCATCTCGCATTACCGGCGACACCCCAGCAACTTCTATTATCCCGCCTGGAGCTCCCACCTGTGAAGCCGTTTGTCCCCCTGGTACAAGACTGGCTAGATCACCAGAAGCATGCTGCACGGAGTTCACCGCCCGTGACGCAGCCATACACAGGTCGCTAGAAGCATCCAGAGGTGCTGCCGAATGGGACACAGTAGCTACCTTGTTTGCTGGAGCAAGCTGTGAGGTAGTTCCACCCAGCTGAGCATAAAAAATTTGTTCTTTTCCACCAGCAGCCATCTCTGATGCATTCTTCTCCTCCATCTTGGTATCCTCCTCCATTTCTCCGTTCCCATCACTATCCCCTGCGTTGTTCATACTTATAGGCACCGGATTTGCTTCATTATCCGTTGGCTCAACCCTAAATTGCAGTTCATAGAGAAATCACCAATGATCACATCAACATATTCCGGAATCAAATTTGGATCTAAGACAGAAACTTGCATGCGAACGATATCATGCTTTCTAGTAAATTTCATGTCCACCATTTGTGTTACTCCCAACAAGGAACCCACAGCCCAAATGGTAAGGAATTCTCTTAGCTCCTTAGTCAAACCGCGGAACTGCACCCAGACCTTAGGCATAATATACTTGACCTCCTCACCCGCAACTCTCTTTTCGATCACCATCCTTGCATTCTGAGACTTAGTTTGCAAAACACCCCATTCCACCATGCGCTTCAGTTCTGCCTTGGAAGGGAAAATAGTTCTAAACGTATTTGGACCATTTTGTTCCACTACCCACTTCCATCTGCCAGGGATCAACCTCTGTAGTTCTGCCGTGACATTAGCCACGGACAAAGAGCCCTCTATCACTCTTACTACAGCTGTTTTGGAATCATTTCTGTTTTTCTGGCTTGACGTATGTGGGATGTAATAGAACCTTAAGCCTTCCACTGCATAACCGCATGGAACAGCTACAAGCTTTACTGCTTTCAGGAGAGGGCTTTACTACTTTTGGGTTCTTGGGAGAACACCTTCATCAATTTCTATGAATGTGCGCCCTTCCCCTTTGCGGTTGTTGTCATTGAGCGCATACCATCCCCACCTCCCGGGCTTCTAGTTTCTAAGAATTATATCATTCGATTAACCTCACAATTATCTTCAGTATTCACCCGACGCTGCCCTCCAGGCCACTTCATCCCAACCATCCTTGATCCCTCCGCTTCCTCCAAGCCCTCCATCTCTTATTCCGTGCAGATTTGGGTATGAAGGGCATAGATTCAGCACAAGAAGCGGCAGCAATTTCCCAGGGTTGGTGCCGACGCGGCACGCACAAGACCAAAACGAAGCGCCATCCCTACATGGTACCACCCTCGAAATTTTTGTTGTACGATTTTTTGAATATGTATAAAAAAACTTGAATATTTATGGGATTCAAATCTTGAACTTATTAAAAGAAGGACCTGGTATGCTACAGAGTTTTCTTGAACTTGTAAGAAAATTTGTATGGGTTAGTGATGAAATGTTCTTACATTTTTTTTTCCATTTTTTTAATGATTTTGTGAGTACTAGTTAAATGTATGTGCGTTGCAACAAGAGTCTAAAGTTCGCATACGATAACATCGTTGACTTCTTAAAACAATCTATCATCGTCGAAGTATTTTTCAAACTATAATATTGTTAATATTGTTGAAGCACTGCAAATACTAAATACACTATTTTGAACACTAGACAATACACCACTGTACAATCAAGTTTACATTCTTATTCGAGCATACACTGAACACACATAAAAACCAAGTATGAACTTTTTACTGGCTATCACAAGCTGTTAGTCAACTACAGCAGCACAACAGACAGTGCAACGATAAAACAAAATGAAAGATTTCGCTGGACGGGTTGAGAATGAAATAAATGATACCTGAATAGATTTCATTATTGCCGCAACATTATATATTGGGCTCCACTGGATTTGTAGGATGTCCAAGCAGATGCTTCCATCCGCATAGACTAGAAAGCAAATGATGGTATTAAACCATTTTTATTAAGGCTTCAATATATGAGGATAATTTAGTTACTTCTAAAAGCAACAACATGAACAAAGAACATCATCTAAAGAGAACATACTATTTAGGTGAAACATCCTCGAGACAAACTAAACAGTTGGTGGCTTATTGGGGTAATCTTTTGTAAATTGCAGGTCAGCTTGAACGTGCCTACAAGTGTAAAATAATCAAATGTTAGTGAGATTACAATTAATATCCTAAAAATGACACGACATGAACCATGTTTACCGGTACCCTACTAAATTATGTTTGATTTCACCTGTATTATGAAAAAAAATCTCGAGTAAGTGAATGAAGTAAGCTATTCAATTGCAGTCTTAACAAACCAAAATTAAGGGACATGAACAATAGGCAGTTGATGTCCAAAGATTTGTTAATTGATTGTCCGAATCATAAAAGAAAAACAGGGGTTTTAGTCTTTTAGGCATCAAAAGAAGAGATTATGGATGTCATAAGCTTTTTTTTAGAAACAAGGTGAGACCCCGTTCCATTTAAGAAACAGAAGTAACAAGCATCCAGGACCAGGTCCTAAAGAGTGCACTCGCATGCCGCACTACCACAAGCATCAGGCATACAAACGCACAACTCGACCACAATCAAGACAAGACTGCAGCTAACATCACGCCATAGCTAAAGTTCAAAAGGTCATGCAAAAGCTTAATTTTTCAAAAGATCAACAAAAGCTAAATTGTGGATGTCAGAAGCTTAATTTTTGCTCGATATTCTGTTAAATAGTTCCAAACATAAATAAATTACACGAACAGATGAATTGTCTCAATTAATTATTTAACATGACCACACTTGTAGAAATATTAAGGAATTCTGTGGACGTTCGTTGTTAACAGTATAGACACATCCACTGGGGTGGGTTCGCCTTCTCTCCTGTATCATATAATCCCATATTGTAGCACAAATATGTACCTAACAAATGATACTGATGTATTTATCAAGCATAATGGTTTGTCTAACTTCTATCCTGATGCTGTTTGCGTTGTGATATCAAATATTAAGAGTTGAACCAACAGTTTCCTAGTCCAACATCAACAGACATATTGACTACAACTAAAAGGAAGCCTCCTCCATTCATGCTCATACAATATTTATATGGCATATCCTGGTAGGCTGGTACTGAAGCCAATACTAAGCTAGTAATGGTTTACAATAGCTGCAGGCTGAAGTGGCTCTCATTGGCTCCTGTGAAAGTCAATAGCTTAATTCATCAATCCATAATTCCTATAGCTACAGCGCTTATTCTTTTATCAGCTGTATAATGAAGGACTGAGATGTACCAATTTTTTTGCTTGGCTAAAATGCATATATCCAGAGTTGACTAAATAATTTTCATGCCAATCGCTTCCCTTTCTCTAGCTTGTGATAGCCCATGGCACAAACAACTAAACAAACTTGTGATAGATCAAGCTGTTCTACTTTTTTCAGCAAACAATAACATAAGAGATGGCACAACTGTATGTTTCCTACATCAGGAAAGCAAGCAAATGAAGCACGGAACCTAAGGTAGGAAGATCCCTTATAGTTCTGTTATATCCTGAGTTTTAGCATATAAATTACTTACAAATTTCACTCTAAAAAATTTCATGTTTAATTAAGCTAACTAAACTCAAGAAAATATGTATATGTATATGAATATATATATATACCAATATGTATACATTTATATATATTAGTTGGACTAAGTATTCCAAAATTTCACTAAATTTATTTCTAAAATAGTCTCTGCGTTAGATTGATTTATGTGCTTGGTTTGAAGTTTTTATGGTTCTTTGTGTGGAGATTTAAAATTGAATGTCTCTCCATTTTCAATCTACTCTTAGGTTCTATTCAGCTCAAATCCAATTCAAATTCAAATTCCTTAATTCAAATCATCTTAGGAAGCTCAAGATTCAAGTTCAAATCATAATTCAAATATGTTTATTTGAATTGATCTCAATCCAAAGTAAAATACGAATTCAAAACACACATTTGAATTTAATCCCAAAACACCTCTTCTCCTATCCACCCCGGGCTCAAATTCTCTCCCTTCTCTCTTTCTCGGCCTGGTTAGCCTGACTCCCTTCCCCTTCTCCCTCCCGTGCGCTTAGCCCATGCCACCGCGTTGTCAGCCCAGCTCGCCCGCATTGCGCAGGCCTACTCCCACGCACGATCCCGCGCCGCGCGTTGCGTGGCCGTCCACCTGTCGGCAATCTGACGAGCGCCCACACCTCTCCTCCTTCCTCCTCCGGGAAATATCCCCACGCGTCCTGACCAGCCTCTGCTTCTCCCGCTCTCTCCCTTCGCTCTCGCTCTCCCTCTGCCCATGCCTGAGCGCCTATGCCGTGCGACTTTCATGCCCTGTTCGCGCGTGGATAGCGCAGGCCGCCCATACCGCAGGGAAAATGGTGGGCGCCATCTGCCACCTCATCGCGACACTGCCTGCGACGTCTGCTCGACATCACGTGCCCACCGTCTCTCTCTCCATCTCCCCTCCCCCATTTATAAATAGCGTAGCCTGGTCTTTCTCTCTCTCTTTCTTCATTTCTCCTCACCATCGCACTATTGCCTTCGCCATTGCCGCCGTAGTGACCTCGCCTTGGACGTCCTACCCCCACAAGCTGCCGAGGAGCACCTAGGAGCCACCGCCATCCCTGCGTTGCCGTCTGTCCACCCGGAGCCAGACGGGAGCCTCCTGTGCATGAAGTCGAGACAACACCATCGCCGCTGCAGCTTCTCACCGTCAGCTGCCTTCCTGTTACTTCAACACAAACACCAGTGAGCCTCCCGGTTCCCCCTCATGTCCGCATAGATAGCTTGTCACCACCTCAAGCTCTCTGTTAGCATGTAGCCACACGCCACAATGCCTTTTGCCTTCCGCCGCCCTGTAGTGGTCGCTGCTAGTGTGCTGGTGCTGTGTATGTGAGGCCGGTCATCGTGCTGTGATGGCTAGGGGCCTCAGGCCCCTTTTATTTGCAAGATGGCACCTCTGTGTAGGGGAGGTGGTATCCGATTTTGCCCGTGCCGTTGCCCCCTTTTCGACCGCCGTCTGGTATCGCTTTCGCCGTCAGCTGCCGCCGATGAGCCCTCCGTCGAGTCCACCTTGTCGCGTAGAAGCCCGATGTCCGCTCATTGTCGTGAAACCCCGGCGGGAAACCAACTTCGGTGAGCTCTCCGGCGTCGTTCTGCCTCGATTCCTCTCTACTGCTCGCTAATCCCCCTTCGCCGTTGTGTGCCCCCACATAGCTGGGACGCTATTCACGCACCGTGTGGCCTGGCCAAGCTGGTGTAGCTTAGCCACTAGTGGGCTGGCCTGTTAAGGCGGCCCAGCCTCCCAGTGGCCGCGCCCCGTGGGCCAGCCCAGCTTGAAAGCCCACCGCCAAGGCCTGCTAAACCACTAGCCCAATCCTAAGTGGGCTCGTACTATACAGCCCAGTACTGTGCAGCCCAAAGCCTGACCCGATCCATTCAGGCTCAGACTCAGCCCATCTAAGCCCAGTTTGGCCAACCCAACACTGTTCATGTGGGTCCCATCAAATTACTGTTCATGTGGGCTTAGGCTACTGTTCAGTGGGCTTAGGCTACTGTTCAGTGGGCTTAGGCTACTGTTCAGTGGGCCCCACCCATGAATAGTACATTTTCATAATTTTTTGATTTAATTTTAGATTAAATCTTTCAGGAGTGATAACTTCTCCATTGTGGCTCTGACTTCGGTGATTCCTTTGCCAAAATTCATCTAACTTCGTGATCTACCCATCTATCATAGTGTGATATCCATCAGGGCTCATTTGGCTTTCAATTTTGTGTTAAATTTGATTGTTCTCCGGCATAGCTCGTTACTGAACGTAGTTGCAATTACAGTACCGCTAGACTTCTACGAGTGCTACGCATGAAGTGTCAGGAGCGAGGAAGATCCCGACTACAACCAAGACTTTGAAGAAAACCTCGAAGAAGGTGATGCACGTTTGCCCAATCTTCCGAAGGTAATATGATAAGTCTATTGGTGGAGTTTTGACATTGATGATCCAAAGGCTCCAGCCAGAACAGATCAAGAACCATCGCAACCACTACACCACTACTCAGTGGTTATCAACCGTGCTAAGACGCGGTTGACCTTGCCAAGAAGGCTTTTCCTGCAAGAAAATCGAGAACACAAGCAAGAACAGGTAGATGCAATCTGAGTATTACTATTTACCAATGAAGTACTCGAGTTTGGGGTTCAACAAACCGATAAACGATGAAACTGTCTAAAACAGAATAATCTAAGCTAAACCCGAGCATAAACTATGAAGAATACCTTATATTTATAGGGGACATGAGGGGTCAACTTAGGGTTTTGCAGCCGTGGAAAGAGGCATGTACAACCTGGACTCCGACCTCGACACGATTACAAAACTCGATAGGGTCCAGAACGGTAATGCAACATCTTATTCCTTCGACTCTTACTAAACTATAAGGAATATTTGGTCAAGCATAGATCCATTGGTAAGGGATAGACATAAGCTTTCCAGCAAGTCCAAAAACGCCTAAAACAGACTTCGTATGAGAGAGTTATGCCCATTTTACTAAGGTGTTGTCTTGAGACTCGATCACGACCACAACTTCGACTAGAGCTCTGTCTCGAGTCCGAGTAGACTTGACCTTCGAGGGGTGATGTCTGAGTAAGATTGTAGTACTTCTCCCATGTTCCTAAGCAATAAAATATCACAAGAATTTAGTAGTAATCCATCAAAGGAAACATGAACAGTGAGAAACGAGTTCACCTGGTGGTCTAATTGTCGTGCATGTGCTCTTGTAGTTGGACCTTGTATGATTTGAGGATTATTTGCGGTATTGATCATATCCAAAGGAGCCATGGGCTTATCAGAAGGCAAGTCCTATCTCCTTGATCATATTGAACCTATATTTTTATTTAATGTACATGATCAACTTAAATCTAGACATATTGCATGTGGTATATATTGCGCTTTTACAAACTGCATATAGTAGTTAATTCTATCAATACTTGTCATACCATAATTGTTATCATACAAAATACATATCACCCTAGGATTACCTGTTGCTATCTATATTAATGGAAAATGACATCTTGATATCTAGCATGCTTATTATTGAATACGTCCCCTCGGAGACGTCGCTTTTAAAAACACCTCCCCTCGGAGATGAGATTTACTATTATTATAGCGAAAATAGCCCCATTAGGAGATGATTGTGATTTTGGTGATTAATGACAATATTGTCAATAGGACTAACATGTTTGTCATATGTTAGTAGGTCTGATGGATGCAACACATGAAGAAGTCATCACAGCCGGGATAAAGTTGGACTGAATAAAAGAAGTCACAGGAAGATTTCCTTCACCAGATGGTCCGGTGCTTTGGGTGTTGAACTTACCAGAGTATATTTGTCAAATGGGAGAGAGGCCTGAAGACCTCATCGGAAGGTCCGGTGTTTGAGCAGAGTGCTCATCGGAGCAATTCTTCTAGAGAAGGTGTTGTGCTGAAGAATATGCCTCACCGTATAGTCCGGTGATCAGTGGGAGTTGCGCCAGAGCATTTCCAGAGAAAGAAGAGGAGGCTCAACCCACCAGATAGTTCGATGTTGAGAAGGATGAATGTACCAGAGCATTATTACCAGAGAAGGATGCAATCACTGAAGATCAAAAGTTCAACCCATCAGATGGTTCGGTGTAAATGGAATGAATACCAGATAATACACCGGACAATGAACAGTGCAAAGAAGCAGAACAAAGTTCAAGGCAACGGGATGGTCCGGTGATGAAGGCTGTGTAACACCGGAGCATGTTTCCAGAGCGAGTTGCATTTGCTCAGTTGGCTGAAGTCAACTCATCGGATAGTCCGGTGATGTAGTGATGTGCACTGGATGCATACACCATAGGAATTTACACAGAGAAGATGGAAAGACTCGGATGACTCAGGATTACTCATCGGATAGTTCGGTGATGGAGATGAAGTATACACCGGAGTGTCTAGTATTCTTCCAATGGGTAGTTTGTAAGAGTGTACTCACCAGATTATCCAGTGTTAGTACTATTGTTCTCACTGGATCATCCAGTGTTCACAACTTTTCTGAGCTGTTGGGTTAACAGCTAGTGCACGAGTTTGAGGCTATAAATACCCCTCCACTCAGTCATTTAAAGGGGTGGTATGCTGCTGGAGTCTAGACAAGTTCATGAACATCTGAGAAGGCATTCAAGCCACCAAAGTGCTTAAAGTGATCATTCAAGGCGATTAAGCACACTATTAAATAGAGATTAGTGCTTATAAGCCTAGAGAGAGTGTTGTTAGGTGATTGATAACTAGAGAGTGGATCAAAGAGTGATCAAACCTTGTACCAAGTGGTACGCCCATACCCTGAAGTCTTGGTGACTCATCGGCAAGCTTGTTGACCCTTTGACTTGGTGTGGAGTGAGGGAAAGACGATTGTGCGGGAACGCAGAGACCCTTGCCTTTGTGGCTCAAGCTCTGAAGTGAACACGACGGCAATGAACCGGAAGAGAGGCTAGTGGTGAGACCTTGCCTTGGTGGCTTGGTGGATCGTCTGGGTGGAGGTCTTGTCTTTGTAACTTGGTGGCTCAAGAGCCGTGACCGGGTGCCGACCGGGAGCATATCCTTTGTGGAGCTCCAACGTAGATTAAGGGTGGCATTCATGCTATTGATACCACGGAAAAAAAAATCCTTGTACCGAGTTTGCTCCTACCTGATTTACTTTTCATATTTATATTCTTGCATTTTACTTTCTTAGATAGGTTGCAAGTGCTTTGATCGGTAGAGTAGACACACTAGATAAACCTAGAGCACATCTAGATAGAATTTGATATAGGTTTATCTTGTGTAGTATTTGGAGCTAAAATAGTTCTAAGTTTCCATTCACCTCCTCTCTTAGGATGTCACGAACCCTTCAATTGGTATCAGAGCTAGGGCTCACATCTAGCTCTAAAATTTGTGTTAAAGCTTCACACCTTTTGCAAGGTTTCACCAATTCAAGTGGTATTTGAGCCTTAGTTTTATTGTTATCATTCAGGCTTCACCGCCTAGTGAGTTGTGACGTTTGGAGTTGGGATGAATTCCCATAGTACTCCACTTTTTGATGGTATAATCTTTCCTCGATGGAAATTTTTAATGATTTGTTATTTGCAAGCCCAAGGGTTGGATGTTTGGAGAGTCATCGAGGATGAGGATGAGACCTCGCATCACCAACAAGGAGAGACAATTAGATGCATTTGCCAAGAGTATCCTTTTATCATCTATATGTGTTGATGCATTTAATCATGTTTATTCTCTCACCAATGCGCATGATATTTGGACTAGTCTCATTGAAATACATGAATGCACAAATGATGTGCACAATGAGAAATATCATGTGCTTGTTACAAAGCTCAAATGCATCAAGCAACTACCCCATGAAAATGCTAATGATATGTACTCATGTTTGAAAATTCTTGTTAATGAGATCAACAGGTTAGGTTTGACGCCAATTGAAGATGATCAAGTGGTGAGAAGAATACTTCACGCTCTTCTTCCAAAGTACAAGTTGATAGTCTATCATATACGATAACAATGACATCAAGAAGATGACTCCAAGTCAAGTGCTCGGCAAAATCTTCACCCATGAGATGACAATGAATATAGGGGTGGAAGCTCATCTAACACCAAGAAACTTGCTCTAACAAGCAAAAAATCTCAATGTCAATATATGAAGGCAAGGATGAGGAGACAATAGTAAGAGTCAAGCTCAAGCTATGAAGAGGATGATCAAAGCATATTAAGTGATGAAGAAAATGATCCTAAGATGTCCAAGCTCTTCTCAAAATTAGAGAAAAATATGAAGATGATCAATGCTAAGGTTGATCATCCTATCCCCATTGAAGACTTGGTTAACATAATTGATCACATCAAGAAGGAGAAGAAGACCAATCAAGAAGAGGGAGACAAGGGAAGAGCCAATGCACATGCTAGCATAAAGAGATGGGTGAGCGATGATGAAGTGTCAAACTCAAGTGATGAAAGCTTCACCATCCTCCCCTCCAAGAAATGCTCTTCCTCAAGGTTGTCATCACACAAGTCGTCATCGCGCAAGTCATCTCATATGTGCCTTATGACCAAAGATATGGATAGAAATGTAAGTGATGATGAATCTGATGAGGATTCTCCTTCCTATGATGAACTCCCTCATTTGATCAATGACCAACAAAGTGCCCTTAAGAAACAATCTAAAGAGCTTAATAAATTCAATGCACTTAATGACATTCATGCTACCTTTGTTACTAATTATGAATAATTATTACGCAAATTCATTTTTTTAAAAAGGAGCATGATGATTTTAAAGAGAAATTTGAGTGCACTGAATCTCAAACTAAGGTCCCTTTGAAGCAATTTACCTCTCTATTTAATTACAATCATAAGGTAGATGCTTCCGCTTCTTGTGATGATTTAATTACTTTATTTAGCTCATCCCTTTGCAATTAGGAATGCATTGAGAATGTTTTTGTAGAACCATCTAATGACCTCATTGCGCAAGAAAATAATGAGCTCAAGAAAGAAGTCGAAAAACTCAAGGACTTGACAAGACTAAAGGGCAAGAATCATGTCCAACCTCCTCAAGATAATCGTACAACCATGGTGAAGAAGCTTGCGGAGGGGTCCACCGTGACATGCTTCAAATGCCATCAAGAAGGTCACAAGTCCTTGCAATGCAAGCAAGCCAAGAAGGAGATCAAGGAGAAGAAGAAGATGGTGAATCTCTTCAACAAGATCTCCAACCTCTACACCAAGTATAACTACAAGATTAAGATCAAGAGTAACCACTACAGGCTCAAGAAGAATGGCAAGGTGGTTGCACACATGGTTGGGAGAAAAGACCGGAGGTGGAACCAACCCATTTGGGTGTCCAAGGAAGTCATCACCAATATGAAGGGGCCCCAATCGGTTTAGGTTTCAAAGAAGATTTGAAGCATAAGTCGACTTGGGGATTTGGAAGCTTGGCTTACAAGATGAAGTAAAGGTTTAAGCAAAGAAGCCAAGTATACAAGATGGACACATTGATGAAGATCACGATCATCAAATACCGAAATCCCCTTCCAAAGGTAAAAGAGGTAATGGAGCTAGATGCAAACTCTTTTAATTGTTGTAGCTCATTTGCCTCGTCTAGGATTGCATATGCTTATTTAAATTTATTGCAATGCCTAATGTAGGTTTTCATATGGTAGGTTGCTATGTTTATCTCTGACCCATGAGCAACCTATATAGTTTATTAGTTGTAGGTTCATTTCTTGGCACTAGTTTTTACAATTGGTATCTTTCATGTGCCATGATCCAATCTATAGGATAAATCCACATTGTTATCGATAACAAGTGCATATATATCTCACAAGTATTCAACACTCGTATGCACACATTTAGAGAGAGTATATCCTATAGGTTGTGATTTTGAGACTAACATGTATTTCTAGTGACATCTTCTGTAGTCTCTGATGAGGACATCACTCTTTCGGATACACACACCGAGTATTCCTCCAACAATAGGTCCATTGACACGAGCTCGTGCACGTCAACTAAATCATGAGGTGAGCTCGTTCCTTAGTGTTCCTTTATATTTTGATAAGGATGGGATACTACTGAATAATTGTGATGTATTATTACTTAGGAACACGGGAGAAGAACAGCAAGGGCGCCCAAGCCAAGGTGGAGGTCCAATCAAGTTCGAGTCCGTTTCGGAGTCCAGGACCAGCCTGCACTAAAATCGTCGCCCAGGACGCATACGGACTCCGTTTTCGACGTTCTACACATGGTTCGAAAGATAAGGAGATAAGCTTTCCAACGGAACTGGTCCCATGTCCAAATTCTCGAAACAAGGTGACATCCAGAATCTGTCAGGGTGCTGCACCACCATCTTTTGGGCCGTTGGGCCGTGTAACGTGTTGGAGTCCATTAGGGACACGTCCAGGGGTCCTTGGCCGACCCTAGTCTTTTATATACAGTAGTCGCCGCCCTAATTAGGGTTGGGTTTTGCTTAGATATTGATCTACACACAGTTGTGAGATTTTCACTCTTGTTCCGGACCGACTAGGCCGCTGCAAGTGTTTGTGGAACCCCGACTTCGAGTGCTTGAATTCAATTCGCAATATTTCAGATTACATCTTCTACGTTCTTGCTTGTATTCTCGGTACGCTTGCAGGGATTGAGCTTTCTTGGCGAGGTCAACCGCGCGACACGGTTGATAACCATCGGAGCTGTGGTGTAGTGATTGCAAGGGAGACGATTTGTTCGGGTCGAAGCCTTTGGATCATCAATGCCTTTGGATCATCAATGTCGAAGCCTGTCGGAAGATCAGGCCAACATTACTCATCAGTCTCATGGAGCAATCAACATATCTCTGGAGGTATGCAATGCTTAAATACTTTAATTGGTATCATTGTCATATCTTTTATTTATTTAAGCTACATCCATGCATAATATGGCTTAAACTTCCTATCTTGATATATTGTCTAGTTGTGCATATATTTATTTCTCATTATATGTATGCAAATATATAGGGAAAGTTTAGACTATATTATGTGAGTTTCATAAATTATGATCTATGTGCTTTCATAGCCTACAATTGATATCATTCTTTTGTAGTGATATCCATACAATTGGTATCCTTTTATTAGCTCTCTCCATGTACTCTAATGTATTTTTCCTTGAGTTCAACATGTGTTTATAGGCCTTTTTGGGAGATTGTTGACAAAGGGGAAGAAGTTTGACAACCAAAGTAAGATGAAAGCAAGATGAACAATACAAGGAGATTGTAGCAACAATTAAGCAAGACATCTAGGAATACCAAAGTTGACAAAGGGAGAGAAGAAAAGATGCTAGGCACCTAGATTGACAAAAGAGAAACTCTTGCATATGTCTTTCAAGGGCGATAGTGGAAATGGAGAAAAAAAGAGCCACAACAAAGGGACTAGGTGGTGACAACATGCATCCAAGTAATGTGGTAAGACTTTGTGCCCGCTAATGATCTTTACATTAGGTATTACCACTTGTTTTGGTTGTGTTGTCATCAATCACCAAAAAGGGGGAGATTGTAGCGAAAATGGCCCCATTAGGCCATGATTGTGATTTTAGTGATTAATGACAACGTAGTCAATGGGACTAACATGTTTGTCAAGAATATATGTTAGTAGGTCTCACAGATATAATACATGAAGAAGCCACAGTAGCTGGGGCAAAATTGGACTGAATTGGACAAGTCTCAGGAAGATTTGCCTCACTAGATGGTCCGGTGCTCTGGGTGTTGAACTCACAAGAGTATATTTGTCAAATGGGAGAGAGGCCTGAATACCTCACTGGAAGGTCCGGTGTTTGAGCAGAGTGCTCACCGAAGTAATTCTTCCAGAAAAGGTGTTGGGCTAAAGAATATGCCTCACCGTATAGTCCGGTAATCAGTTGGAGTTGCATCGAAGCATTTTCAGAAAAAATAAGAAAAGTCTCATCTCACCGGATGGTCCAGTGTTGAGAAGGATGAATACACCAGAGCATTATTACCAGAGAAGGATGCAGTCGCTGAAGATCGAAGGTTCAACCCATCGAACGGTCCGGTGTAAATGGAATGAACATCGGACAATACACTGGACAATAAACAGTGCAAAGAAGTAGAACAAAGTTCAAGGCAACAGATGGTCCAGTGATGAAGGTTGTGTAACACCGGAGCATTATTTCCAGAGAGGGTTGCATTGGCTCAGTTGGCTGTAGTCAATTCATCGGATAGTCTAGTGATAAAGTGATTTGCACTAGATGCATACACCGGAACAATTTACATAGATAAGAAGGAAATCCTCGGATGGCTCAGGATAACTCACTTGATAGTCCAGTGATGAAGATGAAGTATACGTCAGAGTGTTCGGTTTTCACAGAGGCTCGAGTGGGGTTCCAACAGCTAGTTTGTGAGAGTGTACTCACCAGATGATCCGGTGTTAGTACTATTGTTCTCACCGGATTATCCAGTGTTAACATCTTTTCAGAGCCGTTGGGTTAACGACTAGTGCGCAAGTATGAGGCTATAAATGCCCCTTCATTCAGTCATTTGAAGGGGTGATATATTGCTGGAGTCCAGAGAAGTTCATGAACACCTGAGAAGACATCCAAGCCACCAAAGTGCTTAAAGTGATCATTCAAGTCAATTAAACACACCATTAGAGTGTGATTAGTGCTTATAGGCCTAGAGAGAGTGTTGCTAGGACATTTCTGCCTAGAGAGCGGTTCAAGGAGTGATCAAACCTTGTACAAAGTGGTACGCTGGCACCTTGGAGTCTTAATGACTCGCCGGCAAGCATGTTGACCCTCTGAGTTGGTGTGGAGCCGTGGCAAGGCGATTGTGCAGGGTCGTGGAGACCCTTGCTTTGGTGGATCAAGCTCCAAAGTGATCACGACAGTAAGAAACCGGAAAAGAAGTTAGTGGTGAGATCTTGCCTTGGTGGCTTGGTGGCTCATCCAGGTGGAGGCCTTGTCTTTGTGACTAAGTGGCTCAAGGGCTGTGACCGGGTGCCAACCTGGAGAATATCCTTTATGGACTCCAACATGGACTAGGGGTGGCATTCATGCCATTGATACCACGGGAAAAAAATTCTTGTGCCGAGTTTGCTCCCTCTACCTTATTTACATTTTCACATTTATATTCTTGCAATTTACCTTCTATTATAGGTTGCAAATGCTTTGATCGGTAGAGTAAATACACTAGATAAACCTAGAGCACATCTAAATAGAATTTGATATAGGTTTATCTTATGTAGTTTTTAGAGCCGAAATACTTCTAAGTGTCCTAATTCACCCCCTCTTAGGACGTCACCGATCTCTTTGGTTATCAGTGATAACTCATATGCCATGAATCCTTGATGGTTGCGAATTCTATGATGATTGTGAAATCCTTAAGGTCGTATGATATGGTGGGTGATGTGTTAAAATGGGTGAAAACTGTTTGGCAGGGCAGGTAGAGTAGTACTCTGGATGAGGATGGTCTCGGGGTTTTGAGTTACCTCTGTGGTATTCATTGCCGGAAGATACCTGTCCTAGCTGTTTAAAGAACGAGTCACCACGCCGTCATGCTTAGCCACCCCGTGCAACTACGCATCCTGAATGAGCACGACTTGACTTCTCCTTCACTAGACTGAGTTGGGTATCATACTAGGAGGCTGAGAGTAGCAAGCAGTCAAGTGACTATATGGCCCACTATTTGAGCAAGCAGAGACCAAACAAATGTTTAAAAAGGGAACCAGACGTTCAGTACAAGACCACTGGTATTTGGTGGTAAATGTCATAGAAAAGCCCAACAGGAAAGGTGATTGAAATGTCTCAGTATGATTCGCAACTCCACTTAGAACGGTTGGAGGCTGAGCATATCACGTGGGTAAAGCTGTACAACCTCTGCAAAGTGTGAACCTATTCGAATGTCACACCCGGTTTTATAAAGGGACAAAACCAGATGCAAACCACATATATGCCAGGATCAAGTTTCATACATGCAACGACTTCATCAGTGTATCACACATAGTGCAATTATTACAACGTTTAACTTAAACAAAATAGATAGACCTCAAAGTCTTTAACTAAAGCACACAAACTAAATGCAACGAAGCTCCCATCTTCCAGAGGCCTTTGACCGCGGAATCCACCAGCCTAACAATCTCCGTCTTCATCGATGTAGAAGTCTGGCTCTCCTTCAATGTCTCCATTGTTTGAGCAGCGGTTTGATGCACATTTGGATGGAAATAGCAAGTGTGAGTATATATTGTACTCCGCAAGTGTGGGAAATATATGGCATGCAAGCTTGATTAAGGAAATAGGCTATAATAGGTAAATTTGCATAAATGCCAACTATGCTATCGTAAAAGAGTTATAAAAGCATCATATTTAACTATGTGATTCATCACTAGACTTCTAACTCCTAGAAATATCTCCACTTATTTTCCAACTACCTGAAATCCATATCAGGTTCCCAAACCAACTAACTTGATACCCATCATAGGTAATCAAGAACCATCCACTGACATTTACCCTTCACAGGTAACCAACCAAAACAACTAAACCAAACCAACTAATGATATGAGGATCCAAGCACGGCTGATATATTAGATTTTCCACTTTGCAGAGGTTGTTCAGCTTTCTCCACGAGTTGTGATTTCCTTGTTGCCGTGCCAGCCAAGCACTTAACACACTCCAATGGTGTGTCGCCCGGAGATCACTACAAGGCTGTTATAAAGCATCCTCCCAGCAAGAATAAGCCCGCTAAGGTTTCACCACTGTCAAAGTGGAGTCACACCACCCAGAAGCCCCCTCATGCGCTCTGTAGCTCCGAAAAGAATCACTCTTCCCTTCCACTACACCACCAGTGGCTTATTCTATGCCGAGGATTCGCTAATTACTAAGCTAGGCCATACCCATATAAGCCTCATGGTTGGACATTATTTCTTGGGTTATCGCTCCACAAACCGGTCCTTAGGATACCGAGCAGTCACCACCACCCACCATCGTGTTTCACACACCTGTGCTTCACGCACCATAATCAAACAACCTTCTGTTCGATATCCCTATGTTCCATGTTGCTACGACAATTACCATAATTTCCATCTCATCGTTGTATAGTTTATTAGTCATATTTAACTGACAACCCATCCATACCCTTGTGCAAAGCTAAGCATAAATTACCCATAAACCACTATTAATAGCTAAGGCGACAAGGATAATATGAAATAGGGTACTAAAAGTAAATATGATACAATATTAACAACATGCATGTTTGAAATAAACAACACATTTGAAAAACTAGAATCAGAATGTTCAAGGACACTTGCCTCTACCAACTTGCTGCTCAGACTCAAATACTTGGTCCTGGAGATTCTCGAACTGCTCCGCGTCTGCTCTCAAAATACACTAGAAAAGCACACACAAAACGATCTAAGAACATTACACCAAACAATTGCTAACATCTATGAAAAGAGTACTAAAAGATGGTACATGTCGCTACGAACACGTGCGCGTGAAAATCATCTAAATCGGAGCTGGAACGAGAAAGTTACGCTAAAAACAAGTTTTGGATTAAATCTGAAAAAGAAAAGGACCTATTTTAAATTAAATAGAAAGTTTAGGGGCCTTTTTGTAAAAATAGAGGGACCTAATTGTAATTAAGGAAAAGTTTAGGGTCTAAACTGCAAAATTTAGGGGCTTTTGGTAAATTTAGAAAAGTCCAGGTGCTTTATTGTAAAATTTCCATTATTCCCTGTTGGGGGTCATTGTTAAGGACCCACGATGGCCTATTGGCTTAACTAGCCTCGGCCTCCCGAAGCTCCGGCCTTTCGGAGTCCTGCCTCCCGAACGCTCAGCCTCCCAAAGGCTCGGTCTCCCGAAGCCTCGGCCTCCCGCTGCTCAGGCCGGCTTCCTGGAGGCTACTTGGCAAATCTCAGGCCTCAGGAAAGATCTACCAGAAGGGGAGCACTGATCGTACTTTGCTTGCAAGAAGGTGATCGGCATTAAATGCCTAGGCTAGTGGACGCCGCTTTGACACCTCGGCATAATGGAGGCTATCCTGACACCTTTGAAAGTGCGGCGCCAGGCCATAGTTGGCGACCGGCTTGCCCGCTTCAGGGGCCCGACAACACGATAATTACTATGGTGGATATTTATCTCTCAGATATGGTAGAAAGCAGTTATCTAGGATAAGGCTCAGTAAATCGGTCAGATCCCAGATATTTGTACATTATGATAACTTGTACGCCAAGCTATGCACGGCCCTATAAATAGGAGCCATGGTTGCTTGGGCTAAAGGGACGAGCTAGACAGCAGAAAGACGGAGGGTAAAACATGGCAAGTCAAGCTGTGATACTCCTCCGAGATCGATCCATTTTTTCTACCATCAATACATTCATGGTGTTCCTTCCTCTTAAACTTCGTCTCCAAGCTTGAGTCTCCTCCTTAGAACTCGTCGTACTTGCTGGGACAAGACGAACTCTTGCTTCAACAGCGCGTTGTCCGTGGGGACTCAAACACAGAAGTGCTAAGAGAGGTAGGATGCCACCTAAGAAGAAGACCACCAAGGCTGTGTCGAGGGCGGTCGACCCACCAGTCACGCCTGCGCGATAGTCCAGCCGGCTATACGCAGGTGGCACCGACAATGCCCCCCCAGCCAAGGGAACGAGAACCTTATGGCCACCGTCGACCCAACCGTAACCACAGCCGCGGGTGGCACCGAAGGGTTCTCTACCCCGGAGACCCAGCAGCAGCAAGGTGAGGCCCCCACTGTGCCCCTAGGGGCTACGACCAGTGCTACTGCTGAAAGCACCATTCTTCCCGAGCGGCAATCACGCTTGGCGGCACTCCTGGCCCAAATAGAGGAACTACGAACAGCCTTGCGGGCCGAACAGCAAGCTGGCCACACCTTCGTCGCTGTTCCCGAGACGGGCGACTCAGTTCTGACCCAAGCTCCACGAAACAAATGAACCCCTTGGCGCAAGGACCCAGCCCATTCGGTCCCCGGAGCCTCGGAGCCGGTGTCACGAGGACCCCCTGCAAGTCCATGACTCTCCCCTGTGGGCCAACCTACATGCCACGCCCTTCCCAAAGGGTTTTCGGACCCCAAAGTTGCCCAAGTTTAAAGGAGATTCGGACCCTAACGAGTTCGCCTAGTCCTACGCCCTAGCCATAGAGGCCAGCGGGGGTGGACTGGCCACCATGGCTAAATGCTTCCACCTCACCTTAGAAGGGGTGGCCATATGCTAGTTCTGGGCGCTGGACCCTGGCACCATTCACACCTGGTCCCAACACTGTGACCTCTTTCGAAGCAACTTCTAGGGCACCTTCATTAAAACATTAACCTCCGGCAGCCTATTCACTATCAGGCAGGAGCTAGACGAAACCCTCCGAGACTACTTCCGAAGGTTCTCCCAGACTAAGTCCCAGATTAGAGGCATATCGGACTCTTTGGTCATCGACGCTGCGACCCAAGGCCTGGCCAAAGGCACCCTATATGATCAGCTGAACCGACATCCAATACACACGATAGAAGTCCTTATGAGCAAATTCGAGGAATATGTGCGGGCGGAGGAGGAAAAACCCCGCTGGAGGCACTCACAAGCTAGCGAGGCTTCCCGTGCCAATTCCGAGAGGCCACACTCCTAGGCCAGATCATCACACGCCCCCGCTCCCTCAGCAAAGAGGAGCTTCAAGGAGGCCCTTCCCGCCAGGTCCCAAAAGGGGCGGCAACGACAATGTCGAAACATCAGCAATATCTGCCTAGGCCGCGGGGCTCTGAACCAAAGCCACCCCAGGGGACGCGGTCGGGGACGCTCCGAAGGCCTACTGGTGCGAAGCCACGCTCCAAACCAGCATTCCGAGGAAGAATATTAGTGCACTCTACACGGCACAGGATGAGGACATAATACCGACAACTGCCGAATCCTCACCACCTTCTGAGAGGAGTACCTCGGGAGGCAGGCAGCCTTCACCTCAACTGATGGGGCCCCCAAGGGGTGGTCCAAAGATCGCAGGCCATCGGCCAACCGACAGGTCGACCATCTGACCCTGCAGAATCCTATGCAGCTGGCCCTACCTTCGCCACCCCAATCATCCCTAGAGCAGTACAATGATGAAGGGGCATAGGCAAATAGATCGTCCTCGCTATTACTGGCGGAGGGACCTCCGATTGCACTTCGAAATGACAGCGGCGAGACTATGCACATGGGGTACACCACATCGGAGTGACTAGCATCCATCGACAGGCCCCTGACTAGGCCGATTCCCCCATGATGTTCACCGTCGATGACTCCGAGGGGGTAAAATTTCCCCACTGTGATGCCCAGGAGTCAGCCGCAGCATTATCAAGCACTCACTCCAGGTCAACCCGAAGGCTAGGCCCATACGCCAGGGGCTTCGCAAGCTCTCTCTAGAGCGGGCAGATGCTGCAAAGGAAGAGGTCTAGAAGCTACTAAAAGCTAGTGTTATTCGAGAGGTTATCCACTCTGATTGGCTCTCCAACACCGTCCTGGTCAAAAAAATATAGCGGAAAATTGGAGTATGTGCATCAATTTCACATCATTAAACAAAGTATTCCCCCAGGATCTATACCCCCTTCCTCGCATCGACCAGCTAGTGGATTCCACCGCTGGCTGTGAACTGCTGAGCTTCCTCGACGCCTACTCTGGGTACCATCAGGTGTGGATGGAAACGGAGGATCAGAGGAAGACCAGCTTCATTACCCCCTTTGGAGTGTACTGCTATGTTCGGATGCCCTTCGTTCTTCGGAATGCTGGGGGCACCTTCTCTCCCCTAGTACACAAGGTGCTGTAGCAGCAGTTGGGCCGCAACGTTGAGGCATACGTAGACGATATCGTAGTAAAAAGCCAACTATAAGCTAACCATATTGCCCACTTGCAAGAAACGTTCAACAGCCTCTAGGCCACTGGCGTACGACTGAACCCAGAGAAATGCGTATTTGGCGCTAGGGGCGGAAAGATGCTAGGATATCTCATCTCCCGAAGAGGCCTCGAGGCCAATCCGGGCAAGATTTGTGCCATCGCAGAAATGTCGCCTCCCATCAATCCGAAAGAAGTACAACACTTGGCCGGCCACCTCGCGGCCCGCTGCTGCTTCCTCATAAAATCTGCTGAGCATAGCCTCCCCTTCTTCAAAATGCTGAGGGGCTTTGAACCATTTAGCTGGACACTGGAATGCCAGGCGGCATTCAAGGCCCTAAAGGCACACATTTCCCACCTCAAAACACTTGTGATGCCCCTCCCCGGTGAAGGATTACTCCTATACTTACCCGTCTCTACATCTGCCGTTAGTGCCGACTTGGTACGACAGGAAAAGATTAATGGTCACTCCACTCAAAGGGCTGTATACTACATCTCGAAGGCCTTAGCCGAGGCCAAGACACGCTACATCCAGATCGAAAAAATAGCCTACGCCCTGCTGATGGCCTCACGCAAGCTCTGGTACTACTTTCTTGCCTATGACATCACTGTCCCAACCTCGTACCCACTTGGCAACATGTTTCACAATAGGGAGGCGATGGGACGCATCGGCAAGTGGGTGGTAGAGTTAGCCCCCTTCATGGTAAGGTTTGTGGCCCGCACCGCCATAAAATCCCAAATCTTGGCAGACTTCATCGCCGAATGGACTCCAGCACCCATCGAACCCACCATTACACCCTCCCAAGATATCTGAACTATCTACATTGATGAAGCATACTGCTCCATGGGCTCTAGAGCCGACACGATCCTCATCTCTCCTACAGGCCAGCAGGTCCAATGCGCTGCTCGCCTAGATTTCAAGATGACCAACAATATAGCCGAATATGAGGCCGTACTCTTAGGCCTCTGAAAGGCCTGAGCCTTGTGGGAAGCAAAAGTCATCATCCGTACTGATTCTCAGATCGTCGCCAGTCATGTCAACAAGAACTTCTAAGTTCGACATTCGGACATGACAACATACCTCGAGGCCATTCACAAGGCCGAGGTGCACTTTCGTGGCATATCAATACGAAGCATACCATGTGCAGACAACAGTCAGGTAGACGCCCTAGCAAAGGCCGTAGCCATGGGTAAAGACCCACCGATAGGGACCTTCCTCGAGACCCTACACCAGCCGACTGCCAGAGCTCTTGATGAAACGGCCGCCGCCATTGTCCCCATCGAAGTCACAAACTGGAGGGCTCCCCTCCTATCCTTCCTAAGAGGAACAGAAGATCCGGATGACCTGATTGCACTCTGCCGTATCCAGCATCACGCTAGGGGCTACCGTCTTATAAATGGCGCCCTTTACAAGATAGGTATCTGCGCTCCCCTCCTTGGCTACATTACTAAACAAGAAGGAGCCAACCTCCTCCAGGAGATACATGAAGGCCTTTATGGCAATCATGTGGAGCCTCGTGCCCTAGCTAGTAAGGCACTTCGCCAGGGGCTCCATTAGCCTACGATCATGTCCGATGCAGAAGACCTTTTTCGCACATGCCAAGGATGCCAATGGATGGGACGCCAAAGCCACCAACCTCCAACTCCCTTGCAATCAATCGCCCCTGTTTGGCCCTTGGTTCGTTGGGGTTTGGACCTCATTGGTCCATTTCCCCGTGCCAAAGGAAACCTTCAGTACGTAGTGGTGGCATTGGAGTACTTCTCCAAATGGGTCGAGGCCGAACCTCTCACTGCAATCACGTCAAAAAATGTCCAAAAATTCTTTTGGAATAACATAATCTTCCACTTCGGTGTCCCACGATAGCTCACAGTGGACAACGGCACACAATTCGACCCCAGGCCTTTCAAACAATTCTACGATTACCTCGGCATCGAATTATGCTTCACAACAGTTCGACACCCTCAGTCCAATGGGGCCGTCGAAAGGGCCAATGGCAACATCCTACCACCTGTCAGCTTAGCTCGAGGCCTATGGTCGAGGAACTTCCTGAGATTTTGCGATCCCTCCGCACCACTGTCACGCGGGCCACCGGATTGACACTCTTCTGCCTCCTGTATGGAGACAAGGCCACGACCCCCACCGAGATCAAGGGCTGCTCACTCAGGGTACAACTTCCACAAATTGACAGAGAAAGGGAGCTCTCCCTCGACCTTATCGAAGGCACGCGGCTCCATGCCATTCGGAATCTCGATCTCTACATCAAGAAAACTAAGGCCTGGTACGATCCAAGGGTTGCGTCGTGAAACTTCAAACCCGACGAACTAGTACTTCAACGTGCCCTAGCTCCGGGAAAGCTGCGTAACAAATGGGAAGGCCCATACCTAGTCCTTATGTCTAACAAACCCGGCTCCTACCACCTGGCCGATACAGAAGGAACCCCCCTTGAACACAGTTGGAATGCGGAGACCCTCCGCATGTACTATGTATAGGGGGCCCTAGGTTCAGTCCTCTCCAAAGGTACAAAAAAAATCCATGAAGACCCTCCAGCATCTTGAAGGCATAAGCCTCCATGCTGGACAGGCATCCCGTCTGCCATCTTTAAGGTCTCGCTAACCAATGTGACAGATAGGCAAAGACCGCTCCAGCATCTTGAAGGCATAAGCCTCCATGCTAGACAAGCATTCTGTCCGTCATCTTTAAGGTCTAGCTAACCTACGTGGCGGATAGGCAAAGATCATTCCAGCATCTTGAAGACCTAAGTCTCCGTGCTGGATAGGCATTCCGTCTGTCATCCTTTGAGCCTAGCAAACCTAAAATGGCGGATAGGCAAAGACCGCTCCGGCATCTTAAAGGTAGTGCCTTCATACCGGACATGCATAACACCCTCCATCATTTCTAACGCCTGGCTGACCTAACTTGGTAGAGGGATAACCCCTCGGGACTAGCACGACCAAAAGTCTCCATGCCAAAATGACCTGACCCTTCCGATATCTTGAAAACCTAAAACTTCGAGCTCCCCACTCCCACCTACTACAACACAATGCCCCTCGAATCTTGCACCCCGTGGCCACTAAGTAGCCGTAGGATGCGATGGGGCTGGGATAAGGGGCATAGGCAAAGCGTCGATGCGATCAATCATAAAAAAGAGAGAGAGAGAAAGAAACAAAAAAAACAAGATAACACAACGCAAGTTGTACATACATAACATACAAAGAGTCTTTGCATATAGCTAGCCGCTGTACATCGAAATTATGCCCAATAAACTTGCTAGCCTCCTATGCCTCCCTGTAGCACTACGGGAAGACGAGGGTGTCCGATCGCCATGCCTCCCGGAAACACCGCGGGACCTGGAGAGTTGTCCCTGACAACTAAGCACAGGAGGCCGATGCGAGCTCCCTCCGCGAAAAGAGCTATTGCCCAAAACGGAGACTCGGCCTCAGGAAGACGAAAGATCCGCTAGGAAAGGATACAAGTCGAGGGCCGAGAAGTCCAGCTCTTCCTCCTCCTGCCCCTCCGGTGAGGCCTCCACGGCCTGTAACTCCTCCACCTTCACTTCGTCCAGGATAGACTCAAGAATTTCCAAAGTCACTCTCCCGTCAGAATCCCGGGGAAGGACAAAGCATTGTAGGAAGCGTGAGCCAGCAACCTCCCGGGCTGTTCGGGCTGCACACCAGTCATCCCTTGCAACAAAATATACATCTGAAGCAGACACAAGGGGATCCTCCAGCTCGACCTTGACCAAGACATCAGCCGCCACCTACGGATCAATACGCCCCTTGGAATCATGGGGCATAACAAAACTACTCCGCCGTTGAACAGACGAAGTAGCCCCTGACGCTCCGGATGCACACGATCCCTCCCCGGAGGCACTATCCAAGATACAGACGAGGCCTCCTCTAGCCTCGGGCCGCCATACCTATATACGCAGATCGGACTCCAATTGAACTCAAAGGCACAAACATTCCAGAAACAACACAGGCAAACCGCAGGAAGACAGGTGGGGTTCCATCAAAATAGGAAAAGATTATATACATGAAGCAGAAGGGGGTAGTCAACATGCTAAAACTTGACCCCCACGAGAAAGAAAAGAAAAAAAAAGATAACCCACGACAAAGCTACACCTCCGGGGCATCCACGTACGGCTCCGGTGGGGCAACATTGCCAGACAAAGAACCTTCAAAGGACCGCGAAGCGCTCGTAGACTCCAGATGAAGGACCAGACCTCACAATGAAGAACCTGGGCAAAGCCCCCCCGAGGCACTCAGAGTCCCCTGACCGGCCATGGAGTGCAACGTCACGCTTCGGCCATGCTTCGGACATACACCACGGTGGAAGCTCTCCAGGGCTGCCCTAATCTCCGTAGGAGGTGCTGCTGGCCAGAAAGCCTCGACCACAAAGTCCAGCACCTGTGCTCCAGTGCTTTGAGGGGCCCACCCCCCGCTTGGTGCAACAGGGTTAGCTGAAGCGTAGTGGCCACACAGGCACTGGACCTCGCATAGACCTCCACGGCTCTAACCATGACCTTTGCGGAAGACCGAAGCCACAAGAGTGGCATAACCGATGCCTCTGAGTCAGAGGGTAGTGTCGGGCACCAAGCCCCAAGGCCGCTCAAAGAATCAGAGGTAATCCGGGCCACATTCGATGCAAGTACCATTAACTGCTGGCACTCCGAACGCAGTGCCCCCTCCGATGCCCGAGCCTTATCCAACTCTCACTGCATATTACCCACCGCCGCCCGAAGGGTGTCAAAATCGCCTTCGGCGGACACATGGGCTGTGTTGGCTACATCGGCGAACTCCCTCACCTCCTGGAGGTCTTTGGCAGCCTTCCGCGCCTTAGCTCCCGCACGCTCACGAAGCGCCATCTCCTCCTGAAGATGACCCTCCGTAGACTCCGACCGCTTTCAGGCCTCTTCCAAGGCGTGGCGAAGGCCCTCAACCTCGTCACGGGCCGCGAGAAAGGCCTAGTGCCACCCACCTCCCAGTGCCCTCATCAAAATTACTTGCTACAAGGCACAACAGAAGAAGGAAAAGGACAGAATGAGCTACTGAGAGCCCAATGCCGGACCCGGCAAATCGTAACCAATACTACAGACCTGAAGGGTCGCCGCTACCAACCGTGCCTCAAGTTCCTCCAAAGGATGCTGGACCAACGATTGCTCGACCTCTCCACTTCAGAGAAGAGAGGAGGCCACAGTGAAGGCTCTTGACGTCTCCAGGCGTAGCACAAAATCGTTCAGGGTCAAGACCCTGAGGCCAGAGTTCCCCTCGACTGGTCCAAAGGGACACTCGATGGATGGCACGGTGTCTCCAGCACCAGCCGCCAAGGGCAGGTCACCAGCTAGCTCGGGGCTCTGTAGAAATGAAGCCACGTCCCCCTGGATGGCCTTCGGAGACCCCTCTAGAGGAGTCCCTGATCCCTACTGGGCCTTCGAGGCCTCGGGGGGGGGGGGGGTGGAGTCAAGGGCGCAACCACCTCGAGGATCGCTACCAAAAAAAAATCAAGGAAACAGAAATCAAGATCCCGGTGCACGACCGAAATAGGATATGGCTATCAAAGCAAAACATGCCCCACCTAGTTCCTCCAAACCTCTTACAGGAGGGCCCGTAATGTTCTCGATGTCCGAATCGACAATACCAAAATCATAGTCCACTGAGGCCACACCTCTCTATCGGCTCTAGCCATGACCCACAATATCCGAGGAGGCCCGGCTCTTCCCCCAGTCATCACCGCCAAACTGGCCCTCACCTTCAGACTGGTCGCCCATGCTCCCAACCTGCCTCAGGTGCTTCTTGCAAACTAGGGGCACCTCCGACGACTCAACGGTTGAACCGGTATGCGAGCCATCGGAGGCAGAAGGCCGCTGGGCCTGGAGTGTCCTCGCATGGATTGGGGGGTTGCACGCGCTCATTTTCCAGCAGCCTTAGGCTCTGGAGGATCCCACCATGCCGAAGCCCCCACTATGAGATAAAAGTAGACTCGGTTGTACCACTCCCAGCTCTGTTCTAGGGCCACTCACCGCTCCCGCTGCGCTAGAGTAGAGGGGCCCATGATCACCTCCCGCTTCGGCTGGCAGCTGGTAAAATGGAGGGCCGCTAAGAAATCTACCCTCCCTTCACACCCCTCCACCTGCATGGCCCACTCAAAAATGGCTAGGCGAGCAATGGCGGTGGCGTGGAGCTATGGAAGCTCCACGTAGAAGTTGTGGAGCACCTCCTCGAGTAGCGGTACCGAGGGAAAACTCAGGCCCTCCTCGAAGGAGGCCTCAAACACCACGACCTCATGGGCCAGAGGCTTCAGGACCCCCTCGCCCAGCGAAGGCCGAGCGATGGCTGTGGAGGGAATCTTCCCCTCCCTAACCATTGTATCGAGCTCCTCATCACTGATGATAGATGCCACTAGTGTGGTGGTTTGCTAGGGGTGACTTTTGCTGGCACACTGGAGCTCCATCCCTGGTGGTGGCCCCATCAACAACGGGAAAACCGATGCCACCTGAGGGTCCCCCGCCACAGCTACTCCGGCAATCTCCCTCACCACCTGAGTTCTGGCCCCACTTGGGGTACTTGAGCTAGCCATACAAACCATAGGAGGATGGCGAAAGGCGCTGGATTACAAGAGAGAGGAAGAGCAGGGATAAAAGGATGATTCGGGCAAAGCAAAAGACGCTGAAGGCAAAGGCAGATGAGAATGAGGAGTTGGAGAAAGGTTCACTCTGGGCAATCCGCCTCCTTCTACAAATAAGGAGCAACATACACCCCCTAGGCGGCGGGCGTATGCCTAGTCCTTTCGCCTACCAGGCCAAAATCATGGAGGAGCGGAACCGACCCCCATGACCCCCCAACGACAACACGACACGCGTCACACACCCACCCGATAGGGCAGGATCGTGCCTTTCCCCAGGACGCATTCAATGCCCCCTGTCGCCGATGTCATCCAGCGTATCATTCCAGTTGCCCGAGTCAAACCTTCCAAGATAATGCAAGCAATACTTGGACCATGAGCCATCAACCACAAGCCAGGGACCGCCGGAGGCCCTGCTCTGAAGGAACCATGGGCCTGATTGCTCTGCTGGCCGCCGTTGCGAGGGGCTACTGTTGGGGGTCACTGTTAAGGACCCCCAATGGCCCCTTGGCTTAACCAGCCTTGGCCTCTCGAAGCTCTGGCCTTCCGGAGTCCTGCCTCCCAAAGGCTCGGTCTCCAGAAGCCTAAGCCTCCCAAAGCCCCGGCCTTCCAGAGTCTGGCCTCCCAAAGGCTCAGCCTCCCAAAGGCTCGGTCTCCCGAAGCCTAAGCCTCCTAAAGCCCCGGCCTTCCGAAGTCTGGCCACCCGAAGGCTCAGCCTCCCAAAGGCTTGGTCTCCCGAAGTCTCGATCTCCCGAAGCCTCGACCTCCCACTGCTCGAGCTGGCTTCCCAAAGGCTACTGGGTGAGTCATCATGCATCAGGAAAGATCTGCGAGAAGGAGAGCACCGGTCATACTTTGCTTGCAAGGAGGTGACCGGCGTTAAATGCCTAGGCTGGTGGATGCCGCTCTGACACCCCAGCATAATGGAGGCTATCCTGACACCTTTGAAAGTGCAGCGCCGGGCCGCAGTTGGCGACCAGCTCGCCCCCTTCAGGGGGCTATCACCACGATAATTACTACAGTGGATATTTATCTCCCAGATAGGGTAGAAAGTAGTTATCCGGGATAAGGCCCCATAAATCGGTCAGATCCAGATATTTGTATATTATGATAACTTGTACGCCAAGCCATGCACGGCCCTATAAATAGGAGCCATGGTCGCCTGGGCTAAAGGGACGAGCTAGACAACAGAAAGACACAGAGGTGAAAACACACCAAGTCACACTGTGATACTCCTCCCAGATCGATCCTATTTTTCTACCATCAATACATTCGTGGTGTTCATTCCTCTTAAACTTCATCTCCAAGCTTGAGTCTCCTCCTTAGAAAAAACTCTCACCGTACTTGCTGGGGCAAGATGAACTCTTGCTACAACATTCCCGAAATGAAGCAAAAAGAAAAATGACTGGGTAAAGGCTTGCCAGTGGCTGGGCTTGACACATGGGCTTAGGTGCTGAGGTGGCCGGCTGACATGGCATGATGACGAGGAAAAACATGCTGACTCATATTATGAGGCTACGTGTCAACACACGATTAGCTCGGGCGAAGGGGTATTTGTGTTCTAATCTGGGCTATCCATCTCAGATCCGATAGCCACTAGAGAGAGGGGCGGTCGAACAAAGAGAGGCTAGCGGTGGAACGGCTTGGCCACGACGGTGCATGGAGAATGGCATTGGACTCACTGGCGCACGGCGAAAATCATGTCGCCGGGCATGGGAAGCGATGGCGAGAGTCGGAAGAGGAAGGAGGGGACACGGGGATTCTGTTTGATGCCATACCATCGGTGGTAGAACACGGGATGACGGTCGATGGTGAGAAGGATGGTGGCAGCTCATGGGAGTCCATCGGAGAAGGGGCTCCGACGGTCAAACCTCGAAGGCAACAGCACTGGCGCACACAGCAGAAAATGGAGAAGCTTGTGGGCAGCTCAGCTATGACAAAAGGTGGCAGGTTTCGACCGGCAGTGAGCTCAGCTGAGCAACAATGGTGGCGGCCGGTGGAAGCTAGGGTTGCAAAAAAAATGGGAAAAAGAGAGGGGGTCGGAGCTTTATATAGGCGGAATGGAACAAAAAATATAACCTAGGGCAAAATTCAATTTATTTTAGAAAATAAGTTTTAACCTATTCTATTTATTTCAAACCCTAATTAAATTCTAGCAAAATTTTAGGGAATTAGAAAATTAAAACCAGGGTGTTACAAACCTACCCCCCTTAAAATGAATCTCACCCTCGAGGTTCGAAAGGATCGGAGAAGAGCTGCAGAAACTCGACTTTCAGATCTGCTTCTCTTTCCCAAGTCACTTCTTCTTCGGAAGGGTGTCTCCACTACACCTTGCACATACAGATCCTCTTGTTTCTGGTGACTCGTTCTGACGTCTCTAGAATCTTGACAGGATGCTCCATGTAGGTGAGATCGTCTCAAACTTCCATTTCTTCTAGGGGCATTTGCTCTTCGGGAACTCATAGGCATTTCTTCAACTGTGAGACGCGGTAAACATCATGAACGTGTACCACCACCTCAAAAGTCAACTTACGACGTCGATGATCAGCATAACTCTTCTGTCGTGGTTGAGCTATTCTCAGATTTTCCCTGATCCGTTGTACTTGTCTTTCTGCATCTCTTAAAATTTCTGGGCCAAATACCTGACTTTCACCAGTCTCATTCCAGAACAATGGTGTTCTACATTTTCTTCCGTATAGGGCTTCAAATGGTGACATCTTCAAACTAGCCTGATGGCTATTGTTGTAGGAGAACTCTGCATAAGGAAGATTTTTATCCCAACTAGCCTTGTTTTTCAAAGCACAAGCTCTCAACATATCCTCCAAAATTTGATTTACTCTCTCGGTTTGACCATCGGTCTACGGATGATATGCTGAACTGAAGTTTAACCAGGTATCCAGTGACTCATGTAGTTTTTGCCAAAACCTAGAGGTAAACTGGCTTCCTCTATCAGACACTATCCTCTTGGGTACTCCATGCAAACAAATAATTCTGGTAATATACAACTCAACAAGTCTAGGTCCTGTGTATGTGGTCTTGACTGGGATGAAATGAGCAACTTTTGTCAAATGATCCACTATAACCCAAATAGAATCATATCTAGATTGAGTTTGGGGCAATCCAACAACAAAATCCATACTAATTTCCTCCAATTTCCACTCTGGTATCTTCAATGGTTGAAGCAATTCAGCGGGTCTCTGATGTCCAGTTTTGGCTCTTTGACATATATCACATATTGCTACATATTTGGCAATTTCTCTCTTCATACCATACCACCAATATTGATCCTTAAGGTCTTGGTACATCTTGGTGCTTCTGGGATGAATAGAATATGTAGACTCATGCGCTTCTCGAAGGATAGTTTCCTTGATAGATTTGATATCTAGAACACAGTTTTGTTTCTCAAACCACACTGTTTCATTCTCATCCTTGGTAAAACCTGGGGCTTTACCCTCCTTAATCCGTTGTTTGTTTTCCAAATTATTCTCATCCTCGAGTTGCCCTTTACTAATTTCTTGTTCCAAAGTAGCATCAACTTCCATTACCATAGGTTTTGTGTTGTTTACTAATCCGAGATTGAGCTTTTCAAACTCTTTGCATAACCCGATTCACCTATCTTGCACGGTCATTAGACTAAGATGAGCCTTTCTGCTCAAAGCATCGGCAACTACATTCGCCTTTCCGGGATGATAGTTAATTCCCAAGTTATAATCCTTGATAAGCTCTAACCGTCTACGCTGCCTAAGGTTGAGATCTGGCTGAGTGAAAATATACTTCAAACTATTATGATCTGAATATATCTCACATATCTTTCCAATCAAGTAGTGTCTCCAAATCTTGAGTGCATGAACTATGGTGGCTAACTCCAAATCATGTGTCGGGTAGTGTTCCTCATGCTTCCTCAATTGTCTTGATGCATAGGCTAGCACGTGGCCTTCTTGCATAAGAACACATCCTAATCCTTGGCGAGAGGCGTCACAATATATGGAGAATGGATTCTGTGTATCTGGCATAACCATTACTAGCACAGATGTTAATCTTTTTTTTAACTCTACAAAACTTGCCTCACAAGTAGGGGTCCATTTAAATGTTTTACCCTTCTCAAGTAATTGGGTGATATGCTTTGCAATCTCGGAGAAACCGTCTATGAAATGACGGTAGTAACCAGCTAATCCAAGGAAACTATGGATCTCAGAGACATTCTGGGGAGACTTCCAATACAAAACGTCCTATACCTTACTTGGATCAACTGCTATTCCTCCGACGGAGATGACATGACCAAGGAAAGAAACTTGGTCTAGCCAAAACTCATAGTTGCTCAGCTTAGCATACAACTGATTGTCCCTAAGTCTCTGCAGAGCCAATCTCAGATGGACTATGTGTTCCTCTTCATCCTTTGAGAAAACTAGGATGTCGTCTATAAAGACTACCACAAACTTATCTAAATATTCCATGAATACCTTGTTCATCAAATACATGAAGTAGGCAGGGGCATTGGTCAATATGAAAGACATGACCATATACTCATATAATCCATAACGGGTGACGAAAGCTGTCTTAGGAATGTTGGATACTTGAATCTTCAATTGATGATAACATGAGCGAAGATCGATCTTGGACAATGCACATGCTCCTCTAAGCTGATCAAACAAGTCATCGATCCTGGGAAGAGGGTATTTATTCTTGATGGTCACCTCATTCAAGGCTCGACAACCTATACACATCCTTTGGGTACCGTTCTTCTTGGGTACGGATATTACTGGTGCACCCCATGGTGATGAACTAGGTCAGATATAACCTTTGTTTAACAATTCTTGCAATTGTTCCTTAAGTTCCGCTAGATGATTAGCAGCCATTCTATACAACCTTTTAGATATAGGAGCCGTACCAGGGAATAGTTCTATAACAAACTCGATGTCACGGTCAGGTGGCATACCTGGAAAATCTTTTGAAAAAACATCCGGATACTCGCAAATTATTGGAATGCGCTCGATTGGGGTTCCATCAACTTGATTGATTGTTCCTCTGATTGCTGGTGGTACTTCTACAACGTATTCCACTTCATCACCTTCTTTAGAAGTCAGGAAAATAGCTTTTCTCACATAGTCAATAATTCCATTGAATTTGCCTAACCAATCCATTCATAGAATGACATCTATCCCTTCTGATTCCAAAATGATAAGGTTTGCCAGAAATTCTACTCCCTTATTCTAATACTAAGGTTAGGGCATACATGCCTTGCCTTCATTTCTCCACCTAGGGAGCTAACAACCATTCTAAGCTTCATAAGAGTTATAGGTAGAGTGTATCTTGCCACATACTTGGTTGATATAAATGAATGTGATGCTCCAGAATCAAATAATACTGTAGCGGAGTTGGAGTGGATGAGAAACATACCGATCACGACATCAGTTGCATCTTGAGCTTAATCAATCGCGACCAGGTTCACAGGGCCTCTAGCAACGTTTTGCTTCAAATGATTCTGGGGTTGACTCCCATTGCGGTTCTGCTACTGGTTTGAACCTTGGGCAGGTGGTTGACTTTGACACTTTTGAGGACACTGATAGGCAAAGTGTCCTTCCACTCCAGAATGGAAACAAGGTTTACATTTAGTTGAAACTTGAGTGTTGTTATCGACGTTGTTGTTCCTTTGAGAGGTCTGAATTGAAGTGCAGGGTGCCTGGAAATTGGAGCGCAGGTACTGTGCCGCATTCCTGGATGAGTTCTGATTTGTAGCCTATGTTCTGGGCTAGTTGTACTGCTGACCAGAACAATTCATAGATCCTGACTGAGATGAGTCATAACAGAGCCTGGTGTTGCTACTTAACTGACCTGGGCGGTCCATCTTACGCTTGCACTCAATCATGTTTCTTTTGTGCTCCAAGATGATGGCGCGATCTACAAGGGCCTGGAAATTCTTGAAATGACGAGAAGACAAAGAATGCTGCAGTCCATCATTCAGACCTTCTAAGAAACAGTCTTGCTTCTTCTCATCAATATCCACATCTTCTGGTACATACCGGGACAACTGAGTGAATTTAGTGACATACTCACTCACAGTCATTCCTCCTTGCTTGAGTGATAGGAATTCCTTTCTTTTGATTTTGATTGATCCTTGGTGAACATGATGAGCATGGAAAGTAATCTTGAACTCTTGGCAGTTGATGCTATCAGGTCTTCATGTGCAGCAACATAGGCATCCCACCAGTCTGCGGCAGGTCCCATCAGTTGGTATGAAGCGAACAAAACCTTCTCCCTGGTGTTGCACTGAGCGACTGAAAGTTTCTTCTCGATGACCTTGAGTCAGTCATCAGTGTCCATTGGTTCAATAGCATAGGAGAAGATAGGTGGCTTAGTCCTTTGAAACTCCCCGAGCTTGTCACGGGGTTGCTGTGTTGGTGCAGGGGCGGTAGCGAGGTGATTCTGCGATATTTGGGCCATTGTGTGGCCACTCCTTGAAGAATCTAGGTTTGCACTGCCATAAACTACTTGAGGGAAGGTTGCGGCGGTGGAGGGGAATTGTCATTGCCTTGTCCATCACAAGCATTGCCATTCGTGTTGGCACAGTTTCTTAGGTTCACCATCTAACATACGTGCAGGAAGATGAGGAAACAAGGAAATAGACAGAACAATAGAAGCAAGAACGGACAGAAAAAGGATAGAGAGACTCCCAAATGAACTAATATATTATTATAATGATGCATCCATGAAGAAGCTCTTCACAATACATCACCCACTCAAACAAAGATCCAAATCATTACAAAGCACACCACCAACTCAACTCCCTAATTAACACGCTATGCTAACGACTCAAAATATCTAAAGGGGTAACCTCCTAAATGACTCATAACTCTGCCAAAATCACAGGGTGCTGGTGCTAGACGATGATGGCCTGAAGACGGTGTAGGGAGCGTGTAGTCTCTTCCTCAGACTCAGAGTCAGAAGAAGAAGTCTCCCATCAACCCGGGTGATGACGCTTGTTGTTGCGTAGCTCACTCTACGCTTGAGCTAGATTGCCTCTGACATACTACAACTCCTCAGTGGTACGATCCAACTCATGACTCAACTCCAAAGCCAAGCGGTCTACTCTCCAAGCCTGGTAGTGCCTTCTGCGATGACGGGTGTAGCGGTGATGTCGGTGTAGCCACTAACACGCTGAGGGTAATGGTTGAACTGAGTGAAGATCAGGACGTCGCTGTGGTGATGACAAAGGACTAGAAGGGCTTGGCATGCAGCGTCACGCATTCTATCCTCGAAGGTAGCTCTCGGTGAGATGGCGTAGTGGGTGCTCGTCACTTCGTAGGATTCATGCTCTAGTAGTGAGCCGTAGATCACCACTTCAACTTTTCACTCAGGAGGAGCATCGGCATACTCAGGTGCCTTCTTGGATCCCAGACTGTGAAGTATCCCAAAGCTTGGCAGGGAACCATCCCGCGTGTTGTCCATCGGAGTGGTAGACATGGCTCCAACGCTGAACGCGGGGTGGCTCCTGTTTTGCAAAAGCCATAGCACGGGTCAGGGTGAAGGGTTGAGCAGGGAGATGACCACTAGTGCTCTTGTGTGCAGTCTAACATGTCCAGGCCATCTATAACATTTTGAAAAGGACAAGGAGAGTCAATAACAGGGTTTAAACAGAAGAAGCCAAGAAAAGCACTGAAAAGCTAAGCCCTAGGAATATCTCCACTTGTTTCCCGACTACCTGAAATCCACATCGGTTCCCAAACCAAGCAACTTGATACCCATCACAGGTAACCAAGAACCATCCACTGACATTTACCCTTCACAGGTAACCAACCAAAACAACTAAACCAAACCAACTAATCATGTGAGGATCCAAGTCTCTCATGATCGTGAGCATGGCTGATATATAAGAATTTACACTCTGCAGAGGTTGTCCAGCTTTCCCCACGAGTCATGATTTCCTTGTTGCCATGCTGGCCAAGCACTTAACACATGGCAATAGTGTGTCGCCCGGAGATCACTACAAGGCTGTTACATAGCATCGTCCCAGCAAGAATAAGCCCGCTAAGGTTTCACCACCGTCAAAGTGGAGTCACACCACCCAAAAGCCCCCTCATGCTCCTTGTAGCTCTGGAAAGAATCACTCTTCCCTTCCACTACACCACCAGTGGCTCATTCTATGCCGAGGATCTACTAATTACTAAGCTAGGCTGTACCCATATAAGCCTCGTGCTTGGACGTTACTTCTTGGGTTGTCGCTCCATAAACCGGTCCTTAGGATACCGAGCATTCACAACCACCCACCATCGTGTTTCACACACCTGTGCTTCACGCACCATCATCAAACAACCTTCTGCTCGACATCTCTATGTTCCATGTTGCTACGACAATTACTATAATTCCATCATTGTATAGTTCATTAGTCATGTTTAACTAACAACCCATCTATACCCTTGTGCAAAGCTAAGCATAAACTACCCATAAACCACTATTAACAGCTAAGGCGACAAGAATAATATGGAATAGGGTATTAGAAATAAATAGGATACAGTATTAATAGCATGCATGTTTGAATAAAGAACACATTTGAAAAACTAGGATCAGAATATTCAAGGACACTTGCCTCTACCAACTTGCTGCTCAGACTCTTCAAATACTTGATCCTAGAGATTCTCGAACTGCTCCTCGTCTGCTCTTGAAATACACCAAAAAAGTACACACAAAACTGTCTAAGAACAGTACACCAAACAATATCTAACATGTATGAAATGGGTACTAAAAGATACACACTGCTATGAACATGTGAGCGCTAAAATCACCTAAATCGAAGCTAGAACGAGAAAGTTACGCTAAAAACAAGTTTTTGATTAAATCTGAAAAAGAAAAGGACCGATTTTGAATTAAACAGAAAGTTTAGGGGCCTTTTTGTAAAAATAGAGGGACCTAATTGTAATTAAGGAAAAGTTTAGGGTCTAAACTGTTAAAATATAGGGACTTTTTGGTAAATTCAAAAAAGTCCAGCGGCTTTATTGCAAAATTGCCATTATTCCCGAGTTAAAGTAAAAAGTAAAATGACTGGGTAAAGGCTTGGATGATGTGGCAGTGACTGGGCTTGACACATGGGCTTAGGTGCTGAGGTGACTAGCTGACATGGCATGATGACGAGGCAAAACATGCTAACTGGGATTATGAGGCCACATGTCAACACACGATTGGACTGGGCGAAGGGGTATATGGGTTCTATTGTAGGCTATCCATCTCGGATCCGACGGCTACTAGAGAGAGGGGCGATCGGACAGAGAGAGGCTAGCAGTTGAATGGCCAACAGAGAGAGGGGCGCCAACAGAGAGGCGGGCGCAACAGTGGCTCAGCCGAAGTCTTCGGTCAACCCAGGCGGGAGGCGGGGGTGAGGGAAGGGAGCATGGGCTCGGCCTGAAGAGAGAAAGGAAGGGGGAAGATTAGGCCCAAGAAAGAGTAAAGAGATTTTCTTTTTAGGAATCATTTTCAGACTTCTCAAAAATTCAAACAGCATGCCTTGAGGTTTTCAAAAATTATTTTCCACACAATAAAAACCCTAGTGCATCTATTCTCAGCATGGATGCAATACAAAAATATAACCTAGGTCAAAATTCAATTTATTTTAGAAAATAGGTTCTAACCTATCCTATTTATTTCAAACCCTAATTAAATTCTAGCAAAATTTTAGGGAATTAGAAAATTAAAAACTAGGGTGTTACATCCAATAGCCACGTCCACGGTCTTGGACATGCGACAGGTGTAACTGTTTTGACTAGACTTTGGGTGCGTGTGTCTTGATGAGTGAGTGTGTAGACTAGATGTCCATGTGATGAGGTTCCTGGCTTCATCCGCCAGAAGCTGTGTGGTACTAGAAGTACAACAGAGGTAATGACAGGGACTAAAGAGTGAGGTGTAGCCCTGCCAGGACCGAAAATCCTCCAGATATTGCTTATTACCTAATTTTGAACTGTTTTTAAGTCAATCCTAAATGATACCATTGGATACATGCATAAACTGCTTTACGCTTAAAACTAAACTGTAAAGCCTTATGGCTTGGGTGTATGCTCTCCGCTATGTTTTAGTTGGCTGTTCGGCCAGGTTTGCAATGAATACACTATGGTTTGTAACCTTTTATACTCTGTAACCTTAATAATTATGTACGAACTTTGACTGTGATACTAAAACTGTTATACCGTGCGTATCAGCTACTTAATCCAGGGACTGATACTAGAGGCACAGGAGAACCCGGGAACAGGGTCTTACAGGAGTGGTATCAGAGCCATACTTGGCTATAGGACATGACCTTAGGATAGAATTGCTCGTGTCTCTTTATTTTCCAAAAAAAACTACGTTATCAAAATTGCTTCCGTACTTACCTTCTGTCTTGTTACCTTTGAAAACTTATTATGCTAGTTCTCAGCTGTCCCTTTTTCCCCGACAGATGGAAGATGAGGACTAGAACACAATGTGATGTCTATGAGTGAAGGGCTTTGCCAAGTTGATGTGGGAAGCTTGTTGTTGCCTGGGATATACCCGACGCCCAGAGAACACTGAGCGTGAGTATGACGAGAATGGATCCCAGAAGTGCCAGGTTCTATCACAGATCATCGACTATGCGTGATACCCTAACTAGCAACCATGGCACGTCAGGACCCTGACACGTACTAGTTTGTGGCCTACGATGCACTTTAGCACCTATGCAGGAGAGATGTTATATAGGAGGCACACACTCCCATGAGGCACTTTCCAGGTGCCGCTGGCCAACGAGCCGCTTGGTGTGCATGCCTAACCGCCAAGGAGGATGCAGGACAAGAGGAAGAGGAGGATGACACCACCGTGGCTGTTATGGCACAGTACCTCCATGCCTTGTAGCACATGCATGATGAGACCTATCAGCTGTTCGCTAGAGGGCAGAGGTGTCAGAGACACGAGAGAAAGAGCTCTCTGTGTCTGTGTGATGCTGGATCAGATCAGAGTCCAGGCTGCAGCCTCTGAAGACACTGTGGTAAGGAACCATGAGGATAGCAGAGAGCAGTAAGGGTGCATCATAAGGATCTTAATAGGTAGAATGCCACGAATGGCTCCCGAGTTAGAACAACTACCAGGAAGAGCACCTTTAGTTTACCCGCGAGTCGGAGCCAACACATCATTCTTTCAAGTGTACCTCACCTACCAGCACATATAGCAGCAGCTATAGCAGATGGTAGGATTGGCCCCTCGCCAGTTCCAGCTGCCAGTAGAGGTTTAGTGCCCGCCGAGCCGATTCAGGATGGATATATGGTGTTACCCACTGATGACTTGGAGGAGGAGGACCCTAACGAGCGTGAGCTTGTTAGTTACCATGATAGCAACAACGACGTCGACAGGGTCTTCAACCCCACTTCCACCCTGACACCAGTAGGGATCCTCTCACCTGTTGAGTCAGCCGATGGCACGTGAGGACGACGTGCCGTGGCTAGTTAGTAGTAGGAGTAGATCCTTTTGTAGCTTTTGTTGTAGATAACCCTATAGTTAGATGCTATGTGAGCAGGCTTTTGTCGTTGTAAAACGAAAACTTTTGTACTAGTGACCTAGCAGAGATAGTCCTAGGTTTGTTTGATACATGTTGTTGGTGCTTGTGTTTGGTGTTGATTCTTGTTGGTTCTGGATTGTGTGAATGGCAAGGATTGTCCTTGCTTTTATCTTGCTTGCCCTCATCTTTTAGTTGCATCTTAGCTCTTGCTTCCTCTCTTATCTACAGAGAACAAATAGAGTCATCCAGGCAATTGTCTCACTTGCAGCAACAACGCCAGGGAGCTCTCATCATTGTGGCCCCTGAGGTTGGATCTGAAACTAGAAGTGTGATAGGATCCAGAGGGAGAGCCTCTACGGGCCAAGGTGGAGGTAGAGGCAGGGTTGCCAACTCCGAAGTTAGCCGAGAACCAGTGGAGCAGAAAGTCCAGCAAGCCATTTGATGAGCCCATGGCTCATTCGAATACGATTAATACCACCAATAATCCTCAAATCATACAAGGTCCAATTATAAGGGCACGTGCACGACAATTAGACCACCAGGTGAATTCATTTCTCGCTGTTCATGCTTCCTTGGATAGATTCCTACTAAGTTCTTGTGATGTTTCATTGCTTAGGAACATGGGAGAAGCACCACAACCTTACTCGAACGTCACCCCTTGAAGGCCAAGTCTACTCAGACTCGAGGCTGAGCTCTAGTCGGTCGTGGTCGAAGTCGTGGCCATGGTCGAGTCGTAGACAGCACGTCATTAAAACCAGCATAACTCTCTCATACGAAGTCCGTTTTAGGCAATCTTGGATGATCCCTTTCCAATGGATATGAGCTCGCCAAATATTCCTTATAGTTTAGTCAAAGTTAAAGAAATAAAGTGTTGCGCTACCGTGTTGGACCTAGTTGGGTCTTGTAATCGTGTCGGGGTCAAAGTCCAGGTTGTGCACATCTCTTTTCATGGTTGCACAACCCTAGGTTGACCTCCTCACGTCTCCCCTTTATATACATAGTAGCCGTTGTAGTTTAGGCTCAGGTTTTGCTTCGATTATTCTGTTTTATACAATTTCGCCGCTTGTTCGGTTTGTGGAACCCCAACTCGAGCACTTCATTGGTAATTAGCAATATTCAGATTGCATCTACCTGTTTTTGCATGTGTTCTCAATTCGCTTGCAGGAAAAGCTTTCTTGGCGAGGTCAACAGCGTCTTGGTATGGTTGATAACCACATAGTAGTGGTGCAGTGGTTGCGAGGGTTCTCGATTTGCTTTGGTTGGAGCCTTTAGATCATCAACATTGAAACTCCACTAATCGACTTATCATATTACCATCGAAAGATCGGGCAAACGCGTATCAAGTGGTATCAGAGCCTGGGCTGCCCGTTAGGTAATCTTAGTTATCCACTTTGTTTCGTCATTTTCCATTACCTGGAGTCCAAAAAATTGCCCCAAAAAATTATTTAGATCTTAATTTTTCCGCTGTCTAAACCACTTCGTGCCTCCGCAATTTTGTTTTCAGTATTCGTGTTGTTGAGTTTGAGTCCATCGTCAGTGTCTTTTTTGCTGGTCGAGTCATCATGATCTAGTTTCTAGTGTCGAGTTTTGCTGTTTAGTCGTCTTGTATCTTGGCTTGCCCTTGTCTGCAATAGCTGAGACTGTGACTCTAGTCGAGTGGACCGTCTACTCGGGTTCGATCACTATTCATTTTGACCATCTACTTGGGTTCGATTACTAGTCGTTTTGACCATCTAGTTGGATTCAACTATCCACTCGTTTTTGCCTCCACAACCTAGTCAGAGTCTATCTATTTCTGGCTGCTCTTGGACACCCTACATGCTCATCATAACGAGCATTGTTTGACAAAGTTCGAGTATCACTCGATAGCCCAAACAGAGGTAGCCAAAGTTCAGAGAGAGAGAGAGAGTTTGTGACCCATGTACCTCATTGTTCTTAGTAATGGAAGTAGAAGAGTTTTGAGTTTGTGTCACATTCAAAAAAAAGAAAAGAAGAAAGAAAAGAAAAGCAAGCTAGAAGCAAAGAGTGCAAAAAAGAAGAAGCAAAGAGTGCAAAAAAAGAGAGAGAATTAAAAAAAAGAGAATCAGTTTGCATTGCGAATTTTGTTCCATTATGCTTGTGTCTGTTATAGTTTTCGGCTTGTTTGAGCTAGTTCTAGGAACGTGTTTGTCAAGCAACTATGACAAGTATTGTGGACTTTTATTCAGCTTTGCTAATCTGATTTTAATTATTGCTATTCCTTGCTACTAAATACTGCCTGTCCAGGCTGCACCTTCTCTCAATCAGAATGGTTTTCTCCCCTTGCAACTACCTCACTTGCACCCGATAAGGTATCACGAATTAGCCACCGGTTGTGCCAATTGCGGTGATTGGTAAGAACACTTGCAAGAGTGTGGTAAGATGCTCAAGAGTGTGTGACTCCACCTCCACCACCTAGTAGTTTTGAGGGAAGAACTCACAATGGTGTTGAGTGATCATCGACAAGCTACTACTAACGACTTCAATAAGAAGATTGTGGAGACAAAAACTACATTGCAATGACTTAATGATAATATCGTCATGCTAAATACACGCTTTGATCGAGTGGTTAATTGGCCATCAAACCGTGGGCTTATGGATCCTCATGGCACAGACCATGAGAAAGAGGAGTCCATCGTAGATGATGAAATTTTGAGGCAAGAACAAGACTCCTTTTATGCACCACAACGGGACTGAATAAACTTCAACCATCAAGGTATGAGAGGTAATAATTTTCAGCAACATAACCTACGTGTTAATGATGATCCATTTGCTAAGGTTAAGTTTAACATACCATCTTTTACAAGTGCTTATGATGCTGAAAAGTATTTAAATTGGGAGATGACGGTAGAACAAAAGTTTAATGCACATTTGATTCTTGAAGTGTATAGAGTTAGGCAAGCCACTAGTAAATTTAAAGATTTTGTAAGAATCTGGTGGAATAGAGTTTGCATCAATGGGTTAGCGCCTACTACATGGAATGCTTTAAAGGTTGCTATGCGTAACAGATTCGTTCCACCCTCTTTTAAACATGATTTGCATAAGAAATTACAGCGCTTAAACTATGGTGATAGATCCATAGAAGAATATTATCAGGAGCTACAAATTACTTTGTTGCATTGTGATATTATTGAGGATGAAGAGGCTGCAATGGCATGCTTTTATGGAGGGTTAAGGCGTGAAATTCAGGATATAGTTGATTACAAAGAATACAATAGTGTTCCTAGATTATTCCAACTTGCATGTTTGGCAGAAAAAGAATTACAGGGATGGCAACGGAGGCCAAGGAGAAATTTTGGAAGCACGACCACTTAAAAATCAACACCAGGCCAAGTCAAAATAGCCCCATATTCAGCTACACGGTCTGTTGCCCCCTTCTCGATTAGGGCGCATTCAACAGTACCTTTGACACCGTCGCACGCTCCTAAGGTAAGAAAATGCGTAAGTGTGCAGGGTCCAACCGATCAACCAGGATTGTCTACCACCGATGCAAGGGAATGTGCCATGTCATGAAGGATTTCCCAAGTCAACGAGCGTACATTGTAACAGAAGACGGTGGATATGTAAGTGCTAGTGATGTTGAGGATGAATATGCTCTTGCAGCTAACCATGAAGGTGATGAGGATGGTCGTGAGATGGATATCGACCATAAGGAAGTGTTTGATGCCACTGCCACGGAGGATTATCGGACCCTCATTGTGTAGTGAGTGTTAAGCACTAAAATAGAGCAAGCGGAATAGATGCAACGTCATAATTTGTTCTAGATGCTTCTCATAGTCAAGGATAATCGTGTTTGAGTCATTATTAATGGAGGAAGCTGCAACAACTTGGTAAGTTCAGATATGATCAAGAAGCTTGCCTTGCCAACAAGAAATCATCCTCACCCTTATCATATTCAATGGTTAAACAATAGTGGTAAGGTGAAGGTAATGCAAACAGCTAGGGTGTATTTTTCTATTGGTTCATACCATGATTGTGCTGATTTCGATGTAGTTCCTATGCAAGCATGCTCTCTTTTGCTAGGATGACCATGGAAGTTTGATATTGATGCAACACATTATGGTAGAAGTAATAAGTACACCCTTGTTCATAAAAGAAAGAAAATAATTTTTCTACCTTTAACCCCTACAGAAATTGTGAAATGTGAACAAGGGATAGCTGAAAATAAGAGAAAAGAGTTTGAGAATGAATCTAAAAATCAGCAAGTAGCGAAAAAAGTTTTTCCACCTAAAAAAGAGAAAGCAACAACTTCTAAGTCCGATAGAATTAGACTAAAAGGGTGTGTTATGCTTGCTACTAAATTTGACCTTGCTGAAATTTGTGATAATGAGCCGCCATGCTATACTTTGATATGCAAAGATGCTTTACTTATATCTAGCTTTTTATCTTCTACTGTTGCTAACATTTTGCATGAGTTTGTGGATGTATTTCCAACTGAGGTACCTCCGGGATTACCACCTATTCGAGGGATTGAACATCAAATTGATTTGATTCCAGAAGCAACTTTGCCAAACCATGCTGCATATAGGACCAACCCGGAAGAGACTAAGGAAATTTAGTGACAAGTCTAAGACCTTTTGGACTACGGGTATGTACGAGAAAGTCTTAGCCCTTGTGTTGTTCTCATTTTTTTGTTCCTAAGAAAGACAGTAGTTGGCTATGTGTGTTGATTGTCGAGCCATCAATAATTTTACTATGAGATATGATCACCCTATCCATAGGTTAGATGATATGCTTGATGAGTTGAGTGGTTCTATAATTTTCACTAAAATTGACTTGCGAAGTGGATACTACTAGATTAGAATGAAATTTGGAGACGAATGGAAGACTGCATTTAAAACTAAGTTTGGTTTGTATGAGTGGTTAGTAATGCCTTTTGGGTTAACTAATCCACCTAGTACTTTCATGCGATTGATGAACAAAGTTTTACATGCTTTCATTGGGAGATTTGTGGTGGTTTACTTTGATGACATCTTGATTTACAGCAAGTAATATGAACTACATTTTGATCACTTAAGTGCTGTTTTTAACGCCTTGAGAGATGCACGTTTGTTTGGTAACCTCGAAAAGTGCACCTTTTGAATGAATCGAGTCTCTTTTCTTGGCTATGTTGTTACTCCACAGGGAATAGAGGTGGATGAAACAAAAATCGAAACCATAAAGAGCTAGCCAACTCCTAAGATTGTTACACAAGTGAGGAGCTTTCATAGCCTTGCGGGTTTCTATTGGTGATTTGTGGGGATTTCAGCACCATTGCTGCTCCATTAAACGAGTTGACAAAGAAAGGAGTAGTTTTCAAATGGGAACAAACATTCAAGTTGTGGAAAGAGAAGCTCACCCGTGCTCCATTGCTCAACCTCTTTGATTTTGATAAGACCTTTGAACTGGAATGTGATGCTACTGCATTGGAATTGGAGGTGTGCTAATTTAGGAAGGTAAACCTGTTGCTTATTTCTGCATGAAATTAAGTGGTCCAAGTCTGAATTATTCCACTTATGATAAAGAATTATATGGTTTAGTTCGTGTGCTTGAAACTTAGCAACATTATCTATGGCCCAAAGAATTTGTTATACATTCTGATCATGAATCGCTGAAACATATTAGGAGTCAAGCTAAACTAAATAAACGACATGCTAAATGGGTAGAATTTATTGGGTCATTTCCATATGTCATAAAACATAAGAAAGGAAAGGACAATATGATAGCTGATGCGCTTTCTAGGCGTTATACCTTGTTATCTCAACTGGATCATAAGATTTTTGGTTTAGAGACCATTAAATAACTATATGCTGCTGATTTGGATTTTAAAGAAGTTCTTGAACATTGTAAAGAAGGGAAAAATGGAATAAACATGTGCTGAATGGCGGATGGCTCTATCGTGCTAACAAGATATGCATTCTAGCTAGCTCGTTCATCTTTTGTTGTTGCAGGAGGCGTATGGAGAAGGATTGATGGCACATTTTGGAGTAAAGAAGACTGAAGATGTGCTGGCCACTCATTTCTTTTGGCCAAAGATGAGACGTGATGTCGAGTGCTACGTGTCACATTGCACCTCTTGCAATAAAGCTAAGTCTCACTTAAATCCACATGGTCTTTACATGTCTGTTCCTGTTTCTAGTGCATCTTGGGAGGATATTTCTATGGATTTTGTTTTAAGATTACCTAGGACAAAGAGGGGGAGGGATAACATATTTGTAATTATGGATCATTTTTGTAAAATGGCACATTTTATACCTTACTATAAGAGCGATGATGCTACAAACATAGCTGATTTATTTTTCAGGAAAATCGTTCGACTACATGGAGTGCCTAATATTATCATCTCGAATCATGACACAAAGTTTTTGAGTCACTTTTGGAGTTCACTTTGCAATAAAATGGGGATGCAGCTATTGTTTTCTACTACATGTCATCCCCAAACCGATGGTCAAACAGAGGTTGTCAACCGTACATTATCGACCATATTACGGGTAGGTCTAAAGAAGAATTTGAGGATGTGGAACAAGTGTTTACCACATATTAATTTGCTTCCAATAGGTCGGTACACTCCACCACCAAGGTAAGTCCATTTTAGATACTAGATGGATTTAATCCCCGTGCTCCTATTGATTTACATCCTTTGCCTACTTTTGAAAGACTTAATTTAGATGCTAAGAAATGTGTTGAATTTATTCTTAGGTTGCATGAAACCACTAAAAATAATATAGAGAGTATGACTAAAAAGTATAGGATTGCAGCAAGTAAAGGTAGGAAGGAAATTTTTTTTGAACCGGGTGATTTAGTTTGGTTGCATTTGAGGAAGGATAAGTTTCCAGAACTAAGAAAGTCAAAATTGATGTCTAGAGCTAATAGACCATTTAAGATAATTGAGAAAATCAATGACAATACATAAAAATTTGACCTACCTTTACATTTTGAGGTTCGTCCCACATTTAACATTTCAAATCTGGAGCCCTACTTAGGAGAAAAAGAAGAGCTTGAGTCGAGGACGACTCCAATTCAAGAGGGGGAGGATTATGAGCCGTGGCTCCTTTAGATACGATCAATACCACCAATAATCCTCAAATCATACAAGGTTCAATTACAAGAGCACATGCACGACAATTAGACCACTAGGTGAACTCGTTTCTTGCTCTTCATGCTTCTTTGGATGGATTCCTACTAAATTCTTGTGATGTTTTATTGCTTAGGAATGTGGGAGAAGAACCACAACCTTACCCAGATGTCACCCCTTGAAGGACAAGTCTACACGGACTCGAGGCTGAGCTCTAGTCGTGGTCATGGTCGAAGTCGTGGTTGCGGTCGAGTCGCAGGACATCATGTTAGTAAAACGGGCATAACTCTCTAATACGAAGTATGTTTTAGGCAATCTTGGACATTCTAAAAAGCTTACGATGAGCCCTTTCCAATGGATATGTGTTCGACCAAATATTCCTTATAGTTTAATTATAATCAAAGAAATAATGTACTTTGCCACCATTTTGGACCTAGTTAGGTCTTGTAATCGTGTGGAGTCCAGGTTGTGCACACCTCTTTTCATTATTGCACAATCCTAGGTCAACCTCCTCACGTCCCCCCTATATATACATAGTAGTCGACATAGTTTAGGCTTGGGTTTTGGTTAGATTATTCTGTTTTATACAGTTTTGCCGCTTGTTCGGTTTGTGGAACTCCAACTCAAGTACTTCATTGGTAATTAGCAATATTCAGATTGCATCCAACTGTTCTTGCTTGTGTTCTCAATTCGCTTCTAGGAAAAGCCTTCTTGGCGAAGGTCAACTGCGTCTTAGCACGGTTGATAACCACGGAGTAGTAGTGTAGTGGTTGTGAGGGTTCTCGATCTATTCTGCTTGGAGCCATTGGATCATCAATGTCGAAACTCCACCAATAGACTTATCGTATTACCTTCGAAAGATCGGGTAAATGCGTATCACCATCGCAGTAGTCAAGGGACCCCACTACCCCCACCACCGGAGACTGACCTAGTGGTGGTGATGGCCAACCAAACCCGCCTACTAGAGGCCATAGCACATGGACGAAACAACAACCGAGGTTATGGAGAGTTTATGAGGATCAAACCTCCAACCTTTGATAGTACTGATGACCCCTTAAAAGCTGCTGACTGGCTTAAGGTCATCAATTGTGAGGGCCAAGATGGGGTGAATCTTGTTGCCCATCAACACGCTGAATTAGCCGCAGAATGGTGGGAGAATTACTATGAGGCATAAATAGATGCTGATGCCATCACTTGGGAGGAATTCTGTGAAGAGTTTTGGAAGTACCATGTGCCGAAAGTGACCATAAAACTGAAGGCTGACGAATTTTGTAGCCTAAAGCAAGGATCAATGATAGTAAACTAGTATATCTAGAAGTTCATCCGTCTTTCCCGCTATGCCTCGAAAGACATACCAACAGACAAGATGAAATATGATCATTTCAAGAAAGGACTGCAGCGTAGCTTTTATGCCCAGCTTGTGCCTGTCATCTACCCTGCCATCAACACTCTGATGAACAGGACCATCCTTCTAGAAGAGGCCCGTGCACCCATAGAGGCAGAAAGGAAGAGAAAGTTCTCTGACCAAAGGAAACATGATAGTAGACCCCGAGGGAACTGCTAAAGCCAGCAACAAAAACTCCAATATCGGCAATAGTAGAATATGCAATACCAGACTCCGGGGTTCACATCCCGCATATCAGCGTCAGCTCCCCGTAGTTCCAATGCAGGTCAATCCCAGCGGAGTAGCACCCATTATCTAGTAGTTATGCAGAGGATATGCTACATCTACCATAAACCAGGTCACTACATGAAGGACTGCCCCAATACCAACAGGAACAATGCTTTAGCCCATTCAGCCCCTAGGGCTCCAATAGCAGGAGTAGGATGAGGAGGGAATCATGCAGCTGGATAGTCATGGAACTATGGATGAGGCCGTGTCAACCACATCGATGCGCAGGAAGGACATGAAGCACTGGAAGTCATACTCGGTGAGTTTCCTGTGAACTCAACCCTTGCAATAGTCTTATTTGATTCTGGAGTGTCGCATTCATTTGTTTCTTCAAAGTTTGCTGCACTTCATAAGTTGTCAATTGTGGTTCTTAAGAATCCCAAGCTGATTCAATCCCCTGCAAGAAGTATCTTGTGTTGTCTAGGATGTCCCTGGGTTAAACTCTGTTTAAGTGGGGTAGAGTTCCTAGAAAATCTAGTTATTCTAAATTCAAATGGAATAGATATCATACTGGGAATGGATTGGTTAACCAAGCATGAAGGCAATATAGATTAAGCTAGTAGAAGAGTTACCATGGTCAATCATAGAAGAATCAAAGTAGAGTTTGAGCCTAAATGACCCAAATCTGGCCCAATGATATGCAACAAAACTGTCCAGTCAATAGAGGATGTGAATACCCTGATGTATTTCCAGAGGAATTACCTGGTATGTCACCGGACTGTGACATAGAGTTCATTATTTATCTCTTACCCGGAGCAGCCCCGATTGCCAAGAGACCTTATAGGATGGAAGTCAATGAACTGGAGTTACTGAAGGAGCAGATCAGAGAATTACAGGCAAGTGGTTTCATCATACCTAGTTCTTCACCCTAGGGATCACCAATTCTGTTTGTAGAGAAGAAAGATGGGAGTCAAAGGATGTGTATTGACTACCGCTCCTTGAATGAGATGACCATCAAGAACAAGTACCCACTACCTCGGATTGATGATATGTTCGATCAGTTAAGAGGAGCCAAGTACTTCTCAAAGATAGATTTGAGATCTAGATACTACCAATTAAAGATTAGGAAAAGTGACATCCACAAGTCCACCTTTGTAACAAGGTATGGATTGTATGAGTTCACAGTCATGTCATTTGGATTGACAAATGCCCCAACATACTTTATGAATCTGATGAACAAGGTGTTCATGGAAGAACTGGACTGATTTATGATAGTGTTTATTGATTATATTTTCATCTACTCAAGGAGTGACGAAGAGCACAAACAACATCTGAGGGTGGTTATGGAAATGCTAAGAGCCTACCAACTCTGCGTGAAATTCAGCAAGTGTAAGTTTTGTCTTCAAGAAGTGACATTTCTTGGATATGTCCTCAAGTCAAAGGAGTGTTGGTGGACCCTTCAAGTTGAAGTAGTGGTCGAATGGATTTAACCAGTCAATATCTCAAAAATCAGAAGCTTTCTTGGACTAGTGGGTTATTACCGCAAGTTTATTGAAGGATTTTCTAAACTAGCTAACCCAATGATCAAGCTTCTCCAAAAAGACACCAAGTTTGGATCGGATGGAGCATCTAAGAAGAGTTTCCAAGAACTCAAGAAGAGACTGACTACCGACCCAGTGTTAAAATTGTCAGATATCTAGAAGGACTTCATGGTCTATTGTGATGCCTCATGCCAAGGTTTAGGTTGTGTATTGATGCAAGAAGGCAAGGTTGTAACTTATGCACTCGGGAAACTAAAGCCACATCAAGAGAATTACTTGACTCAAGGGCTTGAAGTATATTTTCACTCAGACAAAATTGAACATGAGGCAACGAAGATGGCTAGAATTGATAATGGATTACAACCTGAATATCCAATATCACCCAGGCAAGGCTAATATTGTGGTTGACGCCCTGAGTAGGAAAATTTACTGCAATAATCTACAAGTGCAGGACTTAAGGCCAGAACTTCTTGCAGAGATGCAACATCTAAATCTGCACGTAACACAAGGACAACTTCATACTCTAGTGGTACATCCAACACTAGAGGATAAAATCTATGAGGCCTAGTCAGAAGATGAAGACATTCTAGAAGTCAAAAAGAATCTTGGATTAGACAAAGCACCTGAATTCAGAGTAGATCAGAAAGGGACTGTATGTTACAAGGATCGGTTATGTGTACCGGATAGGGAAAATCTTAGGGAGTTAATCATGGATGAAGCCCACAACTCTCCCTACTCCATTCATCCTGGACGTACCAAGATGTTCACAGATTTGAGGGTCAAATACTGGTGGATAGGAATGAAGGTTGACATAGCAGGGTTTGTCGCTCGGTGTGACACATGTTAAAGGGTCAAATCCGAGCACCAAAGACTGGTAGGATTAACGCAACCATTGCAGGTCCCAACTTGGAAATGGGATTAAATTGGTATGGATTTCATAGTTGGATTACCAAGAACTCAAAAGAGTAATGATTCCATATGGGTTACATTGGATCATCTGACTAAAGTGGCTCACTTCATACCTGTTAGGATAACCTATAGTGGATATAAGTTGGCTGACTTGTATATTGACAATATCTTGAGACTGCATAGAATCCCAAGCAGGATCACCTCCGATAGAGGCCCCAGTTCACCGCTAGATTCTAGAGGACTTTGCACACTGCTTACCACCCAGAGACTAATGGTCAGACTAAAACAGTAAACCAGGTCTTGGAAGATCTTCTAAGAGCTTGTGTGATAACCTACGGAAAAGATTGGGAGAAAATTCTATCATTTGCAGAGTTATCTTACAACAACAGTTTTTAAGCCAGTCTAAAGATGTCGCCTTTTGAGGCCTTATATGGACAGAAATGCAGAACACCTTTACTATGGTCGGAAGTAGGAGAGCGTACGCTCTTCGGACCGCGTTAATAAAAGATGCAGAAGAAATAGTTGCTAAGATCAGAGAAAATTTAGTGCAACTCAAAGTAGACAGAAGGGTTATACAGATAACCAAAGGAGCGACTTGACCTTCGAAGTCAGAGACTACGTATACGTCAAGGTATCCCCAATAAGAGGCACCCAAAAATATCAGGTTCACGTAACGGTGGCACCTAGGTATGTGGGACCATACAAGATTCTTGACAAGATTGGAGCAGTGGCATGCAGGTTGGCACTTTCGGAAGAGATGTCAGATATGCACAATGTGTTCCATGTAGCATAGCTAAAGAGATGTTTGAGGGTTCTAGAGGAATAATTCTCATTAGAAGTTATTGACCTGCAACAAGATCTTCAGTATGAGGAAAAACCCATCCGACTCTTGGATGTGACAAGTCGTCAAACCAGAAGGACAGAAGTCAGATTATGACGAGTACAGTGGAGCAATCACACTGAAGCTGAGGCTACAAGGGAACGTGAAGAGGATTTGAAGAAGGAATTTCCAAATCTCTTTGGCAAACTATCCGAATCTCAGGTTCGAGATTCCGTTTAAGTGGGGTAGGTTTGTAACATCCTGAGTTTTATGTAAATTACTTACATATTTCACTCCAAATTAAAAAAAAATATGTTTAATTAAGCTAACTAAACTCAAAAAATATGTATATGTATATGAATGTATATTTATATATATACCAATATGTATACATACATATATATATTAGTTTGACTAAGTATTCCAAAATTTCACTAAATTTATTTCCAAAATAGTCTCTACATTAGATTGATTTATATACTTGGTTTGAGGTTTTTATGGTTCTTTGTGTGGAGATTTGAAATTGAACATCTCTCAATTTCCAATCTATTCTTAGGTTCTATTCAGCTAAAATCCAATTCAAACTCAAATCCCTTGAATCAAATCATCTTAGGAAGCTCAAGATTCAAGTTCAAATCATAATTCAAATATGTTTATTTGAATTGATCTCAATCCAAAGTCAAATACAAATTCAAAACACACATCTGAATTTAACCCCATAACCAATTTTCTTTCCTCTTCTCCTATTCACCCCGGGCTCAAATTCTCTCCTTTCTCTCTTTCTCGGCCCGGTTAGCCCATCTCCCTTCCCATTCTCCCTCCCATGCGCTCGGCCCACACCATCGTGCTGCCGGCCCAGCTAGCCCGCGTTGCGCCGGCCTGCTTCCACGCACGCTCCCTCGCCGTGTGTCTAGTGGACGTCCATGTGTTAGCGATCTGACGAGCGCCCGCTTCTCTCCTCCTTCCTCCTCCAGCATAATGCTATGTCGCTTGCCATCACGGCAGCTGCCTCCTCTGGGAAATATCCCCATGCGCCCCGACCGGTCTCCTTTTCTCCCGCTCTCTCCCTTCTCTTTCGCTCTCCCTCCACCCATGCCTGAGCGCCCATGCTGCGTGACATTCGCACCTCGCTCACACGTGGACGACACAGACCGCCCATACCGTGGGGGAAATTGTGGGCATTGTACACCACCTCGCCTCGTTGCTGCCTGCTGACATCCGCCCAACATCACGTGCCCACCGTCTCTCTCCATCTCCCCTCTCCTGTCTATAAATAGCACAACCCGGTCTTTCTTTCTCTCTTTCAGCATTTTGCCTCACCACCGTGCTGCCATCTTCACCATTGTCACCACAGTGAACTCATCATCGATGTCCTACCTCCACAAGCTACCGCGGAGCACCTAGGAGCCACCGCTGTCCCTGTGCCACCGTTTGTACGCCGAGAGCCCGACTGGAGTCGCTCGCGCATGAAGTCATGCCAACACCGTCGCCGTTGAAGTTTCTCGCTGCTGGCTGCTTTCCTGTTGCTTTGACCCAGACGCTGGTGAGCCTCCCAGTTCCCCCTCACGTCCACATAGGTAGCATGTCACCGCCTTGAGCTCTCTGTTAGCGTGTAGCCACACATCGCCGTACTTTTTGCCTTCCGCCGCCATGTAGTGGTCGCCGCTGGTGTGCTGGTGCTATGTTTGTGAGGCCAGCCATTGTGTTGGCACCTCCCTATGCAGGGGAGGTGTTGTCCAATTTTGCTCATGCCACTGCCCCCTTTTCAGCAGCCATCTGGTATCGCTTTCACCATCAGCCTCCATCGATGAGCCCTACATCGAGTCTGCCTTGTCGCGTAGAACCCCAGTTGGAAACCAACTTTGGCGAGCTCTCTGCCATCGTTCCTCCTCAATTCCTCGCCATCGCCTGCTGATCCCCCTTCATCGTCACACAGTCGCACACGCACGCATAGCCAGGCCGCTATTCGCGCACCATGTGGCCTGGCCATGCTAGTGTAGCCCAGCCATGAGTGGACCCGCCTATTAAGATGGCCCAGCATCCCAGTGGCCATGCCCCATGGGCCGACCTAGCTTTAAAGCCCACTACCAAGGCATGCTAGACCACCAGCCCAATCCTGAGCGGGCTGGAATTGTGCAGTCCAGTACTATGTAGCCCAAAGCCCGGCCTGGATGATCAAGTCCTAGACTAGGCCCATCTAAGGCCAATTCAGCCCAAACTACTACTATTCATGTGGGTTCCACCAAATCACGTTCATGTGGACCCAGGCTACTGTTCAGTGCATCCCATTTGTGGGCCTCATCGATGAATAATATATTTTTGTAATTTCTCAATTTAATTTTAGATTAGATCTTCCAGAAGCGATAACTTCTCCGTTCTGGATCCGATTTTGGTGATTCCTTGGCTAAAATTCATCTAAGTTCTTGATTTACCCATCTATCATAGTGTGATATCCATTAGGGCTCATTTGGCTTTCCATTTGGTGTTAAATTTGGTTCTTCTCTAGCATAGCTTATTACTGATCGTAGTCACAATTACAGAACCACTAGAATTCTGTGAGTGCTGCTCAGGAAGTGTCAGGAGCGAGAAAGATCTTGACTACAACCAAGACTTTGAAGAAAACCTCACAGAAGGCATGTCCTATCTTGTTCATTATATTGAACCTATGTTTTCAATTAATCTACATGATCAACTTAAAACTGGAGTTATATCACATGTGCTATGTATTGCGCTTTTACAAACTGCTTGTAGTAGTTAATCCTATCAACACTTGTCATGCCATAAATGTTATCATCCAAAATACATATCACCATAGGATTACCTGTTGTTCTATATTTATGATAGACGACGTCTTGATATCTAGCATGCTTAGGATTGAATACGTCTCTTCGGAGACGTCGCTTTTAAAAACACCTCCCCTCAGAGATGAGATTTACTGTTATCAATGATAACTCATATACCATGAATCCTTGATGGTTGTGAATTCCGTGATTGAAATCCTTGATATCATGTGGGATATGGGTGGTGATGTGTAAAAATGGGTGAAAACTATTTGGCGAGGGCATGTGGAGTAGTACTCTGGATGAGGGTGCTCTCGGGGGCTTGAGTTACCTATGTGGTATTCATTACCAGAAGATACCTACCCTGGCCATTTAAGGACCGAGTCACTGCGCCGTCATGCTTATCTACCCGATGCAACCATGCGTCTTGAATGGGAAGAACTTGACTTCTCGTTCACCAGACTGAGTTGGGCATCATATTAGGAGGTTGAGAGCAGTGAGTAGTCAAGTGACTATGTGGCCCTCTGTTTGAGCATGCAAAGACTGGCAAATGCTTAAAAAGAGAACCTGATGTTCAATAAAATACCACTAGTACTTGAGGGTAAATCTCTTAGAAAAGCCCGACATGAAAGGTTATTGTAATGTCTTGCTATGATTTGCTCCTCCAGTTGCAACAGTTGAAGGCTGAGCATATCGTGTGGGTAAAGCTGTATAACCTCTGTAGAGTGCAAACCTATTCGAATAGCCATGTCCATGGTGATGGACATGCGACAACAGTAACCATTTTGACTAGACTCTTGGTGCGTGTGTCTTGATGAGTGAGTATGTGGACTAGATATCCATGTGATGAGGTTCCTAGCTCAATCCGTCAAAAGTTGTGTGGTACTAGAGATACACTAGAGGTAATGACAGGGACTGCGGAGTGAGGTGTAGCCCTCCCAGGACCAAAAAATCCCTAGATATAGCTTATTACCTGGTTTTGAAATGTTTAAACTATTTTTAAGTCAATCCTAGATGATACAATTAGATACCTGCATAAACTGCTTTATGCTTAAAACTACCGTAAAGCCTTGAATTACCCCTTTATGCATCTATCAACACCTTTAAGTAGTATAGTGCTTGCTGAGTACCTTCCATACTCACCCTTGTTGTCATTCAAATGTGGAAGCCAATACCGACTTCACTAGAGGTGAAGGCGAGGATAAAGAGTAGTCCTAGAAGTCACATTTGCACCCTAGCTGCTTGTGGCTTGGGTCTCTACTCTCCGCTATGTTTTAGGCCATTCGGCCAGGTTTGTAATGAATACACTATGGTTTGTAACCTTTTCTACTCTGTAACCTTAATAATTATGTATGAAGTTTGACTGTGATACTATAACTATTATACTGTTCGTATCAGCTATTTAATCCAGAGACTGATACTGGAAGCACAGGAGAACCCGGGAATGGGGTCTTACAAGTTTGCTGATGTAACACCCTACTTTTCATGATTTTACAACTTTATAAAATTTTCCAACTTTAGTGAATAGCTTCACTAGTAGAGCAGTTTAAAACCTATTTTCATAAACAACCAAGCAACCTAGGTTATTATTTCTTGTGCATTGCATGCTGAATTTTGCTAGGAGCCATTTAAATGCATTAGAGTTCTTTAGCATTTTCTTCTCTTTGGTGTTTTGGAGTGAAAATGGTTTTGAAATGTTTTTAGAAAATTCAATAGTGGGTAGGTTAAGGATCTTAATGGTTAGAATTCAAAATCTTGAATTCATCATCTATTTCATCCTTGATCATATCTAATCCTTCTCTAGTTCAATTCAAATCCTATCCAATCTAAATTCAAATTCAACCCTATTCAAATTTCTATATAAAAGTTTCTTTTCTAAAACCCTAGATATGCCTTGGGCCCAAATCCTACCAAAGCCCAAGCTCTTGACCGGCACACAAGTCTTCTAGAAGTCCAAACAAAAGGATCCACAAAATATGTAAATATTCATGGAGTCCTAGATAGCCTCATGATCCCATGAAGTTTTGGAGTTTAAGACAGCCTCTAATGGAAATCTTGACAATACCGAAGTTGTAGTTATTGTCGAGAGCTTCAATTTGCACCTATTTAAGTCCCCTTTTAGATAATAGAGCTAGGAATTATGGTCCCCGAAATCAGTGCTGCACAGATAAGTCTGAGTTCAAACTGTTTATCTTGTGACGCATTTTTGGAAATCAAGTTGCGTTTCCAAATGTTCCAATGAAACCTTTTCCTATATAAAGATAACTCTGGTAAACTAGCCTTTCCTTTTCAGCCTAATCCATCTTACGAAAGTTGTTATCGTTCATTCTAACTGCAACTTAGGCATTCTTGCATCTAAATTTCTTCTATAAAATCATACCCATCCAACCATAGTGTTTTTAAAGTGTTTTGATTATGTTTAGTATGTTGTTCTTAGTGTTTTCCTTTGTGTTGTTTGTCGATACTTTTCGCGATTAGTCAATGTTCTAGAGGAGCTAGAAGGACTTCAACACCAATACTTCTTTGAAGACCCAACTGAGTCGAGGGAAGGCAAGTTGTGTTCTTGAACAAACTTATCCTAATTTTTAAATATTTGTTTTATAAACATACATGCTAATAATGTGTTGGGAATCCCAAGAGTTAGGATTTATCCTAGTTTTCTATTATCATCCTTGTTGCCTTACTATGGTTTTGGGTTATGAAAGGGTAGGTGATGCTTAGCCTTGCTTTTGGGATGGTGATCATGGTAACTACTCTACAAAATTGATAATGGTCATATCCAACAATGAAAAAATATGATGAAATAATTTTTGTAGCAACATGGCATAGGGATTTGACTAAGTGGTATGATGAGGATGGTGTGTGATGGGAAAATGATAGTCTTGCTCAAATCTAAAGACCGGTTCATGGGGTGACCTTTCTGTTTTTACAGTACAACCACAAGCCTAGTATGGGATGGTCCTGACCAAGTAATTTTCTTTACTCACAGCATAGCGTAGACCAAGCATAAGAGTGATGAATGGATGAAATGTCTTGGGATCCGAAAGGCACAAGAGGGGGTTTCCATTGTTGAGGTGGAATCACACGACAGTGAAACCGTAGTGGGTAGACATATGCTAAGAGGGGCATTTTAAAGGCTTTGCAGTGATCTCCTGACCACACACCTCGGAGTGTGCAAGTGTCCATCTAAAACGGACAAAATGGAGACTTAGTCACTTGCAGGTGATGAAATCACGTCTTTTGGGTAAAGTAAAACCTCTGCAGAGTTAAAACTGAATATTCAGCCGTGCTCACGGTCACGAGCGGCACGAAAAACCTACCATGATTATAACTTGATGGTTTGGTCAGTGTGGTCAACTATGGTGGTGGGGACATAGTTGAGGTGTGAGTCAGTCACGATAGTGGGAATAGTGGTTGAGGTGGTTAGTAGTTCAACATTGGCAGTGGGAGCCATGGTTGAGGTGTTGGTGTTCAACCTTGGTGGTTAGAACCTTGCTTGAAGTGGTCAATTAGTTAAGTCAAGATGGGTGTAATCTTGAGGTGCTTGGTTGTTTACAATCATATACTTAATTACTACTTCTTTTCAAATGTTTTTACTTAAATGTTGTTTTATGCAAAAGAGCCAACCACCCTTACCTTGTTAAGGCCTTTATATGCATAATATTTCCTTCACAACTTGTTGAGTACGACATGTGCTCACACTTACTATAACCAAACACTCTGTTGGGAAAGAATTTGAAGACCTCATGAAAGATGCATTCTAGTGAGGTGTTCTCTGTCGATTGCCTATGGAGTTATCGTTGAACATGTTGAACTATCAGGACACGGTTGTGACGTTCTAGGCGCGTGTCTCCCGGTCGGTTGCCTATGGTGTTGTTGGCATCAATGTTTCTGTTCCGTTGTACATATCTACATAGAAGACAATATATGTCAATTGCTGTAAGAGTTCAACATTTATTTCTTTAAATTATTAATTTTTTTACTTCACCTTTGACATATTTATGTGTGTTAAACATCCTAGGCACATATAAGCCTCATCTGGTTTTCTCCGTTAAAATCGGGTGTGACAGTTGGGCTAAATATTTGTAGTTCATGTGTGTCTCTTTGCATCTACACTTCAAGATGCCTAATCAAACGACAGAGATGGCATCTTTTTCACACAATTACCAACTAAAATTTACATAAGCTAGAGTTTCAGTCAACTAATCATCAAATTACGAAATTGGCAGTACCCAAATTGCAAACGCTGGCTATAGAACAATTACAAATCAAAGCATACTAAGTCGATGTGCTCACCTCCATCCCACAACGTATCATCCAGCCTGCAGAATTGGAACAAACATTATTATCACCAAAACCCCAAGAAAAAAATTGCAAACTTATTAGATCCTAAGCACCCAAACTAAACAAGAGGGGGATTGCAACCTTATTACCTAAAGATGATGGCATTCTAGAGCATGATGTTCTTGTTGTGCGACATGCCACTGATGCCGGCAAGCAGGTCCTACTGCAGCCGCTTGAATTCCCGCATTAGCCACTTCCTCACTGGCGTCGACATCTCAGCCCGCCGCCACTTCCCAAACCATGGTTCTAACTTCGATCTCTCTCGCTCCCAGCACGCATGTGCGAGCTAAGCACGCCTCCTCTCGCTGGAAAGAGAGCCGAGAGAGGGGAAGCTTCGGAGCGAGAGGCAAGGCAGGTGTGAAAAGGAGTCCATTTTAACATGATGCAGAGGAGCAAGCGATGAAAGAAGCGCCTGCTACTGAGTAGTTCATAATGCTTGGTGACATTCCCTCGAGCGGATCTACACCAGCCTGTAGCATGGTAGGTTCGGCCACCACCTCAGCGAGCCATGCATGGAGTGTAGCAGCGTCATCGCTCATGACAACGGCATATGCGAGGAGGCAAGGCTCAGTGTCCATCTAGGCAATACAGCGGCTATCTCCACCCCATTATGTCTATCGTACTACCGCCTTGCCCATGCCACCCTCCTCTTGTGCCTCTTCCCTCGTTCCTTGAGATTGTGAGGGCAGTGCCGGCTCATCTCTTTTTCTCTCTCGGCCACATACATCTAGATGAGCAACACCTCCCTTTGGATCAAGCGATTCTGGCATGACCAGATCGAGTGGATTGAGCGAAGGAGGGTAGGAGGGTGTCGGCATGGCAGGCGGTGAGGCGGAGGCATGCACGCGGGCGAGGACATGGCCAAGGGAGGTTGCGTAGGGAAGAAGAAAGGAGGAGGCAGCCGTGGTGGACAGGGGAGGCGGCGGAGGGAGGAAGGGCACGGGCGCTGGCACGGCTGTGAGAGAAGAGAGCTACGGTTCAATCGGGGAGAGACGGGGCAATGGTGAGAGACAAGGTAGTAGTGCAAGGACCGGTTGAGGTCAGGTGCAGCAGAGTAGAGCGGTGGCAAAATTGGGAGAAGGGTGGAGGCAGAACAAAGAGGGTGTGGGAAGGCCTTAGGAACCACTTCATATTTTTTAAGTAGTAGAGTAATGTTGTCCAAATGGGCCTACTGGATCGGCCCAGCATGGGCCCATCTAGGCATGGCCCGGTTATGGCCCAGCCCGATAGGCCTGGTTAGTGTGACAGGCCACGTCGTGCCAGCCCGCATGCCGCGCACTCAGCCCACAATATGACCCGTTAGCCATCGTAATGTGCCGGGCCAGCCCTGCACGATTATGACCCAGTGGCACGGCGAGGCCCGCCGACACAGTGCGGCCCAGAGACACGGTGCGGCACTGTTGGCCCAGGTATGGTGGAGGGGTCACAGGTGGAGGCAGAAGGCCAGGCACGGGCACGGTGGAGGGGTCACGGGTGGAGCCAAGCCTTGGCACGGGGTAGTGCCGCAGTGGGGCATAGAGGAGATCCAAAAATAGAAAAATAATAGCTATAAAATTCTAAAAATATATATTAAAAATAGATAAAAATGAATTTTATTGATTGGTTGCGTCGTTAAAAACCTTTCTATTACAAGGAAAAAAGAGTACAACCTATGCTCTGAAAATTACATGGTTTCATTAGAAACCCCAAAATTTTCTTGCAATATTTAACATGCCTCCTCAAGTGCCCCATTCCATGTGTAGACCTAGCGCCTATTTCATTGCTGTATATATTACACTGAGCAAATATTATATGTTCCCTGTTAATTTCTCTAAAGATATTTCCAAAATGTTGTCACACAAATGACCATACACGCGAGTTCTCGCGTCTTGATTCATGAATGAAAATATGTTTTGATTTGTTGAAGTGGGCTAGTGCCTTTGGCTAAAAAGTAGAAAAAGCGAGATGGGTGGCGGATGTGATCACTAGAACTTTGGAAGTTTAGGTATTAGGATGGTGGCTATTTATAGACTAAGACTAGAGGTGAGTGGTGATGGGCCGCTTTAAAAAAATAAAAGAAATTGGAAATAATATGGAGAGAGCCAGAGAGGTGAGTCCGTGAGTGGTTGCGGGTCACTTTCAAAAAAATAAAGAAATGAAAAATAATAGGGACACATAATTAATTTTAAGAATAAGCTTTATTGATAGGTTGCCTCATTAAAAACCTTTCCAGAAAAGGAAAAAAGAGTACAACCTTGCTCAGAAAATCACAAATTACATGTTCTCATCAACATCTAGATACAAATTTTTTAATGAATCTTCAAGCTCAGTGTTCTCTGTAGTGTGTTGCATTCATGTTTCAACTTGTTCCTAGTCTTTTACTATGGCGAGTATTTCCACCATCTTACTCGTGGGATTTGTTCTTCTCTCTTCGATTATCTTTCCAGTAAGACTGAAGACAGCCTACGAAGAAACTGTAGATATGGAGATCGTTAACAAATCTCGTGGTAACAGTGAAAGCATTGGATAATTCGTCTTGTGCTCATACCACCATTGTAGTATTTTGAAAGTTTCTTGTTATGGCTGATAACGTCACTGTCGATGAAGGTTGTCAACTCCCCTCCAGATGTTGGAATTTTGGCTCTTGATCATGATGAAGAGTCTAAACTTCTTGATAAAGAACCTCCTCCAAATATTTTCCGTATGTTGTCGTCTTCTTACTTGTTGTCAGTGCTAGTGGAGGTCTTCTTACTTGTTGTCGGTGCTAGCTCTACCTGCCCCTATGTCCGAGGTCAAAGCAACTAAAAATGTACATGTTTGTAAAATTTCTTTAAGCTTGCTACAACTCGCATTGTAGTATTTTACCATATCCCTAGTAGTTGTCTATCTAGAAACATGCGTGAACCTATGCTTATAAGCTTGGTTAATGTAATCATCAAATGCACAGACTCATTGATGTTTAGTGGTAGATCCGCTCTTGCAATGAAGTGGCATAGCTCTTTTCGAGCATTAGCGGAGTCATACTCCCAATGACGAATAGAGCTATTGGGGTTGTACTGCAGCACCATCTGCTTCATGGCTACTCCACTCTTTCGCTTGCAAGTTGTGATGTGCCTCTTCAAGTATCATGTTCCACCTGAAGACTTTACAGATAATTCATATTTAAAAATATAACATTTAGAATACCTAACACTTACCCCGTCTTTCTCTCTGTAGATCTTTTCGAAGTATTACCAAACATCGGAAGTAGTGGCTCTTAATCTTTTGGACCCGGTGCTTGCTAACGTATGTACACTTGTAGAGCCTGATGATGGAGATGTTGTTGCATGTGAACCAACTAGAAGTTCACCGTCGGGTCCTTCTTCATTTGCAGCACTGGTATCAAAGTTGTCATAGTCCCCTGAGAATCCTTGAAGAAAAAAAAAATCATAATCGATAGATGTATCATCCTGATCACCAGCGTCAATAATCAATATCGAATAGCACTACAAATAATTCAAATATTCAGAGTTAGAAATAATCAAATAATAAAAAAAGATTGGAATTTGGAAGAAACAACAACGAACAACGATTCAAAAAATAAACAAGATTTTCTCAAGACAGCAGGATGATGGTGTTGAAATTTCTAGGATTTTTGGCAACAATTCATCCTAATTGTGCCAAATTTCACAAATTCGCAAGAACATTGAAACAAGAATGAGAGGAGGAAACAAGAGAGAAAATGATGTTGCTGGTGTGGAATAAAATAGCAGGATGATGCTCTATTTATAGGTGAAAAATGATGATTTTTGCAAAAAAATCAAATTTTTTGCAGCTCAAACGATCACAAAATGGCTACAAAATTAAAAAAAAATCGGGTTAACGGGTTAAACGGGCTGGGCGTAGCCCATTTAGCTAGTTAACTGGCCGTGCCCCCGCGTGCCGGCCATGCCGCTCGTGCTCTGGCCGTGTCGGCCCCACACGCCCAATAGCTAGCGCCAGGCATGTCATGCTGGTCGAGCCAGCTATGCCACTGAGTGCCGCGTTGGTCATTGGCGTGCCGTGCTAGGCCGAGCCAGGCGTGCCTAGCCGGGTCGGCCATGCCACAGTGGGCTGCTATCATGCCGGGCCCCATGCCGCACGGGCCATTGGCGTGGTGGGCTAGGCCGTGCCTGTGCCAGCCTATATCAGTCGGGTCGTGCTATGCTGGCGCGGCATGCCACACACTCGGCCCAGGCATGGCCCGTCACACTGTGTCGTGCCAGTCCGACCCATCTACGCTTGGGCCATGCTATGCCTAGGACGTGCCTATAGTGACAGGCCTCAGTCCAGCCCAATAGGCACGACCCACTTGGATAGGTTTGTAGTAGAGGCACAAAAGCTTGACGATTATATGGGGTATGAATATGCAAATATTTTTCTCTTGAATGCTGCTAAACCAAGTGGATGTGTGTTTTGGTTTCTGTGTGATGAGTGATTAACAAGATTTTAGTCTTAGTTTGATGACCTTTGGGTTGCATGACCATGTCTATATGCTGCAAATATGATCATGTCTAACCAAAGGTGAAAAGGAAATGGAGTTTATGTTTCTCTGTGATTCTACAAAAATTGTACTCACTGGATGGTTGTGATCAGAGATAGTGCACACTAGAGCTTTTTCTATACAGAGGCGAAACTTGCACTATGCACCAGATGGTTTAGTGTTCAGAGGATGTGAATATCCGAGTATTTTCCAGAAAGGTATATTTTTGATGTCAGGTGGAGTTCGACCAACCAGATGGTCCGGCGATGGAGCTTAGTACACACCGGACAATTTTCTAGAGAAGTCTATTTTTAGTGTCAGAGAGAAGATGCACACCGGATAGTCCATCAATGAGCAGAGTGAACACTGGAGGGTACACCAGATCATTTATAACTTATAATAGAGGTTGCATAATGGGGTTTGATGCAGATGTACTCACAAGATAATCTGGTGATAGGCTTGGTACAAACCGGAGGAGTTTTAAGAAGGTTTTCGGCAGAGAAATCAATGCACACACCGGATGGTTCGGTGTTCAGAGTCGGGTACACACTAGAACATCCGATGTTTGAAAAATTTCATGGATTTGGTCCTTCGATAGGGATTTTGATGTTAGGCTAATTGAAGATGTTTTTAAGATTTGGAGAAACATATTTGCTTGTTTCATATTGTGCAAGTGATGGATACAATTTGACGAACGATGGTGGGATGATCAGGGCCAAGCGGGGAGTTTGGTGCCGAATGATCAAGGAGCTTGGGTGGAGTCATGGGTGATCCTAGCTGTGTACATAGAGGTCAAGTAAAGCATGAAAGGACGGATGAAGACGACGTGGTGACAAAGTCAAGCGAAGGGGATACCGATGCAAGTGACAAGGTGGCCTAAGAGATCGAGAGCGGGAGAGACTTTCCAGTAGTCAAGATCGCAATACGAAGTACACGTGTCAACATTAGGATGCTTACTTAGGGTCAAAGCAAGCAGTAGTAAGTTACGCTTTGAGAAGCGTGCGAAGCGGTTTCACGGTTTGGCTTCAAAACTGTAGAGGGATGGAGTGCATGTGGCATCATCACGAAGCAAGTGTTGAGGCGAAGCTAAGTCGTGACAGTGTCATGACCGTTCGATGGATGGAGTGAAAAATAAACCAAAATGTCATGATGGTATGTAGGAGGTCATTGTAAATAAGAGGTATTTGGGGAATAAAGAAACCTAAGGGCTAAGACACCTCCCTAGACTTATAAATAGAGGGGTAGAGATGTAGGAGAGTCATGGAGCCAGCCATTTGAGAGCCTAGTGATAGGTTTTAGAGAACATGAGATGATATGCTTAGCCTTTGTAATAAGTTAGAGCTTTTGTGAGAGAAAAAATACTTTATAATTTGTTTAAAATAGGGCTAACCTCTGTACTTAATGAAATTGATTCTCTCACATACGCTTGTATTCATCTTCTTCTAGACTCCTTCTTTTGGTTCCCTTACTTCTCTTGCAAGTTTTTTATTTTCGGTTGTGATTTTTGTTTTCCTTCTTGAGCTTCAATTTTTCGCCCTTGTGAAATTGATCTTTTTGTTTTCCTTCTTGAGCTTCAATTTTCCGCCCTTCTTTCTTGAATTGTTTTATGATTTTGTGTTAAAACTTTATTCCATGTTTTACAAAGGTTTACTGAATTTGTTTCGATCGTATAATAAATTTGAATATGTACATAAACTTGAACATTTTTGGAATCGAAATCTACACAAAATCTATACGGTTTCACGTTCGTATGGAAATTCCCAACGTGGTTCGCAAGCCGAAATCTGCGCAAAATCCGGCAAGGGTGACAAAGCTCGTTTCGCCTGGTGCCTAGAACTAGCGTAATTAGCAGGCAGAAAGAGGTCCCTATTGTTGGCGAGCCGAATCAGGTGTGGCAAGGATTTTCTGGCCAGTTGAGGCCAGGGGGTTAAGTAAAGCCAGGTTTTCTGGTCACTACTACGCACCAAGCCTTGGTTGTAACTGAATTAAGTTCGATGAAATATATCTAAAACCGGTAATTCGGATACAAAATGGTACCAGTAAATTTTTGAATGGATCATATGAAACTTCCATGACTTTTTGTCGAATATACGTTGTCAAAATCTAATGGTCGACTTAACGTCTTGTTGACTTTCAAATGTAAAAAGTTTCCCATTTAAAGGAGAGATCTAATATAACTAATCTAATTACAACTTGAGTTACATGAATTTGTGACGACACTAACTAAGGATGCGGTGCATGATAAAAACATACAGATGAAGTAAGCATATGCGAACGCGACTGCGATTTCAGTTTGTTACAGTAGTAGTGTTAGGCGGTCGCAGAATCAGATTCTGTGTCAAGCCCTGACAGCAGGAGTGTCAGGCGGTTAAGCGCTGCTGTCTTCTCCTTTGAGCAGTACTTTGGAAGTAGGAATGAAAACCGGTGGGGAAATCTAATCGTTTTCACTATTACGTTTTCTCAACAGGAAGAAAAATAAAATAGGAAAGTTAAAAACAAAAATGAACACGTGATTGTCGGCTATAGGAAAACGAACTCATCTGAACGAAAATATGTTGGTACCGTACGAAAACCGATGATTAAAATCAGAAAGACAACCTTAGAATCATAAATCCATGACTTGAAATATTGAAATCAAAATAACGGTAGCATGAAAAAGAAATTAATGAAAACCATAGTTCATAGAAAAATCAGCTATGTAATACAAACAATTACTTCCTCCGGTCATAAATACGTGTCTTTTTGGGTAAGACACGGTTTCTAATATAAAATTTTGACCACTATTTTCTATTAGAATATAGTTATAAAATCCATTGAATCTATCATATTATCAAATTAGTTTTCAACACAAAGCAACACATATGATTTTAAGGTTTTGAAACTAAATATTTTGAAATCTATTGTTAATCAACGTTTTAAAAGTTTGACTGAACATTTTTCAAAATGACTTATATTTATGACCAAAGTACTAGATAGCTTAGAACAGGATATCTGACTGCACTACCTCAGAACGAGTTATTACAGATAGATTTTAAACCCTATCATAAATAGTTATAGGTTATATCTCTGTAAAAGTACATGTGATACCAACCTTGTTATAGATAGTTAAAACTCCATTTGTAGTAGAGTTATACACAGATGGATTTTCTAAAAAAACATCTTTCTTTAGTAAGGATCACAAATAGATTTTATTAAACTCTATCTGTGAGGAGTAAGACTCACTGAAGGTTTTTGTTAAAACCATCTGTGTTAAGTCTCACAGACGGTTTTTTAAAAAACTGTCAATGTGACCATTTTCCTCTGTAAGCAGTTTTGTTCCTAGCTGCCCTCGTAATATGGCATAAACACCTCATGATGCATAAATTAAATAACATCATAGATATTATTTACATATCACACATTGGCAAATGAGACATTCATGCATGGAAGAGATATCCTAGAAGAGCTGATCATTCTACATGAGATGTTATATGAACTCCATCGAAAAAAAATGAGTAGTGTAATACTCAAAATTGACTTGGAGAAGGCCTACAACAACGTAAAATAGCCATTCTTGCAAAATCCCTTCGGATGAAAGGCTTTCTGCCAAAATGGTGCACATAGGTTAAAAGCTTCATTTCTGGGGGAGCGTAGCAGTAAAAGTCAATGAAGAAACTAGCCACTACTTCCAAACTAAAAAGGGTCTACGCCAAGGAAACCCACTCTCTCCGATTATGTTTAACACTGTCGTATATATGTTAGCAGTACTGATTGAGAGGGATAAAAATACCGACCTAGTCAAAGAGTTGTACCTCAATTGGTAGAAAGTGGCTATCAATCCTCCAATATGTCGATGACACAATCTTATTCATGGATGATGACCTAGAAATGACCAAGAGCATGAAGAATTTGATTTGTGCATTCGAGCAACTTTCAGGGTTAAAAATAACTTTCATAAAAGTGAATTGTTTTGCTTTGTGGGTGGCTCAAGGCAAGGCGATCAATATTCTAAAATATTTGGATGCGCAATGGGTGACTTACCCCTGCAATACTTAGGAATCCCAATTCACTATTGAAAACTCAGAAACTCAGACTGGAAAGGAGTTGAGGAACGAACCGAAAAAAGACTGAGTAGCTAGAAGACCAAGTACTTAACTGTGGGTGATAGATTTGTACTTCTTGACTCAATTCTTAGTAGTCTACCTGCCTATATGATGTCCTTCTTCCAAATCCCACGCAGAGTTCTAAGAAAGATTGATTATCTTCGATCAAGATTCTATTGGAAAAGTGATAGTCACAAAAAGAAGTATTGTCTGTTAAAATAGAAAGTCCTGTGTAAACCCAAAGACCTAAGTGGATTAGGGATAAAGAACCTTGATTAGGGATAAAGGAATATGTTTCTTCTTTACATGTACGCTACTGGAGCGGGCAACCAAGGAGCTTTTTACCCAGTTAGGATGACGGCCTAAACTTCTTATCGAAGCCTAAGCAAAATAATCTCAACTAAGGAGATGTATTTCCATCTTGTTAGACTTTTGCTTATTTTGTGTCTCATGTACCGGGTTGTTTTTGCTTGGAAGGTGGATACGTGCATCTTAGTTATGCAGAGGCTGGGAGTAAACTTTTATACGTTTGTATCATCTTGATGTAACGATGATAGTTAATAAATCTCCATTCTCAAAAGAAAAGATAGACAATCAATGGAAGAACTGATTAAGGGTGATAACGGATCGGGTCGGGGCCAGATAGAGCAAGAACGCACTCGACTCAAAATCCAAGATAGAAAACCTGACCCAACCCTGAAATCCTTACAGGGTGCAAAAATAACCCCGGCCCTGGACCCGGGACCTGATGGCGGACTCGAGACCTGGGGATCCAGATCTGCCTTCCTTGTGACGATGGTGCGACTCTTGCACCAGCGGTAGCCCGTGCACACTCATCTGCGTACGTCGTCCCTCACTGTGCCTCCCACACATCCTGCCAATCACCCACGCTAGTGCCCTCATGCGCTGCGACACACCCTCCCTCGCTAGCACCCTCCCTCGTTGTGTCGTCCCTTGCCACATCACCCACACACGATGTCAAGAGCCCGCGTCGGTGGCACAACGAAGCACACATGCACCACTTCTCACCACTCTAGATCAATAACTCACCGGCTCGTTGCCAAGAACACACACACGGGTCACTGATCACACATGGTTAGCATAGGGAAGCCAAATATACAGGCATGGGTGCGGCGGTGCCACCCCGACCGTGAGTGTGGGTGTAGGGGCGCTGCCCACGCCACTACAGCACCAGCCACTAAGGCTCATAGCTCACGCCGCCCACGCTGCAGCAGTAGTGCAGGGCTAGCCTTCTGCAGGAGCGGGACAAGCTTCTGTTTGGGTCGAGATTTGGCCTAGGTATTTTCGGGTTTTGGGTGGCCCTATGGGTGAAAAAACAGACTTGGATTCGAACCCGGTTCAGGTCGGGGCCACAACCCGATAGCCCAGCGAGATATTTTTTTTCACCCGAACGCAGTCCCACCTGGTCTGAAACCCGTGGGGAACTAATGTCAATAGGGAAGGAGTGAAAAAATAAGGACCAAACAAATATAAAAAAATATATTAGAAAAGAACTAAGGCATGTTTACGAGAGGACTGCTCTGCAAACATTCAAAATCTCTACTACATAAAAAGTACATAGTTGTTCCCGCACCAGGTAGGACGTCCTGCCTCTCCTCCCTCCAACTTGGGCCAAGGCCCAGCCAGCTGACCCACCCCTAAGCCCATGCGCGAACCCTAGCTCCTCATCCCCTAGCCTCCTGTCACCCCTAGACGCACACGCACACACTGCCCCCAGGCGGACATGCACACGTCGCCACTCGACGGCCTCCAGTCGCAGATCCGCTCGGCCACCCCCAGCTCGTTATCGGGAGGACGAGCTCGACGCCAACCATTGTCTTGTGTGCCTTGGCTATACCGCCAGGCCACGGTGGACCTGCTCTGCTCGTAGATCCCGTTCCAGACCGACGAAGAGCTCGTCCTCCCACCGCATAGTGTGGGGCTCATCCTCGACAACGCTAGCAACCCATCTCTGCTCTTCATTCCCTGCTCCCCTTCCCTCCCCTGTTCCGCTAGACCGCACCCATCTCTTCCATATGGGTTCAATATTGTTCCAAATGGCGGTGGCCACCTCCTCTGCTTCCACACTCACCATATCCCATAAAACCCTAAACCTTGCCTTGCCAGAACCCCAGGTGCCGCCGTCGCCTCCGTCTCCTTCCCCGTTACCTAGCCCCCATGCCTCCTCGCCGCCTCCACCGGCTACCAACGCGGCAGCGAAGGTTCATCACAATCAACGATCGGCACCACCATGCCATCATTAGACTTCGAGACCTCCATTTTTAAGAAGGAGAAGGCATCCCTCGCTGACCATGACAAGGTCTGATCTATAGCCCGTGTTGTTGCTTTCGCTGGTCCTAATTCGGAGATTGATTTGTGCGAGCTTACATTTATTTGGTGGGTTTTTGTTGGTTTGTGATGCAGTATATTGTGAGGGGTGGGAGGAATCTGTTCCGCTGCTACCGGAGGCATTCAAGGGGATCAAGTAGATCGGCATCATTGGATTGGGCTCTCAGGTTAAACTAATGAGAAACTTCCTTTCCTAACTGAATGATTTTTGTTGCCACATGAGTAGATACTGGTGAATGTATTGCATTATTGTATATAGTCATAGATGTAATTTGTTATAAGTCCATATGTTAAGCAAATGATTGTGAACTATGTTGTCTTGTTTTTAACATCTTTGTGACCGAAGGCAGCTGGTAGCTTTCTAATCTCTTTCAAACTACAGCATGGTTTCCCATGCAGAAGTATAAATCTCTCAATCTCTATAACTGGCTCTTTGTTTGTCTGGTAAGCCCCTCATTCCTTTTGCACCTACTTTCTTTAGCTCAGGAGCTATATTATTAATTATTACATAAAGTTCAGTCTTACACAAAGTTTTGCTAGAATACAAGTAAATATAAAGCACAAACAGTTTCTATTTTGTTGTAATATTATCTTCCATCCATATTTATCCAATTTTCAGATTTAATGAGATAATTTCTGATAAAGCTCTTGATGTGGATGTAAATGATGCAACCAATGTGCCTGTATTTGTGCTTTCTAATTTTGAAAAATGTTGACATCACCATTACTGAGATGGATGTCTTTGGATTTCAGAAAATTCCCTTCTAATCTTTCTAATGCAGGTGCACCCCACTCTTATTGGCAGGACGCAAGTTTTGTCAAATTGCGGCATTGCAAGTATCTTAGTAGTTTTGATAGCATTAGTCACTGGAGGGACAGATGTGTGCTTGGATTCAAAAGAGTCGACTCTTGTAACTGCTCTTATTGGTGGTATCATCGGACATTATGCTTGCTGTAATGGTGATACATGGTCTTCTTAGCTCGGCATTCTTAGCAAAGCTGAGCCACAAATTATCACAACATTCAAGGTATTCATTACATCTTTTTTCGATTGCACAAGCAAAGCTGAGCCACGAATTATCACAACATTCAAGTTATGCATTACACCTTTTTTCGATTGCACAAGCCATTGGCAAGCATATAATTTTGTTATTGCTTTCAACATTAAATACAATCAGAGGGTGCGAAAGGGTACCAATGGTGGTGTAACCATCGATGGGCTTCTCGCAGCAGTTCTATTCATTATCTTGATTCAAGTCATTGCACGCTATCGGATGAGTCAGATTAATACTCTTTTGATGTGTTATGTTATTTTGAATATATTTCACTCAATCAACTATATTATCCTAATGAAAATTTTTGGCTCCCGTTGCAAAACATGAGCATTTAACTAGCTTAGTTCCAATTTATGGATCCTTTTTCTTTTTTGGTGAGGAAGCTGAAATTGTGCGTAATCTTAAGGATTTGGATGGAAGGAAACAAGTACAGAAAATAAACTAAGAAAAAGAAGAAAGCATTATCTAAACTTAAATGAAACAAAGAAAAAATATGTTAAATTCAATTGGTTAACAAACTAACCCAATTGCAGATTCGTCCAGTGGTCAACAGGCTAATTAACAGGCTGTAAAGTAAAGGTTACGAACGGACAAACGCTGTCAGGCGGGCGACGGTAACAATCCTGCTCCACACCGCAGCGTCACCGGCCCCTGTATAAATATCGCGGCGACCAAATAATTATATGAAACCTGCTATGATCCATTTCAGGGCTAGACCCAATTGATGGTTAAAATTATTACATTTGAGTGGAAATTCACATTCTAGCCCACTTAAAACCTCTTCTCTCGGTCCTTACCATTCCTCACGAAATGGCCAGATGGCATAACGGAGAGCGCTCCATTGTCGGCTCTCCAGTCTTCCTTACGGCAACTCATCTCTCTGTTCGATTCTTCGCTACTCACTCTCCCATCTTTCACAGTGCTGGGTCTGCTCTAGCACTGCCGTAATGCTCAAGGGAGCAAGGAAGCTCCTTTGGAATCATTTATCTTCCAACCTGAAAATACCGATCAGGACATCATGACCTTTGATTTCCTAAATCTCTTATGTTACGACATGCGCGAACTTATGCATGCAATTACAATGGGTCGCTTGTTTAAAAATCTATTGCAGCGGACTGAAGTGCGGGAGGAAATGGTGCTTATATGAATGTCACATTACTTTTCTTTGTGCCAAATCATGTTTCATAACAATTTGGCATGGAATACAATGGTGGCATAAACAAGTATCAATAACTTGACAAGAAGTCAACCCGCCTCAAATGATTGAGGTGGCTATGAACCGACAGTGATAACTCCGTATTACTGCCGGCTCACTTTATTGACCGATGTAGATTGTCGGTTTAAAAACTGAGCTAGCAATATATGAAAACTTATCACTACCGAGTCATGGTATCAACCGGTATTGATACACTACTGTTGGTTGATACAATGACCCAGCAATAATAGTATAAATTATCACTGTCGGTTTATTTTTTAAAACGACTATATATGATGTATCACTGCCGGTTCATGATATGAACTGACAGTGATAACATGTCACAATATAAATGAGCCCCTCCATCACCTTTGAAAGCTCAAGCTGAGCATTCTTCCCGGTTTTGATGTTTGGAGGCAACTTTTGCAGTCAGCTATGTGCTAAGCTAGGAACGAATCTCAACACATAGTGACTTTATTGATGATAATCAAAACAATATTCATTTTAATCGTACTTGAATCGACCTACAAAAGTGACCTTCAAGGTTCAAAGAAACAACTAAAACTGCAATATATCTACTTAGTCTCTATTTCTCTTGATGACTCCATTTGCGAACCAATGAATAACCACCTTCGAATGCACCTTCTTTCATAGAATCCATAAGTCTTCTCCAACTAACTGTGTTTCGGTATAGCAAGTGTGATCACATGTAGTGCTCAACAAGTTGTGAGAAAAATATGCATATGAAGGCTTTACCAATAGCATGGCTAATGTGGCTCCTTTGCATGAAAATGACATTTACATTACAATAGTTAAAAGCGGGTAATGAATTAAGTGAACAACAATAAATAAACACTAATATAACATCAAGATTCGAACCATCTTGACTTAACCACAAAGCTGACCACCTCAACCAAGATTCTCACCAATTAGGTTGACCATTACCAACACCTCAATCATAGCTATCACCACCGTGATTGACCAAACTAACCAAACCAACAAGTTCTAATCATGTGAGGGTTTCTTGCCACTCTTGACCGTGAGCATGGCTGATTAATTAGTTTTACACTCTATAGATATTGTATACTTTACCCACAAGTCATGATAAACTCTTTTGCCTGTATCCATCAGTACCTTAGAACTACTAAGGTGTCCGCCGAGAGACCACTACAAAAACTTTACAAAGCCCCTCTCAACATGTTCATACAAGCTAAGATTTAATCACCGCATGAATTACACCTCAATAATGGAAGCCACCTCTTGTGCCATACAGATCCAGGGAATTACACCATTCAATTCCACGTACCATCAACTGATCTACACCATGCTGAAAGTAAAACAAATTAATTAGCTAGGCCTATTGCATACCAGGCTTGTGGTTGTACTATTAACTCAGAGTGATCGCTCCATGAACTGATCCTTAGATGTGATCAAGACTACCACAAAACCCAACCGTACAACATGTACCACTCTCATCCAAACCACTTGTCCAAATCCTAATTCCATGTTGCTATAAAAATTATATTATTATCTTTTATCCGCGTTTCATATTCAGTTGAGCCATATCATTATCACCATCCCAAAGCAATGCTAAGCATGATCAACCCTTCTATAACCAAAACTATAACCACAGTGACAAGGATGTTAAAAAAAACTAGGATGAACCCTAACTTGAGATTTCTGATAATATTATTAGCATGTATGTTTTTAAAACAAAACATTTTGAAAGACTAGGATCCATATGGTTAAGGACCCAACTTACCTTCCTAATACTAAGAAATTAGGAACTTTTCTAATAAACATACATGCTAATAATAGATCAAATAGGAATCAATGACTAGAAAAATAGAAACTTACCTTACTGATACTAAACACCTTCCACTAGAAAAATTAAGATTTTCTAAGAATTTTAGCGAAAGAACAGATCAAATCAGAGCTACAGTTGACAAGTTAGGGCTTTCAAAAGATTAAAATAGGACTAAAAGAATAACTACATGTGAAACTAAGCAATTAGGAATTTTCCAGAATTTTTCAATGTGATCTATGATCTTCTGGGATTTTAAAGATTTTTTTAGAATTTATTTGAATTATTTAACTAAAAAAGCATTAAACATATTTATTAACTATTTATTTATTCAATAAAACATTATTAAAATTATTATCAAACTAAAATAATTAATAAAATTATTTTTATATTGAAAACTTATTTATTGCGTCATTAACCTATTTATAACGTCAACAACAAAAACAAAAACAAAAGAAAAAGAAAAATTGACTAGGCAGGACATGTAGCATGACAAGGAAGCATATAGGCTCAGGTGGCGGATGATGGGGTACTGATATGGTTGCAAGGTGGCTGGTGGCATATCTGAGCTGACTGGATCTGAGTGTTCTACCATGCAAGCCAAGAAGATGAGTATATTGATGATAGGAAAAATGGCTCGATCTGGAGGAGAATCACAAGTCTACTGTGATGCGTGTTTTGTGTCCGTCGCTACCATTTTTGTTCGCCTGTCTCTCCCCTGTCCCCAGACGACCAAGGCCCCCTATTTATAGGGTCATGTCTAGCTTAGCGTACAAGTTATTATAATGTACGAATATCTGGGATCCGATCGAATTATTGGACCCTATCCTGGATAACTACTATCCATCCTCTCAGGGAGATAAATATCCACGTGGTAACTATCATGGTGCCTGCCCCCTGGAGTGCGGCAAGCCGGCCGCCAATTGCGTCTCGGCGTTGCACTGTCAGGGGTGTCAGGATAGCCTCCATTACGCCAAGGTATCAGAGTGGCACCCATCAGCTAGGTCTTTAATAACAGTCACTTCTTGACAGGCAAAGCACGACCAGTGCTCCCATTTTGGTAGATCTTCCCATGGACTGCTGACTCACCCTGCTGCCTTCAGGAAGGTGGCCTGATCGTCCCGAGGCGAGGGCCTCGCGAGGCATGGATCCGGGAGGTGAACGCTTCGGGAAGCAGGACTCTAGAAGCCTAGGCTTGGGGAGGTTGAGGCTTCGGGGGACTGAGACTTGGGGAGGCTGAGCCTTCGAGAGGCCGAGCCGGTTAAGCCAAGGGAAGGCTTCGCAGGTACGAAGAGGTACTGTGAAGGGACCTCATAACTTCAGAGGTTGAGCCTTTAGCTGAGGATCCGGAGATCAAAGCTCCAGAGGGACCTGGACAGTAATCTTCAACCATTATCCTCAGACTGGCTTATTTTCCCCCAACAGTAGTTTATGGTGGATGAGCTCATATGAGGATTTTTTTAGATTGTTCATATGGGTAATATATATCTAGCTGAAAGCTAGCTAGATAGATGAGTCACATATATCCTGTATATGAATTTACATTAGAAATTTTAATAGACCTATGTGCAAGGATATGAGCATATATTAATCTTAATTTATGATCAATGGATTAACAATTGGCATTAATTGTTATGTAAAATTATATTTTAATTTGGTATTATTGTTCATTTGAAATTTAGATAGATTAATTATAGCAAGTTTTGAAAACAAATATTAATTATTTTTTTGTAAATTATGAAGTGTCATTTGATGACCCTTCAACAACGTCCTCTCTATCAAGAGACTTCCCACGGTCATCACCGTTGTAGCGAAAATGATACTATTAGGTCATGATTGTGATTTTAGTGATTAGTGATAATATAGTCAATGGGACTAACATGTTTGTCAACAATATATGTTAGTAGTTCTCATGGATGCAATACATCAAGAAGCCACCATAGCCAGGTGAAAGTTTGATTGAATTCGAAAAAGTCTCAAAGAAATTATTCTCACTGGAAGGTTCAGCGCTGTAAGAATTGCACTCACCGGAGCATTATTTCCAAAGGCAGTTTCCCTCACCAGATGATCCGGTGATAAAGAGTGTACACACCGGAGCAATTCTGTTAGAAGGAGTTAGAGTGGATTGCACTCACCAGAAGGTCCGGTGATCAGAAGAATGTACATCAGCTTGGTATTTTCGGAGGAAATGGATTATAAGGCACCGGATGATCCGATGATGAGATGGATATCACACCGGAGCATTTTGTGACTTGTGTCACGGTGTAGAAGACTATAACTCACCGGATAGTCCGGTGATGAAATGATGGACACCAGAGGCTTCACCGGAGCATTTAACAGAGTGTGTAGAAAACCCAGAAAATGAGAAGTTCTACACACCAGAAGGTCTGGTGATGAAGACAATGCACTCTAGAGTATTTTGTGCAGAGAAGAAGTTTGGCACGGTTTGGGTCAAGTGTACTCATCGGATAGTCCGGTGATGGATTGAAGATTACACCAGACAATCTGGTGTTCAGAAGAACTATGAGTGGAGTTGCAATAGCTAGTTTCTGAGAATGTACTCATCGGATAGTCCGGTGATGAAATGATGCACACCAGAGGCTTCACCGGAGCATTTAACAGAGTGTGTAGAAAACCCAGAAAAGGAGAAGTTCTACATACCAGAAGGTCTGGTCATGAAGACAATGCACTCTAGAGTATTTTGTGCAGAGAAGAAGTTTGGCGCGGTCTGGCTCAAGTGTACTCATCAGATAGTCCGGTGATGGATTGAAGATTACACCGGACAATCTGATGTTCTGAACAACTCTAGGTGGAGTTCCAACGGCTAGTTTCTGAGAATGTACACGCTGGATGGTCCGATGCTTGTACCTGTGTTAACGCCTGATCATCCGGTGTTCACAGAATATGTAAGCCGTTGGGATAACGGCTAGTCCGCAGGGTTGAGGCTATAAATACCCCTCCACTCATTCATTTGAAGTAGTTGGAGTCCAGAGAAACCCTTGTACATCTAAGAAGACATCCAAGCCATATAAGTGCATAAAGTGTTTATCTAAGGCAATTAAGCACACCATTAGAAAGTGATTAGTGCTTATAGGCATAGAAAGAAGAGTTGCTAAGTGTTGCAACTTACAGTGTGGATCAAGGAGTGATCTAAGTTTGTACCTCTTGGTACGCTGGCACCTTCGAGTCTTTGTGACTCACTGGTAACTTGTTGACCTCTGACTTGGTGTGGAGCGGTGACAAGAGAATTATACGGGGACACGGAGGCCTTTGTCTTTGTGATTAAAGCTCCGAAGTGAAGACGGTGCGCAAGTGACTGGAAGAGAGGTTAGTGGTGAGACCTCACCTTGGTGACTTGGTGGCTCATCGTGCTTGAGGCCTTGTCTTGGTGACTTGGTATCTCAAGGGCCATGATCGAAAGAGACATGGCGACCTGGAGTATATCCTTTGTGGAGCTCCAATGTGGACTAGGGGTGACTTGTGTGCCACCGATACCACGGGATAAAAATTCCTCATGTCGAGTTTATCTTGTGGTGCATTTTTAAAAATCAAGATTATGTTTTCAGAATTTTCAATGCATACCAAAGTTGTAGATCTTATCGAGTACTACAATTTAAAGTCCAGAAATGTCCAATTTGGAGTCCGAACGGTGGAGATATCAACCTTGGAATAGGGAACTACGAAAAAGGAAATCATAACCGACTCGAACTCAAACCCGATTCGTGTTTGGCTTGGAATCCACCTTAACCAGCCATCCCAAGCCCTATCAATAGGAGTTGCACGCCCTCTCCTACCCCTATTCCACACCACCAAGCCCTAGACGCCGCTGCTGCCCTGTCTTTGCGCCGCCGTTTGGTGGAGCCGCCGCACGTGATGTGCTACGTCGTCGTCTCCGCGAATTCTCCTTCCTCGACCATCAAAGCAAGGTGAGAACCACTTCTTATCCTCCCTTAGTACTATTTTACCATAATACTAAGTCCCTAGCCAAGCCCTAGTCCCCGCCAAAGCCCAATCTACATAGCCACGGTCATCGTCGTCGCTGATAGCTGCGCTGTAGCTGATTGGCATCGATGTTCCTGGCTGACTAGAGATCAAATCACCAAGCCCTTTCACCGTGCATGTCCCATGATGTTCCCCATGCCCTCACCATCCAGATCGGCTAGTACAGTAGCCAAACGACCTGAATATAGGTCAACATACCGCTGTCCAATTTCTGGATGCATTTTGCACGCGTACCAGATTTGCATTTGCATTCCCTGTCAATCCAAAAGCCGTACAGATCCACCAACTATGTCACGACGTCTCCCATCGAGTCTTCTACGTGACTCTAGGAGCCCATCCCTGTTTGTGCAGCGAAACGACCGGAACACGATTGCCAACCACAGCATGTCACAACCGTCACCCATCTCATCTCCGCTGATCGTTCTTCCTCTCAGTGGATGATCTACCAAAACCCATGCCGTAGCATTGTGTTCCCAGGGAATATGAAAGTCTTTCTTCAGACGGTTTCTTAAATTTCATAGCCAATCTCCTGGAATGCTAGCATCTTCGTTGCTGTGTCTGTTCGCAGTTACCACCAAACCTGGCAGCAGTCATCACTGTTTTGCCACTACCTCGGATGACCCCTTCCAAAACCAACCATACCGCAGAGTTAGTATTTCCGCGTTCTACGCTATGCTTCCCTTGTTTCGCTGAAACACCACAGAAGTCCAACATCGATGTCAATGGCCGCATGCCTGATCACCATCTCCGATGAAACCCGAACCACCACCACTACACAGACTTACTGATAGTATCCTTAACCTAGAAGGGTAATCTCGGCCATTTGATGATGGGTGGTCGAGACTAGACCTCAGCGTACTTCTTCTTTAATCCAAGTTGATGCATGCATAACATGCCAAGTCAGCACCACATCATCTGCATATTCACTCCTGCATATTCACTCATGCATATTTTGGTGCCTTCTCGGATCCCAAATTATGAAGTCTCTCCCAAAGCTTGGCGGGGATCCATCCGGCGCGGCGTTCGTCGGAGTCGTAGATGCGGCTCCATCGCTGAACTCGGGGTGGCTATTGTCTTGCGAAGGCCATGGCACGAGTCGGGGTCAAAGGTTGAGCAGGAAGGCGGTCGTTAGTACTCTTACGCGCAGTTTTATGGGTCCAGGCCATCTACAACATTTTTTAAAAAATAAGGAGAGTCAGCAGCATAGTTTTAAATAGGATTAGCAAGGAAAGTACAAAAAAAGACAATTGACAGGGGGAAACGCCAGCCTAGCAGTCTTCATCTTCATCAACGAAGAAATCTAGATCTCCTTCAATGTCTGAGCAGCGCTTGGTGGACATTTGGGTAAAAACAACAAGTGTGAGTACAACTTGTACTCTGCAAGTGTGGGAAGATAAAATGCCATGCAAGCTTAAACAAGGAACAAGCTGTAATAGTTAAAGTTTTGCATAAAAGCCAACTATACTAATGAAGAATTATGAAAGCATCCTACTTGTGTAGGTGAATCTACAGTAGACCTCCCACTCCTAGAAACATCTCCACATGTTTCCCAACCACCTAAATCCCACATCAGGCTCCCAAAAGACCAAACCAACCCAAACCCATTCGGCTAATCATGTGAGGATTCAAGTCTCTCATAACCGCGAGCACGACAGTTATAACAGTTTTTTACACTCTGCAGAGGTTGTCTAGCTTTCCCCACAAGCCGTGATTTTCCTTGTTGCCGTGTCCGCGAAACACTTAACACAAGCCAATGGTGTGTTGCCCGAAAAGTCACTACGAAGCCGTTACAAAGTTTCATCCAGCATGTGCATGCCCGCTAGGTTTCACTGCTGTCAAAGTGGCATTCACACCACCCAAAAGCCCCCTTTTGCGCCTTGTAGCTCCAGGAAATTTTCACCCTTCCCTTCCACTACACATCTCATACCACTAACCAAATGGTTCTGGCCTTTGCCATCCCCACACAACCACTCTTCTGTTTGGCACGCACAAAACTGGAATCCACTAATTAATAGGCTAGGTCTGTCCCATACAAGGTCTCGTGGTTGGTAAGATATATCTTGGGTTGTCGCTCCACAAACCGGTCCTTATTTAGGTCACTTGAGTAAACACTAACCCAACATCATAACTTCATCATCATTATCCCAACTTTGCTGAAGGCCTAAGGTTCCATGTTGCTAATGCCATCATTAATATTCCCAACTCATAGTTGCATTAATTTGTTAATCATGTTTAACCCTTAACTCTTCCATCCCCTTGTGCAAAGCTAAGCATGACTACCCATCATATCCTCTACTAACACTTGGCGACAAGGAATTATACGGAACAGGATACTATAAGTACATAGGATTCAGGATTAACAGCATGCATGTTTGAAATAAAAGAGCGAATTTTAAACAAAAGTGGGATCAAAATGTTCAAGGACACTTGCCTCTCCCAACTTGCTGCTTAGACTCTTCAAAAAGTTGGTCCTGAAGATTCTCAAACTGCTCTTCGTCTGCTCTCGAAACACACCAAAAAACATACAACAAAACCAACTAAGTACAGTACACCAAACAATAGCTAACATCTATGAAAAAGGTACTATAAGATAGTACACGTCGCTACAAACACGTAAGCGCGAAAACCATCTAAATCAGAGCTAAAACGAGAAAGTTAAGCTACAAACAAGATTAGGGTTAAATCTGAAAATAAAAAGGGCTTAGTTTAAATAAACACAGAGAGGTTAGGGGCCTTATTGCAAAAATTGAGGGACCTATTTGTAATTAAGAAAAGGTTTAGGGGCTAAACTGCATAACTATAGGGGTTTTTATTTAAATACATGAAAGTCTAGGGGCTTATTTGCAAAATTGCCATTATTCCCGAATTAAAACAAATAGAAATTATGATTGGATAAGGTGTGCTGACATGGCACTACCACGTGGGCTAAATCGATGAGGTGGCCGGCTTATGCAAGCGATGACGTGGCCTGACTCACTGACTAGGACTAAGTGGCCACGTGGCAGCATGCGATTGGATGCCAAAAGGGTATGCGAAGCTTTTAATCATGGCCATCCAAATCAGATCTAACGGTTGATGGCGAGGGGGGCTTAGTTGACCGGCTCCAGAGATGAAAGCGGTGGCGGACAGCTCGGCGCGGCGGCGTTGTCGCCGGAGAGATGGCGAACCTTATTGCCGGGCATGGGGGTCAACGGCGAGCGGTGATGGAGGGAGAAGTGGACAAGGGGAATCCGTTTTAGCGCTTACCTCGAGTGGTGGGGCACTAAAAGGCAGCCAACGGCGGGGTAGACGACGGCGGTCTCGGGTGAGCTACGGGGAGGGAGCTCTGGTGGCCAACACTCGTTGGCGACGACACTGGCGCGTGCGGCTTGCGACGGCGAAGCTAATGGGCGGCTCGGCTACGTCAAGCGGCGACGATTTGGCCCACGGTGGAGCTTGGTTCAGCCGACAATGGTGGCGGGCAGCGGTGGCTTGTGGTGGCCGAGAATAGATGGGAATGAGGGGAGGGCTCGGTTGTTTATATAGGCGGGGCTCATGTTTGGATAGAACCAAGGTGGTTAAGATTCGAACTCGGGGAGAGAGGCACATGGCGCACGGTGATCGAATTCGAGTCCAGCTCGGCAGTGCCCGGGGTGGCTACGAGAGGAAGGAGGAGACCAGGGGGCACTAACGTGCGGGCGGAGGCAGAAACCGGCCAGGCGCCAACAGCAGAAGGGCTGCGCTGCTAGACCGCAGTCTCTGGCCGGCCTAGGCGGGTAGGCAGGAGATGGTTGGTGCTCGTCCTGGAAAGAAGGGAGGCCGACTGGCTCAGCCCAAAAGGAGGGTTGGTTGGGCTGCTAAGGAAAAAGAAAAGGGAGAGGAAAAGAAAAGGAAAGAAAGGAAGCCCAAGGATGAAAAAAAAAACTTTTCTTTTACGAAAATTTTTGCAACATTTTCCAAAAACTTAAATGGCACACCTCGGGGTTTTCAAAACTTATTTTTCGCACAATTAAAACTCTAATGCAACTATTTCGGCATGAAAGCAATCAAACTATAATATAGCCTAGGTTAATTTTTCTAGCTTTTAGAAAATAAATGCTTTTTCCTAAGATTTTGAGGCAAAGAATAACACACTATTCTAAGGAAAAGGATATTTATTATTATTTTCAAAAAGTTTAAAAACTAGGGTGTTACAAACCTACCCCCCTTAGAAGGAATCTCGCCCTCGATATTCGGAAGGATTGGAGAAAAGATGCGGGAATTCTGTGTTCATATCTTATTCTCTTTCCCACGTTGCTTCTTCTTTGAAACGGTGTCTCCACTGTACCTTGCACATACGGATCTTTCTGTTCCTAGTAACTCTCTCTGATGTCTCTAGAATCCTGACGGGATACTCCATGTAGGTGAGATCCTCTCCAACTTCTACCTCCTCTAGGGGCATATGCTCTTCCGGAACTCGTAGACATTTCTTCAACTGTGACACGTGAAAAAACATCGTGAACATCTGCCAATTGAGGCGGTAGCTCCAATTGATATGCTACCTCTCCTCGCTTTTCCAACACTTTAAAAGGTCCTATAAACCTGGGTGCAAGTTTTCCTTTTACTTCAGATCTGCGAAATCCTCTTTATCGGCGAAACTCATGGATACACGAAGTCACCTACTTCGAAGGTCAATTCACGACGTCAGTGATCTGCATAACTCTTTTGCCGTGATTGAGCTGTTCCCAAATTTTCCCTGATCTGTTGTACTTGTCTTTCTGCATCTCTAAGAATTTTCGGGCCAAACACTTGATTTTCACCGGTTTCATTCCAGTACAGCTGTGTTTTGCATTTTCTTCCATACAAGGCTTCGAACGGTGACATCTTCAAACTAGTCTTATAACTATTGTTGTAGGAGAACTCTGCATAGGGAAGATTTTTATCCCAACTAGTCTTATTTCTCAAGGCACAATCTCTTAACATATCTTCCAAAATTTGATTTACTCTCTCGGTTTGACCATCGGTCTGCGGGTGATATGCTAAACTAAAGTTTAACCGGGTGTCCAATGACTCATGTAGTTTTTGCCAAAACCTGGAGGTGAACTGGCTTCCTCTATCAGACACTATCCTCTTGGGTACTCCATGCAGACACACAATTCTGGCAATGTATAGTTCAGCAAGTCTAAGTCCTATGTAGGTGGTCTTGACTGAGATGAAATGAGCAACCTTTGTCAAACGATCCACTATCACCCAAATAGAATCATATCCAGTTTGAGTTCGGGGCAGACCAACAATAAAATCCATACTGATTTCTTCCCATTTCCACTCTGGTATTTTCAAAGGTTGAAGCAACCCTGCAGGTCTCTGATGTTCAGCTTTGACTCTTTGACATATATCACATATTGCTACATATTCTGCAATTTCTCTCTTCATTCAATACCACCAATATTGATCCTTCAGATCTTGATACACCTTGGTGCTCCCGGGGTGAATAGAATATGCAGACTCATGCTCTTCGCGAAGTATAGTTTCCTTGATAGATTTGATATCTGGAACACAGATTCGTTTCCCAAACTATACCGTCCCATTCTCATCCTCGGTAAAACATAGGGCTTTACCTCCTTAATACGCTGCCTGATTTCCATAACCTTCTCGTCCTCAAGTTGTCCTTTATGAATTTCTTGTTCCAAAGTCGAATCGACTTCCATCACCATGGCTTCTGCGCTGTTTACCAACCCCAGATTAAGTCTCTCAAAATCTTTGCTTAGCTCGGGGTGTCTATCTTGTATGGACATTATTCGGAGATAAGTCTTTCTACTCAAAGCATCGGCAACTACATTCGCCTTTCTGGGATTGTAGTTAATTCCTAAATCATAATCCTTGATAAGCTCTAACCATCTACGTTGTCTAAGGTTGAGATCTGGCTGAGTAAAAATATACTTCAAACTCTTATGATTCGAATATATCTCGCACCTTTTTCCAATTAAATAGTGTCTCCATATCTTGAGTGCGTGAACTACAGCGACTAACTCTAAACATGTGTTGGGTAGTTCTCCTCATGCTTCCTTAATTTTCTTGATGCATAGGCTACAACATGGCCTTCCTGCATAAGCACACATCCTAATCCTTGACGGGAGGCATCACAATAAATGGAGAACGGTTTCTGCGTATCTAGCATGAGCAGTACTGACGCAGATGTTAGTCTTTCCTTCAACTCTTCAAAACTTACCTCACAAGCAGGAGTCCATTTAAACGTTTGTCCTTTCTCAAGTGGTTTGGTGATGGGCTTGGCAATCTTGGAGAATCCTTCTATGAACCGGCGGTAATATCCTACCAATCCAAGAAAGCTTCGGATCTCAGAGACATTCTGGGGAGACTTCCGATTCAAAACATCTTCCACCTTTCTTGGGTTGACTGCTATTCCTCCTTGCTTGAGCGATAGGAATTCCTTTCTCTTAATCTTGATAGCTCCTTGGGGTACATGATGAGCTCGGAAAACGTTCTTGAACTCCTGCCAGTTGATGATGTCAGGTTCTTCATGAGCAGCGACATAGGCATCCCACCAGTCTGCAATAGGTCCCATCAGGTGGTGTGACGCGAACAAAACCTTTTCCCTGGTGTTGCACTGAGCGACTGAGAGTTTCTTTTCAATAACCTTGAGCCAATTATCAGCATCCATAGGTTCAACAGCATGAGAGAAGGTAGGCGGTTTAGTCCTTTGAAATTCTCCGAGCCTGTCACAGGATTGCTATTGTGGTGCAGGGGCGATGATGAGGAGATTCTGCTGCATTTGGGTCATGGTCTGAGCCACTCCTTGTAGAATATGAGTTTGCACTGCCAAAAGCTGCTCGAGAGATGGTTGTGGTGGTGGGGTGGGATTATCATTGTCTTGCCCATCAGAAGTATTGCCATTAGCATTGGCGTGGTTCCTTAGGTTCACCATCTGAGATAGGGGTAGGTAGATGAGGAAACAGGGAATTTATGAAGAACAATAGAAGGAAAATAGAGGTAGACTCCCAAACTAACTAATATATTATATTATAAGGATGCATTCGTGAAGAGAATCTTCACAAAACATCGCTCACTCAAACAAAGATCCAAATCATTATATAACACACCACCAGATCAACCTACTCACTAACACACAATTCTAATGACTCATAACAACTATAGGACAGCCTCCTAAACGAACCCCTAACTCTGCCGAAACCTCATGGTGCTGGAGCTGGACGACGCTGAGCCTGAAGACGGTGCGGGGAATGGGGAGTCTCTTCCTCAGATCCAGAGTCAGATAAAGAAGATTCCCAGCAGTCTGGGTGGTGATGCTTCTTGTTGCATAGCTCACTCTGCGCTTGAGCTAACTTGCCTCTGATGTACTGCAGCTCCTCGGTGGTTCGATCCAACTCCTGACTTAGCTCCAAGGCCAGGGCGATCTTCTCTCCAAGCCTGGTGGTACCTTCCACGATGACGGGTGTAGCGGTGATGTCGGTGAAGCCACTGATGCACTGAGGGTAATGGTTGTATTGCATGAAGATCAGGTCGTCGCTGTGGTGATGGTAGAGGACCAATAGGGCTTGGCATGCAGCGTCACGTATTCCAGCCTTGAAGGCAGCTCTTGGTGAGATGGCGTAATGAATGCTCATCACCTCGTAGGCTCCACGCTCCGGTAGCGAACCGAAGATCACACTTTGACTTTCCACTCAGGAGGGGCATCGACGTACTCAGTCTTCACTCCTGCATATTCTGGTGCCTTCTCGGATCCCAAATTATGAAGTATCTCCCAAAGCTTGGCGGGGATCCATCCAGCGCGGCGTCAGTCGGAGTGGTAGATGCGGCTCCATCGCTGAACTCGGGGTGGATGCTGTCTTGCGAAGGCCATGGCATGAGTGGGGGTCAAAGGTCGAGCAGGAAGGCGGCCGTTAGTACTCCTACGCGCAGTCTTATGGGTCCAGGCCATCTAGAACATTTTTAAAAAATAAGGAGAGTTAGCAGCATGGTTTTAATTAGGATTAGCAAGGGAAGTACGTAAAAAGACGGAGCAGAGTTTTCAAAATTAGTTTTGTTTGTCAAAATAGTCCTTAGAAACTCGTCCATTCTAGCTAGGCTTGCGACGTACGGTCAACACGGCTCTGATACCACCTCTGTCACACCCGGTTTTAGAAAGGGACAAAACTAGATGTAAACCACATGTATGACAGGATCAAGTTTCATACATGTAGCGACTTCATCAATGTATCACACGCAGTGTCATTATTATAATATTTAACTAGAATAAATAAAGAGACCACAAAGTATTAAACAAAAGCACACAACTAAACTCCGCAAAACTCCAACTTCCACAGGCAATTGATCGGGGGAAACGCCAGCCTAGCAGTCTTCATCTTCGTCAATGAAGAAGTCTGGATCTCCTTCAATGTCTGAGCAGCGGTTGGAGGACATTTGGGTAAAACCAACAAGTGTGAGTACAACTTGTACTCCGCAAGTGTGGGAAGATAAAATGCCATGCAAGCTTAAACAAGGAACAAGCTGTAACAGTTAAAGTTTTGCATAAAAGCCAACTATACTAATGAAGTATTATGAAAGCATCCTACTTGTCTAGGTGAATCTACAGCAGACCTCCCACTTCTAGAAACATCTCCACATGTTTCCCAACCACCTGAATCCCACATCAGGCTCCCAAAAGACCAAACCAACCCAAATCCATTCGGCTAATCATGTGAGGATTCAAGTCTCTCATAACCATGAGCACAGCAGTTATAACAGTTTTTTACACTCTGCAGAGGTTGTCTAGCTTTCCCCACAAGCCGTGATTTTCCTTGTTGCCGTGTCCGCGAAACACTTAACACAAGCCAATGGTGTGTTGCCCGGAAAGTCACTACGAAGCCGTTACAAAGTTTCATCTAGCATGTGCATGCCCGCTAGGTTTCACCACTGTCAAAGTGGCATTCACACCACCCAGAAGCCCCCTTTTGCGCCTTGTAGCTCCAGGAAATTTTCACCCTTCCCTTCCACTACACATCTCATACCACTAACCAAATGGTTCTGGCCTTTGCCATCCCCACACAACCACTCTTCCGTTTGGCACGCACAAAACTGGAATCCACTAATTAATAGGCTAGGCCTGTCCCATACAAGGTCTCGTGGTTGGTAAGATATATCTTGGGTTGTCGCTCCACGAACCGGTCCTTATTTAGGTCACTTGAGTAAACGCTAACCCAACATCATAACTTCATCATCATTGACCCAACTTTGCTGAAGGCCTAAGGTTCCATGTTGCTAATGCCATCTTTAATATTCCCAACTCATAGTTGCGTTAATTTGTTAATCATGTTTAACCCTTAACTCTTCCATCCCCTTATGCAAAGCTAAGCATGACTACCCATCATATCCTCTACTAACACATGGCGACAAGGAATTATACGGAACAGGATACTATAAGTACATAGGATTCAGGATTAACAGCATGCATGTTTGAAATAAAAGAGCGCATTTTAAACAAAAGTGGGATCAAAATGTTCAAGGACACTTGCCTCTCCCAACTTGCTGCTCAGACTCTTCAAAAACTTGGTCCTGAAGATTCTCAAACTGCTCTTCGTCTGCTCTCGAAACACACCAGAAAACATACAACAAAACCAACTAAGTACAGTACACCAAACAATAGCTAACATCTATGAAAAAGGTACTATGAGATAGTACACGTCGCTACAAACACGTAAGCGCGAAAACCATCTAAATCAAAGCTAAAACGAGAAAGTTAAGCTACAAACAAGATTAGGGTTAAATCTGAAAATAAAAAGGGCTTAGTTTAAATAAACAAAGAGAGGTTAGGGGCCTTATTGCAAAAATTGAGGGACCTATTTGTAATTAAGAAAAGGTTTAGGGGCTAAACTGCATAACTATAGGGGTTTTTATTTAAATACAGGAAAGTCCAGGGGCTTATTTGCAAAATTGCCATTATTCCCGAATTAGCAAATAGAAATTATGATTGGATAAGGTGTGCTGATGTGGCACGCCACGTGGGCTAAATCGATGAGGTGGCCGTCTTATGCAAGCGATGACGTGGCCTGACTCGCTCACTAGGATTAAGTGGCCACGTGGCAGCATGCGATTGGATGCCGAAAGGGTATGTGAAGCTTTTAATCATGGCCATCCAAAACAAATCTAACGGTTGATGGCAAGGGGGGCTTACTTGACCGGCTCCAGAGATGAAAGCGGCGGTGGACAGCTCGGCACAGCGCGTTGTCGTCGAAGAGATGGCGAACGTCATCGCCAAGCACGGGGGTCAACGGCGAGCGGCAGCGGAGGGAGAAGTGGACAAGTGTCACACCCGGTTTTAACGTCTAAGACTAAGTGCGACTTATGTGTGCCCAACAAGTTTAACACACATAAGGAGATCATAGGTGAAGTAACAAAAGCAATTCTTTATTTAATTAAATGTTCACTTCTTACAATAAAAGACTTCACCTAAGCAACCTCAAAATTAACCTAAACGACAGCATCTAAACGACGGCAGTGGGATAGAACATTGGCGACCAATACTCCACAGGCACCGACTGGAAGACACACTCCTTAGAAAACCAGGTCGTCGTCTTGGAAATCCTCAAAGTCTTCCACTGAGCAGCATATGTTTTTGTAGGAGAAAGCAAGGGTGAGCACATAAAGTACTCAGCAAGTGTGGGAAAAAAATGACATGTAGGCTTATATCAAGAATAGGCTGACATAAAGTAATATTTGCGTAAATGCGAGTAATGAAAACACATTTGGACTCAAAAGCATTAGACAAGTATTAAATGAATGTAACCCAACATTCCATCATCTAGCATACAAGGTTCCCCACCCTGTATACCAGAACCGTCCAGTACTCCCTGTACTAAGACCAAAACCACACCATCTAGTACTCCCTGTACCAGAACCAAAACCATCCACCCTCTAATCATGTGAGGATCCAAGTCTCTCATATCCGTGAGCACGACTGTTATAACAGTTTTACACTCTGCAGAGGTTGTCCAGCTTTCCCCACGAGTCAGTGAATTCCATGTTGCCGTGCTTGCAAGACACTTAACACACGCTAGTGGTGTGCCGCCAAGAATCACTGTATGACACTTCCCACTAACCAGAGACTAATCCAGTGTGTGTCTGCCCACTAGGTTTCACCGCCAAGCTTTACGCAAGCAAAGCTCCTACCCAGAAGCCCCCTTTTGTGCTGACCCAACGCACACTGGACAGACTCTAATCAGTATGTCACGTCTTACCCATATCAGCCTCGTGGTTGGTACGTTACTTCTTGGATTGTCGCTTCACGAACCTGTCCTTACTTAGGTTACTTGAGCAAACACTAAACCAACATCATAACCATGACCACTATCATCAACATCCCTATGCTCAAGGCCTAAGGTTCCATGTTGCTAGACCATCAACATATTAACCATCGTTACTGCATATATTCATTAGTCAAGATTATGACACTTTTCAACATCCCAAAAGCATGGCTAAGCAATCTACCCATAAAAGACACCTAACCATAAACCATCTAGGTTGCAAGGGATGATAAGGGAAAATCTAGGGAAAACCCTAACATAGGTCTACCCATCATGTTGACAGACATTGCATGCAATTTTGTAAAACAAAACATTTAAAAACGTAGGTTCAATATGATCAAGGACACTTGCCTTCTCCTTGCTGCTGCTCAGTGTATTCTCAAATTGATCTGGGACATTGTCAGTTAATTGCACAATAACCAGCAAACAAACAAATAAGATACACTAAGAATAGAGCACAAAACAAAAGAACAACGAGATAAAAACTGGTTAAAAAGAAAGAGCACTGAAAAATGAATCCATCAGTGCAAGAATCGCTTAAATCAGAGCTACGATGAAAAAGTTAAGGCTAAAACAAGTCTAGGGTTAAATCTGGAAAAAGGAAAGGGCTTATATTGAATTAAACAGAAAGTTTAGGGACCTTTTTGTAAAAATAGAAGGACCTAAATGTAATTATGAAAAGTATAGGGACCTAACTGCAAAAAGATAGGGCTCTTTTTGTTATTTCAGAAAAGTCCAGGGCTAAATTGCAAAATTACCAATTAAAGGAATTATCAGATTTATTTTTATACTGAAAAAGGCTTGAATTACTGATTGGACTGCTCTGGCTAACGTGGCATGGTGACAGGGGTGACACATCAGCAGAGAGGGCTAGGTGGCGGCTGAGGTGGCTGGATGACATGGCATGGCTGCTAACTGGGTTAAGTGGCAACACGTGGCAGCTTCTGGTTGGCTGGCCGAAGAGGTAAGAATAGATCTAATCTGGGCCGTGGGTTTCAGATCCGACAGCTGGGCTTAAAGGGGACGGTCGGCAGGGTGGTCCTCGGCGGAGCCGAGCTCGGGCACGGCGGCGACTCGTCGGAGCAGGGGAAAACGGTCGTCGCTGGCTTCAATCGTCGATGACGAGCGGCGGAAAAGGTTTGGGGAAGCGCGGGGAGTCCGTTTTGAGGCTTACCGGAAGCGGCGCGGCACGGGAAGGCGGGCAGCGACGGATGGGGCGGCGGAGGCCTCGGGATCTTGTCGGGAAGGGCTCTCCGGCGGCGCAGGGACCAAGGCGATGGCTGGGAAAGCTTCAGTAGGGGCAGGCGTGCGTGATGGTGGTCTCGGGCTGCACTGTGTTGCTCTGGAACGGCGCGGCGGCGAGCTCGGTTGAAGCGGCGGCAATGGCGGCTCGGCAAGCTTCGAACTCGACGACTAGGGCTCAGGTCTCGACGATTTTCGGAGGAGATGAGTTCGGGGAGGGGGTTCTACTTATATAGGCGGCTCGGGACATCCAGGGCGTCGGCGCAGCGCGTTCGACTCGGACACGGCGGCGGAGGGCTAAATTCGAGCTCGGTTTCCTCGTTTAAACGTGAAATCTTTAGGGATAAGGCCGATTAGAGATAGAGGGGATCCCGGGCTTTGATTTGGCAAAAATCTAGAAGCTCTAGGGCTCGGGACGGCTCAGATTTGAATCGAGAGGCGGCGGCCGGCGCGTTTTTGTGTTCGAGTCGAAATCCGACTGAAGGAGGAAGAAGGGCCTGACATGCGAGGCCCGCATGTCGGCGGCTCAGGTGAGGGCGGCTCGGCGCGTGGGCTGGCAGGGATGCGGCCCAGGTGGGAGAGGAGGCCGGGGCGGCTGATGGACCGAGGCTGAAGAGGAGCCGGGCCTGGAAAAAGGAAAAACAGCCCGCGAAGATTTTAATCTTTTTCTTTTCTCTCTAAATTCAAATGCAACTTCAAATTCAAAATCAAGGCAAAAACTCTTCAAATAAATTTCATAAAAAACCAAATAAAAATCCTATTTGCCTAATTCAGCATGAATGCAAAATAATCATTTATTTCCTATGTCAATTATACCTTCTTTCATATAAAATAGGATTTTCTCTCTTTTAAATTATTTAAACTCATTTTAAACTTAGCAAATTTTGAGAATTTTTAAAAATGGGAAAAAAATTAGGGTGTTACAACAAGGGGGATCCATTTTAGCGCTTACCTCGAGCGGCGGGGCACCAAAATGCAGTCGACGGTGGGTTAGACGGCAGTGGTCTCGGGTGAGCTACGGGGAGGGAGCTCCGGTGGCCAACGCTCGATGGCGATGGCACCGGTGTGTGCGGATGGCGACGACGAAGATAATTGGCTGCTCGGCTACGTCAAGCGGCGACGATTCGGTCTACGGCGGAGCTCGGGTCAGCCGGCAATGGTGGCAGGCGGCGGTGGCTTGTGCTGGACGAGAATAGATGGGAAAGAGGGGAGGGCTCAGTTGTTTATATAGGCGGGGCTCGCTTTTGGATGGAACCGAGGTGGTTAAGATTTGAACTCGGGGAGAGAGGTGCACGGCGCACGGTGATCGAATTCGAGTCCGGCTCGGCAGTGCCCGGGGTGGCTACGGGAGGAAGAAGGAGACCGGGGGGCGCTAACATGCGGGCGGAGGCGGAAACCGGCTAGGCGCCAACAATGGAAGGGCTGCACTGCTGGGCCGCGGCCTCCGGCCGGCCCAGACGGGTAGGCGGGAGATAGCTGGTGCTCGGCCCGGAAAGAAGGGAGGCCGACCAGCTCATTCCAAATGGAGGGTTTGGTTGGGCTGCCAACGAAAAAGAAAAGGGGGAGGAAAAGAAAAGGAAAGAAAGGAAGCCCAAGGAAGAAAAAAAACTTTTCTTTTAGGAAAACTTTTGCAACATTTTCCAAAAACTTAAATGGCATGTCTCGGGGTTTTCAAAACTTATTTTTCACACACTAAAAATCCTAATGCAGCTATTTCGGCATGAAAGCAATCAAACTATAATATAGCCTAGGTTAATTTTTCTAGCTTTTAGAAAATAATTTCTTTCTCCTAAGATTTTGAGGCAAAGAATAACACCCTATTCTAAGGAAAAGGATATTTATTACTATTTCCAAAAAGTTAAAAAACTAGGGTGTTACAGTACAGGCATATTATGTCTTACTCTTTGATCGGAAAATCTTCTCCTCGACAAGGAAGTCAGGGCCTACATAGTAATACCATATTCTATAAATACATATTTTTTGCAAAGATTTATCTAGCTTTGCAACTATTATAGTAGATAGAACCAACGTTGGTATGTGTTGGGTCAATGACAAACAACTACACCTTATAAGGCACAACGACATTAGAGATTGTCAGACATCTCACGCCTAATGGACCACAAGGTTCTGAAGTTCTAGTTGGTCTCATGTGTGTTCTCTACCGAGTTCATGTTCGCAAAGTGGTTAAATATGCAAGTCGGTGAAATTTTGCAAAAAATCATCATGTTATTTATTTTTCTAGTTTTGTACAAGTCTTTTCCTTATTCTTTTTGTTACTTGAAGTGATTACTCGAGGTCTGATGCATCTAGTAATATGTCTAGTTGAGCTTTCAGGTATCAACGTATTTTCAAATAGCAAGTTTCGAGGATGGGTATAACACATACTAATATGTATTGTATCTACTTATGCTAATTATATTTCATCAACAAAAAAAATAGTGGAAAAAGCATACTGGACAGGCAAAATAATCGTAATGTTCGAAGACCTCATAACCTAGGGATTCTATAGTGGAACTCACCGTGTGGGTTTATGACTTCAGCCACCAAGAACTCTGCGATCCGTCGTTGAATATCTAGAAGTGCACCATCGTCGAAAAAAAGACCATCAAATTCATGAATAATTTGACGGGTAACCAATATCATGTTATCATGGAATTAAACCAATTACTAAAATTAGTTACGAATAATCTCGTATTGAACTTACATTGGAGGATTTGATATCCTTCATACGGAGCATGAGGAGTATGTTCCACACAACATAGAATCCGTAGGTGTTACCCGGTGGTTGTTTGTGGCACTGCTGGAAAGAAAATTTAGTGTTAGATATCAAGGAAAAAAGTAGCAATAGAGAGCATTTTGTATTCTATTAGGTAGCATTTACCACAAATCCGGTCTTGTGAGTCAGTCTGCACCTGACTTTTGCATCATAGTCAGGTTGAGCTCGAGTGTACTTGTCAAAAGCCCTGCATAAGGATGGATCAATTAGGGAACATTTGAATTTTAGAAAAGTTAAATATGCAAACTAAGTCAGGCAGAACTTACACGTCGAGCATTCCTTTTATAGCATTGTAATCACGCTCTCCAAGTTTGTCTTTTTGTCCTATTGGTCTTGGTGAGTCGAGGTAGAATACCAAGTCCCACTTGAGACAAATGAGAAGTAAGATCCAATGGCCACGGTTTTGTGGGCGCCCATCAGGTACTACATTTTGGAATATTGTTGCATTTCTATGGCCACATGGTCCATAGCGTAATCAGGGTGAAGTTGGATGACCGATGTTGTAATGGCCTCAGGGTCAAGACATGCGATGGAATCCTTATTCTTCTTTGTTTCTTTCATCAAGTTTCTACAGGTAACAACATAGTTAGATTAAAGAATTAGTCGTATTAACTAATGAATATTGAGTTTCAAGGGACTTACAATATGAAGATCCGCAATAACGAAATGTCCAGGCCATCAAGGTTGACGAGGTCCGTATAAGTCATTGAAACCCACAATGAAGTAGCCGTCGTCATTACTTAAGAGGTGTCGTCGTTTGTATTGTACGACTATGGATGTGGCATTGATATCTCTAGAAGCATACGTGTAGTAATTATGCAGGTCGACACATGCTTGTCCCGCCCTTGTCAGGCCATCTACCGTCATCATGGGCTTCCCATATTGAATTTTTGTGTTGGCACTAGTCCACACTACTCCAATGTGCGCTGTCTTCTTCTCCGATACAATGGCCTTCAACATCTTTTGCAGGTTCTTCTTAGAGCCTTTCTTCTTAGCTCTCTTTTCCTTCTTCTTTGGGCTCTTTGGGGGCGACGGAATTGGTTCTGGAGGTAAGACTACCGGATGCAGAGGAGAAGGCAGTGAAGCTGACTTCTCTGGAGGAGGAGAAGGCATTGAAGCTGCTTTCTCTAGAAGTGAGGGGCACGGTGGCGGTGCACTTGGAGCTCATACAGACTGGGATGCATTGGAGACAATGATGTTGCCCCTCTTCCACTAGATCCTTTGACGAAGAGCTCCTCCCAAAGTTATGACTTCATCATTGGAGGGGAGCTCCAACACGTGAGCGGTGGCATTGCTATGTATCATGTCCACTGTAACCACAACATAGGCTACATGTATTGGGACCGTATGTAAGATGCGGACGCCTGGAAGCACCTGACCCCTTGCAACCTTGATGTGATACTCGCCAGGCCTGATTACAAGGCTGCGGGGCGTGGGCCCTTCTAGCAGGTCCGCTCAGTTAGCAGCAACTACTTGTTGATCAACCTCCTTGGCGGCGCAGCTACTCTTCCCTACAGCTCTGGGGCTAGCTTCCGCTGTGATGGAAATATCTTTCCCTTTGCTGCAAGCTGCTCTATGATGTTTGTGTAAACTTTTCGGGTGATATCCTGTGTCAATGTCTGTGTCAATGCATCTATGTCCACTGCAGGCCTCTTTCTCTTGTACATCCCGAAGTCTTCAGGAAAGCCATATTTCCAGCCCTGGGAACTTAACACACCTCGCACTTGACCTGGGTGCTCCGGGTTTCCTAGCGCCGCTGAGAGAACATCTTGCTGATATCTCTCATGTACGAAGTCCATTTCTGATGTGTAAGGACCTGTTGGAAAGCTTATTTGATGACCCACACAATGGATCTAGTCACAACCTCTGTTTCTTTTCAGTTGCATTGCAATATCAAAGAGAAAATGACAACAAAAAGTTTAATCTTTTTTTATTCAAGTCCAAGTTGTATAATTAGTTTGTTTTATGCTTTATGTATCTTAGGAGTCTATATAAGCTAGATGTGTGTTTCCATGTAACTCATAGTTACAAGCTACTTCCATGATGAAGGTCTAATGCTCATTCTTTCTATGACTAGGTGTAGCCAATACAGAGGGGAATAGGGCATTCCAATCAAGATTGTGCTTGTTTTTCCACTGGGAATTGAGAGTTAGATAGTTATCTTCAAGCATGGAATTAAACTAATCTATAGAAGTGAAAGCCTCTGCGATGGCAATATGTGAATGCCAAAAAATTTGGTGAGTTTCACATTCTATCTTTGGTGGATTAAAAAGGCGCAAGTCCATGCAATAGCAGTGGGTCTACACCTACAATTCGCCATCTATCTTCGGTGATCCTACGTCAAGAAGATTTGGCCATCCCCCGTATCATATGGTATCAGATTTCTGGGTTGACTTGGTAGGATCTTGCAATCTTGTTCTACATTTGGATTTTAATTCCATATTGATTTTTGACATATACTGATGGTTTAGTGTAGGGTTGGATGAGTTTCGAAGAATTTTTTATTCTCACCAGGTTCTATCAATTGTTGGTGTTGATTGTCATTAGATGGAGTTATATCTGAATTGTAAATCAAGTTTGTAGTTATCAATTGTGTCATCTAATTGTATTGCCTAATCACCATTTGTGCTAGAGAGTAGTGAGAGGTCAACCTAGGTGGAGCGCTAGCATCGTTTTTAATCAGCACGCAATGCACTTTGGTCCATCATGTTTATAGAGTGGTGAGCACGTGTACTGTGGATTCAAAGGCAAAAAATATTAATATTTTGAAAGGATATGAAGTCTTCTTTCTAATATATATATATATATATATATATATGAGATTTATAATTTCCTACTAAGAGATATAGCTATTTCAATGGAAGATGTGTGAGCTGTCAAGGTGACGCGAGAGTATGGCCGAACATGGAGAGTCCGTGGTTTACAAGGCACTTCTATATGATATCCAACTATACCACATCTTTCTATAGGTTTAAAAGGCTTCTTTCTAAGTTCTTCATGGATTCAAATCATCCCAAATATAGAGATTGAAGATAAGAAAGTTTGAAGTGAATTTGGATTCACCTCATTGCCACCAGTCAGAATCAGGTTAGAAAGTCCATATCTCCCATGTATGGAGACTGTTTTGGACATGTGAGTATCCGTTGGAAAACTTATTTGATGTCCCACAAAATGGATATAGTCCCAACCTCTATTTGTTTTCATTTGCACTGCAATATCAAAGAGAAATCGATGGTGGAAAGTTTAGTCTTTGTTTATTGAAGTCCAAGTTTTATAATGAGTTTGTTTTCTATTTTAGTTGTATTATGAGTCTATATAAGCTACATGTGTGTGTCCATGTAACTTAGACTCGATATTACGAATATATCTTAGCTACAAGCTATTCCCATGATGAGGGTCTCATGCCCATTCTTCCTATGACTAGGCACAACCAATATAGAGGGGAACAGGACGTTCCAATCAAGTCTGTGCTTGCTTTTCCTCTAGAATTGCGGCTTTTATAGTTATCTTCAAACATGTGATTCAACTGATCTATAGAAGTGTAAGTCCATGTGATGGCAATGGGTGAACACCTATGGATTCTACGAGTTTCACATTATATCTTTGGTGTATTAAAGAGGCATAGGTACATGCAATGACAGCAGGTGTACGTCTATGATTTGCCCATCTATCTTCGGTGATCCTACATCGAGAAAATCGGGTTGTCCCCTATATCAAGGCTTGTTGCGTTGTGACCTACATGAGGATGATGAGGATAAGATGGCACACTTTTTTGGGGGTTCTAGTTGTGAGATTCATGATATAGTTGATCACAAGGGTTATAATAATATCCATATGTTGTTCCACTTGCTTGTTTGTCAAAAAAAATTGTGGAGTAGACAACAAAGGACAAGGAGCAACTTCGTTAGTACATCCACACAGCAATTGACGTCAGGGCAAGCCAAAACAGCCCAACCTTCTGTTGATCGGTCTGTTGCCCCCTCCTCTAGTAGGTCACATTCAACATCACCACCAACACCATCACATGCATTTGAGATGAGAAAATCTACTAATGTGTAGGCTCCACTGAAGAGTTCTTCATCGGTTGCTTTCACTGGTCATATGACTGGGATTGTGTGCTACCATTGATACAGATTGGGTCACGTCATGAAGGATTGCCTAAGTCAGTGAGCATACATTGCAATAGAAGATGGTGGTTATGTATGTGCCAGTGACGTTGGGGATGAATAAGTATTTGCAATTAACATTGCAGGTGAAGTCGATTAGATGAACAGTGATGAAGATGATGGAGAGGAGGAAATCGGTGATGTTGATACAGGGAGATATATGAGCATCGTGGCACAATGTGTGCTATTGTTCCAAACCATATTTGTTGTGACGGAAAGAGTCGGCCAAGTTATCATTGATGGAAGGAGTTCCAATAATCTTGCATGCTCCAAGATGGTTGAGAAGCTTTGCTTGACTACAGAACCACATCTACGTCCCTACTACATCTAGTTGTTCAACTATTGCAGTAATTAAAGGTAAACAAGGTTGTGAGAATTCAATTTTTGGTCGGTAATTACCAGGATAGTGCACATTTTGATGTACTACCTTTGCAAGCATGTTTTTATCGCTAGGTAGGCCATGGATATATGATAATGGTGTGGTGCACAATTGTAGAGCTAATGCATACGCGTTCTCACGTAAGGGTAAAAGATTAAATTATTACCTTTGACACCTGCTGAAATCTTGCTAGATGAAATAGAATGTGATGAAATTGAGAGAAAAGAAAATAAATCTTATTCTGAAATTCATCAAGTAGCTAACGATGTTTTCCCACCTAAAAAGTAGGAGAAAGAAATACCTACTAAGAAAAGGACAATTAAGTTGAAGGGTGCTACCATGCTAGCTACTAAAGCTGAATTTCTTGAGTTGAGTGCACATGATTCAGTTTGCTATGCTTTAATTTATAAAGAGGCTTTCTTTACACTTGAAGACTTGCATCCTTCTTTGCCTCCTACTATTGCTAACCTTTTGTAGGAGTTTGCTAGGCTGTTTTCAAGTGAACTACCCCTGGGTCTTCCACCTTTGCAATGAATTGAACATAAAATTGACTTGATACCAGGAGCTACTTTACCAAACCGTTCTCCATATAGGACCAATAAATAAGAGAATAAAGAAATTCAGCGACAAGTCCAAGAGTTATTGGACTAAGGGTACATATAGGAAATCTCAGTCTTGTGTTGTTCATGTTATTTTGGTTCCTAAGAAACTTATAGTTGGTGAATGTGTGTTGATTGTAGATCCATTAATAATACGTTATTGTCATCTTATTCCTAGGCTAGACGTCATGCTTAATGAGTTGAGTGGTTCTATAATTTTGAATAAAATTGATTTGCAGAGTGACTACCACCAAATTAGGATGAAACTTGGAGATGAATAGAAAATTATAATTTTTAGCTTGTATAACTAATACACCTAGTACTTTCATGCGTTTAATGAATGAAGTTTTGCATGTTTTCATTAAATTTGTGGTGGTTTATTTCAATGATATCCTGATTTATAGCAAGTCATATGAAGAACACATGTATCATATAGATGTTGTTTTTAATACTTTGAGAGATGCATGCTTGTTTGGTAACCTCGAAAGGTACACATTTTGCACCAATTGACTTGTGTTTCTTGCTTATGTTGTGACATCGCAAGGAATTAAAGTTGATGAGGCAAAGGTTGAGGCCATTTAGAGCTGGCCACGCCTACTACCATGTCACTGATGTAGAGCTTCCATGGTCTCGCTGGGTTCTATCACCGATTTGTGTGGGATTTTAGAACTACCACCACACCATTGAATGAGTTGATAAAGAAAGGAGTGGCATTCAGATGGGGACCTGTGCAAGAGAAAGGATTCAACTTGTTGAAAGAAAAACTCACTCATGCACCACTACTCTAACTCCCTGATTTTGCTATGACTTTCCAGATTGAGTGAGATGTTGGTGGGATTGGAATAGGCCGTGTATTGATTCAAGAAGGTAAACCCATCACTTATTTCAGTGAGAAATTAAATGGGCCTAGTCTGAACTACTCTACTTATGATAAGGAATTGTATACTCTAGTTTGTGTTCTTGAAACATGGCGATATTATTTATGGCTTAAAGAATTTGTTATACATTATGATCATGAATCATTAAAACATATCACGAGTCAAGATAGACTGAATAAACGACGCGCTGACCTATCACAGAAGTTTTGGTTTGGAGACAATAAAAGATTTGTATGCTTCTGATTTGGATTTTAAAAGAATGATAGAATATTTTAATGATGGAAAAACATGGAATAACTATGTGTTGAATGATGGTTTGCTTTATCGTGCTAACAAGCTATACATTCCAGCTAGGTCCATTTATCTTTTGTTGTTGCAGGTGTTGAACGGAGGAGAGCTGATGGTGCATTTTGGAGTACAGAATATGGAAGATGTACTGACTGCACATTTCTGTTGGTCAAAGTTGAGACGCGATGTTTAGCACTATGTGGCTCGCTGCACTACATGCAATGATTCCTCTACTTTAGAAAGTCAAAGTTAATGGTTAGAGCTAGTTGTCCTTTTAAAGTCTTACAAAAGATTAATGATAATGCCTACAAGCTCGATTTGCCTGTAGATTTTTGGGTTAGCCTCACTTTTAATATTTCATATTTAAAGTTTTATGTGGGAGAAGAAGATGAGCTTGAGTCAACAATGACTCCAATTCAAGAGGAGGAGAATGATGAGGGCATCAATCTTTCGGATACACATACTGTTAAGTAATCCTTCTTGACTGCTGAGTTTATACAGGGACCAATTACGCGAGTAGGTGCAACATAAATTAAATTTCTGGTGAGCTCGTTTCTAGGTGTGAACAATAATTATTGTGAGGACATTCTGCTACCTAATCACATTTGTGATATTCTATTACTCAGAAATATCGGAGAGGACAGCAGCAACTCTGCTTATTTGTTTATGTGGAGCTACATCATGCTGTGCATTTCCTCAGGTCCAGGGCAGCTCCAAACCGAGTTCAAGTTAGTTGCTACTATCTCAGACAAGTCCTGCACCAACACATCAAGTGTCACCCCACCAGAAAACATGTGGTTTCTTCTATTTCCTCCATCGGCCCAATCCCGAGATCGACTCCAACCAGCCCCTGTCGTGTTCCTTTCCTCGCACGTAAGACAAATATCAGATCAGGATCCTCTTCTATCAAGGAAAGCCTTCTGAAAAATTAGAAATACAACATAATGTTTCCTTGATTTATCTCCAACTGACCAGAATTATTTGAGGGTGTTTTTGGGTGCTGTGTCACCCCTATCTTGGACCCATATGTCATTTAATGTGATGAGGAGGGTCTGGGTCGTGTGCTTCTGCCTACTGCCGTGCACACCCTTTCCTTTGGCTGAAGCCTTCTGTTCCTCCCTCTCGTAAATATCTAGAGAATACCCTTGATCAATTTTTGGTTTTTTCTTAGATTAATACTGCCAATACATTTTTCATCATTTCATCGCACTACTATAAAAGCTATTTTTCGAGACACCTAGAGTTCATTTCTACAGGCGGTTCATATGACAAACCACTTGAGTAGTAGGCTAGGGGCCCATGCGGTTTCGGACCGCCAGTGAAAATAGTTCTATTATCACAGGCGGTTCACATAAGAAACCACCTATGGAACCGCTTGTGAAAATAACTCACAGGCGGTTACCTATGTGAACCGCTTGTGAAAATAACTAAATTATCACAGGCGGTTCACATAAGTTATCGCATGTGAAAATAACCATTTTCACGGACGGTTCATTATATGAACCCCTGTGATAATAGAGTCAATTCTACATGTGGTTCACATAAGGAACAGCCTGTGATAATAAACCATATGTGCAAATTATTTTTCATAGGCGGTTCGTTATATGAACCGCCTGTGATAATATCTCCATAAATAGTTCCTATCTATAGGGAGCTCCATTCAGACCGAGCCCACTGTTGTTCGAACAGTAGAGTTCATAAGGCGGCCGCAAAATTTGAAAATAAAGAGAAAGGTTTTGTTTTTCAATTCTTTGGAGGAGAGAACTAAGGTAAGAGTATCTCATCCCTAGCTAGCATCTTTTTGAAGTCTAGATTTAGATTTGTGGCTTATTTAGGGTTTGAATAGGTTTTAGAGATGCTCATTGTTCTAGCCATTTAGATCCTCGAATTAGCTTAAATTTATGGCAATATTGACTCAATTGTGTAGATTCACATGATTCTAGCATTACATTTCAAAAATGTATCTTCAATGTGATGTTTTTTAGCCTCTAGGAGGTTTTATTATGAATAGAAATTTTTTGGATCTAGGTCTAGATGTAGAGGGATAGAGTAACAAATCTACACTGTTTTGAGCCATAAATTTGCGCCAATATAGATTTAATTGCGTAGACATATTATAATCATAACATGCCTAATTTTGCCATTTTTCTAAAAAAACTTTTTTAATTATGATTTTCTTATTAATTAATTAATTTATGTGTCTAATTTTGTGAATTAAGTTAAAGATGGATAGAGCATGTATGTACGATGCGCCAAAATATGGAGAAATATACATTAAATGACTCTGCTTTTATTGAAACTGCCGAGATGGACATTTTGACTAAGAAAATAAAGGAAATATATTATCCATGTTCTGACTCCAAGAACCAGAAATTATGGGAGAAATCAAGCATAATCAAATCACACTTGATCTTGAGAGGTTTTGTCGAGGATTACACATGTTGGTCCAATCACGATGAACAACGTGCAAGTGAACCAAATGACGACATCGCTGCTGATCAAGGGGATGGTGATGATGAGGTAGTCGAAGGCAACACTGATGTTATGATGGAAGATGATACTGATTTTGATTTGGAGGAAATGTTGCGCCATGCAGAACTACATGTTTTAAGGGACATTAGAAATTTACATAATTTTGAGGCATTACAGAAGGCATCGAAGGATCTTTTGTATGAGGAATTGAAGGGCTGTGATAAGGAGTTTACGGTGTTGCATTCGGTGTTTGAACTTCTAAGGTTGAAGGCCAGTAATGTATGGTCTGGCAAGAGTTTCTCCGATCTGTTGAGTCTCTTTTCAAACATTCTTCCAAAACGTAACTCCTTGCCCACCACCACTTATTAGGCGAAGAAGCTTACTAATCGTTGTCATTGGATGTGTAAAAAAATGCATACGTGTCCAAACCACTGTGTCCTCTACCGTAAAGAGTACGAAGCCTTGGATAGATGCCCAGTGTGCAATGCGAGTCGATATAAGAGGAATGATGATTGTGAGGATGAAGATGCTTCCGCAAACGTAAAGAAGAAGAAGAGTAATGCTAGTCGTGATGTAGAAGACACTTCTTCCAACGCGAAGAAGAAGAGAAGGGTCTTGCCATGGTGATGTGGTACCTGCTAGTAATCTCCTGCTTGCAGCGTTTATACTTGAACCCTAGGGACTCTGAACTGATATGTTGGCATTTCGATAAGTGCAAGAAGGATGGAACTAGGTTTCAACATCCCGCTGATGCTAGCCAATGGAGAAAGTTTGATGTCATGTATCCAGATTTCATTGAAGAACCAAGGAATGTAAGGTTGGCGTTGAGTACCAATGGAATAAATCTTTTTTGTGACATGAGCACCTCACATAGCATTTGGCCAGTGGTCCTGGCAATCTACAACCTTCCTCCATGGCTATGCATGAAGAGAAAGTACCTTATGCTGTCCATTCTTATCCAAGGACCGAAACAACCTAGCAACGATATAGATGTGTTTTTGGAACCATTGATAGAAGATATGGCGAAACTATGGAATGATGGCGTCCAGGTGTGGGATGAGTTTTGACGGCAGTACTTCACGCTGAAAGCCATAATTTTCGTTACCATCAATGATTATCCCACCATTTTTTCCCTATCGGGATAGGTTAAAGGGAAGCAAGGATGTGTAGTGTGCTTGGATGAAACCATGTATGTGTACCTCCCGTACTCACAAAAGGTAGTGTACATGTGAGACCAATGGTTCTTACTCAAAACTCACAAATACCACAGGATGAAGAAATATTTTGACAACACGATTGAGTAAGGTACTGCCCCAAAACCTCGCAACAGGGCATTAGTGTTTAAAATGGTCAAGAGCATCAAGATTCTTTTTGGGAAGCCGCCAAAGGGTAAAAAGAGGAAGAAAAGTGAGACGCCGACCAGAATGCTGTGGAAGAAGATGTCGATTTTCTTTAAGTATTTGCCCTACTGGAAGGACTTGGACGTTCGCCACAACATTGATGTCTTGCACATTGAAAAGAATGTGTGTGATAGCATCCTTGGCCTCTTACTGGACATACCGGGCAAGACAAAGGATGGAATCAAGTCACATAAGGACTTGGTGCATTTTAAAATCAGGCCAGAGCTACACCGTGAAGACAGACCAAATTGGAAATATTATCTTCCTCCGACCAACTACTCTCTGACACCTGAGGAGAAAAAGGCATTATGCAAGTGCTTATATGGGGTGAGAGTCCCGACTAGTTACTCATCCAACATCAAGAAACTAGTCTCGATAAAAGATTTGAAGCTAATCAGCATAAAGTCTCACGATTGTCATGTGATGATGATGTAGATTCTCTCTATTGCAATCAGGGGTATCAAGCCAAGATACATAAAGGTGGTCATCACACGGTTGTGTCACTTCTTCAACACAATTTTTGAGAAGGTGATTGATGCTAAAAAACGTGGTGCTTTACATAGTTACTTGGTAGAGACTCTGTGCCAACTTGAGATGTGCTTCCCTCCATCTTTTTTTGATGTCATGGTACATCTCTTGGTTCACATTGTGAAATGAGATAATTGCACTGGGCCCTGTATTCTTATATCAGATGTATGCGTTGGAGCGGTACATTGGCATTCTCAAGGGCTATGTATGGAATCGTGCTCACCCAGAGGGTTCTATGATCGAGGGCTACAGTACCAAGGAAGTCGTTGAGTGTTGCATCAATTACATAAAAGATGCTAAAACGATTGGTATACCTGTATCTTGACATGAGGGGAGGTTGTTTGGGAGAGGGACCAAAGGAAAGAAAAGATTCATCGATCATGATTACAAAGCAGTGGAAGAAGCACATTTCACCATCTTGCAGTAGCTCCAGATAGTGGCATTGTATGTCGAGCAACACCTGAATGAGCTTCAAACAGAAAATCAAGGCCACTCATATGATTGGATCTTGAAAGAGCACAAGCGTCGCTTCACCACATGGTTCAAGAACCAAAACCTACCAGATGGTGAATCCGTAGATGAAAAAATATGAAAATATTGGTTTGTGGCCCATCAAGTTTAGTTACGTCATGGCAAGCATATGACATTAATGGGTACATATTTTATACCAAAGCAATGGACAAGAAGAGCACGATCCAAAACAATGATGTTCAGATAGAAGCCTATGACACAACAGGTGAAAAGATCACCTACTATGGGTTCATAGATGAAATCTAGGAACTCAAGTATGGAGTGAAGCGGCAGATTCCCGTCTTTTGGTGCAAATGGGTGAAACACCCAAATGGCGTGGCGGTGGAGGCTACGGGTTCACAACTGTCGACCCCAACATTGTAGGCCATAAAGATGACACGTGGGTACTCGCTAATCACGTCGCACAACTTTTCTATATAAACGACCCTGCAAATGAAAAGAAGCACATAGTTGTTGCTGGAAAACAAAGAATTGTCAGAGTTGAGAATGTGGAGGATGAGGAAGAGTACAATCAGTTCGATAATGTGCCACCTTTCGAAGTTCCAGAAAAGATCAAGCTTGTAGAAGCAACCCTTGATAGATCTGTGATGCCCTACATACGCCTTGATGGTGTAGGGAAACGGTTCAAGGCAAATAGTGCCATGTTATGTAACTTAGGTTTCAATGCGATTTTCATGTTATGCAACTTATTTTCCAATGTGACATTGATGTTATGTAATAGGCCTGTCAAAAACATATTTAAAACAGGCAAAATTGAATATTGATTTACAAAAGTGGCAAAAATATATGTGTGTTGCATTATTTTACTCCAAATATTTAAATGTCATTATTGATTTACAAAAGTGACAAACATGACAATGATTTACAATAGTGACAAAAAATGACAATGATTAATAGATTGTCAAAAACATTTCCACAGGCGGTTGACATAACAAACCACCTATGGAAATGAATGTTTATATATATCACACACGAGCCCCACGGAACCCTAGACCCCATTTACAGACTCTCCTCCACGCCATCAGGCTACCTCTCCTCCACGACGCCTCCAAGCCTGGCCTCCTCCTCGTCCCCGAACCCGACATCTTCCTTGTCATCGAGCCCAGCCTCCTCCCAACGTGGATCCATGCCGCCACGAGCCCGGCTTCCTCGTCCGAGCGCCACCACCACTGATGCTGACGGCCTCTCCCTCCGACACCATCTGCCACAGCCGACCCTGATGCCGACGGTCTCTCCCTCTGCCTCCGACCCCATCCACCTCACCGGCGACGCCTTGGAGTGGTGAGTAGCCATCCCCCTCTTCTACCCCATGTGATGCCAGGCCATCATGCTGTGGTCCTCCCTTCTGCTCTGTGTGACACCTAACCATCGTGCCGCCTTGGGTGGGTGCTGCCAGATCGAAGGAAACAAGTTTACCCCTGAAGTCAAAAGATGCACCAGTGGGGCATTTGAACCATTTTGGAGCTGGAGCTCTTGGATGGGCTGAATAGAATTTATTGGTCATCAATGAATCATATCACAGAAAAGGTATGCACACTAGTATAATTAATGAAAAATAAAACCTAATCAGGTTGTTCAATTGTTACTTTTTAGACTGAAGAAATAGATGATTATCATTTAGTGTTTACTGTTTATAGATCTAAAAGTCCAAATGAGTATATATGCCTCACTGCATCTCAGTAACTTCACTCAAATCAAAGTAAGTTCAGATCAGCTAACTCAATTTGTGGCCAAGCAAAGGCAACATAAGCGCTATAACAGTTCACACAACATAATGAGGGGAAACAAACCCAACAATAATCAACAGACTACAAGTCCAAATATAGAAAATGGCATTCATAGATACATGGCATTCAGTCTTGTGGTGAAAAGGTGGATAAGCATCAATATGGTTGAAATTTCTTGTAGATGATGTAAGGCTGTACACAAGATCAAACACAACAATCTAATTAAATATTTATTATCTCAGAAACTTAAGCAAGAGGCAGTATGTTAATTTACCTGGGGTACCAACAGCATCACTAGCCGCATAAAGGCTAGAGAACTGTAAAATACAAAAAATTTAGGGGACTAATTAGCTTTGTATGCCGAACAGCAAACATGAAAGCGCAATCAAACCCACAAATACTATTGGGTATTCGGGTGATGCAGGATGAAGTCATTCTGATAACAGCATAGTGGACAAATTAAACCTGGTGCCATAGACCAAAAGCTGAACTCTAATGCATTTTAATCAAATTAATATTCATGTTACTAAAAAGGGCCTATTTTCTTGCAGTATATTAACTAGTGGAGTAACACATAATTGTTTACATAACTATAAGACAGAGCAAAGTGAAACAAAATTTACACAGCAGAACTCTAATGCATTTTATAGGTAGTACATGGACCATGTATAAAATTCAACTCTACACTGAATAAATAAATAAGAGAAACTGGTATCCAATAAATAAACTTCTCATAATCTAGCTGTATGATACTTCTCATAATCAACCTACTTAATTTGTGCTGGTATTAGCTTTTTTGGGTGCAAGATATATGAAGTGTGATTTGAGTTAACTCCCCTCATGGAGTCATGGGAGCACACCACAATCGTTTCATGTGTGATTTGAGTTAGACCTTTTATTGCGAAATTCACGAGTCTCAAATGGATCCTAGACATGTACTACAAATGCAATTGCCTTTTTATAGACTTTTTGTAGTTGTGTTTCAGTCTACTGAATTGCAATCGCCTTGCACGAAAGTTAAGGATGTGCTCACTAAAAGTTTAAAACACATACTTTGATTCCTTTTCTATTCTCTAAAATAATATTACCCATTGCAATATGATATTTATTGCATTTTTCTTCACAATGGCATATTGGAACGAGAAATTTCATTGATGAACCATGGTATACTTGTCAGTTTTTTCTAGGCAACATTAATCCAGTGGTCGATTAAGTACCATGGGGCAGAAGAGGACAATGTCCCCTAAGAAACCAGAAGCAAGCAGAAGGTCGGATAGGAGCCCAAGCCCCCCTAGGAAACTAGAAGCACAGAGGATCCTCACAATAGAGGGCTCCCCGACACAAAGGATCCTCACAATAGAGGGCTCTCCGACACAGAGGATCCTCGCAATCGAGGGCTCTTCGGCATAGAGGATCCTCGCAATAGAGGCCACCCCACCACAAGATGGGGCGGATTCAAGCAGGAGGTTAGATAGGAGCTCAATCCCGCACCAATCGTCCTTCTCTGATAGCAACAAAAGATCGGACTTGTATCATATCCCGAGCCTTGTTCTGTGCGATCGGAAGAGGTGATGATGGGAAAGTGACAACGACTACGATCCCGCTGAAGAGGTATTTAGTTGAGTCAATATATACTTCTTAAATGGCGGAATAATTCTTTGGTTTATGTAAACTCTCCTTTTTTTCTCTCCAGAGGGTGAGGGTGCAAAGATCTTCATGTTGATCATCTGTGACACAACCTTCCGCTCCCTCTGTGCCCAAAACTCTGGGTCCCTCTAGGGGTACGCTGAAACTAAGATGGGGTGAGCGAAGTAGGAACAAGTTGCCATCCGACACTTATATAATAACTCAAGTCAGTGTTGAAGGGGAGCCTGTTGCACCTCGTAAGGCATGTGCCAAATTTCACAACAATTGCAGACTTCTAGTCAAGGAGTACGTCCCAATCACTATAAATGATTGGTGGTTGCTGCCAGATGAGGCGAAGGAGTTCGTGTGGGCAACATTGCAGAGAACCATCCAATTCCCCTTGGGAACAGAGGAAGCCGCCAAACAGAATGCATTCAAAACCATGGGAAAGAGCTTTCGGGGATGGAAGAGTGAGCTGAATAAGAACTTCATGAAGAAGAACTTGGTACCCTTTAATAAATATGGAAAGATTACACCAGACCAATGGGCGGAGTTTATCCGACAGAAGACCACACCCGAGGCCATCAAACTGGGTGAATCATTCAAGCACCTTGCGAAGAAGAACAAGTACCACCATCACCTGGGCTCGTCGGGGTACGCCCCAAAATTTCTGAATGGAGGAGGCAAGAAGAAGAGGCTGTCGGGGCTAGGAAACCCAACCCTTTGGAAAGTTGTGATGAGCGAAGCAGGAACTGGGCCTACACTCGGTCAGAATGAATCGAGTCTGGGGACTTATCCATCAAAAGCCCCCAGGCCATGTAAGTGACCCAGACCATTCGAGAGATTGCTAACAAAGGGTCTCTAGATCCCGATAGGGAGAATGACCTGCTTACCAACGTCCTAGGGAACAAGGAACACCCGGGTTGCACTTGAGGTATTGGATCAAAAGTGGGCTGAAAGCATGGATTCCCAGATGCAGCGGACAAGTACAATACTCGTAATAGATATAAGAAGACCTTGGTGCAAGGGATACAAGAATAGGTTAAGGTCCAATTTATGAAAATGTGTAATGTAAAGGAGAAGGAAAGGGTGGCATTAATACTGACAGATCAACCAACCAGCCCAGGCTTTTGGAGCAACATCTGATCCATGCAGGTTGCTAACCAGAGATATCCTGTGGATGATATCACCGAGTCTACCCCTTGCATGCTACATGTTTCGGTTGGCAAGGGAGACTTCACTGTCAAGGCTACCACAGGCTAGGCCATTCCAGGCCATGCATTTCACAATCAAGATATTTTAACTGGTTACGCCAACGTACAAGTGGACTCGGTACAGCCGCTTTTCATAAAGTACAAGCTAGACATCAGCACACATGAGAGTATCATGATTCTTGAGGAGGCTATTGGTAACTTCATTCTGTGGCCCAGACAGGATATCATCTTCAGTCATCATCAGTCACAATCACCAGCATCATGACCGCCCCTGTGCCCAGCATCTCTGCCTCAGGCACCTCCGCATCATGCTTCATCGTCTGCGACTACGGTACCTCCGCCTCGAGCGTCTACGACTCTGGCATCTCTGCCTCCAGCGTCTGTGCCTCTGGCACATTCACCTAAGCATCGGAGAGTCCCTATCATGGTTACCCCATACGAAAAGACTCTAACATCACCGGTGAAGAGGTGGATTCTGTCCTCAAAAGCAAAGGCATCATCCGCTCTGGAATCTGTAGCGATGGGCGATCTCGCAAAAGAGACCAGCAAAACATAAAGTACCCTCAGATGGATTTCTTGCCTACACCAGATGTTCCTGAGAAATATGAGAATGGCAAGCCATTTCTGCCATTGTTTCAACTCCAAGAAGATCCATGGGAGATGAGGACATTCCATGATTGGTACATGAGAGCATGTCACGCGGGGTTCTCCATAATCACTACTTCTATCCCTTCTAACATTTATCTAAGCGGAGACTCCTATCTCACGGTGGATTTTAAGGAAATGCACACTTTGTTCCATCGCGACAAACTCAAAATCAATCTCATAAGCGTGTGGTGCCTATAAGTGCCTACAATCTACCCCTACATTCATATATCTACCAATGTATGCTATAGAAGCTAATGACTAGTGACTTGTTATGTACGATGCAATTTGACGATGCAGAAAAGTTGAAGTTATCGGTTAGATTCATTAATCTGCAATGAATTTCCCAGCCCAATTTGATTGTGAAGTTGAGGAATGATGACCCTCAGATTAAGGGGAAGAGTAATAAGGAGAAAACAAGTGTCATAAGAGAAATTACCAAAACACACAAGCTTGAAATGTCAACCTACGTAGAAAGGGCTATGCTTGAAATGCAAGACAAGGACTACATCATAGCTCCATACAAATTTAAGTAAGAGTGATATGTTAAGGACCTAACATAAGTATTCAACTTAATTGTCGATCGAGAACCTAACATAAAGATTTAGGTAGCGACCACTTTATTTGGATAATGCTGATGCCAAAGTTGAGCAGACTCGTGGTCCTTGACTCAGCCGATCTCCCTCAAAAATCCTACCAAGATCTTGTCAACGTTATATAGAGGTAAAGACAATCCCCATACATAAAATTCTTAAAAAACATTTATGAATTGATAATTACTTATTGGCATTCAAATAGGGCCTACAAGTGGCACGTAACAAAAGGTGTGATACACGATACAGTCAAGCCAGATGCGATGGCCGTCCGTACATATTTTCTGGTAATAACACACCTCTAATACTTGTATCTCACTATTTATGATGAAGTGTCCTATTTAATTAACCAATACGTTGCATTTTTTTAAGTGCCACAAGCAAGGTTTTGATACCGTTCTTTTTGGATATTATATTTGCGAGTTTCTTCGGGTAAACGGGAGGTACAAAATGAACCCCGAGTATGTAAGTCATCATTGCACTTGCACATTCTAATTTGGTTCTGTTTTTGTTGTCAATAGTGTTTTAACTCTTTTAGTTGTATTTTCATTTCAAGCACGGATGATCAAACATACCAACACCTGTCTCACAGATGAAGATATCCAAAATGTGCAATGTGACATGTGCATGTTCATTATGCACGAAGTCATCCACAAGTGGAAGATTCTTTGATCTCGGAGGTGAATTGGCTAGCCATCCGAGGCTTTGTGAGTAGGAGAGAAAGACTCTTAGCAATGTTAGCTTGTGATGTAAATTGACTTTTGATGTAAAATATTGTACTTGTCAATATTATTGTACTTGTGTTAAATATTTGACTTGTGTTAGATTCAAATGCTGTTGAAATCTGTGATGTTTGAAATATGTCTTGAAAATGTGTTGAAATCTAGAGGGAATAAAAATATATGCTCATTGTTCTTTTGAATGAAATCTATTTCATAGACGGTTTCTTAAAGTAATCCGCATGTGGAAATCTATCTATCTACAGGCGAACGCTAAAGTGCGCTGCCTATAAAAACCGTTTTCACATGTGGTTCACTTAAGGAACCGCCTGCGAAAATCTTTTTCCACAGGCGGTTCCTTAGGCCTGTGTGAAAATCATTCATTTCCACAGGCCTTAGATCACAGGCAGTTGCGCTAAACGCCTGTGAAAACCGGTTAAGAACCACCTCTAGAAATAGTTTCTGTAGTAGTGCTGATTTGAGGAACTCCACATTTGAGTACTTCATCTTTATTTGCAATTCATATTTTGTCCATACCTTATTCCTATGAGTTCCTTCGATTTCTTGCAAGTACGAGTGGCTCTCGTGGTAAGGTTGATCGTGTGCAAGTGTAGTCGATAATGTTAGGGAAAATTTGCTACATGACATGACTTTTTTTAATTTGCTGCTAGATACCGCTCCACGTGGTAATTTGCTACCACACACCGCAACTATTATAATAATCATTTTCTGCTTGTGTGGAGAGAAAAAAGGGTGTGAAATTTCTATTTTTGCCACTGGTTAAGGTGGGGCCTACAAGTCAGTTTTCCTTTCTATCGTCCACATGTACGAGCTGCAACGAGGGCCATGCCCGATCGATCTCCATAGGCAGTGGCAGTAGGAAGAGTGTCATGGGTAGAAGCCACAGTCGTGCTTCCTCTCCTCTCAATCTCTCTTGGACTCTCTTTTCCTAGATCAAAAAAACAAGCACAACATCAATTGCCTCCATGGATTCACACTACAAGCACCCATCTGTTTCTCCCTGTTCATCCCTTGTGCAAGAGAATAGTAGCCACAAGACCACCACCACCAGATGTTCTAAGCCCGATCCATGAGTAAATTGATCACCACTTGTCTCTTCTCTGCCTCCCTTTCTCCATGGTGAAACACCAGAACCAGAGCAGATCCAAGTTCCTCACCGTATTGAAGCCCAAGAGCTACTCATCAATTGGGGCCTCGCCGGTGCTGGATCTCCAACTAGCTAGAGAAGCTCCGCCATCACCTTCTGAAGAGGCCACTGCCATGGGAGGCGTCGCAGCAGAGGACTCTGCCTCATTGTTCGGCCACAAGGATAGCAGGGCATTCAAACCTTCATCTGTGGCCAATAGGGCTCGCAGGGCGGCGATGGCTCTCAGGTAGGGGGCGGTAGTGGCTCTTAGGCAGGGCGGAGGCGGAGGCATGGCGATGGGTAATGAGATAGCAGGGGTGCTCTCGCGATGAGGATCAAGACGGAACAAGCGGAGGCCATCGCTCTGCCCGCGCCATCCACCACGTGAACACAGTGCATGCCGCGGCTAGGCCACGATCCGTAGCACGTCATCATGCCATCGCCGCACGCACGGCCACGAGCACTTGCAGCCATGCCCTGTCGCTAGTCCGCGCCGTTGCTTGCCCACCGTTGTGCGCATAGCCGTGCCACCGCGTTGACCCCTTGTGCTGCTCGCGTGCACCGCGGACCACTCAGCGGCCATCTCCCTCTCCGCTGGTGCCTCTTTTCCCTCAGCGCCACCCTCTCCTCTTTGTTCTTGCTCTCGTGCCACCACAATCAGCCAAGGCCACCATCGCCACTGAGCTTATTGCACTGGCCGGCTCCTCCCCTCTCCGTTCTCCTTCTCTCTTCCCACAGGCACCACCTCCCTCCAGCCTTCCTCAACCCCACCCGGTCTCCGCTCTTTCTCTCTCTCTCTCTCTTTGAGCTGCCCGCACACACATGGGAAAAATCCGGCCAGCCTTATCTTCTCTACCTCTTACTGACAATGGGTCCCACTGGGTCAAAAGGGCATCGAGAGCATTTCAGATTGTTTCTCCCTCCTAATTAGCAAAATATTATATTTTAATGGCTAAAGTGTGTTTTGACAAATAACCACATTTTTGTAGTGTCCAACACTATAAATTAAAAAAAAATTATATCCTGCAGCAAAAACCACACTTCTAGTATGTCCTGTAGCAAATTTTTCCATAATGTTACTGCACGTATGTACCTCAACTGTCATGACCGGTTCTCTAGCGTTCTCTACTTGTAATCAGCTAACCTATTGCTAGTTAGTTAGTTGGTTAGACATGGCTCAATGTCTCACATGCTTGTATAAATATGTAATCATCAGATTTTTTTTAAAAACGAGATAAAACTTGGCTTCTATTGAAAGCCAATATAGAATTGTACAAAACACAGAGTTAAAACGTAAACAAAACAAAAGATAGCTGGGCTACCAGCTTAACGAGGAAACAGCCCGCTAACAAAGCCACCTACGACTACACAGCTCACCCCTGAGCAAACTACCACATAAAAACATATAGTCTAGCACAGAAAACAGCCACAACAAAGAAACTTAGATTTCCACCACATCAGACATCAAAAACTGATTCCTTTTGAAAGATGTGAAGCCCACTGCAGAATGCTGGACATGGCTGCTTCCACCATTTTCGTATCATCCAAACTAAGAAGGATCCTCCATCTCTACAAATATGAAATCCCTAAAAAGATGACATCAATTGGAAGCACAGGAAATTTCTTTCCTATAGCCATCTTATTTCAAAATCTCCAGACCTCCCAAGCTAACCCTGCAAAACGGAAAACACCCAGTTTTTGTGAACCTTTGAAATGTAAGACAAGCCAATTGGACAAGAAATCTTCCATAGAAATAGCCTGATAATGCCACCCAAAACATTCTCTAAGACCACACTAGGCAAAAAACGCTAAAGGGCAATTGAAAAGGATATGGCCAGTTGTTTCCAAAAGACCACACAAAGAACATTTCTCATTCCCTTTCCACCCTCTTTTTTTCAAAGTAGCTGCAGACTGCAATTTATTATGATAAACCTGTCACAAGAAGATCTTGATTTTCAAAGAAAGTTTAGTACCCCAAATCAAATCAGCCCCCTTGCTAGAAGCACCTCCAAAGGTGGTGAACCTATACAAGGATCTAGTTGTGTAATTCCTGGATTTGTCTAAGGCCCAAAACACTTCATCATCACTATCATTCAAATGCACCTCTTGGAGTCTCTCATACAAATTCTGTAAGGTCTCTTGCTCACAAAGGTTAAGGGTCCATTCTAAACAAGATATTCCAGTGATTCTCCCCACCACAGTCCTCCACCAACACATCAAGGTTAGCACATAACCTGTACAGATCAAGATATTGGGTATGGAGAGGGGTCTCCCTCAACCAAATATCTTTCCAAAAGACAACCTTGTCTCCTCTATTAACCTTATAACAAGCCCCCCACTTGAAAAGATGCTTTACTTTATGTAACCCTTGCCAGACTTGAGATGTCCCTCTTCTCTTTGAAGTAAAGAAAGAACCATCAGGCATATACTTGGCTTTGAGAAGCTGACACCATGTCTCGTCACTGCCCTTAACAATCTTTCAAATCCATTTAACTAGCAGACAATAATTCAAGATCTTAGTATTTGCAATACCCAGCCCTCCATACTCCTTTGGCCTACACACTGCTTCCCATTTCACCATATGATATCTAAACTTTTCATCAGCACCTTGCCAAAAAAAATTAGCCCTAATAGAGTCCATTTTGCTATGCATCCCTGCTGGCAAAAGATAGAAACCCATGTTGTATGTAGGGATGCTACTCAAGCTTGTATTAGTTAAGACTAATCTCCCCCCAGAAGACATATTTCTCCCTTTCCATGGGGCAAACTTATTATACAGCTTTAGGTTTATATGATCAAAAGCCCTGACACCCAAATGATGATCAGAAATTGGAACACCCAAATAGCTAAAGAGAAACACACCCAGTTTGCAATTTAGCATATTAGCAATCCTCTCTTTATCTTGCTGATCATACCCAAAGACAAAAACTTCACTTTTATGGTAATTGATCTTCAAACCTGACAGCCACTCAAAGCAGTATAGAATAATTTTCAGATTCAGAATGGACTGATCACACCCATCAATCATAATAACAGTGTCATCTGCATATTGAATGTGAGACACACCTTTTGGTAGAAGATGATTCACCACCCCAATGATCAAACCTTTATCCACAACCTTATCAATCAACTCCCCAAGAATATCAGCCACCAAGTTAAACAACATAGGTGATAAAGGATCTCCTTGTCTTAAACCTTGATAAGTCTTGAAATAAGAACTCCTTAGCCCATTCACATTTATATAGACCTGCCCCCCTTGGATAGATTGGATAACCCATTTAATCTATAAGGGAGGGAAACCTTTCCTCTCCAGCACCTCAAGAAAAAAGTTCCACTTAACTTTGTCATAGGCCTTCTCAAAATAAATTTTCATGATGACACCCTGTCTCTTTCTCTGCTTGAGTTCATGCACTACTTCAAGTAAAATCACAACTCCCTCTAAGATGTTCCTCCCTTTTATAAAAGTTGTTTGTTGCTGCTTAATTAGACTATCAGCCAAAGGATTAAGCCTATCAGTCATCAATTTGGTGAAAATCTTATAATCCACAACAGATGGGTCTAAATTGTTTAATGTTAATAGCATCTTTCACCTTAGGAAGAAGAGTAATAACCCCATAGTTCAGCCTCTTGAGATCAAGGTTCCCTACCTAAAAATCTCTCACCATATCCATAAGATCACCTTTAATCAAATCCCAAAAGTTTCTGAAAAAAACAACCCCAAACCCATTGGGACCAGGTGCAGTGTCCAATTTCATGTTGAACACCACACCCTTCAATTCTTCTTCAGTGATCTCCTTGATCAAGAATTCTTTATCTTGACACTAGACCTGTTGGTCCATACTCCAAAAATTTCCTTTGATATGTATCTGATTCTTTGTATTAGAACCAAACAAGTTTTTGTAAAAATCCACAATATGCTTCTCCAGATGAGTCTGCATTGAGATCATGCCATTCTCAGACTCCAAAGAACTAATAATACATTTCGTCCTCCTACCATTGGCAGATCTATATAATCATCAGATGAATACAACATACGTTGCATCTCTTCTTCTTCTCCCTTTCTAAACACCTGAGATCCGAGACTTCCACTGCTCTTCTCTGTCTCATGCCATGAGCTCCTCCTCCTCTGATGACGAAGGCTCTCAGCTCTTGCTCGCCAATCAAGTCATCACGAATTCTCCCTCTGCTTCCCAGGTGCAACTCATCAACAGCAAGTCACATGTTCCGATTGTGCTTGATCTCTATAACTCGACTATGGACAATGGAGTCAGTTCTTCCTCACCACGTTTGGCAAATTCAGTTTGGCCAATCATGTCGATTCTCCTGAACCCAAAGGTGACTCTGATTGGGTGTAGAATGGCTTTGTAATGGTCTCCTAGATCTATAACACCATTTCCACAGAGATCTTGCAAATCATCATGAAGAAAGGGAAATACAGGCTCTGGCACGATTCAGGGATCTGTTCCTCAACAGCCAGGTCACCCGCTCGGTGTACATCAGCGCGGAATTATACAACGTACCAAGGCGATCTTCCCATCATTGCATATTGCACCAAGAGGAAGACGCTGGCCGACACCCTTCATGATCTCTGCACCAAGGTCACTGATCAAGATTTAGTGCTCAACATTTTGCGTAGCCTCAACCCTCGCCTGCATGCCGTCATCCCGGTACTCACCATCAACAGCACTCTTCCCTCTTTTCTCAAGGTGCGGTCTTCTCTCCTTCTCGAAGAACACCGCATAGCACAGTCCGAGCTAACCCACCACGGTGCATACATGGCGCATGCGCCATTCGGTGCATCTGCATACACTTCACTGTCCTCCTCTGGCAACTCCAGCAGCAAGAAGAATAAGAACCAGAAGGGTGCATCTGGCAGCACTGCCTCTAACAACAACCGCTCAATTGATGCCAGCTCATCAACCGTGGCACCGGTGGCATTCCCGTTCCATCAACTCAGAAATCATGTTCGAAACTATGGTTTTCTGTTGGGACGATTAAGGTGGACTGATCCACACTGGTACCCTCAAGTCCATACCATTGGCTGCGTACCGCGAGGTGGGAGATCTCGATTGGGATCCCATGGAGCCTAATGTTCTCCACTGCAAGGACACCGACAGCAACGAGGGTGGCGATGGTGACTCTAACGCTAGCTCGAGTAGCCAAACAGATCGATTCGTGTTTATGGCTAGAGGCGACCACCCTCATCGGCTAACCCAGTGGTTGTAGATCCAAACACCATGGTTGATAAATCCTTGGAGACCCAGCGACAGCAGTCAATGCTGACGGTACTGGCGTTGAGTTACCACTCGAAGCATCCGTATCTAGAGTTGTACGTGAACACGACACGACCCCCCACTGGTGGACCATGGGAAGGCAGATGCCTCCTAGCCTCACCCGACGGCTTTCGATGGGTGCACCTACACTAGCGACATCCCACGGCTTAAGGGAAAAACTCCTTCTGAATATTCATCGTGAGGCTTCATCGGCTCGACCGCAACCGAGCCTCGGTAGCGACATATTCAGTACTTCGGATGCTAACATGCAAGGAGCTCATCTGATTCTTAGATCCCTTCTAGAAATGGATCCGGCGAATCTAGTGACTCCTATGGTCAATCAAGTCAAGATCCTACTCGATGCGGCTCAGAACCAAGTGCTTGAGCAAACAGTCCCCACAACTCTAGGTCCCCCAGTTGAAACTATCCCGACTCAAGGATCCACGGGCGAGAACGCTCTCGAGTAGGGGAATCCCAGATGGGAAGCTCAGGTTGTCAGGCCCAAAAACAATATTGTGGGCCAAACGGTAGCTACCCTGTCCATAGGTGTGGGCATCAGGAAGATCTGACGAAATGCATTCCTCACAACCGACGTGATCTACGTATGACGATCGAAACCGCTGTGAGGAACTCCGCGAAGACGATCGCCGCTACTATGACTTGAGATCTATAGGACGAGATGGTCAATATGATTCCCCCTCTCAAACAGACGGGCTGCAAGGATTTCGTACGTGAACTCCGGTCGATTCGGTTGCCCGAGAATTTCGAAGTGGGCCCAATCTAGAAATACGATGAGAAGATCAATCCCAACGAGTGGTTGTAGATCTACACCACCATAATTCGAGCAGTCGGCGGTGACAATCGAGGAATGGCCAATTACATGTTAACCACCCTTGATGGACCTGTAAGGTCCTGGTTGCTAAACTTGCCGCCCAACTTAATTCGTTCGTGGTAAGAACTCAAGGCTCAGTTCATAGCCAACTTCTAAAGAACCTTCGAGCGCCCAGGAATAGAGAACGATCTCCACTAGTTGCACCAAGGCGACAAGGAATCTATTCGAGATTTTATCCATAGGTTCAGCGACAAGCGTAACACGTTCTCGGACATCTCAGTTGAATTAGTAATTATTGCCTTCAAACGAGGTGTGCAGGACACGGACTTGCGTGAAAAGATGCCTACTTGAACGATCCACACGGTCAAAGAGCTTTTTGAGTTGGTCGACAAGTGCGTGAAATGAGCGAAAGTGCAGGTGCGCACTAAAAACCTCCAATTTGGCAAGGACAAACCCGAGTCCTCGAAGAACGGAGGAAAGAAGAATAAACCCGGTGACAAGCGCAAGGGTCCTAAAATGACTGTAGTTGCGATCGACTGGAGCAAATCACGCAACACTAGGGACAATAAAGGCCTCAGTCGAGATGGTGGAAAGTGATGCCCATCCATCGGAGAAACCAGCACCACATTGAAGAGTACTTTGTGTTTAAGAGGAAACTTGATGAGAAGATCAAGGCAAATGCTGAGCGTGGGTGTAAGCAGGTTAAGCCTAATGTTGAGGGTGACAAGCCCCAATTCCACGAGGCTGACCATAGCTTGGCGCACATCTTTGGAGGACCCACCACATATAAGTCTAAGAGACAGCACAAGGCGGTTAAGCGAGAAGTTAACCTAGCCTTAACTGGTCCCAATCCGTATCTCAAGTGCTCGAAATAGCCAATCACCTTTGATCAAACTGAACATCCGGCCACAGTACCACATCCTGGTTGATACCCGATCATAGTTTAGCTCACCATACTCAACATTAAGGTTTGCATAACTCTGGTCGATGGAGGTAGTTCACTCAACCTCATTTTCTCCAAATCCTTGGACAAGATGGGAATCCAGAGGTGAGAGCTTAAGACTGGAGTCGTGCCTTTCCACAGCATAACTCCCAACTCATCAACCATGCCTCTCAGCCATAGATCGAGCTGTCGTTCATGTTTGGTAGGCCCAACAACTTTTGGACAAATTAGCTGACCTTTGATGTCGCGGACTTCAAGATGGCATACAATGTGATCCTAGGCCACCCAATGCTGGGCAAGTTCATGGCGGGGGTTCACTACGCCTACCAAGCGCTTAAGATCCCGGGTCCCAATGGGGCCATTACGGTTAAAGGAGATCAGCGTGCAGTGGTCAAATGCAACAAGCAAAGCCTAGATATGGTTAAACACTTCAGTCCAGTGGCCATCGCTCCTAAGGATTCAAATTCTAAGTGTCAAAGGCAGCAAGGTGTTGTTAAGGCCAAAGACTGCAGGCTCGTAAGTCTTGATGGCACTACCAAATCCAACGATGCCAAAGGCAAGGCCCACGACAGCATCAGCAACAAAAAGACTGATGGTTGCGTCAAGGCAGTGCGCCTCGACCCATCCGAACCATCCAAGATGGTTAAGGTTTAGGCCAACCTCAACCCTAAATAGGAACTCGAACTCATCACCTTCGTCCAGGCAAACCAAGACGTGCTCGCATGTGGCAATCATCCGATTGCCTGGGGTCCCCATGGAGGTGATCAAGCATAGGCTGGTTGTTAAACCCGATGCCAAACCTGTGGTGTAGAAGCAGCAAAGATATGCGGAAGATAGGAAGCGGGCTATTCAGTAGGAGGTCGATAAGCTCCTAAAGGCGGGCTTCATTCGAGAAGTACGTCATCCTACATGGCTCGTCAAGAAGGCTAATAGCAGATGGAGAATATGCGTCGACTTCACTAACCTCAACAAGGCTAGCCCCAAGGATCCTTTTTCTCTCCCACGCATCAACCAGATCATTGACTCTACAACAAGTTGTGAGTTGTTATGTTTTCTAGATGCCTATTCGGGGTATCACCAAATTAGCATGGGATTAGAGTATGAGGAGAAAACTGCATTTACTACTCCTTTCGGTGTATTTTTTATGTACAGATACCTTTTGATTTAAAAAATGCTGGTGCTACGTATCGAAGGTGTATTCAAAACTATCTGCAACTCCAAATCAGGTGCAATGAAGAAGCGTACGTCGATGATGTTGTAGTCGAATCAAAAATTGGAAATGCATTGGTTGATGATCTCAAAGAAATGTTCGACAACCTCAGGAAGTATCGCATGATGCTTAACCCCAAAAAATGCACATTTGTCGTGCCGTCCGGCAAGCTTCTCGGCTTCCTAGTGTTGAATCGAGGCATTTAGGCCAACCCACGCAAAATTGAGGCTGTCGACAAGATGCGGTCACCTCGAACACTGAAAAAGGCCCAGAAACTGACAGGATGCATTGCTGCTCTTAGTCGATTTATTTCTAAGATGGGCGAGCAAGGGATACCTTTCTTCAAGTTGTTGAATAAACAAGATCGGTTCGAGTGGACGGAAGAAGCGAAGCGTGCCTTCGAGGACCTAAAAAGGCATTTATCGTCTCCATTAATCCTTACACCACCTAATAAAAAGAGGAGCTCTTTTTGTATATTGCAGCTACCCCACGAGTTGTAAGCATGGTACTGGTGGTCGAACAGGAATGTCCCAAGAGAAAGGCCAAGGTCCAGAAACCTATTTACTATGTGAGTGAGGTTCTACATGATGCTAAGCTACGGTATCCGCAAGTACAGAAGCTGATATATCCAATCTTGATGTCTTCCTGGAAATTACGGCACTACTTTCAAGCGCACAGGATCACTGTCATGATGACATAACTTCTGAAGGATGTAATACGCAATCGAGAAGCTACTAGACGAATTGCGCAATGAGTCGTAGAACTAAATGAGTTCAACGTAAGCTACGCACCACGCACGAGCATGAAATCTAGAGTGTTAGCGGACTTCATCGCTGAATGGACAAGCGTTGAAGGAGCAAGGCCAAACATGGTCGAAGATCACTGGACGCTCTTCTTTGATGGATTGCTCACGCTCCAGGGCGCGGGGCTGGCATTATACTAAAATCTCCAATGGGCAATGAACTCAGATGTGTTGTTCAATTAGATTTAAAACCTCTAACAATGTTGTAGAATATGAAGGACTGGTAAATGGGCTTCGCATAGCTGCATGCTTGGAATTAAATGACTTCTTGTGAAAGGGGACTCACAGCAAGTCGTGAACCAAGTTCAAAAAGAGTACTAGTGCTCAGACAACAACATGGTGGCTTATTTACTCGAGGTACAAAAGCTTGAGCAAAAGTTCGAAGGGCTAGAAGTGACGCACATCAGAAGGAGTGAAAACTCTGCTGAGGATGAACTTACTAAACTCTCTTCTTCTTGAGCACCGGTACCCGTAGGAGTATTCGTTAAGAAACGCCTTAAACCATCTGTCCTGATAGTTTGGCGAACGGATACTGCCCAACCTGACCAGCAGTCTAACTAGGTCAGTGAGGTAGAACCCGCAAACATGGATGTTGCACTACTCGAATGCCACCCGACTTGGATGACTCTGTACCAAGCCTATCTCGAGGGTCGAGACATCCCTGATGATGATGCATCTGAAGAGAAAATTGCTCGTAAATCCAAGCTCTACGTTTTGGTAAACGGCAAGCTCTACTGAAATGGGAGTAACAGAATCTTGATGAAGTGCATCACTCAGGAAGAGGGCAGTAAACTACTGCTCGATATACATGGAGGCATGTGTGGTAATCATGCATCTTCTCGCACCTTGGTCGGAAAAGTTTTCCGCCAGGGATTCTATTGGTCGACTGCCCTCCAAGATGCTTCTGAGCTAGTCAAAAAGTGCAAGAGTCACCAATTTTTCGAAAGGCGGACCACTTGACCAACCCAAGCTTTGCAAACAATTCCTCTTTCTTGGCCTTTCTCTGTCTAGGGCTTGGATATCTTGGGACCATTTCCAAGGGCCAAAGGCGGTTACAAGTTTTTATTTGTGGCTATTGACATGCTCACCAAGTGGATAGAGGCTGAACCCATAGGAAAAATAACCGCATAAGTGGCCAAGAAGTTAATGAGGAGCATAATTACTCGATTCTGCATTCTGCATTGGATAATCATAGATAACGGTAGCTAGTTCAGAAGCGGGACCTTTATTGCATTGTGTGAAGAATTCGGTATCAAAACTTGTTTCACCTCAGTAGCTCACTCGCAGAGTAACGGTCATGTTGAATGTGCTAAAGGAATAGTCTTACAGGGCATCAAAACTCGGGTCTTTGACAGGCTAAAAGCCTACTCGAAACACTGGGTAAAAGAACTTCCTTCAGTACTATGGGCCATTCATACTTCGACCAATAGAGCCACTGGTGAAACTCCGTTCTTCTTGGTTTATAGAGCGGAGGCGATGCTCTCGATTGAGTTGCAGTTCGGATCACCTCGAGTAGAAAGTTACTTCAAAGAAGGGCAGGAGCAACTAAGAGCGGATGACATAAATTTACTCAAGGAGTACCAAGATCGAGCATCTATTCGAGTGGCTACGTATCAGTAGGCATTGTGTAGATATCAAAGCCAGAGAATTTAGCCTAGAAAACTCGCTGCTAGGGATCTCGTCCTACGAAAGGTGCAGAAACAAGCCTGGCACCACAGTTTATCACCTAAGTGGGAAGGACCTTACATAGTAGTCGAAGTCACTCGACCTGAGTCAGTATGGCTATCTACTCTGAACGGCGAGATACTCGAGCACTTGTGGAACATCAACCAACACTGAAAGTTTTATTCATAGAAAAGGTAGGTTAAAGGTAAGTCGATTATATTCGATTCGGTTAGCTACTTGATTACATAATCTTTCCTTTTCCTCTAATCCATGTGGCTAGTGCAAAATTAGACGAAAGGATCCGCCTAGCTCTGGCAAACAGTGAAGATCCACCACTTCTGAAAATTTGGAAGCGCATAAACCCTCATTCGCCCTTGAACGAGATGAGAAACCTTTTATACTGCTCCCTCGGGTGGTAGCTGATCATCCCAAGAATCGGCCGCAGACCAGCATAAGGGCCAGAAAAAGTGGCCTAGGCGAAGGCCCTGCTGAAGGTACTGATCAGCGCCGGTGATGCCGAGTGGTCTTCTGCCTGGCGCAAAGGCGATCTGGTGGTTGTTGATGGAGAAGGCAATCGTGCCTCCTTCGCCAATGATGACTCGGGGGCTCCACCACCGAAGACCTCAATGGTGGCTTGGTTGATGATCCAGTCGAGATCACCACCATCCTCATTCCTCTCCGGTGGAGAGCGCTACGCTGAAGCATAGGTCTTGATGTTATGGTGAACGCACTGAGTGAGGGGACGGTGATGATCTATGGTGGATGCTTCTTCCCTCTCCTTCTGGGGCTCGCTACTCGAGTCCTCATCATCGGAGGATGTGATGATAATTACATCAGGAGGTACCATGGCAAGAGGCCTATGGGAGAGGACTTCTTGGATTGGCTCAAGAGGCGGATGGAGTGGAGGTCATGCCTTCAAGCTCCACGAGTCTTAGGAGGCAATTGGCAAAGGAGATGACGGACAAACGGCTTCGAGTCCCCTCTATTTGTAGCGGGGGAAATGGGTTGTACTATGTAAACGTAGCCGTCAAGATCCAAAACGATGGTGTCACCTCGGGCGCGTAGCACATTTGGTGGAAGTCATGATGGCATTATGGCTTGTCTCAACTCTGCAAAGAGGGATGGGCGGCCATTATGGCGTGTCAAATCAATATTGCGATGAAAACGAGTACAAATGGGACTAGGATCATTTAATGCCCACCTGCCCAGTGGTTTGAGTTCAATCGATAATCATATTGCAGCCAAAACCATAATGCTCGGGGGCTTGCATTCTTAAGTATTCAGTCGAAAATGAGCCTTACTCTTCGGCCGACTTCATGGTCGAGTACATGGTCAAGAACGAGCCTTAGTCTCCAACCAACTAGTCACCGAGTACATGGTCGAGAATGAGATTCGGTCGAGTACAGAGTTGACAGCTATAACACTGCTCTCTGATCAATGGTACAGGTATGTCCTTTTCTACTCTCTAATCGAGTAATATCTTCCTCGACCATAGAGTCAGGTGCTACATCGTAATACCATATTTATTTTTATGTTTTTTGTAAAATTTTATCTTGCTCTGCGTTGATCAAGATAAATAGAACCAACAGAGGTATGTGTTGGATCGATGATAGATAACTATACCTCAGGAGGCATAACGGCATTGAAATTTCCAGACATCTCAAGTCTAATGGCCAAAAGGGTTCTGAAGTCCTAGTCTACCTTGCGTGTGCTCTCTATCGAGTCCATGTTTGTATGTTGATAGAATGCACAAATTGATAAAAGTTCACAAAAAATTCGATATGCTTTTTCTTTTTCTAGCTGGCCTTCTCGAGTACTCGAGGGCCGTGCATCTAATGCCTTATTAAGTTAAGATTACAGGTGTTGATAGATGCGTAATCGTATGGTCTTGAGAATGATGACAATATACCAGTTATTGCATCTACTTATGCTAATCCTATTTCCTCGACAAGGAAATAGATGTCAAAAGCATAATAGATTGACAAAATGTCGCCTTGCTGTGTGCATTCTCATATTGTACAATGTGTCTTACAAGTGCCAAAAACGGATGGACCATCAGTACGACGGACTCCCCTCACTATCGTCACTAGGCAAATTGAGCCTCAATAACTCGACAAAAACTGGAACTACTGACTGGACACTTTCTACAAGCTTTGCAGTCTCCTCGCTAGTGCAATTAAACCCGACTGCCACCAATGAGGTATCAAGCACGGGGTTATAGCTCTTGAGAACACCTAGCAATGTGGTAGCGCTTGCAGAGGCTGCTTGGGACATGAGGTCGAGGGCCTGCTCCTTCAGCTCTTGAAGAGCCAGGACAGCAGCATCCCTTTGAGCGATGGCAACATCCCTTTTAGACATTATCACCTTCTTTTCAGCTTGAGCAGAGTTCATTTGATTCCTATGTCTCTCCTAAAACTTGACATCGTCATCAACCTTTTTCATTGCATCAGCAAGAAGTTTTTCCTTGTTGTTACAAGAGGACTCAAGGCCTGAAAAAGGTAAACCGAATAGTAATTCTTTGTTAGTCACCCAATAATAGAATCACGCACTTGTGATCAAGAACAGTCTTACGTTCAATTTTTTCCCTCTTGGCTTTGAGCTTCTTGTGGTGGTTGGCCTCGGCAGTAGCTACCTAAATGCTTGTAACCTGGAGAAGAGTTTTTATCGCCACCCAAAGATCATCAGTCAGGATTGATATTGAAGTTTCACTTCCCCTGAGCTGTAGGTCTTCTTCGGGCACGCTCGAGGCAAGATCTCTAATTGGAGCCGAGGATGAGTCAGCCGGGGAAGTTAGCACCGGATGACTGATCGAGACGCGGGCAGCCTTGGTTTGCATCTCAGTCAATAGTCTTCAATCAACAGAATAAGAGAAGAGGAAAAGAAAGGACTATCAATCTACCAATCGAGATCAGAATCCGGGACAAACCACTTTGAAATCAGAAAGTGCGAAATGATGCTTGACTTTAGCCTTTTTGTGGTCACCTTCTTTGTTCTTGGTCCGATAGGCGGAGCCGATGGAGGAATTACACATGGACTAGGCAAAGTCAAGGAATCAGTAGCCTGCAAAGAACCAGATAATAAGAATGCATTATCGAGTGAAAGTATGACCAACTAAAGAGCGATAATTCAACTGAAATTACCTCTCTAGTCAAGTCATCAGGCATGTTAGTCCCTCGAGTTGGCGATTTCGAGGACGCGCCAGACGTCCCCTAAAAAAGAGCCACCCATGCAACTTGTCATTAGTAGAATGATCGAAAGAAAATTGATAACTCAAGAAGAGTTACCTTTTCAGCTGTGTCATCGAGTGCGGCGATTGCTCGAGGAGGCGATTGGGCTGGTAAGCTCGCTGTTCCCTAACAAAAGGCCACTGATCCAAATCGAATGCATTCAGGTATCTACTTGTTAATTTGAAAGGAAATAAGAAGATAATAAAAACTTCAATTAGCATACCCGAGGGCTCCTTCGCTTATGCTTGAGAAGGCTAAGATCCGACAACAGGCGAGAAGACGGGGACGATGTGGATTCGCTAAGGAGTAAGGCGTAATGCCACACTCTGGTGCATCAGAAGACAAAAGCTTGTTCAACCGGGCGGTGACGTCCTAGGCAGGCAGGGCTGAAAAAGAAAAGAAAGGTTTACTCGACGAAGCTCAAAGATCGTAGCCAAATGAAAAGAGCAAAGTGCTAACTAAGCCTTACATCCGGCCACATCCCTGGAAGCATCCTCATCTCCACTGTACTCACAATCCAGGCACGTTCGTGCCTTCAAAGGATTTAATCTGTTACTAATAAAGTCTCTGGCCACATGCCACCCAGTAAGGCCAAATTGCCTCAGCATGCCAATCTTGTTGGCGAAGTACGTGGTGTGGCTAGACTCTCGATGCTCTTGTGTCAAAGAAAGAGGAAGTTAGGGGAACCTAGATATAGAAGTTTCTTCCAATCCTTCGACCAAGAGGAAGTTAGGGGAACTAGGATATAGAAGTTTCTCATCCCACTCCTCAACCGGAAACCACATCCCTCGACACATTTATTTTTGGTAATCCTTTTCAGTTTATAAAAATACTTAAAAAGATTCAAACTTGGCTCGATGCCAAGGAAAGCCTCACAAAGATGAACAAAAACACTCAACATGGTGACCGAATTGGGGTTCATGTGGTGGAGTTTAATCTGGTATCGATCAAGCACATTGAGAAGGAACTTGGAAGAAGGGATGTTAAAACCACAACAGAAGAAAGAATCAAAAACTACAAACTCGTGCTCGATCTTGCAGGAAGGGAATCTCTCACCCGATACCGTCCTCCATTTAACAAGGCTGCATGGTGGCACCACTCGTTCATCTTCGAGTTCCACCAGCTGAGTTTCTTGCATAGCTGAGGGCGTCCAGGCTTCAATCATGAACCTCGCCTCATCATACTGATCGGGTGAGGCGCTGGCAACTGCTGCGTCTAACTACTTCTCTTGCGAGGAGGAAGTTGGAATCATCGAGGAAGAGCTGGGATCCATGGATCTAAAATTCTTTCTGGCGGTGGTGCATGCTGAGGCGGAGAAAACTAAGAGGCTTGTGTAGGAAGATTGGTGGCAATGACGAGGAATGGCCGCTGCAATTTCAGGTCTTACGGGTAAATAACCAAAAAGTTATCACCGTTTCAACCACTCCCACCTTTACAATGCTTCGACCTGCACGAAAAAAGGAATGATGACGATGTGCAAACCTTTGCACACCCTTCTGCCCGCATTAAATGCGCCTATACCCACTATTTCAAATTTTGAAAGGTTTTTTAACTCTACTCGGAGTCGGGTGTCGATCAGTTGAGTTCTTTAAATCTTTTTCTTCAAGTCTCAAGTGCGGTTAGCCACAGGGTGCTTGACCTGACTAAGCTTCCACTCGATACTCGAGGAAGGATCCGTCCACACTCAATTCTTTGGACTATGAGCCTAATCCACTTTATTTGACTACGCTTAAACTTGGCAGTACTCGAGTGGGTTCTTATGGAAACCTCTCCTCCGGAGTAGAGTTAGGGGGCTACTATTAAATATCTAACTATAGGGTATATGTGCATAAGGAGTACATCATATACAGACAGGGTATATACGACGCATATTCAGTAGCTCGAGATATCACGAAACCGAATACAGACAGGGTATACACCCAGAATCAAGGAAGTTCATACCGAGAAGGTTTAGATTGGTTACCCAACCCGATACGACCTGTGTTCAAAACAGATCTATCTAATTGGACGTCAAGGAACACAACTCCCTATCTACTATGGCTGAATAGGAGTCGGTACCTCACCCCTATATAAGGTGAAAAGACTGGGGGAAAGAACAATGAGCAACACGAAAGACAACAATAGAGGAGTTACTTGATGACTTTAGCCCTAGGATAGATTAGATCCAATCAAGTCCTTGTAATATTTGTAGCCACCTTGCTTGTACTCGAGATCATCAATACAAGGTAGCAACACCCACACAGGACTTAGGGTATTACTCCAATCGGAGGCCTAAACCTGTATGCATTTTTTGTCTCGCTTCGTGATTAATCACTACAATCAAAGGCACCCAGTCAATTTACAGACATATTGTCGGGAACTAATCTTCGACAGGCAGGGTTGTTCCAGGTCTGGCTAGTGGCCCGCACACCTATGCCCCCACCTGGTGTTAGACTGCTCGGCTCACGACCTAGTGCGCCACCTCCTCAAGAACTCCGTGTCACCCCCCCTCCACTTCCTTAGCAGTGGTCCACCGCATCGCTATCTTGGGATCAAGCCACCCTAATCCAAGCCCTAAGCAACATGGCATTGCAACCATCCTCATCCGATGGTCAGGACTAGATCCTCGACACGGGTGCGTCGAGCTACATGTCGTCCGGCACTGGTAACCTTTCTAGCTTCTCCCCCCTTTCACCTTCCTCTCATGTCATCTTTGGGAAGGGCTCAACAATCCCCATCCACTCCCATGGTAATTCCGTTATTCATCCCTTTCTATAGATAACAATAGGCATGAGGGTGTAGCAAATTGCGAGGTAACGATATGTGGGTTGGGAGCCTCAAATCATCAATGTCCTCACAACGAAATCCATGGAACCTATTGAAAGATCAGGCCATGATTCTCATCACCCACGGCCCAACTCTTCCAACCAGCGTACCTTTGCCATTGTAGTCAAGCTTACCACCCTGTTGCCGCTAGGCACTGGGCTTACCTGCCTCCCAATTTCTATGGCCGCCCCCCCCCCCCCCTCGCAGCACCATGTGTCATACATGAGCTTACCCCGGCATTCTCTAAATAGCATTTCCAGTGGAGCATTGGTCACCTTTCTTAGATAATATTGTAATAAATCACATACAAATGTTAAATACCATCTGCATAGTGTTGGATACATATTAAAATATTATTGTAGATATGTTTTAAAAAATGGATTGCTAGGTAAGAATGTTTATTAATCCTCTCCAATTGTTAAATTATTTTTCTTAAATTGGTGTGCTGTTCAGGTGCAAGGGACATTTAGTAGGGTCCTGTTCACTTCCACATATGCGATGATGTGACTATACTACCTCCCGATATGACCACTTATATGATAGAAGAATTTGTTTATGAAACTTTTATTTATGTTAGGTGAGAATATAGTACTGTCTAATATTAGAGAATTATACATTGTCACATTATTATCCTGGGTATGTTCTTGTGGGTTAGGGACCCTCTAGCCAAACTTAGTTCCAAGACAAGGAAACTTCTCCAACCTTTTTACAAGTCATCACATCACTTCCAAGCTAAGCCAATTTGGATTGCAATCCATATCCCACTCGGATTCAGAATTGGAATCAAATTTGAAGTTTGCTGATAAGTCTGAATAAAATTATTAAGAATTCTTTCATCCAAAATTCAATGGAGATGTGTGAGCACAATCTGGGCAGAGGACATTCTACATTCCAATGGATTTGGTCCCACCTCAAAACTTATTTGAAAGTATAAATAAAAATTGCAAGAAATCAACTTGGCCATAGAATTCAATTCAGATTCAAACAGACGGTTGTCTGGCAATCGGATCATATCTTTTTCATACGATGTCCTATGAATGTGTTTAAATACAACCTGGAAAGGATACGAGACGATCTTTCCAATGGATTCCTACTACATAATTCATTTTGTGCACGTCGCAATCGCTCGAGAGGCACGGTTTCATCCTCTATATATACTTAGTCATAGACACTTGAATAATTTAGGTTTTTCTTAGATTATTCTGTCATATTATAGTTTCGCCGCTTGTTCGGCTTGAGGAACCTTACTTTGTAAACTTCACATATATTCACAATAGTAATTCAGACTGCATCTTCTATTCTCTTGTTTGTGTTCTTGATTTATATGCAGGGAAAGCCTTCTTAACGACATTAACCGCATTAGGCACGGTTGATAACCACGGAATATTGATGTAATGGTTGTGAGGGTTTTCAATCTATTCTGGTCAGAACCTTTAGATCATTAATATCGAAGCTCTACAAATCAATATATCACATTACCTTTTAAAAAAGGGATAAATGCAAACCCCCCCCCCCCAAAAGTCACTTGGATTTTGACTTTCCCCCCGCCCCCCAAAAGTTGTTTTGTTGCAAAAAAAACCCCCAAAGGTTTCATTTTGTTGCAAAAACACCCCTAAAAATTCAAAAAAATATAAACAAATCACAAAAAATTCTAAAAAAACTAGAGACAATTATAAGACCTTTTGTGAAATTTGTTTTCAAAAATAATATCCTTTGCATCATGTTTCATGGAGAGTAAGTTTGAAAAAAAAGAAAAACGTGCAACTCATTTATTAATTCGAGTTAAATGCATAGTTAATTATTTACTAATCCAAAAATCATGAAACAAAATTTTTTAGTCTTCTTACATGATCCTCTATCTTGTAAAAATACATGAAATCTTGAAATAGTTATTGTAACGTGCAAGATTGAGTAAATGTGTTGCAGATAGATTAATTCATAACTAATCCATAACACCCCCAAAATTAGTAAAACCACTTTTATTAGTTTACTTAAACAATTATTTGTGTAGAAAAAATAATGGTAGACATGACAAAGTTAAAATAACATGAGTTAATAAATGAGCTGCACGTTTTTCTTTTTTTTGAAAACTTCCTCTCCATCAAATATGATGCAAAGGATATTATTTTTGAAAACAAATTTCACAGAAGGTCTTAGTATTGTCTCTAGTTTTTTTTAGAATTTTTTTAATGATTTTTTTATTTTTTGAATTTTTAGGGGGTTTTTTGCAACAAAGTCAAACTTTTGGGGGGGGGGGGGGTTTGCAACAAAACAACTTTTGAGGGAAAAGTCAAAATCCAAGTGACTTTTGGGGGAGGTTTTGCAGTTTTCCCTTTAAAAAATCAGATCATACTTCCATCATGCGGTGGGAAGGCCAACGACCCAAATCTCAAAATTGGATTGCTACAAAATTAGGTATTGTATAGATGCTCCCTTTGCATTTATTTTATAGCCAGCTAATAGACTCCCTTTGCATTTATGTTATAGCCAGCTAATAGACGAGGGTAAGGGTATGTATAGTGGTACATACGGCTAATGTCTGTAATATAATTTCATATCACATATAGATAATATAATAGATAAGATATTATGTGGGTTGATTGTAAATAATCTAAATAATATCTAATTATTAAATGACATGTGAAAAGTTAAGATTATAAATAACAGACGATATCTATACAATAGGGAAAATACTGTCTATAAGAGTGGTTGTCTAATGTTTTAGATCGTCTGTTAATTAATAGATAATATCTTTTTTAGTCTTATTTTTCTTTCCACCATGCTAGATAAAATTCTAAATGGCTTCTTTTCTAAACGACTAACATCATCTCATTGTACACACCCTAATGGGACTGCATGCATAAAAGATTCATGGCGTAATAATCAAACAAAGATAGTCCTCACCGCTAATTTACAACCGCCCATCTCATTCCATTCCAGGAGCCGCAGCCACGGGTTTCCCGCTCCCTCCACAAACTCCATTCCTATCGCACTGCGTCCTCTGCTCGATCGCCCTAGCTCCACCGACGCCTCGCTCGCGCGCGGCTCCGTCCCCAGGTAACCAACCGTCCCTCTGCTGTTTTTTCGCTTGATCCGTACGGTTGGTGATCGATGGCAGGCCTTCTCCGGTCCCTGGCCTGTGCGTCCGATTGATTTGGTCGTCTTGCAATTCGCGATCTCTTCTCTCACGATCAAGCGTCAAGCGTGGGTGCGTGTTAAATCGGGCGGTTCTTCGTCCGGCTGGGCGGCGTCCGTTGCACTATTTGTTAGGTTATGCTACCTCTGAAGGTTTCGGGTCAGTGGAACCACGGGTGATTTGTACGGATCAGTACCTAATAATTTGGGGTTTTTATGTGTGTGTTGAAACAAGGATTTGGTCCATTTCTTTACATATTTTTCCTTTTCATTGGCTCCTTGGTGGATCGTGTTTTTTATTTGTGAAAGTTGGATGCATGTCAAAAGTTGGTTAGTTCGTTTGTAGTTATATAGAGGGTGGTGCAAATGCCCTGGTTTTTTACGATTATGCAAATTCACTGAAACCATACTTAGAAGCTATGAAACACCTGGTACCATATCCATATCGGATGCCGTATCTGATACGGATACATATACAACTTGGTGCAATTTTTACTTTTTAGCCCTTTCCAAAAATAGTTTTTACAAATAGACCCTCCGGGAAAAGATTTCTGGAAATGGATCCTTTTCATGGCACCACTACTTGTGGTGCCGTAGTTACATTACATGACACCATGAACCTTGGCGTCGAGACGTGCCACGTCAGATGTGTGCGTTGGAATGATGGGATGACTTGGGCAATAACGGCGTCTTGTCATGTGACGTCGTATTTTAGTATCAAAGTGCCACTATACTTGGCGTCGTTCTCTAGGACTTAAAACTAAGCCCGCTTCTTTCCCTTTGCCATCTCCCCTCACTTTCCCCACCATCTCAACTCTCTTCTGCACAGTGAACGCCCCTCTCTCCTCCCTCTCCTCCCCTCCCTAAAAAATCCATCAAATCCGAAGGAATTGAACCCTTCTTCTTGGTGAAAAAGGATTGGCAAGATAACCCCCTCCCATCCACCAATTTTTTGCAATATAAACTCCCTTTGTGATGAGATTGGTATGTTCTCCTAGAATCTAGGGTTTGATGCAATGTTTAGTTGGTAGGTCAATTTTTTCAGTTTAGCGATGTGAGTTATGGCAAATATAATATGTAGTGTTTAAGTTAGTTTAACATATGTCTATCAAGTATTTATCGAGGCACCTAACACCAGTGACCGCCGCTCCAAGGTTCCCACGGACCGAGCACGAGGGGGGACATCCACCAGGGCGAGCGACCAGCAACCGTAGCGAGCCACCACTCACCGAAGGTGCCGCTGGATGCGCTGCAAAATGGTACATATGATAGATAAAAACTGGACATGTATTGCCGGGAAAAAAGTGTTTGCTTATACAGTCATCAGTTGTACCTCCAAAGTTCCTCCCAAGGTGTTCGCTTCTTCAACGCTTCCAATGGGGACCCTTAAGGCATTGCAAATTTCGTTAACAGACCACCTAACATCTACACCCTGCAAGCCAAAGTTGTCCTTAAGAAATAGTGGGGCAATGCTGAATTATACAGGTAAAATCTAGAAAGCACTCACCACACGGTCTAGGATGGGAGTGATCTTGACAACTGTCCCCTCTCGAGTGCAGGAGTCGTAGGGTGTATTGTCATAGTTCGATGACTCAATGTCCGCATAGTCCTCTTCAGCCCATCTCTGCCTAAACTTGCATCAGGTGGCAAATTGATACCACATGAGGTACTCACGAAATGTGGATTCATGATGCATGTTGAAATTGCCCTCACAATTCTGCTCGAATCTTCTCTAGTCATTGATGTGGGCACGGTGATGGTACACGAAATCCGTAATGGACCATTGACGCACCCAATCGAACCTAAACAAAAGGAAAGGGCAAACAAGTCGCAAAAAGCACCTGATCCATATTTCCATATATGGGCATAATACTCGAAGAAGGAATTCATCTTACTTCTCCAAATAGATCGATGTGGAGACCGCATATTGTGCGAAGGACTGATGCCTACCAAATTATCTCATCACCCTATGTGGTAGGTGCATCTCTATTGTGTAGAAGTAGATCAACGGACACCTCATGGTCCACAAGTCCTCGTCTCGCCGGCAAAGAGGATTGAGGTCCGAGCTGTCGTCCAAAGCCTCCACCTCTTTCGAAATGTACGGCTTCCACTGAACCTGTCAAGTAAATAAATTGAGTCATCAACACTCTGTTATTAATGAGCATTGCGAGTTGAAAACATCAAACTAGGCCACGCTTACTGAGCTCAGGTGGAGGGCATCCAGCTCATTGCCAATCTCAACATATGCCATCCTGGTGAGTGCGCCGGGAATTGAAACCTGGTCCCACATGTAGGCAATAGAGGGCTGCAACTCAGCAATGTTCATGGGAGTCCAAGAGTGTGGCTGGAGCAACCTTGGCCTCCTTAATGGCATCCTCTCCCACATCCAGATCTACAATAGGTACACATAACCACCAAGTGAGGACAATAGGGATCGGCATTGGTAGGCTTCGTAGAGCTGCTGGTACATGAAAGCAAGCATAGCCAACCCCTAGCTGTACTGGCCTATGTCACCCCAGTGCAGCAGGCAGGGGAGGTACATCCAAGAAGTGGCGTCTAGAAAGAGCAAACATCGAACATGTGCATGATCCATGCCTGTGTGTAGAAGTTGATGATGGTGGCCTCCGCATCCGGAGCGCAAGTCCCAAACCAGTCTTGTAGCCAGCTGATGGGGACCCCAGAGACATAGCCCTTCTTCCCCTCCAACTGAGGTGGAAGCTCCGGACCCAAGAACTCCTCCATGCAGTCCCGCCAGCCCTCCGAGATGCATCTCTTGGTGATTGGCTCCCCTCTAATTGGCAACACCAGGATCATGACGACATCCTACAGGATCACCATCATCTCTCGGCCTCCATCTGTTGGCGAGTGTGGTTAAGTGGGGTTGAGAGGTGGCATGCCCCGCTTGATGTTGTTCACCACAACGGCAAGGTTGGCATACTAAAGGAGCAGGGTGTAGTGGTGACCGTAGTGTATGATGGTTGCTTCGTCATGGCCACAGATGCGGAGCAAAGGAACAACCTGAAATGGCAAACATTAGAACAATAACAAAACGTATGTAACATAAAGAGAAAACATAAGTAGCTCTTTAGGTACCTCTCTGTCTTCTATCCTCCGTGCTTGGTGCTTCCTCTCGTAGTACCCGTCCAGGATCCGGTACCTTGCCATCCTGTAATGAAAAAAATGCCACCTGTTACCAAATGAATAAACAAAATCATTCTAGAGTATATGTAATGTACAAATCTCAGTAAGGCCATAACACAACCTCACAAATATGGTCTTCTACATATATGCATTCATAATATTGCCACGATATAAATACAGCCATATATGCATTCAAATTGTCCCCGTACACTAAATAGTGCCATATATGCAACCATAACGAACAAGTCATACATACAGTCACATATTAATATTTACATGGATATACCACAAAAATACATATGGCCTCACCTTCTGACCTTCCTGTGTGCCCCATCTTTTCGACTGTCAGCTCAACTCTTCTTGCCTGAGATAGAAAAAATAATTTAGTGAGTTTGCTCACTAGGACGTAGTTTAACCATAAATTGCAAACTTATAATTTTTTTGTTACCACCAAGACAACTAAATTCTCGATCAACAAATAACAGTTGATCACCAATATCCATCAAATAATTGCAAACAAGAAGATATCTGATCTACACTACAAAGTGATGACATAGTCTGCTACACAAGGCGAATGGTTAGAATTTCATATAATGACGGTGACAGTCTTTACAACATCGCATTCTACGGATATCACTCTACCAATGATGTTGGCCCTCTAGGTGTTGCCGTTGATGGAATGCTAAAGGAGATGGTCAATAGCCAATCAGCCATATGGAGATGGCAGTGAAGTGACAATGCATGCATGTATTCGGTATTGTTAAGTATAGGTCTAGAATTTTACACTCTTAAAAGGTTCAAGGATAGGACCACATGTTTTGGTTGTAATTACAGCAAATCCACTCTGAACTAGGATTATACAATAGAGATTGATGTATTTGATGCCGTGGATCCGTAACATATCATCTTGTTAAGGGATAACATCTCCAAATAGATGACTTCTAATACTATTTAACCATGGTATACGAAACAAGCGAAAATCAAACAAATGCAGGAAAGATTATACCAAACAATATATGGGAAATGTATTTGTGTAATTGTATTTTTTTTCATATATGTATCATCATCATAAATTTTCATTGCCAAGCCAACTAAGTTATAAGGCCAAAAGAGAACCGTGTGTTGTACGTGATAATTTGCTTCTGAATGTAACTTGGTATGAAAATTGTTTGGTGAAACTACTTAAATCATCAACAATTATATTTATTTGACTGATATGATGTAATCTTTGGATATCGTTGCTCTATTCTCTACTACTGATTCACAACACAGTGCACAACAACACAAGGCATTGCGATACCACATCATCCAGCAGAGTGAGGCAGGATATGGTGTGCATACCTTGCTGGGGATGACAGGACAATGCGGCCGTGGGGCCGAGGGGTGGTGACACAAGGGTAGCCAGGGGAGACAACAGGGCGGTGCCACAACGGCAGCTGGGGGAGACGATAGACCAGTGGTGGGGAGCGGCTAGGGATGGTGGTGCAGGGTGCAACCGGGGGCGCAGCGAGGCCGCACTAGAAATGGGGAGGCACTGGCGACTGAGGCTGGCAGCAAAGGGGGTAGCTGATGGGGCGGCGCTATCGGTGGGGAAGCGCTGGAGGCCTAGGGCAGTGGCGCAGAGGGCAGCCAGGGGCAGCGGTGGCCTCACGTGTGCTAAATGGCGTCGGTGAGTAAAGTGAGGGGGACAAGCAGCCAGGGAATGATGTAGGCCGGCCTGCTCCTAAGTCGCATAGCATGGTGCCAACAGTAGTGGCACCGTAATATTTATAAACGGCACCATATTCTTTGGCACTATAATTAGCCATGTTAGCAAGCGCTCCCGTTGCACATCCTACGTGGCCATATCTCGGTGCCAAATAGTATGGCGCCTTTCAATGTATTTAAAGCGTCATAGTATGTGGCCTCATGAAAAGGGTTCATTTAAAATTCCATTAGGGCTTGGATATGGTGTCGATACATATTTGCGAAATATGCATAAAAAATAATTCATAAAATTTGAGATACATTCAGGATACTTATCAGATACTTCTTCGATACACTGGTTCAATATGGGCCTCTCCAGCCCGTTAGACGTCTCTATTTGCTACACCGCCACATGCGGAAGCAAATTCTATAGGACCCAATCCTACAAAAGACCCTCTCTCCTGTGATGACACGTGTCCACTCCATCTCTCTTCTCTTCAGCCCAGCCATTGGATCATGGGATGGATGGCATGGATGAAGTCTCGCGAGAGTATTTCTAGATAGAGTAATATAGAATTTGCTTTCGCCACCCGCGCCCCACATCTGTGCTCCCTCTCATCTCCCCAGCCGCCACCCGCACCCCGCTGCTCCCTCTCTCTCACCGGTTGCCACTACACCGGCAACACCATGGAAGCCACCGATGGTGAGCCAGAGCCTGTAGACGCCTCCGTCTACGCCTGCACGCATGCCTTGCCCACACACCACTAGCTGCTGTCCTACCAGTGGCGAGCCAGAGGCCGACGATGCCCTCCACCAGATCTGGTGAGTTCCTCACTTCCTCTTCTCTCCTCCCTCTTTTATTCCTTCTTTTCTTCCTCCCTCTTTTCTTCCAGAGTGTTGCCTTGCCACCTTGCAACATAATATCGGTGCTACATAGCTAGCGTGCCCTAATCTGGCTGATTCTGATGAATTTTGTTTGAATTGGAGATACACTGTGATGAATTTGCCGTACTGCTTGTGAAGAATTGAAATGCACTACTACAGTACTGCTTGTGATAAATTGGAGATACCTTGTGATGAATTTGCCACTATCTAAGAAGTGTTTTACATATTTTGATTATGTACTTTGTGAGGAACCGTCCGGATAATATTCTAACTAATCACCAGGAGGATCATTATTCATAATCACAACCTTGATGATTAAACAGAATATCATCCCGGTAGTCTCAGCACGTGTTTTGTGCCCAAGATCGGAACACATGCATTTACAACATATAGCATCACAACACAGTTTAAGAAAGAGTAAGTAATTAAAGTTATATTACAAGTTCTTAAGTATGCAATAAGTTATTACAATTTACAGCAAAAGAGAGCTAGGAGGAGACTAAAACATGCTCAACTCCTAACTAGCATAAAAACTAAGTAGCAGAAGACTAAAAGCTATAAAACAAAGGAGGATGGAGCCATATGCCCGTAGGCTGCATCACAAAAGCATGCCAACTGAGTAGGATTCGCTACTCATGCCCGCCACCACCCTCGGAAGGCGTGAAGTAGCCAAACACCACCTCTTCCTCACCTAGAAAACCTGTAGAGCAGCTGAGTACGAAAGTACTCGCAAGACTTAATCCATGTAGGGTACATATAAATAATCCGACTCCAAGCATCATGCATTGAGGTATTAGCAAGGAAACGACCACAAGGTTAAGTATATTTAATATGCTTAAGCAACCTAGACATATGTGTGAGCACCTATACTTAACCAACATAAATTAAAATCCAACAACTGGTACAAGAGTGTAAAAGGAACCAAAGTAATATATCAGAGCCAACATCAACATTTTCCAACTATCACCCATACCACCACTAACCCACAATACCATTAACCCACAAGGAAACTCTACGATGGTGCGCATGGACAGAAAACATGCTCATAACCGAGAGTGCGGCATTTAGAAATATTTTTACACCCCGTAAGGGGATACTCCTTGACCCACATGACATGAGTACCATTCAGCTTGTTCCATCTACGAAAGTGCACATAAGGGGGTACTCGTGACAACCTTTCCCAACAAGCCCCAACTATTTGATACATGCATCACTCAGTGCGGAGGTATCCAAAACTGCTCTTGGAGCAAACTAGATACCTCTACAAGCTAGCCCACTCACACCGTTGATGTTCAGGCCCAAATTATCACAGCTACAGAGGTATTTGGCTTATCTTACCATTAGATCAGCATGTGGTGAGCACGGTAAGTGCTTAAACCAATGGAGGCCAACGGTCAGTGCTTAACCGATGCAAAGTGGTCTACAGTATCTGCGCTCTCTCCCTGAACTACCCTGGGAACCTCATCCAAGGAAGATGATATCCCTAACACCACCCACATCTCGTCTCATCCGCACCACTAATCCAACCATCATCAATATTTGCCGTATATGAAACCTATAGCTCACGAGTGATGGAACTGTCCACCACTCGACTTCTATCGGTGACCTATGCATTGCTAAGCATCTCATATCACTTTTATATTAACAACATTATATGAAGCCAAGGTTATAAGGATATAGATTCATCAATAAGTCAAGGTAGAGATCATGCATCAACATAGGTTCTACCCACATCGACCCGACATAAACTCACTAAATATATGAACATACATAAAGCATAATTTATCAATTTAGACTCCATAATTCATTCAAAGGGTGCAATATGCTTACATGCTTCCCTTACTGCTCAGGTGACCGCATGATACTCCCCACACAACACTCACAGAACTCGGGAAGGTTGGTGTCGCCTTCAACCTCGGCCGGATCACGCGCCGATTCTTTGTTCACTAAACAAGAACGCGTGCAATGATGAGCATGAATAAAGTGCAACAATATATGCCACCATATGCATATGAAGAAAAGTCCTGAAAAGTATGCTTTATAATACATGAACATTTTTCCTAGTTAAAACAAGTAATAAGAAGACTAGCAAAATTAGATTCACCAATTTTGGACTTGTAAAGAATTAACGATGAATTTAAGAAGCCTTAACATAATTAATTCATCCCAAAACGTTAATTAATTAATCTAATAGATGTGGACAGTTTTAATAGGTAGAGGAGGTTATTATGAAACCAAGAAAATTAGTTTCATAATTTTTGGAGCTACGAAGAATTTATTATGAATTTTTCAAGCCTCACATCGCCTGATAAATAGTAACTGCGGAGCCTCCATGAATTTCTGCAGAGACTTCGCATTTTGTCTCCGGACTGCAGAGTCTCCAAAAAAATTTCCAGAGTCTCTGGAGTTTCTAGAACAGCAGTTCTTCGCTGGGAAAAATGGCCAATTTGATTTGCGAGCTTCTCTAATCCAAAGAGAGACATGTTTGAGATAGTTTAGAAAGTCTAGAATTCAATCATCAACCTAGCAACACGATTCCTAACTCAAATCTCTCCAAATCATTTAATTTAGTCCAAAACCTTAAGAACTCATAAACTTCACAACCCTAACTCCATGTTCGAAATCTATCCAACCAAAACACGGATTCTTGCCATGGATGCCTAGGGGACTCAATCAAGATGCTTTGCTGAGCTTGGGGACCATCAGTTGAAGGAAGAAAGCTCAGGAAGAGGAAGAACACCAGTGCTTCGTGTGCTTCAACCATAAACACCAAAAGACATCAAAACCGGCTCGAATCCTTCGGGAAAACGAAAATGAATTGGAGAGATGGATAGCTTACGAGCTAGTGATCGTGTAGACACCACATGCGCACCTCGATTCCTTCTCTTGAGGTGGGATTTTGAGGGAGAAGGAGAGAGTGCTTGAGAGAGAGGGAGAGGGGAGCACGGTGGGGAGAGAGTGAGCTAAGGGAGAGAGGGGAGCAGGTGGGTGCTGCCCCTTTGGATGGTTGGGATGGTGGGGCCGCCCAGGAGGGTCCACGTGGAAGAGAAAGAGGTTTGTTTTAACTGTGAATTTCATTCTTTTCTCTCCTGAAATTCTTTCTTCTGCCCGATTGACTCTAAACAAATTGCACTGGTGTTCCAATTCAAAATTACGCAAAATTAAACATAATGCTTGAGAAGCATGATTATGCTTAATTATATGATTACGGATTTGGAACATGACAAACCTCTCCCCCTTAAAAGAATATCGTCCTGGATTCGGAAATCCTTGGGAGAAGGTGATAGCGATGAACATAGACACATGAGATGTTCCAATGTGCAAATATTACAATGGTAATTACATGTTTTCAAAAAGCTTGGGATACTCGGAGCGGATCTTATCCTCAGGCTCCCAAGTCGCTTCGTCCTCGGTGTGCTTGCTCCACTTGATAGAATGACGTTGAGTTTTGCGTTCTGCTTCATCCAATATCTGGATTAGTCACTCATAATATGTACGATCTAGCTGCAACTCTTGGTTTGCCACTTCAATGACTTCGGTGGGGATCCAAGACATTTCTTCAGTTGCGACACGTGGAAGACATTGTGAACAGTGGATAGGGATGGAGGCAAGTCCAACTGATATGCTACCTCTCCACACCGGGCAATAATTTAGAATTGTCCTACATAACGAGGCGCTAGCTTCCCTCTAACTTGAAAGCAGCGAACCCCTTTGAGTGGAGACATCATGAGATACACAAAGTCTCCAATGGCGAATTCAAGATCTCGGCAGTGATGATCCGCATAGTTCTTCTGTCGTGATTGTGCCGTGAGGAGACACTTCTGAACTGTCAAAACATGCCCTTCTGCCTCTTTGACCAAATTCAGGCCTAGAAAAGCTCTTTCGCCTGATTCGGACCAATTCAAGGGCGTTCGGCATCTTCGACCATAGAGAGCTTCAAACAGTGACATCTCAATACTTAATAGCTATTGTTGTACGAGAACTCGATGAACGGCAAGCAGATTTCCCACTTCTTCCCATATGTGAGAACACAAGCTTGGAGCATATCTTCTAGAATTTGGTTCACCCATTCGGTATGATCATCGTCTATGGGTGGTATGCAGTACTATGGAAGAGCTTGGTTCCCATAGCTTTATGGAGGCTCCTTCAGAAATGAGAAGTGAATTGAGTGCCTTGGTCCGAAATGATCTTCTTTGAAATCCCATGGAGGCAAACAATCCGAGTGAGATACAACTCTGAATATTGCTTGACCAAATATGTGGTCTTGACAAGAAGAAAATGAGCAGACTTTGTTAATCGGTCCACAATGACCCAAATAGAGTCATGACCTTGGGAAGTCCTTAGCAATCTGATAATGAAATCCATGCCAATCTCCTCCCACTTCCAGGAGGCAATGGGTATAGGCTGGAGCGTACCGGCCGGCTTGAGGTGTTCAGCCTTGACTCTTCGACAGACAGCACACGTAGCAACATATCGAGCGATTTCTCGCTTCATGCGAGTCCACCAAAAATGTGGATTGAGATCTTGATATATTTTTTGTGGTTCCTGGATGGATAGATAACAAAGATTCATGAGCTTCATTAAGAATTTTCTTCCTCAATGCCTCAACTTCAGAACCACTAACTGGTTCCCAAACCATAGGACACCTTGGTTGTCCTAAAAAGAACATGTGGCCTTGCCTTCCTTCATCTTGTCTCTAATTTGGTCCATGCCTTTATCACCTTTCTGAGCTTGCTTGATTTCATCTAGAAGGGTGGACTTGATTTCTAGGTTAGCAAGAAAACCATCCGGAACCATTTTAAGTCCAAGCTAGCGGAATTCATCACAAAGTGTGACATTTCTGGGCTTGACCAAAAGGCAATGGCATCGAGCCTTCCAGCTTAAGGCATCGGCAACCACATTCGCCTTGCAGGGATGATAATGAACTTCCAGCTTATAGTCTTTGATCAATTCGAGCCATCTTCGTTGCCTCTTGTTCAGATCCGCCTGAGTAAAGATATACTTGAGGCTTTTGTGATTCGTATAGATACGACACAAATTCCCCAGCAGATAATGGCACCAAATCTTCAGAGCGTGCACAACCATCGCAAGCTCTAAGTCATTAGTTGGATAGTTCTGTTCATGGCGCTTCAATTGTCATGAGGCATAAGCAACAACTCTGCCCTCCTGCATGAGGACACATCCAAAGCCTATGCGGGAAGCATCGCAATAGATGTTGAAACATTTGCCCACATTAGGCTGAGCGAGAACGGGAGCGGTTGTGAGCAGTGTCTTCAAGGTTTGGAAAGCTGACTCACATTCACTTGACCACTTGAATACACTTCCCTGCTTCAACAACTAAGTCATGGGCTTAGTGATCTTGGAGAAGTTTTCGATGAACCGGCGGTAATAACCCGCAAGTCCAAGAAAACTACAAATGCCAGTGACTCTTCTGGGCTGCACCCAATTGAGCACATCCTGCACCTTGCTCAGGTCAACTGCAACTCCATTCTCGAACAAGACATGACCTAGGAAGGTGACCCCTTTGAGCCAGAACTCACACTTACTGAACTTGGCATACAATTGGTGATCTCGAAGGCGGCCAAGAACAACACGGAGGTGATCTGCATGCTCTTCCTCAGTCTTGGAGTATATAAGAATGTTGTCGATGAAAACTATGACAAACATGTCCAATTCCTCCATGAAAATAGTGTTCATCAAGTACATGAAGAATGCCAAGGCATTCTTCAAGACAAAGGACGTGACGGTAAACTCATAAAGACCATAACGAGTCGAGAAAGCCATCTTTGGAATATCCTCCGATGTAACCTTGATTTGATGATAGCCCAATCTCAAGTCAATCTTTGAGAAAACCAGGGCACCGGTCAACTGATCGAACAGAATATCGATCCTGGGAAGCAGATACTTATTATTGACAGTGACCTCATTCAGCGAGTGCGAATCAACACACATCCACAGGGTACCATCCTTCTTCTTCACAAAGAGTGCCGAGCATCTCCAAGGTGAGGAGCTTGAATGAATAAACCCTTTCTCTAGCAACTCCTTCAACTGCTTCTTCAGTTCCACCAATTCATTTGGTGGCATCTTGTAAGACCTCTTCGAAATTAGGGTCATTCCAGGCAAAAGATCAATCGAGAATTGCACCCCTCGATCAGGTGGCATCCCTGGCAACTCATCTGGAAAGACTTCAGAAAATTCACACACCACAAGGATATTCATGAGATTCATGGTGGTGATGACGTTCAAGGCATAAAGGCAAGGATCGATGCCTTCAAGCTTCAAATGAGCTCGGGTGCCGGATAAACCATTAAGAGTGATAGTCTGCTGTGCACAATCCATGACTGTCTTTTTCTTGGTGAGCCAATTTATTCCCAATATGATGCTATCCCTTTGGAGTACATCACTAAGAAATTCACACTAAAGGATGTGTCATTAATAACAACCAATGTTCTGGGCACACACTGATTAATAAGAATCTTAGCTCTGGGTGCGTCTATGAGATAAGGTGTAGGGGTGGCGCTAACTTTCAGCATGTGCCACCATGTATAACTTGTTGCTATGAAATAGTGAGAAGCCCTAGAATCAAAAAGAAGAACTGTAGGAGTGATGACAGAATCAAACCCATAAACAACTTACCGATAAGTACGTTGTCACCCTCATGAACTCCACAGCGGTGGTGTGGTGTGCTCGGCCACGCTTGGGGACATGCAAAACCGTGGAGGCTTGATGAACGGATGGAGGGGGTAGTGGTGGCCTTAGAGCAGTCACCGCGGCTCCCTGCTTTGGATGAGGGCAACCCCGTGCATAATGCCCGACACGCCTATAATTGTAGCACAGGCTACCAAGGCCATCAATCACACTCGCTTGAGAGCTGGTAGGTCTCGGAGGTTGTCCTTGCGGAGAGAAGAATGATGGACGCCGCATCACCCACATCGGTTGTGGAGCAGTTGAGGCCGACATGTGAGATAGTGAAGGCTGACCCTCCATACGCGCATGTTGAGAACCCTCTTGCGCTTCTTCTCCTCTTGGTGATTCTTTAACTTGAACTCCATGGTGAGGGAGGTGCTCACTAGCTTATTGAAGTCGACGAACTCATGCATCGATAGCCGGTCTTGCATCTTGGAGTTGAGGCCATTCATAAAGCGGTTTTGCTTCCGCTCATTATGTAAGGTGGTTGAACACTTGTACATACTCCATCACCGATCTACCTCCTTGCTTGAGGTCCATAAACTCCCGCCTCTTGATCTCCATAAGGCCCTTAGGAATGTGGAAGTCACGGAATACTTGGCGGAACTCCGCCCAAAACACCCGGTAATTAGTGGTGTGCATGGCCAAAAAGTTGGACCACCATGAGCCCGCCACACCTTGAAGCTGATGGGTGGCGAAGAACACCCTCTCGTGGTCCTCACATCAAATGAGAGCGAGATTCTGCTCAATAGTCCAAAGTCAATGGTCAGCATCTAGAGGATCCTCAGCTAGCGAGAATGTGGGCGGTTGAGTCCGTAGAAAATTTGAAAAGTCATCTCTACGTTCGGCCCCACCTCCTCCATGAGGGGCCGTGTTGCGCATGAGAGCCTCGAGAAGTGTCGTCTGATCCTGACGGTTTTGCTCAATTTGCATGAGCACATCCGCCATGCTCAGCGGTGGAGGCGGTGGAGGGTTGTCCTCATTCGAGACCTCAGGAAGCTCACCCAAACTATCGCAGGTCCTCATCCTATTTTGGCGATAAGACAGAGAAAAGAATGATCAAACTCTGACATAGCATACTAGCGTTAGCGGGACACCAATTCCAAGCGACGCACACTAAGGCACATTAGCGAAAAAATGCACGCTCAAATGTGCGGAGAGTTCGTAAAAACTTGCGGAGTGTCTACAGAAATGCGAAATGTCCACAAAAATTTGTGGAGGATCCGCAAAAATGTGGGGAGTGTCCACAGTTTAGCAAAAATTTCAGACTTAGATTTTAACAGGGAAAAATGCATGCTCAAGTGTATGATGCAAAATGAACAATGGAACATGAAAGTATGCTTGATTCTTATCATTACGTTTCTTTCCCGAATGCAACTCTCCCCAAATAATCATCACAACACATATATCACTTTTCGCACGAAGAGATTAAGTATTCGCGCGAATGGTGCATGTGAAACTCACCGCACAAGCGATGTTCCATACGTGGTTGCCCACGTATTCACTTCCCGTACCATCACCGTACGGAACGCACCGGGCCCCTACCTCGCACCGGTTGAGCCCCGGATACCTGCCACTATCGGGATACGCCAATACAACATGATTAAGAATAACATGATGATAAGGGATAACACTACAAACACAAACAACTTATGTGCAGCAACGAAGAACGCATTATACTTAGGGGCATAATATAGCAAGTTTATATAAATTAGCATGAAAGGATACTTTAGTGGGTTGCTTTAGTGGGTTGACACACTTTTAACCTACATTCTAAGCATTTTTAAGCATTTTTAGGCCACTTTATTAAACCAAGCTCTGATACCATACTGTGAGGAACCGTCCAAATAATATTCTAACTAATCAGCAGGAGGATCATTATTTATAATCATAACTATGATTAACCAGAATATCATCCCGGTAGTCCCGGCATGTTTTTGTGCCTAAGATCGGAACACATACCTTTATAACATATAGCATCACAACACAGCTTAAGAAAGAGCATGCAATTAAAATTATATTAAAAATTTTTAAGCATACAACAAGTTATTACAATTTATAGTAAAAGAGAGCTAGGAGGAGACTAAAACATGCTCAACTCCTAACGAGAAAAAAAAACTAAGCAGCGAAAGACTAAAAGCTATACAACAAAGGAGGATGGAGCCATATACCCTTAGACTCCATCACAAAAGCATGCCAACTGAGTAGGATGCACAACTCATACCCGTCACCACCCTTGGCAGGCGTGAAGTAGCCAAATACCCCCTCTTCCTCACCTGTAAAATCTGTAGAGTAACTGAGTACGAAGGTACTCGCAAGACTTAATCCATATAGGGTACATATAAATAACCCGACTCCAAGAATCAAGCATTGAACTATTAGCAAGGAAACGACCACAAGGGTACATTTAATATGCTTAAGAAACTTAGACATGTGTGAGCACCTATACTTAACCAACATAAACTGAAATGTAACAACTGGTACAAGAGTGTAAAAGGAACCAAAGTAATATATCAGAGGATCTCGGCTATAGAGGATTTTGGCTTACCTTATCCTTAGATCAGCATGTGATGAGTACGGTAAATATTTAAGCCAATGGTGGCTAGTGGTCAGTGCTTAACTGATGTAAAGTGGTCTACAGTATCCGGGCTCCCTCCCCGAACTTCCTCGGGAACCTCCTCCAAGGCAGATGATACCCCTAACACCACTCACATCTCGTCTCATCCTCACCACTGATCCAACCATCATCAATATTTGCCGTATGAACCATAAGTAAACTATAGCCAGCGAGCGATGGAACTGAGCACCACTCGACTTCTACCGTTGATCTATGCATTGCTAAGCATCTTGTATCACTTTTATATTAACAACATTATATGAAACCCAGATTACAAGGATACGGATTCATCAGTATGTCAAGGTATAGATTATGCATCAACATAGGTTCTACCCACATCGACCCGACACCGACTCACTAAATATGTGAACATACATAAAGCATAATTTATCAATTTAGACTCCACAATTCATTCAAATGGTGCAATATGCTTAGATGCTTGTCTTGCTGCTCAGGTGACCGCCTGATACTCCCCGCACGACACTCACAGAACTCGAGAAGGTTGCGTCGCCTTCAACCATAGCCGGGTCGCATGCCGGTTCTTTGTTCACTAAACAAGAACACGTGCAATGATAAGCATGAATAAAGTGCAACAATATATGCCACCATATGCAAATAAAGTAAAGTCATGAAATGTATGCTTTATAATGCATGAACATTTTTCCTATTTAGAAAAAGTCATAAGAGGACTAGCAAAATTAGATTCACCAATTTGGACTTAAAGAATTAACGGTGAATTAAAGAAGTCTTAACCTAATTAATTCATCCCAAAATGTTAATTAATTATTTAACAGCTGGGGATATTTTTAATAGGTAGAGGAGGTTATTATGAAACCAAGAAAATTGTTTTCATAATTTTTGGAGCTACAGAGAATTTATTATAAATTTTGCAAGCCTCAAATCGCCTGATGAACAGTAATTACGGAGTCTACGGAAACTTTTCCGAGTCTCCCGACTTTCAAAAACAGCTGCTCTTCGCAGGGGAAAATAACCAATTTGATTTGCGAGCTTCTCTAATCTAATGGGAGACATATTTGAGATAGTTTAGAGAGTATAGAATTCACTCATCAACCTAACAACACGATTCCTAACTCAAATCTCTCCAAATCCCTTAATTTAGTCCAAAACCTCAAAACTCACGAACTTCACAACCCTAACTCCAAATTCGAAATCTATCCAACAAAACACGGATTTTTGCTATGGATGTACAGGGGACTCATCCAAGATACTTTGCCAAGCTTAGGGACCGACGGTCAAGCTATCAAAGCTTGATAAGTTGGTGATTTAATTTCGTGGACCTAATAACTGTTTCAAAAAAAATGGAAGGGAAAGAGAAGATGAACTGACGGTCAAGCTATCAAAGCTTGATAAGTTGGTGATTTAATTTCGTGGACCTAATAACTGTTTCAAAAAGAAATCTAGGCGCAAGGTGAGTGGGGTGGCGCCTAGCTCGTCCAATTTGCGAAACTGTGGAACTAGTGTCGATCAATTTGCGATCTGACCATTGTGCATCGTGATTTGCCCATTTTGGGAATCAGAGATAATACTAGGGATCTGGATGGTTTTCTTTTTAACTTGTACTGAACCACTACGTCGAATTGCATTAGTCTGTGGAAACTTTGGACAGAAATCCTTCAAATATGTGTGATGGCTTTTTTGGTATGATATTGTTAGTTATTATCGGCCTTTCATCTTGCATATATGAAATTTTTTGTTGGTTACCATTTTTGTTTTCCTCGAGAGCATACAAAGTTTGTGATTAACCTCTTCCTTTCTGTTATGCATCCTTGTTCAACAAGATTGGGGTTGGAACACATTATGTGGTTTGTGTGCGCATCTTAGGCTTATTTTGATAGAATATGTATTTTCCTAAGTTTTGAATCTGTACCACAGGATGTCATCCTCGAACAGTCCGATAGTGACAGAAAGGAAAGCCGATAAAGACCATGATGGACACAATGACGAGGAAAAGGGAGGTTTCTTGGACAAGGTTAAAGATTTCATCCAAGACATTGGCGAAAAGATTGAAGAAACAATAGGCTTTGGAAAGCCTACTGCTGATGTTTCTGGAATCCACATACCTCATATCAGCCTTGAAAAGATAGAGCTTATTGTTGATGTTCTGATTGCAAACCCAAATCCTGTCCCCATCCCTCTTGTCGACATTGAATACTTGATCGAAAGTGAAGGAAGAAAGCTCGTGTCTGGAACAATACCTGATGCTGGAACCATACATGCTCATGGTTCAGAGACCGTTAAAATTCCTGTTTTACTCATTTATGATGACATCAAGAGCACATACAAGGAAATCAAGCCTGGAAGCATCATTCCATACAAAGTTAGGGTTGTTCTTCATATAGATATCCCTGTTATAGGGAGGATTTCTATACCGTTAGAGAAAACTGGTGAGATCCCAGTGCCTTACAAACCAGATGTTGACATTGATAAGATCAAGTTTGAAAAATTCTCTTTTGAAGAATCGAATGTGATCCTCCATTTGAATCTGGACAACAAAAACGATTTTGACTTGGGACTGAATACAATGGATTATGAAGTGTGGCTCTCTAATGTGAGCATTGCTTCTGCTGAGCTCAAAGAATCTGCAAATATTAAGAAACAGGAAATAACAACTATGAACTTGCCTATCAGCTTCAGGCCTAAGGATTTTGGGTCTGCTATGTGGGATATGATTATGGGACGGGGCACTGGTTACACCATAAAGGGACACATTGATGTCAGCACTCTGTTTGGACACATGAAAATTCCGATAAGCAAAGAGGGTGGAACAACTCGTCTTGAGAAAGGGGATGATGATGACAATGAGGTATCAGTTCTATTTTTAATTTTGGTATTTCATTCTTTGCAACTATATACAGATACAACAATCATCTTGCACATTGTTTGCACCAGCACTCTGATGATTCAGTATGCTAGACTTAAACTGCAGCATTGGGGTTGTATTACCACTTCATAAAAAGAGAACTGTAGGTTCAAAGGACTACATAAGCTCTGTATTCTTTCCTATTCTTTTTCTCCCAAAGTTTTGGTAGAACTTGCACACTAGAATTTATTGGAACAGAAATATACTCTATTAGAACTCTGAGTGAATCCATGCAGCTATATTTTTTTACCTGTAAGAAACTTTAAATTTTTCTTTGAGTAATCTGAAACAACTATTGGGAGAGAGAATTCGTATAACATAAATTTTCTTTTTACGACCATGGTCAGTGCTGTTCTAGAATCTGCCACAGGAAAATACACCATCTCTATTGCTACTATTACATTAGTGCATCTCTCTTGCGTCATTACCTTCCGGTAAATAGAGCAAATTTTCCCGGAAAGACAATACTTCTCTTACAACATTATAATCAGGCCTGTTCTTTTGCGTCACACCATAGACACCAACCAATAAATATCACTACAGAAAAAGCCCTTGTAGATACGCTTTATTTGTAGAGACATGCTTTATTTTTATCCCTAGCTAAGTGTAGAGGCGTTTTTATAAACCATGTTAGTGTTGGTTGAACTCTTGAAAGAGGCGAGTTGAAAACGCACATGAGCACACACTGGACACAGGTGATTTTGTGCTGCTGAAAGCTGCAGCATTTTCTGTTTATGCATTACCTATTTATAGCTGATAAACAAACCTAATCATGGCCTTAATGGCCTGCTAATCATAGCCTTAGTGGCCGCCTAAAACTCAGGCATGACCAACATTATGGTGCATGCGCTACTAACTACCTACTGACTAACCACTAACTGAAACTTAGCTGGATTTCTAACTTACAGACTCCACTAACTACTGACAAACTGGACTCACACAAGGTTTATGTTAACATTTCTCCCTCTAAGCCTTGTGTGGTTGCCAATGTTATTTGGACACCCATGTCCAAATTTTTTTACCGAATCAGACACCCTGGATCCGAATTAGATTCCGACACTCGTGTCGGATTCCGAGTTGTATTTGGTATGTCCAAATTTTCTTTGTTAAATCGGACACTTGAATCCGAGTCAGATCCCAACATTCATTTCTGTGTCTAGGTAACATTGGTGGCTACTTGGATTTGACTTGAACCATTCCATCCTTTCTCTAAGCTCTTAGAATCTAACTCGCCCGAATTCCTTTGTTAGAATTGTTCTTAGTGCAAATGAAATCAGCACGAATGCTCCCGTTCTCCATGCACTCGTGGATGAAGTGGTAGCGGACGTCAATGTATTTGCTCCTCTCATGGAGAACCAGATTCTTGCTAAGTGCCAAGGCAGACATGCTATCCACCTTCAACTCGAGGACCTCAGTTTGCCTCCCTTTCATATTGCCTAGGAGTCGAGCCAGCCAAATGCCTTGGCTCGCTGCCATGATGGCGGCGACATTCTCTGCTTCATAGGAGGACAGAGCAACCACCCACTTCTTGAGGGACTATCAGTTGACCAAGCTTCGCTCGAGGAAGAACATGATCCCGGATGTACTCTTGCATGTGTCAATGTCGCCAGTGAGATCTCTGTCGCTAAATCCAATTAGCTACACCTCCTTTATTCCCCGTGGGTAGTGGTAGCCGAAGTGGACGGATTCGGCGATGTAGCAGAGGATGCACTTCATGTCTTCCATGTGCTCTGCCATCGGTCGCTCCATGAAGCAAATCACAAACCCAGCCGGAAAGGAAAGGTTTGGTCGCGTGTGAACGAGGTAGTGGAGGCTACCGATGAGTCGCCAATACTCCCTGACGTCAACCTCCAGCGTCGTGCTGCCACGGCTGAGCATGAGTTTCTCCTTCATCGAAATGTGTGAGTGATTGCACTCCCCCATCTTGGCCATCTCGAGGACCCATGTGACATAGCTAGCTTGGCTCACGGTGATGCCTCCGCTGCTCTGTTGAACCTCGATTCCAAGGAAGGAGAGTAGGCCGAGGTCGCTCATGTTAAATTGAGCCTTCATCTCTACTTTGAATCGGCCGGTCTCATCGTTCTCTGATCCGGTGATCACCAAATCATCAATGTAGATGTTGATGAGTAGGCGCGCACCACCATGGCCCCATCCATAGACAGCGTGCTCATGGGCGCTTTGCTCGAACCCCAGTCCCTTCGGTGTGTTGTCGAGCTGAGCATTCCACGGGCGCGGCGCTTGTCGCAATCCATAGAGAGCCTTCTTCAGCCACATCACCTTCCCTTCTCTAATGATAGTGAACCCAAATGGTTGCATGACATAGGCCTCCTCCTCAAGGATGCCGTTCAGAAAAACAATTTTACATCTATGTGATGGATGGACCACTCATCCTAGGCGGTGAGTGCTAGCAGTAGGTAGATGGACTCCAATCGAGCAACAGGTGTGAAAATCACGTTGAAATCCACCCATGCTTACTGCACATAGACTTTTATGACCAAGCGGGCTTTGTGTTTGACCACCATGCCAGACTCGTCTTTTTCAATTTTGAAAATCCATTTGAGTCCAATTGTTCGATGTTCACGCGGTAGATCGGTAAGCTCACAGGTGCCATTTTCCTCCACCGCCTCCATGCTTGGTGGTGTTTTGCCTAGGCAAAGAGTTCGGTTCCCCCACATTTGCCAAGAGTAGCTTGCCGTCATCCATCACAAGCGTCGCGAATCTTGGAGCTAAAGGTGTCCAACTGGGTTGAGCCAAATGGGCTGACATGAGGCACATCATTTTTGGCACAGCCTGGTGGGTAACGGGTCGGGTCAGCATGACACGGTTAGGCGGGTCATACTTGGGCCGAAGGCGCGACACACCGGACCGGCATAGCACGACCTGTTTAAATTTTTTATTTTTGTAAGAATATATATAATTTGTTTAGAGCTAACATCACATATGAATTGTGGTGTAGTGGTAGTGCACTTTACTCCCGAGGACAATGTCATGGGTTTGATTCCGGATGGCATCTATTTTTTCAATTTTTGATGTGATAATAGGCTAACAAGCCAAAAAAAACTCATCAGGCCTATCGTGCTGTGGGCTGGCTCGGCATGGCACGATCATAAATGGATTGTGCCTCAGCCTAAGGCTTGGCATGTGTGTCGGCACGGCATACCCATTTGGCTAACAAGCCTAAATGGGCCATGCCTAAATGGGTCGTGCCTAACTGGGCCTAGGTCGTGCCGTGCCGGATGTCCTAGTTGGACACGTCTGCCTAGAGCTGCTTCATCACTGAGCACATTGTCGATGTTGCGATAGTTCACAGGGCTATTACTGTGATGAGCATCGAGCCTGGTGGAGTTGTTCGGTGACAGCATCACAAATTTAGGTTCGCCGACCGATGCAGCATAGGGATAGGGCATCCGTGGTGAGGGGGTTGTCATCGTTGGTGTCATCCGATGAGTCATTGGTGTCGACAATCCATCCCCTACAACAATGGGTGCGAGAGTTTGCAACACTGAGACTTGGCTTACCATGCATTCGACGGCAAACTCGCTAGACGGGGGAGAATCAGTGTGTTTCTTCATCGCCCAATTTTCCACCCTTCCTTGTTGAAGACCACATCACGCGTCACACAGACCTGCTTGGAGACGGATCAAACATGCAATACGCTTTTGCTCCTTTGTACCGAATGAACATCATGGGGGAGATCCTATCCTCGAGCTTCTGTCAATGTGGCCTCACATCCTTCACATACGCACAGCTGACTTGTGGCCGTGTCAGAACTTAAAGGGAGTCTTGCTATTGAGGCTTTTGGTTGATGCACGATTGAGTAAAAACACAGTAGTGCTCACCGCTTCACCCCAAAATTCGACCAGCATTACCCTCTGCTTGAGCAGCACATGGGCGGTGGCCTCGTTTGCTTTCGCCGCTCAACTACTCCGTTTTGTTGTAGAGAGTAGGGAACGGAGAAGTGTTGCTTCAAGCCATAGTCAGCGTAGTGGTCCACGAACATTGGAGATGTCAACTCCCCGCCATGATCTATTTACAAGATGTGCAGTCGGCGACTAGACTCCACCTCGGCACCTGCCTGCACTTGCTTGATGGCACATGTAACGGCTGGCATCATCCACCATTAAGAGAAAGAAGTGTCTGCCTCCCGGTGTAGCAGGCAGAATCGGCCTGCAGAGGTCCATGTGGATGAGATCAAGAAGAGCATCTGCTCAATACTTGGCTTGAGCAAGGAAGGAGGTTCGACATTGCTTGGTGATGATGCAGGTGTTGCAAAATTGGTCTACGTGATCTAGATGTGGTAGGTCGTGGACCATGTCATGGTACGCCATCCTTCGAAGCACGTTAAAGCTGATGTGGCCAAACCGGGTGTGCCAGCGCCAGGCATCCTCGGCATGGCGAGCGGCTAGGAAGACGAGATGATGGATGTCAAAGTGTAGGATGTATAGTCAGTTATGTCAACGATGTACCTTGGCTAGAAGGCAGCACTGGCAATCCCAGATGCGCAGAACATTATCCTCGATCAACACCTTGGAACCGTGTTCATCTAGCTAGTCCTCGCTGATGATGTTGTTCTTCAAGCACGGAATGAAGTACACATCGATAAGTGCCTTGTGTTCTCCATTCTTCCCGGCGAAGAGGATGGTTCTGCAGCCAAATCTCAACCACCTATCCATCCCCAAACCTAACAGTGCTAGCCACTCCTTGGTCGAGCTCAGAGAAGACCTTGTGGCGACCTTTCATATGATTGGTGACCCCAGTATTAAGATATCAGCCCTCCAAGTGGTCATCAGCATCCTCTGCTCCAAGATGTACTTGTACGTGTTGTTCGTCAAGATGGACACCGATTTGCGGAGCCTCCGATGTGTCGTCAAGCGCACAAAGCTATGCCATGAGGAGTGCCGGCTCATCGTTGTCCTCACCGTGGGCAAGGTTAGCTTCCTTCTTCTTTGGTTTTCGACACTCCTTAGCCTCGGCTGTGACGTCCGCAATTGCGACACTTATCGCGGTTGCTATCGTGGACGCCCTCTTTGTTCTTCGAGCCGCTGCCTTTGTTCGGCTTGCTTGTGCCCTCGCTGTTTTGTTGCTCCTTGTAATACGCGTGCCACTACCATCGGAGCTTGGGGTGTAGGCCTTATCGAGACGATCCTCCACCGCCTTGAATCTCCTAGTCACTTCCTCGATAACGTTGAGAGATCGAGAAGAGTCTTGATAGATAGAGCTATCTGCGAGAATTGCTTATGGACAACATGTAGAAACTTACATTATGTTCCTCAATCGTTTCTCTATCAATGTTGAGAGTGGTGATGAGGCTAGAGAGGCACAGCATGAAGTCATTGATCGTCTCCTCATCATGGAACGCAATTGACTCAAAATCCTTTCGCAGCTGCTGCGCTTTGGCCTTCTTGACTCGATCGCCGTCGACGCTCATCGATTGGATTGCGTCCCAATACGTCTTGGCGCTTGCCTTGACCGCGAGCGTGGCCATCATCTCTGATGGCACAACATAGAGGATTGCCTCTAGCGCCATGTGGTCTTCTTGGACTTCCGCGCCGCCACGATCAACAGCATCCTAGAGTCCGTGAGCTTGCAACATCACTTTCGTCATCAGGCTCCAGACACCATAATTAGTGCACGTCAGTGTCGAATAGGTTGCTAACCCACTGATCTCCTTGATCACCCATTGCACGACGATCTCTCAAACTCTGATGTCTTGGTGCTGCTCTCGGCATAGCGGTGGTGATGGAGAAGGATGATGGTCATGCGGCCAGGGACTCCTCGAACATTCGCCGGAGCCAACGCCATCAACTAACCTCAGCTCTGATGCCAAATGTTGGTTGAACTGCTGTGAGAGGCAAGTTGAGAACACACACGAGCACACATTGGACACGGGAGATTTTGTGCTGCTGAAAGTTGCAGCATTTTCTGTTTATGCATTACCTATTTATTGCTGATAAGCAAACTTAATCATGGCCTTAGTGGCCTGCTAATCGCGGCCTTAGTGGCTGCTTAAAACTCAGGCGTAATCAACATCATGGTGCATGCGCTTCTAACTACCTACTGACTAACCACTTACTAAAACTTAGCTGGAATTCGAACTGAGACTCGACTAACTACTGACAAATTGGATTCACATATGGTTTATGCTAACATTTAGGAGCATTTCCATATGGACCGTGTCAGGATGTGTAGAGATGATTTTTTTAAGCATGTCTAAGTAGATATAAGACGATTCATAGAGACCTTAGATGCATGCCTACATATGTAGATATACTTTCATACATATTTTTATATTACACGACTTTTAGTTTAAAAGCAAAATTAGGTGAATACCATTATAAAAGTGCTCATATTGAAAAATACCATCAGCTGTGAGGATGACATATGGGCACAGGATCTAAATGTCATCCTCACACCGATTGTATTTTCTAACTTTTGTGATAGTACCCAACAAATTGTCCCTAGTTTAGAACATGTTGTATAGTGACGCTTTGTTGCATGTAAAAAAATATAGAGATGGTTTCATATATATATATATATATATATTACACGTCTATTAATATATATACTTGTTCTAAAACAATGATCACTACTATTTTTTTGGCACTAGGTCCACCTCCCTACAATTTTTTTGCACAAGATATGCACACATGAGATTCCTAGGACTCGAAGCATGATCTCATGACGTCTTGCGGGCTCACTTAACCAACTCACCTCACACACAATGCTTTTCACCCTTGTTCTCCTAACCTTTTATCCACTATTTATATACTTAAATGACTTTAAATGTAAAAGTTATTAATTATAGAGTTATAGATCTCGTTTAAGACTACAATTTTCATATAAATTATTTTTTCATCCAACTTTGATTGAATATGTTATGTATTTCCGAGATGTACAATACTACATATCAAGAAACATCTATGTTAGGTTTTATAACCTATCTAGATTCTAGTGATGACTTGTTTGATACGTTTTAAGATGTTTCTAGATGCTAGTGGTAATTAAAGCGTGTCTAATATCGTGTTACTTTAAGATGTTCTCAATATCGTGTCAAGAAGCATCTTTAGGTGTCTACTGACAGTCTAAGCATGTCTAATATCGTGTCATCTTGAGATGTTCTGAATATCGTGTTAAGAGCATCTTTAGGTGGCTAATGACGATCAAAGCGTATTTAATATAGTGTCACTTTTAGGTGTTCTTAATATCGTGTCAAGAAGGCCTTTTGTTGTAGTGTATGTCGCTGCCTGACAATCTCCGATAGTCTGCCGCAAAAAAACGACCGTTTTTAGAGGCAAAAGGGGTAATATAATCTTTCAGAAAACTGCCAACCAACGTTGGTCAACATCCATTAACCGGATGACAGTGGTGGATCTAAACCAGGGGAAGTCTCAATAAAAGCATATAAAGTTTCGAAATATAAAGAATCTAACTCAGGACACTTCAATTCAGCCCAAATCTTGTCTCGTTACTAGCTCCGCCCCTGCGCCAGAAACCACCGCATTCACCGGGTAGAGTCAATAGAAAGAAGCATAATTTTTCAATGTTACATTGTAGAATCGTGCTCTGGATAGAGGTTGAAGGAAATTTTGCTTTCATTTAAGGCAAGATTTTACTGATATAAAGGCCAACATATTAGTGGATAACTTGCATCCACATACCTATTACCACCGAAGCTTGTCAGTGGTGTCATCAATTTCCACTAATTTTCTGCATCTTACTTCGACTTGAGATATAGTTGCACATCTGTTTTGTCCTATGTCAATGAAATCAACTAATATGGCAGAGTGATTAACTATACTTCTATAGAAGCAATGGCCTAATCATCTTATTTATCTTCGTGATTTGACATTTTTATTACGTTCAAATAGAGAATGTTTGTTTTATGTCTATGTAGCATTCCTTTCTTTAGCATATGGAGCTTTCTCTTTGTGAACTTCCCTTCTTACTCCGGACTAATTCTTGCATAAATGTTTTCTGCAGGACTAGAAGTATGGGAAATAGCTTTTCAGAAGCATAAAACTTATAAGAAATGACGGGATGTCCGTTTAGTGTTCAAGTGAATTTTACATCTGGCCTTATGATTTCTATTTTTTTGTGAAAGATTTATGATTTCTATTTTAACTTAATTGTCCACACTTTGTGGTACATATATACCTTTTTCCCCTCTATTCTGATCTTGTAACTCATCTCTTTGTCGTGGTGTACTGTCGTAGTGCTTTGTTTTGAAAATATGAAGGATATCAAAGATGCTAAATAAGCCGAAATTATTCTTTATAGTTAATGTATTATGGTTCATTGTCCAGATGGCGGTGTTATATGACGTTTCTTGTTATGATCCTATGATCATTAGATGGATAAATATTCGTCCGAAGGATAGCCGGGTGGCATCGATTGTTAGGAGAGATAGATTAGACTATAATTGAGGGATTTAGAATATTAGGGAGGCTTAGATTAATTCTTATTTATTTAATTACAATGATTTGTTGCTGCCCCTTTATATAGAGAGGAAATTATAATTCTAAATCAATTTTAATTTTTAACTTATCTTCTTCTATACTTATCCCTAAACAGTTCTAATTCAATTTGGCTTGTAATTTATCTCATATAAAATTTATCTCTAAACAAATTAACTTAAATCCTAAAATACCAAAATTATCTCCTTATTTAATGATAAGTAAGATTTATCTCCTACTGCTGTGTGGTGATCCTTGGGTCCATACGAGCAACCGACTGGCCACCATGACATTTCTACATTGTTTAATTGTGAGGTGGGCTCTGATTATGAAAGTATATCTAGAAAATCGATAAGTAATAAAAGAATGCTTCTATGAACATTTTCTTCTGTTCAATTCTGTGGTCTATCTGGAAAAGCAGATATGGCAATGTCTTCCAGCATCAGGTGAGGTGCAGTGCCAATATAATCTGGAGAAAAGCTTGAAAGCTAGCTGCCAATATATGAGGCTTTATCTATCTTCTGTAAACGTTTCATATTCCGTAATTGCTTGAAAGCATGGTATGTTGATTTACTTCACAAGCACAGTGTTATTGTTAATGAGGAAAAGTAGACAAAAGAAATTGTCTTGCGCAATTCCGCTGCTAGTCACACTTTCTCATTGCTTGATATCCTAGAATTATTTAGTGAACATATATAGCTCTCGTTTGTCACAACTTCAGATCTCATAGTATTATTGTTAATGAGGAAAAGTAGGCAAAGAAATTGTCTTGCGCAATTGCACTGCTAGTCACATTTTCTCATTGCTTGATCTCTTGGATTTATTTAGTGAACATATATAGCACTCGTTTGTAACAACTTTAGATCTAAGATATTTTTTTAGAACTGGTCAAATCTAGCTTTAAAAATCTTGGATATGAAGCTATTAGTAAATTGAGGATATTTAATTGAGCTTCTAATTTTTATTTTAGACTAAAAATAAAAATTTAATATATTTTATTTTATCATACAAATTTTAAATCTAGCATAAATCTCAAAGTTAAAGCTGTACTAAATAGACCCATACTTTTGAAAATATAAACAACTAGATACCAGCAGAGAAAGGGAAATTTACCGAGACCTCTGCAAAAAGAAAAAAAAAGAAAATAATTCAAACCAAGAGTCTCAGCAATCTCTGCGAGAAAATTAAATGGCAACAAATCGGTCAGCATTTGCCAAATTTTTGGCAACTGAAAGCTAGTTCACGGTGAATCCATCGAGCAGCGAGCACAGCACAAAGTCACGGTGACTATATAGTACATTCATCCACCGTCCATAGGATCCAACGGTCCAGAGCACGACTACTCCACCTTCCGCCTCCTCGCATTGACGAGCTCCAGCCACGGCCACCGACGAGCTCGTCGATATCAAATCAGGCCCTAATCAACTCCCTCCTCACCAAATCGAGCTCAAATCTGTGTCCCGCTGCAAATCGAGCTCAAATCGATCTTGCCGTCGCGAAATCGAGCTCTAGTGTCCCCAAATCGAGCTGCTAGCCACATAGTCGAAGCCGAACTGAGCTAACACCCAAACGCCCATCCAAATGCAGCGGTGCAGCTTCAAATCGTGGCGGGGAGTCCATCCGTATGTGTATTGATTTCTTCTGTGAGTAGGGCGGCAGATGGCGTGGTTGGCAAATAAGCAAATAGCGGCGTGGAGGGGAGCATTGTCGAATATCTAATTATAGGTATATAAGTATAAGAAGTATATTATATACAAATAAGATATATACGATGTATATTTGGTAGTTCCAGATACCACGAAACCAAATTGGCGTTACTTGATACGCCCGGAGTCAAAGAAGTACATACCGAGAAAGATTAGGTTAGTTACCCAAATGATACGACCTGTATTCAAAATAGATCTATCTATTTGGACGTCAAGAAAAACAACTCCCTATCAACTACGATTAGATAGTAGTCGATACTTCACTCCTATATAAGGCGGAAAGACTGGGTGGAAGAGACAACTAGAATGAACAAGGAACTACGAGCAACACGAAAGGTAACAACAGAGGAGTTTTTGGCGACTTTAGCCCTAAGACAGATTAGATCCAATCAACTCCTTGTAATAGTCTTAGCCACCTTGTTTGTTCTCGAGATCATTAATACAATGCAACAACCCCCCACACGACATAGAGTATTACTCCAATCAGAGATCCAAACCTGTATACATCGTTTTTTCTCACTTCGTGATTAATCCCTACTCTCGAAGGTACCTAGTCAATTTATGAAAATATTGTCAAAAAATAATCTTTGACAATTGATGCCAGGTAGGGGCCTTCTTCTGTTTTGTAGGATTAATTATATCTCAGACTCACTCTTGCGTTGGATTATCTGACACTGGCTTCTACGACTGTTTCGAGTCGACGAAGGACGTCTTCGAGTCCCCTTCCGTCGACTCAGAAATCATCTTCGGAACTATGGTTTTTCGTTGGGACAATTAAGGTGGACTGATCCACACCGATACCCTCGAGTCCATATCATTGGATATGTACCGTGAGGTGGGACATCTCGAGTGGGATCCCACGGAGCCTAATGTTCTCCACTGCATGATCACCAACAGCGACGAGGATGGCGACGGTGACTCTAACGCTAGCCAGAATAGCCGAACAAATCGATTTGTGTTTGTGGCTAGAGGCGATGACCCCTCATCGGCTGACCCAATGGCAGTAGATCCAAACGCCATGGTCGATAATGGCGTGGAAATACTTGGAGATCTAGCGATAGTAGCCGCTGCCGATGGTACTAGCACCGAGTTACCACTCGAAACATCTGCATCTGGAGTCGTACGTGCACTCGACACGGCCCTCCACCGGCAGACAACAGGAAGGCAGATGCCTCTTGGCCTATCTCGACGACTTCTAGTGGGTACCTATGCCCGTGATAGCCCATGGCTCAAGGGACAAGCTCCATTCGAACAATCATCGTGAGGCTTCATCGGCTCGACTGCAACTGAGCCTCGCTAGTGACATATTCAGTACTCCGGATGCTAACGTGCAAGGAGCTCATCTGATTCTCAGGTCCCTTACATAATTGGATCGGATGAATCCACTAACTCCTATGGTCAATCAAGTCAAGATCATACTCGATGCGGCTCAGAACCAAGTCGCTTGAGCAAACAATCCCCGCAACTCGAGGCCCCCAGTCAGAACTGTCCCAGCTTGAGGAGCCACGGGTGAGAACGCTCTCGAGTAGGGGAATCTGAGATGGGAAGCTCAGGTGGTCGAGCCCAAAAACGATATTGTGGGCCAAACTGTAGATGCCCTGTCCATAGGCGCGGGCATCATGAAGATCTGAGGAACCGCATTCCTTACAACCGACGTGATCTACATATGGCAATCAAAAACCACCGTGAGGAACTCTGTGAAGACGATTGGCGCTATTACGACTGCAGATCTACAGGACGAGATGGTCAATATTACTCCCTCGCTCAGAGAGACAAGCGTGGTAGTCCTTCACCACCTCCTCCTGAAGAGTTCGACGGGGGCTGCGAGGCTTTCGTACGCGAACTCCGGTCGATTCGGTGGCCCGAGAATTTCAAAGCGGGCCAGATCCAGAAATTTGATGGAAAGATCAATCCCAACGAGTAGATGTAGATCTACACCACTATAATTCGAGCAGCCAATGGTGACAATCGAGTAATGGCTAATTATCTATTAACTGCTCTTGATGGACCCGCAAGTTCCTGGTTGCTAAACTTGCAGCTCAACTTGATTTTTTCGTGGGTAGAACTCAAGGCTCAGTTCATAGCCAACTTCCAAGGCACATTCGAGCACCCAAGAACGGAGAACGACCTCCACCAGCTACAGCAAGATGACAACAATTCTCTTTGAGATTTCATCTGCAGGTTCATCAACAAGCGTAACACGATCCTGGACATCTCAGATGAATCGGTAATTACCACCTTCAAACGAGGTTTTCAGGACACAGACTTGTGTGGAAAGATAGCTACTCGGAAGATCTGCACAGTCAAAAGAGCTTTTTGAGTTGGCCGACAAGTGTGTGAATCGAGCGGAAGTGCAGGTATGCGCTAAAAACCTCCAATCTGGCAAGGAAAAACCAAAGTCCTCGAAGAAGAGAGGAAAGAAGAACAAACCTAGTGACAAGCGTAAGGGTCCCGATACGACTGTAGCCGCGATCGATAGGAGCAAATTGTGCAACATTAGAGACAACAAAGGCCTCAGTCGAGGTGGTGGAAAGTGGTGCCCCATCCATCGGAGCAACCAGCGCAACTTCGACGAGTGCTTTGTTTTCAAGAAGAAACTTGATGAGATGATCAAGGCAAATGCTGAGCGTGGTAGTAAGCAGGTTAAGCAAAATGTTGAGGGTGACGAGCCCCAGTTCCGCGAGGCTGAACACACAGCTTGGCGCACATCTTTGGAGGATCCGTCAAGTATGAGTCCAAGGTGGTCGAGCTAGAAGTTAACCTGGCCCTAACTGGGCCTACTCGGTATCTCAAGTGGTCAGAACACCCAATCACCTTTGATCAAACCGACGATCCGGCCATGGTACCACATCCTGGTCGATACCCAGTTGTAGTTCAGCCAACCTCATTTTCTCCAAAACCTTGGACAAAATGGGAATCCAGAGGTCAGAGCTTAAAACTGGAGTCGTGCCTTTCCACGGTATAACTCCTAACTAATCGACCATGCTTCTCGGCCAGATCGAGCTATCGGTCATGTTTGACACGCCTGACAACGTCCGCATAGAAAAGCTGACATTTGATGTAACGGATTTTGAGACGGTGTATAATGTGATCCGAGGCCGCCTAATGCTAGGTAAGTTCATTGCGGTGGTTCACTATGCCTACCAAGCACTTAAGATTCCGGGTCCCAACGGGGCTATTACAGTTAAAACAGATTAGCGTGCAGCAGTCAGATGCGATAAGCAAAGCCTGGATATGGTCGAACACTTCAGTCAAGTGGCCATTGCTCATAAGGACGCAAGTTCTAAGTGTCAAAGGCAGCAAGGTATTGTCGAGGCTAAAGTCTAGAGGCTCGTAAGTCTTGCTGGCGCTACCAAATTCGATGATGCCAAAGGCAAGACCCACGATGGCGTTAGCAACAAAAATACTGATCGCTGCGTTAAGGCAATGCCCCTCGACCCGTTTGAACCATCCAAGACGATTAAGGTTGGGGCCAACCTCGACCCTAAATAGGAACTCAAGCTCATTACCTTCCTCTAGGCAAACCAAGACGTGTTGGTATGGCAACCGTCTGATATGCCTAGGGTCCCCAGGGAGGTGATCGAGCATAGACTAGCTGTTAAACCCAATGCCAAACTTGTGGTGCAAAAGCAGCGAAGATTTGCGGAAGACAGGAAGTGGGTCATCCAAGAGGAGGTCGATAAGCTCCTAAAGCCGGGCTCCCTTCGAGAAGTACGTCATCCTACATGGCTTGTGAATCCCGTCCTTGTCAAGAAGGCCAATGGTAGATGGAGAATGTGTGTAGACTTCATCGACCTCAACAAGGCTTGCCCCAAGGATCCTTTTCCTCTCCCGTGTATCGAACAGATATTTGACTCTATGGCAGGCTACGAATTTTTATGTTTTCTAGATACCTATTTGGGGTATCACCAAATTAACATGGGATTAGAGGATGAGGAGAAAACTGCTTTTACTACTCCTTTCGGTGTATTTTGTTATGTAAAGATGCCTTTCGGTTTAAAAAATGCTGGAGCTACATATCAAAGGTGTACTCAAAACTGTCAGCAACCCCAAATTGGGCGCAATATAGAAGTGTACGTTGATGATGATGTAGTCAAATCAAAAACTGGAAATGCATTGGTCAACGATCTCAAAGAAACATTCAATAATCTCAGGAAGTATCATATAATGCTCAACCGTGAAAAGTGCACGTTTGGTATGTCGTCCGCCAAGCTTCTCGGCTTCCTGGTATCGAGTCAAGGCATTGAGGCCAACCCGCGCAAAAAATTAAGGCTCTCTACCAAATGTGGTCACCTCGAACACTGAAACAGGTCTAGAAATTGACAGGTTGTATTGCTACTCTTAGTTGATTCATTTCCAAGATGGGCGAGCGAGGGATGCCTTTCTTCAAGCTGTTGAAGAAAACAAGATCGGTTCGAGTGGACGGAAGAAGCGGAACGCGCCTTCCGGGACTTAAAAACACACTAATTGTCTCCATTAATCCTTACACCGCCTAACGAAAAAGATGAGCTCTTTTTGTATATTGCAGCTACCCCACAAGTTGTAAGCACGGTACTGGTGGTCGAATGAGAATGTCCCAAGAGAAAGGCCAAGGTCCAGAAACCTTTTTACTGCATGAGCGAGGCTCAACACGATGCAAGGCTACGATACCCGCAAGTACAGAAGCTGATATATGCAGTCTTGATGCCTTCCTGGAAATTACGGCATTACTTTCAAGTGCACAGGATCATCATCATGACGACATACCCGCTGAAGGATGTAATACGCAATCGGGAAACTACTGGATGAATCGCACAATGGGCGATAGAACTATATGAGTTTGACGTAAGTTGCGCACCATGTACAAGCGTGAAATCCAGAGTGTTAGCGGACTTCATCGCCGAATGTACAAGCGTTGAAGGAGCAAGGCCAAACATGGTCGAAGATCACTGGACGCTCTTCTTTGATGGATCGCTCATGCTCCAGGGTGCGGGGGCTGGCATTATACTCAAGTCTCCAACCGGCGACGAACTCAAGTATGTTGTTCAATTAGATTTTAAAGCCTCTAACAATGTTGCAGAATATGAAGGACTGGTAAACGAGCTCCACATAGCTGCATCGCTTGGAATTAAACAACTTCTTGTGAAAGGGGACTCACAGCTAGTCATAAACCAAGTTCAAAAGGAGTACCAGTGCTAAGACGACAACATGGCGTCTTATTTACTTGAGGTACGAAAGCTTGAGTGAAAGTTCGAAGGGCTAGAAGTGACGCACATCAGAAGGAGTGATAACTTTGGTGCGAATGAACTTGCTAGACTCACTTCTTCTCGAGCATGGGTACCCGTAGGAGTGTTCATTGAGAAACTCCTTAAACCATCTATCCCGACAGTTCGGCGAATGGATGCTGCCCAACCCGATAAGCAATCTGGCCAGGTCAGCGAGGCAGAATTCACACACATAGATGTTGCACTACTCGAAAGCCACCTGACTTGGATGAGTCCATACCAATCCTATCTCGAGGGTTGAGACATCCCTGATGATGATGCGTCTACAAAGAAAATTGCTCACAAATCCAAGCTCTACATTTTGGTAAACAGGATGCTCTATCGAAAGGGGAGTAACCGGATCTTGATGAAGAGCATCACTCAGGAAGAGGGTAGTAAAATACTGCTCGATATCCAAAGATCTACAAAAATAAAATTATTGTGTGAAAACTAGATTTTGCTGAACCATCTCACGACAATGAATTATTTTTGTAATTTTTCTAATTTATACAATTTTTTAAATTACCATATAAAAAAGTAGTCTCCCCTACTTACAAAAAGAGTAAGGCATGTTCGTCCGCCTCTCGATTCCTCTGCCCGCCTACTCTGCGTCCGTCCGATGCTGTGCGTTTGCTCGATCGACGCTAATGTCGCACGCCCACTCGCCCTCTGCGTCCCGGTTCCGCTCCTCACGTTCTGCTCCCGAATTCTCCAATCCCTTGCATCCGCTCCCCTGCCCACTTCCTTCGTCCGCCCTCCCATTCGTGTTCTGCTCCTATCCCTTCCATGTGATCCGTCGTTTGCTCCTCTCTCGCCCATGATCGGATCCACTTGATCCGCTCCCGGCCGGATCACGCGACCTTGTTCCCTCCTCTCCTAATCCGCCTCCGCCGCCTCTCTCTCTGCTCTATATATACCCTCCTCAGCTCCTCCATTGCCGAACCATCCATAACCCTCCTCCTCTTCCTCCCATTCCACCCGACCGACGAGCACCTCCCTCCTTCTCCGCCTCCCTGCGACTGATTCCGACAGTCATAGTCGAGACCTCCACCGACCATGCCGCACCCCGCATGGACGAGGGCTTTGACACCAGGGAGTGCGAGATGCGAGACCTAGAGGAGCTCCTCTCCAAGCTTAACCCCATGGCTGAGGAGTTCGTCCCACCCTCCCTCGCCTCCCCTGTCGCTAGCGCTGGCATCGGGACCCGGTCCGGCTTCCCCGAGCAGTTCACCCTTGCCACGTACGGGTACTAACCCGCCAACGGCGGATTCATGGTCGCCTCGTCGAGCCACAGGTGGGACATCAGCTTCTCCGCCGATGGTGACAGCCCCGCGTGACATGGCGGCATGTACGAGCAAAGTCGTAATGTCATGGGCAAACGAACCGGAAAAGATCCTACGCTCCGCCACTCCCCTCCACTCCTGACTTCTCCCTCTGCCGCCTGAGGCCTCTACCTCTGGCCATGATACCTGCTGCTGCGTGCCCTGCTTCTTCCCTCTCCCTTCCCCTCCCCGCCACCCACCCTTCACCCCCATATGCCTACCCGAACCCACCCTCACCCACTGCCTCGCGCCCGTGCGCCGCGACACTCCTCCAACACCCTCGGAGCCCACCGCTCCCGCGGACGCAGTCGACTGCATCGGCACAGGCTCGGACGTCGAGTGCTTCTTCAACCCTGATGCCAACACCAACGCCACTCCCCTCCTCGCCTGCTCCCCTGCCGCGTCGAAGGACGAGGCGGAGAGCAAGACGACGGTCACAGGGACAGAGCTGCGGGAGTGGGCATCCCTGGGGCACGGCCATGGTGGCCATGAAGGGGGTCATCGCTCGCAGCGGCCCCTTCTTCGTCGCCGCACTGTGCCTCCTCCCAGCAAGCGTGCTCCTCGTCGACCCCACCTGCTTCCAGGTGCATTCAAAGCTTAAATTCTTTTACAACTAAAAGGCGTGAGCTTTAGCTTGTATGCGGTTCTTGAATCAAGCGGCATTGGTTCTTGCTTTCTCAGGGCTTTCTCATGGAGGGCTTGCAGAAGATAGCAGTCGGTCTAGGGAGTGTAAGGCGAAACCCAAACCCCTGTGTTGTTCTTTAGCTCCTCACTCATCAAGCACTTCCGCACTTGCCAATCTGAAATTTCCATTGCAGGTCATCATTGATTCACAGCTATTGACGGTTGCTATCCTCACATCGCTGCTCTTTGGAGAGTCCATCGGTGCGGTAGGAGTTGGAGGGCTCATGCTGGGCATTGTTGTGCTCTTGCTTCTCGAGGTTTGCCTTCTACCAATGGGTATAAGTTTTTGTATGCAATGTAGACTGTAGATAGGTTGGCAATCTGAGGTCCAAATATTAGTTATGATGGCAACCTACGTTGATGGCACGAGTGCTATTTTCTCTATGTTAAGTGCATAACTACATTATTTGGAAAGCAAGGATTTCTTGCAGAAAAATATGTTCGCTCATTATTAATGCAACTGTTTGGACCGAATTATTTAAATGAATTTTCTAAATCTTCTTAAAAGATGATTCTAAATTCTTTCCTGCTATTGCTATATAAAAATGAATATATGGTCCTCACATATCATCTGTAAAAAGGTGAAAAGTGGTTCCTAGTCATTTAGAATTTTATGAAACTCAGACCTGGAATACCAATTTGATGTTTCTTTTTGCACATTATTTGCTTAATTATGGATTGTGTCTAGCATAGTAGTTGTGTTTCAGGTTCCAGTACTTTCAGTTGAAGGAAATGACACAACAATCTGTTGAAGTGGGGAATGGTGGATGTTCCTCTCAGCTCAAAGCATGGCAATCGGAACTATTATGGTCTGTTGGGTGTCGAAGTATTCAGATCCAATCATGGTAACAAGATGGGTATGTTATTGACAGATGAATAAACAGTCATTTTATTATAGCAGAGTTTGTGTCACATGCACTAGCACGATTTCACCTTTGTTGATGTTACTTTGAGTCAGCTTTCCTCAAGTTTTTGATGTGCATGTTTCCTGGAAGTACGAATTAGATAGTTTAACCTATGAAGCTCAATGTATAGTTGTCCTGCTTTAATATTTACGTCGTTGTGTTGTTTTAGTTGGAGAACACAGAGTATATGCACTTTCCCTGGAATCGAGCTTAGAAAAGTAGTTCAGCGTGTCTAGAGCTGCAGCCTACATAATGGGGACTTTGGGACCTAACATGCTCTGCGCCCTTTTGTGTTTGATTAGGCTCAACATTTGCTGTTGTATTTGGATTTCAACACTTGACAAATAAACACAATGACACTGGTACATTGCCTTTCTACAGTCAAGATTTGTCATTTGTTTCTTGGATTCCATTTTCATCCTGGATAGTTATTTTAGAAGAAAAAATTTAGAAGAAAAAACTTTTCACATGGAAAAAACCTACACATGTGCTTGGTAGCTGAAAGGACTTCCTAGTGCTTTGGTTTAGGAACTAGCAATTGTCTCTCGTGTGAACCAACACTGTTCCTGCTGTCATCACAAGTTCAGAAACCGGCCAAGCACTGGTTTTGGCATGTCTCACCCTCTGCTGAATTTTTGGTTCCGGTTTTGCAACTATTTTGAATAATTGCTGCCTGTTTGCCTTTGGTCTATTTGTTAACTTGCCCTTCATTCGATTTATTGAACTTACCTGATGTCCATGCTATGCTTGCCAACTCTACGATAATTAATCATAGTTATGTCTTGTTTCTCCTAGTTCTTGTCTTATTTTATTTTTTTTTGCCTTGTAGAGATTTTACAGGAAAGTAGACAACTCAGGAATTATAATGTGCTACATCACTTTCATATTTGTATTCATGTCATGTTCGACACAAAATAATTTAATAATTTTGTTTGTAACCATGTCGAGAGCAAAACGATTGGGACTATCCCTATGCAATATGTTGTCTTTGAACAACATGTTTTTAATCACATTCTTCTTCCTTCTTTTCATGCTATCATAACAATAGTGTTTGTAATCGAAACATGGATGCCTTAGCAAAGCACGAGCACTTTACTTTCTTCTTAACTCGACTTTACATAAGTTAGTATTTTCCCTAAGGCAGCTAAAACAAAATAATAACTGCTTATGGCTTTTTTCCTTTGAGAATATGGGTTTATCAACAAGTGTCTAAGCAGTAAGCAGTACACACCTTTATGATTCTCCGAAAAGGTTCTAAATCTTTTCAAGAAGTTCGTGCAGCTGGATTCACTGAAGTGATCTTCTACTGCTGTTGATATCAGATGCTGCTCAGGTTTGCTTCTTTGAGATTCATGTGCTCATATATTGCATACTATCTACGATCGTTCCTTGTGTAGTGTCGTACCTTATACTATTTAAACTACTGTTTCCTGTTTCAGTTATCTTTTATTATTTTGTACAAAACTCGTATTCATAAACCAATTAGATTTATATGCTTTTATACGTAATTTGTTCATGACCAGTTAGTGATATTATTTTTGTTATATTCATGTTAGATAAGAAATCAAGAATCATGATATTATCTTAATGTTGGATCTTAGGTATCATAGAGCACTATTTCTCTATGAATTAAGTGTTACTTTTAGCATCAATGTTTTATTTTCTTGATGTGAAAAGTAAAATAATATTGTGTGGGAGATTTAGGAAACATTGTAACGTAGGAGTCCTAGATTTAGAATCTGTTGCAACTTACGAGTATTATACTATAAAGTATTAATAGCCATACCACCTTCCTCTTGTCTTATGTTATTTTGGAACCTAAAGTATTTATGTTATTTTGAATATGTTTTATATGGTCAAATATATTATCTCATAAATTTTTTTTAACTAGTATTAAAAATTCCTTGAAGGTAGGCGACGAGGTTGTTGGTTGTGATGTACACAGAGGAGATAGGGTCACAGTGGCACAGCGCAGACGACACGTGTCTAGAGTAGGGCCAGGGTGGCCACGAGCACGAGGAGAGGGAAGTGGAGTGGCCGTGCTCTTGACCGTTGGATCTATGGACCGTGAATTAAGTCAACCTAAAGGTAGAGAGATCTACGTCCCAGCGCGAAACACCGCACCGACTCCCTGGGCCCTACCATTCCCGTCCTCTAACACCGAACCTCCTTGCTCTCCCATTCCCCGCACCGAAACCGACCAAGCAGGAAGATGGCCCATGGCCGCGCCGCCGCCGCCGCTGCCGTTGGCGAGATCTTCCTCCGCTTCAAGCCGGACGAGCCTGCATTCCTCATGCGTGCCTCCCTCGTACGCAAGACCTTGCACAGCCTCCTCTTTGACCCCGTCTTCCTCCGCCGCTACCGCGAGTTCCACCGAACATCGCCACTCCTGAGTCCTGACTAACCACCGCTTCGACCGGGACCCAATGCCCCACTTCTTTCCTCGACCCCGTCTTCCTCCGCCGCTAGCCCGCTACCGCGAGTTCCACCGAACATCGCCACTCCTGACTAACCACCGCTTCGACCGGGACCCAATGCCCCGCTTCTTTACCACCACCGACGCCTCCCCGTTCTCCACACCGGGCTTCCCCCACTTCGACTTCCGCAACTGGTTTGTCCTCAACTGCCGCCACGGCCGTGCGCTCCTAGAGACCGACCGATCAGGCCTCATCGTCTGGAATCCCATCATCGGCAACCTGCAGCACCTGCCGAATCTCCTGTACAAGTACAACCACAACACTGGAGCGGTGCTCTGCACCGTGGACGGCTGCAACCACGTCGACTGTCGTGGGGGGGGGGGGACCTTCCGCGTGGTTTTCGCGGCCAGAACCTCTGAGGAGCACGGTGTCACATGGGTCAGCGTCTACTCGTTGGAGACTGGAGAGTGGACCACGCGGACCTTAATTCAGCTTGGCCCCTTCATCGATTCCCACAACATGATGGGGCCCAGTCTGCTCGCCGGAGACGCACTCTACTTCATCATTGAGGAGGGCCGCAAAATCCTCAAGTATGATTTGGGCGGGGATGCTCTATCGGTGATCAAACCACCACCCTTGTGTGTGGGAAACATGGTCCTCATGACGGCCGAGGGCGGCGGGTTGGGAGTCGCCGGTGTAAAGGACTACAGACTCCACCTGTGTCGTGGCGGGTTGGTATCGATGGACTTCTGGGACGAGCGCCGGGCAGGGTCCTCGGGCTAGAAAAGATGATATCCATTGCGATAGGTGACCCTGCGACCAGGATTCGTGTGGCTCGCTTTGCTGAGGGTCTGATACCATTTTCATAAGCTCAAATGCCGGCATCTTCACTGTTGAGTTTAGTCCAACCAGGTCAGGGAGGTCAGCAAGATAGAAAACTTCTACTCCATATTTCCTTACATGAGCTTCGACACTCCTGGTACCAGCCTCATGCTCATCTAAATGTTTCATCTGTTGTGATTTTCCAATATTTTGTCAGACTATTGTAATACTTCATTCTCATATGTTGGAGCCGACCTTTAGGTCTTCCTGTGCAAATAGTATCCATTTTTGGATCTATAGCTGATACTTATAATTTCAACATAAATGAATATCATAGATATACTTCGAAAACTAAACTTGATTTAAAACCTTCCGATGCAATGAAACTCAACGGGTAGATACTAAGCCCTAAAGGTAACTTGGGTGTGGGCAAAACCTTAGTCTTCTAATCTTCATCGTCATCGGTGTAGTTATTCTCAAAATCTTCATCCGAAGTTCAACAAAGCAAGAGTGAGTACATAAGTTACTTTGCAAGTCCTACCTCAAGAGGAATAAGTAGATGCAATCGGGTAGAACAAGAAAAAAGGCTATAGTGTTTAGATTTTGCAGAAAGCCAATTTTTGATGCAGGGGTTCAATTTGCAAAGACCTTTTCAAAACAGCTGACAAGACCATAGTTGAATTTAAGATTATGGGGTTGTTGCCCCTCGTGGAGATGCAATCCGTCCCATCAGTTCTTAAGTTTTAATAGTTCGTGGACACCATGTCCTCGCCATCTCAAGCACATACCATATAGTTTCCGGAACATGGCCACTCTGCCCACTCATACACTAAGGAATACTCGCAACATAGAGCTAATCATCAAAACCACACCGTAGCATTATTCATGACTGTAGACACGGCTATTCGAATAGATTTATACTCTACATAGATTGTACAATTTTACCCACACAATATGCACAGACACACACCACCGTCGTGGTTGAAACTAGCATAACAAGACGCAACACTCTCAAGCTAGCCACAATATCCACCCACGTGACATTAAGATACTAGGGGCCTTAGAATAATATAAGGGGAAGATCACTTAGCCACCTCATGGCTCAAACATGGCCTGTATAAATCAAGGAAAGGACCACATAGCAATCTCATGGATCAAACAAACCTTGGGTTGTACATCGCTCGAGTCTTCTCCTAGCCCCGGTAGCCACTAACGGTCTTCAAGTGGGCACTGAGCTAAGTAGAAAAGGGTTGGGTCAAGTTCTGCCCATACAAGACATGTGGTTGCACGATGATCGCTGGGTGAGATGTCAAAACAAGCCGATTCTTATGCGATCAAGATGAGTGTCTCCCAGCATCATGCTCATCTTACTCACACCCGTCAAATCATCTTTGGAGTTTCTTTGTTAACACACTCACTCACACCACCAAGCACACACACACACCACATTTCAAAAAACATGATTCATATCATTATGGTGATTCTTTTGTTTAAGTACAATCCTAAGCATACTAGTTGATAACCAATCATTCAAACAATCAATATAGTTGATGTTGAGGACCTTTTAGGGTTTCAACGGAATAAAGGTAATCAATAACAAGACATGACTATAACAAGCTAGGTCATAACTATCTTAGCATTTTAAATTAGAGTTAACAACTTAAGCTTGCATATTACTATAGTTTAAAACAAGACTCTACTGATTGTGTTTGAAATCATAGGTGCAACATGATCAACGGTGTAGGACTTACCTTCATTGTAGTCCTCATCTGCTTCTTCTTTGTAGTCCGGTCCTCAAGGTCTTCTTCAAAAACTTCATCTAATCTATGCAAGCGAACATGGAATAAGCGCTTGATCGAAAAGGATCTACATGGATATCTAGCGAGGAACAAACACTAGGGAGAGCGGTTCTAGCAGCTCTATTGCTATCTATTGCTATATGAATTGGAAATGTGAGGTCTACGTGGTGATTCTACACTATTAGGTACACTAGGCATGGTCATCTAGCGAAACTAGATCAACTTATTATTCTATCCTTTTTCCTAAGTTGAAGAGAAAGTGAATATAATCTAATTAAAGAAATTATATTATTAATTAGTTATGAGGTGACTTGCTAGGGTTTTCGATTAGACTACAAGTGCACATGTGTCATATTCCCTAATTCATATTTATCTATTATTTTACCTAATTAACAGGTATTTAATTATTAATTATCCCAATTAAGCTACTATTTATGCTAAAGTAGCATTACTTTTAATTATTATCTACATAAATTAAACTAGATCATAAACTAGGCAGAAAGATTTCTTATATAGCCTAGGTCATAGTTATCTAATTATCTACAACTAAAACTACTGTAAAACTATCTATAGGGCTAATTTTAGGTTTTCGACATCGCGTAAATGATTTAAACAAATTATATTAAAAACTAGTTGGATTACAAAAATTATGAAATTAACATGGTTGGATAGATCTCGAATTTAGATGAATATCAGTAGGAGAATCATCCAAAATGGAGCTAGAACGGAGGAGAAACAGGCTTTGGGATATTTATTAGGAGATTAATTCAGAAAAAGGAAAAGGAGGAATATTCCAGCACGAGGTGGATGGCTGGCTCGGCTAAAGGGTGAGGCCCACCTATCAGTAGAGGGGGAGAGGATAAGGAGAGGGAGGTGGTCGGTTCAACTCAGATCTGATTGGATCAAGATCGAGAGGGAGGAGGCGAGCAGAGAGGGGGGTGGAGGAGATGGTGGTGACCGACGAAGGGTGGGATCGGGCAATGTCGGTTCTGGCGATCGGCAAAATGGAGTGGCAGCTAGCGGCGAGATCGGGTCAGAACCGGTCCGAGCGGGGCGGATCTGGTAAGCGATAGCGAGGCGAGCGGCATGGCTCCGGCGATGGCGGCAAGGAGGAAATGGTGGCGACAACGACGCTGGCTAACGATGAAGGTTGACACAGTGGTGATGAGATCGGCCAAAGTATGTGGGATTTGGGGTGTCTCAGTTAGAGAAGAGAGGAAGAGAGAGGCGACTGTGGAGCTTACCAGCGGCAGCGCTCCGGTGTGGTGGCGGTAGCGGTGCTTTGCTCGAGTAGAGTGAGGGAAAGAGGAGGTGATGGTGAGGAGAGGTGGTGGTGGTGGTGCAGTGGAGTGGGAGCTCCGCCCCTTTTATATATGGTCGAGAGCGAGCGAGGGCGACAACGGGCATTGTTGGCCAGCATGGCACAGTAATAGGTGTTGTTCTTACACAAAAAAGTGAAGGGAAAGAATATGCGATGACTTTTTGAGACGGTGTATCTTGGATGCGGAAACAAGGTGTGCATTTATTAAAAAATTATGTTTATCTTTTATCTTTATACTATGCATGCACCAAGTTGAGACATTAGTTCTTTCTAGTACTTGTGTGGTTGCATGACAAACTGATGTTATATCGTCCAACCATAGATGGGTTTCTTCTAAAATTTCTAGGTTTGGAGCAAAGTAAATTATTATGGGTGAAGTACATGAAGGTATTTGTAGAACACATCAGTCGGTTCAGAAAATGGTATGGTTGATAAGGAGAGCTGGATTTTATTGGCCGACTATGTTTGATGATTGCTGTACATATTATAAAGAATGTAAAGCATGTCAAAAGTTTGGTGATATACAATTAGCTCCTGCTTCTATGTTGAATCCTATTATCAAAACCATGGCCGTTCCGAGGATGGGCTTTGGATTTCATTGGCCAAATTCATCCTTCATCTTCCAAAGGTCATCGCTTCATTTTGGTTGCTACGAATTACTTCACAAAGTGGACCGAAGCCGTTCCCTTGAAGAACATGACACATAAAGAGGTAATCAAGTTTATTTTGAAACATATTATTCATAGATTCGGTATTCCGCAAACTTTAACTACGGATCAAGATTCTTCTTTTATTTCTCATCAAGTGCGTGAGTCTGCCGAATCACTTAGAATTAAGCTTCTCAATTCCTCACCATATTATGCTCATGCTAATGGACAAGCCGAATCTAGCAATAAAATTTTGATTAAACTTATAAAGAAGAAGACAGAAGAACATCCAAAAAGGTGGCATGAAGTTTTGAGTGAAGCATTGTGGGCTCATCGTATATCTAGGCATAGTGCTACTAAGGTTACTCCTTATGAGTTAGTGTATGGACAAAAGGCTATTTTGCCCGTTGAGGTAAATCTTGGCGCATTGAGAGTGGTACGACAAAATGACTTGTCAGCCGTTGATTATTATAATGCAAAGATAGATAGAGTAAATAACCTTAATGATGAAAGGCCTAAAGCTCTGAGAGAAATTGAAAAGGATAAGTTGAGAGTAACTAAAGCCTACAATAAGAAAGTAAAGGTAAAATCGTTTCAAATAGGGGATTTAGTTTGGAAGATGATTTTACCTACTGGGTCTAAAGAAAATATATTCGGGAAGTGGTCTTCTAGTTGGGAAGGTCCTTTTGAAGTTGTAGGAATTGTGCCTGGGAATTCATACAAGCTGCAATATGTACAAGGAGACAATATGCCTCACGCTATCAGTGGGAAATACTTGAAGAAATATTATTCGAGCATTCGGCAAGATGCTTGAGAAGGTAACTATACAAGGCCGATGTAATTTACTATCGTCCTAAGATATATCACTGTACATGGCCGGTGTGAATATCATCGCCCTTAGAACATGCACATATGGCCAATATGTTGTTTGTGTCGCCCTAAGTCTTAACTTGGAATAGAAGATGAGATATTCGTGATTATCCTGTGTAAAAATATTTTTTGGTGCGCAAGCTTTACCAAAAAAATAAGGGAGCATGTGTTGATAGCAAAAAATGGCACAGCCAAATTTTTTGTATACACCGAATAGTCCGGTGATCAATACCGTGTCATCGCCGGACTATCCAGTGCTTGTAGTTCGATTTCGGCTAGAAGACATACTTTCTGGAAAAAATAGTCTGGTGAGGGGCTCATTGAACATCGGAATATCCGGAGAATGGTATGAGAATTTGGTGCAACAAATCATACTCTCTGTATAAAATAGTCCAGCGATCGATCCAGTGAAAACGTCGGACTATCCAGTGTGTGGAAGGTGAATTTGCGCCGAAAACTTGCTCTCTAGAAGAAATGATCAGTGGAGATTTTGGGGTATCATTGGAATATCTGGTGAGAAGAAGAAGATTTTTAGTCGAAAAAATGTTCTTTGGTGAAAATTGTCCAGTGAGGTCTTTGATGATCGCCGGATCGTCCGGTGCATTCAAAAGGAAAAATTTGCAAAAAATTTGCTCTCTCCAAATATTGGTCCGGTGACATACTCCGTGAGTATAAATGTGACGTCAGAATATCCAGTGTGTGTAAGACCGAGTCTTAGAGTTTCAGCCGAGTGAACTCGCCAGATGGTTTGGTGTTCTGGAGTTTGTTCTCATTGGACCATCCGGTGTTTAAGTCCAAAATCGAATCAGAGTGGATTCATGGATTTGTTCAGATCCCTTTCACAATTTTGGCCGAACAGAGCGTGTTTAGGGTTGGAATAGAGTCCTACTTCGATTCCCTAGGGTCAAGATCATACCCCCCTTATAAATAGTTGAGGGGTGGAGGCCGATTGCATATCCATCAATCAATCGCATCTATTGCATCTACTTTTCATTTTTGCCTTTAATTTCCTACAATTTAGGGTTAGTTCTTCGTTGCTACTTCGGATCCCTGTGATTCGGGTGGTAGTTCTTTGTCGATTTGCTCATAAATCGTCCGGATGGTGATCCCCAAGATTGCTGGTCGAAACCTTTGCTTGTTTGCTTGTAAACAAGTCGCGTGTCGCTGCGAAAAGCGACAAGTATCCTTGACAGACCCGTGTTGGCGAGGTGTTGCCCAATTTCACGCCATCACAAATTGGCGACTCTGCTTGGGAATGACGATTCTCCATCAACATCCATACCTAGGGTTTTGGCGTCAACACCCCTGCACCCTGCTGCACCATGTCTAAGGAGGAGGGACCGAAATCAACATGGACAACATCATCTCGCCTACTCTTGAAGAGCTTCCCAAGGAGGATCGCCAAGCTATTGAAGCTCAAAAGCGGGAGGTTGAGAAGATGATGCTTGCATGCTATCAGAAAATACATCAAGGTGTCATCAAGAAGGGTGATCCGATGTCAATCGTCCATGCCAAGCATGAGGTAAAGATCGATGTAAGTGATTCTACTCATGATTTCAAAGAGCACATTGCGCATATGGTAGATCAGTCTGTTGGTGCTGCTATGTTCAATAATTCTGAAACATTGGTTAAAAGTCTATATCATGTACTGTCTAGTCGTGTTAGGGCTTTGTTTATTGAATTGCAAGATGGAAAAGGTAAAAAACAGCCCCAACTACATGATACTAGCACCTCAAATTCCCACGATGGTAATCAATTTCATCGGCACAATTTGCAACACCTTTGCCTACATAACAAAATATGCCAATGCAAGAAACTCATAGCCGACCCAATGTTGGTCCGGTTGGTATGGTATCGCCTCCGTTTACTACATTGAGTACTAGCAAGCCGGAGGTGTCCTCATTTGTTTTTCCAGTTTTGACTACTTCATCTAGCATAACTAGTTCAGTTCAGTATGTGGCCAATAGCCGGGCTGCTGAAATTTCAGCAAGTATGCCATTAGTTACTTACAACACCGTGGCATATAGCACACCTCCTATACCCCCACAAGGTACTGGCATACCCTATGGTCTGTTGCCGCATACTTACTTCAATGTGCCTTCACAAAATACTCCACATATGCAACACGTGAATTCACACTCTCATGATACGCCACAACAATAATCTTTTAGGCTGCAACCACATGCTAATGCGTCATTCAATCGGCCTATGGCCGAAACACTTTTTAGGCCTGAAAGCATCAAAGAGCAAATGACTAATATTTTGAGGGAACATTTTGGGGTAGCGCTCAAAGGTAAATCACGTGTTTATCAAAAACCAGATCCTGATTATTATGACACAATTTCATATCCACGTGGGTCTAAGGTCCCTGATTTTGTTAAATTCAATGGGGAAGATGGTAGAACTACAATGGAGCATATAGGTTAATTTCTTGCACAATGTGATGAAGCTGGTAGTAGTGATGCGTTAAGATTGCTTTATTTTCGTTGTCACTTTCCGGCAATGCATTTACTTGGTTTACTTCACTTGCGTCTAACTCTATTCATACATGGGCATAACTTGAGCAAAAATTTCATGAGTATTTCTATACTGGAGATATGGAGTTGGGGTTTATTCACTTGAGATCGGTTATGCAAAAATATAATGAGTCCATTTCTGAGTACATTAGGAGGTTTAGGGACACAAAAAACCGATGTTTCAATGTTTCGCTCTCTGATAGAGATTTAGCTGAGTTAGCTTTTGTTGGCTTGCATGTACATATCAAAGAGAGGTTAGAGGGGCAAGAATTTTCAGATGTGAATCAAGTTTTGCAGCGAGCTCTGACTCAAGAAAGCCGTGCCAAAGAACATAGAAAGGTTCAAAGGTTTAGTGAAAAACACAAGGTGGATTGTCCAGGTGTTAATGTACTTGAATATGAGGATAATTCGTCAGATGATGATAGAGTAGACGTGTGTGTAGCCGAATGGACTTGGAAGTCCAAATCTAAGCCATTCGTGTTGTTGGGGAACATCTCCTGCCACCCCTTACTCAAAGGGAACTGCGAAATCTACTGGAGATGCTGCGTGATAGCTATCGTGCTTCTGTAGTAGGAGTTCGTCCGTCAGCCGCGGAAATCATGGAGCAAAGTTGGTCGAAGGGTGCAGGCGCCATCGCATCTTCAAGTTCCCGAACCGGCGAAGACGAAGGCTCATGACCTTCGACTGGCGAGTGAAGCCCTGGTTCGCATCCCTCATCTTTTGGAGCAGGTGAAGGCGTGAGCTAACCTTCGCCGTGAGGCGAGGGCTGCCCGGCGTGTGCCCAAGCGAAGAAGGCTTCAGCGCCCTTCGAAGAGATGACCCAGCTCGACACAGTGGGCCCGACTATGGTCATCCTGGGTACTGTAGTAATTATGCGATCATGCTCATTTGTACCATAATACCCCCGGATATTCCGGGAATGTAGCAGGTTAGAGGGTAAGATATGCAAACGAAACCCGTGCTCGCCGAGTACGGGCTATAAATAGAGCCACAGTGTAACCGTAACGGGTAATCAAAAAAACTGTTTCGCCTCCGGCGCATCACTTCGAGGGACCTTCGATATCTCTGCATCCGAAGGCCCACTTTATCTGGGACTTCGATCCCAACAGTTGGCGCCGTCCGCGGGATTGAACCCATGAAGGCATGCCACCCAAGAAGAAATCGAAGCCACCCAGAACAGCGGAGGCGTTACTGGAACCCCCAGCCGCGGTCGGGCCTTCGGCCGACAGACCCACTCCGGCCGTACCAGGATCAAGTAATGCTTCAGCCGGGGGGGCTTCGGCCGGACGAGAGCGGCATTGTGAAGTTGACATAGGACCACAACAACCTGGCGATGGCCGACAGGACGAAGCACTCCAGATTGGCATGGAGCAAATGCCGGTCATGGAACCAATAGATCGCACTCGCTTCGATCTTCCAGAAAAAGAAGGCGAAAGGGGGCGAAATGAAGAATGGGAGGAACTCGACGACTTCGCTGAGTTTGAACATGAGGAAGAAACAAATGAAGAAAGAAACGCAAGATTAGAAGCCGAAGAGTTGGAAAGGTTGCTAGCGCAGAAGAAGCGCATGTTGGATGGCCTAGCAGCGAGTCAGAAAGCCGCAAAGTACCGTAGGTGGGCAGACGAAGCAAGAAAAACATTAGAAAAGATCCAAGAGGAAATCGATATACTCCACCAAGCGGAGGGCATGTCTCGCCGCCAACATCGGCGGGAGACTTGATACGAGCTTCGCAAGAAGTTCGGCGAATATCTTCCATGGGAGATCCGGAGTCACCCCTAGCCATGGACCTGCAAAATCAGCCATGGCTGCCAGGATTCAAGATGCCCAGAGTGGTTATGTTTGATGGAGAATCAGACCCGAGAGAATTTGTCATGAGTTTTGAGGCAGCTGTGGAGTCTGCCGGGGGGGACGATGTAACCTTAGCGAAGGCCTTTGTATTGGCCATAAAGGGAATAGCAAGGTCATGGTATTCCGTGTTACCCCCGGGATCCATATATTCATGGGAACAGCTGCGCACTGCGCTATACAGCAACTTCCAGGGGAACCGGGCAGACAACATCACCGCAACCGACCTCTTCGTGCTGAACCAGCAACCAACAGAAACTTTGCAGAGCTATATACGCCGATTTGTACACATACGTTGTCAGGCGAGGGGGTTGAGCGAAGATACAATTATCGATGCCGCAATACAGGGCATCAGCGGGGGGCTATTGGCAGGAAAGCTCACCAGAAAAAGACCCGCAAGCGTCCAAGAGCTGCTCAACAAGATGGAAAAATACTCAAGATCCGAGCTCGATCATCTCCGAAGGAAAAGTGAATTAACGGCCTCCAAAGTAAAACAATATGCACCACCTAAAGAGGCAGGTGGCGGCAATCATAGAGACAGACTGCACCGTGCAAGAAAACCCGAAGGCTCTGATTATCCAAGCCAAAAAGAAGTCTATCAGATCAACCCCAGCCCCCCTGAAGCCGTTCAGGGATCATGCGAAGCCTACAACTTATCCAATAGAGGAGGCCGAGCGGGCAGGGGAAGAGGCCGCGGAGGCAGAGGAGGACGAGTTCCGCACGACCCGGCAACCTTCTACTGCGAGCTGCATGGCGAAGGAGCCAGCCACCGGACCAAACAGTGCCCACAGGTCGTGGCTATGAAAGAAAGCTTGGTGAAGGAGTCTGCTGATCACGGAAGGACAGTTCACCATGCAACGAGCTTTGGAAGAAGCGAAGGGTGGCAGAACCACAATCAGAACATGGTGTTTCCGAACCAATGGCAGCAAATTCAAGCACCACAGTATGCACCTGCAACTTCAGCTCAATTTGATCAAACTAGGCAAATGAACATTCAGGGCGACCTACCTCCGCCACCGCCAAGACCCGCAATCGAGGCACAACCAGAAAGTAGCAAATCAGTTAACACGATAAACCATGGGTACAACGTGGTGTTGGCCATTTCGGGGGGATCAAACCAGCAAACAGAATCCAAGAGACAACGAAAAGAATACGTGCGAAGGGTCAACCACGTCGGAGTGGGACCAACGTACATCAATTCAAGATGGTCAAACATTCCCATTACATTCTCGCAAGAGGATATGAGGGTACTAGACTATCCGCACACAAATGGCTTCGTCATTACCGCGAACATCTCAGGAAATGAAATACACAGGATATTGATCGATGGAGGAAGCTCGACGGACATTATCTTCGCTGACGCCTTCGACAAAATGGGGCTGCGAAGAAGTGACTTAAAGCAAACTGGATCGCCATTACTAGGATTCAGCGGAAACACAATCAACGCTCTGGGAAGAATAACAATCCTAGTGTCATTTGGCGAGCAGATGAATTTCCGCACAGAAGGCATTACCTTCGAGCCCAACGCTTGGCTGGAAGGCTAGCAGCATTGAATAGGTTCATTGCAAAGTCTGCCGAGCGAAGTTTACCATTCTTCAAGGTGTTAAAAAGTTCTGACCCTTTCAAATGGGGTGCGGAGCAGCAAGCAGCCTTCGATGAGTTAAAAATCTCCTTGACGAAGCTTACAGCTGACCAGCCCGGATCCAGGCGCAGATTTGCTGTTATACATAGCGGCATCCCCTTCAGCAGTCAGCGCTGTACTTGTACAGGAAAAACCCAAAGACAATAGGCTGCGCCAAGCACCGGTATATTACGTATCCGAAGCCCTAGCAGGCCCAAAAAAGTCATACACAGAGTTGGAAAAAGTAACATATGCACTAGTAATGGCATCCCGCAAGCTTCGCCACTATTTCACATCTCACAAGATTACAGTACCAACTTCCTTACCCCTTCGCAACATGTTCGAAAACAAAGAAGCCATTGGAAGAATAGCGAAGTGGGCAACAGAGATCGCTCCATTCATGATCGTTTTTGTGGCACGAACATCATTAAAATCACAAGTACTGGTAGACTTTGTGGCGAAATGGACACCCTTAACCGAGGCCTCGGATGATGAACCACCGGAACCTGTCTGGACCGCTTATTGCGACGGAGCTTGGGGAGCTATAGGAGAAGGAGTTTCAGTAGTAATGTTTTCACCTTCGGGGACAAAGCTACGATACGCCGCCAGGTTAGAGTTCCGCTCCATAAATAATATGGCGGAATACGAAGCAGTACTCCTGGTACTTCACAAGGTGAAGGCTTTGGGGGCCCAGAGAGTACTTGTCAAAATAGACTCCAAGGTCGTAGCAAGTCAAATTGAAAAAACATTCCAGGCAAAGGAACTAGAGCTAATTAAGTACAGAGCAGCGGTGCGAAGAATGGAAAAATACTTTCTCGGATTCACAGTCAAGAGTGTATCAAGAAATGATAACACCGAAGCAGATGAGGTAGCGAAAGGCTTCGCAGAACCTGCCTATGCCTCCAGACGTTTTCTATCAGAAGCTGACCGAACCGGCCCTTGAAGACAATTTGAACCAAACGCGCTTGGTTGTGACAGTCGAAAGCGAAGAGTGGCGTTCTCCAATACTGGCATATCTTCGCGGTCAGAGAGACATCTAAGATCAGGTTGGAGCAAAGTGCATGGCTCAGGGGGCCAGAAATTACAAAGTTATGGAAGACAATTTGTACAAAGTAGGGGTCTGTGCACCATTCTTGCGATGCATATCTCAGAAAGAAGGCAAAAAACTGTTAAGAGAAATTCACAGCGGGTTGTGCAGTGCTCATATCGGAACAAGGGCTTTGGTTGAAAAAGCATACAGGTAGGGCTTCTATTGGCCAACGGCTGTAAACGATACGGATCAACTGGTCCGAAGTTGCCAACAGTGCCAATTCTGGGCAAAGGGATCAAACAGACCGACGACGAAGACACAACTCATTTCGCCGATCTAGCCATTACAGCGACAGGGAATTGACATTATTGGGCAGCTGCCGCCAGCTCTAGGGAATGTGCAGTATGCGATGGTGGCAGTAGAGTACTTCTCAAAATGGGTAGAGGCAATGCCACTTGTGAGCATCACATCAAGAAACATACAGAAATTCCTATGGCAGAATATTGTATGCCGCTTCGGGGTCCCAAGCGAAGTAACCGTGGACAATGGCACTCAGTTTGATAGTGCGGGTTTTAGGGATTTCTGCAATGGTCTGGGGATCAAAGTAATTTTTGCATTAGTATACCACCCACAATCTAATGGGGCAGTTGAGAGAGCAAATGGCATCATCTTCACGGGGGTCGCGAAGCGTCTTCACGGATTGCCAAAAGGAAAGTGGGTTGAAGAACTGCCCAAGGTACTATGGTCATTAAGAACAACGGTTGCAAGACCAACTGGATACACGCCATTTCGCCTTCTGTTCGGCGAAGAGGCCATGACTCCAGAGGAATGCAAAACCAAATCATTCAGGGTTCGGAATGAACCAGAGCAATGCGAAGAACTATCATCGAAAGATGCCCTTGAAGAAGTAAGATTGCAAGCCGTAGAAAATCTGGCCAGTTATCAACAAGAGACAAGAAAATGGAGAGATAGGAATATATCCGAAAAGACCTTCGCCCCGGGGACTTGGTGCTACGAAGGTTCGGGACAACAACATCGGTTGGAAAACTTCAGAGTAAATGGGATGGCCCTTTCATAGTTAAAAGATCTTTGAGACCTGGCTCATATCATCTAGCTAATATCGAAGGTGAGGAGCTTCCACACACTTGGAACGCAGACAATCTTCGCAAGTTCTACGCCTGAAAGTCGGCAACTAAGTCCGAGACTCCAATGTAATTTTTTCTTTTGTAGTATTTCTTGTAATCACATTGTAATGGTACTGCACCCTTTTCCTCACAGGGGGACCCCTTCACTAGGGGGTGAGGTTTTTAACGAGGCAGGAACCCATGTAAACATTAATAGTAGCACCCTCAAAAAATGTTGCTTGTCTCGAGTACTAGTAGTTTATCGTTGAAGTGCACCAACCTAGAGGTAGATTGGCGCACCAATTGACGACTAGAATGCGGTGCGAAGTGTAAGCAAACAGACGTACACTTGTGACCTTTATGGGATTACAAAAACCACTCGGGGGCTAAGAGTGCCTGCCCCCGCACCGAAGGGAAAACATACCTTCGTAAGTAAAAATGAAGTGTCGCTGAACCGACGAAACGGCAGCGCACTTCACGAAAAGTTGGGGGCTAAGAGTGCCTGCCCCCACACCGAAGGAAAAACATACCTTCGGGAGTAAAAACGAAGTGTCGCTGGACCGACGAAACGGCAGCGCACTTCGCGAAAAAGTCGGGGGCTAAGAGTGCCTGCCCTCGCACCGAAGGGAAAACATACCTTCGGAAGTAAAAATGAAGTGTCGCTGAACCGACAAAATGGCAGCGCACTTCACAAAAAGTCGGGGGCTAAGAGTGCCTGCCCCCGCACCGAAGGAAAAACATACCTTCGGGAGTAAAAACAAAGTGTCGCTGGACTAACGAAACGGCAACGCAATTAGCGAAAAAGTTGGGGGCTAAGAGTGCCTGCCCCCGCACCGAAGGGAAAACATACCTTCGGGAGAAAAAACGAAGTGTCATTGGACCGATGAAACGGCAGCGCACTTCACGAAAAAGTCGGGGGCTAAGAGTGACTGCCCCCGCACCGAAGGGAAAACATACCTTCGGAAGTAAAAACAAAGTGTCGCTGAACCGACGAAACAGCAGCGCACTTCACGAAAAGTCGGAGGCTAAGAGTGCCTGCCCCCGCACCAAAGGAAAAACAAACCTTCGGGAAACGAGGTATCGCCTGACCAACGAAACAGCAGCGCACTTCGCAAAAAACTCGAGGGCAAAGAGCGCCCGCCCCCGAGATGAAGGAAAATCAAACCTTCGAAGCTAAAAGTCGGGAGCAAAGAGTGCCTGCCCCCGTGGCGAACTCAAAAGGAACCAAATCCCTATAGGCCGATGTTACCTGCGACTAAAAATGGGGGGGGGGGGGGACGGTGTTTTAAAAAAAAATAACATAAAAGTCCTACGCAATCGCAGGAAACTGCGGTGAAAGTCGGGTGGACGACGTCGCTCAGTACATCCAATCCGAAGACCCAACCAACGAGATTCAGAACGTCTCGAATCGCAGAAAATGCTTCGGGCGCCATGTCACTAAAAGTGTAACAAAAAAACAAGTCATACAAAATCGATTTATTCCGCATCGTTATCAACATCTGGATCAACAAAATCCTTATACCAATGACTGAAACAAAATTGCAAAGCAATGCCTTCACTGGTATGAAAATGCGTCGTTGGGGCCGGATGGGCCCCAACTTGAGTACAATATGACGGTGACATAGGCATATCATCGTCGCCACCATTGCACCTCACTACTTGCAAAGAGGGACCACGGCGATAGCAAAATTGCGGTCGGTGCAAAACTGGCTCTTCATCCTGAGGCTCAATCTTTGGCTCAAGGAGCGCCGATGTGCCTCCAATGTCTCCCCTCGCTACACGGCGTAGATTTCGTTCAGCTCGGCGACTAGCTAGCATCGAAGGACTAACGAATTTCCAAAAAGGTTTTGTCCTAGCATTCATATCATCATATGACCTACACTTCGCATGCCAATGCCGCTCCAGCTCGATATCGGCATGGCGTCGGTGAAATGATTCCCAGCAAGACCAAGACACATAAAAATTGTCCCTCATCATGGTCAAAGGGACAACTTCTTCGGCTACCTGCGCAGTGTCCGAAGGAAGGACCTACGCAGGGAGCGCAAAAAGTCAATAACACTTCGATATAAACATAAAATATATTACACAACCAATGTGTTACATCGTCAATCACAAAAGCAAAAACAAAAACAAGACGACCCTTCGCACTGAGTCAGCCCACCTTCCCAGTATCTTCGGCTGTCGTGGTCGTTGGTTTCGACGAGGGGTCATCCCTCGCCTTAGCCTAAAAAAATAATAATTATTATTATTATTACACATAATTTATTTATAATCTTCGACCAGATAAAACAAAAGTTAACTCAGCGTACCCTTTGTCGATTCATTTTGGCTTCTCGAAGAGCAAGCTCGCGGCCGTGCTTGCACCAATAATTGGTGGTCAATGATCGAGCGGTGCTCTTCGACACCTTCGTAATGGCCGAAGTCGACAGATCTGCCGGGTACTGGAAGGAAGGCCTCTGGAGAGCAGTATGATGGTCGCAACCCGTCATCTCGATAAACTGCACGAGATTTCGGGCGGCAACCATCGCGCAGAAGTCGCCATAAAGTTGCATGGCAGGAAGGAGGCTTCCACTGGTTTCGTTGATCCAACTTATATGTCCCCCTAGCCCGACAAGTTCTATTGATGGGGGAGTCACCGAGGCGCCAATGCCTTCGAAGGTATGGCTGATTGCTTCGCACGCGACGACTGCTTTCGGCTCAAGCTCCCCAATGACATTAAGATCTTAATTCAGATTGCAGCCACTGCGTTTTCTCCTCTGACACGCAAAGTGCCTGCAAGTCGCACACTTGCGCCTCGGAGGACTATAGGTTCTGGCGAAGGCAGCTTACTTCGCTATCAGCAATCTACTTCTCCGAGCGAAGGGTGCTAAGCTCCCTTTCAAGCTGTTCCAGTCGCAATTCAGCATCCTTCGCTCGCCGCGACAGCTCGCGTTTTTGGCCTTCAGCTTTCTCTGCCCATTTTTGGAGCAAGTCAATCTGCGCGTGTGCACTTCGGGCCCAGGATTCGGATTTCTCAGCCTGCTTGCGCTGAGCCCGTGATAGAAGCAAAACCTGCAGCGTCGAATACAAGTTAGCAAAATACCAAGTATAATAATGTAAGAAAATAAACGATATACCTTCGCAATAGCCACATCAAAGGCATCGAGAAGCTTGTTTGTGGACTTTTGGGCGAGCGGAATTTCGAGTTTGGGGAGGATGAAGGTACCAAACATCTTCTTTGCATCATTAACCTCCCCAGTACTTGGCTCAAAAGCGGCGGGCTGCAACGCCTCAGGCGCAATGGCCTTTGCATCAAGCAGCCCGCTGAGGCCCATCAAACCCTTCCCGCCACGGCGGGGCGCACTCAGCGTTGACTCTTCAGTCTCAGAAGATGAGCTCGAAAGCGATGAGGGCGATGAGTACACCACCACTTCTATGTTGTCGGCACCCTCGGTTTCGGGCTCCCCCTGAGTGGCGGCCTCGGGTATCGCGCCTACCTCTGTCAACTCCTCGTCATCGCTCAGTATTAATGTTGGGAGATCGACGCACGAGCAAAACAATCATTTTGGCGCCTGGCCCTCCTGCGCGCCTTCGGAACTCTCCCGCCGGGCCATGTCGCGCGAGGCAGCGGAACCCTCCGGAGATGTTTCTGTGTGAAAAACCTCAGGTGCGGCTTCGCGCGATGTTTTTTGGACGGCAAAAACTTTCTTAGTACGGCCTCCCTTCGGCGACCTCTCGGAATGCTTCCTCTTCGTCGAAGGGCCAGCGGCAGCCTCTTCGCCTGCTTCTGCTGCTGGGGAGCCCCCCGTGCCACTTTGCAACACGGCGGTGATCTTCGGTCGTTCAGAATATGATAGACCTCGATACTCGAAGACTCTATTCAGTCTTCGGGTAAGGCCCTGGTCGGCATAGAGCTGTGCTTCGCACTGTGTGATCTTGCTGACCAACATTATAGGCTTGGCCTCTACCTCGGCCACTGACAAATCTGGAAAAAATCATAACCGTTAGGCAAGGACATTCAAATTATGTAAAAATGTACGGGCAAGGGAGTACCTGCGAAGCCATGCACAGTAGGATGGGGCCGGCAGAGCCCCTTAGGCCCTTTGTCCCCGAATTCTGAAATAACCCAGCCACAGCTTAGGGGCTAGACTCCTGCAGCTACGAACTCCTCTACCAAGTCGCGAGTCGAAAGATACTTCGCACACCTGGCGAAGGCCTCAAGGGCCGTTTGCTGCGATGATTTTAGCCACACATCTGGTGCGCGGTTTCCCCTAACTTCTTCGCATCTACATACAAGATATTCTTCGGCCTCCACTTTGTGGTAGAACCACCACTGGGTCCAGTCGCTAGGCCACTTGTTCTTATACACCACAACGGGCGTAGACAAGCCAGCGCGATATGCGAAGTTCAAGCACCCATAGTGGGCCTCGCTCTGCACTCCGCGGGCAAAGACCAGCTTAGGTTGGTGGTGCAGTCGGTGCGCGGTGGTGAAGTCCCTGGCGGACGCCTTGACACCCTCCGAGCCAGCGGCCCAGGCGAAGAGACCCATTCTCACTATGGCATTAGGGGTCAATTGATGCAAATAGACTTCGAACAGTTTTAATACTTTAATAACCATCTCATCGCAAGGAAGGCGAAGGCCGGCCCGGAAATAGTGCACAAACACAACGGCCTCATCATCAGCTGGCTCCGGTATCTCTTATTGGCCGGGAAGCCGGACCTTCGAAACATCGCTAATTAAACCTTCTCTGACAAGGCCGGCCAGAACTTCGCCGTCCACTTTGGATTGGCCAATCCAGTAGATCTTCGGTCGGGAGGATCTAAGCTTCGGAGCCATCTAGTCCAAGGAATGCCTTCAACAGCAGGATGACAACCGGGGGCTTCGTCTAAGGCGTTCGAAAAACTATAGTAGACTTCGTGCGAGAGTGACAGCTTTAGCAAGGGCACAGTAAAATTTTTTTGAAAGCGGCCCGATATTTATAGGGCGAGGCGGCAGCGGTTACAATTTCCCGCATCAAAAATTGAACCGGCATAGAAAACCATGCTTAGGCATCCACCAAGAACATTAAATGCAGGCAGTTACAGAGATCGTTAGCTAGCTACTAAAGAGCGGTTTGAAAAAAAAAATTATGATATACAACATCCAAAATTAACGGCGTGCATTGAATCCAGTATACTTCGACAGGCCGAAGGGGGACGGCATTGAGATATCTCGAAGGCTACAGGCTCGGCCTATCGAAGATAAACCTTGCCAGTAGGGGGCTACTGTTGGGGAACATCTCCCTCCACCCCTAACTCAAAGGGAACCGCGAAGTCTACTGGATATGCTGGGTGATAGCTATCGTGCTTCTATTGCAGGAGTTCGTCCGTTAGCCGCGGAAATCATGGAGCGAAGTTGGTCGAAGGGTGCAGGCGCCCTCGCATCTTCAAGTTCCCAAACCGGCGAAGACGAAGGCTCATGACCTTCGACTGGCGAGCGAAGCCCTGGTTCGCATCCCGCATCTTTTGGAGCAGGCGAAGGCGTGAGCTGACCTTCGCTGGGAGGCGAGGGCTGCCCAGCGTGCGCCCGGGCGAAGAAGGCTTCGGCGCCCTTCGAAGAGATGACCCAGCTCGACACAGTGGGCCCGACTACGGTCGTTTTGGGTACTGTTGTAATTATGCGATCATGATCATTTGTACCATAATACCCCCAGATATTCCGGGAATGTAGCAGGTTAGGGGGTAAGATATGTAAACAAAACCCGTGGTCGCCGAGTACGGGCTATAAATAGTGCCACAGTGTAACCGTAAGGGGTAATAAAAAAAACTATTTCGCCTCCAGCACGTGTCACTTTGAGGGACCTTCGATATCTCCGCATCTGAAGGCCCACCTTGTCTAGGACTTCGATCCCAACACGTGTACTCCGCATTGAAGCCGACTCCACAAAAGAATTGGCAATAAGAGATGAAATTCACATTCGATGTCACTAAATGTGATAGGATATTTGATCCCTTGTTACAAGAAAAGCAAATTAGTTTGTCTCCTAATCATGTTATTCTATTACTTGAGGAGATTAAGAAACATGCATATTGTAAATGGCATAATTCATATTCTCACGCTACTAATGATTGCAATGTTTTCCGTCGAAACATTCAATCGGCCATTAATGAAGGATGATTGAGGTTTGCTGAAAATTCTAAGATGAAGCTAGATAATGATCCATTCCCCGTCAACATGATGAACTTCCAAGGGAAGAAGGTCTTGGTTCGGCCGTCTCAAGCCGAATCAACTAAAGGCAAGAGTGTGATCATTGGTGATAATAATGCAAGGCCAAAGATGATCAAACCTAAAAGTTCAGAAATTAGCCGTTGGAAAGTGAATGAAGATAAGAACAAAGCTATTAAGAAGCATGAGAAGACATAACTTACATTTGATACACTTTTAGCTAAGTATGAGAGTGGCAAGGCTGGCCAAAAAAAGGGGCAGCCGGCCCGATGCTCTTAAGCGTCCAAGATCACCTGCAAAGCATGAGTTTGAAGGGAGGAGGAGGCAATGGGAGGATAATATTGCAGCAGCTCCGTTCCCTCCTTTCGGGCCGCCAATGCCTGTGATGTGGGGGCCTCCTCCGATGGTTTGTCCTCCATGTCCGCCATGGGGTTGATGTGTACCGTGGGCACCACCTTCTATGCCATTTGCACTATTTCACCCGGGGTGGACAGCACCACGATCTTTGGCGTTCGACAGACTATCTCATCCTAGACAAGACCAGTTTAATCCCAAAAATTAGTCAAATGATAGGAGGGATATGAGACATGTTAAGAAGATCTATCGTGTGAAAAACACGAGTGTTTTTAATGAGAAATCAGATCTAGAACCGAAAGAAAAACAGTCGGTTGTTGATGAAAGCAAAGTGCAAAAGCAATCGGCTAATGACAGGTCAAGTGGTAGCAACAAAGGGGAAGTTGTAGGAATGGTTGGTACTGACCTTAAGCTTAAGGAGGCGCCACCTACAGCAGTACAATAGCCCATGGCGCCAAATGTTCAAGAAGCCACTTCTAGTTCAAAGCCGATCACTAGTTCAGACGATCAGAAGGTTGAAAAGGAGAAGTCCTTGCTGCCCGGGACTAAGCCGCAGCCACTATGGTGTCCTAGGGGTCTATCACAGTCCCAAAAGAGGAGGATACAAAGGTTACGGAAGCAAGAGTTGGGAGAAGCACAAGCTGAAAAGGTGAGAGATCAAGTATTCAATGAAATCAAGACGGTGGTGCCTATTCGGCAAGAATGGAGAGTAAAGAAGGTCATAGAGCCTATTGTGACATCTAGTGATGATGAAGATGATATGTTAGGAGGCTCTCCAATTTTGAGAGATGGCATTCCACTACATGATAATATGGATATCAATATGGTTTTTTATTTTACCTTTGGAGTTTCGGGTTGTGGATGAAGAGGATGCTAAACTAAATCTTGGTCTGAAGGAAGCTATATTTGAAAAGCCCAAAGAATTGAGCCAACATTTTGAGGCCATTGTATGTCAAGGGGCATATTGATGGAAGGTCGATTTCGAGAATACTGTGAATCTAATGCTATATTTAGTTTTTAAGAAGCTAGGAAAAGAAGATAAAGAGCTTAATGGCTTCACCGGCGAGTCTACGGAGGTAAAATTCATAATTTCCATGGAGCTCACTGTTGGGAGGAAGACGGTCCCTACGGCCTTTGTCGTCACCGACATGCAAGGTAACTAAAATGTTTTACTAGGTTGTGATTGGATTCATGCAAATCGTTGTGTACCTTCTAGTTTACACCAATTCTTGATTCAATGGGTAGACGATGAAATAGAGGTTGTACATGTGGATACATCGGCTTTTTTTGCTTTGGCCAATGCTTCGGTAGATTGGCAACATGGGAATGTATAGTGTCTCTCCGTTCAAGACCTTTTGGGGTATGATTTTCTTAGTGTTACTAGAGATGGTTTTGTACCCATGTCTGTATAGCCAATTTCTTCATCTCGGCTTAGCAATGTAATGTTATAAATGAATAAACAAAGTAATTTAGAATGGTTGCAACAGCGTGTGGAACAATATCAGTCTAAAAAGAATGATATTTATGAGACTATTGATGATTTTGATGAGATAGAAAAGGTAGGACAAGGTTTTTCATTGGTTCATCCATTAGAAGAGGTAGATATAGGAGATGGTACTATTCCTTGGCCAACATCTGTGAATAAAAACATGCATGATGTTCAAAAAGGCGAAATGATTGCATTACTCAAACAATATATCGATTGTTTCACTAGGAGTATCAGGAGATGCCGGGACTTAGCCGTGAGCTTGTAGAGCATCGGCTTCCCATAAAGTCAGGTTTTAGACCTCACAAACAACCGGCTAGAAAGTTGAATCCTAACCTGTATGGGCGAATCAAAGAAGAAATAAGCCAGTTGCTCGCTGCGAGGTTTATTCGTCCTTGTAGATATGCTGAATGGATATCTAATATTGTCCCGGTTGAGAAGAAAAATAGTGATAAGTTGAGAGTATGCATTGATTTTAGAGATTTAAATAAAGCTACTCCTAAAGATGAATATCCTATGCCCATCACCGACATGTTGATTAATGATGCTTCGAATCATAGAATTATTAGGTATTTGGATGGTAATACAGGCTATAATTAAATTTTCATGGCCGAAGAAGATATGTCTAAAATGACTTTTTGTTGTCCAGGTTTTGTTGTTTTATTTGAATGGGTTGTTATGACATTTGGTTTAAAGAATGCCGGTGCTACTTATCAAAGAGCTATGAATTTTATCTTTCTTGATTTGCTTGGTGTCATCTTGGGGATTTATATCGATGATATTGTTATCAAATTGGATGCTATGGATAGTCATTTAGCCAATTTGCGTTTAGCTTTTGAAAGAATGCATCGGTATGGTTTAAAGATAAACTCACTTAAGTGTGCTTTTGGTGTATCGGCGGGCAAATTCTTAAGTTTCATAATACATGAAAGAGGCATAGCGATAGATCCTAACAAAATGGCAGCTATAGATAAGTTGGGAGCGCCACAATCAAAGAGAGATGTCCAAAAATTGCTGGGAAAGATCAATTATTTGAGGCGTTTCATATCTAACTTATCCGGCAAGGTTAGTGCTTTTACTCCCATACTCCGGTTAAAGAAAGAAGCCGAGCTTACTTGGGGGGCAGAACAACAATGAAATTTTGATGACATCAAAAAATATTTATCATAACCTCCCGTGTTAGTGGTGCCCAAGGCCGGGATTCCGTTTCGGCTATATGTTGTTGCACAAGAGACGGTAATAGGTGTTGTTCTAGAGAAGAGAATATGAGGGATTTAGCGCAGTAAGCATCTGGTTATCGAGTGAATAGAGGGATGTTCTTTGTGTTAGAAAAACCGTTGTTAGCTTGTGCTAGTGTTCTTTTGGCCGAACAACAGGAAGAAGGTTCGGTTTTGCTAAAAAAAATCAGATTCGCATATGTCTAGTGAGTGGAGAAAGCCGATGATTGAATATTTAGAAAATCCTAGTTCATCAGTAGATAGAAAGACTAGGCGATAAGCTTTAAAATATGTGATGTTGGATGGTGAATTATATCATCAAACCATAGATGGGTTGCTTCTAAAATGTCTTGGTTCGGAGCGAAGTAAAATTACTATGGGTGAAGTACATGAAGGTATTTGTGAAACACATCAGTCGGCTCCCAAAATGGTATGGTTGTTAAGGAGAGCTGGATTTTATTGGCTGACTATGTTTGACGATTGCTTTAGATATTACAAAGGATATAAAGCATGTCAAAAATTTGGTGATATACAATTAGCTCCTGCTTCTATGTTGAATCCTATCATCAAACCATGGCCGTTCCGAGGATGAGCTTTGGATTTCATCGGCCAAATTCATCCTTCATCTTCCAAAGGTCATCGCTTTGTTTTGGTTGCTACAGATTACTTCAGAACGTGGATCGAGGCCGTTCCCTTGAAGAACATGACACACAAAGAGGTAATCAAGTTTATTTTGGAACATATTTTTCATAGATTCGGTATTCCGCAAACTTTAACTACAGATCAAGATTCTTCTTTTATTTCTCAACAAGTGCGTGAGTTTGCCGAATCACTTAGAATTAAGCTTCTCATTTCCTCACCATATTATGCTAAGAGTAATGGGACAAGCTGAGTCTAGCAATAAAATTTTGATTAAGCTTATAAAGAAGAAGGTAGAAGAACATCAAAAAAGGTGGCATGAAGTTTTGAGTGAAGCATTGTGGGCTCATCGTATATCTAGGCATAGTGCTACTAAGGTTACTCCTTATAAGTTAGTGTATGGATAAGAGGCCGTTTTGCCCGTTGAGGTAAATCTTGGTGCCTTGAGAGCTACAACAAAATGACTTGTCAACCGTTGATTATTATAATGCAATGATAGATAAAGTAGATAACCTCAATGATGAAAGGCCTAAAGCTTTGAGAGAAATTGAGAAGGATAAGTTGAGAGTAGCTAAAGCCTACAATAAGAAAGTAAAAGCAAAATCATTTTAAAATCGAAATCGAAGTGGATTCATGGATTTGTTCAGATCTCTTTTGCAATTTTGGTCGAACAGAGTGTGTTTAGGGTTGGAATAGAGTCCTACTTCGATTCCTAAATTCAAGACCATACCCCCCTTATAAATAGTCGAGGAGTGGAGGTTGATTGCATATCCATCAGTCAATCGCATCTACTTTTCATTTTTGCCTTTACTTTCTTGCAATTTAGGGTTAGTTCTTTACTGCTACTTCGAATCCCTATGATTAGGGTGGTAGTTCTTTGTCGATTTGCTCGTAAATCATCTGGGCAGAGATCCCCAAGGTTGTTGGTCGAAACCTTTGCTTGTTTTCTTGTAAACAAGTCGTGTATCGCTGCGAAAAGTGATAAGTATCCTTGACGGACCCGTGTTGGAGAGGTGTTGCCCAATTCCGCGCCAACAAAATCCTTGTGACACTCAGTTTCATTTCGAATGAATGAAACTAGAGCACCATGGAGGAAGAACAGCATTGACACGAGAATACTCTGCCATGTGGATTATTGAATGCTGAAGCATCAGGAAGAATTGTGGAGATCCTGTCTCTAAGCGTTGATTGTTGTAGAGGTTGAATCTGTAGATTAAATTGCAAAAAGAACATTAATCTGCAGCCTGATGCATCTCTTTCCAGCACGTCTTTTTTTTAAGGACAAACATGTATTTTTTATAAGCATGGAATGATAAGTTCCTGGCCTTTCCCTGTTACTAAAAATGTTGAATCTTTACATCTTGCCATGACCATATATAATCATACTATCATGATGTGTTGATTGTCGCACCCGATCTCGGTTTCTTTGTGGCTCCTGATCAGTAGCTGATATACACAGAATTCAACAGAATCAAATCAAATATATACTTTGAACAAAATAATTCTCTAAAAAAGCCAAATGATGATCTCATGGATTATGATCCACAACATCAAGTTTGAGTACGAAAGGTACTCAACAAGTCCTAACACTACTTCAAGATATTCAATAGATGCAGAAGGGCAGTAATCAAGGATAAAGTTGCACGTCCATAATTCAGGCGTAAAGCCAATTTTATATGCAGTATTAACTTGGGTGTGACACTGAGTTCAGTTAATTAAAAGCAGGTTTGGTTGTTAATAAAGAGTTATTGACCCTGGCGAAAGCTATCCTTTCCCCTCACTTCCCATCTTTTAAGCTAGTGGGTACCTAGTCCCAACCAATTTCATTAACATACAACATGTCTTTCTTCAAAATATGGGCACACTGTCCACTCACAAATCAAGTAATAATCACACCATAAAGCTAGTCTCGCGTGTCCATAACTTTGCATGTCTATGGTCATGGACATAATTATTTGAATAGATTTACACTCTATAGAGGGGTGCAACTTTACCCACATAATATGCTCAGTCTCCAACCTTAGCCAGCAGAGGAGCAAATCATAATGAGACCCGTAACCATTCAACAATTTGTTGCGATCTATGAAACACCGATTCTTTAGAATGCTATCATGTCTGTATCCAGTACCGATATGGCTCCGTTACGTATCCGGTGAGTATCTAGAATAAATAAATCGCAATAAATCAGATAACTGAGGGATAGTTCTTGGATACCTTGCTGATACGGCCAGACCCATTCCAATACCTAGCCTATACACATCAGGCACAGGCAGCATGCTCCGCCCTCTGCTCCCTCTCGTCAGCTGACGCCCGCACATCCTTTCCATGCTCCCTCTCGCCAATCGCCACCACGCCAGCAGCGACACTATCCACCACCTGTCGGCACCTAGCTGGTGACTCCCGACATCTTCCCAGTCGACGACGCCCAGCGAATAGCAGCCTCAAGCCAACGCCGTCCCCGATGATGCCCTCCACGGATCCACCTCACTTGATCTGGTGAGTTGTTGCCAGCTTGCCACACCTCTCTTATTTGCTCGCTGCACCTCTCCTGATCTGTATATGCAATGCAATAGCTATCGGTTGAATGGTTGTCTGCTCCTTGTTTGCATTGCAATATCTGTACATGCAATAGCTCTCTTATTTTCTTGCCACACCTCTCTTATTTGAAGTTGTCGCACTTTGCCTAGTGCCTCCTGAATGGCTGTCGACTGAATGCAATAGCACTTAAGTAGAACATGCTATTTAGTTGTTATGTTCGTTAATATGCTCTAAATTGAGACTTTTAAGTATGTTATGTAATATAATTTAAATAGAATATGAGAGTAACTTATTACTGTTTTTAAAAAATATTAAAATGTATTCGCGTATTGGGTTTTTTGAAAATATATATCCCCATATTCGTATCGGCCAGATACTGATACCCGTATTTGTATCGGTTTGCATAGGCTGTGATAACCACCCACGAGAAATCAACAACCAGGGGCATGTAGTGAAAATGGTCATATTAGGTTATGATTGTGATTTTGATGATTATTGATCACATAGTCAATTGGACTAACATAATTGTCAAGAATATATGTTAGTAGGTCTCATGGATGTAATACATGAAGAAGCTGGGACAAAGTTGGACTGAATTGGAGAAGTCTCAGGAAGATTTGCCTCACTGGATGGTCTGGTGCTCTGGGTGTTAAACTCACTAGAGTATATTTGTCAAATGGGAGAGAGGCCTAAAAAACTCACTGGAAGGTTAGGTGTTTGAGAAGAGTGCTCACCGAAATAATTCTTTCAGAGAAGGTGTTGTGCTAAAGAATATGCCTCACCGTATAGTCAGGTAACCAGTGGGAGTTGCACTGAAGTATTTCCAGAGAAAAGAAGAGAAGGATCAACCCACCGGATGGTCCGGTGTTGAGAAGGATGAATGCACCAGAGCATTATTACCATAGAAGGATTCAGTTGCTGAAGATCAGAGGTTCAACCCATCGGACGGTCCGGTGTAAATGGAATGAACACCATACAGTGAATAGTGCAAAGAAGCATAACAAAGTTTAAGGCAATAGATGGTCCAGTGATGAAGGCTGTGTAACTCCAGAGCATTATTTCCAAAAAGGGTTGCATTGGCTCGGTTGGCTGAAGTCAACTCACCGGATAGTCTGGTGATAAAGTGATGTGCACCAAATACATACACCGGAGCAATTTACACAGAGAAGAAGGAAAGGCTCGGATGGCTCAGGATAACTCACCAGATAGTCCGATGATGAAGATGAAGTATACATCAAGAATATATATTAGTGGGTCTCATGAATGCAATACATGAAGAAGCCATCGCAGTTGGGACAAAGTAGGACTGAATTGGAGAAGTTCCAAGAATATTTGTCTCACTGAATGGTCCAATGCTTTGGGTGTTGAACTCATCAAAGAGCATATTTGACAAAAGGGAGAGAGGCCTGATGACCTCACCGGAAGGTCCGGCGATCAGAGAAGATATACACCAGAGCTTCTTGTCCAGAGAAGGTTGCAGCCATTGAAGTTGAAGATTGTCACACCCGGTTTTAACGGACAAAATCAGATGCGGCTTATGTGTGCCTAGGATATTCAACACACATAAGGACGTCATAGGTGAAGTAACAAAAACAATACTTTTATACAATAAATGATTAACTCTTACAACAATTGACATATATTGTCTTCTATGTAGATATACGTAGCAGAACAGAAACATTAGTTTCCAAGAACACCGCAGGCAACCGACTGGGAGACATACGCCTAGAACGTCACAACCTCATCTTGATAGTCTTCAACACCTTCACTCACTGAGAAGCACTATACATGTCGCATGTCATAGGGAAAATAGCAAGTGTGAGCACATGATGCGCTCAGCAAGTGTACAGGAGAATAATAATATGTAGGCTTATATCAAGAATAGGCCAACACATGGTATATTTGAGTAAATGCGAGTAATGAAAAGATTTTTGGACTCAGAAGCATTAAACAATTATTTAATGTGAGTAACCCAATTATTCCAACCATTTACCAAAACCCGGCTTAGCTACCCTGCTAACCACAACCATCCAGTATCACCAAAACCATAACCAAACCCACAACCGTAGGCACGGTTGTTATAACAGTTTTTACACTCTGCAGAGGTTGTCCAACTTTTCCCACGAGTCAGTGAATTCCATGTTACCGTGTTCATGAAACACTTAACACATGCTAGTGGTGTGCTACCAAGAAATCACTGTATGATATTTTCCACTAACCAAAGCCTAATCCAGTATGCATCTGCCCACTAGGTTTCACAACTAGGGTTTACGCGAATCTAACTCCTACTAGAAGCTCCCTTTTATGCTGACACAACACACACTGGATAAACTCTAGCTAGGATGTCACACCTTACCCACATCAGCCTCGTGGTTAGTACGTTACTTCTTGGATTGTTGCTCCACGATTCGGTCCTTACTTAGGTTACTTGAGCAAATACTAAATGAACTACATAACCATGACAACCACAAAAACCACTTTTCTCAAGGCCTAAGGTTCCATGTTGCTAGACCAATAACACATTAACGATCATTGTTGCATAAGTTCATTAATCAAGTATATGACACTTCCCAACATCTCAAAAGCATGGCTAAGCACTTCTACCCATAAAAGACACCTAACCATAACCCATCTAGGTTCCAAAGGATGATAAGAGAAAAACTAGAGAAAACCCTAACATAGGTGACTACTCGTCAGATTAATAGACACTGCATGTAATTTTGTAAAACAAAATAGTTTAAATGATAGATTCAAGATGATCAAGGATACTTGCCTTTTACCCAATGCTGCTCAGTGTTATCGAAATCTTGGCCTTTTACCCAATGCTGCTCAGCGTTGTCGACTAATCGCACAATTACCAGCAAAGCACACAAACAAAATACACTAAGAATAGAGCACAAAACAAAAGAATAACAACACAAAACATATCTAAAAAGATAGATCTATGAGAAACAAATCAAACAGCGCAAGAACCACTTAAAACAGAGCTACGACGAAAACGTTATGAAGCTTTTACTAAATAGGGGCTTTTCTGAAAAAAGGTTAGGGTTAAAAACCTAATTACTAAAGTCCAGGGAGTTTTTTGTAAAAATATAGGACCTAAAAATAATAATTAAAAAGTCTAAGGGGTTTACTACAAGAACTTAGGGCCTAAACTTTATTATTTATGACTCTAGGGTGTTTATTGTGAAACTCATGACCTAGATCTAATTATTTAACTAGACAAGGGTCTATTTGCAGAACTGAAGCTGACAGGCTCGGGTGGCTTGCGTGGCGTACACGTGGCTTGCTTACTGGGACATTGATGCTGAGTCAGATTAAGGTGGACATGTGGCAACACGTGACTGGTAGATGAAGGGGTATGGTGGGTTCTAATCCTGACCGTGGTTATTGGATTAAATGGCTGGTGCTCACCTCGTTCTCCTCTGATGAATAGAGCAATGGTGCGGCTTGGGTGCGACAGCATGCGGCCGAATTCTTGCCGGAATCAAGCTCCGACGAGCATGAAGCTCCGGCAAGTGGCGGAACAGAGGCTTCTTCAGGAGCGGAGGACCAACGGAGCAGCCTTGCGACGTACGGCGGCAACTTCAGGCGTCGAAGCTTCGGTGCGAGTGCTCTCCGGCGGGGAAAACTCCTCAGCGAGTTGGGGGAAACGCTCAGCAGCTTTGGGGGATGGCATATGGGAGACTATTTATAGGTGGGGAGGCTCTAGGAGACCAGGGCGAGCTCGATTTGAGCTCCTTCATTTAATCAATGAGCAACAAAGGGCCCTTAAGAAACAATCTAAAGAGCATAAGAAATTCAAAGCACTTAATGACATTCATGCTACCTTTATTTATAATTATAAATAATTATTGTGCAAATTCAATTTGCTACACAAGGAGCATGAAGAACTTAAAGCTAAATTTGTGTGCATTGAATCTCAAACTAAGGTCCCTTTGAAGAAATCTACCTCTCAATTTAATTTCAATTCTAAGGTAGATACTTCTACTTCTTATGATAATTTAATTGTTTTATCTAGCTCACCTTTTTTAATGAGATTTGTGTTGAGAATGTTATTGTAGAATCATCTAACAACCTCATTGCAGAAGAGAATGATGAGCTTCAGCAAGAAGTGGAGCAAAAAGGACTTGGCGAGTTTGAAGGGCAAAGGACATGTCCAACCTCCTCAAGATAACTATGCTTTCATTGTGAAGAAGCTTGCGAAGAGATCCACCGTGACATGCTTTAAATGCCATCAAGAAGGTCATAAATCCTTCCAATGCAAACAACTGAAAAAGGAGACCAAGGAGAAGAAGACGATGGTGAACCTCTCCAACAATACCTCCAACCTCTACACCAAGCCCAACTACAAGATCAAGACTAAAATCAACCACTACATTCTCAAGAAGAAGGACAATGGCAAGGTGGTTGCACACATGGTTAGAAGAAAGGATTAGAGGTGGAACCAACTCAGTTGAGTGCCCAAGGAAGTCACCACCAACATGAAGGGGCCTCAATCAGTTTGGGTTCCGAAGAAAACTTGAAGCCCGAAGCAGCTAGGGGGATATAGAGACTTGGCTCACAAGATGAAGTGTAGGTACAAGTAAAGAAGTCAAGTATACAAGTTTGGGTGCTTTGATGAAAATTATGATTATCACATACCCAAATCCTCATCCAAAGGTAAACAAGGTAAATTTTAGCTAGACGTATGTTCAAGCTTTTTATTTTTTTGCTTCTAGCTTATTTGCCTCATTTAGGATTGTATATGCTTCCTTCAATTTATTGCAATGCATAGTGTAGATTTTCATATGGTAGGTTGCTTGTGTTTATCTCTAACCCATGAGCAACCTACATGATTTATTAGTTGTGGATTCATTTCTTCGCACTAGTTTTTACAATTGGTATATTTCATGTGTCATGATCCAATCTATAGGATAAATTCCTATCGTTATCAGTAACAAGTGCATATATATCTCACAATTAGTCAACACTTGTATGCACACTTTTAGGGGGAGTGTATCCTATAGGTTGTTATTTTGAGACTAATATGTGTTTCTAGTGACATATTTTGTAGTCTCATGGAGCAATCAACATGTCTTCGGAGGTATGCAATGCTTAAATGCTTCAATTGGTATAATTGTCAAATCTTTTATTCATTTAAGTTACCTCCATACATAATATAGCTTAAACTTTCTATTTTGACATATTATCTAGTTATACGTATATTTCTTTCTCGTCATATGTATGCACATATATAGGGGGAGTTTAGACTATATTATGTGAATTTCATAAATTATGATCCATGTGCTTTCATAGCCTATAATTGGTATCATTCATTTGTAGTTATATCTATACAATTGGTATCCTTTTATTGGATCATGATTTGTAAAGCTCCCTCCCATGTGCTCTAATGTTTTTCCCTTGAGTTTAGCATGTGTTTATAACCCTTTTTGAGAGATTGTTGACAAAGGGGGAGAAGTTTGACAACCAAAGCAAGATGCAAGTTTGCAAGATGAACAATGCGAGGAGGTTGTAGCAACAAGCAAGACATCTAGGAATGCCAAAGTTGACAAAGGGAGAGAAGAAAAGATGCTAGGCGCCTAGATTGACAAAATAGAAGCTCTTGCAAAGGTCGTGCAAGGGGGATAGTGGCAATGGGGAAAAGGAGAGCCACAACAAAGGGGAACTAAGTGGTAAGAACATGCATCCAAGCAATATGGTAAGATTTTGTGCTCATTTATGATCTTTACATTTGGTATCATTTATTATTTACCAATTACTTTGGTTGTGTTGTTATCAATCACAAAAAATGGGAGATTGTAGCGAAAATGGCCCTATCAGGCCATGATTGTGATTTTGGTGATTAATAACAACATAGTCAATGAGCCTAATATATTTTCAAGAATATATGTTAGTAGGTCTCATGAATGCAATACATGAAGAAGCCATCGCAGCCGGGACAAAGTAGGACTGAATTGGAGAAGTTCCAAGAAGATTTGTCTCACCGAATGGTCCAAATGCTCTAGGTGTTGAACTCATCAGAGAGAATATTTGACAAAGGGGGAGAGATGCCTGATGACCTCACCGGAAGGCCCGGTGATCAGAGAAGATACACACTGAAGCTTTTTGTCCAGAGAAGGTTGCAGCCATTGAAGTTGAAGATCAAAGCATCGGATGGTCCGGTGATCAATGTGTTGCACACACCGGACAATGAACAATGCAAAGAGGCAGAACGAAGTTCAACATATCGAATGGTCCGGTGATGAAGACTGTACACACCAGAGCATTATTTCCATAGGGGGTTGCATTGGCTCGGTTGGCTGAAGTCAACTCACTGGGTGGTCCGGTGATGTTATGATATGCACCGGATGCTTACACCGAAGCAATTTACACAGAGAAGAAGAAAATGCTTGGATGGCTTAGGATAACTCACCAGATAGTCTGGTGAAAGAGATGAAGTATACACCAGTGTGTCCGGTGTTTACAGAGGTTTGAATGAAGTTCCAACCGCTAGTTTGTCATAGTGTACTTACAGGATGATCCGGTGTTAGTACTATTGTTCTCACTCGATCATTCGATGTTAACAACTTTTCTGAGTCGTTGGGTTAGCGGCTAGTGCGCGAGTTTGAGGCTACAAATACCCACCCACTCAGTCATTTGAAGGTGCTGGAGTCCAAAGAAGTTCATGTATACCTGAGAAGACATCCAAGCCTCCAAAGTGCTTAATATGATTATCCAGGGTGATTAAGCACAAGATTAGTGAGTGATTAGTGCTTATAGGCCTAAAGAGAGTGTTGCTAGGTGATTGATGCCTAGAGAGCGGGTCAAGGAGTGATCCAACCTTGTACCAAGTGATACGCTAGTGTAGCATCTAGGCCCCTAGGTAAGAGGTAAGAGTTCGGTGATTAATGACAACCGTATCATTGTGACTAACGTATGCGTTTTGAACAGTATCAAAGAAAAAGAAAAACTTAGTTCACAATGATGCTTTGATACTCTTGGCCCTTTAAGCGCTTATATGGACGATCAAAGGACCGGTGCATGAAGATTAAGGATCTTCTAGTTCTAAGTGTCACAAGGAGACGAAGGACACTTAGAGTAGTATAGGTTCTATTTCTTTTAGTCTTTTGACCGTACTATAAAGGGGGGTTAAGAGTTGTAGCTTGACCTAGGTGAGTCTAGACATAGTTGATGCACACTTGTGAATTTCTAGAGCTAGGTTGGTCATACAAGCTTTTGGTTCAGTGTCCAAGAAGTTAGAACTCAAGATTGTTTGAATTAGATAAATTCAGCGAAAATTCAACTCACCGGATGATCCTCTGTATGAAGAGTGTACTCACCGGAGTTTATTTTGGTCAAGGTCGGCAGAATTCTTTAGCTTGGTCAGGATGGTCCGTCACCAAAATTGTTGTCAGCACCGGAGCAATTTCCTACGAGTTCTGAGTTGTAAAATTGTTGAAGTCCACGCCGGATGGTCTGGCATTCGAGTGGTGAGATCACTGGAGCAATATTTGCAGTGCAGTCTCGGCTTGATTCTACACGCCGGATGGTCCGGCGTAGTGAAGAGTAAACGCGAGATGATTTTATACAGAGAGGTTGCAAACTATCATCTGGCCGATTTCAATGCGCCAGATGATCCGGCGTTAGTCTGGATGAAACGCTGAAGCTTTAACGGCTAATGGAACAGTTAACGGCTATTCTGTCAGGGGTATTAGCACCGGATATTCCGATGTGGAGAGAGTTATTCACACCGGACCTTCCAGCGTTAAGAAAAATTCTGGGTTGTTAGGCAACGGCTAATTCTTAATCCTTAGCCTATAAATACCCACTCATTTGGACTCATAATGGGCTCTTGCGACCTTGTTGTTGGGATCGAAGTCCCAGACAAGATGGGCCTTCGGGGGTGAAACTAGCGAAGGCTCCTTACGGTGACGTGTACTGGAAGTAGAACAGTCTTGGTTACCCTTCACGTTTACACTGTGGCTCTATTTATAGCCCGTACCCGGCGATCACGGACCTGGTTTACACATATTACCCCCTAACCTGCTACATTCCCAGAATATCCGGGGGTAATATAGTACAAATAAGCATGATCCTATAATTACAACAGTGCCCATGACAATTGGGCCCACTGTCCAGCTGTTTTTCCAACAGAAGGGTATCGAAGCCCTCTCCGTCTGACCTCTTGACGAGCTACCTTCGCCGCCTCCTAGCGAAGGCCTGGTCTTGTCTTCGTACCGAGCGAAGGGCGCGGGACGTGAATTGGGGCTTCACCCGACAGTCGAGGCAGATCAGTCTTCGCATACGCCAATTCGGTTATGGAAGATGCAACCAACACAGCGGTTGTCCCGCAGCACCTCCAACTAACTTCGCAGTTGCCTTCGGGTACAGGTATGGCAGGAGATGATCCCCAACAGTAGCCCTCTACTGGCAAGGTTTATCTTCGATAGGCCGAGCCTGTAGACTTTGAGATATCTAAGCGCCGTCCCCCTTCGGCCTATCGAAGTTAGTTGGATCCAATGCATGCTGTTATATGTATATATATTATATTATTATTATTATTGTTATTATTATTATATATATATTTTTTTTTTGGTGTTGGAACGATATGCGTAACTACCTGCATTTAATGTTCATGGTAGTTATCTGAGCGCGGTTTTCGGCGCCGGTTCAATTTTCGATGCTGGTAGTGTTAACCGCGCCCGATTCCTCCTATAACTATCAGAAGCTGTCAAAAAAAAATTACCGTGCCCTCGCTTAGAGTTGTTGCTCTCATACGAAGTAAGTTTGAGTCCTTCGGACGCCTTAGACTTAGCCCCCGATTGTCTTCGCGCTGCTAGAAGATTTTCTTGAACTAGATGGCTCCGAAACACAGATCGTCACGTCCGAAGACTTACTGGATTGGACAGTCCAAGGTGGATGGTGAAGTTTTAGCTGGCCTTGTCAGGGAAGGGCTGATTAGTGATGTATCAAAGGTCCGGCTTCCCGAGAAGCAGGAGATCCCGGAGCCTACTGACGAGGAAGCCATCGTGTTTGTGCATTACTTTAGGGCTGGCCTTCGGCTTCCCTGTGATGAGATGGAATCAAGGTGTTGAAGCTCTTCGAAGTATATTTGCATCAGTTAATGCCTAACGCCATAGTCAAGATGAGTCTTTTTGCCTGGGCTGCTCGATCCGAGGGAGTTAAGGCTTCCGCAAGGGCCTTCTCCGCTGCGCACCGCCTGCACCATCAACCAAAACCGGTTTTTGTCCGCGGAGTACAGAGCGAAGCGCACTACGGTTGTCTAAACTTCGCCTATCACGCCGGCCTGTCCACTCCCGTAGTTGTATACAAGAACAAGTGGCCTAGCGACTGGACTCAATGGTGGTTTTACCACAAGGTTGAAGCCGAAGATTACCTTGTTTCGAAATGCAAAGAGGTCAAGGGAAACCGTGCACCGGATGTGCGGTTGAAACCATTGCAGCAAACGGCGCTTGAAGCCTTCGCACGGTGCGCGAAGCATCTATCAACTCGTGACTTGGTCGAGGAGTTTTTGGCGGCCGGGGTTTGGCCCCTTAGCCGCGGCTAGAGTATTCCGGCCTTCGGGGAGAAAGGGCCTGAGGGGCTCTGCTGTCCTCATCCTAATGTAGAAGGCTTCGCAGGTACCCTCTTGATCATGCACTGTTACTTAATTTAAATCTTCTCGTCTAACAGTTGATTCAAAAAAAATTATTAGATTTGTCGGTAGCCGAAGTGGAGGCGAAGGCTGTGATGCTGGTTGGCAAGGTTACTCCTAGCGAAGCGCGGCTGTGCGCGGACCAGGGACTTAACCATAGGTTAAACAGAATCTTCGACTATCGTGGTTTGTCGTATGATGAGCGGCCGAAGATTTCCGATGTTCTGCAAAGCAATGCGGGAGGCTCCCCACCAGTGGAAGCGAGCGAAGAACCCGTTGCTTGCCCTTCGACGAAAAGGAAGGTTTCAGAGCGATCGCCAAAAACTGGCCGTACCAAAAAGGCTGTCGCACTCCGTAAAAAACCATGTGAAGCTGCATCCGAGTATCACGCAGAAACATCGCCGGAGGGCTCCGCTGCCTCACGCGGCCTGACCCATCGGGAGAGTTCCGAAGGAGCGCAGGAGGCCCAGGCGCTGAAATCCCTGTTTTGCACGCGCGTCGATCTTCCAATGTTGATTCTGAGCGACGACGAAGAATTGACGGGGACGGGCGCAGCATTGGAGCCTGGTGTTCCAAAGGAGCCTGTTGAAGAAGGTGGTGATGACGTAGAGGTGGCTGCGCACTCGTCGCCCTCCTCATCCTCGAGCTCATCTTCCGAGAGCAAAGATTCCACGCCAAGTGCGCCCCGTCGCAGGGGGAAGGGCCTGATGGGTCTCGGCGGGCTGCTTGACGCGAAGGCCCTTGCCCCCAAGGCTTTGCGGCCCGCCGCTTTTGTGCCGAGTGTCGGGGAGGTAAGCGATGCGAAGAAGATTTTTGGTACCTTCGTTCTTCCTGAGGTCGAGATCCCGCTTGCTGAGAAGTCTTCAAGCGAATTGATTGATGCTTCCGATGTGGTTATCGCGAAGGTATATCGGATATTTTCTTATAATGACAGAAAGAAAAGTTTGTATTTTACTAACTTGTAGTTGAAATTTCAGGTTTTACTTCTCTCCCGAGCTCAACGCAAGCAAGCAGAAAAGTCCGAAGCCCGTGCCCGAAGCGCTCAGGCCCAGATTGAATTGCTACAAAAATGGGCGGAGAAAGCTGAGAGCCAGAAGCGCGAGTTGTCACGGCGGGCGAAGGATGCAGAGTTACGATCGGAGAGGCTTGAAGCGGAGCTCAAAGCCCTTCACTCAGCGAACGGTATTGCTGACGGCGAAGTGAGTTGCCTTCGCCAGAATCTGCAATCTTCCGAAGCGCAAGTTTGCGAATTGCAATCACTTTGTGCGTCGGAGAGAGAGAGAGAGCGGAGCGGCTGCAGAATGAGCTAAGTGAAGCGAAGGCTTACAATGACGATGCCCTTAATGTCATTGGGGAGCTTGAGCCGAAGGCGGTTGCCGCCTGCAAAGCAATCAGCCATACCTTTGAAGGTATAGGCGCCTCGGCGACTCCTCCATCACTTGAACTCGTTGGACTAGGTGGGCTTATCGGTTGGATCAACGAGACCAGCAGTAGCCTCCTTCCAGCTACACAGCTTTACCGCGACTTCTGCGCCATGGTCGCCGCCCGTAGTCTCGTGCAGTCTGTGGAGATGACGGGTTGCAACCATCACACTGCTCTTCAACGACCTTCCTTCCAGTATCCTTCGGATCTGTCAACTTCGGCTGTTACCAAGTCATCGAAGAGCACTGCTCGTTCATTCACCACTAATTACTGGTGCAAGCATGGCCGCGAGCTAGCTCTTCGGGAGGCCGAATTGAATCGTCAAAGGGTACAGATACCAAACTTATGTTTCCTCTTGTCGAAGGTTATGAAAGTGGTTATATGTGGCAATAATGTATTTATTGTTGTTGAAATTTTTCAGGCCAAGGCGAGGGAAGACACCTCATCGAAACCGACTAATATGGCGGCCGAAGATACTGGGAAGGTGGGATGAATTGGCGCGAAGGGACGTGTTTATGCTTTGATTTTTGTAATTAATGATGTGATACACTGGCTGTGTAATACATTATATATTCATGTCGAAGTGATATTGACCTTTTTGCGCTCCCTGCGCAGGTCCTTGCTTCGGACACTACGCAGGTAGCCGAAGAAGCTGTGCTTTTGACTATGATGAGGGATAATTTTTATGTTTCCTGGTCCTGCTGGGAATCATTTCACCGACGTCATGCTAATATCGACTTGGAACGGTATTGGCACGCAAAGTGTAGATCGTATGATGATATGAATGCTAGAATGAAGGCGTTTTGTAAATCTGTTTGTCCTTCGACGATAGTTAATCGACGAGCTGAACGAAATCTACGCCGTGCGGCGAGAGGGGACGTTGACAGCACATCGGTGCTCGTTGAGCCAAAAATTGAACCTCAAGACGAGGAGCTGTTTTCACACAGACCCCAATTGTGTTATCGGCGTGGTCCCTCTTCGCAAGTAGCTAGGCGAAGTGGTAGTGATGGCAAAACTCCTATGTCGACGTCGTATTGTAATCAAGTTGGGGCCACTTCGGCCCCATCGTCGCGTTTCCATGCCAGCGAAGGCATCGAGTATCAATTTTATTTTAGTCATTTGTATAAGGATTTTGTTGATCCAGAGGTTGATTTGGATGCGGAATAAACTGGGTTTGTGTTGTGATTTGCTCTTTTTGTACACCCTTACCGGCATGTCGCGCGGAGTGTTTTTTTATATATTGTATTTTTTGGTTCGATGCGCCCTGGACATAAGTTGAATTCTCCGGGTTAGACTTTGTGGACGAAAACCATCCCCCAATTTTTGCCGCAGTTTCCTGCGATTCTATTGGGATGATAATTTTCTCTTAGTCAGTGTTACCTTTGCGAAGCGTCGTCCCCCCCCCCCCCCCCGACTTTTACTCGCAGGTAACTTCGGCCTATTTTGGGTGGGTTGGTCTCTGACGCTTAGCTTTTGAAGTTTTTTGGCTTCAACTTGTTTGACGGTTGATATTTGGGCAGGTAGTGCTAGCCCCCTGTACATGACGAAGTGTGCTGCCTCTTGGTTGGCTTAGGGATATTTTTTGTCGAAGGTTTGTTTATTCCTTCGGTGCGGGGGCAGGCACTCTTAGCCCCCAACTTTTGGCGAAGTTCGCTGCCTTTTCTTTGGCTCGGCGATACTTAGTTTTAGCGAAGGTTTGTTTTTCTCTTCGGTGCGGGGGCAGGCACTCTTAGCCCTTGACTTTCGGCGAAGTTCGCTACCTTTTCTTTGGCTTGGCGATACTTCGTTTTAGCGAAGGTTTATTTTTCCCTTCGGTGCGGGGGCAGGCACTCTTAGTCCCCAACTTTCGGCGAAGTTCGCTGGCGGTTTTTATAATTCCGCGAAGGTCGAAGTGTACGCTTGCTTGCATACACTTTGCACCTTGTTCTGGTCGTCGATTGGTGCGCCAATCTCCTAGTGTGGCGCACTTCGACGAAAAGTAGTACTACTCGAGACAAGCAATATTTTCTGGGGGGCCACTATCTTTGTTCATATGGGTTTCTGCCTCGTTAAAAACCTCACCCCCTAGCGAAGGGGTCCCCCTGTGAGGAAAAGAGTGCAGTACCCTTACATGGCGATTACAAGAACTATTACGAAAATTAAAAATTACATTGGAGTCTCGGACTCTTACTGCCGATCTTCAGGCATAGAACTTGCGAAGGTTCTCTGCATTCCAGGTGTGTGGAAGCTCTTCACCTTCCATATTGGCTAGATGATAAGAACCGGGTCTCAGAGATCTTTTAACTATGAAGGGGCCATCCCATTTACTCTGAAGTTTGCCAAACGATGCTGCTGTACCAAATCTTCGTAACACCAAGTCTCCTGGTGCGAAGGTCTTTTCGGATACATTCTTATCTCTCCATTTTCTTGTCTCTTTTTGGTAAATGGCCAGGTTTTTGCGGCTTGCAATCTTACTTCTTCGAGGGCATCCTTCGATGAAAACTCATCGCATTGTTCTGGTTCATTCCCGACCCTGAATGATTTCGCTTTGCACTCCTCTGGAGTCATGGCCTCTTCGCCAAATAGTAGGCGAAACAGCGTGTATCCTGTTGGTCTTGCAACTGTTGTTCTTACTGACCATAACACCTTGGGCAATTCTTCGACCCATTTTCCTTTTGGCAATCCTTGAAGACGCTTCGCAACCCCTGCGAAGATGATGCCATTTGCTCTCTCAACTGCGCCATTAGATTGTGGGTGGTAAACTGATGCAAACATTAATTTTATGCCCAGGCTATTACAGAATTCTCTAAATCCCGCGCTATCGAACTGAGTTCCGTTGTCCACAGTTACTTCGCTCGGAACCCCGAAGCGGCACACAATATTCTGCCATAGGAATTTTTGTATGTTTTTTGACGTTATGCTCACGAGTGGCATTGCTTCTACCCATTTTGAAAAGTACTCTACTGCCACAACGGCATAGCGCAAATTTCCTGGGGCTGGCGGCAGCTGCCCGACAATATCGATTCCCCATCGCAGTAATGGCCAGATCGGCGGAATAAGTTGTGTCTTTATTGTCGGTCTGTTTGATCCCTTCGCCCAGAATTAGCATTGTTGGCGACTCCTTACCAACTGGTCTGCATCACTTACAGTCGTTGGCCAATAGAAGCCCTGTCTGTAAGCTTTTCCTACCAAGGCTCTTGTTCCGATATGTGAGCCGCACAACCCGCTGTGAATTTCACTCAACAGTTGTTGGCCCTCTTTCTGAGATATGCATCGCAAAAATGGTGCGCAGACTCCTGCTTTGTACAGATCTTCGTCTATAACTTTATAATTTCTTACCCTCTGAGCCATGCGCTTTTCTTCGACGTGATCTTCAATATCCCTTTGACCCCGCAGATATGCCATTATCGGGAAACGCCAGTCTTCGCTCGCAACTGATGCGACCAGTCGTGTTTGGCTGGACTTGTCATTGCAGGCCGGTTCACTTAGTTTCTGATAGAAGACATCTGGAGGCATGGGCATGTTCTGCTAAGCCGCTTTGGCTAGCTCATCTGCTTCGTTGTTATCATTCCTTGATACACTTTTCACCGTGAATCCGACGAAGTATTTTTCCATCCTTCACACTGCTGCTCTGTACTTGATCAGCTCTGGTTCCTTTGCCTGGAATGTTTTTTCAATCTGGCTTGCTACAACCTTCGAGTCTGTTTTGACAAGTATTCTTCGAGCTCCAAAAGCCTTCGCCTTGCGAAGTGCCAGGAGTACAGCTTCGTATTCCGCCGTATGTTTGTGGATCAGAACTCCAACCTGGTGGCGTATCGCAGCTTCGCCCCCGACGGTGAAAATATTACTGCCGAGACTCCTGCTCCTGCAGCTCCCCAAGCTCCGTCGCAGTACGCGGTCCAGATTGGTTCTGCTGCTTCGTCATCCGAAGCCTCAGATGAAGGTGTCCATTCTGCCACGAAATCTGCCAGCGCTTGCGATTTTAATGATGTTCGTGCCACGAAGACAATCATGAATGGAGCTATCTCCGTTGCCCACTTCGCTATTCTTCCGATGGCTTCTTTGTTTTCGAACATGTCACGAAGGGGTAGGGAAGTTGGCACTGTAATCTTGTGATAAGTAAAATAGTGGCGAAGCTTGCGGGATGCCATTACAAGTGCATACGCCACTTTCTCCAACTCTTTGTATGACTTCTTCGGTCCTGCTAGCACTTCGGATACGTAATACACTGGTGCTTGCAGTAGTCTGGTATCTTCGGTTTTTTCCTGCACGAGAACAACGCTGACTGCTGATGGGGAAGCTGCTATGTATAACAGCAAATCTGCACCCGGATCCGGGCTGGTCAATGCTGTGAGCTTCATCAAGTATACTTTTAACTCATCAAAAGAAGCCTCCTGCTCGGCACCCCATTTGAAAGGTTCAGAACTTCTTAACACCTTGAAGAGTGGTAGACTTTGCTCGGCGGACTTCGCAATGAACCTGTTCAATGCTGCTAGTCTTCCTGTCAAGCGTTGGGCTTGCTTTATGTTATGTGGCGGTTTCATATCCAAAAGTGCTTGTATCTTCTGAGGATCCGATTCGATTCCTCTCTTCAACACTAGAAACCGCAGGAGTCTTCCAGATTGAACTCCGAAGACGCATTTCTCCGGGTTTAATTTTAAACCTGCTCTTCGCAGATTATCGAATGTTTCCCGGAGGTCTTCGATGTGTTGGCTTTTCCTGGTACTTTTTACTATTATGTCATCAACATAGGCCAATACATTTTGTCCCAGCTGTGGCTTTAACGTGGCTTGTACTAATCTTGTAAAGGTTGCTCCAGCATTGCGGAGTCCAAAAGGCATTCTTACGAAACAGTATGTTCCAAAGGAGGTTCTGAAACTTGTTTTTTCTTCGTCTTCCTTTGCCATCCATATTTGATGGTACCCAGCATAGGCATCGAGGAAGCTTAACATCTCGCAGCCGGCTGTGGAGTCTATAAGCTGGTCAATTCTAGGCAATGGAAAGTCATCTTTTGGGCAAGCTTTGTTTAAATCTGTGAAATCGATGCACATTCTCCATTTTCCATTGCTTTTTCTTACTAATACTGGGTTGGCCAGCCATTCCGAGTGTATAACTTCGCGTATTACTCTGGCATCGAGCAATTTTTCTACTTCGACTTTTGCTGCTTCTTCTCTTTCCCCCGAAGCCTTTCTAAGCTTCTGTTTCCTTGGCTTCGCTTTGAGGTCCACATTTAACTTGTGTTGAATGATGCTTCGACTCACTCCTTGCAGGTCCCTAGGGGACCATGCGAAGACGTCGCTGTTTCTGTGAAGGAACATGACAAGTTGTTGCTGATCTTCTTCCAGGGCCTCTGCCCCTATTGTAATCTTCTTATCTTCTTCATTATTTAGCAGCACTATTCTGGTAGGTCCTTCTGGTGCAGCCTTCGTGCATTTCTCTATGATTTTCCTGCTTTGCCCTGCTTCGGCCCCTGTCGAAGGGTCTTCGATGTTGTAGATATTTCTTCTCCCTAGGGCTATGCCTACTTCGATTCGCCTAGCAACTCGCTGATCTCCCAACACCTTTATGACTCCTTCTGGGCCAAGCATCTTCAAGCACAAATAAGTGTGGTGCGGTATTGCTCCGAATTTATTGAGGAACCCCCTCCCAAATATCGCATTGTATGGGTAATTAATGTCCACCACGTCGAAGGTAATTTCCTCTGTGCGGAAATTTGTCTGTTCGCCGAATGACACTGGGATTGTTAATTTCCCCAGGGCGTTGATTGTGCTTCCGCCAAAGCCCAGCAATGACGACCTAGCTTGTTTCAAGTCATCTCTTCATAGCCTCATCTTATCGAAGGCATCAGCGAAGATAATGTCTGCAGAATTTCCTCCATCGATCAATATCCTGTGTACTTCATTTCCCGAGATGTTCGCAGTAATGACTAGGGCATCTGTGTGCGGATAATCTAATACCCTCATGTCCTCTTGTGAGAATGTAATGGGAATGTTAGACCATCTTGAATTTATGTACGTTGGTCTCACTCCGACGTGGTTAACCCTTCGTACGTATTCTTTTCGCTGTCTCTTGGATTCTGTTTGCTGGTTGGACCCCCCTGAAATAGCCAGCACCACATTGTACCCATTGTTTATGGTATTGACTGATTTGCTACTTTCTGGTGGTGCGTCGATTGCTGGTCTTGGCGGAGGCGGGGGTAGATCACCCCGAATGTTCAGTTGACTGGAGGTGCGGGTGCAAATTGTGGTGCTGGAACTTGATGCCATTGGTTCGAAAACATCATGTTTTGATTGTGGTTCTGCCACCCTTCGCCTCTTGCGAAGCTTGTTGCGTGGTGAACCGCTCGTCCATTATCTACTGACTGCTTCGCTATACTTTCTTTCATGGCCACGACTTGTGGACAATGTTTAGTCCGGTGGCCTGCTCCTTCGCCATGCAGTTCACAGTAAAAGGTTGCTGGGTCATGCGAAGGTCGACCTCCTCTACCTCCGCGGCCTCTTCCCCTGCCCGCCCGGCCCCCTCTATTGGACGAGTTGTAGGCTTCGCACGAGCTTTGGACTGCTTCGGGTGGGCCGGGGTTGATCTGGTTGATTTCTTTTTGGCATGGATAATCAGGACCTTCGGGTTTTCTTGGTCGCTGAGGTCTGTCTCTCGGATTGCCACCAACTGCCTCCTTATGTGGTGCATGCTTTGCTCTTGAGGCCGTAAACTCGTTTTTCCTTCGTAGATGATCTAGTTCAGATCTTGAATATTCTTCCATCTTGTTTAGTAGCTCTTGGACGCTTGTGGGTCTTTTTCTAGTGAGCTTCCCTGCCAAAAGGCCCCCTTTGATGCCCTGTATTGCAGCATCGATGATGGTATCTTCGCTCAGTCCCTTCGCTTGACATCGTATGTGTACGAATCGGCGCATATAGCTTTGTAAAGTTTATGTTGGTTGTTGCTTCAGCGAAGAGGTCGGTTGCGGTGATGTTATCCGCCCGGTTCCCTTGGAAGTTGCTGTATAGGGCAGTGCGCAGCTGTTCCCATGAATATATGGAGCCCGGGGGCAGAGCGGAGTACCACGACCTTGCTATTCCCTTGATTGCCAATACAAAAGCCTTCGCCAAGGTTACACCATCTCCGCCAGCTAACTCCACCGCTGCCTCGAAGCTCATGACAAATTCCCTTGGATTCGATTCTCCATCGAACATAACCACACTGGGCATTTTGAATCCTATCGGCCATGGCTGATTTTGTAGGTCCATTGCTAGGGGTGACTCAGGATCTCCCGTGGAAGATCTTCACCGAACTTCTTGCGAAGCTCGTATGAAATCTCTTGGTGGCGTCGGTCGGCGAGACATGCCTTCTGTTTGGAGTATATCGATTTCCTCCTGGATCCTTCCCAACATTTTTCTTGCTTCTTCCCACCGGCAGTACTCCGCAGCTTTCCGGGTTGCTGCTAGGCCATCCAACATGCGCTTTTTGTGCGCAATCTGTCTTTCCAACTCCTCAACTTCTAGCCTAGCATTTCATTCTTCGTTTGTTTCTTCATCATGTTCCAACTCGGCGAAGTCGCCTAGTTCCTCCCATTCTTTGCTTCGCCCTCTTTCGCCTTCTTTTTCCGGAACATCAAAGTGAATGCGATCTATTGGCTCCATGATCGGCATTTGCTCCGCGTCCACCCGTAGTGTGTCATCATGTCGGCCATCGGCAGTTTGTTGTTGCGATGTGTCAACTTCGCAATGCTGGTGTTGTGCGGCCGAAGCCCCCCCCCCCCCCGTCTGAGGCATTTCCTGATTCTGGTACCGCCGGAGTGGTTCTATCGGCCGAAGGTCCGACTGTGGCTGTGAGTTCTAGTAGCGCCTCCGCTCCTCCAGGTGGCTTCGCTTTCTTTTTCGGTGGCATGCCTTCGTGGGTTCGATCCCCACGGACGGCGCCAACTGTTGGGATCGAAGTCCCAGACAAGATGGGCCTTCGGGGGTGGAACTAGCGAAGGCTCCTTACGATGACGTGTACTGGAAGTAGAACAGTCTCGGTTACCCTTCATGTTTACACTGTGGCTCTATTTATAGCCCGTACCCAGCGATCACGGACCCGGTTTACACATATTACCCCCTAACCTGCTATATTCCCGGAATATCCGGAGGTAATATAGTACAAATAAGCATGATCCCATAATTACAACAGTGCCCATGACAATTGGGCCCACTGTCCAGCTGTTTCTCCAACCGAAGGGTATCGAAGCCCTCTCCGTCCGACCTCTTGACGAGCCGCCTTCACCGCCTCCTGGCGAAGGCCTGGTCTTGTCTTCGCACCGAGCGAAGGGCGCGGGACGCGAATTGGGGCTTCGCCCGACAGTCGAGGAAGATCAGTCTTCGCATACGCCAATTCGGTTATGGAAGATGCAACCAACACAGCGGTTGTCCTGCAGCACCTCCAACTAACTTCGCAGTTGCCTTCGGGTACGAGGACGGCAGGAGATGATCCCCAACACCTGTAGTAGCTCATACACTTGGTGTGTCATTTAGAAGCAAGAGAGAGCACTTGTGTTTAATTTCAAGTTCTTAGTTGAAGATTAAGGATATCTTTAGTGCTTGGAGAGTAACAAGTGTGCATCTAGCTGTTGTCTAGGCTTTGTCTTTGTCAAGTGAAGCTTTAAGCTTGTTACTCTTGGTGGTTGACAACACCTAGACGGTCTTGGTGATCGAAGGTGTTCTCGGTGAGCTCTTGGAGGACTTGTGGGAGCCCCGGGAAGAGATGATGTACTTGGTTTGATGCCCGCCAATTCGGAGATGGAGAAGGGGCAATCAAGAGGGAGCACTTGAGTCTTGGTGACTCAAGGGGGAGCTACATCCTTAGTGGATGCTCCAACGAGGACTAGGGGGAAGTGCCAACTTCTCGAAACCTCGGGAAAAAATTGGTGTTCTCTTCTCCAACTATTTACATTCCCGCATTTTACTTTGAGTATCTTGGTTCTTGCAAGTCTTTCTTTTTACCGTTCTCTCTCTTAATTATCTTGCTTGTTTAGTTGCCTTATCATAGTTTAAATCACATAGTTGCATTCTCTTTTATCTAGGCTAAGGTTGTTATTTGTTTTAGAAAGCGGTAGAAGTTTTAATTAGCGCCCAATTCACCCCCCGTCACTGGCCATTCGATCCTTTCAATTGGTATCAGAGCCTCGTGCTCTTGATAGGCTTAAAATCCTAGAGAAATGGCCCTGGGGAGCGGAAGTGGCGTGCCAAGATTCGAGGGAAAGAAATTTGCCTATTGGAAAGTTCGCATGGTGAGCTATCTTGAGGCTATTTCCCCCGAGTGTTGGCAAGCCACCTCTGTTGGGTTTGATCAACCTTTTACCGAACAAGAAGTTAGGTGGAATGCTAAGGCAAAGAATGCTATATTTGAGGGAATTAGTGAAGAAGTTTTCTCTAGAGTTAGAAGCAAAAAATTCGCTCATGACATTTGGACCGCTCTTTGTGAAATTCATGAGGGTTCTAGGAGAATTCGTGAGGAAAGATATCATGTGCTTATGAATGCTCTTAATCAATTCAAGATGTTTCCAAATGAATTATGCAATGACATGTATTCTCGTATGAACATGATTGTGGAAGAAATCAATTCCCTTGAACTCACCCAATTGTCCGATGGAGACATTATTCGTAGGATCTTGATGGTGCTTCCCAAGCCACAATACAACATTGTCATCTCTCTTCTTCATGAAAGGGACATCAATGACATGACCATCACCGATGCCGTGGGAAAGATATGTGCTGATGAGATGTTCTTGTTTGGAGATCATGAGTCATCATCCAAGAAAAACCTTGCTCTCAAAGCAAAGATGGTTGACAACAAGAAGAAGAAGATGAAGCTTTCATCATCAAGTGAAAGAGATGAAGATGATTATAATGATGAAGATGATGATGATGACTCCAACACCGAGCTTGCTTTTCTCATGAGAAGAACCACAAGGATGATCTCTAAGTTTCAAAAGAAGGCTACAACTATGATCCCAAGAAGAACAAATTTTGCTCAAAGAAATTTGACAAGTTCGGTGGCGGAGACAAGAAGAAGTGCTACAATTGTGGTAACCTTGGTCACATATCATATGATTGCCCTCATCCAGACAAGAGAAACAAGAACAAGTCCAAGAAGTTTGATGCAAGTGAGGATGAGGACAAGCATAAGAAGAAGGATCAAGACAAGAGGAAGAAGAAGCTCTTCAACAAGAAGGGTGGAGGATGTAAGGCCTACATTGTTGGTGAATGGGTCTCCGGTGAAAGCTCAACTGATGATTCAAGTGATAATGATGACAACAACTTCGCGGGTCTCGCCATCGTCAATGATGATCCACCTCTACCTCCACCACCTATGTGCCTCATGGCAAAAGGTAACAACAAGGTGAGTAGTGAGGAAGATGATAGTAGTGATGATGATGGTCTTTCTCCTAATGATCTATCTAAGCTAATGAATGACTATGCTACTATTATCAAAAGGCAAAAGGCTAAAATCAAGTCTCTTGAAAATGCTAATTCCATGCTTAGTTCTAGTCATGATGAGTTGCTTGCTAAATACAATAATTTGCTTAAGAAACATGATGAAGTAGTTGCATCTAGCAAGTCTCTTGAGGCTAGTAACTACAAGCTAAAACTTGAGCATAATGGCTTGATATACAAACACCAAGAACTTGAGTATGCTTATGATGCTATTGATCGTAGCTTGAATGAATTGGTTGATATTGATGTAGTTAAGATCAATGCATCTACCTCTTGTAATGATCTTCTTGATATACCATGTGATGTTACATCATCCTCTAAGACTAACCATGCAAGGGAGCAAGATCCCATGTGTGTAGGTGAACTACAAAGCCGGTGGAAAACATTGAGTGCTTGATAGCGGATGTACATAACATATGACCGGCAATGTAACGATGTTCACCTCTCTAGAAGATGAAGTGGGTGATCATGATAAAGTCACCTTTGGTGATAACTCTAAGGCAAATGTGGTAGGTTTGGGTAAGGTGGCTATCTCAAATGATCTCTCTATTTCTAATGTTCTTTTAGTAGAGTCGCTTAGCTTCAATTTGCTTTCCGTAGCTCAACTATGTGATCTAGGCTTCACATGCTTATTTAGTGATGTTGATGTTGTCATAACTAGCAAGAAGCATAATGATCTAATATTTAAAGGTTTTAGACATGGGCATATCTATCTTGTGGATTTTTCCTCTAATGAAGCTAGCTTGACTGCGTGCCTCTTCACCAAGACATCTATGGGTTGGCTTTGGCATCGTCAGCTTGCACACATTGGGATGAGCCAACTCAAGAAGGTATTCAAGAATGGAATGGTGGTTGGTTTGAAGGACGTGGTTTTCGAGAAGGACAAGTTGTGTAGTGCTTGCCAAGCGGGAAAACAAGTTGCAAGTTCTCATCCATACAAGTCCATGATGTCTACATCAAGACCCTTGGAACTTCTACACATGGACCTCTTCGGACCAACTACCTACAAAAGTCTTGGTAATAATCTATATTGTCTTGTCATTGTTGATGATTATACAAGATACACTTGAACTTTCTTTCTAGATGACAAGGGCAAGACCGTTGGGATCTTCAAGAAGTTCGCAAAGAGGGCTCAAAATGAGTTTGAGTCCACACTTGTGAAGATCCGGAGTGACAATGGCACGGAGTTCAAGAACACTCAAATTGAAGATTTTTGCGATGATAGAGGCATCAAGCATGAGTTTTCATCCACCTACACTCCTCAACAAAATGGCGTGGTGGAGAGGAAGAACAAGACCTTGATCACGCTTGCAAGAGCAATGTTGGATGAGTATGGTACGCCGGAGAAGTTTTGGGCGGAAGCAATCAATACGGCATGTCATGCATCTAACCGAGTCTACCTCCACCGACTATTAAAAAAGACGCCATACGAGCTTCTCATTGGGAGAAAACCCAATATCTCCTACTTCCGGGTGTTCGGGTGTAAGTGCTTCATCTACAAGAAAAAGGAACGCCTAGACAAGTTTGAAAAACGTTGTGATGTTGGTTTTCTTGTTGGCTATGCATCGAACTCCAAAGCATATCGAGTATTCAACAATGCCACCGGTTTTGTTGAAGAAACTTGTGATGTGGAGTTTGATGAATCTAATGGCTCCCAAGGAGAAGATATTTCTTGTGATGATGTAGGTGATGAACCCTTGAGAGATGCAATGAAGAATATGGCAACAAGCCTAAGGAGGATGATGAAGATGTACCCTCTACTTTAATTCCACACACCTCAATGGCACCCCAAGTTGATAAAGATGAAGACAAGGATGATCAACCACTTCCTTCACATGACGTCTATATCTCTCAAGAGGAAGCTCAAGCTCAAGCTCAAGATGTTGGACCACCACAAGATACACCTCAACAACCACAAGTGAAGCATACACACATTTCCAAGGATCACCCGATTGACTTGATCATTGGGAGTCCATCTAGGGGAGTACAAACTCGCTCTTGTCAGTGTGCTTCATTTTGTGAATATTACTCGTTTGTCTCTTGTTCAGAACCCACACATGTAGATGAGGCTCTCAAGGATCCAGATTGGGTGTTGGCAATGCAAGAAGAACTTAACAACTTCACCCGCAATGAGGTATGGATACTTGAAGAGAGGCCTCAAGACAAGAATGTGATTGGAACCAAGTGGGTCTTCCGCAACAAGCAAGATGAACATGGTGTGATGGTACGCAACAAGGCAAGACTTGTCGCGTAAGGTTTTGCACAAGTTGAAGGTTTGGATTTTGGCGAAACATTCGCTCCCATGGCAAGGCTTGAAGCCATCCGTATCCTTCTTGCATTTGCTTCACATCATAACATTAAGCTTTATCAAATGGATGTGAAAAGTGCATTCTTAAATGGCCTTATTAATGAACTCGTATATGTTGAACAACCCCCTGGTTTCGAAGATCCTAGATATCCTTATCATGTTTATAGGTTGGTCAAGGCACTTTATTGACTCAAGCAAGCCCCACGAGCTTGGTATGAACACCTACGTGACTTCCTCATCAACCAAGGATTCAAGATCGGGAGGGTGGACACCACATTGTTCACAAAGATCATCGACAATGAGCTTTTCTTGTGTCAAATTTATGTTGATGATATAATATTTGGTTCAACTAACAAAGAATTTTGCAAGGAATTTGGTGACATGATGTCTAGGGAGTTCGAGATGTCGATGATTGGCGAGCTAAACTACTTTCTTGGATTTCAAATCAAGCAATTGAAGGAAGGGACATTCATCCATCAAGAGAAGTACACGAGGGATATCCTCAAGAAGTTTAAGATGGATGAGTGCAAGCCAATCAAGACCCCCATGCCTACAAATGGACATCTCGACTTGGATGAAACGGGTAAATCAATTGACCAAAAACTCTATCGTTCTATGATTGGGTCACTCCTTTACCTTACCGCATCTAGGCCCGATATTATGTTTAGTGTATGCATGTGCGCTCGCTTTCAAGCTAATCCTAAGGAATCACATCTTAGCACGGTAAAAAGAATCCTTAGATACCTAAAGCATACACCTAGCATAGGCTTGTGGTACCCGAAAGGCGCTAGTTTCCTACTCCTGGGATACTCGGATTCGGACTTTGCCGGATGCCGTGTGGATCGCAAGAGTACTTCGGGTGGGTGCCACTTGCTAGGGCGATCCCTAGTCTCATGGAGTTCTAAGAAGCAAAACTCGGTAGCCTTGTCCACAGCGGAAGCGGAATACATTGCCGCCGGAGCATGTTGTGAAAGCAAACCTTGTTAGACTTTGGTGTTCGTCTAGAGAAGGTTCCACTCCTTTGTGATAATGAGAGTGCCGTAAAAATTGCTAACAATCCCGTTCAACACTTTCGCACAAAGCACATTGATATCCGTCATCACTTCCTAAGAGACCATGTGGCTAATAATGATATCTCTCTTAGTAGTGTTCGATCGGAAGATCAATTGGCGGATATCTTCACTAAACCTCTAGATGAAGCCACTTTTAGTAGATTGCGAAATGAACTAAATGTGATCGATTCTTCTAATGTCATGTGATGCCTTGTCATGTAGATGCATTCATAATAAGAGCTTGTCTAACCTTCTCAAGATAGTGGTGAACACGAGTTTTGCTTGAGATGGTGGTTCTCTAGTTTTTCTCAAGGCATGTTGTTGGGTTCACCGTGAAGAAGCTTGAGAAGGGAAGTAATATGACAAGATAGATTAATTTTATGCTTCGCATTCACATGTCATATAATATGCACTCATGTTTACTTTCATTCATGTATCTTGCATTGCATAAGCATTGGCGGTAGAGAGATCACAAAGGATAATATCACTCTTTGAGTTTGTTGTTCATTCTTGATGTGAACATACAACTCTATAAGTGTGCTTAAATTGATATAAGTGCTTAATGCCTATTGAGTCATGTCCTAACGAATTTAAAGCCTTAATCTTTAAGTTCATATGTAATGTGACTCAAACATTTCCTTTAAAATTTTCTCCCTCTTTCTTTGGTCCTTAGTTGCCTATTTCAAAAAATTATATATGGTAAAGCCTTTTGGCGAATATTTGCAAATGAGTGTTTGAGAGGGTAAAGAATTCACTCAAACTGGTCCAAATATGTGTTTTTTTGAGTGGTTATTTGAAATTTGGACGCAGTGAGAGATTTTAGTTCAGCTCATTTTTTTTTATCACCGAATTATCCGGCGTCTGCTCGAAGTTATCACCGGATCTTCCGGTCAATTTAATGAAAACGAGCTCAAAAGGATATGCACCGGAAGGTCCGGCGTTCAGTACATGCCTCAGAGGAACTTCCGGCGTGCAGAAGATGTTTTTGGGCAGTATGGAGTGCTCTCTGGAAAATTTGTTCCGGCGTTTATCCAGTGTTCAGTGCTCTCGTCACGGACTATCCGGCGTTCACGACCTGGGTTGGATGCTCTCGGGAATTTTTCATCCGGTGTCTTTCCGGCGTTCAGTTCCTATATCAGCGGATCTTCCGGCGTTCACAAATTTGAGCGGGCCCCGCCTGTCATATGAGCGTTCCATCGGCTGACTCTCGCCTCTCCTCTGTTTTCTTCCTCGCCGCCGCTCGTTCTCGCCGATTCACCGACGAGCTGAGTTCCAGCGCCACCTTCCTCTCCCCGTCGCCGTGCTCCAGCACTGTTTCCTCCCCGGCGCCGCCTTCCTCTCCGTGCCCCCGTGCCCCAGCGCCGTCTTCCTCTCCTGCGCCGGTTTTTTCCTCCGTGCCGCCGGGCCGACCTCTCCGACGAGGTCCTCCCTCACCGCCGGCCTCTACATCCTTTTAGCAGTGGTGAACACAAATTTCAATCACAATTTCTCAAATGTGCCAAACCCTAGATCAATTCAATTCAATTTTGTCCAAATTTTGCTCAAATTTCTTTCAAATCTTGATTAATCTGAGGCAAACTTTGTTCCATTAGCTTGAATGCCCACTCATTGCCATGAATTGAGTACATGTTCATCGATTTGTGCTAAAATTGGTCAAATTCATGCAAATCCAAGCAAATTCATGCAAATCTCATCCATATTCATGCAAATATGAGTCAAATTCTTGCAATTTGTGACAATTGACTTTCAATTATCATAAATTGAGTACATGTTCATCAATTTGTGCTAAATTTGGTCAAAATCTTGCAAATCCAAGCAAATTCATGCAAATCTCATCTATATTCATGCAAATCCAAGTCAAATTCTTGCAATTTGTGAAAATTGACTTTCAACTATCATAATTGATGACATGTTCATCATTTTTGAGCTTCCATTTGCTAAATTCGTCAAGTTCATCCAATATTGCCTTAAATTCTTGTCTTTTTGATCAATTTGCTCAAATTTGGCTCAAATACTCTGCAAATTGATCCATTCTCTTGTGTCGTAATCCAAATCCTAGCATGTTTGTTGATTTTCACATCTTTTACATGCTTAGGGTATGTTTGGGGTTCTTTTCTTGAAAATCTCATAAACTCAATGCGTTCGCTCATCTCGGCATTATCTTTCATCTATTCAGATGGGTCGTGAGCGCACTGACAAGGGCAAGGGCAAGGTTGTTGAGAAGGCTAAGAGGACTCTAACTGAGAAGGAGTGGGAGAGAGCAAATGCAGCAGTGGATGCCTACAATAGGCAGCAGCAGGGGCAGGGGTTTGAGATCAGAGACACCGCTACTCCTGTGCGTCGATCCACCCGCTCCCGTTCCACTAGAGGGGTGAGCTCGATGCCTTCCGGCCAATCAGGCAGCCGGAAGAGGGCTCGTTAGGAGCCGGAGCCCGAGGATGAGGAGCAGTAGCAGCAGCAGTCAGGGGAGCCTCAGCCACGGGCGGAGAGACGTTTGCGTGACTTGACTTCCTACAAGTCACCAAAGGTCAAGAAGCTGCGGTTTGTACCTATTGACGAGTGGTTTCCTGAGCAGAGAGAAGAGGGAGCAGACCTGAGGTTCCACACCCTCCTGCAGGAGAGCTTCTTTGTTTCATATCAGAAGCTGAAGGTCAGTTTGAGCATTCACATGACGCTCAACTGGAGGTATATGGGGATAGCCGCAAGGGGAGCTGATGTGAGGTGCCACTTTGACTCGATTCCAGGCCTTACAGATTTGCTGACAGATGTAGACCACTATGTTGAGGATTGGGTGAGAGTCTTCTATGCTACAACTTGGATCGCAGAGGACAGATCCTTTGTGCAGTTCATGTTCCAGCGAGAGTTTCAGAGGCTGTACAGGACTGACATTTTCGAGGCTTTGAGGCTGCAGGAGTCTGACAGGAGTTTGCATGAGATTGTCTATCCAGGAGCCAGCGCTCCTCACCGTGGTCTGACTGGAGGGATCTTCCCGACGGATGACCAGGTCCGACCTCTGTTCAGGTCGCCGTTCCCTCCTGGTTCTAGGAGATTGCCAGATATGCTGATACTGGAGGTGCGAGTCATTCACAATGCTCTGAGGCATAGCTTGCTACTGAGGATTGGGAACGCAGAGTCGATCACCAGTCTTCAGCAGTGGCTGATTCTATCCATCTTCACTCACCAGCTCGTTTGATATTGTGGACTTCATTCTGTGTGAGATTGAGGATGTGATCGCCGATGGGATGACAATGGTCAGACAACAGCCGTATGCTCATATCATATCTTTCTTGCTTGCTCAAACCACCAGACCCCCAGAGTTCTTTGAGACTTACGAGTGTTCTCGGTCTTTCAAGGTGTATGCTCCAGCTCCTCCTACTGGAAGGCGTCGTGGTCAGCGAGCGATGGCTCACGCTCAGGAGCAGATCCCACCTGAGGATAGAGAGAGAGTGGCTGCTGAGGATGAGGCCCTTGCAGAGGCTGAGGCTAAGTTACCATAGGCATTCCTCGACATAGTCTCTGACAGTGACTCAGACTTCGCGGACCAAGAGTTCTTGCCGCTTCTCCCACGTCGTCACGATCACGAGGCAGGCGGGTCTACTCAGGGTGCACAGCCTTCAGTGTCTCTTCCTTCAGCACCTAAGACGACCCCCCCAGTGCCACCTCCTGCTGCACAGTCTTCAGAATTTTCTCAGTTCCTGCAGCGGATGCAGCAGCAGCAGCAGATGATCCTTCAGCAGCAGGCAGCCTAGGAGGAGAGGCAGTTGAACTATCAGGCTAATTTCGTTCGCCAGCAGGAGCAGCGGACACTGATTATCTAGTCTCTCCAGCAGCAGCAGCAGCAGGCTCTGTTGGCCGACAGGGAGAACAACACTCGGTTATTCTCATTTTTGTTCCAGCAGCCAGGGCAGCAGTTGCCAGCACTAGCTCCAGCACCAGCTGCAGTCCCCAGTCCCCTCCCTGACGGCAGCACTAGTCTGCTCAGTACTCCGGAGTTCAGCTTTCCACTGTCAGCTCTTTTGGCCACCGGAGTTCTCTCAGAGCCTGTCGGGACATCTCAGAGGCCAGTGTTACCGTCATTGACTTCATCTCTGCCCACTGGTCCTCTACGCTTCGAGGATACTCCACAGCCGACAGTTAGCGAGCAGCAGCAGCCAGTCGTGCCTCCACCAGTCCCTGAGCCTGCACTTGATGAGCCAGATGCTACTCTTCAGTCAGTGCAGCATCAGATTGATGAGGTGACAGCAGCTGCGGCTCACAGTTCGTCAAGCTCAGACTCCGAGGTCGACGGCTCTCAGTTCGTCGTGGCACCTTCTTCGGCAGCGTCAGATCCTCAGTCTCCTCTAGCTCCGGATGCTTAGTCGTGTCCTAGTTTCCTCTTTTTGGTGCTTCAATGCCAAAGGGGGAGAGTCTAGTGATAGGGGGAGTTGGTAGAGAGAGAGTAGCTGGAGAGTCTAGTGAGGTTTTGATTCAGGGGGAGCTTAGGTTTTTGGGTAGTTAAGTTCGGATTGTTGGATCTTATGGTTTTTGATGTAATGACAGGCTATTTGGTTCTCTATATGGATGTGTTTCGCTTGTCATTACATTGTGTTTATTTTCATGCGCGCATAATTCTTATTTATACTAGCATGACAAGTCGTTGTAGCTCTACACTTTCTCTTGCTTAATTGATATATGCCGATAATTGCATAGTTTGGTAGGGTGCTCTTCAATTTCATATCTCTACTTCTAGTATGTGTTGTCATCAATCACCAAAAAGGGGGAGATTGTAGCATCTAGGCCCCTAGGTAAGAGGTAAGAGTTTTGGTGATTAATGACAACCGTATCATTGTGACTAACGTATGCATTTTGAACAGTATCAAAGAAAAAGAAAAACTTAGCTCACAATGATGCTTTGATACTCTTGGCCCTTTAAGCGCTTATATGGACGATCAAAGGACCTTTGCATGAAGATTAAGGATCTTCTAGTTCTAAGTGTCACAAGGAGACGAAGTACATCTCCTGGCCAAAAGAGAGCACAGTGAGCTTCCCTAGACCTCCCTCATGCTTTTTCCCACGTCAAATCGCCCTTGGCCCGCCGCCGGTAGGCCCGGTACGGCCGTCCGCGCGAGCCAGCGCCGCCGGGCCATGGTGCTCGCTGCTGGTCATGCTCCGGTCGGCTGACCTCAAATGGGTTCACCTTTGTGCGCTGGTGCTTCTGCTATCCTTTCCCGGCCGAGCCGCCGCGGCAAGCTCGCCGGACGCCGGCCATGGTGTCTGCCTGTGCAGACTGCTCTGTACTGAGAGCATGGTCAAGGCCATTTTGACCGAGGTCAACGAGCCGGCCCCACAGCAGCTCAAGGCAGTAGCTAGCTAGCGCCGGGTGCAAAAGGATTTTAGGGACTATAGATAATTTGTTTATTTCAGTTTTTCAAAAAATGGTGAAATGGATTATTGTTGCACTGTTAATCAGTCGAAAGCTTATAAAATTCATAGGAAAATGTTTATTACTCTAGAAGTTATGAAACTATTTTTGTTAGCTTCATATGGTCATACTCTACTTATTAAAAATGCAAGGAGACATGAAATATGTATTTAAATTTCTATAGTTAATGAAATATGTTTAAGTTTTAATAATTCATTATTAATTATTGGTAAGTTCAAATTTGGGAAATCAATTTTTTAATCTTATTATTTTATGCCCTATTTATTAAAAATATTTACCCTTATGTTATACATAACTAACTTTCTGTTTAGGATTAAGCTTTGGTTTCATCTTAATTAATTAGAAAAATGTTAAACAATTTATATTAACTGTCACACCCGGTTTTAGAAAGGGGGCAAAACCAGATGTAAATCACATGTATACAAGGATCGAGTTTTATACATGCAGCGACTTCATCAGTGTATCACATTCAGTGTCATTATTACAACACTTTAACTATAATAAATAATGAGACCAAAAGTCTTTAATAAAAAGCACATAGCGATACTCCGCGAAACTCTAACTTCCACAGGCATTTGACTGGGGGAAACGTCAGCCTAGCAGTCTTCCTGAGTTCATCATCGAAGTAATCTGGATCTACTTCATTGTCTGAGCAGCGCTTGAACAGTATTTGGGGTAAAAACAAGTGTGAGTAGAACTAGTACTCCGCAAGTATGGGAAATAAAATGCTATGCAAGCTTAAACAAGCAACAAGGCATAACAGTTATAGTTTTGCATAAAAGCCAATTCTACTAATGAAGTTTTATGAAAGCAACCTACTTAACTAGGTTCATCATCATTAGACCTCCAGCTCCTAGAACCATCTCCATAGTTTTTCCCTCCACCTGAGTTCCCACATCAGGCTCTTCACAGACCAAAATGATCCAACCCTCTTGGCTAATCATGTGAGGATCTAAGTCTCTCATAACCGTGAGCACGGTTGTTATAACAGTTTTTACACTCTGCAGAGGTTGTCCAGCTTTCCCCACAAGTCGTGATTTTCCTTGTTGCCGTGTCCACGAAACACTTAACATACTCCAGTGGTGTGTCGCCCGGAAAGTCACTACAAAGTCGTTACAAAATTTCATCCAGTATGTGCATACCCTCTAGGTTTCACCACCGTCAAATGGCATCACACCACCCAGAAGCCCCCTTTTGCGCCTTGTAGCTCCAGGAAGTTTTCACCCTTCCCTTCCACTACACAACTCATACCACTAACCAAATGGTTCTGGCCTTTGCCGTCCCCACACATCTACTCTTTCGTTTGGCACGCACAAAACTGGAATCCACTAATTAATAGGCTAGGTCTGTCCCATACCAGGTCTCGTGGTTGGTACGATATATCTTGGGTTGTCGCTTCACGAACCGGTCCTTACTTAGGTTACTTGAGCAAAGACTGAACCAACATCATAACTTCATCATCACTGACCCAACTTTGCTCAAGGCCTAAGATTCCATGTTGCTATTGCCATCATTAATGTTCCTAACTCATAAATGCATTGATTAGTTAACCCTTAACCCTTCAATCCCTTTTGTGCGAAGCTAAGCATGACTACCCATTATATCCTCTACTATCAACATGGCGATAAGGAATTATATGGTACAGGGTACTACACATATATAGGATTCAGGATTAACAGCATGCATGTTTGAAAAGAACGCATTTTAAACAAACTGGGATCAAAATGTTCAAGGGCACTTGCCTCTCCCAACTTGCTGCTCAGACTCTTCAAAAACTTGGTCCTGAAGGTTCTCGAACTGCTCTTCGTCTGCTTTCGACACGTACCAGAAAAGCAAACAATAAACCAACTAAGAACAGCACACCACACAGTAACTAACATCTATGAAAAAGGTACAAGATAGTACATGTTGCTATGAACGCGGGAGCGCGAAAATCGTCTAAATCGGAGCTAGAACGAGAAAGTTATGCTAGAAACAAGTTTTAGGTTAATCTAGAAAAGAAAAGGACCTAATTTGAATTAAACGGAAAGAACAGGGGCCTTTTTGCAAAAACAGAGGGACCTAATTGTAATTATGGGAAAAATTAGGGACTAAACTGCTCAAAGACAGGGGCTTTTAACTAATTTCAGAAGAGTTCAGAGCTTTATTGCAAAAGTACCAATTTCTGGAATTCTTGGAATTAGTTTTGTATTGAAAATGGCAGATTTTGCTGACTGGGTTGCTGCGGTTGACGTGGCATGATGATCGGGATGACACGTCGGCATGGTTGCTGAGGTGGCAGGCTGACGTGGCGCTGACTGGGTTTAAGTGGTGACACGTGGCGGCTCGGGATGGGGTGGCCGAAGGGGTATCGGGATCTAATTTGGGCCGTCCAGAACAGATCCAACGGCTACCGGCGTGGGGGGCTCCGGCCGACCGGCGCTAGAGGAGAACGGTGGCGGACCGTTCGGCGCGGCTGTGCTACTCGCCGGAGAGGCGGCGGACCTCTTCGCCGGCTACGGGGGACGACGGTGAGCGGTGGAAAACGGAGAGGGGCACACAGAGAACTCGATGGACGGCTCACCTTTGACGGCGCGGCTCGAGAAGGGGGTCGGCGACGGAGAGGCTTCGGTGGCGCTCGGCTCTTCGTCGGGGACGGGGCTCCGGCGGCGGAAAGGCGACGACGAGCGGCGGGGGAGACTCTACGCAAACACGTGGTCACAACGGCGCTCTCAGAAGCGGCGGAGAGGTGGCGGCAACGGCGGACGGCGAGCTCAGCCGAGAGCAATGGCGGGCGGCGGCATAGCTCGGTGATTGGATCTGGGCGAAGAGAAAAAGGGGGGCTCGGGGCTTTATATAGGCTAGGAGGGCGCGGGGATAAGCACGGTGCAACCGATTCGGGCTCGGGTTGTTGGGATTCAACGCGAAGACGGTGGCACGACGCGGAGATGGCGCGGAGACGGACTCGGCGAGCGACGCAGCGCGGAGACGAAGACGACGCGGGACCCACACGCCAGCGACGGCAGCGAGGGCGAGCGCGAGCGGGAGGAGAAGCTGGGCCGGCACGGCTCGGCCCACGCGGGCGGCCAGGGGAAGGAAGGGGAGGAAAAGCGGGCCAGGCCGGAAGAAAAGAAGAAGAAAAAAGATTGGGCCGGCGGAAAAAGGAAGAAAAAAGAGAAATCGGCCCGGAAGGATTTTTCTGAATTTCTGACTTAGGATTTTGCAACGATTTCTTCCACGATTTTTAAACGGCTCCTCGCGGGATTTTTCAAAAGGGACTTTTCACACAATAAAACCCTAATGCATCTACTCCAACATGAATACGACAAACAATTCCTAAATTAATTATTTACTTTATAAATTAATGTTTTTCTCTCTAGGGTTTTCAAGAGCTAGCACAACACTTCTAACAAAAATTCATTACTATTAGGAAAAAGTTAAAAATTAGTGTGTTACAAACCTACCCCCTCAGAAGGAATCTCGTCCTCGGGATTCGGAAAGATCGGTGAATAGATGCGGAAATTCTGTCTTCAGATCTGCTTCTCTTTCCCTTGTTGCTTCCTCTTCGGAATTGTCTCCATTGTACCTTGCACATGCGCACCTTCCTGTTTCTGGTAACTCTATGATGTCTCTAGTATCCTGACGGGACCCTCTAGATAGGTGAGGTCCTCTCCAACTTCTACCTTCTCTAGGGGCATCTGCTCTTCGGGAACTCATAAACATTTCTTCAACTGTGATACGTGAAAAACGTCATGAACATCTGCCAATTGAGGCGGCAGTTCCAACTGATATGCCACTTCTCCTCGCTTTTCCAACACTTTAAAAGGTCCTATAAACCTAGGTGCAAGTTTTCCTTTTACTTTAAATCTACGAAACCCCCTTATCGGCGACACTCGTAAATACACAAAGTCACCTGCTTCGAAGGACAATTCACGACGTCGTTGATCTGCATAACTCTTTTGCCGTGATTGAGCTGTTCTCAAATTTTCCCTAATCTGTTGTACTTGTCTTTCTGCTTCTCTGAGAATTTCTGGGCCAAACACTTGATTCTCCCTGGTTTCATTCCAGTACAACGGTGTTCTGCATTTCCTTCCATACAAGGCTTCAAAGGGTGACACTTTCAAACTAGCCTGAAAGCTATTGTTGTAGGAGAACTCCGCATAGGGAAGATTTTTATCCCAACTAGTCTTATTCCGCAAGGCACAAGCTCTCAACATATCTTCCAAAATTTGATTTACTCTTGGTTTGCCCATCGGTCTGCGGGTGATACGCTGAACTGAAGTTTAACCGGGTGTCTAGTGACTTATGAAGTTTTTGCCAAAACCTGGAGGTGAACTGACTCCCTCTATCAGACACTATCCTCTTGGGTACCCCATGCAAAAATACGATTCTAGCAATATATAGCTCAGCAAGTCTAAGGCCTGTGTAGGTGGTCTTGACTGGGATGAAATGAGCCACCTTTGTCAAGGGATCCACTATCACCCAAATAAAATCATATCCGTTTTGAGTTTGGGGGCAATCCAACAATAAAATCCATACTGATCTCTTCCCATTTCCACTCTGGTATTTTCAAAGGTTGGAGTAAACCTGCGGGCCTCTGATGTTCAGCCTTGACCCTTTGGCATATATCACATCTAGCTACATATTCTGCAATTTCCCTCTTCATTCCATACCACCAATATTGATCCTTTAGATCTTGGTACATCTTGGTGCTCCCGGGGTGAATTGAATATGCAGACTCATGAGCTTCTTGAAGTATAGTTTCTTTGATAGGCTTAATATCTGGAACACAGATTCGTTTCCCAAACCATACCGTCCCATTCTCATCCTCGGTAAAACCTAAGGCTTTACCCTCTTTAATACGCTGCCTGATTTCCTTAACCTTCTCGTCCTCAAGTTGCCCTTTATGAATTTCTTGTCCCAAAGTCGAATCAACCTCCATCACCACGGCTTCTGCACTATTTACCAACCCCCAATTAAGTCTCTCAAAATCTTTGCTTAGCTCAGGGTGTCTATCTCGTATGGACATTAATCGAAGATAAGTCTTTCTACTCAAAGCATTAGCGACTACATTCGCCTTTCCGGGATGATAGTTTATTCCTAAATCATAATCCTTGATAAGCTCCAACCATCTACGCTGCCTGAGGTTGAGATCAGGCTGAGTAAAAATATACTTCAAGCTCTTATGATCCGAATATATCTCGCACCTCTTTCCAATTATATAGGGCCTCCATATCTTGAGTGCGTGGACTACAGCGGCTAACTCCAAGTCATGTGTAGGGTAGTTCTCCTCATGCTTCCTTAGTTGTCTCGATGCATCGGCAACCACATGGTCTTCCTGCATTAGCACACAGCCTAATCCCTGACGGGAGGCATCACAATAAATGGAGAACGGTTTCTAAGTATCTGGCATGACCAGGACTAGCGCGGATGTTAGTCTTTCTTTGAACTCTTCAAAACTTGTCTCACAAGGAGGAGTCCATTTAAACATTTGTCCTTTCTCCCGTAATTTGGTGATGGGCTTCGCAATCTTGGAAAATCCTTCTATGAATTGGCGGTAATATCCCGCCAATCCAGGAAAACTACGGATCTCGGAGACACTCTGGGGGGATTTCCAATTCAATACATCTTCTACCTTTCTTGGGTCGACTGCTATTCCTCCGGTTGAGATGATATGACCGAGAAACGAGACGATCTAGCCAGAACTCACACCTGCTCAACTTAGCATACAACTGATTATCCCTGAGCTTCTGTAGGACTAACCCTAGATGTTCTTCATGCTCCTTTTTATCCTTTGAGAAGACTAGGATGTCGTCAATAAAAACTACTACAAAATTATCCAAAAACTCCATGAACACTTTGTTCATTAGGTACATGAAGTAGGCAGGGGCGTTGGTCAATCCGAAGTCATAACTGTGTACTCATATAATCCATAACGGGTGATGAAGGTGGTTTTAGGGATGTCCAAAACTCGAATCTTCAGCTGATGATACCCTAAGCGTAGATCGATCTTGGAGAACACACATGCACCTTTAAGTTGGTCAAATAAGTCATCTATCTTGGGAAGAGGGTACTTATTCTTGATTATCATCTCATTCAAGGCGCGGTAATCTATACACATTCTTTGGGTGCCATCCTTCTTGGGTACGAAGATCATAGGTGCACCCCGGGGTGACGAACTAGGTCGGATATAACCCTTATCTAACAACTCTTGCAATTGCTCCTTAAGTTCTGCTAGCTGATTAGCAGCCATTCTATACGGCCTCTTAGATATAGGAGCTGTACCCGGTACTAGTTCTATAACAAACTCGATGTCACGGTCAGGTGGCATACCTGGTAATTCTTCTGTAAAAACATCCGGATAATCACGAACAACTGGAATGCTCTCCATTGGTGTTTCATCAGCTTGATTAACCGTTCCTTTGTCCATTGGGGAACCTTTTGCAACGTATTCCACTTCTTTTCCTCCTCTCGCAGATAGACGAACGGCTCTTCTTGCACAGTCGATAACCCCATTGAACTTGGTTGACCAATCCATCCCTAGTATGATGTCTATTCCTTCGAATTCCAAAACGATAAGGTTTGCCGGGAAGTCTACCCCCCTTATCTCAATACTAAGGTTCGGGCATACATGCCTTGCTTTTATTTCTCCACCCGGAGAGCTAACAACCATTCTATTCTTCATAAGAGATATAGGTAAATTGTGGCTTGCTACATACTTGGTTGATATGAAAGAATGCGATGCTCCAGAATCAAAAAGTACGGTAGCGGGGTTGGAGTTGATGAGAAACATACCGATCACCACATCCGAGGCATCCTGAGCTTCTTCCACTGTCACGTGATTCACACGGCCCCTTGCCATATTCTGCTTTGTTTGGTTCTGGGGTTGGTTCCCTTTGCGGTTCTGCTGGTTTGCACCTTGGGTGGGTATATGATCCGAACGCTTATGAGGGTATGCAAAGTGTCCCTCTACTCCGCAATTGAAACAGGGTTTTCCTTTAGTGGAGGCTTGTGGATTGTTACCAGTGTTGTTGTTCCTTTGAGGGATCTGACTTGAATTGCGGAGATGTTGAAAATTGGAGCGCTGGTTCTGTCCTGCATTCTTGGATGAGTTCTGATTTGTTGACTGGGCCCTAGGTTGATTGTACTGCTGACCGGTACGATTTATAGATCCAGACTGAGGGGTGTCATAACGGGGCCTAGCATTACTGCCTAACTGACCCGGGCGATCCATCTTGCGCTTGCGCTCAATATTGTTTCTCTTATGTTCCAGGATAAGAGCACGATCTACCAGGGACTGAAAATTCTTGAAATCCCGAGAAGCCAGAGAATACTGCAGTCCATCATTTAGTCCTTCCAGGAAACAATCTTGCTTTTTCTCATCGGTATCTACATCCTTTGGTGCATACCGGGACAACTGGTTGAACCTAGTGACGTACTCACTCACGGTCATTCCTCCTTGCTTGAGCGACAGGAATTCCTTTCTCTTAATTTTGATAGCTCCTTGGGGTACATGATGAGCTCGAAAAACATTCTTGAACTCCTGCTAGTTGATGCTGTCAGGTTCTTCATGAGCAGTGATATAGGCATCCCACCAGTCCGCAGCAGGTCCCATCAGTTGGTGTGAAGCGAACAGAACCTTCTCCCTGGCGTTGCACTGGGCGACTGAGAGTTTCTTTTCAATGACCTTGAGCCAATCATCAACGTCCATAGGTTCAACCACATGAGAAAAGGTAGGCGGTTTAGTCCTTTGAAATTCTCCGAGCTTGTCACGGGATTGATGTGGTGGTGTTGGTGCGGTGACGAGTGGATTTTGCTGCATTTGGGTCATGGTTCGAGCCACTCCTTGTAGAATCTGCGTTTGCACCGCCAAAAGTTGCTCGAGGGATGGCGGTGGCGGTGGGGAAGGATTATCATTGTCTTGCCCGTCAGAAGTATTGCCATTAGCGTTGGCGCGGTTTCTTAGGTTCACCATCTGAGATCAGGGCAGGTAGATGAGGAAACAAGGAATTTATGAAGAACAACAGAAGGAAAACAGAGATAGGCCCCCAATATAATTATTATATTAATTATAAGGATGCATTCATGAAGAGAAACTTCACAAAACATCACTCAAACAAAAATCCAAATCATTACATATGACACCACCAGATCAACCTACTCTCTAACACGATTTGCTAACGACTTATAACCACTAGGGGGCAGCCTCCTAAACAATTACTACTTCTGTCGAAACCTCAAGGGGCTGGAGCTGGATGACGCTGTGCCTGAAGACGGTGCAGGGAACAGGGAGTCTCTTCCTCAGATCCAGAGTCAAACGCAGAAGATTCCCAGCAGTCCGGGTGGTGAAGCTTCTTGTTGCGTAGCTCACTCTGAGCTTGAGCTAACTTGCCTCTGACGTACTGCAGCTCCTCGGTGGTTCGATCCAACTCCTGACTCAGCTCCAAGGCCAGTGCTGTTTGTTCTCCCAGCCTGGTGGTTCCCTCCGCGATGACGGGTGTAGTGGTGATGTCGGTGAAGCCGCTGACGCGTTGAGGGTAATGGCTGAATTGCGTGAAGATCAGGTCGTCGCTGTGGCGATGGCAGAGGACTAGCAGGGCTTGGCGCGTGGCGTCACGTATTCCAGCCTTGAAGGTAGCTCTTGGTGAGATGGCGTAATGGATGCTCGTCACCTCATAGGCTCCACGCTCTGGTAGCGAACTGTAGATCACCACTTTGACTTTCCACTCAGGAGGGGCATCGGCGTACTCCGTCTTCACTCCGGCATATTCTGGTGCCTTCTCGGATCCCAAATAATGAAGTATCTCCCAAAGCTTGGCGGGAATCCATCTGGCACGACGTCCGTTGGAGTGGTAGACACGGCTCCATCATTGAACTCGGGGTGGCAGCTGTCTTGCCCAGGCCAAGGCACGAGTCGGGGTCAAGGGTCAAGCAGGAAGGCGGTCGTTAGTACTCTTTCACGCTGTCTTACGTGTCCGGGCCATCTACAATCATTTTAAAAATAAGAGGAGTCAACAGCATGGTTTTAAATAGGATCAGCAAGGAAGGTATGAAATAAGACGGAGCAGAGTTTTCAAAAATAGTTTGCTTTAGCAAAATAGTCCTTAGAAACTCATCCATTCTAACTAGGCTTGCGACCTACGGTCAACACAGCTCTGATACAACTTCTATCACACCCGGTTTTAGAAAGGGGCAAAATCAGATGTAAACCACATGTATGCCAAGATCAAGTTTCATACATGCAGCAACTTCATCAGTGTATCACATCCAGTGTCATTATTACAACGCTTTAACTATAATAAATAATGAGACCAAAAGTCTTTAATAAAAAGCACACAGCGATACTCCGCGAAACTCCAACTTCCACAGGCATTTGACTGGGGGAAACGCCAGCCTAGCAGTCTTCCTGAGTTCATCATCGAAGTAATCTGGATCTCCTTCATTGTCTGAGCAGCGCTTGAACAACATTTGGGGTAAAAACAACAAGTGTGAGTACAACTAGTACTCCGCAAGTATGGGAAATAAAATGCTATGCAAGCTTAAACAAGGAACAGGCCATAACAGTTATAGTTTTACATAAAAGCCAACTGTACTAATGAAGTTTTATGAAAGCAACCTACTTAACTAGGTTCATCATCATTAGACCTCCAACTCCTAGAACCATCTCCATAGTTTTTCCCTCCACCTGAGTTCCCACATCAGGCTCCCCACAGATCAAAACGATCCAACCCTCTTGGCTAATCATGTGAGGATCTCAGTCTCTCATAACCGTGAGCACGGCTGTTATAACAGTTTTTACATTCTGCAGAGGTTGTCTAGCTTTCCCTCTAAGTCGTGATTTTCCTTGTTGCCATGTCCGCAAAACACTTAACACACACCAGTGGTGTGTCGCCCGAAAAGTCACTACAAAGTTGTTACGAAGTTTCATCTAGTATGTGCATACCCGCTAGGTTTCACCGCCGTCAAAGTGGCATCACACCACCCAGAAGCCCCCTTTTGCGCCTTGTAGCTCCGGGAAGTTTTCACCCTTCCCTTCCACTACACAACTCATACCACTAACCAAATGGTTCTGGCCTTTGCCGTCCCACACATCCACTCTTCCGTTTGACACGCACAAAACTGGAATCCACTAATTAGTAGGCTAGGCCTATCCCATACCGGGTCTCATGGTTGGTACGATATATCTTGGGTTGTCGCTCCACGAACTGGTCCTTACTTAGGTTACTTGAGCAAAGACTAAACCAACATCATAACTTCATCATCACTGACCCAACTTTGCTCAAGGCCTAAGATTCCATGTTGCTATTGCCATCATTAATGTTCCTAACTCATAAATGCATTGATTAGTTAATCATGTTTAACCCTTAACCCTTTAATCCCTTTTGTGCGAAGCTAAGCATGAATACCCATCATATCCTCTACTATCAACATGGCGACAAGGAATTATATGGAATAGGGTACTACACATACATAGGATTCAGGATTAACAGCATGCATGTTTGAAAAGAACGCATTTTAAACAAACTGGGATCAAAATGTTCAAGGGCACTTGCCTCTCCTAACTTGCTGCTCGGACTCTTCAAAAACTCGGTCCTGAAGGTTCTGGAACTGCTCTTCATCTGCTTTCGACACGTACCGGAAAAGCAAACAAGAAACAAACTAAGAACAGTACACCACACAGTAACTAACATCTATGAAAGAGGTACTACAAGATAGTACACGTTGCTACGAATGCGGGAGCGCGAAAATCGTCTAAATCGGAGCTAGAACGAGAAAGTTATGCTAGAAACAAGTTTTAGGGTTAATCTGAAAAAGAAAAGGACCTAATTTGAATTAAACAGAAAGAATAGAGGCCTTTTTGCAAAAATAGGGGGACCTAATTGTAATTATGGGAAAAATTAGGGACTAAATTGCAAAAAGACAGGGGCTTTTAACTAATTTCAGAAGAGTTCAGGGCTTTATTGCAAAAGTACCAATTTCTGGAATTCTTGGAATTACTTTGTATTGAAAAAGGCTAATTTTGCTGACTGGGTTGCTGCGGTTGACGTGGCATGATGACTGGGATGACACGTCGGCATGGTTGCTGAGGTGGCAGGCTGACGTGGCGCTGACTGGGTTTAAGTGGTGACACGTGGCAGCTCGGGATAGGGTGGCCGAAGGGGTATCGAGATCTAATCTGGGCCGTCCAGAATAGATCCAACGGCTACCGGCGTGGGGGGGCTCCGACCAACTGGCGCTAGAGGAGAACGGTGGCAGACCGTTCGGCGTGGCGGTGCTACTCGCCGGAGAGGAGGCGGACCTCGTCGCCGGTTACGGGGGACGATGGCGAGCGGTGGAAAATGGAGAGGGGCACACGGGGAACTCGATGGACGGCTCACCTTTGTCGGCGCGGCTCGAGAAGGGGGTCGGCGACGGAGAGGCTTCGGCGGCGCTCGGCTCTTCGTCGGGGACGGGGCTCCGGCGGTGGAAAGGCGACGACGAGCGGCGGGGGAGACTCTACGCAAGCATGCGGTCACAACGGTGCTCTCAGAAGTGGCGGAGAGGTGGCGGCAACGACGGACGGCGAGCTCGGCCGAGAGCAATGGTGGGCGGCGGCCTAGCTCGGTGATTGGATCTGGGCGAAGAGAAAAAGGGGGGCTGAGGGCTTTATATAGGCTAGGAGGGCGCGGGGATAAGCACGGTGCAACCGATTCGGGCTCGGGTTGTTGGGATTCAACGCGAAGACGGTGTCGCGACATGGAGACGGCGCGGAGACAGACTCGGTGAGCGGCGCGGCGCGGAGACGAAGACGGCGCGGGACCCACACGCCAGCGATGGCAGCGCGGGCGAGTGCGAGCGGGAGAAGCTGGGCCGGCGTGGCTCGGCCCACGCGGGTGGCCGGGGGAAGGAAGGGGAGGAAAAGCGTGCCGGGCTGGAAGAAAAGAAGAAGAAAAAAAGATTGGGCCGGCGGAAAAAGGAAGAAAAAAGAGAAATCGGCTCGGAAGGATTTTTCGGAATTTCTGATTTAGGATTTTGCAACGATTTCTTCCACGATTTTTAAACGGCTCGTCGTGGGATTTTTCAAAAGGGACTTTCCACACAATAAAATCCTAATGCATCTACTCCAACATGAATGCGACAAACAATTCCTAAATTAATTATTTGCTTTATAAATTAATGTTTTTCTCTCTAGGGTTTTCAAGAGCTAGCACAACACTTCTAACAAAAATTCATTACTATTAGGAAAAAGTTGAAAATTAGTGTGTTACATTAACCCAAAATAAGAAATCATTAATGCTATAAACTCATGACATGATGTATTGCATCTTCACTATTTGCCATGCATTGTGGAGCATCTTTTATCACGTGTTATCTATGATTGCAATGCATCATTTCTTTATTTAGAAAATGTCACGTTCCGAAGAGTCGTGTGTTAGAACCCGAAAACAAACCAGTGGAATTCGTGAGTGAAGAATAGGAAGCACCAGATAAGTATCTATGATATTTCTCATATATTTGGAGAAGTGTTGGTCAATTTGTTAGATATTGCTATATGTCGTATATGTATGTTTAGCTAGTCAAAATGTATTTAGGCTTTCTAAGTGGGTTTTGATTTATTGATGGCAAAATGATTAAGGGACTAATATATTTATTGAAGCTATGAACAGGTTTTAGTCTCATTTGTAAAGACATATGACTATTGACGTCCCTCGAAAAGAAAAGAGAAGCAGTTTGTAGTACTTAATAGGATTTAATTTGTTTTATTTTTAAAATTGAGTATACAATACCTGTATTATCAAGAGGGATGCAGTTGTTAGCTTTGATGGTATCTCAATGCTGAAAATAACCTATTAGAATCAATAGTTGAGAGAAATATTCACCCACGAACACCGGAAAAAATAGGCAGAATGTGCTGAGTTCGGAGTCTCCGGTGTTCACCGGATACTCCGGTACTCAGTGTTTTAGGCCGGAGTCTCCGAGAGAGACTCCGTTAGAGAGTCGGTTTTGAATTATTTTTAATTATTCGGAGTTTCTGGTGTTCACCGGATACTCCGGTAGTTAGTAAATTTTGGCCGGAGTCTCTGAGAAAGTCTCTGGCAAAGAGTCTCGGTTAAGCCTTTAATTTTAAAAGGACCGGAGTCTCCAGTGTTCACCAGATACTCCGGGCAGATGAGTTTTTGGCCGGAGTCTCTCTGAGAGAGTCTCGGTTAGCATTTAATTTAAATGACCGGAGTCTCTGATGTTCACCGGATACTCCAGTACTGGAGAGGCCGGAGAGTCTGGCAAGTTTCCAGACTGTTTTTTCATGGTGACTAAGTCCTACCTGATGAGGACATCACTCCCTCGGATACATACAATGATCCTCCATTGAACTTTCAAGGTCCAATCACAAGAGCTCGCGCACGACAATTAAATTTAGAGGTGAGCTCGTTCCTAAGCAACTCTTTATATAATTTTGAGAATAGATTACTACCTAATGATTATGTGTTGTTTAGGAATCATGGAGAGGACAAGGAAACACATAGAGGAAGGCTTGGAGGCGTGGAGGAGCAGCTAGGACGTCCAACAACAGCAGGAGGTCCAGTCCAACTCGAGTCCGAATCAGCCTCGGCCTCCAGGACCAGCGAGCAATAAAACGGACGCCCAGGACGCATCCGGACTCCGTTTTCGACGATTCACATATGGTTGGAAAGATAATTTCATAAGGAAACCAATGGCGTTGGTTTGAGGTCCAAATTCCTTCTGAGTCAACGGGAAACGTCGAAACAAGTCAGCGTCCAGAATCTGTCCCGGTGCTGCGTCACCGTTTTTGGTCCGTTGGGCCATGTATCGTGTTGGAGTCCATTAGGGACGCGTCTAGGGGTCCTTGGCCGACCCTAATCCTTTATATACAGTAGCCGCCGCCCTAATTAGGGTTGGGTTTTGCTTAGATTATTCTGTCAAGAACAGTTTCGCCGTTTCGTCGGTTTGTGAGACCCCAACTCGTGAGATTAATCATTCATCTGCAATTTGGTTGCATTCTTCCTTGTTCTTGCTTGTGTTCTTCGATTCGCAGGCAAGGATTTTAGCCTTCTTGGCGAGGTCAACCGTGCATCGCCGGTTGATAACCAGAGGAGACGTGGTGCTGCGATTGCGGGGTTTCGGATCGTGTTGTTCGGAAGCCGGATCGACTTGTGTTTCGTTTCCACCAAATCGAGAGTTACCAGAACCTTTCGGAAGATCGGGAACCCTTGTTCATATTAAGTGGTATTCAGAGCTTCAGGTATACCGTCAGGTTCATATCTACCCTTAGTTTCGAGTGTTTTCGCCTTCGTTCCATAGTCCACTGCCATATCATTTTTTTTTCCTGTCCTACAACCCTTCCGCGCCTTTAGCTTTTGCATATTTCAGTTTCAGAGTTCGTCGTGTTGAGTTTGTGTCCTGGTCAAGGTCTTGTTGCTGGTTAGGTCGTGTTAGAGTCCAGTTCGTGTGTTTTCCCCCACCGTTTCCATCAAACCCTAGCCTCCGTCGCATATTTTCCCCACTTTCTTCCCGTTTTGTCCTCTAATTCGGAGGCGTTTCTCAAATCGGGCATAACTTTCGCATACGAACTCCGTTTTCAGAAAAGTCATAGAGTTTTTCGCATCGAAACAGCGTTTCGGATCCGTTCGTCCCCGCTTTATCGGGTTCGGCGAAATCAGAATTCCCAAATTCGCCTCCGAAGTTTGAGTTTTCAATTTCCAAATATTTTTCTCATTTTACGGCTGAACTTCAGAAAATTCTACAGGCCACGTCTTTCACTTGTTTAAGCTCAAATTTTCTGTGGTTCCCTCTTGTGTGCTCCTAAGTGAAAAAAAAATATCAAAAAAATAAAAAGAAAAAGTCGAATTTTCCCAAAAAAACAACGACAGCCCAAAAAAATAGAAAAAAGAGAGGGGCAAAAGAGGAACAATATCTAGAGGAGCACATAGAGAAGGGCAAAGTGAGCTGTGTTAGCGTGTGCTGTTTAGTTCTTTGTTTCTGTTGCTCTTGCTATCCATCATACTTGTTTCTCCACCTTGTTTCACACACATACTTGGTACTTGCAACACTTTAGGCCAGCAACGAGAACAAGTACTTGGGACTATAATTCAGCTTTACTATCTGTTTCTGATTTGTGTTCCACATATACATATTTGTTCTCTTTGTGTGCCTTCCAAGCCCCACAGATTCTTCTGGACAGCACTGGTTTGCATCCCTGCAATCGCTCGCACGCCTTCCAGGTATCCTTTGCTTTGCTGGTAAGAACCCTGGTAAGAGCTTGGTAAGGTGTCTACCTTTGCTGATCTTGATTGAGAGGCACCACTCCACCTTTGTAGTACGATTATTAGGGATAACCTTCACTGTTTGTTGTTGTGTTTGTTTCCACAATGTCAGTTGAAGGAGATAAAACGCCAAAGGACTTCAAGGAGTGTGTCAGCCAAGAGCAGCTACAAGCTGTTGTAGACAATGCTCAGAAGGAGATGAGGGAGACAGTCATCAAGGCTGTCACTGAAGCGATAATTGAGATGAAACTCGCAAACGCGGTTGAGCGGGTGGACAAACGGTTATCCGAGCTCACCGACAGGGTAAATGCTTTGGAAAACCGTCCTGTGCACAACGAAGATGTGAATGGAAGCAACACCGGTGATGAGTTGTATGATGACGATGTTAATGTTGATCCAGCGGCGACATTGCAAAACAGATTACGGCGTCGTCTTCGCACTAACACCACAGGTATGGGTGGCGTTCCACATCACCACCACCATCGAGGTATGTATAATCGAGCTCCTGAAGATCCTTATGCTAAGGTTAAATTTACTATACCTTCTTTTTCGGGACATTATGATGCTGAGGGATATCTTGATTGGGAGATGACAGTAGAGCAAAAATTTAGTGCCCATCAAGTACCTGAACAACATAGAGTTAGACAAGCCACTAGTGAGTTTAAAGATTTTGCTATTATTTGGTGGACTGGTTTAGCTGCAGATGGTGCCACACCTCGTACATGGGAAGAGCTTAAGGTTGCTATGCGTGATAGATTTGTTCCCCCATCTTATCATAGAGACTTGCGTAAGAAATTGATGCGCTTAGAACAGGGACATAAATCTGTGCAGGATTATTATGGTGAGCTTCAAAAGGGCTTGATGCGTTGTGGCATAGTAGAGGGAAACGAAGATTCTATTTGTCGATTTTATTCGGGTTTGAGACGTGAAATCCAGGATATTATTGATTATAAAGAATTTAACAATGTCAACCAGTTGTTTCAGTTTGCTATGCTTGCAGAGAAGGAGTTGCAGGGGCGTGAGCAGCAGGGCAAGTACAAGGCCAGCACCACATACACGCCGCGCACAGGACCATCCTTTGGGCTGTCCAAACCATCCACTTACAGGGCTCCCTCACCAGCGAGCAAGCAACAAGCAGCTACGGCACCAAATCCTGTCACTACACGACCTTCGGGCTCAGGTAAAAATTCTGTTTTGCAGGGACCTTCCAAGAGTGCTTCCTCTGTTGCATCAACGGGACGCACCTCTGGCATTCAATGCCGTCGCTGCCATGGATTCGGTCATGTGCAGAAGGATTGCCCAAGTCAGCGGGCATACATTGCAACGGAAGATGGGTACATCAGCGCCTCTGACATTGAAGAAGAAGAAGAACCAGTTGTTGAGGAGAGCAACGAAATCTTGGGCAGTGATGACACAGCGACCTATAGGAGCATCATTATGCAGCGGGCGCTCAGCACAAAGGTACAACAACCAGAGAAGCTGCAACGCCATAACTTGTTCCAGATTTTCTTCATCATCCAAAATCGGCGAGCACGTGTCATCATCGATGGAGGTAGTTGTAATAATTTGGTGAGTTCAGATTTGGTCAAGAAGCTTGGCTTGACCACACGCCAACACCCCCATCCATATAATCTTCAGTGGTTTAATGATGCTGGAAAAGCTAAGGTAACACAAACTTGCAGAGTCTCTTTTTCCATTGGTTCCTATGCTGATTATGTTGACTGTGATGTGGTACCTATGGAAGCTTGCTCACTTTTATTGGGTCAACCTTGGGAATTTGATAATGATGCTATACACCATGGTAGAAGTAATACATATACTTTTATGCATAAAGGAAAGAAAATTACTTTGGTTCCTATGACCCCTGCTGAAATTGTACAAGCTGATAAAGAACGAGCTGCTAATTTGCGTGATACTAAATCTGAAAATCAGCAAGTTGCTAATTCTCTTTACCCACCTAAAAAGGATAAGTCTACACCTAGTTCTAAGGTAGAGGGCATAAAATTGAAGGGTGGTGTTATGCTTGCACTAAAAAGTGACCTTGCTGAAATTTCTAATAATGATATTTGCTACACCTTGGTTTGCAAACGAGTTTTGTATTCGCTTGATGATGTTATTAGTTCGATACCTCCTGCTGCCACTAACCTTTTGCAGGAGTATGAGGATGTTTTCCCAGCTGAGATACCCCCGGGACTGCCACCTATGAGAGGGATAGAGCATCAAATCGATTTGATCCCGGGAGCAACATTGCCAAATCGTGCTGCGTATCGAACCAATCCCGAGGAGACTAAGGAAATTCAGCAGCAAGTCCAAGAGCTTTTGGACCGCGGGTATGTACGTGAGAGCCTTAGTCCTTGTGCTGTTCTTGTGATTTTGGTTCCTAAGAAAGATGGTACTTGGCGTATGTGTGTTGATTGTAGAGCCATTAATAACATTACTATTCGATATCGCCATCCTATTCCTAGACTTGATGATATGCTTGATGAGTTGTGTGGCTCTGTAATTTTTACAAAGATCGACTTGCGTAGTGGTTACCACCAAATTAGAATGAAACTTGGAGATGAATGGAAAACAGCTTTCAAAACTAAATTCGGATTATATGAGTGGTTAGTAATGCCTTTTGGTTTAACTAATGCACCTAGCACTTTCATGCGTTTGATGAATGAGGTTTTAAGAGCTTTTATTGGACGATTTGTGGTGGTTTACTTTGATGACATATTGATTTATAGCAAGTCTTTGGATGAACATATGGATCACTTACGTGCTGTTTTTAATGCTTTACGTGATGCACGTTTATTTGGTAACCTTGAGAAGTGCATCTTTTGCACGGATCGAGTCTCTTTTCTTGGCTATGTTATTACTCCACAGGGAATTGAGGTGGATGAGATGAAAATTGAAGCCATAAAGAGTTGGCCGGTGCCCCAAAACATCAAACAGGTGAGAAGTTTTCTTGGACTTGTAGGTTTTTATCGTCGTTTCGTGAAGGATTTCAGCGCCATTGCTGCCCCCTTACACGAGTTGACAAAGAAAGGTGTGGTGTTCCATTGGGGTAAGGCACAAGAGGAGTCCTTTGACACTTTGAAGGACAAGCTTACGCACGCGCCATTGCTGCAACTTCCAAATTTTGGTAAGACCTTTGAGCTAGAATGTGATGCTAGTGGAGTTGGCATTGGAGGTGTTTTGATGCAAGAAGGTAAGCCCGTTGCATACTTTAGCGAAAAATTGCATGGCCCTGTTCTTAATTACTCTACGTATGATAAGGAATTGTATGCACTTGTACGTTCTTTAGAGACGTGGCGTCATTATTTGTGGCCTAAAGAATTTGTTATACATTCAGATCATGAATCGCTTAAGTATCTTCGTTCTCAAAATAATCTGAATCGTAGACATGCTAAGTGGGTTGAATTTATTGAATCTTTTCCTTATGTTATCAAACACAAGAAAGGGAAGGATAATATAATTGCTGATGCTTTGTCTAGACGATATGCTTTGTTGTCCCAACTTGATTATAGAATTTTTGGACTTGACTCAATAAAAGAACAATATGTGCTTGATCCTGATTTTAAAGATGTATTGCTGAACTGTAAAGAGGGACGTACATGGAACAAGTTTGTGATCAATGATGGATTTATGTTTAGAGCTAACCGTCTATGCATTCCAGTTGGTTCCGTTCGTCTTTTGTTGTTGCAGGAAGCACATGGAGGAGGATTGATGGGACATTTTGGTGTTAAGAAGACGGAGGATATGTTGGCCACACATTTCTTTTGGCCAAAGATGAGGAGAGATGTTGAGCGGTTCGTGGCACGCTGTACCACATGTCAAAAGGCTAAGTCTCGCTTGAATCCACATGGTTTGTATATGCCTCTTCCTGTTCCTTCTATTCCTTGGGCAGATATTTCGATGGACTTTGTTTTGGGATTGCCTAGGACTAAGAGGGGGAGGGATAGCATTTTTGTTGTTGTGGATCATTTTTCTAAGATGGCACATTTTATACCTTGTCATAAAAGTGATGATGCCGTTTATATTGCTGACCTCTTTTTCAAAGAGATTGTTCGCTTGCATGGTATGCCTTCTACTATTGTTTCAGATCGCGACGCTAAATTTTTGAGTCACTTTTGGCGCACTCTATGGAATAAGTTGGGTACAAAACTATTGTTTTCTACTACTTGCCACCCACAAACTGATGGCCAAACGGAGGTAGTGAACCGCACTTTGGGTACCATGTTGAGAGCTATTTTGAAGAAAAATTTGAAGATGTGGGAAGAATGTTTGCCCCACGTGGAGTTTGCTTATAATCGGGCAACACATTCTACCACCAAGGTAAGTCCTTTTCAGGTAGTGTATGGTTTTACCCCTCGCGCTCCTATTGATCTTTTGCCTTTACCTACCACTGAAAGAACACATAGTGATGCTAGTGCACGTGCTGATTTTATTCGTAAGTTGCATGAAACAACTAAAATAAATATCGAAAAGATGAATGAAAAGTATAGAATTGCTGGTAGTGAAGGTAGGAAAGAAGTCAAACTTGAACCGGGTGATTTAGTGTGGTTACATTTAAGAAAAAGATAGGTTTCCAGAGCTGCGTAAGTCTAAATTAATGCCAAGAGCTGCTGGTCCTTATAAGATAATTGAGAAAATAAATGATAATGCATATAAACTTGAGTTGCCACCCGAGTTCGGGGTTAGTCCTTCTTTTAACATTGCAGATTTGAAACCTTACTTGGGAGCCGATGATGAGCTTGAGTCGAGGACGACTCCAATTCAAGAGGGGGAGGATGATGAGGACATCACTCCCTCGGATACATACAATGATCCTCCATTGAACTTTCAAGGTCCAATCACAAGAGCTCGCGCACGACAATTAAATTTAGAGGTGAGCTCGTTCCTAAGCAACTCTTTATATAATTTTGAGAATAGATTACTACCTAATGATTATGTGTTGTTTAGGAATCATGGAGAGGACAAGGAAACACATAGAGGAAGGCTTGGAGGCATGGAGGAGCAGCTAGGACGTCCAACAACAGCAGGAGGTCCAGTCCAACTCGAGTCCGAATCAGCCTCGGCCTCCAGGACCAGCGAGCAATAAAACGGATGCCCAGGACGCATCCGGACTCCGTTTTCGACGATTCACATATGGTTGGAAAGATAATTTCATAAGGAAACCAATGGCGTTGGTTTGAGGTCCAAATTCCTTCTGAGTCAACGGGAAACGTCGAAACAAGTCAGCGTCCAGAATCTGTCCCGGTGCTGCGTCACCGTTTTTGGTCCGTTGGGCCATGTATCGTGTTGGAGTCCATTAGGGACTCTTCTAGGGGTCCTTGGCCGACCCTAATCCTTTATATACAGTAGCCACCGCCTAATTAGGGTTGAGTTTTGCTTAGATTATTCTGTCAAGAACAGTTTCGCCGTTTCGTCGGTTTGTGAGACCCCAACTCGTGAGATTAATCATTCATCTGCAATTTGGTTGCATTCTTCCTTGTTCTTGCTTGTGTTCTTCGATTCGCAGGCAAGGATTTTAGCCTTCTTGGCGAGGTCAACCGTGCAACGCCGGTTGATAACCAGAGGAGACGTGGTGCTGCGATTGCGGGGTTTCGGATCGTGTTGTTCGGAAGCCGGATCGACTTGTGTCTCGTTTCCACCAAATCGAGAGTTACCAGAACCTTTCGGAAGATCGGGAACCCTTGTTCATATTACTACCCGGAGACTCCAGTGTTCACCGGATACTTCGAGCAGTCAACAGAACTGTAACGGCTAGTTCTGACACCGTTCTGAGCCCGTTTTGAATTTCAGGCCAGAGACTTCGGTGTTCACCAGATATTCCTGGGTAGGTGAGTCAGAACAGTAACGGTTAGTTTTGTAGGGTTTGTAGGGTTAGTTATATATACCTTCACACTCTTTAGCATTTATTGCTTGCTATTGTTGCTGAGCTGCACTTTGAAAAAGCTTCCTAAGAGCATTCAAGAGTTCTCCAAGTATCTCTAGTGCTTAGTTTTGCGCCAAATTTGAGAGATTGTATTTGGAAGTGAAATTGAGTTGTTGAGCATCGAGTTCGTCATCAAGCACACATTTTTGATCGTTTCTCTTGGAGCCTCGTGCTCCTAGACGTTAAGACGTCGTCTGTAGAACACCTAAACATTGTGGAGTGTTACAGGAAGTTTATAATCACCATCGACTTGAGTAAGAAAATCTAGCTTGATCTTTGTGGTCACTAGAAGAGGATAGGGTTGGAAAAGACTTGGCTCTTTGTGAGCTTCTCAACGGAGACGTAGGCACTTCTTTGTGAGATGACCGAATTTCGGGATAAATTCTGCAAGATTTACTAGTAGTTTTGGGATTTTTCTCAAATTTTAGTATTTGTGAGAATCTTACTGCTAGCTATTATTGTTTAAGCATTTTACTTATAATAGAACTAGTGTTATATCTTATTCTCTAGTAATATTTGCTTAGCTTCATTTGTTTTTGAAATCCTGTATAGCCCGGATATTCTGGACTAGACTGGATACTCTAGACAGATTGGAGTATCCGACCTTCGCTGGAGTATTTGGCATCTGTTTAATCCGTTGTTGAGTTTTAATTTTTAGAAACGCCTATTCAACCTCTTCTAGGAAACTTTAAGTACATTCAATTGGTATCAGAGCCTAACCTCCTACAAGGCTTCACCGCTCAGAGAAAATTGATATGTCAACATTCGGAAGCCCAAGGGGTCCAAAATATGATACGTCAAAGAACGGCGATGGTAATGGTAAGGGAAAGGGAAGTGAAATTCCTTTCAATTATGATCGTTTAAATTCTTCAAGTAATTACATCTCCATGCTATTCGGGTGTGCATCATTCTTTGATGGTACATATTATGCCGCTTGAAGGAACAAAATAAAAATGTATTTATATCTTTTTATCCAAGTATTTAGAAGATTGTTTGCACAGGTTTTGACTTGCCAGATGAAGAACAAGAGCTTACCTCAAATGAAGAGCAAAATATACACTGCAATGCTTAAGCTACAAGTGTCTTGCTTAGTGCCTTGAGTCCGGAGGAGTTCAACAAAGTAGATGGACTAGAAGAGGCTAAATAAATTTGAGACACTCTTCAAGTTGCACACGAAGGCACTACAAGTATGAGAGAGTCCAAGATAGAGCTACTTAAGGGCAAGTTAGGAAGATTCGTCATGGAAGACCATGAAACTCTCTAAGTCATGTATGATCGGATGACGGTGCTTGTAAACAAGCTAAGAGGGCTTGGGAGTAAAGACATTGATGATCACAAAGTGGTGAAAAGATTGCTTAGAGCTTTTGCTCCTAGAAATCTCACTTTGGTGACACTTCTCCGAGAGAGAAGAGATTACAAAAGGCTCACACCGAACGATGTGCTCGGGAGGATACTTGCCCATAAGCTGCTGGAAGAAGCAGCCAATGAAGTGAAGATTTATGCCAAGCAAAGCTCAACCTCCAAGAACAAGGAGGTTGCATTCAAGGCAAGCAAAAGTAAACAAATTCAAGAATCAAGTACACGTGAAGAAAGCTCAGAAGATGAAGAGATGACCTTCTTTGTGAAAAATTTAAGAAATTCATGAGGAAGGGTGGCTACTCCAAATACAGAGACATGCCAAAAAAAGAACATCTAGGAGGGCATGCTATGAATGTGGCGAAATTGGTCATTTCATAGCCGATTGTTCCAACAGGGGAAAGATAAGGAAGACAATAAGAGCAAGCCATTTAAGAAGGACAAATACAAAACCCATAAGAAGAAATATTCGAGTCAAGCACACATAGAAGAGGAGTGGAATTCAAATTCTGACTCCGACTTCGATAATGAAGGAGTTGCCACTATTGCCATCCGCGAGTCTACACCAAAAAAATCACTCTTAATGAGTGATGATGATAATGACTCCCTCAAGTGCTTTATGGCTAAAGGCCGTAAGGTAAAATCTCAATCCAAGCTCCTAGATAGCGATAGTGAGTATAATAGTGATTGTGATAACTTATTTAAGGGCTTAAATAAAAGTGTCATGGTTAAGATAAAAGAGCTAATGGATACAATAGATAGTCATGAAGAGACTTTTGAGAGATGATAGGACTTACTCATCCTTGAAAAGGAGAGAAACTTTGAACTCGAGGAGCTCCTTGCTAAAGAGAAGGAGAAAGTTGAGAACTTGTCAAATGATTGTGATTTGGTCAATTCCTTAATTGCTAGTCATAAGAGTAACAATTCTACACTTCAAGAGAAATTATCATGTTTGGATAAAGATTCTAAAACTCTTGAAATGCAAATTGATACCCTTAAGAGTAGCTCATCTAACTCTAATGATGCAAACTTGCTATCTCGTGCCTCCACTAGCAATGGGTGCTCTCGTTATTTCAATATTGATATAAATGCTTATACCACTAATGTTGAATCTTTGCACGTATTAAAAAAGAAAGGCTAAATGCCTTGGTCAAGTATGGGTGCATCAAAACCTATAAATCAAAAGATGCACTATACAAGACCATTCAAGCTATGGACAACAAGCTAAAGAGAGGGTTTGAATTTGACCAATACACGAGCAAGTCAAATGGTCTTATGATGATGAATAGAGTGGAATTCCTCAAGTTCATCAAGGGAGGCAAGCAAGATGGTCACACGGCTCAAGCAAAATAACCAAAGGCCCATGCTCCTCAATCCACATTTTATGCCTCTAATATGCTTAAGAGAAACCACCGTGGTAAAGTGGTTGCTCTTTATGTTGGTCCCCACATAAAAGATAGAGTTGTCAAAAGAAATATGTGGGTACTAAAGATGCTTGTGACTAACGCTAATGGATCCAAACAAATTTGGGTACCTAAAATAAAGGCATAATTTTGTTTTGTTGGCATACTCCTCCGGTGGATCAAGTTGGGTCATTGATAGTGAATGTACAGATTACATGACCGGAGAAAAGAGTATGTTTTCATCTTTTGAAGATGGAGGACCTGATAAAAACATCGTCTTTGGCGATGATGGAAAAGGAGAGGTAATAGGTTTAGTTAAAATTGCCATTTCCAATGATCACTCTATTTCAAATGTTTTGTTAATCAAGTCTTCTAATTATAATTTGTTATCCATATCACAATTATGTAAAAATGGGTTATAATTGTCCTTTTACTAATGAGGGTGTGGTCGTCTTTAGAAGGGAAGACGTCTTAATAGCTTTCACGGGTAAGTTAAAAGGTAAACTTTATCTCGTTGATTTTTTAACGGATGAAGTGAAGCCTAAAACTTGCATGATTGCTAAGTCTAGTATAGGTTGGCTATAGCATCGCCGACTAGCCTATGTTGGCATGAGGAATTTGTCTAAACTTCAAAAGGACGAGCACATCTTAGGACTAACAATGTTTCTTTTGAGAAAAATAGAATTTGTAGTGCTTGTCAAGCGGGAAAACAAGTCGGAGCACCTCATCCCGCCAAGAATATGATGACAACTACAAGACCATTGGAGCTTCTTCATATGGACTTATTTGGGTCGATTGCCTACATAAGTATTGATGGTAACAAATATGGTTTGGTTATTGTTGATGACTATTCTCGTTTCACTTGGGTATTCTTTTTGCATGACAAAAGTGAAATACAAGCCATATTCAAGAAATTTGTAAGAGGAGCCTAAAATGAGTTTGAAGTGAAAATTAAAAGGGTGAGAAGCGACAACGAAAGCGAGTTCAAAAACATACAAGTTGAAGAATTTTTTGATGAAGAAGGGATCAAGCATAAATTCTCGGCACCCTACCCCCTCAACAAAATAGAGTTATCGAGAGGAAGAATAGGACTCTACTTGAGTCGGCAAGAACAATGCTTAATGAATACAAATAAATCGGATCAATTTTGGGCAAAAGCAATCAACACCGCATGCCATGCCATCAACCGGTTATATCTCCACAAGATCTTGAACTAGACCGCATATGAGCTCCTAACTGGTAACAAACCGAATGTTTCTTACTTTAAAGTCTTTGGTAGCAAATGCTTTATTTTGAATAAGAAAGCAAAGAGTTCTAAATTTGCTCCAAAAGTAGATGAAGGCCTTATGTTTGGTTATGGATCAAATGCCTACACCCATCATGTTTTCAACAAAACCACCGGTTGTGTTGAAATCGCGAGACGTGATATTTGATGAATCTAACGGCTCCCAAGTGGATCAAGTTGATCCTAATATGCTAGTTGAAATCGCGAGACGTGACATTTGATGAATCTAATGGCTCCCAAGTGGAGCAAGTTGATCCTAATATGCTAGTTGAAATCGTGAGAGACGTGACATTTGATGAATGTAATAGCTCCTAAGTGGAGCAAGTTGATTCTAATGTGCTAGGTGATGAAGAAGTTCCAAGCGAAGCAATTAAGAAGATGGCAATTGGTGAAATCAAGCCACTAGAACCACAAAAACTACAAATGGCTCAAAATGATCGAGATCAACCATCTTCATTGATGCAAGTGGAGCCATCAACATCAATTCAAGATCAAGGCGAAAGACAACCTCAAGACCAAAATCAAGCTTATGATGACTCAAATAAATTCTTAGATGATAAAGTGGAAGATATTCAACATCAATCTCAAGTGTCACACCCATGTGTTCATCAAAGCATCCAAAGAGATCACCCGGTGGATAACATATTTGGTGATATAAAAAAGGGGTAATTACTCGCTTAAGAATTACAAATTTTTATGAATACTACTCTTTTGTTTCCTCTTTAGAGCCTTTGAAGGTAGAAGCTCTTGAAGGTCCGGATTGGGTGATGGCCGTGCAAGAGGAGTTAAACAACTTCAAAAGGAATGAAGTCTGGTACTTAATGGAAAGACCAAAACAAAATGTAATTGGCACAAAATAGGTCTTCCGCAACAAACAAGACGAGAATGGGATAGTGACAAGGAACAAGGCAAGGTTGGTTGCTCAAGGCTTCACGCAAATTGAAGCTTTGGATTTTGGTGAGACTTATGCTCCTGTAGCTAGGCTTAAGTCAATTCGCATATTAGTAGCCTATGCTACTCACCATGATTTAAAGCTATACCAAATGGACGTGAAGAGTGCATTTCTTAATGGGTCAATTTCTGAATTGGTATACGTGGAGCAACCATCCGATTTTGAAGATCCCAAGTATCCTTCATATGTCTACAAACTCCATAAGGCGCTCTATGGGCTAAAGCAAGCACCAAGAGCATGGTATAAATTCCTTAGGGATTTTCTTGTTAAAACGGGCTTTGAAATAGGCAAAATCGATTCTACTCTTTTTACTAAAAATATTGATGATGATTTATTCATTTGCCAAATATGTCATTGACATTATATTTGGTTCTACTAATCAACAATTTTGTGAAGATTTTAGTAGAATTATGACAAGAAGGTTTGAGATGTCAATGATGCGAGAATTAAAGTTCTTTCTTGATTTCAAATCAAACAACTCAAGGAAAGAACTTTTATTTGTCAAATAAAATATATCAAAGACATGCTCAAGAAGTTTTTCATGGAAAATGTCAACCCATCAAGACACCTATGCAAACTAATGGTCATCTTGATCTCAATGAAGACGACAAAAACATGGATCAAAAGGTATATCGCTCCATAATAGGTTCTTTACTTTATCTTTGTACATCTAGGCCCGATATCATGTTTAGTGTGTGCATATGTGCAAGATTTCAAGCCGCTCCAAAAAAATGCCATTTAGTAGCCGTTAATAGGATTCTTCGATATTTAGTTCATACACCTTACCTTGGCTTATGGTATCTTAAAGGGTCATCCTTTGACTTTATCGGCTATTCGAATTCTGATTATGCTGGTTGCAAAGTGGATAGGAAGAGCACCTCGGGGATTTATCAATTTTGGGTAGGTCCTTGGTGTCTTGGTCTTCAAAGAAACAAAACTCCGTAGCTCTATCCACCGTTGAAGCCGAATATGTTGCCGCGGGAGCTTGTTGTGCTCAAGTCCTATGGATGAGGCAAACCTTGAGAGATTATGGCCACAAAATGACTAAAATTCCACTTTTGTGTGATAATGAGAGTGCCATCAAAATAGCCAACAACTTCGTGCTACACTCAAGAACCAAGCACATAGATATTAGACATCATTTCTTGAGAGATCATGTAACAAAAGGGGATATCGACATTTGCCATGTGAGAACCGAAAGACAACTAGTCGATATCCTCACTAAGCCACTAGACGAGTAAAGGTTTTGCAAGTTGAGAAGTGAATTAAATATCCTAGATTCTCGCAATGTGGCTTGAATTGTTGCATAGTGTTATAGCTTTCATAGCTAGGAGTTTGCAAAAATTGCATTTTGTGTGCTATTTTTTAAATTATTTGATTCTTTGATCTTTCGATCATAATTTGCTACTTGTGATCATAGTTATGTGATGATGCTTGTTGGCTGATCACGAGTGGTAAAATAGTCTTATATGTCCAACTATTCATCTCTCGAAAAATTCTTCCTCGAATCTCAGCAAATTCTCAATTCTGTCATAGTTCCAGGTGCCGGAATGTCCGGTCTTCACCAGAGTATCTAGTACCTGATACTGTTCATGTATCCACTGAATTCTGTCCAGACTCCATAACCCAAAATGTCCGGTCTTCACCGGAGTATCCGGTAAAGTGTCAGGTCCGGAGTCTGCAGTCTATACCGGAGTCTCCGGTCTCTCCAGACTTTTTATCCCTATCCTACCCGAACAAGTACTTTTCCCCTCCACATACATCTTCTTTCAACCTCTCTCCTCTCAAGCAATCCCCTCCAGTGATTTTCAAGAGTGACTGAGGATTTTCGTCATCTCTCATTGTTTCTCTCTCAAATCCAAGGTCGGAATCTCCAGACTTCCCTATTCATCGATTCTCTAGAGTATTTTGCCCTAAAAAGGTACTCTTTCGAAAAATCTCCTGATCTCTCAATGCCTTTCTCTAGAATCAATTTCCTTTGGTAGACTTCCTCAATATCCATCTTAGAACTTATTGCTCCAACAGTTTCATCTCTTATTGGCTGAATCCCCCAAAACCCTAAGGTTTTGGGTCAGCTTTGGGCTGTCTGGAGTATCCGGTGAACACCAGATACTCTGGCCTCTGTCAGATTTTTTGGAAAAACCCATTCTTGATGCAAATCTCGCTGCATCATAAATCCATCTCTCTCGTGTATCTCAGGAATCTCGATATGGTGGGAGATAGATATGTGCAATGTCACACCTTCGAGAGAAAGAAGAAGCAAAGAAGTGATCTTCGTGCACAAGAGCAAAATGCTCCCGCACAATCAGAGGATAGTGGTACCGAGCATGCAAGCGGCGAGCGAGGTCAGAAAGTGGTGAAGAAAGTGAAGTCACCTCAAACCACTGAACGTGGCATTTGTCTTGAAGAAGGAACTATTGATGAAGGGTCTCAAAGAACAAGTGTTGGTATAGGCAGAACAAAGAGTCAAGTTGGCAAAGGTCGAAAAAGTGGACGAGGTAGGGGATCTTCCCCTGTGACAGCGGGAAGAGGAAGAGGAAGCTTGCCTTCTTGAGAAGAGAGAGGCAAGGGTATTGCCATGGGGAGCAGCTCCGGGTGTCTTGATGATTTTGAAGAAGAGCATGAAGAGGAGCGAGAAGAGGATAATGTGATAGGCCCTCTGAAGCTTCATAGACCCATTAAAATAGCTTCACCATTTGAAACCCTAAGGCAAACAAGCAACTACATGAAGTATGCTTCAAAGGTAAATTCTGAGAGGCATGTAAATCCTTTTGAGTATGAGAAGAACGTCACTGACTATCGCTTTTGGAATGACTTCCAATTGATTTTTTACGAGACAGTTGTTCTCACCAAGAAGAAGCCCATAACTCACATGCAGTGGATAGATTAGGATTATATGGCATAGAAGGATGATCTGTGTTCAATGAGGTCATAGCTGCCTACGAGCACAAAAAGGTGAAGAACATCATGATATTTAAATATGATTGGTGTGAAGAAGTAATAGCACAATTCTATACCACAGTCTAGTTTGATGGAGCAGAAAACCCCTTCATGCACTGGATGACAGAGGGAGAGCAGTATAAAGTGAGTTTTAGAGCTTTTTCTCACCACTTTCGGTTTGATACTTGTGATACTCACAAAGATCATATTCATAACGAGCATCAACTAACCTTGGAAGAGTTAGGCTTCATGTATCTCAATCATGGAAGGGTTGAGTTTGGAAAACTTACTGGTATGAGGCCTTTCTATAGATGTTTGAACTCTCTTTTTCGGCTCACGTTGGCACCCAAGAACAGAGATGCAACCACAGTGCAAAGTATTTCGAGAAATCTTCTCGCGGCAATGTCCAATGACCTTGCACCATTTAGCGTTGCATATTTTCTTTGGGAAGAGATAGTCTTTACTTCCAAATCACCTGTCAAGAGCCGTGGATACACTTCTTATATCATGTCCATCATTGAGAGAGTATCCAAGAAGACATTTGTGAAAGAGATCAAACATGAGCCATATCATATGAGGCCTCTGAACATTAAAGCTTCCTCTCCATCGCCATCTCCACCTCGTGTCCCACCAAGCACTAGAAAGATTGCTTCAAGACGTGCTCCCCCACGAGGATCATCTTTTATCAAGAGTGCTCTCAAGGCCATATTCAATCTGTGTACTCACAAAGCCACTCGGATTAAAGAGCAGAATGCCAGACTAAGGAACATGGAGAAGCGCCAAAAGGCCATGTTTGCTTCAATGAATCTTCAGCCGCCCTGCTCTCCTATTGCTTCAGACAAAGCAGAGAGTGCACCCGTTGAGTTTGTGAATCCTTGGGCTTGGTATGATGAAGCCCAAGCTGCTGTTGAGAGCTCCCAAGTGCAGCATGATGATGATTCCTCTGATGTAGAAGACGTCCTTGCAGCAAGCTCTTCTCACAATGGCGACAATGATGGAAATGGGGATGATGACAACAGAGATGATATCTATGAGGAAAGCAGTGATTAGTCCCTCTCTTCTTTTTGGTGCTTGATGCCAAAAAGGGAGAGATGTCAGTTTTTTTTTCAGCTTTGTAATCTTTTCATCGCAGTTGGACATTAAGACATATGTATTGTTTGTGATGAACTATGTGGTTTGTTTAAAAATTTGTAAGACATTTTATGTTAGTGTGATGCTTGTTTAGTTTGTCGTGTTATGATTATTAGATTGAGTGATATATATCTTGTCATATGCATCTTGAATACTTTTGTAAACACAATCTTGCATCCCATAGATCCTAGGATATAGGAGAAGCTTTTGCAAAATTTTCTCTTAAATATGTGCATTTGAGCTCAACTCGATTCTCAATCAATGCACACATTTAGGGGGGGAGCTCGCCATATCTTGTAGAATTCAAAATCCTTTTCATTCAGCTATCTCTTGTAAGCTTTAATCGTATTGTCATCAATCACCAAAACGGGGGAGATTGAAAGTGCATCTAGGCCCCCTAAGTGGGTTTTGGCTTATTGATAAAAAAATGATTAAGGGACTAATATGTTTATTGAAGCTATGAATAGGTTTTAGTCTCATTTGTGAAGACACACGACGATTGAGGTCCCTCGAAAAGAAAAGAGAAACGGTTTGTAGTACTTAATAGGATTTAATTTGTTTTATCTATGAAATTGAGTATAGGATAGCCGTACTATTAAGAGGGATGCAATTGTTACTTTTGATAGTGTCTCAATGCTCAAAGTAACCTATTAGAACCAATAGTTGACAGACATTCACCCACGGGCACCGGGAAAAATAGGCAGAATGTGCTGAGTTCGGAGTCTCCGGTGTTCACTGGATACTCCGGTACTCAGTGTTTTAGGCCGGAGTCTCCGAGAGAGACTCCATCAGAGAGTCTCGGTTCTGAATTATTTTTAATTGTCCGGAGTCTCTGGTGTTCACCGGATATTCCGATAGTTGGTGAATTTTGGCCGGAGTCTCCGAGAAAGTCTTCGGCAGAGAGCCTCTGTCGGTGTATCAGGAAGGTCCCTGAGGTCCGAGGCCAGGCCAGCCGTCTGCCACGTGTCACCATCCCGCGAGGTCCCTCCCGTGGGATGAGGAAAGTCTAAGTTCTGGGAGAAGGTGCTCGGGGCCACAGCCTCTGGTCCCCGAGCACCACAGTTCCCCGATGACCCGCAGAGTCCAAGTACCGGGAAGAAAGTGCTCGGGGAGGTGCCCGGTCACCCCCGAGCACCCTAGTCCCCCGACGATCAGAAGAGCTAAGTTCCAGGAGAGAGTGCTCGGGGGGCTGCGTGCGGTAGCCCCTGAGCGCCCGGTTCCCCGAGGGTCAGTGCAAAAGTGCTCGGGAGAGAGTTCTCGGGGTTGCACGTGGCAGCCCCCGAGCACTCAGTTCCCCGAAGGTTCGTGCGAGAGTGCTCGAGAGAGAGTGCTCGGGGAGGTAAACAGTGCCCCTGAGCGCCCGGTACCCCGAGGGCATGGGTAGGCATTCTCGGGAGAGGGTGCTTGGGGAGGTGAACAGTACCCCCGAGCACTCGGTGCCCCGGCAACCCAGAAGGGCCCCCGAGGGGCCCGCCGATGAGGTGTCAACCAGTCAGAGGTCCAAGGCCGCATTTAATGGGTGTGCGCGGCTTGACATCCCCAACTGCTCCCGTCGCAGTGTCAGTCCCTGCCATGCTTTGGCAGAGAGGTGTGGGGCCATTAATTGCACGGGTCCTGTCCCGAATCATCCGGTGTCTCAGGATAACATCGCCAGGATCAAGGTGTTTCGCCTGCCGCCCTGCCGTGGCAGAGGAACAAGACAGGGCGGGCACGTCAGGTGCCTCTGTGGCTGCCCGGTGGGCCCTCTCAACGGCGCCCGTCGACAGGGCGTCCACAGTGACGAGTGGCCGAACGCACGTCGCGTTTTTCCACCGCCCCAGTCATTTCACCCAGAGGAAATGATGACACCTTTTTCAGTCATGGCGTCTTGGAACTTGTACCCCTTCCTTCCCGTTCGGGGTATGTCGTGGCGGGTGAGTGCATAAAAGAGTCGGCACATCGGAGGAACAAAAGACACACAAAGACGAAGAAGACGAACCCCACAACGAACCAAGCCAACAGATGAAGACATTGCAAGCAAGCCTAAGCAGAGCTCCTGCCGAAGAACAAGGAGCCTCAAGCTCTTAGTTAGACACTATATTCTTGTAACCAGATACATCATTAGGGGACCTCCCTCAGAACAGTTATTGCATCCATACTGGAGTAGGGTATTGCGCCTCCGTGCGACCCGAACCTATCTAAACTCCGGTGCATTTATTTCTCTTTGCACTAGGTCAATCATCCCTCCACCACCGGCCGTCGCATTTACGTTCACTTCCATTTATTTCTCCGATGAACTTATTCAGGATCATCCCCCCGGCCGAATCTCTAAAAAGGGGTCTCTCGGGATCCCTGCGATAGGAGTTGATCCTCCGACAGCTGGCGCGCCAGGTAGGGGGGAACATCCCTGAATAAGTTTGTTTGTTTTCTTCCACAGAAAAAAATGGCCGGTGGACACCGCCTCCAGTGTTCCGGCTCCACTTCCAGCGAGGAAATGCAGCCCTTCGCACAGGAGGTCCTAGCCGCTGCTGCGTCCCCGCGGCAGCCGCAGTCTGCACGTACGGTTTTCCCCTCCCAAGGGGACCAAGGCGCTGGGCCCAGCAGGGCCGCCGCCACCGCCGTTGCTGCACCTTCCGACCCCCATCAGGTGGTCGAAACTCCGGCCGCCAGGTCCGCCTCTGGACAGCACCGGGTGCCACTTTGGCGTAGACTCGCTTTCAGCGAGGCCGGCCCGGGGAGCGCGCTGCTTGCGGCGCATGCTCTCCTCAAGCATCCGCCTGTCCAGGCGACGCCGAATACCCCGGAGGGTCGCTGGATCCAAGAAGTCGCTGCCCTGGTCGGCACTGCTCGCCGCCAGGTACTGGCCGGCAATTCTCGCGCCACCACCCAGCGTGGCGCCACCTGAACCGGCCCATCTACGGGCAACATTCGCGCGGGCCGGGGGGCCTCCAGGCAGAGCGCCACCCCCCTGGCCACGTCCGAAGCCCAGGACCTCCGCTTGCGTCTCTCTTGAGCGCCAGCGGGAGGGGCCACGAAGATGTGCGCGTCACTCTTGAGCGCCAGCGGGAGACCCGGCAGGAAGCCGAGGCTGAGGACCAAGCTTCCTCTTTCCCGGTCCATAATCGCCAGGATTCCCCGGCTCACCGGCGTTCGCCGCCGAGGGGCGCCGCCCGCGCCACGGGGTACAGCACCGGCTGCCGTGCCTTCTCCAGCGAGCTCCGACGGGTCAAATGGCCCTCCAAGTTCCGCCCTGAGCTGCCGGAGAAGTACGATGGGTCCATCGACCCCGTCGAGTTCCTCCAAATATACACTACGGCCGTCCAAGCGGCCGGGGGCAGTGAAAAGGTGATGGCAAATTATTAACATGTCGCCTTGAGGGGCTCTGCCCGTTCTTGGCTCATAGACTTACCCCCAGGGTCTATTAGCTCCTGGGATGACCTCTGCCACCAGTTTGTGGCTAACCTTCAGGGCACGTTCACACGCCCCGGCCTGGAGTGCGACCTCCACACCTTCAAGCAACAAGAGGGGGAGACGCTGCGACGCTTCATCCAGCGTTTCAGCCAGGTCCGCAACACCATCCTGTGGATAGCACCCCACGCTGTCATCGTCGCCTTCCGGCAGGGCGTCCGCGACGAGCGGATGCTCGAAAAGCTAGGAACGCACGAAATTGAAACCACTGCGGAACTCTTTGCACTGGCCGACTAGTGCGCAAAGGCGGCGGAGGTCCGGGCGTGGCATGCTCCGCGCCCCACCGCCGACCAGCCAAGTTCTTCCCATTCCGACAGGCGGGAAAAGAAGAAGAGAAGGAAGCGCGAAGCCGCTCCAGTCGAGCCAGCCCAGGGCCCTGCCCATAGGCCGGCCCAAGGGCCCGACCGCCGGCAAGAACGCCGGCCAGCCGCCGAAAGGCGGCTTACGCCCGCAAGGGCCCCAGCTCAGGGACGGAAAGGTCGGGAACGACCCGACTGAGTACTCCCCGGGGCTTCAGGGCAAAACATCAGAAGAAACGCTAAGTACTCAAGAGCACCAGAGTTGCGAGCCCAAAGAAAAGATATCATTATATTCACAAGGAGAATACAAGCATTTCTAAGGGATCGCTCGCATATTTACATCCAGTCAAGACAAAAATAAAAGAAGAGGAAACTACTACAAAAGCCTAATCGGAGGTAGAGTCGGCGTCGGAGTCGTCTTGGCCATCCCTGGGGGCTGGCGGCGGCGGCACTTCCCGCCTGAAGCCGGCCGCCACCTCGGCAGTGGTGCTCCGAACTGCTTCCCGGGCGACCTCTCCCTTGGCTTCGACTACTCCTTCCCGCGCTGGCTCCAGCGGGAAGTTGGAGTCTCTGCTCCGGTAGCAGGCCAGGACGTGCTCGGCCATCGTGTGGGCCAACCCGCGCCCTTCCCGGGCGGCAAGCTCCTGGACGGCCCAGGGCAGCACCTCAAGGCGCTCGCAGACTTGTTGAAGCCCCAGGACTTGTCATCCGAGGCCATCGCTCTTCTCGTCAGCGACGAGTCGCCCAAGGCTGGCCCTTTTCGCGGCCCATCGCATCCGCCGGAGTACGTCCCCTAATATCTGCTACAGGTTGACCTGCGAGACAAAGGTAGTCTCGAGCTTCTCCTTCGCGGCCCGCAACTGCTCCTCGAGTCCATGGCCCCCGGCCGCGCCAGAAGAGCCGCCCTCGGTTGCGGAGCCGGCGGCTTATATTGTCTGTGCCACCAGTTCGGACAAGGCGCGCTCACGGGCGGTCAGCTCCGCCTCGTGTTTAGCGTTCTCCTCCTCCCTGGTGGCAACGGCCGCCGCCGCCGCGGTAGCCTCCACCTCCCGATGGGTCAGTGAGTCTTCCCAGGCGCCCAGATCTGCCGCCATGATCTCGTTGTCGACCTCCCGGATGGAGACGTCCTCCTCCCACCGTCGGATATCTTCAATTTTCTGGAGCTCGTCTCTCCAACGTTGGAGGCTGGCGTGCGTCTGATCGGCCTCGCCCTCTCGACGGGTTAGCTCAGCCCAGAGGTCCTCCGCCGCCTTCTCACGGCCGGTGACCGCCTCCTCCTGTTCCTGCGCCTGCGCCTCTCTGGCAAGGGCCTCGGTAGCCTGCTGCCGTGACGCCTCAGCCAGGCGGGTGGCGTCATCTCGCTCCCGCGCGGCTTCGACGCGGGCAGTATTCAAAATCTCCCGCTCTCGCGCGACCTCCACGCGGGTATCTTCCAAAAGCTTCTGCTCTCGCGTAGCCGCCGCGCGGGCCTCTTCCCGGGCGTTCGCAAGCTGCGCCCTCTCCAAGTCCAGCCAGGCACGCTCCGCTTCGAGCTACCCCTCCTTCGCGTCCACCGCTGTGCCCAGCCGCTTGACCGCCACCTGGACGCCCTCGATCGCGGCCAGGAAGGGATCGGTAGGCCGGCCGGGAACCGGTGGAGCGCTGGTTTCCCCACGATCCGCCTCCGGGGGGTTCGGGGTTCCCGAGGGTCGCCACACGATCATCCGCCCCGGGCTCGGCATGCCCGGGGTAGGTTCGACCAGCGCCGGGCGCTCGGGCGACGGCCGCGTTCTCGCCTCGACCGCCGCATCAGCCGGCCCCGGCAAGGCCGCTGCTTCCGCCATCATCCGCCCCGGGCTCTGCACTCCCGGGGTCGGTTCCACCGGTGTCGAGGGTTCGGGCGACGGCTGCGTCCCCACCTCGGCCGCCGCTTCCACCGTCCTCCTCGGTCGCCGCGTCCGCTGGCACCCCCGCCATCGCTGCGTTCGCCTGCCTCAGCTCTGCCGGCGGGCTTGGCTCTGGCGCCAGCGCCGGCGTTCCTTCGCCCTCGGCGGCGCCCATGGGTGGCCTGCAGGAGATAGGCGAAGGTCAAAACCGAAGTCTAGTTCGGGCGAAGAGCGCCCAAGAAAAAGCAAAGAATGGAACTTACACAGCCGTAGTTCCCCGATACTGCCATTTGGCCGCCGGGAGCCTGAACTCCGGGTCCGGCAGTGCCGGCCCGGAATCCTCCCACTGCCTCTTTCGCCGGGGGCTCGGCGGGGCCGCCACGCGGTCTCCAGGTGCCGAGTCAGGCCCCATACTCACAAGGCGTGGCTCCAGGGCCGGGAACGCCGCCACCGCCGATGGCGACGGCGGGGAATTCGGCACGGGGATGTAGATACGGGGGTGTTTCCTCCGGTCTCTCGGCGCCGCCACCGCAGCGGCTCCACCACCGGCTTGCGGCTCGCTGCACGCGGCGCCCGGGCCACCGGCCCGCACCGGGCTGCTCGCGGTCTCCTCGCTGGCCACCTCATCCAATCCAGGGAGCTCAGGGGCCTCGGGGCTTTGGCTCCTCGGCCGGTCGATGAGCCCCTGGGCGTCGAACTCCGGCAACTTCGCCAGGATCGCCCCACGCTCGGGGTTAGCGCAGAGCGCCATTTCCGGCCACGGGAGCTCTGCCCGGCTCATGTCTTCCACTCCGGTCACCACTCGGGTCATGCCCCTCAGCTCCGCTGGGCCCAGGTCCCAGCTTGCGCCAATTTGGGTCCGGATGATATCTTCGGGCCCGGTGTAGAGACAGCACGGCCGAGCCCGCTCCCGCAGGGGCGCCAGGCGGCGGCGCAAGAAGTCCGCCACCACCATTACCGAGGTCAGCCCGGAGTCACACAGGAGTCTGATGCGCTCGAGCACCGGCTCCAGCCTCGCATCCTCCGGCGGCGGCACCTCCCACGTCGACTTATGGGGCTCCGCCGCCAGTTCCGGTAGGGCAAGACGATCATGGGGGTCGACGTCGACGAAGAACCAGTCCCATCGCCACTCCTCCCACTTGCTGCGCAGCACCTGGGGGATGTACTGCTCCCCCAGGCCGTCTCGCAGCCAAAAATTGCAGCACCCCGCGACGTCCGCCGTGGAATACCCCCTCTTCTTCCCGGCCGACCGCAGGACAAAGAAATGTCAAAGAAGTGTCACCGAAGGTGCCACTCTCACGAACATCTCGCACAGATGTGCGAACACCGCCAACACTACGACGAAGTTGGGGCTCAGGTGCACCAACTGGATGCCGTAGGTGTCGAGGACTTGGAGGAAGAACATTGAGAACTGCGGCACCAGTCCCGCCGCCACAAAGGACGTGAACAGGACGATGCGCCCGGGAATGGTCATTGCCGGTGGAAAGTTCGCCGGCGTTACCACCGTGGCCCCCTCCTGGCCTTCGGGGACCAGCAGCTTCCTGATTTTCTCCGCCACCTCCTCGTTCTTCAGGCGAGACTCCGGCAGCACGCTGTCCAGAGTCCTGTCACGGCGGCCTCCCCCGGCTCTCGGCATCTCGACGGGAGGGGAGGTTGTCTGGTGGTGGAGAGGAAGGAGGAGAAGCGCTCCGATCGCCTGAAGGGTTTCTAAGGGCTCCGGAGCACGAACGAGACAAGAGCAAGATCGCAAGAAGGCGTAAAGAGGGGGGCGGATCGATCCCCTCCCCCTTTTATATCTCAGAGTTCAAACGTCGCCTGCCAACAGTTCGCTCGGCGGGACGGCTTCCTCGGTCGACGCAACTGCCAGGCGAATCTCCCGCTGGTCATGCGGCGTCAGCGGCTGCCAGGCGTATTTTCCTCGATCTGCACGGCAGCCGCGCGTGCCGCCCGTACCATTGTCATGCCCTTCGGGAGTTGTGTGGGAACGCGTCCGCTTGTCTCCCCGCTGGGCCGTACCAGAGGCCCGGGTCAAAAGGGCCACCTCTTGAAAGCCTACCATGTGGCGTCCACGCTAGCCTCGGCCTCGTCCGCGACGAAGGGCCCATCCGCAGTCTCCATGCCATCACTTGCCAATGGGCCCGGGGGCTACTGTCGGTGTATCAGGAACCGGGGGTCCCTCAAGTCCGAGGCCAGGCCAGCCATCTGCCACGTGTCACCATCCCGCGAGGTCCCTCCCGCGGAATGAGGAAAGTCTTAAGTTTCGGGAGAAGGTGCTCGGGGCCACAGCCTCTGGTCCCCGAGCACCCCAGTTCCCCGATGACCCGCAGAGTCCAAGTACCGGGAAGAAAGTGCTCGGGGAGGTGCCCGGTCACCCCCGAGCACCCTAGTCCCCCGACGATCAGAAGAGCTAAGTTCCGGGAGAGAGTACTCGGGGGGCTGCGTGCGGCAGCCCCTGAGCGCCCGGTTCCCCGAGGGTCAGTGCAAAAGTGCTCGGGAGGAGTGCTCGGGGTTGCACGTGGCAGCCCCCGAGCACTCGGTTCCCCAAAGGTTCATGCGAGAGTGCTCGGGAGAGAGTGCTCGGGGAGGTAAACAGTGCCCCCAAGCGCCCGGTACCCTGAGGGCAAGGGTAGGCATTCTCGGGAGAGGGTGCTCGGGGAGGTGAACAGTACCCCCGAGCACTCGGTGCCCCGATGACCGAGAAGGGCCCCCGAGGGGTCCGCCGATGAGGTGTCAACCAGTCAGAGGTCCGAGGCCGCATTTAATGGGCGTGCGCGGCCTGACATCCCCAACTGCTCCCGCCGCAGTGTCAGTCCCTGCCATGCTTTGGCAGAGAGGCATGGGGCCATTAATTGCACGGGTCCCGTCCCGTATCATCCGGTGTGTCTCGGGATAACATCGCCAGGATCAAGGCGTTCCGCCTGCCGCCCTGCCGTGGCAGAGAAACAAGACAGGGCGGGCACGCCGGGTGCCTTTGTGGCTGCCCGGTGGGCCCTCTCAACAGCGCCCGTCACCAGGGCGTCCACAGTGATGAGTGGTCGAACGCACGCCGCATTTTTCCACCGCCCTAGTCATTTCACCCAGAGGAAATGATGATGCCTTTTTCAGTCATGGTGTCTTGGAACTTGTACCCCGTCCTTCCCGTTCGGGGTATGTTGTGGCGGGCGAGTGCATAAAAGAGTCGGCACACCGGAGGAACAAAAGACACACCCAGACGAAGAAGACGAACCCCACAACGAACCAAGCCAACAGACGAAGACATTGCAAGCAAGCATGAGCAGAGCTCATGCCGAAGAACAAGGAGCCTCAAGCTCTTAGTTAGACACTATATTCTTGTAACCAGATACATCCTCAGGGGACCTCCCTCAGAACAGTTATTGCATCCATACAGCAGTAGGGTATTGCGCCCCCGTGCGGTCCGAACCTGTCTAAACTCCGGTGCATTTATTTCTCTTTGCACTAGGTCAATCATCCCTCCACCACCGGCCATCGCATTTACGTTCACTTCCATTTATTTCTCCGACGAACTTATTCAGGATCATCCCCCCGGCCGAATCTCTAAAAAGAGGTCTCTCGGGATCCATGCAATAGGAGTTGATCCTCCGACAGCCTCGGTTAAGCCTTTAATTTTAAAAAGACCGGAGTCTAGTGTTCACCGGATACTCTGGGTAGATGAGTTTTTGGACGGAGTCTCCGAGAGAGACTCCGCCAGAGAGTCTCGGTTAGCATTTAATTTAAATGACCGGAGTCTCTGAGAGAGACTCTGCCAGAGTCTCGGTTAGCATTTAATTTAAATGACCGGAGTCTCCGAGAGAGACTCCGCCAGAGAGTCTCGGTTAGCATTTTATTTAAATGATCGGAGTCTCCGGTGTTCACCAGATACTCCGGTACCTGGAGAGGCCGGAGAGTCTGGCAAGTCTCCGGACTGTTTTTTTTTTTACTAAGTCCTACCCGGAGACTCCGGTGTTCACCGGATACTCCGGGCAGTCAACAGAATCGTAAGCTAGTTCTGACACCATTCTGAGCCTGTTTTGGATTTCGGGCCAGAGACTTCAGTGTTTACCGGATACTCCTGGGTAGGTGAGTCAAAACAGTAACAGCTAATTTTTGAGGGTTAGCTATATATACCCCCACACCCCCTAGCATTTATTGCTTGTTGTTGCTGCTGAGCTCCACTTTGAAAAAGCTTCCTAAGAGCATTCAAGAGACTTCCAAACATCTCTACTTCTTTGTTTTGCGCCAAATTTAAAAGATTGTGCTTGGAATTGAGTTGTTGAGCATTGAGTTCGTCATCAAGCACACATTTGTGATCGTTTCTGTTGGAGCCTCGTGCTCCTAGATGGCAAGACATCACCCGTAGAGCACCCAACTATTGTGGAGTGCCACGGGAAGTTTGTAATCGCCATCGAATTAAGAAAATCTAGCTTGATCTTTGTGGTCGCTTGAAAAAGACCCAGCTCTTTGTGAACTCCTCAATGGAGACATAGGTACTTCTTTGCGAGGTGGCCGAACTCCGGGATAAATTCTTGTCTCATCATTTGTGCAAGATTTACTAGTTGTTGTAGTTTTGGGATTTTTCCCAAATTCTAGTTTTTGTGAGAATCTTCTTGCTAGCTATTGTTGTTTAAGTATTTTACTCATAATAGAACTAGTGTTATGTCTTAGTCTCTAGTAATACTTGCTTAGCTTCATTTGTTTTCGAAATCCCATATAGCCTGGATATTTCGGACTACACCGGATACTCCGGACAGATCAGTGTATCCGACCTTCACCGTAGTATCTGACATCTGTTTAATCCGCTGCTTAGTTTTAATTTTCAGAAACGTCTATTCACCCCCCCCCCCCTCTAGGAAACTTTAAGTACATTCAGGTAGTTGATGTTGGGAATCAGGTATAACCTATCTGGTTGTATTAATTCATATCTTGTTATTGATTATCTCAATCTTTATAATCTGGGGATAACCATGTTAATCTCTAACTTAAAATTAATCCAAAATACTTAGCAATGTATAGGTCACTGGTAGAAGTCAAACGGTGGTTGTTCATCATTCGTGAGCTATAGGATTTGTATATTGATCACTAAAATAATGAGTAGGGATGATGAATTTGTGAGATTGAGACGAGATGTGAGCGGTGTTATGGACAGTTTGGGAGAGGAGATCCGGGTGCCCATAGACCGCTAACATCAATTAAGCATCTATCGTTGTTGTTGGCTCAAACACCTTTTTGTACTATCATAAATCTGAATATGGTAAGGATGAGCTAAGTATAGTACGTCACCGCATTCATTTGACTCATTCGTTTGATGTGTGAGTTGTATTTGTAAGGAACTCTAGGGATATCTGAGCGTGGACCTATGTACTCTCTGCAAGCTTGGGTATGGGAACAAAGGTTCAGGGTCGGTACATGAATGGTTGTTATGTGAATCATCATTTACAATCAAATGGTTGTATGGTCGGTGGTCTCGTGTCATTTGAGTAAAGAAGTACTCACATGCTCACATGTAGGGTGTAAGAACTATTCGAACAGTCACACTCTCGGTCATGAGCATGATATCAATTAGACATCAATTGTAGAATTTTGTTCAGTTCAGTGGGATGGAAAGTATGTGGGTTTTTAGAAGAAGCATTGCTAATGCTTATTTGAGTTGAGCAAGTTTACAGTCTTGGAGGTTTTGATTATTGCCGGTCAATATTAGTTGTTCATGTCATTGTATAGATTAAAGTGTTTTTCAATTAATCAACTTAACTTTGTAGACATTTCTTGCTATTCAACTAAATGCATGATCCTTATATACTCATATTGTGTAAGTCATGCGAGTACCTTTGTACTTAGGGTGCTAACCTCAAGCTGTTGTAGGTAACGATGAACTACTGTATAGATATATCCATCCTACTGATGTCGGCGATAGGCAGGAGTAGAGGATATCTATCTGAGCTAATTCCGATGGTGACTTTTGGCAATGGCGCCATTGATCTTATATATTAGTACTTCTCGCTGTGTATGAAATCTTTGATTTTATGTAGAAAGTTTCGAACAAGTTAGGTAATACAAGTTAAAATTGGTATTTCATTTGTATCTTGTGATGAAACTATGTTGTAAACAGTGTATGCTATGATCTTGGATTTTGTTAAGCATATATCGGGACTACCGAAATTTCTCATTTTAATCAATTTGTGGTTACGATATGAGTGTTAGCACTCAATGTGTCAAATGATGGTGTGTGCTAGCTCTTATTTTTATAGACAGTTGGCCCTATCGATTAAGTCAAGTGTGATTTAGACGGTTCTTATAGCGTGGTATCTGAGCAAGGTTAATAGAGTTAACTATAGCTTAGTTAGTAAGTGGGTTAATTAAAACATGATAATCCCAATTAATTAACTCACTGATCAAAGCTAAAATTCATATTTAGTATGGTTGCTTTATTTTGTTTCTTATCTATCCTAAGCTACTCTCGTCTTGCTGCTGACCAATTAAAATTGGAGAATATTTGCTCTCTAACTTGCCTCATTTCTTTCGTAGGTTGAGGATGATTATAATTAGGTGAACATGTCTTCCACATTAAGGAAATTAGAACGATCAGTGAGGCTAGTCGAACTTATGGGACGGGAGTTAGGAAATAGCTAAGTGGACGTAAGCTCGAAGAATGATTTCTTTGCTATTATGTCCTATATTTAATGATCTTAAAGCTAGCTAGCTTCAGTGGGAATTGTCGAAATGTGGGTGAATTGTTAGTTACAATCATAAGCATCTTCATGTCTCTCATTGTGCATGCATATCTATTCTGTTGAAATGATTATTCCATACACATACATGTAGTTATATTCATCCCCCTGCTGTCTGGATGAGATAGGATGAGAACTTGTAATAATCCTGGGAATGATAACCCGGAAGACTCAAGTGAGCAGATCCCATCCACACCACCCTTTCTTTTGTAGGAATCTTGTATTCCTAAAGTTCTTAGATATGCACGCAATTACCATCAAGTAACCGGGGAAGACCACCCTCAGTTTTTTCTCCTATGAATATGAGTAGAAGTTATTTCTTTATCATGTTAGTGAGCTGAGATGAGAAATGCTAGTGACACACCACACCAATTTTGTTATATTGTAGAATCTTTGTTAAATGATTAACTTGTCTAGGTGAATATGGCACTAAGAAACCTAAAAGTTTTTTTAGGCCCAAGAAATATGCTCCTGGAGCACAATCGTGTCATCTAGTCGACACCGTTATCATTCTATTCCTGGAACTCCTAAATTCCTCGCACTCTTTCCGAATATCACCCAAATCTTGGGACGACATTCTTTTAGGGGGGAGGTTTGTCACATTCCAAAATTCTTAGACATGCTATTAAGCATTTATGAGCATCACTGGCATCATAATTGGAGCTTTGAGCAAGTAACTAATGTAATTGAAATTAAATAGGAATTGTTAAGTTTAATGATAAGTGGTGCATTGTAGACCTATTCAACTACCGAGCCAGGTCGGGCTTTGGGCCAGGCTCAAAAAGACGATAGGAAAACTAAAAGCCTGAGCCTAGCTTGGCCCGGGGCTTGAGCTGGGCTTCTAGGCTTGACCTGGCCCAATAGAGGTGAACAATACATTTTTTTTGGGCCAGGCTCTGGTTTTCCCTGGCTTTTTTGGGTTTCAGGCTGATTTTCAAAGCCTGAGACCGACCCACGCACTATTCGGGTCAGGCTGGGTCGGGTTTTTTTCAAGCCAGGTTGGGTTGGGTATGTCGGACCGAGCTGCCTATGATCAGGCCTAGTGCATTGTAAAGGTACTTACAAAATTAAACGGGAATTTTCGATTTTAATGAGTTCTACACTATGCAAAGGGTTGTACACTTTACATACAAGTCATGATTTCCTATTTTTTTCATGTCGGCTAAACATTTGCACACTTATGAGGCGTGCGGCTTAGGATCACTACAAGGCCTTTATAAAGTTCCTTCCAACATGTTTCTACCCGCTAATGTTTCACCGTCGCATGAATGACAGCTCAACAATGGAAGCCCACTCTTGCGCCATAAAAATTACCATTTTATTCCCCATTCCACCAACTAGTCTACACTATATTTTGAGAAAATTAATTAGTTGACCAGATCATACCCATAACTTGGCTTGTGGTTGTACTGTTAAGCTTGGTCCAATTGTACCATAAACCGGTCCTTAACTAATTTGAGCAAGACTACCACCAACCTGCATTATGCAACCCACACCATCCTCTTGCTCAAATTTCTAGGGTCTGTTTGTTTGCTACTTTTGCTTTTGGCTTTTTGGAAAAGCTATTTTTGGATATTAACTGTTGGCTTTTACAATAAATTTTAACTTCTTAGTACACAACTTCTCATAAAAGTTACTCTCAGTTAGTTTCTAGTTTATTTTCCTCAGATGTAGATTTCTAGCTTCTCCAAAAGCTACCCCGTTTGTTTGGGCTTCTGGATTCTAGACAGAGAAGCTAGAAACAGAAGCAACAAACAAACAAGGCCCTAGTCACTACCTTAGAACAGGTTACTATAGATGGATTTTAAATCCTATCACAGATGGTTATAGGGTTTTGTTTCGTCTTTGTGAAAATTTCTGTGATATCAACCTTGTTACAGACTGTTTTAGAACCATATGCAATACACTTACAGATAAACAGAGTTTCCTAATACCGTAGTCACAGATGGTGTTTGTTTGAACCCGTCTATGAATACTAAGAGCCATAGACGGATTTGTTTTTAAAAATCGTATGTCTCTCTTTTCCCCTATAAGCAAATTTGCTTTCTAGGTTACATAGATGCACACTTTATGATTCTTAAATTAAACACATTGATACATTGTTCACAACATCGATTACATATTATTTATAACATCGATCCCATTGTTCATAACACAAAACACATACATTTATTTATCATAAATGTTAAGAATATCACATAGATGCAAATCATACATTATTCAGAGCACAGAAATCTAGCTAGCTATATATCATTGATCGATCGATGTCGTATTTCAAAAGAATGAAATGATTGACATCATGGATACCATCTTACAAAGAGACGAAAAGTGATCAACAAACTTGGGTTGATCGATGTCGTCTTTCAAAAAGATGAGATGATAGACATCATCTCAACCTCCTGTGTTTCAGCACAATATAAACCCAAGAATCATCTCACATTAGCATCTCACAGTCATCCGAATCTTGTTGCACCTTGATGATCTCACACATCACCCAGAATCTAACTGCGTTGCTGCCAAACCGCCAACCATGGTTCAGCAAGAAATGAGCATTCAAGCCTTTCTTGTAGTTAACGTAAATATATCCATTTTGATGAATACAATGGAGAAATTTTCATCCGGTAGAACTGAATGTAGAACACGGTTGATGGCGTACACAGGTTCGGCGGAGGGGACAATGACAGTAGCGAAGAAGATGAGCTCCACTGGGCTGAAGTCGATGTCAACATCCACGTCATCGAAGCCGCTATAAGGAGAATCCCATTCTACAACCTCTGGATTGCCGTGAAATACACCATTGCAGATCTACGATGGAAAACAATGTTTTGCCATCAGTTGCACAGATTGAAGCAATGAAAACCTTGGTGGAGTGAAAGGAAGCACATGATACTCATCTTGGTGCAGTGGAAGTGATTCTTCCCCTGACAAGATCTAGCTTCTCTGACGTGAATGGCAAGGGCACAAAACAATCCTCACTTTTCAATACGGTTGAACACTTGGATATGGCGAGTGAGGAAAAAGAACACTCTTTGTCACTTTATATTGAGGAGAGACGAGGGGTTATGTGTGCGAAGCCAGAAAAGCATTGGGAGACGAGCAGTTTGTGTGTTGGAAGACAAAGATCTAGTGAAGACGGACGATCAAATTTGAAAATGTTCATGGGTCTTTAAATACATATGGATGTTTATAAAATTCATCTGTGTCTATCTACTAAACACAAACAGATCTTATAAGAATTTTCTGTGACAATATCACAAACGGATTGTTCTAAAAGCAGTATGTGTCTACAAGATAGAAACAAATCGATTTAGAAAAACCATCTGTGAGTTCATTCACACCTAGACGTTTGGCTTATTACAAACAAGTCTGTCTTAGCAACCGTCTGAGGATATTTAGTCTGTGACGACTCCTAAGAAATCGTCTGTGATGTACCATGTAACATCCTAAGTTTAAGCATTGTAATTAATTACAAATTTCAGTCTAAATTAAAATTATTTAGGATTAATTAAGATAACTAAGATTCAAAAAATAGGTATGTGGTTGTATATATACCATTATATATGCATTCAGATATATTAGATATGCTAAGTTGAATAAGTATTCTAAAGTGCACAAGAATCAATTTCAAAATAATCTCTACACTAAGTTGGTTCTGCTTTCTCTCTTGTGTGCCACTTTGCCGTCCACGCATCGCACATTGATTGGCCACCGTCGGCCTCCTCCCTCCTGACCCTTTCTAGCGCGATGCGCCCACCGAGCGCCGTTCCTCCTCTCTAAGAAATATCCCGCGTGCCGATTGGCCTCCGCTTTTCTTGTTTCCCTCCCCTCTCTCTCTCTCTCTCTCTCTCTCTCTCTCTCTCTCTCTCTCTCTCTCTCCGTCCATGCCTCACGCGCGCCCACACATGGGCAGCTTAGAGCGCCCACGCCGCGAGAAATGCGCTAAGCTTATACTGCCACCTTGCCGCTGACAACCCCGTGACACCCACGAACGCACTGTGTCTCTCCAGCTCCCTCTTTCGTCTATAAATAGCACGCCCGGCTTCTCGTCGCCCTTTGCCCCATTTGCCACCGCTACCGCACTGCTGTTGCTGCCACTCCCGTCGCTACGACTTCATCGTCGCCAATCCACCGTCGACGTGTTGTTGAGGAGCACCAGGTTGCCGTCACCATCTCAGTGCTGCTCTTCATCTGCCAAAAGCCCAACATGAGCCGCTCGTGCATGGAGCCGAGCCGTTCGCTGTCGCCTCTTCGACAAACCACCGACCACCACGACCAACCCGCCGCCGTTTTCCTTCTTGGTGAGCCTCTTGGTCCCCTTAGCACCCTCCTAGCTAGCATGTAGTCACCTCAAGCCACTGCTTAGCGTATAGCCGCGCGCCATTGCATGTGTTTGTCTTCGCCATCGTGCAAACGTCACCGCCGGCATGCGCCTTTGCTCTGTGATGTGACCGGCTATCGTGTCATGATGCCTTAAGGCACTAGGCCTCTTTTTCTTGCATGATTGGCACGTCCTCATGCAGGGGAGGTGCCACCTGTTTTTACCCATGCCACTGTCCCCTATCCGACCGTCATCTAACACCACTCTCACTGCAGCCGCTGTCGAGATGCTCCTAACCAAGTCTGCCATATCCCGTAGAAGCCTGACGTTGAATTCCTGTCATGGAGCTCTAGCGGGAGCGCTCCTCCAGCGAGCTTTCCCGTGCGCGCCACCATGGATTCCTCACCATCGGCTATTTCTCCCTCCCCTCCATTACTCACGCGCTTGCGCGCCCACGCGGACCAGCCGATGGGCTGTAGCTCAGCCTGGCCGAGTGGGCCAAGGCACTGCCAAATGGTCAGCCTGGCCAGCCTAGGCGCCAAGTGGTCACGCCCCGTGGGCCGACCTAGCTTCCAAGCCCGTTAGCCAGCTAGCCCAAGACCCGGGCGAGCCTACACTATACGGGCCTCGTACTGTGTAGCCTAGCCCATCCAGGCCTAGTTTGAGTCCAACTTGACCCAAACTAGTACTGTTCATGTGGCCCTACAAATTCACTATTCAGTAGGCACCACCCATGGATCCCACCCATGAATAGTGCCCTTTCATATTTTCCTTATTTAATTTTAGATGAAATCTTTCATGAGTCATAACTTTTCCGTTTTGGCTGTGATTTTGATGATTCTTTCGAAGAAATTCATCTAAAATCATGATCTTCTCATCTGTCATATTGTGATATTCATTAGGGCACATTTGGATTTCCATTTTATGTTATTTGATTCTTTTCTATTATAGCTTGTTGTGGATCTTAGTCGTAATTGCAGAAAAGCACGACTTCTGTGAATTCTGCATGGGCAGTGTTAGAAGTGAGGAAGATCCTGTTATCATCCAAGACTTTTAGGAAAGCTCTAAAGAAGGCAAGTCCTATCTCCTTGATCATAATTGTCGGTGAATGAACACCACGAGCAGGGATCCTGAGGAACCCCCTTTGTGATTCGGTCGGGGGGCTGGTCCTGGAACTACCTCGTACGCGAGATTAATGCAAGTGGGATTTAGGCAGGATGGATCATCAGCTAGTAGAAATGAATGCACCAAGAATTTAGATAGCTTCAGGCCGCGCGGAGGCGTAAAACCTTACTCCTGTGTGTCCAGTGTGTTGTCAATGCTCCTCTCCTTTCGTCTCCCTCTTTCTCTCTTTTTCAAAGTGCTCCCCCCTTTATCTACCGGGGGGAGACCCTTCAGGGAGTGCCTAGAACAAGGGCACAAGTTCTCATAAACAATAAATGAAAAGTGACCATCATTGGTCTACAGTTGATGTTACACAGGGTTAAAAATACATCCCTCAGACGGTTCCATCGGTCTTCGCGTTCCAGCTTTAGCAGGCGCAGGGGCGCCCACTAGCTAGCTTCTAAGTACTCTCATGCCCATTTGGTCAGAGTAGGTCTGACGCGGTTTGATGTAACAAAGCGATAAGCTTCGAGCTCATCAAAGATATCTTCAAGCTGTCTTTCTTCATGGTCCCCGCGAGGGGAGACATGCGATGGGACCTACCGTATTAATTGTGCCCACGCCTTTCTCCCAAGCAACAGTAGGGACTGACGTATTTAGAATAGCAGGCGTGGGGGAGAGTCGTTGGATGTGATCGTCCACACTCCCCATTAAATGCAGCATCAGGCCTCCCACCGACCGACACCTCATCGTGGAGTCCCTGCGGGGTCCATCTGCATGGGGCTTTCCGGGTGCTCGGGGACCAACTGTTCTTGACCTCGTGCACCCACTCTCGGACCGTGCTTCCCTTGGGTCCTCTGGGAGGTGGTCCCCAATGGAAGGCACTGTGTGGTACCGCACTGTCCTGGCCTCGGCACTCGGGAACCCCCGGATCCCATATCACCGACAGTAGCCCCCAGGCCCATCGGCAAGCGATGGATTAGAGACTGAGGGTGGGGCCCTATTTCTTTGAGGCCGACCACAGCATTGGTGCCACGTGGTTTTCTTTGCGGGCCTTGCAATTTTTGGGCCCAAGGAGGAGCTGAAAGGGCACGCGCCATTTCGACTTTCGAGGAAGGCGATGATGAGGCAGGAGACTCCCAGGCTTCCGCGAAGACCGAGGAATACATGCCTCGCTTATTGCACCAAGGAATAAGGCGTTTGAACTCCCAGCGATAAAAAGGGGAGAGGCAACGGACCATCGCCTTCCTTCATCGTCATTCTTGCCTTCGCCATTCTTGAGCACTGGGAGCCTCTCTCAGCCTTCAGTGCACCTTGACTCCAGCCACTTCCAGTGCATTTCCCACCCCTGAAAATGCCAAGGGCAGGAGACAGCTGTCGGGGAGCGTCGAATGATGGCACCATTCTACCGAAATCTCGCCTCCTGAACGAGGAGGGCGCGGAGAAGGTGCGGAGGCTTATGTCCTCGCTGGCCAGCAGGGAACATCGGTGGTGACGCCGGCCACCCATCCGCCCGTCCTGTGTGGGCCGGGGCAGATCGTCTTCTTTGCCTCTATCATGGCCGCCAGTCTAGTGCCGCTGTTTTCGGCATTCCTCATGCAGGTGCTGGACACCTACGGCATCCAGTTGGCCCACCTGAGCCCGAACTCAGTATTGATCTTGGCGGTCTTCGCCCACCTCTGCGAGATGTTCCTAGCACTGTTCCGGCACTTCTTCATCCTCCGGGCGGTTGGGAAGAAAAAATGGTCGGACGATGCGGAGGTCATGGGCTGCTGCAACTTTTGCCTGCGGGAGGGTGTCGGCGATGCCTACATCCAGCAGGTGTTGCCTGGCAAGTGGGACGACTGGCGCCGGGACTGGGTCTACATCGACGTCAGCCCCCACGACTGCCTTTTGCCACCCCGGTCGCCTGCGGAGTCCAACAAGAGGATCTGGGAGTCCGCTCCCACGGAGGATGCCTCCCTGCACCCAGTGCTGAACCGCATCGAAGATCTGCGTCGGGCGGGGCTCACCTCGCTAATGGTGGTCGCCGACTTCCTGCGCCGCCGGCTGGCCCCCATGAGGGAACGCGTCCGTCCCGCCTCGATGTACATCGGGACTCGCGATGTGATGAGGACGTGTATAGGAGACGGCGGGAACCTTGATGAGGGGGCCCTGGCAGTGTTGCTCAAGGTGATAACCGGTGTTGAAGACCTCGCTCGGGCGGTCCTACCACATGAAGACCTGGCGCTCTGTTCGGACCCGGGCCAGACGGCTCTACAGGAGTCGATGCCGGTCTTCGACGCCCAGGGGCCGGCGGACCGCACGGGGCACTGAGACCCCGGGGTACTGCACATTCTCGGGCCTGACGACAACTGAGGGCAGGGCGCTACCGCAGACGATGGTAGATCGTTGAGCCAGGGGGCAAGGTGAAGCGTCCCTGGTCACCCATCACCCTACCGTCCTTGCCCTCTCCATCGCCATCACCTCCTCCATCCCCGCACTGAGACCCTCGGCCGACGGCTGGCAGCGCGGTGGCCGGTGGCTAAACTGGCTAGCCCTCGGGAGCAGGTCCCGGAGTGGATGCTGGGGCCAGTTCACAACGACCCGGGGGCCAGAGCCCACCCTCGAAGAGGAGAAGGCCGGAGCCCAGGCCGAAGGCCCCTGAGTTCCAAATCCTATAGTCCCGATGGTGGTAACGCAGACCAAAAACCATGTAAGCCCCTTTTTTCTTCGAGCTCGTTTTGCCCATGTCTTGGCTGGGGGTTGATCTCTTCCCGGTCCATGCCACCCAAGGGCTCTTCAAGAAGCCAAGCGTCTCCTGTGCAATCGAGGCCTCCCCCCGGCCCTGAATTGAGAGGCCAGGCTGGCTCTGCCCCGAGCACTCCAACTGGGGAGGAGCTACCTGCTTCAGGGGAGGCCGTTGTGATAAGGGAGGCGCTGACGCGGCTGTCATCGGGGTCCCCGAGCGCCCCTGCTGAAAAGGTGCGGAGGGAATCCAGCTCTCGGCCATCCCTGAGCCAGGCCCCGGAACCCCTCCCCGAGGTGCTGGGGAGTGCTCGGGAGGTCATTGGGCAGCTTGAGGCGGCCATCACGGCGGAGAGGACCGAGCTCGAAGAGGAGCGCGCCACCCTTGTTGACGAAACGGGCCGATTGGAGGAGGCCCGCAAGCTCCTAGAGACCTGTGTGGCCATGGCCTGCACGGCTTATGAGAGGTCCCTGCTGGAGCTGACCACAAAGTGGGAGGCCTTGGAGGAGGTGCGCGAGGAGGCCGTCGCCGCACAGAAGGAGGCCAAACGCTTGGGGCAGCTCACGGCGAAGCATGACCAGGCGTCGAAGGAGCGCGCCAGCGAGCTGGCCACTCGTGAGGAGCAGCTTGCTTTGCGCGATCAGGAGGTTGCCTTACGGGAGGAGGCTGTCAGCAAGAGGGAGGAAGCCTCACTATCCGCTGAGACGGACCTTCGCCGCCAAGCCCAAGATCTCGGACACAGCCACGCCGACATTCTCCACCGGGAAGAGCAGGTTGCACTGTGTGAGATGGACGCTGACCTGGCTTCATCAGTGCTCGCCGCCCGGGAGGAGAGCCTCGCCAACCAGGAGGCACACGTGACTGCCCAAGAGCAAGCCATCGAGGCACGGGCCGCGAAGGATGTCCCTGCCAACAACAAGGGTCTTGAAGCTCGGCTAAAGAAAGCCAAGGAGGATCTTAATGCCGTTCGCCAAGAGTAGACGCATGTTAAAGCGATGATGCAGGACGTCTTCCGGCAGGCGCAGGGCTCTGTGGAGGCGACCGGGCTCGGGTCCATGATGGTGGGTTCCCAAGGGCTGGATACGCTAGGTCATCTTGCCCTTGGGTTCTCAGATATCGCTTGGCGCCTCGAGGCTCTCCCCGTCACGGTCCAGTTACTAACGACCCAGGAGGGGCTTGCGCTGGCCCAGGATGTGGCTGATCATGTTCTCACCTACTGCCATAGCCGAGACCCCACCTTCCCGCTGGAGTCAGCGTGGCAGGGCGTGGTTGAGGCGGAGGAAGCCACCGCTCGGGCAGTCGTTCGCGAAGTTGCCACCGAAGTGGCAGAATGTTTTGTGCGGGAGCCAGGCCTAGGCAGCAACAGCGGTGATGACGCGTGATCTCCTCCGTAGCCCGCAATGAGTTAGGGTTTCTCTTGTTTTTGAAAGTTGTAATTCTGGAAGTGATTGGCTCCCTTCAGTATAGTAGAAGCCGTCCTTGGAATAGTACTCTATTTTGTACTTCGCCTTCCTTGATTTCGTTTGTACTGATGCTCGGGGTGGCACTAACCAAGCTGAGTACCGGTAGTTTACCCTCGAGAACAAGGTTTCCCTGGCCACTCATGCTCGAGCAGCAGGACTACCCGAGACCCTCGGGGGTTCGGTAGTGCTCGGGGTACTCGGCTCCCGAGCATCTAGCCCCCGAGCCCGCGCGTAGGATCCTGTGCTCGGAGCGCGCAGCCCCCGGTGCTGCCGGTTTTGGCGGGCACAGAGATGGGGCTGGCCGGGCCTGGCATCTTCACAGTGAGGTAGGCGTAGTGTGTTTCCACCATAAACCTAGCGAGCACTGGGCGCCCGAGGATCGCATTGTAGGGGAGAGGGACCTTCGCAATGTCGAAGACCACATTCTTCGTCCGGAAGTTGTCCCGGCTCCCAAAGGTGACAGGCAACTCGACCTACCCGAGGGGGAGGGTGTACCCCGGGGTCACCCCATAGAAAGGGAGGGACGGCTTCAAATGCTTCGGAGGCACCTGCAGCTTTTTGAATGCCTCATGGGACAGGAGGTTCAGGCCTGCACCCCCGTCGATCAGCACTTGGATGACCTTTACATTGCAGATGGTGGGGGATACCACTAGAGGCAGTTGCCCGACCCCCGTAGTACACACGGGGTTGTCCTCCTGACTAAAGGTGATCGGGGTCTCCGACCACTTGAGGGGCCTTGTGGCCGCCGCTCTCAGGGTTATCGAGCACACCTCACGACGCATTGTTTTGACACAACGGCAATAGGAGGGCGTGTACGCGCTCCCATCGATGAAGGCAACGGTGTGATCAGGCTCCTAAAACCTGAGCTCTTCGTTTCTGGGGGCGCCTTTGTCGTCATCACCCTTCCGGTGCTCCTTGCGCTCCTTCTGGCATTGCTCCATGAGACCCTTCACCGACCGGCGCTCAGTGAGGTCGTGCCAGTTGGTCTCATGGATTTCGCACCATTTCCCTACCTCTGGCCTCACGGGAGCAGGCTTTTTCTCGCCAGCCGCTCGGTGTGCCGGCCTGCGTGTGGTGCCTTCCACCAGCAGGACAAGGGCAGCGTTGCATTTTTTTTCTCTTCTTCTTTTCCCACATATCAGAGCGGGAAGGACCTATTTTGTCGACTGGGGGTTGCTTAGGGCACGGACCGTTCCATGCCCGAGCTTTCGCCGCCTTGGCGCACTTGTCGGCCAGCGCGAAAAGCTCCGCGGTGGTCTCAACCTCGTGCGTGCCTAGCTTCTCGAGCATCCGCTCGTCGCGGACACCCTGCCGGAAGGCGACGATGATAGCGTGGGGGGTGATCCGTGGGATGGTATTGTGGACATGGCTGAAGCGTTGTATGAACCGCCTCAGCGTCTCTCCCTCCCGCTGCTTGACGGCATGGAGGTCGCATTCCAGGCGTGCCCTGAAAGTTTTGCACAAACTGGTGGCACAGATCATCCCAGGAGCAAATAGAGCCTGGGGGTAAGTTCATGAGCTAAGAGCGGGGAGAGCCCCTCAGGGCCACGTGAAAGTAATTTGCCATCACCTTTTCGTTCCCGCCCGCCGCTTGGACAGTGGGGGTGTAGATCTGGGGGAACTCAACAGGGTCGATGGAACCATCGTACTTCTCCAGTAGTTCAGGCCGGAACTTTGTGGGCCAGTTGACCCAGCGGAGCTCGCCGGTGAATGCTCGGTAGCCCATGCCGTATACCCCGGTGGTCTTGGGCCGGCATAGAGGAGGCTTGGTCCTCCACCGCCTCAGCCTCGCGATGGGACTCCCGGCGTTGCTCGAGGGTGACACGCGCATCCTTGCTGGCCCTCTGCTCATTTATGTGCAAGCGGAGGTCTTGAGCTCCCGTCATGTTCAGTGGAGCGGCACTTCATTTGGAGCCCCCCTGGCTGGCTCTACCACCACCCGAAGATGCTCCAGCCTTAGTTGTATCGTAGACGGGGGTGGTACAGGAACTCTGGGCAAGTACTCGCCGATGAGCCGTGCCCACCAAGTCGGCTACCTACTGTAGCCAACGGCCCTCTGGCGTTTCTCCCGCTGCCTGGACAGGCGGGTGCCTAAGGAGTGCTTGCACCGCAAGCAGGGCACTCCCAGGGCAGGCATCACCAAAGTTGTGTTTGCGCCGTATCGGCACTCGGCGTTGTCCAGATGTCGATCTTGCGCCAGGGACGATCGCTGCTTGCTGCGGGTTCGGCGGCCCGCTTGCGGCGGTCGCAGCCCTCTTGGGCCCAACGCCATTGTCCCCGACGCAAGGAGATGCTGTATGAGCCGGCTGTCGACACCGCTGAGGACGAGCAGGAGCCAGGGCCCCCTGGGCCACGTTTTCCATCTCCTCGTTTGAGTCTGAATCAGCACGCTGACGACGATGTCCACCTGCCATTTTTTCTACAAAGAACGAGGTGGATTCAGGGATGCAACGCCCCTACCTGGCGCACCAGCTATCGGTGGATGAACACCACGAGGAGGGATCCTGAGGAACCCCCTTTGAGATTCGGCAAAGGTAGTAATTCAATAGGAGCATGAGGATTAAATTCATACACTACCTGGAACAGACATACCTTGGTCGTGGAGTGTACTGACCTATTGTAACCAAATTCAATATGTGGTAAACATTCTTTCCACATCCTCAAATTCTTCTTTAGAACTGGCCGTAACATGGTCGATAGTGTGCGATTGACGATCTCTGTTTGACCATCAGTTTGGGGATGACATATAGTAGAAAACAGCAGCTTTGTCCCCGATTTATTCCAAAGTGATCTCCAAAAGTGACTCAAATACTTTGTGTTACAATCCGATACAATAGTATTAGGCACTCCATGTAGGCAAATGATTTCCTTGAAAAACAAATCAGCTATGTTTGTAGCATCATCGCTCTTGTGACAAGGTATAAAATGCGTCATTTTAGAGAATCTATCCACAACTTCAAATATGCTATCTCTCCCTCTCATTGTCCTAGGCAGTCCTAAAACAAAATCCATAGAAATATCCTCCCCTGGTGCACTAGGAACAGGAAGAGACATATAAAGACCATGTGGATTTAAGCAAGACTTAGCTTTGTTGCATGTGGTACAACGTAAAATGTAGCGCTTGACGTCATGTCTCATCTTTGGCCAAAAGAAGTGGGCGGCTAGCACATCTTCAGTCTTCTTTGCTCCAAAATGTGCCATCAATCCTCCTCCATGTGCCTCCTGTAACAACAAAAGACGAATGGAGCTAGCTGCAATGCATATCTTGTTAGCACGATAGAGCAATCCTTCATTCAATACATATTTATTCTATGTCTTTCTTTCTTTACAATGTTCAAGCACTTTTTTAAGGTCCAATTCAGCAGCATATAAGTCTTTAATGGTCTCTGAACCAAAAATCTTATGATCAAGTTGAGATAACATGGTATAATGCCTAGAAAGTGCATCAGCAATCACATTGTCCTTTCTTTTCTTATGTTTTATGACATATGAAAATGAATCAATAAATTATATCCACTTAGCATGTCATTTATTCAATTTAGCTTGACTTCTAATATGTTTCAGCGATTCATGATCAAAATGTATAACAAATTTTTTGGGCCAAAGATAATATTGCCAAGTTTCAAGCACACGAACTAAAGCATACAATTCTTATGATTCAGATTTGGCCCACTTAATTTCTCAATGAAATAAGCAACATGTTTACCTTCTTGAATTAACACATATCCAATTTTAATCCTGCTAGCATCACACTCTAGCTCAAAGGTCTTACCAAAATCAGGTTGTTGAAGCAATGGAGCATAGGTGAGCTTCTCTTTCAACAACTTGAATGCTTGTTCTTGTGTAGGTCCCCATTTGAAAACTACTCATTTCTTCGTCAATTCATTCAATGGGGCAGCAATGGTGTTGAGATCCCGCACAAAGCGCTGATAGAAACTCGCAAGATCATGAAAGCTTCTCACATGAGTAATAGTCTTAGGGGTTGGCCAGCTCCATTATGGCTTCAATTTGTGCTTCATCCACCTCTATTCCCTTTGGAGTAATTAGCCAAGCAAAGAAATTAGATCCATACAAAAGATGCACTTTTCAAGGTTACCAAACAAACGTGTATCTCTCAAAGCGTTAAAAACATCACGTAAGTGATCAATGTGTAGTTCATGACTTGTTGTAAATCAAGATGTCATCAAAGTAAACTACGACAAATCTCCCAATGAAAGCATGTAAAACTTCTTTCATCAAGCGCATGAAAGTACTAGGTGCATTAGTTAACCTAAAAGGCATTACTAACCACTCATACAAGCCAAACTTAGTTTTAAATGCAGTTTTTCATTCATCTCCAAGTTTCATCCTAATTTGGTGGTATCCACTTCGCAAGTCATCTTTGGTGAAATTTATAGAACCACTCAACTCATTAAGCATATCATCTAACCTAGGGATAGGGTGACGATATCTTATAGTAATTTTATTAATGGCTCTACTATCAACGCACATACGCTAACTACTGTCTTTCTTAGGAACCAAAAGAATAGAAACAATACAAGGACTAATACTTTCTCGTACGTACCCACGATCCAAAAGGTCTTGGACTTGTCGCTGAATTTCCATAGTCTCTTCTGGGTTGGTCCTATATGTATCACGGTTTGGCAAAGTTGCTCCTGGAATCAAATCAATTTGATGTTTATCACTTGAATTGGTGATAATCCTAGGGGAACTTCAGCTGGAAATACATCCAAAACTCCTGCAAAAGGTTAGCAACATCAGGAGGCAAATAGCTAGATATATTCTCGAGTGAAACTAAGGCCTCTTTGCATATCAAAGCATAGCATGGCAGCTTATTAGCATAAATTTCAGCAAGATCAGATTTAGTAGTAAGCATAACACACCCTTTCAGTCTAATTCATTGTTTCTTTCTCCTTTTTGGGTGGAAAAACTTTTCTGCTACTTGCTGATTTTCTGATTCATTCTCAAACTCTTTTCTCTTATTTTCAGCTATCTCTTGTTCACATTTCACAATTTCGTCAGGGGTTAAAGGTAGAAGAGTTATTTTCTTTCCTTTATGCACAAGGGTGTACTTATTACTTCTACCATGATGTGTTGCATCAGTATCAAACTCCCATGTTGTCCTAACAAAAGAGAGCATGTTTGCATTGGAACTACATCCAAATCAGTAGAATCATGGTATGAACCAATAGAAAAATGCTCCGTACCTATTTGCATTACCTTCACCTTACCACTATTGTTGAACCATTGAATATGTTAAGGGTGAGAATGGTGTCTTGTTGTCAAAGCCAGCTTCTTGATCATATCTGAACTTACCAAGTTATTGTAGCTTCCTCCATCAATAATGACTCGAACACGATAATCCTTGAATATGAGGAACATCTGAAACAAATTGTGACATTGTAGCTATTCTGCTTGCTCCATTTGAGTGCTTAACACTTGCTGCACAATGAGGGTCTGATAATCCGCCGTGGCAGTGGCATAAATGTATTGATAGTAAAAATATGGACTGGGTTAGGACGAGTATCACAGGAAGACCATGGCTTTGTTGAGCGTGCTCCTTCGTGCTTTGTTGAGCGTGTGTTTTTTCTTAGATGACCATGGCCCCTTATTTATAGGGTTGGGCATAGCTTAGCATACAAGTTACCGCTATGTGCAAAATATCCAGGATAAGGGCGAGTTACATGGCTTCAAGAGGCATGGCTCCGAGAGATGGTTACTCAGAAGCCTGGATGTATGTTTTGTTGTAAAGGATGACTAGTGTGTAGCTCGAATAGCCTGGGAGGTTGCCGGTTCATGCTTCTTCCAAAGCCTTGTCCTCCCTCGGGATCCTGATGGAAGGGTTCCTTTGGAATTTCTTGAGCCTATCCTGGCCGAGGTGAAGGGGGAGGAGGTGCAGGCTGCAGAGTCCTCGCTGGAAGAACAGGAGGAGGATGAGCTGGATTTCTCAGCCTTCAACTCATATCCCTTCCCAGTTGGCCCTTCGTCTTCTCGAGGCCAAGAGGGCTCTACTTTAGGCAATGGTTCCACCCTCTGTGGAGAGCATTCACGTCGACCCCCTATGCGTAGTTACCGGGCTCCATCCTTCAGGTCCCGTGGTGTTTCTAGGAGGTGTGGCGGTCGAGCGCCCTTGTCCTCCCGTAGTGTTCTGGGGAGGTGTAATAGGTTAGCGAGTTTGCTATGCATAGATCTAATGTACAGAGGTTAGTTGAGTGCAGACTGGTTGTATGCCGTGTATGAATAAACTTGCACTTTATTATTTTTGTTTTTATAATTTTATCGCAACAATGCTTTGATATCGTATCAATTTTTGTATGTGCCCCCTATCCCAGCCCCTTGGCATTTTGTGGTTTGTTAGTGGCCGTAGGGTGTGATATCCGAGGGGTACAACGTAGAGTTAGGTGTGAGCAGGGAAGATATCGTAGGGGTGAGATGATTTTGGCACAGAGACTTGTAGTCTTCATGGTGCCGGAGGATCAATACTTTGTACGAATCCTTTTTGGCATGAAGGCTAGGCCTTCAAGATGCCAGGGAGGTTATCCCTTTGTCACGTAGGTTAGCCAGGCCTTAAAGATGACGGAGGATCTTTTGCCTGTCCGGCACGGAGGCAATGCCTTCAAGATGCTAGAGCGGTCTTTGCCACTCCACCACGAAGGTTAGCTAGACCTTAAAGATGGCAGAGGGATAAATGCCAGTCTAGCATGGAGGCTTAAGCCTTCAAGATGCTGGAGCAGTCTTGGCCTCTCCTCCACGTAGGTCAACGAGGCCTTAAAGATGGCAGAGGGATATACTTCTCCGTCATGGAGGCACTGCCTTCAAGATGCCGGAGGGATTTAGTTTTCTTGGCACGGAGGTAGTGCCTTCAAGATGCTAGAGGGTCTTAGTTGGCTCTGTGTGGGTTTGTTTCCGCAGGGTAGGTGTTTTCTAGTAGGTAATACCTCTAGGTACGGTGGTTATTTGTCGGTGGGTAATCTATTGTTTTATTTGTTTTTGGACCTTTTGAGATGGTGGAGTCTAGGGGCCCCTACACATAGTATTTGCTAAGGATCTCTACGTTCCAATTGTGTGGTAGGGGGGTTCCTTCTATGTCAGCCAGGCGGTACGAGCCAGGTCTGTTAGACTTAAGGACTAGGTACGGACCTTCCCATTTGTTGTATAGTTTTCCTGGAGCCAGGTCACATCGAAGTACTAGGTTGCCAGGTTTGAAGCTTTGTGGTCCCACCTTAGGATCATACCAGGCCTTGGTTTTTGCGATGTAGTGATTGAGGTTCTGGACGGCTCAGAGCCATGTTCCTTTGGTGAGATCAATAGAGAGTTCTCTTTCTCCGGTAGTTTATGGGAGTTGTACCCGTAGCGAGCATCCCTTGACCTCAGTGGGGGTCATGGCTTCGTTGCCATATAGGAGTCAGAAAGTGATGAACCCTGTGCCTCGCGTGACAGTGGTGTCGAGGGACCATAAGACCTTGGGGAGTTCCTCGACCCACAAGCCTTGAGCCAGGACGATGAGTTAGTGGTTTAAGCTGGAAAGAATGTTGTCGTTGGCCAGTTCGACGGCCCCGTTGGACTGAGGATGTCGAATTGTGGCAAAGCATAATTCGATGCTGAGGTCGACGCATAATTGTCTTAAAGGCCCGGAGTTGAATTGTGTGCCGTAGTCGACCGTGAGCTGTCGTGGGACGCCAAAGTGGCAGATTATGTTTTTCCAGAAGAATTTATGGACATACTTCGATGTGATCGTCGTGAGGGGTTCTTTCTCGGTCCATTTGGAGAAGTACTCCAATGCTACCGCTGCGTACTTAAGGTTGCCTTTGGCATGGGGGAATGGGCCAATTAGGTCCATGCCCCAGCGAGCAAGGGGCCAGATGGGAGTGATTGGTTGTAGTGGAGCCGGGGGCCAGTGGTTTCGTCATCCCATCCATTGGCATCCTTGGCAGGTGCAGATGAGGTCTTCTGTATCGGACATGATTGTAGGCCAGTAGAGCCCCTGGCAAAGTGCCTTGCCGGCTAGGGCGCGAGCAACCAAATGGTTGCCGCAAAGGCTCTCATATATCTCCCGTATGAGGTTGGCCCCTTCTTGTCTAGCGATGCAGCAAAGGAGGGGGGTGTAGACACTATTTTTTAAAGGGCACGTTCTATGAGATGGTAGCCCTTGGCGTGATGCTGAATGTGGTGGAGCGCAACCGGGTCGTCCAGCTCTTCTATTCCACTGAGGAAGGATAAGAGGGGAGTCCTCCAATCGGTTGTTTCGGTGGGGAGGATGGTGGCAGCCGTCTCGTTAAGAGTTTGAGTAGTCGGTTGGTGTAGACTCTCGAGGAAGGTGCCCAATGGTGGGTCTTTGCCCGTGGTGACAGCTTTTGCCAGGGTGTCTGCCTGGCCTTGTCCGTTCGTGGTATGTTGCATATTGATATGCCACGAGAGTGTGCTTCGGCTTTACGAATGGCTTTGAGGTATCTTGTCATGTCCAGATGTTGAACTTGGAACCTTTGCCAATGTGTCCAGTGATGATCTGAGAGTCGGTCCGGATGATGACTCTGGCCGCCCCCATTGCTCGGGCCTTCTGGAGGCCTAAGAGGATATCTTCATTCTCGGTTATCCTGTTAGCTATCTTGAAGTCCAGGCAAGTAGCGTACTGAACCTGCTAGAATGTGGGGGAGATGAGGATTGCGCCAGCTCCGGTGCCCATGGAGCCATATGCTCCGTCAATGTAGATAGTCCAGATGTCTTGGGGAGGAGTAGTAGTGGGTTCGGCGGGCATCGGAGTCCATTCGGTGATAAAGTCTGCCAAGATTTGGGATTTGATAGCAGTGCAAGCCACAAACCTTACCACAAATGGGGCTAGCTCTACCACCCATTTGCTGATGCGTCCCGTTGCCCCTTGGTTGCGAAACATGTCGCCAAGTGGGTATGAGGTTGGGACAGTGATGTTGTAGGTGAGGAAGTAGTGCCAAAGTTTACGTGAGGCCATCAGCAGGGCGCATGCTACTTTTTTGAGCTCAGTGTAGTGTGTCTTGGCCCTAGCTACAATCTCTGAGATATAGTATACAACCTTCTGAGTAGAGTGATTGTCACTCTTTTCCTCCTGTACCAGGGCGACGCTGATGGCAGAGGCAGAGACGGACAGCTATAGGAGCAGTCCTTCATCGGGGAGGGGCACTGCGAGTGTCTCGAGGAGGGAAAGGTTGGTCTTGAGGGCCTCAAATGCCGCCTGGCACTTCAGAGTCTAGTTGAACGGTTCGGAGCCTCTTAGCATTTTGAAGAAGGGGAGGCTATGCTCGGCGGATTTGGCGAGGAAGTGGCTGTGGGCTGAGAGGCAGCCAGCCAAGCGTTGTACTTCTTTTGGATTGGTGGGAGGTGACATCTCTACGATGGCCCAGATATTTGTGGGGTTGGCCTTGATGCCACTCCGGGAGATGAGATATCCCAACATTTTTCCCGCCTTGGGGCCGAATATGCATTTCTTCGGGTTTTGCTGTATGGCTGTAGCCTGGAGGCTAGCAAACGTTTCTTGCAGGTCGGCGACATGGTTGGTTTCGGGTCAGCTTTTCACCACAATATTATCCACGTAGCCTTCGATATTATAGCCCAGTTGTTATTGCAGTACCTTGTGTACTAGGCGAGAGAAGGTGGCCCATCATTTCGAAGACCGAAGGGCATCCAGACGTAGCAGTATACCCCAAAGGCGGTAATGAAGCTAGTCTTTCTCTCATCCTTTATCGCCATTCACACTTGGTGGTACCCAGAGTAGGCGTCCAGGAGCTTCTGGACCTCTCGCATATTGCAGTCTTCAGGAGCTTCTGGACCTCCTCTTTTGTGGCCTCTGCTTGCTCTTGGGAGAGTTTGTGAAGCCCGTGGCATACGGGATGGGCCTTCGGGTTGACCTGGAGAGAGTGTTTGATAATGCGGCGGTCGACTCCCAGGAGGTCCTGTGGTGACCATGCGAATGTGTTGAGGTTACCCTGTAGGACGGCCAGGAGCTGGGCTTTCTGCTTGGAGGTGAGGTCTGCCCCTATTTGGAAGGCCCGGTCGGGTTGGTCTGGATGTATGGGGACACGCTTTATGTCTCCCTCTGGTTGTGGCCTTGGAGTGTTGTGGTGCTCGGGATATGCCAACGGAGGGTCCTTGGAGCCCTCCTGGGTTACTACATGGATGTGGCGACCAGGGAGTGGAGAAGGGTGCCCATACTCGATGCGCCTAGCCAGGTCTTGGTCGCTATGGATAGCTATCAGTCCTTGGGGTCTGGGCATTTTCATGTAGAGGTAATTGTGATGGGGCACGACTCCAAATTTGTTTAGGGTTCCTCAACCCAGGATGGCATTGTAGGCGTAGGTCACGTCCACAACGTCGAAGGACATTACTTCTGTTCGCGCTGCGGGGCCTTCGCCGAAGATGATTGGGAGTTCAATCGGGCCCAGGGCGTCAAGGGGGCCCCATTGAACCCCTAAGAGGTCTGTGGCCTAGCAAGAGCCAGCTCCGTGGGATTCGGAGCTGGTCGAAGGCATGTATGAATAGGAGGTCCACCGAGCTGCCTCTGTCGACCAGTACTCTCTGGACCTCAACTTCGGCGATGTTGGCTGAGATGACCAGGGCATCGGAGTTGGGAAATTTCATGCCCTCAGAGTCGTCGATGGTGACCAGGGCATCGAAGTGGGGAAATTTCACCCCCTCAGAGTCGTTGATGGTGATCTGGGCATTGTTGATGTTTCAGCGTTGCCACTGCCGTCCCCTTTGGGTCCCAGAGGTATGAGCCTCCTCGGAGCCCCTCTTCACTAGGGGAGAGGGGGCGTGTGATGGTCCTGCCTCCTAGGGTGACTTCTCGGGGTTGACATGGGAAGTCTTGGTAGCTCGTGAGCACCTACGGCGGAGTTTTTCCTCCTCTGTGTGTGCATATTCCTCGAATTTGCTCATGAGGACTTCCACCATGCGTATGAGATGTCGCTTCAGCCAATCGTACAGGGGGCCTTCGTCCAAGCCCTGGGTCGTTGCATCGATGACCAAAGAGTCTGATATGCCCCTAATCTGGGCCTTGGTCTAGGAGAACCTTTGGAAGTAATCCCGGAGTGTTTCGTCCGGCTCCTGTTTGATAGTGAGCAACCTTCTAGAGGTTAATGGCTCGATGAAGGTGCTTTTGAAGTTGCTGCAGAATAGGTCTCAGAGTTGGGACCAAGCGTGAATAGCACCAGGCTCTAGTGCCCAGAACCAGCGTATGGCTACCCCTTCCAAGGTGAGAGGAAAGCATTTAGCCATGGTGGCCGGTCCGCCCCCGTTAGCTTCTATGGCAAGGGCGTAGGACCAGACGAACTCATCAGGGTCTGAATCACCCTAAACTTAGGTAGCTTTGGGGTCCGAAAGCCCTTCGGGAAGGGCATCCTCTGCAGGTCTTCCTGTAGGCGAGAGTCATAATCTTGTAGGGGATCCTCGTGATGTCAGCTTTGGGGCTCTAGAAGCCGAACGTGCAGGGCCCGGAGGTCGAAGGGTTCATCAGCCTGTAGAGCTTGGATCAGAACTGTGCCAATCGTCACGGGGGCTTTGGGAGTCGTGCAGGTAGCCTACTGCTCGACCTGCAAGGCTGTTTGTAGTTCCTCCATACGGGTCAAGAGTGCCGCTAGGCGTGATTGACACTCGGATGGAATGGTGTTTTTAGCGGTGGTGTTGACCGCGGCCCCTAGGGGGGCAGTGGGGACCTCGCCCTGCTGGTGCCATTGCTGCTGGGTCTCCGGGGTAGGGGGCCCCTCAGTGCCAGCCGCAGATGTGGTCATGGTTGGGTGGGCGGTGGTTTTAAGACCCTTGCTCCCCCCGGTTGGGGGGTCATCATCGGTGCGGCTTGCGCCTGGTCACCTAGACTGTCGTACATGTGTGACCAGGGGATCCGTTGCCGTTGCTGTGTCCTTAGTGGTCTTCTTCTTGGGTAGCATCCTACCTCTCTTAGCACTTCTGTGTTCGAGATCTCCACGGACGTCACGCTATTGGAGGAAGAGATCGTCTTGCCCCAGTAAGTACAGTGAGAGTTTCTTCTAAGGAGGAGACTCAAGCTTGAGGACGAAGTTTGAGAGAAAGGAACACCACAAATGTATTGATAGTAAAAATATGGACTGGGTTAGGACAAGTATCACAGGAAGACTTGTGATTGTGCTCCTCCGTGCTATGTTAAGCGTGTGTTTTTGCTTAGACGACCATGGCCCCTTATTTATTGGGTTGGGCGTAGCTTAGCCTACAAGTTACCGCTATGTGCAAAATATCCAGGATAAGGGCGAGTTACATGGCCTTATCCTGGATAACTACTTTTTACCCTATATAGGAGATAAATATCTACAATGCTAACTATTGGGGTGCCTGTACCCAGAGAGGTGAGCCGGTCGCCAATTGCGGCCCGGCGTCGTGATGTCAGGGATGTCAGGATAACCTCCATTGTACTGGGGTGTCAGGATGGTGCCCACTAGCCTAGTTAATTAATGCCGGTCACTTCCTTGCAAGCAAAGGATGATCGGTGTTCCTCTCCTGGTAGATCTTTCTTGGGGCCCGATGGCCTACCCTGTAGCATTTGGAAAGCCTGCCCAAGCCCAGGAGACAGGGGCTCCGGGGGGAGGCATGGCTCCGGGAGATGGAGGCTTCGGGAGGCATGGCTCCAGGAGATTGAGGCTTCGGGAGGCATGGCTCTAGGAGATGGTTACTCCGAAGCCTAAAAGTCAGAAAGCGGCCTTCGAGAGGCGTGAGCCCATGGGCATGGGCTAGCGAAGCCATGGGGCTGTCGGGGGTCCTTAACAACAACCCCCAACAAGCTCTTTATCTTCATTCAGCAAATCACAACCTGTGCAAACAATGTTCCAAATACTTGGATGAAGCGAAATTAAATGCAATTTTATTTTGTGTCTCCAAGCGCCATAATGCGTATCATCAAAATACGATGCACGCCTGAATGGCACAGATATATAAGAATGAGATGCATTTAATTTGTCATAATTGAACTCAATTCCTACTCCCTTCCTTTACTGTTGCCCGATGTTGAAATGTCATCCTTCGGACTTCCTACACCTTTTAGACTCTTTTCCCCGAATGTCGACATCTTCCAATCCTCCAAGTAGTGAAGTCATGAAGGAGGTTAGGCTCTGATACCAATTGCATGTATGAGATGTCACCTGGAGGGTGGTGAATAGGTGTTTCCTGAAATTTAAAACTTTGTAGCGGATTAAACTGTTCGGATAATCTGGGTTTTGCCCAGATAGTCTGTGTCCGAAGGTTCTGGGTCTGCCCGAATAGTCCAGATGAAACAGGAAATTGAAGGCTATGAAATTCTAAGTAAATCTACTTGATGTCACGTGTTACCATAGGTTCCTAAAGATTTATAAAAGCTTTTCAAAGGATCACCTGCAGTTAGAAACACACAATCGCGTAGATTGGGGCAAATCACCCAAAACAACTAGAACAACAAAGAAATTAAATGAGACACGAATTTGTTTCTGAAGTTTGGATCAAACGATCCTACATCTCCATTGAGGTGCTCACAAAGAGTCGGATCTCACTCAACCCTTATCCTCACCGAGCAACCATGAAGATTGAGCTCGGGGCTTACTCAACTTTCCTCTTTCCTTGCTAAGGCAAGGATGACCTTCACAAACTTTCCGGGGCACTCCACAAGCTTGGGTGCTCACCGGATGACGCCAAGCCATCTAGGAGCTTCAAGCTGCAAGAGTAAAGAACACGAGTTGACAGCTTGATGAAGACTTCAAGTGCTCAAAAATGGAATTTTGTTCACTTGCACTCAATCACACTTTTCCAATCCCAACCCTCAAATCCTTGCAAGATTTAATGGACTAGAGGAGTGGAAGGGCTCTAAAGAAGCTTTGAAGGCTTTTGTATCAAGTTGGTTCAGCAACAAATGAAGGAGAGGGTGATGAGGTATTTGAACCCAGCCCCCAAAACTAGCCGTTGGGGTTCTCCGATCACCCAGAGTATCCGGGCCAACCCAGAGACTCTGGGTTGAACTCCTTGCCAGAGCACTGTCTGAAGACTCCAGGTTGAACTCCAACCACAAACCGAGAACCCCCTACCAGAGCACTGTTCAGAGACTCTGGTCACCTGGAGTATCCGGGTCAACCCAGAATATCCGTGTCCCGACGTAACTTTTAAAACATCTGGTGTTCATGGGGTGATATGTTTCTCTCATCTTTCGTCTAAAAGAGTTATTTGAGTATTGAGACAACTTCAAGTTAATCTAAACGCATCCCTCTTGATAGTACGGCGCACCTACACTCAAATTCAAAAATAAAATAAATTTAAATCTATTGAGTAACTATATGTCGCTTCTGTTTTCTTTTTGAGGGAGGCCAACATCATTTTACTTCTTCAATGGGACTAATACCTGTCCAAGACCTCATTAAACTCATTATTCCCTTAATCATTTGTTATCAATTATCCAAAACCCACATAGGGGGCCTAGATGCACTTTTATTACCCCAGTTGCCTCCTCCACCTTATGCATCGACAACTCCTCCAACTCTTCCTCGAAGCCCTCCTAGAGAATGTCGATGTTGATCTCCGGGTAGTGGGACATTAGGACGGCCATCACGAAGGCAATTGATTGCTTCGCACTCCATCAGGATTGGCTCAAGATGTGCTCGGCCACCTTTCCTCGGAGTCCCCTAAATGCCTCGATGAACTTGGTCACCCGTGCAGCCAGCCCAATGGCATCATTATCACTGGCAGTGTCTGCCTGGACCCTAACTCCAGCAAGTGCCTCCTGGAAGACACTAAGAGCCACGACGAATTGCTGCCAGGTGGCTATCATCTTGGCCTCCTCCTGGGCTATGACTGCTCAGGCCTTGGAGATTTCTGTAGGAAAGCATGTTATAGCCGCAAGGTGAAGAGATGGCAAGTCGGGAATACCAGAGAGGTATCCTTGGTCTAGCCCTCCAGTTCGGTGATCGCCCTTTCCTTCTCAATAGTTGCATGAGAGAGTTTTCAACATAGTACGACAGCGTCTTCTTCAAGAGTGGCCACCCAGGTGGTTGCTCACCGGGCCTCCTCGCGGACTCTCTTCAGCCACACTGCGTACCCCTGGGAAACCTCAGGTCAATACCCATTATTACATCAACTAAGTAATTTTTTTGTAGGAAAGCTCTCACCATGTACAAGGATGAGAAGACACTATCCGGATTGCCACCAGGAGGACCTTTTAATGATATGCTTCCAAGTCAGATCCCCGGGTAGCCTGTGCACCTGGTTCGGGGGAAAGCTTGGGAAGCCAGTGGATCATCTTCCTCGCTATCAGCAACCGTCGCCAAGGGCTCGCTGAGCCTTTTCACATCTCCCTTAGAGGAGGTCATGATCAGGGCATGGGAAAGCTGAGGCTTAGGGGCCGTAGGTGGCGCTCTGAGTAGCCTTCAAAAAGAAGAATTTAAATATTGTGCTCCTATCGACATAGGAAAGAGGTCTACGATACTTATGCATACCTACACTGCTTCTTAATTGTATAGGGAGGGCTTCACCGGGATCAAGAAGGACGCCAACCTCTTGAGGTTCTTCTCAGGGGTGCTTCCCTTGGCCCCCGTTCCTATCAGAACCGGGGGAGCACCGCTTGACGAACCCATGGGAATGATTGCCTTCTTGCTATCCTAGGTTGAAGGCTAAACGCGCCCAAAGTTAAGAATAAACCACTTGCAAAAGCTCCAGGCAAAAGCTCAACTTACTAGAGTTAGGGCTGCCACTTTGAGTGCTCGTGTCGGGACCAGATCCTCATAAGTCATCACCAGGGTCAAATCCCCAGTAAACGGGGTTGGCGATGGGTCGGTGAGAACTGAGGGGGTGGAGCTATTGGCGTCAGTGACCTAGAATTGCCCTCCGATGAGTCGGCCTTCACATCGTCATCCCCCTCCAGCTGTTCTCCACTGGCAAAGGATGTGGCTTGCAATGATGCGCCATTGCCTCCGATCCCGCTTGGGCCCGCAATGCCTGTGATGACAACGTCATCTGAGTTTGCAACCGGGGCTCCTGCGTTCTTGGCCTTTGGATCAGGCAGCCCACGCCCTGGAACTATTCAAGTCTACAACAACCATTAGTATGGTTACAACTACTTGCAAATAAAATAGAGTTAAAAAAAAGAAGAAGGCTCATGAGACTTACCGAGATGATTCTCCTTTGGGCATCGAGATCCATCTCCATGATGGGGACTAGGACTCTGGAGCTGGTGGATGAGGGGATTACATCGAAGAGAAGCTTGGTTTTCTTGTTGTCTGTCTCCGACGAGAGCACTATGAAATAGTGAAAAGCAAATCATAAAGGTTATGCTAGTAATTCCCTAAAAAATGACTACTTGGGGTTGGTAGGTACCTATCTCACCTTCTCAAGCTGGATCCATCCCGGCTATGAACTGCTAGGTGCTAGTGATCCTCTACTTCAGGGGACTTAGGTGGAGCCTGATGAAGTCTTTGGCGATGTCATATGCTGTCAACTTCCTCTCCTTAAAGTGTCAAATCTCTCTAATAAAGTCTCAACAGAGGGCAGTCATCACTGGCTCTTCTGTCCAGGCGAGCCTCAGCAGCGGTAGAAGACCTTGGTATGAAAGCCTTGGTGGGTTGCGTTGCCAGTTGAACAGTTTCTTGTGCTATCCCAACCAGGAACACTTGGCTATGAAGTTGATCTACTCCGTTGACTTGCCCTCCCAAAGCTAGAATCTGGCGCTACCGGTGACCTTGTTCTGAAACCCCTTTAGTACATAGAAGTACCAAAAGAGGTCGAAGGACGGGCAAAAACCTAGGAACACCTTGCACAAATGTACGAAGACACTCATAATGATGATGAGTTAGGGTGAAATGGATGAGTTCCACGCCATAGAAATTGAGCATCTCCAAGAAGAAACTGGAAGGAGGAAAGTGGAATCCACAAGAGAAGAAGTCAAGAAACACCACCGTCTAGGTGGTGTCTGGGTTTGGGATCGTCTGCTCCACCGCCGGCATGCAAGGGATTAGAGCTTGTGGAGGGATCACCTCATCAATCTCCGCCTTAATCCGGGCCTCCTTGGTGATCTCATATTCCTACCAGGCTAGGATCGCGCTTGCCATAACGTCAGCACTGAAACTTCCCTTCTGAACCTTCTTTCGGCCTATGGTGTCGAAGGGATTGGAAGAGGTTTTTTGAGGGTTTTTTCGGGGCAAAGGCACGAGGAGCATGAAGAAGATGACGTGAAGAAAATGAAGATAGTGGTTGAATAGCGAAGTAGCTTCCCATATGATTTTATACACGACAACAGAGCTCGGGGACGTCTCTTCAACTAACGCCATGTCATGAATCAAGGCCTCGACCTCCTGTATTCCCGTCATGTCGCATTTAATGCTCAGCACATGCGGGGCAGTTGGAGCATTGGCCTGAGGAGTTTGGCGCACTATGTTACTCAGCGTGCATGTTTCCTCACCGCAATCATGATTTTATGCCAAGTAAAAGATTCTCAACACTACCCAAAATTATCGATGCGACAATCCAACTTTCGAATACCGACCAATGACAAGTTTTCTCCTCTTTGTCCTCTCGTGGGGACAAGATAATCTTTTACATGCTGATTAGAAAATCTACTCGAATGGAACACCTTCTCGAGGACTCTGTTGAGAACATGGAGCCGTTTGGAATACTGAATAGGTGATATAAGAACCCAGAGAACTCGGTTAGATGCTTCACCCTAATCGGGAATCCGAGTCTTACTCGATGAGATGGTTGGACAAAAAGCTTATCTTTGCTAGCCACGTAGTTGATCCGTTGAAGCCTCATTTTATGTATTGATGGGGAGCTTAATGATGACTACTGGACAATCACCATATCCACACACCTTAGAGTTTCCCACAATTCTCAGAGCATATCTCTATCTCTAGAAAATTGATCCCTAGATGAAAGTACCTAGGGTATCCCGTAAATAGGAAGGTTTATCTCTAAGAATGAGAAGGAAGACTCCAGAGGACAAGAGCCATTAGAAGTCGAAGTTGCTGAAAATGGCTGACCAAAGAACAAAATGGCACTAATTATCCACAGGTTCACCGGTTAACAAAAAACAGCCATGCTCGCACAAAATCAATAAGGGAAGATATACCAAAACTTTAGAGTCAAGACAAACACCTGTCTTTGTTGAGGACTCCTGTCAACGATTTGTTAACCGTCGATCTAATAAACTTGTAGAAGAGGTAGGGGATGCTTCGAGTAGACGAATCATAAGAAAACACACGGGTTCAGAGCTCCTCGAGGACAATAACCATACGTTATGTTTGTCTTGTATTAACCTGAGTGTGTTACAATAGGGTATGTGGCTAGTCTAAATGGATCTAAACCTAGTCGACGACTTACTTGCGGCTTCAGGTGTCTTCTAGTGTGTTGAAAGGTTTGGCGACTTCTTCGATTTCTAATGGCTCTTGTCCTCAGCAGGGGACCTAGGTCTTATAAATGAAGAAGCAGGTGTCTAGTGGCGATAGTAGATGCCATAAGTGTGCTTTGCAGTGGATTCTCCCTTTTGGATCCATGATGATTTTGCTGCTGGTCTTGTTCTGTTGGCCTTCATGTTTTCTGGATATTTGGTGTAAGCAGTAGTTACTGGTCGCTTTCAGGTCTGAAGTTAGCAGCTTGCTAGTTGGTGTAAAGCTTACTTGGGCTTGTCTGTAAGATGGTGGCCCAAGCAGTATCCAACTCTCTCTGTGCTTCAGAACACGGGCTTGCAATCAGGAACATGTTACTGAACCCAATCAGGAGAATGAGCATGTGAAATTCAAACACTGCATTTTCACACCGTGCCGTTTTACTCAAATTATTTGGTTCAGCGTCCTGTGGCTTACAATTGGTTGGATTGCTACTGAAACATGTTACTGAACCTGCACCGCGATTGGCATATTTGTATTATAAATAATGGAAGCAAAGTGTATAGAAGGCTGTAGCCTGTAGGCAATTAGCTGAGTTTCGTTTTCTAGGACGTGTTTGGTTGCTCCGCTCCGCTCGTGCAAGCATCCGTCGGTGTAGTCACGTCCGCTCAGCCGTGGGTTTGGTTGCTCGGATCGGCCCTCTCGCCTGCACCTTCCCGTGCAAATGCATCGAGCGAGCCTGGCTCCGCGCATACGCGGGAATCGGACGTACGCGTCGGGCTGGCTCGCCCGGTGCAAAAAAAAAAATTGTGCGTGATATTTTTTATTTAACTTTAGATTTTATTTAGAGGTACAAGAGTGATCTAAAAATTCTAAATATTTTCGTGAGTAAACTAGAGCTCACTAGCAAACTATTTTAATTAGTTTGATTCAAAAAGCCTAAGTTAATATTTAATTAAAATTCTCCAAAAATTATAAAAAATTCACTAATATTTTTATCATGTGATGTACTTAATTTATAAAAATATTTTCAACCCTATGTTATTTGGTAAAAAAGTAAGTTCCTTTTTAATACAACATATACTCGGGCAACCAAATATAATCTCTTCTCAGTCAGGCTGAGTAAATACAACCAACTAAACCTGTATGACTCATACGAATCAAACTAAAGATATGCGAGCAATCAAACAGACCAGTAGTGAATGGGACTGGAGCTCCCTCCGCTGTGGCCTGTAAACTGTTCGTCCAATTCCTTACCGTGGACTAAACTCAGGAACAGGCAGTGACAGAGAAAATATCTGTCATCAACTGTTGCAGTTTGCAAGGTCCTTTTGGGGGTGATTCGTAAATCGGAACACTGGTTATTCTTTTTAGTTGCAAATCTGCAACAATAATCCATCAAACTTCTACTTTGTGTACATCATGCTGTGTTGATGGATTGTAATGTGTTCACTTACATTGGATATATTATTATTTTTCTGTTGATTTAGGGATTTGAGCTACAGCCGGAGCCAACTTTTGTTGGGCCTGGCTATGCTGTCCCATCCCTCTGCCACCATGGGCCCACCTGACAGAGCCTTTCCCTCACCTTGGGACAGGGTCGCTGGCTGTTTAATGTTACACACCACATATGTATATCCAGTACAGTAGTTAGCTAGAAATTGGAATGGAGGGTTCTATAGAAGTACGAGAGGGTCCATGAGAAGTAAGAAGTACAGGAGGTTCGAGAATCAGCAGGAACGGAGGAAGGAGCCGAGGTAGGAGACGCTTCTGTTCCTCGATGCCCCCGGTGCGGGTGCAGCTTGGCTTGGTCTTGTAATACCTCCCCTTCCATCCGACTGGGCCTAGAGCTGGCCCACTTGAAAGAGGAAACATTTCACGCAATGATCCATTAATAAACCAAAGGATTACATATGTAGGTACATGACTTCTATATCTCAAGCAATGGGTTATGGAAACAAGAATCTAGAAGAATAAGAAGGGAGGACCAAGATTAGCGGAAACCAAATATAAAGCCATAGTCCAAATATAGTCTAACACGCCCCCACAGTTGAAACGGCAGAAGGATGAACGTTCAAACTGGACCGAAACTCTTGGAAAACGGACATAGGCAACCCTTTGGTGAAGATGTCGGAATATTGGGACGACGCCGGAACGTGTAAAACATGGATGTCACCAAGCGCAACACGTTCATGGATAAAGTGCAAGTCGATCTCCACATGCTTGGTACGCTGATGCTAAACATGATTGCTGGAGAGGTAGACGGCGCTGGTATTATCACAGTAAACTAGAGTGGCACGCTAGAGAGGATTGTGTAACTCCATGAGCAAGTGGCGCAACCAAACAACTTCTGCAACACCATTGGCCACAGTACGGTACTCTGCTTCGGCACTGGAATGTGACATAGTATGTTGTTGCTTGGATGACCAGGAGACAAGATTGTCACCAAGAAAAACACCACAACTCGAGGTGGACTTACGTGTATCAGGACAGCCTGCCCAATCAGCATCAGAGTAGACAACTAGGTAAGCAGTAGAAGTCCGGTGAAGCACTAGACCATGCTCAAGAGTGCCCTGTAGATACCTGAGGATGCGTTTCACTAAAGCGAGATGAGGCTCACGAGGGCCATGCATAAATAGGCATGCTTGCTGCACAACATATGCAATGTTTGGACGGGTGAAAGTCAAGTACTATAGTGCACCAGCAGGACTGCGATAGTGAGTTGGATCATCCATAGAGGTACCATCACTAGAGATTTTGGCATGTGCATCCACGGGTGTGCTACAGGTTTGCATGCAAACATTCCAACACGTTCCAATATGTCTAGAATATACAATCGCTATGAGAGAAAAAGAGCCCTATCGTGATGACTGACCAAAATTCCTAGAAAATAGTGTAGCGACCCAAGGTCCTTCATAGCAAACTCCTACTGAAGAGATGAGATAGTGCGGCAAAGAAGATCCACTGATGAGGCAGTCAGGACAATGTCATCGACGTACAGGAGCAAATAAACAGTGTTTGTCCCCCGACGAAAGACAAACATTGATATGTCTGATTTGGCCTCCACAAAACCAATGGATATAAGGTGAGAGGCAAACCGACTGTACCACGCTTGGGGTGCCTGCTTCAACCCATAAAGATACTTGTTCAAGTGACACACATGATCAGGCCAGGTAGAATCAGTAAAACCAGATGGCTGCACACAGTAGACTGTCTTTGAAAGAGTGCCATATAGAAAGGCATTTTTCACATCAAGTTGGTGAATCGGCCAGTCATGGGAGAGAGTCAATGTGAGAACTATGCAAATAGTGGTAGGCTTGACCACATGACTGAAAGTCTCATCAAAATCGACACCAGGCCATTGGGTGAAGCCACGAAGTACCCAACGTGCTTTATATCAATTAAGTGAACCATCCGGTCGAAACTTATGATGAAAAACCCACTTGTCTGTAACAATGTTGGCACCAAGAGGATGAGGGATGAGGTCCCACGTATTGTTCGCCTGAAGGGCCTCGAATTCCTCAGTCATGGCAGCTTGCCAATTAGGACCAGACAAAGCTCCATGGTACATATTTGGGATCGGCGAGAGGGTCGAGGCATGAAGATTTATGTGATCAACCGGAAGACAAAAATCGGTTTTCCCACAAGTGACCATGCGGTGATCATTGGTCACAAGGGGAATGGAGACAACTTGCTTCGGACCGGTTCGGCTAGCAACAACCTGTGACGACATGTCAACATGGGCAACCAAACCAGAGGGAACTCCATGCTGGGTGCTCGGAACGTCCGGAATGAGTGCACATGACAACTAAGCAACATCTAAAGCTGGCACCAGTGCGTCTCCCGACACACGCACCTCAGGTGTGCTGGGCTCCTGAAGGCTCATCAGGGAGCTGGGAGAGCCACCAGCCGGACTGGGAAAGCCACCAGCTATGCTGAGCCCATGTGAGCCAGCGGAGGCAAAGGAGCCGGGCGCACGGGCAAGCTGCTCAAGCAGGACCAAGGCCAGGAAGAACCGACTGGAGGGGATCCAAGCGGGTGGTCAAGACTGGCCATCGTGTTGAATCAGACCCGCTAGTATCGCTGGCAAGACCTACTAAAACTGTGGCGTGTGTAGGACCTGCAGGACACGACCCAATGGGCAGCGGCGATGAGTGCATGTTTGATAGAAAATCAAAGTTACAAAGCGGCAAGGCTACGTTAGTTGAAAAAGGAAAAGAAGCCTTGTCAAACGTGACATGCAGGGAGGTGATGATCCAATTGGATGACAAATCAAGACATCGATAACCTTTGTGTTCTGAGGGATAGCCAAGGAAGACGCACAAATTGGAGCGAGGAGAAAGCTTATGCGCAGCCGTGGAAGAGAGGTTGGGGTAGCACTGACAACCAAAAACATGAATGATGCGCGTTTGCCTGATCTTCTGAAAGGTAATATAATAAGTCGATTGATGGAGCTTCGACGTTGATGATCCAAAGGCTCTGAACAAAATAGATCAAGAACCCTCGCAACTACTACATCACTACTCCGTTGTTATCAACTGTGCCAAGATGAGGATGACCTCGCAAAGAAGGCTTTTCCTGCAAGTGAATTGAGAACACAAGCAAGAACAGGTAGATGCAATCTGAATATTGCTAATTACCAATGAAGTACTCGAGTTTGGGGTTCAATAAACTGATAAACGGTGAAACTGTCTAAAATAGAATAATCTAAGCTAAACCCGAGTCTAAGCTATGAAGGCTACTGTATATTTATAGGGGGACATGATGTAACATCCTGAGTTTAAGCATACCAATTAATTACAAAATTTGCTCCAAATTAAAACTTTTTAGGATTAATTAAGCTAGCTAAGGGTTAAGAAAATAGGTATGTGGATGTATATATACCAGTATATATATATACATTCATGTTTATGAGTGGTGCGAAGTTGCATAAGTATTTCAAGGTGCACTAGAAAAGGGACTGCAGAGTGAGGCGTAGCCCCTCCCAGGACCGAGAAACCCCAGATGCAGCTCGTTGCTGGTTTTTGAACCACTTAAAATGTTTTGAAGTCGATCATAGTTGATACAATTGGATATCTAGATAAACTGCTTTACGCTTAAATCTAAACCATAAAGCTTTATCCTTGAAGAAACCCTTTATGCATCTATCAACACCTTGAAGTAGTATAGGGTTTACTGAGTATCTTCTGAACTCACTTTTGCTGTCATTCAGATGAAGAAGCCAATGCTGACTTCGCCAGAGATGAAGCCGGGGATGAAGAATAGTCTTTGAAGTCACGTTTGCACCCTCGCTGCTTGTGGCTTACGCTTTTGCTTCCGTTGTGTGTTTTGGTGGCCGCTAGCGGCCAGGCTTGTAATATTCGATATGGATTGTAAGTATTTTTGTACCCAAAACTTACTATTTACATACAAAGTTTGACTGTGATACTATGACTGTTACATTGTGCGTATCAGCTACATAATCCAAGGGGGGTCTTACAGGAGTGTATTAGAGCCATGCTTGGTTGTAGGATGTGACCTTAGGATAGACTAGCTCGTGTCTCTTTATTTCCAAAAAGTATGTTATCAAAAACCTCTTCTGTACTTACCTTCTGTCTTGTTACCATTGAAATCTTGATATGCTAGTTTTAAGTTGTCCCCTTTCCTGGCAGATGGAAGATGAAGATTGGAACACAGTACAATGTCTACGAATGAAGGGCTTTCCCAAGTTGCTGTGGGAAGCTTGTCGCCGCCTGGGGTACACTCGACACCCAGAGTACACTGAGCATGAGTACGATGAGAATGGATCCCAGAAGTGCCAATTTTTTCTGTAGATCTTTGATTGCTCGAGGCACCCCAGTTAGCGACTGTGGCATGTTAGTACCATCGGAGTACGGTACCCTAACACATAACAGTTGGCGGCCTACGAGGCACTTCAGCACCTGTGCGGGAGGTGTGTCAGAGAGGTTGCACACACTCCCATGAGGCACTTTCCAGCTGCCACTAGCCAGTGAGCTTCTTAGTGTGCACGCCTAACCGCCATGGAAGATGCAGGACAGGAGGAAGAGGAGGACTATGCCACCGTATCCGTCACAGCACTGTACCTCCATGCCTTGGAGCACATGCACAATGAGACCTATCAGCTATTCCAGAATGCTCGCTATAGGGAAAAGGAGTCTGAGACACGTGAGAGAGCTCTCCATGTGATGCTAGATCAGACCAGAGTCCAGGCCACAACTGCAGAGGACACCGCGAGAAGGAACCACGAAGGATGGCAGAGGGCGGTGAGATCCCATCACAGGGATCTCAACCGACAGCATGCCATGAGTAGCTCCCCAGCTAGGATGATGGCCAGAAAGAGCACCTTCAGTATCCCCGTGAGTAGGACCCAACACGTCATCCTTGCAAGTGTTCCTCTCCTTCCAACGCATATAGCAGCGGCTATAGAAGATGGCTGGATTGAACCCTTGCTAGTTCCCGTAGCCACTGGAGGTTTGGTGCCTACCAAGCCAGTTCAGGACGCAGATATAGTGATACCCACGGAGGACTTCGAGGAGGAGGACCCTAGCGAGCGTGAGTTCGTTAGTGACTACAACGATGACAGCTTTGACAAGACCTTTGACCCCACTTCTGCCCTGACACCAGCACGGACTTTCTCACCTGCTGAGTCAGCTGTTGGAAACACCACCGACAGGTTCACCGACGACACCTGAGGACGACGTGTCTTGGCTAGGTAACATTAGGAGTAGATACTTTTGTAGCTTTTGTTGTAGATAGCCTGGTAGCATGATGCTCTGCGAGCACGCATGTATTAGATTGAAAACTTTTGTACTAGTGATCTAGTGGAGATAGTCCTAGGTTTGTTTAATACATGTTGCTTGTACTCTTGTATGGTGTTGCTTCTTGTCTGTATCTTGTTTGCATTATTGGCAAGGATTGTCCTTGCTCCTATGTTGTTTGACCTCATCTTATAGTTGTATCTTAGCTCTTGCTTCCTCTCTTATCTTCAGAGAACAGATGGAATCATCCAGGGAGTCCTCTCACCACTGTCAACAACATCAGATCGTGAGGATGGGATCTCAAGCAGAAAGTACGATAGGGTCTCGAGGAAGGCTCTGTGAGGACCAAGGTAGAAGAAGAGACAGGGGTGCTGACTCTCAGCCCAGTCATGAAGTCCATCAGAGTCAAAGAACCCCACTGCCCCCACCACCAGAGAATGATCTAGTGGCAGTGATGACCAATCAAACCCGCTTACTGGAGGCCATATCTCAGGCAAGAATCAACAACAAAGGTTATGGACCTCAGAACAAGATGGAAAAATTTATGAGGATTAGGCCCCCAACCTTTGATAGTACTGATGACCCCTTGGAGGCTGATGACTGGCTCCGGGCAATCACAAGGAAACTCCATGTCATCAACTGTGAGGGTCGAGATAGGGTTAATCTTGCCGCCCACCAACTCATTGGGTCAGTAGCAGAATGGTAGGAGAACTACTGCGAAGCATCAGTGGATGCCGATGGCATGAGTTGTGAAGAATTCTGCGAAGAGTTCAGGAAATACTATGGGTCACACCCCAAAATTTCTATTTCGGGTTGTGAGCATTTTAAATCAATAAAATAACATTTTTGTGAAATTTGAAATCTTTTTAAAAAATTTTAGAGGTTAAAAAGAATTTGTTTTGTGTGATAAAAATGAATTTATAAAAATATTAGAATAGATTAAGGAATTTCCTGGTTGGATTAATCTTTTCTCCTCTCTCCCAAAATTCCTGGAAATCTATTCTTTCTATTCCTTGAAAGTCCCTCGAAAAATTCCTTTTCCTTTCTTTACAATATTTTCCCAAAAGTGTCCTTATCCCTAATTTATTTCTCTTTTTCTTTCATTCCAAAAATCCCTACCGGGGTATTTATCTTTTTCATTTCATTAGCTATCCTGATATTCCTTTTATCCCCAAATATCTAAAGCCTCCCGGGCCAATTTCTCTCCAATCTGGCCCAATTTTCCTTTCCCCCTCTTTTCTTCCGGGCCACCTTCCTCCATCTTCCGCTTGAGCCCAGTGCAGCCCATTTCCCCTTCCCCTCCCTTCTCTCGGTCCAAGCCCGCCCGGCCAAGCTGTTTCCCCACGCCCGAGCTACTCCCTTCCGCCTCTCTCTCTCTACGCGTGGGCCCGAGTCCAGCCAGCCATTTCCCTGCTCCCGAGCCCCCTCCCTCTCCCTGTCCTGTGGGCCCGTGCCAAATCGAGCCGCTCAGCCCCAGCTCACCTTCTACCACCACCGCGCAGCTTAACCCCCTCCAACGACCACTACAATTTCTGCGCCTCCCCACGCCCTCTCTCCTCCCCGTAACAGGCGGATTCGCGGCGTTAAGCACCATCAAGTCTGCCCTACCTTTTTCCCCTCTTTTATTCCCTCTCTTCATTGCCGAATCAATGCGAAAATCGACCGGTCATAATGGCCATTGCCGTCGCCACTTCATCTCCGAGCCCCCACCGCTCCACTCGCTCTCACGCCCATTTAAGCCTTCGATCACCTTCACGGCAAGGCTCCGCTCATTTTTAACCCATTCACGTCCTGTTTCCTCCCCTATAGCGTCGTCGCCGCCCGTTCTTCATCTTTGGTGAGGTTGCACCGCAGCCACCAATTCCCCACCTCTGCACCATCTCCAGCTGAGATAACCTTCTCTCCGTCCGCACAGGTCCCTCCGGAGGTGATTTTGAGGTTTTCGTCGTCAATTGGCCACCGGAGCACCTCCTTCCGTGTGCACTGATGACCGCCAGGCACCTCATCGTCGCCAGCCGTCCTCTGGCCCTCTTGGACGCCTAGAATCCCATGGTGAGACTCCTCATGCTCCCTACTCCCTTTTGCACCACTTCCTGTCACCAATAGAACCCAGACGCGCGTTTTTACGTGACTCTGGTGAGTTTTCCAACCGTGCGCCACTGTCGGCCGGCCATGAGCCCTATGCAGTGCCACCGCCCGAGCTCAAAAACCCCACCTCCTTCTCCTGCCATCCGATCCTTGTTGAACGGTCGAGATTAGATCTAGAATACCCCGTTGTTGGACCAATCATGTGTTGCCATGTGTCTTGTGTAATCCCAGTCAGCGCCCCTTCGCCACACCACTTTCCACCTCAGCCAACCGAGCCTAGTCAGCCCCTGTGTTTGGCGCTTAAACCCCCGGATATCTTTTTATTTGTGTTCAAGCCCTCTAACTTTTCTATCTAAGCCCCTAACATTTCCAGACCGTGTCCTTTTTGTAGACAATCCCCTAGGCTTTTTGGATATTAGGTTTAGGTTGTATCTTTTTATAGAAAACCCCCCTTGGTCTTTTATAAATAAGTTTTAGCCCCTGCAGCTTTTGTTATTTCCAAATACGCCCTTTGTACCTTTAAAACTTTGTATCTTTTTGCCCGTAGCTCCGTTTTATGTGATCTTTGCGCTCAAATTATCATAGCAATGAGTAGCTCAAATTACCAAGTTATCTGTTCAAATCTTGTTCAGTAAATGCAAATTTGTCTTGTGCCCAATTCAGTGAATTTCATCCAAATTCCAATGCCACTTTGTAAATTCAACTAATTTCGATAAGTTTCCAACATATCATATTTGTTCATGTCCGATAAATATTTGGTCATGTAGTACTATTTTAATAGCTGGATGCATATCGGATGACTTCGACATGTTGAGCTCACGTGTCATTGTGCACATGGTATGAATTCAAATATTAAAATAATATTGATAAAATAGTATAGGTTCTCACATATCAAATCTAATAGGATATTCTTTTTTGGTAAAACCCCAGTTCCTGACTCACCACGACCATATCATCGTCGCATGCACCGAGCTCTTCATTCTTTTCCCTGCCAATGTCATGCCATCACCATAGTTAGGGTTTCCTTGGGCAATAAGGTCATAAATCCGTCGGGAATGTTTTCAGGGAATATTCTATCTCCTTTTTCTTTCAACCCTAAATTAATCTTCTGAGACCTGTTCTCCTTCGTCTGAACTCTGATTTGAGCGGTTCTTGCGCCCAAATTCTTCTAAAACCATACCCTATCCAACCATAGTGTTTTTTTTGTGATGTGTTTCTCTATTTGGTGTATTGTTTCTTAGTTGTTTTGTGCTTTCTCTTTTGTTGGTATATCTTGTGAGCATAATTTGGCGTTTCTAGAGATTCGATGAGTTGCAAGGTCGAGACTTCAAGGTATGTCAGAACCGAGTTTATGAAGATAACTAAGCAGTAACCAGGCAAGTGTCCTTACTCATTTTGCACCTAAATTAGGGTTTTAAATTAGTTGTTTATCCTTCATGCATGCTTGTCTAAGTTGGAAGCCTATGATTGGGGTTTACTAGATTTTGTATGATTATCCTTATCGCCGTTGATGAGTCATGGGGAAATGAAGGATAGATATGCTAGTTGCTGTCATGGTTAGGGTAAATGTTAATCTTTACTAATGTTTATGCAACAAGAATTGGGTATGGTAATCTTGTAGTAACATGGTATAGGGATCCTAATTGGATGGTTGATTTGAGGTGGTGCTGCACAGCAGGTTTGTGGTTGTTCTTGTGTGGGATCCTAAGGACCGGTTCTTGGAGCATGTAACCAAGCTAAACCGCAACCATCTAGGGGGCCTATATGGGTACGGCCTGACCAATTAATTAGCAACCCCTCCGGTTCTGCGAGTACAATTGGACGGTTGAGTGGCACAAGAGGAGGCTTCTACAGCGATGTAATCGTCTGTTAGCGGTGAAACCTCAGTGGGTGCTTGTAGGTCAGCAGGAGCTTTGTAAAGGCCTTCTAATGATCTCCAGGCAGACACCTCTGAAGTGTGTAAGTGTTTGGCCTGCGCAACACATGGAGACTGTCACCTGGTAATGCGGGTGATGAAATCATGACCCGTGGGGAAAGGCGGCCAAACTCTGCAGAGTATTAAATTTATCGATCAGCCGTGCTCACGGTCAAGAGTGGCTTGGACTTCTTCTTGATTAGATGGGTTCAAGGTTCTGGTATGGATGGTCGGGTAGCCAGGTAATGGGATTTTCTGGTGAGTTATGGTAGCCGAATATGGAATATCTGGTGAGTTTGGTAGTCAGATGGAATCCGATGAGCTATTCTTCTTATTTAAGTTGTGTCTTCACACTTAGTAAATAGGATGCCTGATTCAAGGAGTTATAGGTTAAGGTTGCTTAGTGCATAACCTTTTTCTTGACTTAAGCCCTCATGTCATATTTTCCTACACTTGCTGAGTACGTTAAATACTCACACTTGCTATTTCCGATAATAAATGTTGCTCAGTTAGAGAAGACCTCATCAATGTCAAGGAAGCTGAAGACTATATGAAGACGGAGTGTTCCGGGTCACGTTGCCCCTACTCGATTGCCTGTGGTGTGCCCAGAAGATCCTTAGGAGTCCTCTTGTGTTCTTCCGTTACTGTCTTCAAAACTCTGGTGATTGTTTCAATAAAGTTGTTTTGTTCGATATAGAACTGTATATCACTGATAATATCATCGCATGTATGATGAAACTGATCCTGGCATATATGTGAAATGCACCAGGTTGCTCTTTTGAAAAACTGAGCGTGACAAGTGGTATCAGAGCTATATGTCGACTGTAGGAACGTGACCCTAGTTACAATGGACGTTTGGAACCCCTGCTGCTGAAGATGAAGGTTCATCACTAAGGATGAAGGTATGCTACTGAAGATAAAGGTTCGATGCTGAAGATTCTCCTTAACAATTAATATACTCCACTCACTTAGGTGTCCTTTTGATTAGTGAGTGAAAAATCCATCCTTGTCTACAATGCAATAGTAAATGTTGAGTGGTGTTTTCTTCAAATAACAAAAATTATTTTTTTAAGGGGGTAGCTGATCGCAAGACAAACCCTAAGGCCCCATGCTCCTTCTCCTAATCTCTCTAATCCACCCAAATCTCGGGGCAAGATTTCATTTAAGGGGCGTAGTTTGTCACACCCCAAAATTTCTATTTTGGGTTGTAAGCATTTTAAATCAATAAAAAAACATTTTCCCTAAAATTTGAATGATTTTTCAAAAAATTGGAGTTTAAAAAGAATTTGTTTTGTGTGATGAAAAATGAATTTATAAAAATATTAGAATAGGTTAAGGAATTTCCTAGTTGGATTAATCATTTCTCCTCTCTCCCAAAATTTTCGTAAAATCTATTCTTTTCTCTTCCTTGAAAGTTCCTCAAAAAATTCCTTTTCCTTTCTTTTCAATATTTTTCCCAAAAGTGTCCTTATCCCTAATTTATTTCTCTTTTTCTTTCATTCCAAAAATTCCTACCGGGGTATTTATCTTTTTCATTTCATTAGCTATCCTGATATTCCTTTTATCCCTAAATATCTAAAGCCTCCCGGGTCGATTTCTCTCCAATCCGGCCCAATTTTCCTTTCCCCCTCTCTTTTCTTTCCGGGCCACCTTCCTCCCTCTTCCGCTTGAGCTCAGCGCAGCCCATTTCCCCTTCCCCTCCCTTCTTTTTTGGTAAAACCCTAGTTCCCGACTCACCACAACCATATCATCGTCGCATGCACCAAGCTCTTCATTATTTTCCCTACCAATGTCATGCTATCACCATAGTTAGGGTTTCCCTTGGGCAATAAGGTCCTAAATCCGTCGGGAATGTTTTCAGGGAATATTCTATCTCCTTTTTCTTTCAACCCTAAATTAATCTTCTGAGAACTTGTTCTCCTCTGCCTGAACTCTGATTTGAGCAGTTCTTGCGCCCAAATTCTTCTAAAACCGTACCTATCCAACCATAGTGTTTTTTTTATGATGTGTTATCTCTATTTGGTGTATTGTTTCTTAGTTGTTTTGTGCTTTCTCTTTTTTGGTAGATCTTGTTAGCATAATTTGGCGTTTCTAGAGATTCGATGAGCTCCAAGGTCGAGACTTCAAGATATGTCATAACCGAGTTTAAGAATATAACTGAGCTGTAGCCAGGCTAGTGCCCTTGCTCATTTTACACCTAAATTAGGGTTTTACATTAGTTGTTTATCCTTCATGCATGCTTGTCTAAGTTGGAAGCCTATGATTAGAGTTTACTAGATTTTGTATGATTATCCTTATCATCGTTGATGAATCATGGGAAATGGAGGGTAGATATGCTAGTTGTTGTCATGGTTGGGATAAATTTTAATCTTTACTAATGTTTATGCAAGAAGAATTGGGTATGGTAATCTTGTAGTAACTTGGTATAGGGATCCTAACTGAATGATTGGTTTGAGGTGGTGCTGCATAGTAGGTTTGTGGTTGTTCCTGTGTGGGATCTTAAGGACCGGTTCTTGGAACATGTAACCAAGCTAAACCGCAACCATCCATGGGGCCTATATGGGTACGGCCTGGCCAATTAATTAGCCATCTCTCTGGTTCTGCAAGCACCATTAGACGGTTGAGTGGCACAAGAGGGTGCTTTCTGTAGCAATGTAATCGTTCGTTAGCGGTGAAATCTCAATGGGTGCTTGCAGGTCAGTGGGAGCTTTGTTGAAATTGCTAGATATCCATAATGACTTTGTAATATATTGTGATGTCTCATGCCAGGGTTTAGGCTATTTGCTGATGCAAGATGGCAAAGTTGTGGCTTATGCATCCAGGCAACTGAAGCCGCATAACCTGGAATTAGCAGCGGTTGTGCATACACTTAAGATATCGAGACACTACCTTCTTGGAAATAAGTGCGAGATCTATACGGATCACATGAGCCTGATGGTATATTTTTCACTCAGTCAGAATTGAACCTAAGACAATGAAGATGTCTAGAATTGATAAAGGATTACAACATGAGTATCCAATATCACCCGGGCAAGGCTAATGTGGTGGCTAATGCCCTAAGTAGGAAATTTTACTCCAATGATCTACCAGTGCAGGAATTAAGACCAGAACTTCTTGCAGAGATGCAACATCTGAATCTGCACGTAACACAAGGACAAGTTCACACCCTGGTGGTACATCCAACACTAGAGGATAAAATCCATGAGGCCTAGTTAAAAAGATGAAAAGATTCTAGAAGTAAAAAAGAATCTTGGGTTAGATAAAGCACCAGGGTTCAGAAAGATCCACGAGGAACTGTGTGGTACAAGGATCGGTTATGCATGCGGATTGGGAAAATCTTAGAGAGTTAATCATGGATGAAGCCCACAGCTCTCCCTATTCTATTCATCCTGGATGTACCAAGATGTTCACAGATCTAAGGACCAAATACTGGTGGATAGGTATGAAGTTTGACATAGCAGATTTTGTCGCTCGATGTGACACCTGTCAAAGGGTCAATGCAGAGCACCAAAGGCCGGCAGGATTGCTGCAACTGTTACAGGTCCCGACTTGAAAGTGGGATGAAATTGGTATGGATTTTGTAGTTGGGTTACCTAGAATACAGAAGGGTAACGACTCCATATGGGTTATAGTAGATCGCCTGACAAAAGTAGCCCACTTTATACTTAGTCAAGACAACCTATAGAGGAGACAAGCTGGCAAACTTGTATATCGACCATATTCTGAGACTACATGGAGTTGTTAGCAGGATCATCTCTGACCGATGACCCCAGTTCACGTTAAGGTTTTGGAAAAGCCTACATACCGCCTTGGGGACTAGACTAGATTTCAGTTCTGCTTACCACCCATAGACAGATGGTCAGACTGAAAGAGTAAACCAGATCCTGGAAGATCATCTAAGAGCTTGTGTGATAACCTATGGAAAAGACTGGGAGAAAAGCCTATCATTTGAGTAATTCTCCTACAATAGCAATTATCAAGCTAGTTTGAAGGTGTCCCCCTTTGAGGCATTATATGGGAGAAAATGTAGAACACCCTTGCTATGGTCAGAAGTTGGAGAGCGCACGCTCTTCGGACCAGCGTTACTCAAGGACGTAGAAGAACAAGTTGCCAAGATAAGGGAGAACTTGAGAGCAGCTCACAGTAGACAGAAAGGATATGTGGATAACCGGAGGAGAGACTTGACCTTCGAAGTAGGAGACTACGTCTACCTTAAGGTATGCCCATTAAGAGGCACTTGGAGGTTCCAAGTTCATGGGAAGTTATCGCCTAGATATGTGGGACCTTACTAGATACTCGAAAATATTGGCTCAGTAGCTTACAAGATAGCTCTTCCGGAAGAGATGTCCGATGTTCATAATGTGTTCCATGTTTCACAATTAAAGAAGTGTCTGAGTGTTCCAGAGAAACAAGTCCTCTTGGAAGTTATGGATTTATAGTAGGATCTTCAGTATGAGGAAAGACCCATCAAAGTCTTGGATTTGGCAACTCGTAAAACCAAAAGAACAATAGTCAGGTTCTGCCCACTACAATGGAGTAATCACACAGAAGCAGAAGCTACATGGGAACATGAAGAGGATCTGAAAAAGGAGTTTCCAAATATCTTCGACGAACTTTCCAAATCTTGAGGTTGAGATTCCATTTAAGCGGGGTAGGTTTGTAACATCCTGAGTTTAAGCATGCCAATTAATTACAAAATTTGCTCCAAATTAAAAATTTTAGGATTAATTAAGCTAGCTAAGGGTTAAGAAAATAGGTATGTGGATGTATATATACCAGTATATATATACATTCATGTTTATGAGTGGTACTAAGTTGCATAAGTATTTCAAGGTGCATTAGAATCAATTTCAAAATAGTCTATGCATTAATCAGGTTCATATGCTTTATTTTTGAGATTTCTATGGTTCTTTGTGTGGAGATTTGAAATTTAATGCCTCTCAATTTCAAATCTATTCTTAGATTCTATTCAGCTCAAATTCATTAAATTCAAATCCTCTCCCAAAGATTTTTATCCAAATCCAATAAAAGTTCAAATATTCCAAATGGAGGTTATCTTAATCCCATGTCACAATTCAAATTCAAAATTTTCCATTTTGAATTATTCTCAAAATCCCTCTCTCATTTCTTTTCCTCTTCCTCTTTTCTCCTTCTCTTTTCCCCGGGCTGATTTCCTCTCCCCTCTCTCTTTCTCAGCCCAACCACTAGCCCTTCTTCTTTTTCTTCTTTCTTTTGCTTTCCCGCGCACGGGCCCTTCTTCCTTTCTTCTACGCTCCAGCCCATTCTCCGCACTGGTGACCCAGCCGCACCCACGCGCACTCACCCCGCCCCGCACGTCACTCTACCGTCCGCGTGTCCACGCGTCGCCCATCCACCTGCGCGCCATCCTCCCTCTCCTTCCTTCTTCCCTTTCTCGCTTGACGATGCCACCGCTGGCTGTTGATTCCCCGGGAAAATCTTCCGACCAGTCTCCGCGATCTCCGCTTGCTCTTCTCCCCTGCTTCTCTCCCTCTCTTTGCTGCCCATGCCCCGCTGCCCAAGCCCCAAGACATTCGCATCTTGCATGCGCATGGACGGTGCAGAGTCGCCCATGCCCCAGAAAAAAGGGTGAGCACTGGCCGCCACCACACTGTCGACATCCCGTGATGCCAACAACCTACACCGCCTCTCTCTGCCTCTCCCTTCCCTCTATAAATAAAGCCCAGCCTCTACCTCCCCCTCTTTCTCCATCTCAGCTCACCCCCACTCTCTCGTCGTTGCTATTACCGCCACCACCACCTCACCATCGTCGATCCGTCGACCACATGCTACCGAGGAGCTTCAGGACCTTGCCACCGTCCTTGTGCCACCGTCCAATCGTCGGAAGCCCGATGGGAGCCCGCCTGAGCCAGTAGCAGAGCAGCGCAGCCACCGCCCCTTCAACAAATCGCCGGTCACCGCCCTGCCCGTCGTCGCTCCTTTACTTGGTGAGCCTCTCAGTTCCCTCTCGCGTTTGTGTAGATAGCGTGTAGGTGTCCCCGGGCTCCCTCTTAGCTTATCGCCTCGCGCTGCCATGTGGCTGTCTCCGCCGTCGTGCTTGCGCTCGCCACCGGCATGTTTCTTCTCCGTAGTTTGGCCCGGCAGTCGCAACATGATTCCTAGAGGTGCTAGGCCTCCTTCCCTTGTAGGTTGGCACCTCCCAGTGAAGTGGAGGTGCTTTCCAATCATCTCGCGCCACTGTGCTCTCCTTCGGCCGTCGTCTGGTAGTGCCTCTGTTGCCGGCTGCCGTCGATGAGCTCCCCTCTGAGTTCGCTGTGCCCTATAGTATCTCGGCGTCCGCTTGTCATCATGAGTCTTTGGCCAAAACATGCCGCTGGCGAGCACTCTGGCGCAGCTCCACCACTATTCCTCCCCGTTGGGACATTTTTCCCCCTTCGCTGTCCTGTGCGTCCGCGGGCACACACGCGCCCGTACCCAAGCTGCCATCTTTGCGCCAGGCTGCCCAGCCAAGCCGGTCGTGGCTTGGCCCAGTGGTCGGCTGGCCTGCCAGGCTGCCTCGACTGCCAAAGGCCTTGAGCCTATGGGCCGACCTAGAAATCGTAGCCCGCTAAACCACCCAGCCCAACACCGTGCAGCCCGACACTGTGTAGCCCAAGCCTGGCCCAGACCCAGGCCCATCTCGGCCCATTGGGCACTGTTCATGTTATCCCAGGTACTGTTCATAGGGTCCCACTTGTGGGCCCCACCTATGAATAGTGTCATTTCGTAATTTTCCGATTTAATTGTAGATTAAATCTTCAGGGAGCCATAACTTCTCCGTTCTAGCTCTGATTTCAGTGATTCTTTCGCCAAAATTTATCTAAAATCAAAATCTATTCATCTGTCACATTATGATATCCATTAGAACTTATTTGGATTTCCATTTGGTGTTAATTGGTTCTTCTCTATTGTAGCCATTATTGATCGTACTCGCAATTGCAGAGCAATCAGAGTTCTGGAAGTGCTGCATAGGAAGCATCAGGAGCGAGAAAGACCCCGATTACAATAAAGACTTCAAAGAAAACTCCGGAGAAGGTAAGTCCTATCTCCTTGATCATATTGAACCTATGTTTTCAAATAATATTCATGATCAACTAAAACTGGACTTGTTATCACATGTGCTATGTAATACGCCTTTACAAACTACTTGCGATAGTTAATCCTATCAAACACATGCCTTGCCTTGAATATTATCATCTAGAATACATATCACTCTAGGTTTACCTGTCATTATCTATATTAACTTCGGACGACGCCATGATATCTAGAATGCTTAGGATTGAATACGTCTCCTTGGAGACATCGCTTTTAAAACACCTCTCCTCGGAGATAAGATTTACTGTTATCAATGATAACTCATATACTATGAATCCTTGATGGTTGGGGATTCCGTGATGATTGTGAAATTCTTGATGTCATGTGGGATATGGAGGGTGGTGTATAAAAATGGGTGAAAACTGTTTTGGTGTGGGCAGGTAGAGTGGTCCTCTGGGAAGGATGCCCTTGGGGGCTTCAATTACCTGGTAGTATTCATTGCCAATGAAGATGCCTGGCCCGGCCGCTTAAGGACCGAGTCTTGCGCCATCATGCTTAGCTCCCACCACGCGCCTTGTATGGGCAGGACTTGACTTTTCTTTCACCGGATTAAGTTGGGCATCATACCAGGAGGTTGAGAGCAACGAGCAGCTAGGGGTCCATCTGTCCCGTTGTTTGGAGGTTTCATGGATCGGCTTAGGCTTAAAAAGGGATGCTGGTCTTTGGAACATGCAGCTCTGGTACTTGGTGTGTCTCGTGGAAAAGCCCAACAGGAAAGGTGTTTGGAGAGTCTCGGTATGATTTGCTCCTCCGCTTGCAATGGATGGAGGCTGAGCATATCGCGTGGGTAAAGTTGTACAACCTATGCAGAGTGTAAATCTATTCAACTAGCCGTGTCCACGGTCATGGATGTACAAAGGCATGGTGATGCTTGAATAGACTCCGGGTGCGTGTATCTTGATGAGTGAGTGTATGGACTAGATGTTCGTGTGATGTGGTTCTTGGCTTGGTCCGCCAGAAGCTGTGTGGTACTAGAGATACAACAGATGTCATAAAAGGGACTGCGGAGTGAGGCATAGCCCCTCCCAAGACCTAGGAACCCCACATACAGCTCGTTGCTGGTTTTTGAACTACTTAAAATGTTTCAAAGTCGATCATAGTTGATACAATTGGATATCTATATAAACTGCTTTACGCTTAAATCTAAACTGTAAAGCTTTATCCTTGAATAAACCCTTTATACATCTATCAACACCTTGAAGTAGTATGGGGCTTGCTGAGTACCTTCCGTACTCACTCTTGCTGTCATTCAGATGAAGAAGCCAATGCCGACTTCGCTAGAGGTGAAGCCGGGGATGAAGAATAGTCTCTAAAGTCGCGTTGGCACCCTCGCTGCTTGTGGCTTAGGCTTTTGCTTCCGTTGTGTGTTTTGGTGGCTGCTAGGCCAGGCTTGTAATATTTGATATGGATTGTAAGCCTTTTGTAACAAGAACCTTACTATCTACATACGAAGTTTGACTATGATACTATGACTGTTATACTATGAGTATCAGCTATATAATCCAAGGACTGATACAGGAGGCACAGGAGATCCTGGTAAGGGGGTCAACCTAGGATTATGCAGCCGTGGAAAGAGGCATGCAAAACCTAGACTCTGACCTCGACACGATCACAAAACCCGATAGGATCTAAAACGGTGACACAACACCTTATTCCTTAGACTTTGACTAAACTATAAGGAATATTTGGTCGAGCATAGATCCATTGGAAAGGGCTCGACATAATCTTTACAGCAAGTCCAAGAACGCCTAAAACAAACTTCGTATGAGAGAGTTATGCCCGTTTTACTGATGTGCTGTCTTGAGACTCGAGCATAACCATGACTAGAGCTCAACCAAGAGTCCGAGTGGACTTGGCCTTCGAGGGGTGACATTCAGGTAAGGTTGTAGTGCTTCTCCCACTTTTCTAAGCAATAAAATATCACAAGAATTTATTAGTAATCCATCCAAGGAAACAGGAACAGCGAGAAACGAGTTCACCTGGTGGTTTAATTGTCGTGCACGTGCTCTTGTAATTGGACCTTGTATGATTTGAGAATTATTGGCGGTATTGACCATATCCGAAGAAGCCATGGGCTCATCAACAAAGATGATCATAGGAAGGGTGAACGCCATAAAGGGCAAAGTATGGTGTGAGGAAGCTAAGTGTTTTGGTTGGGTGGTGGTTCAAGAGGTAAGTGGTAGCATGGAGGATTCGACCCAATAAGAAGGAGGCATGCTTGCTTGGAATAGGAGAGAACAAATGATGTTATTGGTGGTACAAATGACATGCTTGGCCTTCCCATTTTGCTAAGATGTATATGGACACGACATGCAGAGTGCAACACCGTGCGTGTGGAAAAAGTGGCGGGCAGATGAGTTGTCAAACTCACGGCCATTATCGCATTGCACATTTTCAATGGAGCACCCAAACTGAGTCTGGACATAGGCAAAAAACTGAGTCTGACTTTAAACGCAAACGATAAGTCCAAAGGAAGTGGGAACAATCATCAAGAATGACGAGATAATACTTGTAACTAGAGACACTAGACACAAGGGAGGTCCAAAGATCATAATGTATTAAATCCAAATTCTTGAGAGCACGTGAGCTAGAGGTAGCAAAAGGCAAACGAATGTGTTGGCCAAGTTGACAAGCATGGCACACAGATTTAGTTGCACCATTATTACAAGTGATGGTGGAGCTTCTAGCTAATTTGGAGAGAGACTCAGAACCAGGATGTCCGAGGCGGCGATGCCAAAGGACGGCGGTGACAGCGGTGAATGCATGCGGACTGGAAGGACACGACAGCAATGGGTAGAGGGAACCAGTGCTATTACACCTAGCGATCACGCTCCTGGTGCGAAGGTCCTTCACAAAAAGGCCATAGGGGTCAAACTCAACGGAACAATTGTTATCAATTGTGAATTGATGAATGGAAATCAAATTCTTAATAATTTGAGGTGTAACAAGGACGTTCCGCAGGTGAAGAGGACCATGAGTGCTAGGAATATGAATGGAGCCGGTGGAGGTAATGGGCATTAGTGACCCGTTACCGACGATGACATTCGATGGAGTAGAACGAGAAATAGGACAAGAGGTAGAAAGGTTACCGGCATCGGATGTCATGTGAGAGGTGGCACCAGAGTCCATATAACAGTCACCAGTGGGAGCTGGCGTGAGCGTCATTGTATTGAACACGTTCGCCAGAGCAGCCTGATCCGAGGAAGCATGTTGTTGCGCTTGCGCCTGCTGCAAGTGAGGCCCGGTGTCCACCATGCCGGGGTAGCTCATGGGCAAGTGCACGCTAGGATAGCTGGCATGCGCGTAGAACGCGTGCATGGCCATGGGGCGCGGTTGCTGCACGCCCATGTGTGAGATGCTCGGGCGAGGAGCGCCTGCAGATGGATGCGGCGAGATGCGAGGCCACACTTGCACGGTGCTGGTCCACGGATTGAAGAACGAGGGCCATGCATCAGTCGTGACGCTGCCAGCACCTAGTGCGGGTCCACCAGGCCAAGGACCAGAGGAGCCACCGTTAGAACCATTCTGGTTCTTACAACGGTAGGGGTTGTTCGGGCGATTGCCACCACCCGTGGTGGGAGGCATGTTGCCCTGCGTACTGCCTTGGGCGCCACCACTGTGCGCACTGGGAGTAGGAGCACCGGCCACCAGTGTTGTGGAGGAAGATGCCAGACAATCGACCATCGTGAGCTCCTCCAACAGGAGGTCGTTGCGGACGTCGATGAAAGACGCAAACGGCTTCTGTCATTTCAGGAGGGCTGCCATGTGGGAGTACTTGTTGAGGCCACGCAGGACGGACAACACAAGAGTGGAGTCCTGAACGGGTTCGCCAAGGTCGCCGAGGAAATCAGCCATGTTCTTTAGCTTACGACAATAATCAGAGATAGTGAGATCACCTTGCATGAGAGTGCGAAACTCAATGTCAAGGAGCAATGCACGGGTCTCCTTGTTGTCGATAAACTGGTCCTCAAGAGCCAGCCAGACAGCGCGAGCACTGGTGTTTGGAACCATGACGATCTCAAGGAGGCCGATGGATATGGTGCCGTACAACCACGAGAGGACGACACAGTCCATGCGCCGCCAGGACGCACGGTCGGGGTAGTTGTCGTCGAAGAGGACGTGCTTTATGAGGGCATACTTCCCGAGCGTGACGAGGTGGAGGCCGCGCCACTTGGAGTAACTCGCGGACGCGAGGTCGAGGACAATGGGAACGAGTGAACGGATGTTGGCGATGGGGACCACCTGTGCGTGAAGAGTGACAATGACGGCGACGTCGACCTCTGCTGCAGCGCGCTGGTGTTCTTCCTCCGTGGCGCAACGACGCTTGGCCTCGGCACGGATGCAGAACTCATCATTGTGCTGGTGCTCAAGTTCCTCGGGTGGGAGATCGCCGGCCATGGTGGCGGCAAAAGTTTAGGAGCGAAAGCGGTGGAGGGAGGTCACAGGTGCGACCGTCTTTGATACCATGAAAGTGGAAACATTTCACGCAATGATCAATTGATAATCAAATGATTACATAAATAGGCACATGCCTTCTATATCTCAAGCACTGGCTTATGGAAACAAGAATCTGGAAGAATAGGAAGGGAGGCCCAAGATTAGCGTAAACCAAATATAGAGCTATAATCCAAATATAGTCTAACACCACTGATTCAGCCTTGAGACTTAGAGGACCCAAGTCTGTTACATTCTCCTCTCCTTAGGATACTGCATGCCTTCAAGCCGCTGGACTGAACCACCAGGATCCCATGGTTTTTGCAACATGTCAACGACCAACAAGAATCGATGGTTGTTGTAGCCTATAGCAGAGGTTACCCTTCCCAGGTGTGTACATGAAGATTGTCCAATTTGAAAATTGGTGAACCTTGTCTTTGGCCAAGCAATTATATTTCTGATGTTGCTTGTAGTCGCTCCAGTAAATAGCCTGACAGCTTTGGCAATATGGCAATCAATTAAAACTGAGCCCTGCACCAGCACTAACTTCGGATTGACACTCGATTCAACACCTCATATCCGTGAGCAAGCTTGTTCTCAAGAATACCAAGCAAGCAGGTCATTTTGTAGTAAGGAAACAACCCCAACTGAAACTCATTTGATACCCAGATTGCTTGTTCAGAGATATGAAATATGCCCTTGCTACCCATATCCACTCCATTGAACGAAGTCTGTGGACTGAACCTGTTGACCATGTTATTTCTCACCTTATGAATGATAGAAAGCATACACCTGAGCAACAGCAACACTCCTCTTCTACACACAGATGGTGGCCAAGGCCTGATCTCAACTGATCCAAATAAAAATGCCTTCTGCTTCAGGAATTGATTCATCTCTTGGATTAATTTGTCATACACCAATGGAGTTTCCTCAAATGCCCTTGCATCATGAACCAACTTATTAGCAATAATTTCTATCTTAACAGATGGCCATGGCTTCAACTTGGTATTAGCTGGAAAGACTTGCCACTCTCAGACAGTGGAACGGAAACAACCATCCCCTGAGCAATGTAGCCAAGCAAAGTAGACACCCATTCCCTGAAGAAACTCTTAGCTCCTTGCTCCTTCAGCAGGACAATCGAAGTCCCATTAACAACAGCAGCCTGAGTGTGATTGGCACGAAGGGGAGACCAGCTTGCCTTCCCAGCTTCAACATCTGAATTCATCTGATCTGCAATTGCACTTGATTCAACAAATGGATCTGATTCTGATTTCAGAGAATGTATCATGCCAATAGAACAAGCACTCAAAGTCAACCATGAGCTTGAGCAATTAACTTGTGTAGAATAAATCACCGCTTCATCTTCTTGATGCACATGTACTTTGCAACTCCATAAATTGTTCGGCAAGTATACTGAAGGAGCCACCAGCAAGGAAAAATTTATCGATAAAAATTTTTTATCAGAGGTTAGCGATAAACAGGATTATCAGATTTATCGGAATTCTATACAAAAAATTTCGAACAAAATTTGAAAAAAATGGCTCAATTTATCTAAAAAATCACATAGATTGCATCCAAATCATTTGACATACAAAATAACATATAAATAAATTAGGATTGAAAAGGGTGCTCTAGCGACCTGTGACCTGTGGGCCAACGTTTTCTTGCTCGCGTGTTGGATCCGGAAATCAAAAGACGTCAAATTCAAAAATTACCGAAAATTTTGGCCGATAAGCAAATTTACCAGCCCCGTCGATAAACAGGATTATCGGGTTTATCGATTTTTTTTTGGCGATAATTTTTTCACAGGCCACCAGCAGTACACCGAAATAGGGAAACCGAATTCTGTGCCTCTGCTGGACAACCATTTGATCATTGGTAAAGAGACCAGAGAGAAGCCATGGAACAAGTGTTATTATCCCAGAAAACAGAGAGAAGCCATGCTTGTTCTTCACTGGACAGTTGAAAGAAATTGATAGCTAAAGAGCATCTTCAAGAGACTCTTTATTTGACTCCCTATAGCTAAATTTAGAAATTTATAGACCAAAATCGCTCTCCAACAGACTCTGTATCTGCTTCCCTATCTTTAAGAACTTCCTATCCATCCCCTTTCAACCCCTATATTTGGAGAGCACTCTCGTTCCCTATCCGTTTGCTTGTGAAGAGGAAAGGGAAAGATGACGGGTGGGATTCATCTGTTGATGATACAGTAGAGGATATATAGGGAATGTGGTATTGGGTGTTTGTTGGAGATGAAGGAGATTTAGGGATAGAATTTTTTTAGGATGGCTCCTTATATGGAGATATAGGGAATGAGTTTTAGAGAGTTTTTTTAGAGATACTCTAACAGTACATTATCTTGGACTTCAGTTTGCATGTTTCTCCCTTTTTGTATATTATCTTGGGCTTTGGTAAATTGATAGCCATCATCCGTATTATCTTGGGCAGTTATCACTCCATTGATTGGAGGTGACTTGAACAACATTCTTACCTCGATCGAATTACGATCAACACCTTGAGCGATTAAGCCAACACGAACTACAGGCCATGCGAAGCCTCTTATCTGATACCCAGTTGCACCTGCAATGTTTGTGCCTTCTTGCATCCACAGATCAAGTAATGGGAACACCTTCATGAGGATTTGATGCGGCTGAGAGAGAGCAGCACCTTCACTGTTTTGCCTTGTATAATCGCAGCTATCACCTTGCACTTGTCCCAGCTAAACACGAAGAAGTCGAGGATGTTGTAGAAGGACCGGGTGCTGCTGGGCTGCGTGTTCTCGCCAAGCCCGTACAGCGCGGTGTCCTGGGGAAACGCCGTGGACACCTCGAAGTGCGGCTGCCGGGTGGAGACGGCGGTGAAGAATGTGGACACGCCGAACTCGCTGTTGGTGCCGCCGCTGAAGAGGAAGCGGATGCCTGTCACCACTTAGCCTCCGCCGCACGCTGCAGCTGGCCGAGCGGGTCGTCGCGGCGGCGGCCACCGCAGGCCGCGTGCACACGTCTTCCGGAAGGCGCAGGTGGTGGGCGGTGCCGAGCAGCGTAGAGATCCGTGACGACGTTGGAGCGATGGCCGGAGTGATCGCCGGCGCTGGAACCCGCGAATCGCCGCCGCGACCCGGCGTCAAACATCTTGCATGGGTAGACAGGTGGGGCCCGGCGGTCGCGAAGGAGACGGCGAGGATGGCATCCTTGGCCGGAATAGAGGTCGAGGGAGCTGTAGGCGAGGCCGTGGGAGCAGTTGAAGACGTCAGCGCGCTGGCGCTCCCTTCGAGACCCAGCGTTGAAAATTCTGCGTGCGCCGCCTCTGGGTGTTCAGTGGTGGCGATGAGGGTGTTGAAGACGGCGTCCTGGGATGGTGCCGAGGTCGAGGGAGACGCGCATGTTGCTGCCGCCGGCTCCCGTCGGTCAATGGACACCTCAACCCTCTTCAACTCTACCACCGACGCATGAACATCGTTGAGGATGCGGTTGCTTTTGTCCATCTTCACCATCATCGCCTTTATCTGTTCCAACAACGCAAGAAACCCAACATTTTGCTGCTCGAACGACATTATCCAAGCTCTAATAACCAAATTTTTACATACCATATATATCTGGTATAATAGGTAGCTACAGATTGGAATAGAGGGTTCTAGAGAAGCACTGGAAGGTCCAAGAGAAAAAAGATTACAGAAGGTTCTGGAGGAGCAGGACAGAGGAAGGAGAAGTCAGAGGTAGAAGAAGCCGGCCGGTGCAGCTTGGCTTGGTTTTATAATGCCTCCCCTTCCATTAGATTAGGCCTAGAGCCGGTCTACTGATTCAGCCTTTGAGACTTGAAAGACCCAAGTCCGTGACATTTAACCGGACCAGTCTCCAACCCAACCAAACCCATCCCTACCTCCTTCACACCACTCCACCGTGATCCGACCGACCAAGCAAAGCATCATGGCAGCGCTAATGGAGGAGCTGAGCTGGTTGAAGAGTCCTCCTCCGCTTCCCGCCGGATTGGGATAATTGATTCCTCACTAAGCTGATGTTATTTTCAATTTTTTTTGCTATTTTTAATTTCCTCACTAAGATGAAGGGTGGATCGATGTTCATGTCAGAAGCGAAGAGCACAACAAGTTACTGATACTATAGCTTTCGTGACAATCCGGAAATCGTATCAATGATTCCATCCATCGAGGTGCCAAGAGTGCATGTCGTTCTTGCTGTGTAGGAGCACAACCTCGCCGAACTGCTGCCGGTTGAGCCTTTCAAGTTATATGTTAGCTCTGACCGGTGTCAGTGTTAGATTGTGATCCGAATTCTTGTTGGATCAGATAAAGGACATCTTCGGTCTATATTTTGGAACAGTTCGTATTAGATTAGAGTCGTATGTGTCTATCCTTATAAATATATCTTGTAAGCTGTAAGAAGAGTCAAGACGCTCATTGTAATCCTCTGCATTATACACATCCCTGATATGGTGAAGATCGTCGATTGACGTCCGTGGTTTTTTTCCGAAAGGGTTTTTCACATAAAAATCGTGTCTCGTGTTTGATCTTGTCGTGCTTTATTTCTCACAAGTGATACCAGAGTCAGATCAGATCTAAACGAGATTACGAAAAAAAAAATCGGTTCGTCACGAATTTGGAGTCTGCATCTGCGTTCACGCGATTTGGTGCCATCAGTCTTCGTCACTGCACGCCGCCGCCTCGGATCGTGCCGCTCACGGTTGCGCATGCAATTTGTCGCCTCTCGTCGAGACTTCAACGTCTCCTGCTGCACATCGTGCTGTCCGAAGCTGCCTATGATTTGGATTCGCGTTGCCGTATTGACATCAAACCGCCGGATCAAGTACCGAGGCACCTCACTCTGATCCGAGCGACACCAGAGGAAGCCCGCGCTGATCCCATCCGCCAAAGAAGATCCCGGTCAGCCTAAATCAATCCACAACGTGATTTGTGCGTGCCCACGTGAAGTCCGACCATACTGCATCAAGCCTTTTCGTCCGGATATTGCTAAGTGCACACAGATTAGCACACAGGGATTTGCTCACAGATCTGTTTTGGCCAGAAATTTCTATACGCACTAGCTCGTGTACCAGGACTTCTACGGTTTATTGCTTGGTACACACAAGCTATTTTTGTTGCTGATTACTTTTCGCTGTGACTTCTATGAAATATGATATTCCGCTGCTAGACCGAGATACAAGATTTTCTCTATGGCAAGTCAAGATGCGAGCTATTCTTGTGGGTTTTCTCTATGGCAAGTCAAGATGCGAGCTATTCTTGCGCACACCGATTTGGATGATGCGTTTGATAATTTTAGAAATAAGAATCAAAAGTCTTGGTCTGATGAAGAAAAGAGAAAGGATCGTAAGGCTTTGTCACAAATTCATCTTCATTTATCAAACAATATTTTGCAGGAGGTTTTGCAGGAGAAAACCGCTGCTGCTTTATGGCTAAAGCTGGAATCGATCTGCATGTCTAAGGATCTGACCAGTAAAATGCATTTGAAGATGAAGTTATTCACGCACAAATTACAGGAGGGTGGTTCTGTGATGAATCATCTTTCGGTCTTTAAGGAAATTGTTGCTGACCTACAATCTATGGAGGTAAAATATGATGATGAGGATTTGAGTCTTATTCTTTTGTGCTCATTACCTACTTCTTTTGCAAACTTCAGAGATACCATATTATACAGTCATGATACACTAACTTTGAAAGAAGTTTATGAGGCCTTGCATGCCAAGGAAAAGATGAAACAGATGGTGTCTACTGATGGCTCTATTTCCAATGGAGAAGGTCTGATTGTGCGTGGTAGGATAAAGGAGAAGAATTCACATAATAGCCAAAGAGATAAAAGTTCGAACGGTTACAGGGGTTGTTCAAAGTCCAGAGAAAAAGAAAAATTCTGCAGGTATTGCAAGAAAAATAATCATGATATATCTGAATGTTACAAGTTGAAGAATAAAGAAAAGAGAAAAGGTAAATCTAATGAAGAAGGTAAAGCATCTGTTGCTGCTTCCGATAATAGTTCTGATGGAGAGACCCTCGTTGCTTTTGCTGGATGTGCTAGTAGTGGTGATAAATGGATTATTGACTCTGCTGCGTCTTTTCATATATGCATACATAGAGATTGGTTCACCACTTATAATTCTGTTCAAGATGCTGGTTCTGTTAGCATGGGTGATGACAACCCATGTCCAATTGTTGGAATTGGATCAATTATGATAAAGATGCATGATGGCATTGTTAGAACCTTGACAGATGTGAGGCACGTTCGAGGTATGAAAAGGAACCTTATATCTTTGAGTTCTCTTGATAATAAAGGGTATGATTGGTCAGGTGGAGATGGTATTTTGAAGGTGAAAAAAGGTTCCCTTATTGTAATGAAAGGTGATTTAAAGTCTGCCAATTTATATCATCTCCGAGGCACTACAATCACAGGTGATGCCGCTGTAAGTTCATATTCATTATCAGATTCTGATGCTACTAATCTTTAGCATATGCGTCTTGGGCATATGAGTGAACTTGGTTTGGCAGAATTGAGCAAGAGAGGTCTTCTTGATGGACATAGTATCGGCAAGCTGAAATTTTGTGAGCATTGTATTTTTGGCAAGCATAAGAGGGTGAAATTCAACACTTCAGTTCAAACAACAGAAGGTATTCTTGATTATATGCATTCTGATTTATAGGGACCATCTCGTAGGTCTTCACTAGGTGGTTCTCATTATATGTTAACTATTATTGATGATTACTCGAGAAGAGTTTAGTCTTATTTCTTGAAGCATAAATCGGAAGCATTTAAAGCATTTAAAGAGTGGAAGGTTATGGTTGAAAGGCAAACCGAAAAGAAGGTAAAGAAGCTTCGCACTGATAATGGGATGGAATTCTGTTCTGATGAGTTTGATTCATATTGTAAGTCTAAAGGTATTGTGAGACACTACACTGTTTCTGGTACTCCACAACAAAATGGTGTAGCTGAGCGTATGAACAGAACTATCATCTCGAGGGCCTGTTGCATGTTGTCTAATGCAGGTATGCATAGACGTTTTTGGGCTGAAGCCGCTTCCACTGCTTGCTATCTTATTAATCGATCACCCAACATTGCTATTGATAAGAAAACTCTAATTGAGGTATGGTCTGATTCTCCAGCTAATTATTCAGAATTGAGAGTTTTTGGTTGTCCTACTTATGCTCACGTTGATAATGGTAAATTGGAGCCTAGAGCTGTTAAGTGTATCTTTCTTGGTTATAAATCTGGTGTTAAAGGTTATAAATTATGGAATCCTGCAACACAAAAGGTGGTGATTAGCAGGAATGTTGTCTTTAATGAATCTGCTATGTTGCTAAATGCTCCTGTTCAGAGTCAGCAGAGTTCTAGCGTGCAGGTGGAGTATTTTATTAATGCAGAAAGTACACCAGATACCGTTGTCCAAGATACACCTATTGCTGAAAATTTATTCATTGATCATGATTCATCTAGTGTTCCACATTCTTCATCCGTTATGCAGCCTACACAACATTCCATTGCAGTTGATAGGTCTAGAAGGCAAATTAATCCACCCAAGAGGTTAATTGAGGAGTGTAATATTGCTGCTTATGCTCTGAGTTGTGCAGAAGAAGTTGAAGGTAATGCAGAACCATCTAATTATAATGAGGCTATTACTTCTACTGATTGCAATAATTGGATGATTGCAATGCAAGATGAGATGGAGTCACTTGAAAAGAATAGTACTTGGGATTTAGTCAAATTACCAAAAGAGAAGAAGCCTGTTCGTTGCAAGTGGATTTTCAAAAGAAAGGAGGGAATTTCCCCTAATGAAGCAGCAAGGTATAAAGCAAGGTGGGTTGCTAAAGGTTATAGCCAGATTCTATGTATTGATTATAATGACGTCTTCTCCCCTATTGTGAAGCATAGTTCTATTCACACTTTACTCAGTATTGTTGCTATGTGTGATTATGAACTTGAGCAATTAGATGTTAAAACTGCATTTTTACATGGGGAGTCAGATGAAGATATTTATATGGATCAACCTAAAGGTTTTGTTATTCCTGGAAAAGAAGACTTTGTCTGTAAATTAAAGAAATCTCTTTATGGTTTGAAGCAATCTCCTAGACAGTGGTACAAGAGGTTTGACTCATTTATGCTCTCTAATGGTTTTAAGCGTTCTAATTATGATAGCTGTGTCTATTTGAAGACTGTTAATAGTTCAGCTATTTATTTGCTTCTCTATGTCGATGATATGTTGATTGCTGCAAAGGATAAATCAGAAATAGCCAAATTGAAATCACAGTTGAGTAATGAATTTGAGATGAAGAATTTAGGTGCAGCAAAGAAAATTCTTGGCATGAAGATCATTAGAGACAAGAAAGTTGGCAAGTTATATCTTAGTCAGCAAGGTTATATTGAGAAGGTCCTTCGTCGTTTCAATATGCATGATGCAAAACCAGTGAGTACTCCATTAGCTACTCATTTCAAATTATCTTCAGCTTTATGTCCTGAGTCAGATTATGATGTTGAGTACATGTCTAGAGTTCCATATTCTAGTGCAGTTGGTTCACTTATGTATGCCATGGTCTGCTCTCGTCCTGATTTATCTCATGCACTGAGTGTTGTTAGTAAATTCATGGCTAATCCTGGCAAAGAGCATTGGAAAGCTGTTCAGTGGATTTTCAGATATCTGCGTGGTAGTTCTAATGCTTGTTTGCAGTTGGAAAAATCTGGAGATGGACTTGTTGGTTATGTTGACTCAGATTATGCTGGTGATTTGGATAAGAGGAGATCTCTCACAGGTTATATTTTCACCATTGGTGGTTGTGCTGTTAGTTGGAAAGCGTGTTTGCAGGCTACTGTTGCTTTATCAACTACTGAAGCTGAATATATGGCTATTTCTGAAGCATGCAAAGAAGCTGTTTGGTTGAGAGGTTTGTATATTGAGCTTTGTGGAGATAATTCTTGCATTAATATATTCTGTGACAGTCAGAGTGCTATTTGCCTTACAAAGGATCAAATATTTCATGAAAGAACAAAGCACATTGATGTGAGGTATCATTATATTCGAGATGTCATTGCTCAAGGTGGTATTAAAATATGCAAGATAAGCAATCATGATAATCCTGCTGATATGATGACAAAGCCAGATCCTGCTACTAAATTTGAGCTATGCTCAAGTTTAGTTAGTGTTACAGTTTGAGTTCTAGAGACTTTTGGCGTCGGTGATATTTATTATTGAAGGGAGTTTATTGATGATTCTTTATTTGCTACAAGATGGAATTCGTCTTAAGGTGGAGTTTGTTGGATTGTGATCCGAATTCTTGTTGGGCCAGACAAGGAACGCCTTCGGTCTATATTCCGGAACAATCTGTATTAGACTAGAGTCGTATGTGTCCACCCCTATAAATATATCTAATAAGCTGCAAGGAGAGCCAAGACGCTCATTGTAATCCCCTGCATTATACACATCCCTGATATAGTGAAGATCGCCGATTGGCGCCCGTGGTTTTTTCCCGAAAGGATTTTTCACGTAAAAATCGTGTCTCGTGTTCGATCCTATCGTGCTTTATTTCTTACAGTCAGGCCCCAAGTTATTCCTGAATCTGACACCTATTCATGTCTGGATTGTTACTAGAATTATGGCGCGCCCCGTTCCTCCCTCTTTGAGACGGTTTTGATAATTTAGTATCAAATGTAGCAATGGAAAAGAAGCGGTACGTAAACAGTCATAAGGTTAGTTTGTAACCATGAGCTCTTAAAAGTTTGTAATCAAGCTCTTGAGAGGATTTGGGAAAGTGGTGAACTCACATAACCTTTAACCAACATAATTCCCAGTTAAAGATGACACGTTCGAATTGGCTATCTTAATATAGATAATATACATAGAATTTTCAGTTTAAGGCAAAAATATTATATTATCATGTATTGCACTGTTCGGCTCCTTATGGCTTTTGTTACTGAGTAGACTTTGACCGATACAGCATGTTGGGCAATTTGGCTTTTAAGCACATGAAGGATGTTCATCTTTAAGTTCGTATCTTACAAACTATCTGCATGCTCTCCTTTAGCCATCGAAATAGGAAACCAACCAAGGAAAAAATGTATAGGCGCGCGCGCACACACACAGATATATATATATATATATATATATATATATATATATACACACACAAATGAATTTGAGAGTTAACATTGGATTAAAATCATAGGCAATTATCAGTGTTTGATAATTGGGAATTTTAAAAAGGGGATTACACGAAGCATTGTCACTCGATGTCTTCTATGTTTGTAAATACAGAAGCTTCCGCAGTTCGGGAGTCTGCAACTAATTGCAGCTATATCTAGCATTAATTGTAGTATTACATCATGTACTGCATATCTGAAACAAAGCCAAACTAAAATGAGTGGGCACAGATTTAGACAGATCTCGTTTCTAACATATTCTTGTGTCACCATAACTTTAAAAATCAAGGTAATCCAAAGATATGAAGTGTAGCTCCCGTAAAACCGTTGAATTTTGTGAACCTTGACCTCAGAAAGGAATTAGATTATAAAAATTCGTATGGAAATTTTTTCTAACCACGAGTTTCATTTCTGAAATTAAATCAGAACAGCTTCTATGTAAAGGCTTCTTTCACTCTTTCAATGAAAGTATCTAGGGTACATATAAACAACTGATCAGTTATAGTGCAAGATACCAACAACTAGTGTCGAGGACTACCTCCGGAGCTTGTCTCCAATGGTTCCAGATCGACTTCGTTGGGTTAGAAATCTGGAACAAATTTAGAAGAAGGCCCTACCAGCGCCGAGCCCGAGGAGTTCGTGATAACCAGGAACGATGAGGTCGCAACTGCTTCATCCTGCCCTCCTTAGTTACCCTATGTTTCTACCACCACCAGATTCCTGAGGCCACATCTCCCCCGAAGGAACGAAATCGGTGATGATCTATGCGAAGGCTTGGTACCACGGTCATCCGAAAAACTAGCCATTGCCTATGAAGGGGACGAAGAAGGGCGGCTCTAAGGCACGAAGGCACACACGGATCCCCTTACACTTCGGCTAAAAAGAGATAAATCGTCCCCAAAAGGTCCAAATTATATTATTAAACAAATCATGCATCCAGAGGACGCGTACAAAGAAGCAAACAGTACAAAGGCCGCTACAGAGGAGACAAACCTCGAGAGAGCAAACCAGGGGGAGAAAGAGTACAAGGTGGAAAAAGACAACTATGGCCTGCGGTAGGGCTATAGTCGAACGGCAAAACATTCGTGGTGTTCCTTCCTCTCATACTTCATCTCCAAGCTTGAGTCTCCTCCTTAGAAGAAACTCTCGCCGTACTTGCTGGAACAAGACGAACTCTTGTTCCAATAGAGCCTTAAGACAAGATCATAAAAACTCGATGACGAGCTACGTACGTTCCCAAGTTCACACAGGCCAACATGTTTGTAACACTTGAGGTCACACGTCACACAGCCTAACTTAGGCAACACTTGGCATATGTCAACAGAGAATCCTCGTGGCTAACTACTAGGCGGTACACATATATAAAAAGATACCAAGTTGCTCTAGAAGGGCTATAGGGGAAATGGATTCTCCCCAAAGACATGGTTAGTTAAATGAAATTGTGATGTAGACTTACTTGAAAGAAAGTATTGAGTTTATTACATGAAAAAATTAAAGAGTTTGTTCAAGGCTTTGCAAGAGGATCTGGTAGGGTCAAGGTGTTGGCAATTGCGGTGGCAACTTGGGAGCCCTCACGCTTGAACTCTTCATTCTTGGAATGATTGCATGTGAAGCCTTCCACGTTGGAATGGCTCTTGAGACACCATAGCGTAGTTGCTAGGGACTCATGAATCACTGCCTTGTGCGCTTCAGGGCTTGGACGTCGGGTCCTCTGTAGCCATCGGGTGAACGCCTCCCCCAGGAGAGCAAGCTCTTGAAGATAACCTAGGGGGAATATCCCTCAGCAAAGGGAGCGATTGCCTGACCTTACAAAGGGAACGATTGATGATCGAGAAGGCCTTCTACACCAAGGGAACAATAGCTTCCATCTGGTTCTACAAGATCGCCGAGTCCTCCTTCACCGAGGCCTCAAACTCCTTCTGCCGCTCCTATCAAAGATTTGTTCCAAACAATATGTCTGTAATTGACTGAGGTACCTTTGATATTAAGGATTGAACATGCATCAAGACACACGATATAGACAGGTTTGAGCCTCTAAAAGAAGTAATATTCTACGTGTTGTTTGGATGTTGCTATAGTATAGTGGCCAACTCGAGTACAAGCAATGCGGCTAGACCTATTACAGGGAGTAGATCGGATCTAGGCTAATCTAGGGTTGAAGCCACCGAGTATCTCCTATACTAGGGTCTTGGTGCTTGCAATGAGACATGTATTTCTTGATCTGGCTTGAGTCCCCCCCTCACCCAGGAGTCTAGGTCCCTACCTTATACAGGGCTGATATGATGCCTCCTATCCAGCCGTAATTGATAGGGAGTCCTTCATCTTGTCTACCACGGCAAAGTAAATGAATCCGACTTGGATACTAGTCATTCTCGAGTTGGGCAACCAATCAAGACCTTCCTAGTATATGTCTTCTAGACTTCCGGGTGTATCAAATACTATAGATTCGGTTCCGTAGTATCCAGAGTTGTTATACATATGCATGACATACCCTGTTCATATACAGTGTACTTCTTATGCGTATATACCCCATAATTAAATATTAGATAGTAGCCCCTTAACTCTTCTCAGTAGGAAAGGTTTCTATAAGTGCCCACCCGAGAACTGCCAAGGCTAAGCTTGGTTGAGTAAGGTGGATCGGACTTGGAGTCAACAGAATCAAGTAGAAACAGATCATGTTCTGGGTATTGAGTGGAAACACAATTGGGTCAAGCGACCTGCTGTTAACCGCACTCAGGACTCAAAAAAGGACTAAAACTTGAGTAATCGACATCCGACTCTAAGTAGAGTTAAAAAAACCTTAAAAACTTGAACCGTTGGCTATAAGCACATTTAATGCATTCAGATGGGTGTGCAGAGATTCACATAACGCCATCATCCCGCCTTTTATGCCTATCAAGGCGCCATAGAGATAGGGGTGGTTACCAAAAATGCCATAAATTTTGGGTTATTTATCTATATAAACCTGGACTATAGCAATTCTTCCTCGCTCTTGCCCTCAACCTTCTCGCACATGCTTCCATCTTTCTCTGCCCAAACATGTTCCGCCGCTAGAAGACTTGGACTGATGGATTCCAGCTCCCCTGTGAAGACCTTCACTCCTTCTTCACTGGTGAAGCAACCTGACGTGAAGACCACCAGCACCTCCCTCGAGCAGATAGACGAGATGAAGTGATTTCGTCGATGCAAGAATCAAGGCTAAAGGAGCTTGAAGTTGAAGGGATAGTGCCTCATCATGATCTGGTCGACTGGAGGCCTGCATCTGGTGAGAAATTACCAGCTTGCTGATTTGACTACGAGATCGTAGTTTTTGAATCCTTCTTCCGATGGGGATTCAATGTTCCCCCTTCTAAGTTTTTTCTCAATGTACTTGATTGGTACCAAATCGAGCTCCACCACTTAAATCTAAACTCCATTTCTATGCTTAGTGTCTTTGTTCATCTTTGCGAAGCCTTCCTCGGCATCGAGTCGAGTCTGAATCTGTTCCAGTATTTTTATCATCTAAAGAGGAACAAGGAGAACAAGTGTGTAGGAGGTTGTGATTTCCAGCTATGATATGGAATGAAAAACTCTTATATTCCAGTTGCTTTAATCTCCTCCTTGCAAAAAGAATGAAAAAAACACTAGTTTTATGTCTCTAACCCCTAACCAGTCCACTTCCCCTTAGTTTATAAAGGTCTCTTTCCCCTACAAAATCCATCCTGGATGAAGAAACACCGTGAATCTAACCACACCCCTACTACTTCATGACAATTGGTGAACTTACGCAAAGTTGCTTAACCGGGTGGTGCATAGCCAAAGACTTCATTAGTTGAAGGCTAAGCCCCTTGAAAGCATGGGATTACTGTGCTTGGGAATATGCTGGAGACAGTGACAGCTCAAAGGACATGGTCGGAGGTAAGATTTATATAGCAATTTGTTGCTTCTGTTATCACAGTCAAGCTCTTTCAAGTGACTTTTTCTATTTATAGCTCTGTCTCCTCCAAATAATGCTGTTCGATTGAGCAAACTATTCTCTAAAGAAGCACAAGAATGCTCTGTGCAGCCTTACTCCCTTGCGAAAACTTGACTAAAGGTGGGGATTTCTCAAGTAAGAGAGCAATGTCGATTCCTTATTCAACCTTATTCGACTTTTTGATTCCAAGCCCCAGTCTTTCATCAAGAGCACATCCTCACGACTGAGGCCCTTGACCTTGATGTCACTTCCTCTGCAATTGGAGACAAGGGGAAAATACCAGCCGATCGAGGGGCCAAAGGGTCTCTTCGATCTAAGAGATCATCTTTGCTATATGATCCAGTGCCCCTCAAGCGTTCGTGAAAAAAAAGCCAACTAGTACTAACATTGAGTTGTTAGGTGATTATTTAGTCATTACTCTGGCTATCAAGCACTTGCATACTAACGCTTGGTCTGTATGTGTGGCCTTTCTATAGGAGATAGCTGGAGCCACTTCTGAATTATCACCTGGAGTAACCGACACATCTGATGACTCGGTAAGAAAGGTAACCTTTATCGAGTTGCCCCCTCACATTTATCATTTTTCTAAGCATTGGCTTGGTGAATACATAATGATGATGAATCATTATGGACCGGTTTCTTGCAAACAATGATAGCTTTGGCTTCATCTGTCCCCCAGATGGCCCCTCCAACACAACCGATACCAGCTGCCGGTAGATGAAGAAGAAAGTTACCTTCAAAAGGTAGAAGTTGAGTGTTTTCGCCTGCATACTAGTCACCACAAGGTTAGATTTGATTATTTGTCTTGGTTTGCGGTCTTCATTCCTGTTTCTTAGCCAGTCGATGGCAGGTTGCTAGGCCCAGAGAAGTCAAAGGCAAAGGAAATAAGTGATCCAGCTAGCCATCTAGTTCCAGCTTCTTCTGATAAGCCACTTCCACCTCTTCAAGTAGAGCGAACTTCTACATATGCGCCCAAAGGAAGCTTTGAGCCTACTGCAACCACAACCCTTGGACCAACCGTTGATCCTTGGGTAGTGATAGAGGCTCACATAGCAACTGCCAAGGTTCAATATATGGCGATCAACCATGCTGTTCATCGAAGAGCCCTTGAGAATAAGGATAAAGAGCTAGCCATTCACTGTGAAAGGATAAAAGGTTGGTTTTACCCGCCGATCACTAGTATGTGATTCGGGCATTGAACAACTAATGATATTTTCCTTTGATTACTTTCTCAGAACTCAAAGCTAACCTGAAAATCCAACTCCAAGCTGTTGTTGGGTCAATAAAGGTCCATAGGAAGGATGCTAATCAGTGAGAAGAACTTAGGAGTGCTTTCAAGGAAGTAGAAGCTGAACAGGATGCAAAGGCCTATGCTCTTAAAAAGGCAGAAAGTGATCGGGATGCCATGACTGCTAGTCGAGACATTGCGGTTACATCACTTCAAAAGCTGAGAGAGCAGGCCCTCGACCACATGGACCAGTTGGCCTCCATAAGCGCTGGGACAATGTTTGGTCTCCTCAAGAGCTACAACCTCGACCTTGACACATCAACAGTGATGGAGGGGTTCAGGTGTTCAACAGAGGAAGCAACATATATTATTCTGAGTATTGAGTCTCAGATCCCTGCCTTCATCGAGTCTTCAGCACTTAGCCTCCCTGACAAGGAGAGCGAGGGTAGCCCTTCTAATTGACTTGACTCGAAACATTTGAAGCATGACTTGAGGATGTCTATAAACATTACTAATATTTTTCCTGTCTATTATGCTATTACCTGCTATTTACTTATCGATGAAATAGAGTTAGCACAAGTAGATGCAAATGCTAATAAGTAAATGTTGTAACCATCCTCGCGTTTAGTTGACCAAATATCCGTTAACACCTGAAAACTCAACTAGACAGATGATTAGATGCATTGGCCTTCGAGTAACCACTCATAGCAACCGAGAAAAAGACTAGTATAAAACTAGAAACAAGAATAACGTGATAATCTTTTGCAAATTTTCACTGGCTTGAACTATGACCAGCACGCGAACATGGACTCGATAGAGACATACATAGAATCAACTAGAACTTTTGAACTTTTTTAGTTATTAGGCGCGAGATGTCTGACAATCTCTTGTGCCATTATGCCTTATTAGGTATAGTTGTCCGTCATCAACCCAACACATGCCTCTGTTGGTTCTATCCAACGCAGTCGACACAAAGCTAGATAAACTTTTGCAAAAAATACATCCTTACTGAATAAATATAGTATTACTATGTAGCCCCTGATTCACTGGTCGAGGAGGAAAATATACTCAATCGGAGAGTAAGAAAGAACATACATTTACCATAAAAAAATATATGATGTAGCCCTCGACTCTCTACTCGATGGTTGGATCGAGTGAAGAGGAAAGCTGTAGCATCAAAAGTATGCGATGTAGTCCCTGACTCTCTGTTTGATGCGATAATAAAAACAGAGAGTAGAGCTATATCATCATATGATACCTGACGTGGCCCCTGATTCTTCGCTCAATAAATAAGTTCGAGTAGAAAATGAAGCATAAGCACTGTCATCAAATAATGTAACTCTCAGCTCTGGTTAACGCGATAGTTAAATAGAGAGTGAAGTATAAGGATAAAAAATACATGATGTAGCCCCCTGACTCTTTGCTTGATGACCGGATCGAGCAGAGAGTAGAGCATAAGCATCAACTCATTCTTCTCGACCACATGCTCGAGGGTATAAGCCCCCGGGCATACGACATCAATTATGTTATGGTCATCGAGTGTAAATTGAATAGTCGTGTAGGTGAGCATTAAAAATCCACTCCCACTCGTGCTCGTTTCGACCACAACCTTTAATTTTAATGTATCATAATGACACCTGTCGGTGTATCAGGAACCAGGGGTCCCTGAGTCCCGAGACCGGGCCGGCCATCCACCACGTGTCACCATCCCGCGAGGTCCACCCTACAGGATGAGAAGAAACTAAGTTCCGGGAGAAGATGCTCGGGGCCGCAGCCTCTGGTTCCCGAGCACCCCAGTTCCCCGATGACCCACAGAGTCCAAGTACTGGGAAGAAAGTGCTCGGAAGGGTTCTCACTTACCCCCGAGTACTGTCGTCCCCCGATGATCCAAACAGCCAAGTGCTCGGGAGAGAGTTCGGGGCTGCACACGTGGCAGCCCCCGAGGACTCGGTTCCCCGAAGGTCTCACCAAAGTGCTCGGGAGAGAGTGCTCGGGGCTGCACGTGGCAGCCCCCGAGGACTCGGTTCCCCGAAGGTCCTACCGAAGTGCTCGGGAGAGAGTGCTCGGGGCTGCACGTGGCAGCCCCCGAGCACTCGGTTCCCCGAAGGTTCGCGCAAGAACACCCAACGACCCGAAGGGTCCCGTCGGCAGGGTGTCAGCCAGTCAAAGGCCCAATGCCGGATTTAATAGGCACGCGCGGCCTGACATCCTGACATTCTCAGCTGCCCACGCCCAGTGTCAGACCCTGCCAAGCTTGGGCAGGGGGGCGTGGGTCCATTAAATGCACGGGTCCCGTCCCGTTTCATCTGGGTGCCTCGGGATAACGTTGCTAGGGTCGAAGCGCTCCGCCTGCCACCCTGCCCTGGCAGAAGAACAAGACAGGGTGGGCGCACCGGGCGCCTCTATGGCTGCCCAGTGGGCCCTCTTAATGGCACCGAAGGACATCCACAGTGGCGGGTGGTCGGATGCACGCCGCATTTTTCCACCGCCCCTGTCACTTCGCCAAGACGGAATGATGGCGCCTTTCTCCGTGGCACCTTGGCACTCGCGCCCCCTCTTTCCCATTCAGGATAAGTCGAGGTAGGTGCGCCTATAAAAGGAAAGGATGGAGAACACATGAAAGGCCAGTTGAAAGTGGAAGATTCAGGTAAAAAAAGTCCAGATCAGACGAGACAGCACAAACAGGAGACATAGAAGAAGCGCGACAAACACGATAGAACAAGAACATCTCAAACAAGCTCGAGCAGAGCTAGAACACGGGAGCCTCAAGCTCTCTGTAGGCAGCACACCCTTGTAACCAAATACATCCTTGAAGAATTCCCTTCAAGGAAAGATATAGCGCTCACACAGGAGTAGTGTGTTACGCCCCCGTGCGGCCCGAACCTGTCTAAACCCCGGTGCATCTATCTTTTTCGCACTAGATCGATCATCCCCCACCACCAGCCGTTGCATTTATTTCTGCTTCCATTTATTTCCCGGACGAGCTCGTTCAGGATCATCCCCCCGGCCGAATCTTTAAAAAGGGGTCTCTCGGGATCCCTGCGATAGGAGTTCATCCTTCGACAGCTGGCGCGCCAGGTAGGGGGGAATATCCCTAGATTTGTTCGTTTGCTTTTTTCCACAGGAAAAGATGGCTGGTGGGCACCGTCTCCAGCGTTCCGGCTCCACTTCCAGTGACGGAGTGCTGCCCGACGCCCGGGAGAGACCAGTCGCTGCTGCGTTCCAGCAGAAGCCGCTATCCACGTGCGCGGTTTTTCCCGCTCAAGGGGATCAAGGCGCTGGGCCCAGCAGGGCCGCCGCCGTCGATGCTGATGCACTTTCTGACCCCCAGCAGGAGGTCGGGACCCCAGCCGCTAGGTCCGCCTCTGGACCGCGTCGGGTGCCACCTCGGCGCAGGCTCGCGTTCAGCGAGGCCGGCCCAGGGAGCGCGCTGCTTGCAGCGCATGCTCTCCTCAGGCACCCGCCCGTTCAGGCCACGCCGAACACTCCGGAAGGCCGGTGGATCCAAGATGTCGTCGCTTTAGTCGGCACTGCTCGCCGCCAGGTGCAGGCCGGGAGTCCTCGCACCATCTCTCAGCGTGGCACTGCCAGAGCCGGTTCCCCAACGGGCAACGTCCGCACGGGCCGAGGGGCCTCTAGGCGGAGCGCCGTCCCCCTGGCCGTGTCCGAAGCCCGGGACCTCTGCTTGCGCCTTGACGAGCGGAGGGGCCACGAGGACGCCCGAGTTACTCTCGAGCGCCAGCGAGAGACCCGGCAGGAGGTCGGGGCAGAGGACCAGGCTTCCTCTGTCCCGGCCCAAGGCCACCGGGAATCCCCGGCTCACCACCACTCGCCACCGAGGACTCCCGCTCGCGCCGCGGGGTACGGCACCGGCTGCCGTGCCTTCACCGCCGAGCTCCACCGGGTCAGGTGGCCTTCCAAGTTCCGCCCCAAGCTGCCGGAGAAGTAGAAGTACGATGGGTCCATCGACCCCGTCGAGTTCCTCCAGATCTACACGACGGCCATCCAAGCGGCCGGGGGCAGCGAAAAGGTGATGGCAAACTATTTTCATGTTGCCTTGAGGGGCTCTGCCCGCTCTTGGCTTATGAACTTACCCCCAGGGTCTATTAGCTCCTGGGATGACCTTTGCCACCAGTTCGTGGCCAATTTTCAGGGCACATTTACGCGCCCCGGCTTGGAGTGCGACCTCCACGCCGTCCAACAGCAGGAAGGGGAGACGCTGCGGCGCTTTATACAGCGCTTCAGTCAGGTTCACAACACTATTCCATGAGTGGCCCCCCATGCTGTTATTGTTGCTTTCCGGTAGGGTGTCCGCGACGAGCGGATGCTCAAAAAGCTAGGTACGCACGAGATCGAGACCACTTCGGAGCTCTTCGCACTGGCCGATAAGTGCGCCAAGGCTGCGGAGGCCAGGGCGTGGCATGCTCCTCACCCCGCCTCCGACCAGCCAAGTTCTTCCCGCTCTGACAAGCGGGAAAAGAAGAAGAGAAGGAAGCGCGAGGCCGCTCCCGTCGAGCCGACCCAGGGCCCCGCCCATAGGGCGCCGCAAGAGCCCGACCGCCGGCAAGAGCGCCGGCTGGGCATCGACTGATGTCCCGCAAGGACCCCTGCTACGGCCCCTCCTCGGGCCCCCGTGCCCACGAGGGCCCCAGCACCAGCTAGGGCACCGGCTCCCGCAAGAGCCCCGGCCCCCAGCCGGGCTCCTGCTCCAGCGAGGGCCCCCGCTCCCGCGGGGCCCGAGCCAGGTAAATGGTGTCCCATACACCAGACCAGATGGCACGACCTCACGGAGTGTTGTACGGTCAAAGGACTCGTGGAGCAGCGCCAGAGGGAGCGCGACGAGTCCCGCGAAGGAGGCGATGCTGAGGTCGCCCCCGACAACGCCGAGCTCGGTTTCCAGGAGCCTGAGCACGGCGTCGCCTTCATCGACGGAGGCGCGTACACGCCTTCCTCGCGCCGTGGCATCAAGGTCATGCGACGCGAGGTGTGCTCGGCAACCCCAAGCGAGGAGGCCGCAAGGCCCCTGAGGTGGTCGGATGCTCCGATCACGTTCAGCATGGCTGATCACCCCGCCAGTACTGCAGCCGTGGGGCGACTACCTCTAGTAGTGTCCCCCACTGTCTGCAATGTTAAGGTTGGCAGAGTACTGATCGACGGTGGTGCCGGCCTCAACGTCCTCTCCAAGGAGGCTTTCGAGAAGCTGCAGGTGTCCTCCAGGCGCCTAAAGCCATCGCTCCCCTTCTGCGGAGTGACCCCCGGGCACTCCCTGCCCCTCGGGCAGGTCGAGTTGCCCGTGACGTTCGGGAGCCGGGACAACTTCCGCACGGAGTGCGTCCTCTTCGACGTCGCGGAGCTCCCTCTCCCCTACAACGCCATCCTCGGGCGTCCGGTGCTCGCCAAGTTCATGATGGCCGTGCACTACACATACCTCACGGTTAAGATGCCAGGCCCCGCGGGCCCCATCTCCGTGATCGCCGACTCCGGCGGCGCCGTCTCCTGCGCTGAGCAGTCATACATGGCTCTGGTCTTAGCGCAGGCCGAGGTCGATGGCTCTACAGGGGGCCCGGGACCCTCTTCATCCAAACCCCGACTCGCCGCCGACGCCTTTGTTCCGACGAAGGAGGTCGTGGTGGGCGAAGACGCTACCCAGGTCGTCCGGATCGGCGGTGACCTGGGCAGCAAATAGGAAAGCGCGCTCGTCGCCTTCCTCCGGGCTAACGCAGACGTGTTTGCCTGGCAACCGTCCGACATGCCCGGGATCCCTAGGGAGGGGATCGAGCATCACTTGGCGGTGCGTCTGGACGCCCGCCTGGTGAAGCAGAAGGTCCGGCGGCAGGCGCCTGAGCGCCAGGAGTTTATTCGCGAGCAGGTCAGCAAGCTCCTCGACGCCGGATTTATCCGAGAAGTCCTCCACCCAGACTGGCTAGCAAACCCAGTCATCGTCCCGAAGGCCAACGGCAAGCTCCGCATGTGCGTGGACTACACCGACCTAAATAAGGCTTGCCCTAAAGATCCCTTCCCCTTACCTCGCATTGATCAAATTGTAGATGCAACTGCGGGGTACGATCTTTTATGCTTTTTAGATGCAAACTCTGGGTATCACCAGATTCGCATGGCCGTAGGAGACGAGGAAAAAACTGCTTTTACCACTCCGATGGGGACTTATTGCTACATGTCAATGCCTTTTGGCCTGCGCAACGCTGGATCTTCCTTCCAGCGCGCTATTCGTATTACCCTTGACTCGCAGGTTGGCCGCAACGTCGAAGCTTACATCGATGATCTCGTGGTCAAAACCCGAGACCGCGCCACCCTGCTCGAGGACCTTGCTGAGACTTTCAACAGTCTCCGCACTACCCGCCTCAAGCTCAACCCTGAGAAGTGTGTCTTCGGGGTGCCGGCGGGCAAGCTCCTTGGTTTCTTGGTTTCTGGCCGAGGAATCGAGGTCAATCCAGAGAAGATCCGGGCCATCGAGCAGATGCGACCCCCGGTTCGACTCAAGGAGGTCCAGCGTCTCGCCGGCTGCATGGCAGCCCTCGGGCGCTTCATCTCCAAGCTCGGGGAGCGAGGGCTCCCCCTCTTCAAGCTTCTGAAGAAATCCGGTCGTTTCGACTGGACGCCGGAGGCCGAGCAGGCCTTTCACGATCTAAAGAAGTACCTCACTTTGCCACCCATGCTGGTGGCTCCCTCTCAAGGTGAGCCCCTACTGCTCTACGTTTCGGCCACTCCGCAGGTCGTGAGCATAATGCTGGTGGTGGAGCGCGATGAGTGTTCAGGGCCGGGTGCTGGGTCCCAGCTCCCAAAGGCCCACGACCACTCACCTGTCCTCGTGACTCCCCCTGGGCAAGGGGTCGAGCCTGAGCACACTGCTCCTCCCAACCAGGGAGTCGAGCCCGAGTGCCCGGCCAGCCCCGACCGTGCCGCCGAGCCTGGGGGCTGCAGCAGCCCCCCGGGTGGAGCCGCCGTCCGGGCCCGCCGGGTGCAGCGACCGGTGTACTTCGTCAGTGAAGTCCTCCGGGAGGCCAAGACAAGATATCCCCAGGCTCAGAAGCTGCTCTATGCCGTGCTCGTCACTTCCCGGAAGCTGCGCCACTACTTCCAGGTGCACAAGGTCTCGGTGGTTACCACGTATCCACTGGGACCCATTGTCCGGAACCGGGAAGGCACCGGGCGCGTTGTCAAATGGGCAGTAGAGCTGGCGGAATTTGACCTACACTTCGTCAGTCGCCAGGCGATCAAAAGCCAGGCGCTCTCCGACTTCTTGGCAGAGTGGACGCCCGTCCCCTACATCGTCCCAGAGGAGATCTCTGCCTATCCCGGGCACGACGCGCCCAGGTACTGGGTCATGCACTTCGACGGCTCCCTCTCGCTGAAAGGCGCAGGGGCCGGAGTGGTTCTCACCTCCCCAACAGGTGAAGAGCTCCGGTACGTCGTACAGTTGCAGTTTCGTGCATCCAACAACATGGCGGAATATGAAGGTCTCATCGCCGGCCTCCGGGCTGTGGTGGGGCTCGGGATTCGTCGCCTCCTGGTCAAAGGGGACTCCCAACTGGTCGTCAACCAGGTATCCAAGGACTACCAGTGCACGGATCCTCAAATGGCGGCGTACGTGGCTGCGGTCAGGAAGCTCGAGAGGCGCTTCGATGGCCTGGAGTTGCGGCACATTCCTCGCCGTGACAACACTCTGGCCGACGAGCTCTCCCACTTGGCCTCCTCACGTGCGCTCGTCCCTGCCGGAGTCTTTGAAGAAAGACTCGCACGGCCTTCCGTCCTGCCTGCCGAACAGGATGAAGGGGAAACCTCGAACTCAATTCAGGGGACCCCGGCGGTGCCTTCAGTGGGAAGCCCCGTCAGGGCGCCACCGTCCGGCGAGTGCGCTGTGCTCGCCGAATGTTCTCAAGATGCCTCGTGGATGTCTGACATCCGAGGGTACTTGAAAGAAAAGTTCCTACCCGGGGATGAGGCGTCTGCCGAAAGAGTTGCTCGGCAGTCCAGACGCTATGCCATAGTAGATGGGGATCTCTACCGGCGTAGCGCAGGAGGTGTCCTCCTGAAATGCATCTCCCGGGCAGAAGGCGGCGATCTTCTCGCTGAGGTCCACGAGGGCGAGTGCGGTGGCCATTCATCGTTCCGCACGCTGGTCGGGAAGGCCTTCCGGCAAGGTTTCTACTGGCCTACAGCTCTCCAGGATGCTTCCGAGCTGGTTCGGCGCTGCAGGGCGTGCCAGTTCCACGCAAAGCAGATTCACCAGCCAGCTCAGGCTCTTCATACCATTCCCCTGTCATGGCCTTTCGCGGTCTGGGGTTTGGACATTCTGGGTCCATTCCCCCGAGCAATCGGGGGACACCTATATGTCGCCATCGACAAGTTCACCAAGTGGCCGGAGGCGGTCCCAGTCATCAAGGTGACCAAAAACACGGCACTCCAGTTTATCCGCGGCATCACCAGCCGCTTGGGCATCCCGAACCGGATCATCACCGACAACGGCACCCAGTTCACGAGTGCCCTGTTCGGGGACTATTGCGAAGACCTCGGCATCAAGCTCTGCTTCGCCTCCGTCGCTCATCCTCGGAGTAACGGGCAGGTCGAGCGCGCCAACGCGGAGATACTGAAGGGCCTCAAAACCCGGACCTATAACGTGCTCACTAAGCACGGGAAGGGATGGGTGGATGAGCTGCCAACCGTGCTGTGGGCTAATCGGACTACGCCAAGCCGTGCCACCGGGGAGACTCCGTTCTTCCTCGTCTACGGCGCCGAGGCAGTCCTCCCCTCCGAGCTCACTCTAGGCTCCCCTCGGGTGCATGCGTATTCTGAGGGTGAGCAGGAGCAGTAAAGGCGCGACGACATGGACTACCTAGAAGAGCGCCGATGGCGTGCCGCCGTACGGGCGGCTCGGTACCAGCAGGGTCTGCGGCGTTATCATCTGCGCCATGTCCGGGCCCGATATCTCGAGGTGGGGGACCTAGTTCTCCGACGCATCCAGTCGCGCGAAGGAATGAATAAGCTGTCCCCTATGTGGGAAGGTCCTTTCACCGTGATCGCGGTCCCGCGGGCAGGATCATTCAGGTTGGCGACAGAGGAAGGACAGCCACTCCCGAACCCGTGGAACATCGAGCATCTACGGAGGTTCTACCTGTAGATGGTCGTGCTCGCGGCTCAGGTCAACCAGGCCGGGGGCTTCCCCCCGCCCAAGCAGTCCGAGGGCTCCACCCCTTGGGTAAGTCGCCGTCGCCCAACCTTGTAAACATTGCACATTCAGTATTTCAATAGGCAATCGCTATGTCAAAATATTTTTCTGGATTCCGTATGTTTAATCTGTCTAGTGAGGTGCTCGGTTGTGCGAGAAAAAGTTCGCTCTCTCATTTTCCCCGCTGATAAAAGAATCCCAATCGGTATGCATGCGAGCAGTCGCCACTGACTTACGTCCAGCATGGTAGGCTGTGGTGTTCGGTGTCGTGGCAGGCTCCCGGGCACTACCGAGTTTCGGGGCGCTCTGGGTAATCCCATCGCTTGAGCTACTCGAGTAGTCCGGAGCTCAGGCCCCCGGAGCGCGCTGTCGGTGCTCGGTCTGGTCTGTCATACCCGGGCGCCACCGAACCATAGGACCTCTGGGTTATGCCTCTGTCCGCTCTTGTCCACCAGTTTGGGTATTCAAGAGGTCTCGGGTCGAAAACGAGAGCAGTCTATAACAAGTACCGTACTAACAGAGTGCACCAGACAAAGAAATTATATATTCTCTCTTAAGTCACAGGCCGGTAATCAAGAGTAGTTCGACTGTGAGGGCTTCAATGCCCCGGTCTCTGGTCGGCCCCAAGGGTCCTCGGGTGGTCCTACCACTTAGGCATGAGTGGTCGAGATCACCCGACCCCGGGAGCCTCGTGTGCCTCTGGGCGCTCGGGCGCTCTGCTAAAAGAACCAAGTCCCCGGGCACCCCGAGCTCGGAAGCACACCCCTCCTAGATCGGTTGGCCGGAAGGCCGACAACTGTCCGGTGAGTGGTTATATTCAGACAAGTCTGCTTTTAGTAAATTTATGTTCCCGAGTCATTCTCGGGGGCTCTCGCACTTTAATCTGTTCGGCGAGGTGATCTCCTCGCGCGCAAAACCCTGCCGCGTGTCTACTTTTTCCTGGAACGACAGAGCGGTTTGTAGAAAGGAGTACCGCGCGTACGGTAATGTCTGACCGAAGCCCTTCGTGGTGGTCGTGGTGTTCGGTCCGCTTTTAAGGACCCCGAGCACTATCGAGTCCTCGGGTGCCCTGGGTAATCCTATCGCTCGAGCTGCTCGAGTAGTCCGCAGCTCAGGCCTCGGGGGCGGGTTGTCAGTGTTCGGTCCGGTCCGTCTTAAGCCCGGGCACCACCGGACCACGAGGACTCTTGGTCACATTTTCGCCCGCACGCGTCTCCCGTCTACTAACTGAGTGGTCGTGAAGTGAAAAAGTGTTCACCGGGCACGATGTGTTCCGTGCTGGATTGATCTATCTCCCGGGCAAGGAAGTTCGTGTCTTTGTTTTTGAACTTAGACGATGCGGACTCGCGAGAACTCGAGAGCTGACTGCGCCAACAACAGCGATCGGGACAACTTTGTTCTCGGGGATGGGAAGGTCGGGAACGGCCCGACTGAGTACTCCCCGGGACTTCAAGGCAAAACATCAGAAGGGACTTCAAACACTCAGAGAAATTGGAGTTGCGAGCCCAAAGAAAAGCTGCCACTATATTCACAAGGCATATACAAAGCGTTTCTAAGGGATCACTCCTATATTTACATTCATCAAGACAACAAAAGAAAGAAACAACTACAAAAGATCTAGTCGGCGGCGGAGGCGTCAGCTGAGTCCTCTGAGTCATCCCCGGGGGCTGGCGGCGGCGGCACCTCCCACCTGAAGCCGGCCGCCACCACGGCGGCGGTACTCTGGACCGCTTCCCGGGCGGCCTCTCCCTCAGCTTCGACCACTCCCTCCCGCGCTGGCTCCAGCGGGAAGTTCGGGTCCCTGCTTCGGTAGCAGGCCAGGACGTGCTCGGCCACTGCATGTGCCAAGCCACGTCCCTCCCGGGCGGCAAGTTCTTGGACCGCCCAAGGCAAGGCCTCAAGGCGCTCGCAGACCTGTTGGAGCCCCAGCACTTGTCGTGCAGGGCTCTCGCTCTTCTGGTCTTCAACAAGCCGCCCAAGACCGCCCTTCTCTATGGCCCGCCGCATCCGCCGGAGTATATCCTCCAGCATATGCTGCAGGTTGACCCGCGAGACAAAAGCGGTCTCGAGCTTCTCCTTGGTGGCCCGCAGCTGCGCCTCAAGTCCTTGGTCCCCGGCCTGCTTCGTCTTGGCCACCATCTCGGATAAGGCGCGTTCACGGGCGGTCAATTCCGCCTCGTGCTTCGCGTTCTCCTCCGCCCTGGTAGCAGCGGCGGCTACCGCCATAGCAGCCTCGCCCTCTCGACGACTCAGTTCACCTTCTCGGTGACTTAGCTCGCCCTCCCGCCGGGCCAGCGCGTCCTCCTGCTGGGCCACCAAATCCTCTCGGGTGCCAAGGTCTGCCGCCGACAAATCATTATCCACCTCCCGAAGGGAGACGTCCCCCTCCCAGCGGCAGATGTCCGCTCTGATTTTTCGGAGGTCGTCTTCCCAATGCTGGAGGTCGGCACGCGTCTTCTCGGCCGCGCCCTCCCGGCGGGTCAGCTCGGCTCGCAGCTCCTCCGCCGCTTGCTCGCGAGCTACGACTGCCGCCTCCTTCTCCTGCGCCTACCCCATCCTGGCAAGGGCCTCGGCAGCCTGCTGCCTCGACGCCTCAGCCAGGCGGGCGGCGTCTTCTCGTTCCCACGCGGCTTCTGCCCGCGCGGCCTTCAAAATTTCTTGTTCCCGCGCGACTTCCGCGCGGGTGTCTTCTAGGAGTTTCTGCTCCCGCACGGCCGCCGCGCGGGCCTCCTCCTGGGCGCCCGCCAGCTGCGCCTTCTCCGACGCCAGGCGGGCGCGCTCGGCCTCGAGCTCCTCCTCCTTGGTGTTCACCGCCGCGCCCAGCCGCCCGACCGCCGCCTGGACGCCTTCGATGGCGGTCAGGAAGGGGTCGGCGGGCTGGCCGGGGGCCGGTGGGGCCCAGGCCTCCCCGAAAATTGCCTCCGGGGGGGGGGGTCCGAGCTCTCTGCAGGGCCCCGCGCCACCATCCGCCCCGGGCTCTGCCTGCCCGGGGTAGGCTCCGCCGGCACTGAAGACTCGGACAGCGGCCGTGTTCCTGCATCGGCCGCCACGTCCGCCGGCCCCGGCAAAACTTCCACCTCCACCGTCGCCCGCCCCGGGCTCTCCGCGCCCAGGGTAGGTTCCGCCGGCGCCGAGGATTCGGACGGCTGCTCCGTCCTCCTCTCGGCCGCCGCCTGCGCCTCTCTCCCAGTGGCCGCCACGACAATTGGCGCCTCCGCCGTTCCTGCGCCCGCCTCCGTTGACGCGGCCGGCGGGCTCAGCTCTGGCCTTGGCGCCCGCGCCTTTTCCGTAGCAGTGGCGCCCGCAGCCGGCCTACGGGAGATAGATGAAGAATGTCAAAGCTCAGTTCGGGCAAGAAACGCCCAGGAAAGAGCAAGGAAAGAGACTCACCGGTACTGCCACTTGGCCGCTGGGAGCCTGAAGTCCGGGTCCGGCGGTGCCGTCCCGGATTCCTCCCGCCGTCTCTTCCGCAGGGGGCTCGGCGGGGACGCTGCGCGGGTCTCAGGCGCTGGCGTAGGCCCCATACGCACCAGCCGCGGCTCCAGCACCAGGAATGCCGCCGCTGCCGTCGGCGACGGTGGAGAATCCGGCACTAGAATCTGGGCTCGGGGACGCTTTCCTTGGTCCCCGGGCGCCACCTCCACGGCAATTTCGGAGGCGCCCTCCTCTCTGGCACGGCTGCTGCTGCCTGCGGCGGCCCCGTCGCCAGCCCGTGCCGAGCTGATTGTGGCCTCCTCGCCAAGTAGCTCGTCCAACCCGGGGAGTTTAGAGGCCTCGGGACTCCGGCTTCTCGGCCGGTCCACGGGCCCCTGGGCGTCAAACTCCGGCAGCCGCGCCATAATTGCCACCGGGTCGGGGTTGGCGCAGAGTGCCATCTCCGGCCAAGGGAGTTCCGCCCGGCCCATGTCCTCCGTTCCAGTGATCACCCGCGTCATTCCCCGCAGCTCCGCCGGGCCCAGGTCCCAGCTCGCGCTGATCTGGGTCCTGGTGATGTCCTCCGGCCCGGTGTAGAACCAGCTCGGCCGGGCCCGCTCTCGCAGAGGCGCCAGCCGACGGCGCAGGAAGTCCACCACCACCATGACGGAGGTCAGCCAGGACTCCCGCAGCTCCAGGATGCGCTCAAGCACCGGCTTCAGCCTCGCGTCTTCTGGCGGCGGCGCCTCCCACGTCGACCTCCGAGGTTCCGCCGCCACCTCTGGCAGTTCGAGGCGCTCGTGGGGGTCGACGTCGACGAAGAACCAGTCCCGTCGCCACTCCTCCCACTTGCTGCGCAGCACCTGGGGAATATAATGATACCCCAGGCCGTCCCGAAGCCGAAGGTTGCATCACCCCGCGACATCCGCCGTGGAGTGCCCCCTCTTCTTCCCCACCGGCCGAAGGACGAAGAAATGGCGAAGCAGCGTCGCCGACGGTGCCACCCCCACGAACATCTCGCAGAGGTGTGCGAAGATCGCCAACACCACCACGGAGTTGGGGCTTAGGTGCACCAGTTGAATGCCGTACGTCTCCAGCACTTGGAAGAAGAAGGTGAAGAATGGCGGCACCAACCCCGCCACCACGAAAGATGTGAGGAGGATGATCCGCCCTGGGACGATCCTTGCCGGCGTCAGGCTCGCCGGCGTCACCACCATAGCACCTGCTTGCCCCTCCGGCACCAGCAGTTTCCTGATCTTGTCTGCCGCCTCCTCGTTTCTCAGACGAGACTCTGGCAAGATGCTGTCTGAAGCCTTGTCCCGGCGTCCTCTTCCGACCCTCGTCATCTCGGCAAGAATGGAAGGTGTTTTGGTGGTGGAGGAAGAGAAGGAAGAATGCTCCGGTCGCCTGAGAATTTCCTAAGGGCTTCGCAGCACGAAGAAAGCAAGAGCACAAGTGCAAGAAGGCGTAAAGAGGGGGACGGGCCGATCCCTTCCCCTTTTTATATCTCAAAGTTCAAAAATTGCCACCCAAACGGTTCGCTCGGTGAAGCGTCGTCTCGATCAACGCAACCGCCAGGCGAATCTCCCGCCGATCGTGCGGTGTTAGTGGCTGCCAGGCGTATTTTCCTCGATCTGCGCGGCGGCCGCGCGTGCCGCCCGTACGGTCGTCATGCCCTTCGGAAGTTGTGTGGACACTCGTCCACTCGCTTTCCCGTTGGGGCGTACTTGAGGTCTGGGTCCGCAAGGGCCACCTCTCGAAAGCCTGCCATATGGCGTCTACACCAGTCTCGGCCTCGGCCGCGACGAAGGGCCCATCCGCAGTCTCCGTCCCGTCGCCTACCAATGGGCCCGGGGGCTACTGTCGGTGTATCAGGAACCAGGGGTCCCTGAGTCCCGAGACCGGGCCGGCCATCCACCACGTGTCACCATCCCGCGAGGTCCACCCTACAGGATGAGAAGAAACTAAGTTCCGGGAGAAGGTGCTCGGGGCCGCAGCCTCTGGTTCCCGAGCACCCCAGTTCCCCGATGACCCGCAGAGTCCAAGTACTGGGAAGAAAGTGCTCGGAAGGGTTCTCACTTACCCCCGAGTACTGTCGTCCCCCGATGATCCAAACAGCCAAGTGCTCGGGAGAGAGTTCGGGGCTGCACACGTGGCAGCCTCCGAGGACTCGGTTCCCCGAAGGTCTCACCAAAGTGCTCGGGAGAGAGTGCTCGGGGCTGCACGTATCAGCCCCCGAGGACTCGGTTCCCCGAAGGTCCTACCGAAGTGCTCGGGAGAGAGTGCTCGGGGCTGCACGTGGCAGCCCCCGAGCACTCGGTTCCCCGAAGGTCCGCGCAAGAACACCCAACGACCCGAAGGGTCCCGTCGGCGGAGTGTCAGCCAGTCAAAGGCCCAATGCCGCATTTAATAGGCACGCGCGGCCTGACATCCTGACATCCTGACATTCTCAGCTGCCCACGCCCAGTGTCAGACCCTGCCAAGCTTGGGCAGGGGGGCGTGGGTCCATTAAATGCACGGGTCCCGTCCCGTTTCATCCGGGTGCCTCGGGATAACGTTGCTTGGGTCAAAGCGCTCCGCCTGCCACCCTGCCCTGGCAGAAGAACAAGACAGGGTGGGCGCACCGGGCGCCTCTATGGCTGCCCGGTGGGCCCTCTTAATGGCGCCGAAGGACATCCACAGTGGCGGGTGGTCGGATGCACGCCGCATTTTTCCACCGCCCCTGTCACTTCGCCAAGACGGAATGATGGCGCCTTTCTCCGTGGCACCTTGGCACTCGCGCCCCCTCTTTCCCATTCAGGATAAGTCGAGGTCGGCGTGCCTATAAAAGGAAAGGATGGAGAACACATGAAAGGCCAGTTGAAAGTGGAAGATTCAGGTAAAAAAAGTCCAGATCAGATGAGACAGCACAAACAGGAGACATAGAAGAAGCGCGACGAACACGATAGAACAAGAACATCTCAAACAAGCTCGAGCAGAGCTAGAACACGGGAGCCTCAAGCTCTCTGTAGGCAGCACACCCTTGTAACCAAATACATCCTTGAAGAATTCCCTTCAAGGAAAAATATAGCGCTCACACAGGAGTAGGGTGTTACACCCCCGTGCGGCCCGAACCTGTCTAAACCCCGGTGCATCTATCTTTTTTGCACTAGATCGATCATCCCCCACCACTAGCCGTTGCATTTATTTCCGTTTCCATTTATTTCCCGGACGATCTCGTTCAGGATCATCCCCCCGGCCGAATCTTTAAAAAGGGGTCTCTCGGGATCCCTGCGATAGGAGTTCATCCTCCGACAACACCACACACCTCTTTGCGAGATTAGACAAGTCATAGCACCCCAGTAGTGCCTTGATCTCTGTTCAACACACCGCATGATCGAGGTAGCCTCATCATCATGCCCAGCGCTATCGGATCTTGATGGCGCCATTTCTGCAGCATGACCCGTTTCCACAGCTATAAATTGGTATATCCAGGGCTATCTATGTTCACCCCGTCTCCTTCCTTTCTCCCTACCCATTGCCTAGTAGAAACTCGTAGAGCTTGAAACCATGGCTTCCACTCCATCGTTATCTCCCAAGCCATGTTCAAAAATATAAGGAGTAGGACCTCTAGCCCCAAGGCTTCTCACCATGGTTCCACCTAGTGTCATCATCATTTCCTTTGACAAGGAGGAACCGATCAAAAGGCCTAAGAGGAGAAGGAACATAATGTATGTTAGAGGCCACCTCTGATGTTTCCTTGACACTGATGCTGCAGAACGAGTGGCACAAGAGTCGACGATGTGAGCCACACAAGAGGGAAATAAAGATGGTGGTGATCTTGATGAGATCATCGACTAGGTTGCCAATGAAATCTTCAGCAATGGATCCCTCGAGCCTTTTGTGGTGAAGAAAGTGCGGTCGTCTTCTCCATCGATAACCACCAGATCTCCTTCACATCCTGTGGAGGGCCACTCGATATCGTTGGCACCGATCAATAGCTCCAGCAGGGTCTTCACCTCAGCCACCTTCCCTGGCCCTTATGCTGGTCAACGGCCGATCCCTAGGATGATCAGCTGCCACTCCGCAGAGGAATGGAAGAGATTCCTCGACTTTGAGGGCAAGTAGGGGTCCACAAACTTCTGAACTCTTGGAGGTGGTGGATCTTAACTGTTTGCAAGAGCTAGGTGAATTCTTTCTATTAACAGTATGTAATAGGATACTTAGTCTGATTAGAATGTAATCGACTTACCTTTGACTTACCTTATCTATGAATGGAACTGTCAGAGTTGGTCGATGTGCCACGAGTTTTCGAGTATCTCACCATTTGGAGTAGATAGCCGTACTAATCCAGGTCAAGTTACTTTGACTACTATATAGGGCCCTTCCCACTTAGGTGATACTTATGACGCTGAGCCTGTTTCTGCACCTTTCATAAAACAAGGTCCCCAACAATGAGTGTCCTGGGTTGGACTTTCTGATTGTGATATCTACTCTACGCTTGTTGATTCTTAGCCGCTTGAATGGATGCTCGATCATGATACTCCTCAAGTAACTTTTTAGTAACTTTCCACTCGAGGTTATCACTACTTCAACTCGGTCGGGACCACTGCTTCTACTCCATAGACTAAGAAGAAAGAAGTTTCACTAGTGGCCCTGTTAGTTGAAGTATGAACGACCCACAGTACTGAGGAAAGCTCGTTCACACATTGTTTTGAGTAGGCCTTTAGCCTATCAGAAACCTAAGTTTTGATGCCCTGAAAGACTATACCATTGACGCGCTCTACTGACCGTTACTTTGACGGTGTGCTACTGAAGCGAAACAAGTTTTGATGCCAAATTCTTCATAGAATGTGATAAAGCTCCCGCTTCTTAATTGGCTACCGTTGTCTGTAATTATCTGATGCTGAATTCTAAATCAAGTAATTATGCTGCTTATGAATTTCTTAGCCGATTCTGAGGTTATCTTCCCCATGGTTTTGGCCTCGATCCACTTAGTGAATGTGTCGATAGCCACGAATAGGAACTTATAACCATCTTGGGCCCTTGGGAATCATCCCAGGATATCCAAGCCCCAGACAGAGCAATTCCAAGAAAGAGGAATTGTTTGCAGAGCCTGGGCCGGTCAAGTGGTCTGCCTTCCAAAAAATTGGTAGCTTTCACACTTTTTGACCAACTCAGAAGCATCCTGGAGGGTAGTCAACCAATAAAATCCTTAGCAGAAAGCTTTTCCAAACCAAGGTGCGGTAAGATGCATGATTATGACACATGCCTCCATGGATATCAAGCAATATTTTATTGCCCTCTTCCTGAGGGATGCACTTCATCAAGATTCCATTAGTCCCTTTTTGGTAGAGCTTGCCGTATAGCAAAGCGTATAGCTTGGTCTTACGAGCAATTTTCTCTGTAGATGCATCATAGTCGGGATATATCGACCCTCGGGATAGGCTTGGAATGGGGTCATCCAAGTTGGCTCATGTTCGAGAAGTGCAACTACTGTGTCTACAAGTTCTATCTTGCTGACCTGCCCAGACTACTGGTCAAGTTGGGTAGCATCCGTTCGCTAAACTATCGGGATAGATGGTTTGAGGAGTTTATCAACAAAGACTCCCATGGGCATTGGTGCTCGAGAAGAAGCGAGTCTAGCAACTTCATCTACACTAGAGTTATCATTCCTTCTGATGTCCGTTACTTATAGCCCTTCGAACTTTTCATCGAGCTTTCTCACCTCGTTCAGATAAGCCGCCATATTCCTTTTGCACCTGAGTTTGTCGTCCGTTGGAGATTTAAGTACAATGCCAGCCCCCCGAGCCCTAAAGCATGAGCATTGAAGAAGAGCATCTAGTGGTCCTCAACCACACTTGGCTTTGTTTCTTTGACACTTGTCCATTCGGTGATGAATTCCACTAGTACTCCCAACTTAAGGCTTGTTCGCTGTGCGTAGTGTACGTCAAACTCATTGAGCTTGACCGCCCATTGCACAATTTGTCCAGTGCCTCCCTGTTGTGTATGGCATCCTTCAGCCGATACGTTGTCATAACAGTGACTTTGTGAGCTTGGACATAGTGTCGTAGCTTTTAGGAAGATGTCAAGACTGCATATAGCATCTTCTGAACTTGCGGGTACTGTAGCGTAGCGTCGTGTAGAACTTTGCTCATGTAGTAAATTGGTTTATGGACCTTGGCCTTTTTCTCAGGGCATTTTCGCTCTACCACCAAGACCGTGCTTACAACTTGTGGGTTTTCTACAATGTACAAAAGTAGCTCCCCTTCTTCGGTGTATAATCAACGGAGACGATACATACATTTTTAAATCTGAAAGGCGTTCTTCGCTTCTTCTGTCCACCCAAACCGGTCGTGTTTCTTTAGTAGCTTGAAGAAAGCCATCCCTCACACGCCCATCCTTGAGATCAATTGACTAAGGGTTGTTATGCATCCCGTTAATTTTTGAACTTCTTTCAGTGTTCGAGGTGACCGCATTTGGTCGAGCTCCTTGATTTTACATGGATTGGCTTCGATCTTGAGTGTTTGATATGCGTAGTACACCATGGCCATGAACTTGCCTAGCATTGGGCAACCTAGAATCACAGTGTAAGCCATCTCAAAGTCTGCCACATCAAACGTTAACTTACAGAAGCTGTCAGGATCTCCGAACGTGAGTGACAGCTCGATCTTGCTACGTGGTATATTGGATGAATTTGGAGTTATACCATGACAAGGCTCAGCTCCTACCTTGACCTTGTCTAATGTCTTGGCAAAGATAAGATTAAGTGAACTACCCCCATCAACCAATGTTCGATATATCTTGATGTTAAGGATAGTAGGCTGGACCACGAAAAGGTATCGACCACAGTGTGGAACCACAGCTGGATGGTCAGCTTGGTTGAAGGTGACGAGGACCTCTGACCACTTGAGGTATCGAGTAGGCCCTGTTAGAGCTAGGTTGACCTCTCTCTCGACCACTTTGTACTATCTCTTGGACTCGTATATGTCAGATCATTCAAAGATGTGTGCCAAGCTTTGATCAGCTGTCACACCCGGTTTTAAGACCAAAACCAGATGTAAACTATATGTATGCCAGGATCAATTTGTTCATACATATAGCGACTTCATTAGTGCGTAACAGACAATGCTTCTTATTACATCGCTAATTATTACAAAATGACCACACATGGGTCTAAAGAAAAATACACCACAACGGAAAAAGAACGGCATAGCTCCAAGCCAACAGGCAGCGACCGAGAGTTCCACAAGCCTAGAACTCAGCATCATCTTCAGGGAAGTCGTCCTCAGGGAATTCTTCAAAAGTTTCACCTTCTGAAATAGCAAGCGTGAGTATTTCCAATACTCAAGAAGTGGGGAAAAAATTTAATTTGATATGGTGGCTTGAATCAAGGCTTCCTATTCTCAAGGGTTTCATTTGCATAAAAGCTGATTTTATCGCTGAACTATGGAAAAGCAAATTTTATTTTAAACAGGAAAAGACGTACCAAAGATTTTCTTTAACCTTCGAGAATTCAACCCAATTCTCAATCCAACAAAAAACAACCACCCGACTAATCATGTGAGGGTCCATGCTGCTCATAACACTAAGCACGGCTGAATATTCAGTTTGACACTCTGCAGAGTTTGTACACTTTACCCACGAGTCGTGATCTTCTCTGTTGCCGGTACCTGCTGGTACCTTACACACTTCCGGGGTGTGCGCTAAGAGATCACTACGAGGCTTTTCCAAAGAGTCTCCCAGTATGCACTTGCCCACTGAGGTTTCACCGCCGTACATAAGTGGAGTAACCCTCCACCCCAGAAGCCCCCTCTTGTGCCGGGTAGAATCGGGAAGTAACCCTTCCTTATCTACACATCCAATTGGCTCATACAACACTGGGAGAACATCTAATTACTAGGCCAAGCCGTACCATATTGGTCTCGTGGTTGTTCTGTTTGCCATGGATGGTCGCTCCATGAAACGGTCCTTAAAATGGTCTGGGCAAGACCGCCAATAACCCCATAAGGGTAGATTACCAAACATTTCCAAACAACCAACCATGCTGAGAAACGTAGCCCATCCTTGCCCAAACCCCAATTATCTTTGTTGTTAACTCCCTTAACAACATCAGTTTTCATGATATTCTTCCTATATCAACTTTTAGTTCATAACTCATGATTCATCACCTACACGCTACATGCTCATCTAAAGCATGGCTAAGCATAAACATGATGATATTTTAAGGATAAAACATCTACAACTAACACTAGTATTTGCTATACTACCCATTTTGTAAAATAGCATGCATAATTGGATAAAGACTATTTTTATATAAAAACTGGGTTTGCAACATGGTCAAGACACTTGCCTTCGTTGAAGTGATGCACAGGTCCTTCAAAATCTTCCTCCTGAAAGTTTTCGAACTCCTGGACTGAATCGTCTACATGAGCACACAATCAAACATAAGAACAGTACACCAAACAAACCTAAAACTAGGGAAAAACCCTATAAACAGAATCTACATGTCGCTACGAGAATATGAGCGCAAAGATCGCCTAAAACGGAGCTACTAATGAAAAGTTATGAGCATTTGAAGTTCCAGGGGTGTTTCTGCAAATTTTCCTTATTATCAGAGAAAATCCGAATTGTTTTTGCGCTGGAAAATTGGATTTATGACGTCATAAAGTGAAACAGTTTTATTTCTTAAAAGAAAAGGCATGGAAAAGGTTCACGGGGCTTGTGGACCACGGAGGACACACTGGTCCACCGGTCCATGGTGGACCGAGGGGTCTACAGACTCGACCGGTCTAATCCTGCCGTTGGTTCGTGATCCGACGGCTGAGATTTAAAAGGGGCCGTGCCAGCAGCTTTCAACAAAGGGGGCGACGGCCGGTAGTGGCAAGGGCGGCGGCGAGCTCGCCGGCGATGTGCCAAACGGCGCATCCGGCCACGGAGCTCAACGGTGAGCGACGCAAAAGAGAAAGGGGGAGACAGGGAGTCTCACCACGGGTTCAACGGTGGCAGAGGAGCACCAGAGACGGCTGGTGACGGTGAGGGAGGACGGCGGTGCTTCTGTCTCGGCAGAAGTGGCGTCCGGTCGCGAGAGACACACCAAAAAGCGCCAAGGGACGAAGACCGAGACCCTACGACACCGTTTGAGTGAAGAACAAGGTTAATTGAGGCTCGGCCATGGAGGAAACGGGTGGTGGCCGAGCTTCTTACCGTCAACAATGGTGGTCTCGGTGGAGGGCTTAAACCCGAGCACAAATCGAGGGGAAACGGATGGTTTGGGTGGGGAATGAAGCAATGATGCCGAATGAGAGCTTAAATAGCCGAGAGGGGGAGGGAGGCGGCCGGATTCGAGAAGATTGGACGGCGGCCCCAATTTTAATCCAAACTTCGGTTTCCATGCAAGTGAGAGGGGAATCGAGGGGGAAACGGTCAGACTGGGGGTTTAAGAGAGAGGGGAACGCAGCCATGCACTTTAATTGCCGAATCAATGCGCGGGGAGGCGGTGATTTGAAGCGCCGGCGGCATTTGGGAGCTCGGGAGTCCGGCGGCGAGAGGAAGGAGAAGAGGAGCCGATCGGTGGTGGCTCGGCTCAGAGCTGGGTCCATTGGTCGGCGAGAGCGGGGGCGGCGGCCGGCTAGAGTGGTTGGCTCGGTGGGCTGGCTTGGGCTGGCGCTGAGAGGAAAACCGGCCCACGCGGGAGGGGAAGAAGGGAGGGGAGGAGGGAAAAACTAGGCCTGGGAGGAGAATTCGGCCCAATTCAAATTTTCTTAATTTCAAAGCCTTTTCCATTTGAATTTCAACATATTTTCAAATGAGGTTTTAAAGCGGCGAATCCTAGCGAAATTTTGCAAACTTTTTCCACCCAATAAAACCTTATTGCATCTATAACGGCATGAATGCATTCAAACATTTTATCTTAGGCCAGTTTAAATTTAGAAATTAATTTCCTATTGAACTAAGTTGCAACACTTGATTAAATTTCTAGCAAAATTTTAAATTGTTGCAAAAATTGAATTTTTGGGTGTTACATCAGCCTTGAGGAATTCAGGTTCATCATCTTTAGCATTCGGCTTGGCTTGTTTGCTGTGATACTCAGTAACAACAGACTTGAGCTTATCATCAAGATCCTTTTTAATGATGTGGCATTCATCGAAGTTGGGTTGGTTGGTCTGATGGACGGGACACCACTTCCTACCACCTTGGCTTAGGCCTTTGTTGTCCCCAGTGATGCGTGACTTGCTCTTGTCGTGTCTGGACCTCCCCCCCCCCCTGGGTTCTTTGAGGACTTGGGATTGTCCTTGCTAGACTAAGGGTTTTTGGCATGTGACTGAGCTTCAGCACGCTTTGCAGACTTGTCAGCCCACTCAAAGAGCTCTTTGATCATTTGGATCTTTCTAGTAGCTAACTTGCCGACTAGATCTATCCTTGATGCCTCACTTAAAGGCAATGATGACTGACTCATCGGAGATGTCTGGGATCGTGTTGTGCCTATCGCTGAACCTCAGGATGAAATCTTGAAGAGATTCATCTTTGCCTTGGTTCAGCTGATGAAGATCATTCTCCGTTACTAGGTGCTCGAATGTGCCCTAGAAGTTGGCGATGAACTGAGCCTTTAGCTTGGCCCATGATCGGATTGAGTTCCGAGGCAAGTTCAACAACCAGGATCGTGTTGGTCCATCCAGCATGATCAACAAGTAGTTGGCCATCATCTTGTTTTCATTGCCCGCCGCTCAAATAATAGTATAATAGATCTGCAACCACTCATTGGGATTGAGCTTTCTGTCGTATTTTTGGATCAGACCCGCTTTGAACTTCTTCGGCCACCATATCAACCAGAGCTCAGGCGCAAACGCTTCTCAACTCTCATCAAACTCTTCAGGAGGTGGAAAAGGAGGATTATCATGCCTGTTCCTTCGAACAGGGGAGTCACATCGATTGTCCCTTCCTGGAGATCTACGCTTATTATAGCGTCAGTCATCCTCACGGTGTTCCTCAAGATAGTTGTCTATCACTCTTCCTAGATCATGCTGATTGTGAGGGATGTAGTTTCTCAGGTTGTCCTAGTTCCCACGCCTATGAATAGGTCAGTTACAGCCTGGCTCGCAAGATAGCACTCGACCTTGACCGCCCGAGCTTCCCATATGTGATTCCTTGGCTCGGGGACGTCTACATCCATGGCTCCTTGAATCGGCACCTTATCGACTCAGGTGCCTGGAATTGCTAGGGTTGTTTACTTGAGCAGCCTGGATTTGAGCCACATCGAGTAAAGTCTTCACTTGATTATCAGGGTTAAAGGATTCATCGGATCAAACTCGGGGAAGGATCTTAGAATCAGATGAGCACCCTGGATGTTACCCTCTAGGGTACTGAAGACACCACTGCTGAGGCTTGACTACGGCTGAGTCAATGAAGCCTCATGACAATTGTCATAACAGTATCCGTTCCTTGATCTCGGGATCAGTGCTGGTGAAGGGGTACCTACTTGAAGTTGTCATAGAAGACCAGAGGGCAACTGACCTCCTATGGTGTTTCGATGATTAGTAGTATTAGGAGCTAACTGGGCACTAGCCATAGACGTTCCTAGCGGTATATCTCCGGTGACATCGGTACCGTGGGCGGTTGCTGCCATTACTGGGTACACGAGAATCACGGCACCATTGTTCTCTACGATGTTTCGATCTACCATCATCGGGTCATCGGGTGGGGTTCTGACTCCTAGAGCCATGAACACGAATCGATCCGTTTGACTGCTCTGTCTATTGACCGAGTTGCCATTGCCATTCTCCTGATCCTCATCCTCCTTGTCGGTGTCTATGCACTGGATAATGTTAGGCTCCTTTGGATCCTAGTCGTGATGTCCCACCTCATGGTATGCTTCCAATGAGTTGAACTCGAGAATACCAGTGTGGATGAGTCCACCTTGATTGTTCAAGTGGAAAACAAAAGCTCCAAAGTGGATCTCAGATCCAGCAGAAGACGATGTGTAAATGGCTTCAGCTGACTCGAAATGATCATAGAAATAGCCATCAGAGAAACTAGCATGGATGTGAACTCGAGACATGATCAATCCTAAAAAGCAGAGGAATGCCCCTACCTAGCGCGCCAACTGTCAAAGATTTGTTCCTGACAATATGCTCGTAATTGACTAGGGTACCTTCGAGATCAGGAATTGAACACGAATGGAGACACGCGATGTAGATAGTTTCAAGCCTCTGGAAGGAGTAATACCATTTGTCCTATTTGGATGTTGCCACAGTATAGTGATCAACTCGAGACAAGCAATGTGGCTGGACCTATTATAGGGAGTAGATCTGATCTAGGCAAATCTAGGGTTTGTAGCGAAAATGGCCATATTAGGCCATGATTGTGATTTTGGTGACTAATCATAATATAGTCAATGGGACTAACATGTTTGTCAAGAATATATGTTAGTAGGTCTCATAGATGCAATACATGAATAAGCCACCGAAGCCGGCAAAATTTTTGGTTGAATTGGAGAAGTCCTAGGAAAAATAATTTCACCAGATAGTCTGATGCTCAGAAGAGGATACACACAAGAGCATGTCCACCAGAGAAGGTTGTAGCCATTGAGATCCAAGGTTAACACGCCGGAAGGTCCGATGATGAAGAGAAGTGCATCGGACAATACACCAGACAATGAACAATGCAAAGACGAAGAAGAAGCAGAAGAACCCACCAGATAGTTCAGTGATTGGTTTGAACACACCAAAGGAAAAGCACCACAGAGCATTGTTGACAAAGGAGAGAATGCAGTGACCTCACTGGAAGGTCTGGTGCTCTGAAGTTGTGTACACCGGAGCATATTTTTCAAAGAGGGTAGCATTGGCTTGGCTGCCTTAGGATAACACACCAGATGATCCAATGATGAAGTGATGTGCACCAGAGAATACACCAGAGTAATTTACAACAGAGAAGATGTTGGCTCGGATGGCTAAGGTATACTCACCACAAAGTCTGGTGATGAAGATGGAGTATGCACCAGAGTGCCTGGTGTTCACAGAGGCTTGAGTGGGGTTCCAATGGCTAGTTTGTGAGAGTGTACTCACAGGATGATCTGGTCTTAGTACTATTGTTCTCACTGTATCATCCGGTGTTAACAACTTTTTTTAGTTGTTAGGTTAACAGCTAGTGCACGGGTTTGAGGCTATAAATACCCCTCCACTCAGCCATTTGAGGTTGCTCAAGTCTAGAGAGGTTCATATATACCTGAGAAGACATCAAGCCACCAAAGTGCATAAAGTGATCATCCAAGGCAAATTAAGCACAAGATTAGAGAGTGATTAGTGCTTATAGGCCTAGAGATTGTGTTGCTAGGTGATTGCTGCCTAAAGAGTGGATCAAGGAGTGATCGAAGCTTATACCTCTTGGTACGCCAGCGCCTTGGAGTTTTGGTGACTCGCCGGCAACTTGAGCTAGAGTTGCTCAAGCTTGTTGACCCTCCGACTTGGTGTGGAGCGGCGATGAGAAGCGTGCACGGGGACGTAGAGGCCCTTGCCTTGGTGGCTCAAGCTCCCAAGTGATCACGGAAGATAGGCTAGTGGTGAGACCTTGCCTTGCTGGCTTGGTGGCTCATACGGGTGAAGGCCTTGTCTTGGTGACTCAGTGGCTCAAGAGCGGTGACCGGGTGCTGACCGGGATCATATCCTTTGTGGAGCTCCAACGTGGACTAGGGGTGGTATTCATGCCATCGACACCATAGGAAAAATCCTTGTACCGAGTTTGCTCTCTCTACCTTATTTATGTTTCTACATTTACTTACTTGCAATTTACCTTCTTAGATAGGTTGCAACCGCTTTGATCAGTAGAGTAGATACACTAGATAAACATAGAGCACATTTAGATAGAATTTGATATAAGTTTATCTTGTATTAGTTTTGGACGCAAAATAGTTCTAAGTGTCATATTTCACCCCCCTCTTAGGATGTCATCGATCCCTACAAGTGGTATCAGAGCCTTGTGCTCTTGATAGGCTTAACATTCTAGAGTTGTGATGTCCGGGTTGGTATGGATTCCCATAGTGCTCCACTTTTTGATTGCACAAATTTTCCGCGTTGGAAAATTCTATTGTCTTGTTATTTGCAAGCTAAAGGCTTTAGATGTTTAGAGAGTCACTGAGGAAAGGATGAGGCAACGCATCACCAACAAGGAGAGGCAATTAGATGCATTGGCAAAGTGTATGTAACAACATGCATCCAAGCAGTGTGGTAGGACTCTGTGCTCATTTATGATCTTTACATTTGGAATCATTTGTTATTTACCACTTGCTTTGGTTATGTTGTCATCAATCACCAAAAAGGGGAAGATTGTAGCGAAAATGCCCCTATTAGGCCATGATTGTGATTTTGGTGATTAATGATAACATAGTCAATGAGACTAACATGTTTGTTCAGAATATATGTTAGTAGGTCTTATGGATGCAATACATGAAGAAGCCACCAAAGCTGAGAAAAAGTTTGTTTGAATTTGAGAAGTCCCAGGAAAAATAACTTCACCAGATGGTCCGATGTTCATATGGTTTAACACACCAGAGCATTGTGTCCAGAGGCATTTGACCTCACCGATGTTCTAGTGCTCAGAGGAGGATACACACCAGAGCATTTTCACCAGAGAAGGTTGCAGTTGTTGAAGATGGAAGGTCAACACACTGGAAGGTTAGGTGATGAAGAGAAGTGCACCAGATAATACACTAGATAATGAATAGTGCAAAGATGAAGAGGAAGTAGAAGACCCTGTCAGATAGTCTAGCGATTGATTTTAACATAGCGGAGGAAAGCACCAGAGCATTGTTAACAAAGGGGAGAATGTTGTGACCTCACTGGAAGGTCAGGTGCTCTGAAGATGTGTGCACCAGAGTGTCCAGTGTTCACAGAAGCTTGAGTCGGGTTCCAATGGTTAGTTTGTGAGAGTGTAATCACCGGATGATCTGGTGTTAGTAGTATTGTTCTCATCGAATCATCCAGTGTTAACAACTTTTTTGAGCCATTGGGTTAACGGCTAGTGCATGGGTTTGAGGCTATAAATACCCATCCACTCAGTCATTTGAGGTTGCTGGAGTCTAGAGAAGTTCATATACACCTGAGAAGACATCCAAGCCACCAAAGTTGTTAAAGTGGTCATCCAAGGTAAATTAAGCACAAGATTAGAGAGTGATTAGTGCTAATAGGCCTAGAGCGTGTGTTGCTAGGTGATTGCTGCCTAAAGAGTGGATCAAGGAGTGATCCAAGCTTGTACCTCTTGGTACGCCGATGCCTTGGAGTTTTGGTGACTCGCTAGCAACTTGAGTTGAAGTTGCTCAAGCTTGTTGACCCTCTGACTTGGTGTGAAGCGATGATGAGAAGTGTGTACGGGGACACGGAGACCCTTGTCTTTCTGGCTCAAGCTCTGAAGTGATCACGGCTGCAAGGAACCGGTAGAGGGGCTAGTGGTGAGACCTTACCTTGGTGGCTTGATGGCTCATCTGGGTGGAGGTCTTTTCTTTGTGACTCGGTGGCTCAGGAGCCGTGACCCAGTGCTGACCGAGAGCATATCCTTTGTGAAGCTCCAATGTGGACTAGGAGTGGTATTAATGCCATTGACACCACACGAAAAAATCCTTGTGCCAAGTTTTCTCTCTGTACATTATTTACGTTTCGGCATTTACTTACTTACAATTTACATTCTTAGGTAGGTTGTAACCGCTTTGATCGGTAGAGTAGACACACTAGATAAACCTAGAGCATATTTAGATAGAATCTGATATAGGTTTATCTTGTGTTGTTGTTGGATCGAATATGTGCAAAATACCCAATCGGAGAGGGGGTGAATGATTGTGGAAACCAAATTCAAAAATTAGATCACCCAAATCGAAACTCGATTTATACTCAGTATTCCACTTGAAACAGAATGTACGCACTCTAGTAAAAATGATGTACAAAAAGATCTGCTAGTCGGATTGCTCTCAAATTTGGTCAGCAGAAAATATATTCAAATACAAAACTAACCAACAAGTATTGAGTAAATCAGATATGTGGATCAAAAGTTATTCCTGGTCAAAGCAGACTATGTCAACCAGAATCGAGTAGATCAAAACCTAGTCGCGTTGACAAAAAGCTACTCGAGAACCAACCAAATCCACTTGAATTTTTCTGAGATCAAACACCTGATATTCTAGCAAGGTTTTGGATGGATTAAACCAAGATGAAACTTGATAAAAGCACGAGATTAATCGAAAACCAAAACCAAACATGCAGAATATAGAACATAGAGAAAATTTCGAATTAGCAACTCATCTACTTACAAAACTTGATTTTCATTGCATAGATGAGTTTACAAGATGCCTCTCCAAAGCATCCAATAAGGATTTCCATGAAATCCCAAATCAACTCTCTCTCGAGTTTCTGTGCTGCCCTGTTCTGTGCTCTGTTGTTCTCTACCCAATACAATAGACCTATCTATTTATATGGTAGCGACATGCACAAACATGATCGAATCAAACTACAACTCCGTATCATATTCAATCTAGTCTCTATCCTCCTCTAATCACAAGAGGACAAAACAACTTCCGCTAATTAAGCTAATTAGCCAACAACTCTTACATAATCATGCATGCACATTTCCCATGCACACATGCATATACGTAACCAACTCAAAGTCCGTCTCCGACACCAACTCTTGTCTCAAGTCCAGCCACCACACAACTCCCTCATGCCTGCCCCGACTTGAACAAGAATTCGTCTTCACGTCCTCTCACGATCAGATCGCCTCCAGCGTCCATCAGAAAGCCTTGTCTCCATATGCATTATTTTCTCAGCTCGAACATCCCGCATGACATCCTCGATCACCACGACCTCAGTTCCTTCTGAACCTAGTCGCCGAACCTCAGTTCTTCCCTGAACTTAGTTTGTCGATCCGTCATCGACCATGTTCACCTTCGAGCAACATCTGCACATGAATCAAACAACAATCGAATACGAGCACAAGTCCTTCCTGACTTGACAAGAACGTGATGCATTTGATGAGCCCATGGCTGCTTCGAATACAATCAATACCGCCAATGATCCTCAAATCATACAAGGTCCAATTACAAGAGCACGTGCACGATAATTAGACTACCAGGTGAGCTTCCTTGGATGGATTACTACTAAATTCTTAGAATGTTTTATTGCTTAGGAACGTGGGAGAAGTAGCACAACCTTACCCGGACGTCACCCCTCGAAGGCCAAGTGTACTCAGACTCGAGGCTAAGCTCTAGTCGAAGTCGTGGACGTGGTCGAAGTCGTGGTCGTGGTTGAGTCTCAAGACAGCATGCCAGTAAAATGGGCATAACTCTCTCATACCTTGACGGTTGAAGTTCAATCAGTTCCTTTGTTGTTCATCAAAGGTGTCACATTCTTGTCTCAAAATTTCATCATCCGCAACGGACTCCTCTTGTTCATAGGCTGCACCTTGAGGATCCACTCGACCATTGTTCGGTGGCAGATTAACCAATCGATCAAAAAGAGCATTGCAATGCTTTCATTGAGTTGTTGCAATGCGGCATCGGTTCCTGCAAGCTTCTTGTCAATGTCATCATTAATAGTTTGTCGATGATCATCCAATAACATTGTGAGTTCTTCCCTCAAAACACACTCTTTTGATCTGATGCTTCGCCTGCTATGGTTAGTCGAAGATAGAAAACAACAAAAGATAAATTATCCCTATAGACTACTATGGCTTCAAAAGTCACACACTCTCAAGTGTCTTACCATGCTCTTGCAAGTGTTCTTACCAATCACCACAGTTGGCATAACCAGTGGCTAGTTCGTGATACCTTATCGGGTGCAAGTGAGGTAGTTGCAAGAGAAGATATCGTTATGATCGAGAGAAGGTGTAGCATGGACAGGCAATATTTAGTAGCAAGGAATAGCAATTAATGAAATCAGATTAGGAAAGCTGAATAAAAGTCCACAATACTTGTCACAGTTGTTGGCTCGATCACGTTCCTAGAACTAGCTCAAGCAAACCAAAGACTATATCAGACACAAGCACAATGGGACAAAATTCGAAATGCAAGCTGATTCGCTCTTTATTTTTATCTCTCTTTTTTCACTCTTTGATTTCCTTTTTTTGGCACTATTTGCTTCTTGCTTTTTTTTTTGTGAATGTGACACAAACTTAAAACTCTTCTACTGACTTTTCTAAGTTGAAAGAGGTATATGGGTCACAAACTTTTCCGGAGAGCAGGGTTATAGGGGTCAAAACTCTCTCTCTCTCTCTCTGAATTTTGGCTACCTCTATTTCGGCTATGGTGGTCGGATCCGAGAAGGTGGGTGACTCTGACTAAGTGGTCGGATCTGAAAAGGTGGGCGCATCCGCCTAGGTGGTCATGACGACTAGGTGGTCGGACTTGAGTGGATGGTCTGAGTACCTAGTCGGACCCCGAGTGGGTGGTCGGAGTGACTAGTTGCCGAACCCGAGTAGATGGTCAACTCCACTAGTGGTTGAACCCGAATAGATTGTCGAATTCGAGTAGGTGATCGAACACAACTAGTGGTTGAATCTAAGTTGATGGTCGAACCCGACTAGTGGTTGAAGTAGAGTAGGTGGTCGAACACGACTAGTAGTTGAACCCGAGTTGATGGTTGAACTTGACTAGTGGTCGACACGGCTTGTGAGACAATCTCAACTAAAGCAGATACCACGTAAACTCCAAACAAAACCAACACGCTAACATAAGCATACCCAACTAATGATAATGCATCAAACCAACTATGCTATCCAAGCATATCTTAGCAACTCATGAACATCAACCAAATGTCATTATGCTAAATCAATTTGTTCTGCCAATTTCATCAATCAAACCAATTTTTCATCACATGATCTCACATTCTCCCTCTTGATGAAAACATTGGCAACCCTCATGTCAAGATTGGTAACCTTTTAACAAACATGTTTTGATTTTAAAATCAAACACAAAGTCAAATCAAAAGATCAAAAAAATCCTTTGAAAGAAAAATTTGCTCTCCCCCTTTGAAGCGAAAATGAGCAACTTTTCTCTCCCCCTTTGGCAATGATTTCATCAAAAATTCAAAAGAGAAAATTAAATCTTGTTATTTCAATCATTTCAATGAACATCAGCACATATATAACAAATACTCGACCAAGCCACACTATCAAGAATACTTGCACCAACTCATCTACATATTGAAAAATATAGTGTGAGCACAACATATCAAGTATAATTAATGATTTATTTGTAAGGCATGGTCTCCTAATCTCAATCACTCGAATCCTCAATTTATATGCTATGAAAAACATGAATATCAAAAGTATGTCATTGTTTTGATTAAAAAGACATATAACAAGATGCCAATTTTGATGTCAAGAACTTCTCATATTCCTTTTCAAGGAATTATATGCACCATCAGCCTTCTTCTATCTAACCATGCCAAGCCTATGTCAAAAAGACAATCAAAAGCTTAAGAAAATGATTTTGGTCATACAAAACTTCTTCCAAGTTCATATCAAAGTGCAATGATAAGCAGTCTCGGAAAAAGAAGTGCGACAGTGCATACTTCCTTGATCTTTTATCTATCAACTATTATTCAGCACTTATTTCATTTCTTTGATTCTTTCACATATAGCATTTTTATCAAAGATCAAAGCAATCAAAAGAGTTTAACCATGACAAGATTTAATTCAAGTTGTCATTCGATTTAAAAAGTCACGACAAAAACTACACAGTTAAACATATAGATATGAAAGTGCAAAAACTCCTATGTAGTATAAGCACTGGCTTCAAAAGTCATATATGTATCAGATACGATACTCATCATATTTCATTGTTTTCTTATTTTTATAAACTTCAACAAGTTATAAAGATATAAGAACTCCCCCTCAAAATAATTCCATTGGATGAATAACACCAAGTTCTCACTGAAGAAAAGTAAACCGAGAAGAATCCAAAGGTTTGTGAAAATGTCTGCCAATTGGTGTTCAGTATTCACACGAAGAAGTTCAATGTTTCCTTTTTCAACATTGTCTCTAAGAAAATGAAATCTGATATCAACGTGTTTAGTCCGAGAATGTTGCATAGGATTTTTAGCAATACCTATAGCACTAGTGTTATCACATAAAAGAGGAACATTCTCTAAATTAACCCCATAATTTTTAAGTGTAGCAACTATCCAATGAATTTGTGAACAACAACTAACAGCAGCTACATATTCAAATTTAGCAATAGATTGTGCAACAGAGGATTGTTTCCTAGATGACCATGCAACAAGAGAATTACCCAAGAAATAACATGTACCAGATGTACTTTTTCTATCAATTTTACAACCTCCAAAATCAGCATCAGAAAAAGCTCTTAAACTAATAGATGAAGAAGCAGAAAGCCAAATGCCAAAATCTTGAGTTCCATGAAGATACCTTAGAATCCATTTAACAGCTTGTCGATGTGAAGCACGTGGGGAAGCTTGAAATCGTGCACACAAGCATCAAATTGTATGTATGGTCTTGAAGCAGTGAGATACAAAAATGATCCAATCATACTTCTATATTCCTTTTGATCAATTGGCTCACCATCTTCATCAGGATCAAGTGTCATTGTTGCTCCAATAAGTGTCATGATCGGCTTGCTGTTTTCCATCTCAAAACGTCATAGCAGGTCTCGTGTATAGTTACTTTGATGAACAAAAGTACCTTCTTTGGTTTATTTGACTTGAAGTTCCAAAAAGTACGTTAGTTCATCCATCATAATCATCTCAAATTTCCTCCTGATCGTTTCTCAAAACTGGGACACCAAAGCATGAGAAGAACAACCAAAGATGATATCATCTAAATAAATCTGAAAAAAAAAAGTTGATCATTGATCACAAACAACGTCTTGTCTACTTTTCCCATTTCAAAGCCCTTTTCAAGAAAAAAAAGTTTTAAGCCTATCATATCACGCTCTAGGGGTTTATTTTAAACCATACAAAGCTTTAGACAACTTGTATACATAGTTTGGATATTTAGGATTTTCAAAACCAGGTGGTTGCTTAACATAAATCTCTTCATTTATGTGGCCATTCAGAAAAGCACTTTTGACATCCATTTGATATAATCTAAAGCCTTTAGATGCAGCAAAAGCTAAAAGAATTCTAATGGCTTCTAGTCTAGAACCTGGAGCAAAAGTTTCCTCAAAATTTAGCCCTTCTACCTGTGTAAAACCCTGAGCTACAAGTCTAGCTTTGTTTCTAACAACAACACCATCCTCACTTTGTTTATTTTCAAAAACCCATTTAATACCGATAAGTGTATGACCCAGAGGAGGTGCGACAAGCTTCCATACTTTGTTGCGTTCAAAATTTTCAAGTTCCTCATGCATGGCATTGATCCAAGATTTATCAGTTAATGCATGTAAAACATCTTTGGGTTCAAAAGTAGCAACAAAAGCTGAATGAGCATGAGAATTAGAATCAATAAACTTGGACAGTGTGACTCGCTCATGCAAATCTCCAATCATCTGATTAGGTGGATGACTCCATTGAATGTGCAAAGGAGCTGTCACTCGAGAAGCAATCTCTTCTTCTCCTTCAACACACACAGATGATGTAGTAGCTTGAGGATGTCCAACTGTAGCTGAAGTGATCAAAGGTGTCAAGGGATCTACAGCTGGTTGTACCATCAGAATTAAAATCTCATCCTTATCGACCTCATCATCATCCACAAAAATGCTCTCAAGCTCCCCCTGAATATGTGTACTTGTACCTACATCATTTGATCTAGTTCGGGACTAGTCTCATCAAAAGTAACCTCACAGGTTTCAATAATTTTGTTAGTCTCCAAAACAAGCACTTGATAGCCACGAGTATGAGCAGGATATCCAAGAAAAATACCATCTGTTGATCTAGACTCAAACTTATCCAAATTTCTAGATTTCAGCACAAAACACTTACGACCAAAAACTCTAAAGTTAGATACACTAGGCCTATGTCCAAATCACAGCTCATATGAAGTTTTACCCAATTTAGATCTCAAGAAAGCACGGTTTGAAACATAACAAGCAGCAGATATAGCTTCAGCCCAAAATTTTCTAGGAGTAGAAAATTCATCTAACATGATCCTAGCCATCTCGACTAGAGTTCTATTTTTCCTTTCAACTACACCATTTTGTTGAGAAACTCTAGGTGATGAAAATTGATGTTCAATACCTTTCTCAGCATAAAAGAGATCAAAAGAAGAATTCTTAAATTATGTTCCATTATCACTTCTAATCGCTCTCAAAGATCCTGAGAGATCAACAGACAATGTAAGAACTAAACTTCTAAAATAACCAAAAGATTCATCCTTAGATGCCATCAAGTAAACCAAGAATATCTAGAGAAGTCATCAACAATAACAAGCACATACCATTTACCTCCGAAAGATTGTACTCTAGACGGACCAACAATATCAAGGTGTAAAAGTTGCCCGGGTGCATTTGTCATAACCATGGTAATAGCTGGATATGAACCTGAATGCATTTTACCATGTCTACAAGAAGAGCAAACTAACTCACTATCACCCTTAAGCTTAGGCAAGCCACAAATAAGATTTAAACCGCTAACTCGAGTGAGATGATCTATACCAACATGATCAAGTCTACGATGCCAAAAGAATAAATCTTTAGAAACATTAGCAACAAGACATCTAAGCTTAGAGTGCATCAAAATTAGCCTTAAAAACTCTTCCAAAATGTGAGATTCTAAAATCCAGATCACCTGAAACATCTAATACTTTACATTCATTTTTCTTAAAGTGCACCTCAAGGTCTTCATCAATCATTTGTGAGACAAAAAACAAGTTAAATTTCACGTTCTCAACTAAAGCAACATCCTTGAACATAAACTTATTATTTACCTGCAATGTACCTTTTGCAACAACTGAAGTAGAAGAAGCATCTCCAAAAGTAACACTTTCAGCACGAGATGCACGAACAAGGGAGGAGAATCAATTTTTATCACCGGACATATGGCGTGAGCATCCGGAATCAACTAGCCAAATGTTATCCTTCCTCGCTCAAGAAACCTACAAGTAAACATAAGATGTCGAGGGCTTAGTACTAGGGTTAGTAATAAAGCTTTTAGGAATCCAGTACTGAGTCACTCGACCAACGACACGAGTAGGCAAAACACGAGTAGCCCGAGTAGACTTATCTCGAGAAGCTCGAGTGAGTTCAACTCAAGTTACACGAGTAGTCAAAGGTGATGATTGTTTCACCTGAGGCACAAAATGAGGTGCCACAACCTCAAAAGGGATAAAACACGCCTTTCGCAAATTAGACCTAGCCTTAGACTTTTCTTTCTTTTGTTGTTTAGCTAGTCTAAAACAAAAATCTACTACATGTCCATCTCTACCACAATGAGTACAAGTGTACTTAACCCGATGTATAGATTTTGAAGAAGAAGCAACATTTGCATTCATTGTAGAAGATAAAAATCCAGGAAATTTAAAAACAACCTTCTTAGGTTCAGATTGAGCAAGAGTTTCAAATTTGCCATAGCCAAGAGTTCTAACAATAGTGGGTGCATTTGTCTTAGAACGAGCATAAGGATCAAAACCTAAACCTTGTTTACATGTACTTGACTTAGATGAATATAAAATCAGGTTCAGATTTTTGTTTCCCTTAGAAAAATGTTCTAAAGTTTCTTTTAAGTAATCAACCTGTTTAGAAAGAGCTGGACACTTATCACAAGCAACACTCATGGGTTTGTTTTGCTTATGACAGTTAGAACATGAAATAACCTCATGAGTAATCATGTCATTAGCTATTTGAGAAACTCTAGTATTAGCATCATGCAACTTCAATTTAAGTATTGAGAAATTAGAACAGAAAATTAAATCATGCAAATCAGATGTTGAACAACTTGTATTTTTAACATGTTTGCAATTCAACACAATAAGTTTCTCATTTTTCTCAATTTTCTCTTCTAAGTTTCACAAGAGTAGAAGCATGAACATCTCTTAGAGAAGTGATCTCAGAATAAATTCAGTCACATGACTTGCAAGCATCATCATCAGGAATTAAAGTCTTAAGTCTTGCAATTTCAGAATTAAGCGATTCAATTAAAAATCATGTTTCTTAATTTTGTTGTTACGTTTCTCTAAGAGTATACCAAGACGAACATCAACATTAGATAAATCATCATAAGTAGGTAATACCTCGTTACTGTAACTGTCAAGTTCATCCTCGGTTGAGCTTTCTTTGTTGCTTTCCATGAGACAAAAACCAGTCAAATCACGCAATGTCTTTCTCTTAGTTGTTGTGTCATCCTCACTGCTCTCTGAATCAACATCACTCAAGTTGACTTGTTCGAGCGCTGAAAGAGCTCGATGCACAACCATGTGGTTGAAAAAGTTCTTTTTCTTCTTGTCGTTGAACGATCATTTCCTTTTCTCCTTCTCCTCTTTTGATGCTTTATCTGCAAGCTTAGGACAAGTGGAACGAATGTGGTTGAGATCACCACATTCATAGCATCTTTGAGGACCTCCACTTCCTCTCTTCCTCATACGCACATTCTGCAATGCTTTAGGGAACCGAGTAAAAAGTAGTGCTCAATCTTCTTCAGAAATCAACTCAAGCTGATCATCAATTAGTGAAGATATAGAAGATAATGAAAAACTGGATGAAGAAGATTCAATATGAGACATGATGGGTTGAGAGACCAAAGCAATTGATTTGTTAACGTTCTTCCTAGCAAAAACATCTAGCTCATAAGTTTTCAATTTAGAATAAAGTACATCTAATGCAAATGAACTCATGACAGTAGATTCTCTAATATATGTAAATTTCATCTCCCATACTGACATATTTAAAGATCCTAGTAATTAACGTGCATTCTCAGCATCAGTATATGTAATATTAACGGCACGCAAATTACTAAGAATTTTATTGCTCTGAGCAAAGAAATTATCTAGTGACTCACCAGGCTTCATCTCAAAATGTATGTAATTTTTCTTAAATAAATCTTGATGTACCTCTTTAATAGTAAATGAACCGTCATGATAATCACATAGTGCTTTTCATACCTCATATGCCGATCTAAGATGAATTACTCGATCGAAGTCGCTCCTTTCGAAGCCTTGGATGAACGAGTTCCTTGCCTTGCTGTTCGCATTGACATGAGACATGTTCTATGCCTGTTGGGGGATGATCTCCCGTACCCCTTCGGATGGCGAGTCGAACTCCACTGGTGGTTGAGCACTAACCAATATTGCAGTTGTGTTTCAGGAATTGCAGGCGAAGGCTCTGGTGGGCCTTCAGTCGGAGGCCGAAGGTCAATTCACGACGCCAACTATCAGCATAGGCGAAGGCTCTAGCGGTCCTTCGGTCGGAGCCCGAAGGTCGACCCACGACATCGGGGATCAGAATAGGCGAAGATCCTGGTGAACCTTCGGATGGAGACCGAAGGGTGACTCGGGGTGCAGTGTCGAGGCTGGCCAAAGGTGCCTGGTGGGCTTCAAAGCCTGTGTAGCTGCTCAGGGTATAGTTTTAAATGTGCAGATGTACTTGATGGTACCATAATACCCCCAAATATGCTGGGAATGTGGCAGTTGGGGAGTGAAACTGTAAATCCTAGCGAGGAGTGGTTGAGTACGGGCTATAAATAGGCTAGCACTATAACTAAGGTGACAGAGGAATTAAGATTATCTCACCCTCTAATACATGTCACACTTCGAAGCCTTCAATGACGGTCATGCACCGACGAGCAGAAGAAGAGAAAAGAACACTGGAGAAAATGCAAGAAGAGATTGACATGCTGCATCACGTAGATGAAACGGCTAGCCACATAACTCCGTCAGAAGACATAACACGACCAGTGCAGGACCTTCGACGACGGTCATGCAAGGGTGATCTAGAGTCACCACTCTCCGTTGGCTTGTAGAACCAGCCGTGGCCTTCGGGCTTCAAGATGCCTAGAGAGTTTGTAAAGAGTTTTGAGCTGGCAGTCGAATCCACTGGAGGAGACAACGCGACACTAGCAAAGGCCTTTGTATTGGCAGTTAAAGGGATAGCAAGGTCGTGGTACTCCGTGTTGCCTCCAGGATCCATTTATTCATGGGAGCATTTGCGCAATGCCCTATATAGTAATCTTTTGGGCAAGTGCGATTCAGGTCACAAAAGTCTACACAGACCCGGACTTGCCCGTTCTTCTTCATTACCGAAACAATATTAGTGAGCCATTGAGGGTATTGCACCTCTTTGATGAATCTTACTTTAATCTACTTATCAACCTCGGCAATAATATTGTCTTGTAATTCTGGGGGGAAACGCCACGGATGCTATTTAATGGGATGAAACTGAGGGTCAATCGCTAACTTGTGAGTAGCAACATGTGGATCAAGTCCTGGCTTTTCTTTATATGAACATGCAAAAAAATCTCGATATTTTGTTAAAAATTGTTTATAATCTTCACACTCTTCGAGTGAGAGCATAGCACTTACAAAGGTGGGGCGAGGATCATCCTCACTCCCGAGATTAATTTCTACAAGCTCATCTACAGTTTGTTGCCCGCTGTCTTCCAACTGGTAGGGAGCTGGGGTAGCATTGAGGACTTCTCCATGATGAACTGGCGTCGCTTTGTGTATCTTGGCCAAGAGGTATTTCTCATCTCTCAAGCCATGCCGTATGTTCGCAGTAGCACAGAATGAGCAGGGCTGCTGAGGGACTTCATATATCTCAAACAAGTTCTCTTCATCAGATGACATTTTTTCATCATACTCGTGCTCCCAGTCTTCACCTGCACAAATAGAATGACATGTGACAAATTCAGGATCATCCTCACCCTCTTCATCGCTCTCACACGAGGTGAAGGAACGGTAGCCGAGTCCGTACCTAGTACGAGGGAGACGACCCTTCTTTACGAGTCATTCTGACTGGCTCCACCATTCCACACACAAGTTGGGTGGAAATGGCAACCGCGGGTTCCTTTGTAGCTTGATTTTGAACTTCTCGAGTAAGGGGACCATGCTTGGTGCAACCCTCAAAGTCCCGATAATCTCCTCTTTATCCGCTTCAGGATCTGGAAAATTGAGTACGAGGTTACAACACTGAGTATGTGGAACCTTATAGAAAAGGGTCGGACTGGTGTATCCCTGAGGATTGGGAACAACCCAGACCTCTAACGGTGTAGCAACTGAAGTGTAAAGTGATGTTAGTGGAAGAAGAGGGGAGCTCGAGGCCACCTTCTCTATCTTGGTGACTATCTTCTCCACTCTTCCATTTTTATGCTCAGGGGATGTAGAGTTAGCCACTTTGCTAGGCACCAGGCATGTTTGCATGTTGCCTGTAGGGGCGCCTGTCGGGCCCTCATGCGTTGCCACAAGAGTTTTTTCGGTATTAGCATTATACTCGAAAAGTAATGGGGAAGATGTGCTCCCCTCATCTTTAGTGGAAGGCACCTCTATCAAGAGCTTGGCTTCTGACCTCGTCATGGTACTAGTTGTTGATGACATCGATGAAGAAGCCTCCAAATCGATGAAGAAGCCTCCAAGTTCCCCACAATTAGGGTTGTCGTGGAGGGAGGCGACACGGAGTTCCAACTTCAGAACGCACCTGAACTGTCTTGTTTGATTACCCCCGGTCCTTGTTGTCGTCGAGACACGGGAGCATGTGATTGAGGCCTCCCTCAGTCCCTACTGCCACGAATGCGAGGAAAAGAGCGCCTGGTGTGACGAGGAACTCTATCTCAGAACTGTAGGACATCGGGTCAGGTGTAATCACAACATTAGCCGCTGGGTTAGAGCGATCCAAACATTCTTATCCACTAGTGCCTGGGAAGAAGTACTTGGCATCTGCATGGTGCACCTCTTGCACTGTATACAGGAAGAGATTACTGATGATCCGGTGTTGCTCTCCCTTGTTATTCTTAAACTTGAAGCACTGGTGCAATGTAGATGGGAGACCTACTATTTGTGAATCCATGGTGTACCCAACAATGCCGAGTAAGACGTCACGAACTCAATCACGAAGAATTTCACCTTAAAATTGAAAGTGGACATCTGCAGCTTCACGGTGATGGAGCCCAATGCCTTGCTCCCATTGCTATTGTAGCCACATATGACCACACTGGTAGGCTTGAGATCATCCATAGTATACCCGGCTTAGGTCAAGCTGCGAATAGGTAGAAGGTTGACCACCAAGCCAGGGTCTATGAGTACACGGCGAAGATGTGTGCTCCCAATGTTTCCTTCAATGTAGAGTGGTCGATTATGATTATCGGTTTCAACCATCTTATCTTCCTCGGAGAATGATATCTTATTCGCTTCAGTGAGGGTGCTAAGGAGTCGATGTTTGGCCATAGCTGTCTCATATACATGAGGAGCCTGGAGGGCCTTGATTAAGGCCTCTCTCAAATCTTGCATGAGCATCAATGCGTCATAAAAGCTCAATAGCGCTGGAATGCGCTTTAAATGAGTAATGATGTTGTACTCTACATCATCTTCTTCTTTACCCGGCGCCTTTGATGATACAGGCCTGGTTTCTTGAGTTGGGAGCTTTGCACATTGCAACCCTTCGGCCTTGTCAACTCAAGGCTGTTGAAGCTTTGTTAGTTCCAGAAGTTCTTTCCCGTTCCTCAAGTTCATATGCACTTCTTCAATGTCACCCTCCTCAGCGGATGCAGCTTTCGCTTCAAGAGCCTCACGCTCTTCGAGAGTAATAGCGACTCCCGGGTTCGAGTCCTCATCGTCTTCGTTTATGGTGATGGCATTGCATGGCGCCACCTCGGATGATGGAATAGCATCAGGAGACTGGTCCTCATTTGACGTCGAAGGTTGCCCCCAGGTCTCAGAGAAGAATTGACCCAGTGTAGGCAACATGGTGATTCTCCGTGGGAAAGACTCATCCCCCTCTGACTTGGGGATGAATCGGGGAGGCATACGGCATTGGCTTGGCTCACGTTGTGCAACCCGTACTGGTGCTGGAGAAGGACGAGCTTGATATCTCGATTGTTGGGTTCTTGGAAGGCACCTTCGCGGTACCTGCTACCATCGCTGCCCTCTCATGTGATGAGCAATAGGGGTGAGTCAGAGTCACTCAAACTGATCTTCTACTTGGGCGAATGGCACCCAATATGCTTCTTCATTTATATGGAAGGATGATGATCCAACATGCTTCACCGTTACCATGTTAGTAGCATGATAGTGGGGGTTCATTGCTTCAAGTTTGAGGACCAATCTCTTCTCATTGACCGCTCTTTGCAACCATTCTTTGAAAGCGATGCAATCCTTCATGACAAGCCCTACGTACCGATGGTATGGGCAGTAAAAAATGTTGTCAATCATAGCAACCTGCTCGGGTCTCGCTAGTATAGGTAGATTTACAAGCTTTTGCTCATTCAACTGTTCAAAGAGGCTCTTAATGAGGTCCCATCGGAAGACATATTGCTTATTCAACATCTCCCGTACATTAGCACACACCACTGGTCTTGTCCACTCATTTTTCGGACCGAAGACTGGAACAACACTTGTAGCATTTGACTCAACGGGTGCCTTCCCTTTGTTGCCATTCCCTATCGGCTTGCTTGAAGATCAAACCGCTAGGTGTTGTCGACAGAGCCAGCGATCTTGTACATCTCCATGATATGGGGTACCTTTTTGAACTCCAACTTGGTAGCTGCAACAGTATCACCAAGCGAACTAAATGTCTTGGAGTCGCGCCTTGACACGCCGACCAACCAATGTTGCAACATGGCTTAAATGCACATCTGCACGGCGTATTCTGGATGCATCTCTCTTGCAAGTCGGACATAATTGTTTCTGAAATGAACAATCTAATCTTCAATTCTTTCGTCCCACCTTTGCTTTATTTTAGACAACCCTAGAATCGAGATGTCTTTCCTTATTGTGATAAAGTGTGATTTGAAGAGCTCCTTCATGGCAACCCAACTAGGCACCGAACCTGCAGGTAAACAACTATACCAGTGGAAGGCGGCTCCCGTCAAGGAAGTCAAGAATTGGTGCAGTAATAATGAGGGGTTGTTGGCGGTATCTCCACACATCGACACAAAGTACACAAGGTGCTTAGTGGCGTCCCCAATTCCATCAAACAGGTGGAACTTTGACTGATTCCAACATGTGGTAAACGCGACTCGGTCGTGCCATGATTCATACGGCTTATCGAGCTCGCTTTCTAATGTTCTTGGGGCCTAATCGGCCGCCAGCTGACACATTCTCCTGTTAACCACATCTTCTGCAATAATGTGGTAATATCTTAATGTTATGGCCGACACAGTGTGTGATTGAATTTGCCGGTGCAGCACTAATAGGTGGAGGAGTGGCACGTATCTAGTGGCTAGGTGTGCCCCCGCCCCCACCGGAGGAGGATGGTATGACTGAGACGCAGCCTCCATCTCCGCAAATTGCGGGTCAACTTGAGAAACATGTAATGTATGAGGATGTGACGGTCATGCACCTCCTGACGTAAAATGTAGCATCATGGCACAAAGTTGGTCCACCCTTGCGGACAGCTCGCTCACTTGTCTTCGGAGGGTGCTATTTTGCTCATCTTGAGCGCCCGGATGCAGGGGTACCTGCTGGTTTTGCCCATTTATTCCCATCCCTGCGGGTGGTTCCTGATGAGTACCTTCATTTTCATTAGCCATGTTTACAGGCGCAATGTTGTTTCCTTCTAGCTCTCCTTCATCCCCAGACAAAGCTGAATGCGCTAGCTGGGAATAATGTGGCGACTGAGAACGGGTTTCAAGAGAGTCTATTGTATGAGCCCCCGGGCTATATTGTCCCTCATCCTCGGACGTGCCGGGCTACTCTCTATTCTTTGTCGAGCAGTCATCTTCAAGCGTGTGTCTGGGCCAGCACGTGTAGCCACCATGTGTAACTGCCCTTTATCTTGCGACAAATGTGATGGAATACTCCTTTAAGTGTTGCGATGGTCACACGGAGATGACCCTCCGTCAAGTGACTTGCATTTTCTAGATACCGGAAAGCAAGGGGCAATTATGGCCTATTTTTGTAGCTTTGCAACGAGTTGTGAGGACCTGTTGAACCATGCCTTTGGATTTAGTACAATCTCTTCATCGAAGGAGTATCCTAGCTCGTGTGTGACGGTAAGAGGCTCCCAGTCAAAATCCGATCCTTCGGGGCTCAATACCCCGATTGTGCCGTACATCATGACATCTGCATCAATGGACTTCTTCAACCCTTCAGACGTAGTGTCATATTTTGTCGACGTGTCTGAGCCTAGCTCTACAGGCTGCTGTGGTGCGTCAATGATAGATGGTGGTTCCACTTCCTTGGGGGCAATCTCAGATTTGCCCTCTATTATTGGCTTTTCACTTTCTTTTGTAGCAATGAGGGGCGAAGGTTGAGGTGTCTCGACCCTCTGCTGCTGCATGGCAAGCCCTATTATGACAGGGGCACTGCTGGCATCTTGTGTTTGGCGTGACCTTGGCACTAGGCATTCCAGGAGAAAATTGTACCTAGGATTTTGCTCAAGGTTCGGTGTTACCCGAACACTCACTCTTCCGTCTTCCAGGTGGCCTTGGACATCTCCTCAGTCACGGACTTGAACATGACGTAGCATAAGATCTTGTAGCTCTTGAAACCATGCTTGGCGGTTCCTCTTCCTTCGCTTGCGCCTCCCCTGATTCTCGTTGATAGCATATGGAGCCAGGTATCTATTAGGTGAAATGGGACGACACACCAGTCGCGCAGGAGCCTCGTGCCTCAGCGCCTCGTCGGGGGTCTTCGGTCGCACCCAAAAGGCCTTCTTGCATATTCTTGATGCTGTGCTTCTTGGTCCCATCTGATAGGCGGTCGAATTTGGCGTGGCTGATAGGACAAAGGTGGAGGACTTCTTGGCCGAGGAGCCTTAGTACGCCTATCTTGCTGTTCATGATGATTCACAGGACGAGGATTACCCCCAGGTCGTGAAGTCTCTATAGCAGTAGCGCTGCGAAGCTATCTCTCGAGACCATTCATTTGGTCTCTAAGCTATTGTAGCTGTCTTTGCAGCTCATCTAGGCGAGGCGCCGGCACTTCACTTGGAAGCACGATGAACTAGTTTGTGGCAGAAGATGGGTCGGACATCGCACTGACGTGAAAGCAAGGCACCCAGTGCTGAGAGCCAGCAAGACAGGGGTTGTAGAGCCTATGACTTCTCCCAAGGCGTTGAGACAAAAACTCCTCTACTATGGCTTCCAGAGTGGGGAGCCTAGCTCGCGACGCATGGTGAGGCCATGCACAGGGAATGGCCCTACTTGAAGCCACTTCTTCTTTTGTAGTGCAATCTGGAGTGAGACGGGAGGCGATCCGCTGTTAGGGCCTCTGGGCTTTAGCGATCCTTCACCGGCAATTCCATCGTGCGTGCAGTCTCCCATCTGAACAAGCAAGGGTGACACTTCGATGAAAGTTCTCACAAACCACGTCTAGTGCCACAACCAACTCAACCTCTGTTTTACTGGTGAGGGGTAAACCCTCCAACATGGCTTTGGCCTTGGCAATGACACTGTGGCACTCCTCCTTAACCTGTGAGAAGGCTTTGTTCTGAGCCCTATTCATTGTAGGAACTTGAGCTGGCTCCTTCATCATCTTGGAATAATTCGCACCCTCGTGCTGGAAGATGACCACGGGTGGGAGTGTCCCAAACTGTAGGATCATTGGAATCGAGTCGCGAGCAAGGATGAATCCTCCTGCAGCCACAGATTCTCCTCATTAGTATTTTCTCGACAATTTCTTTTGCAAGTAGCACTTGTAGACTAGAGAGACTATCTGACGACCAGCGCAGCGCAGCAAAGATGGGAGGAGAACGAGGTCCCACCGAGCGTGCCATTTTGTTTTGCGGATTCAAAACAAGGTTGTCGTGTTCGAATTACTGTATTGTATAACTGTGAATATAACAACTACGGGCGGGCCAGTATACACAAAGTATACAAAGTAAAGAAACAATAACTAAATGGAAACACTGTCACTTTATTAATCCATTTGAATCCATAAAGTACAAGTTTTCGATTACATCTCATTATCACACACGGCGTACACATGCACATGTGTATCTGACTAAGCATATGGCGACTGTGTCCTGCTGTTTCCGGTGGCCTCGCGAAGCCTCCAGTTAATTACTCCTGTCTCTCGAGCTACCTCTGATTAAAATGCGCTACTGGTCGTCGTAGTCAGGTCATCTCCGAGTCTGCAAGGCTGTAGTCAGATACACCACAGACCAAGCCAAGTAAGCATGAGAAAACAAAACAGAAGAAGAGACAGGACAAATAGTCTAACATGAGCTTTATAGACTATCTATGTATCCCAGACCCTCATTGGCCACACAGGCCTCAGAAATTTCAGCCCCTCATCATTAGCCATAGCCTCAGGTGCTATGCGAGAACAGAGGGAGAGAGAATCTAGCTACACAGTAATTCACTAGCTACAACCTCATAGGAGCCCGGTGAACTGCAATGTTTCTAAACTCCTATCTACAACCTCTGGCTTCACCGTATGCCATATGCAACCCCTCTTAGGCCTCCACAAAGTCATCGACTGAATCCAAAAGACCACGAACATTGCCACAAAGGCAACAACCACATATGCAAAAATGCCACAAAGAGCAAAGGGTAATCACCAGCATGTCAGGACCGATCATAGAGCATAGTCAAGCCACATAGATAATCACAGACATCATCATCAGCACAGAGGCATAAGGCATCACCACCAGCCAAACAAGCTCATAGAGGCTCCAGAACTTCAAACTAGAAGAAGACGACTGAGCTCACAGCAAGATCAGCACAAGGGATGGCAACATTGCCATACCACATAGCACTACAGACACCTGCTCACAGAAGAGGCAGCACTAGGGTGCGGCACGGTGGCGCTCAGATTCCCAACCAGTGGCAACGCACAGCGGCACTGACTCCCAGCCAGCAAGACACATGCATGCTCCTACAGCCACGACATACAACCGGCTAGATCACAATTATATCCACGGTCCTAGTCATGACACAAAGGCTGGTAGGATCATAAACCAACATCATTCACCACCAACACCAACTGGGATAACAACCCATGGCCAAAACCATCCTTAGCTCTCGGCCATGGCACAACCTTCACGGTCATGGCAATGAGGATGGCCAAATCACCACATCAAAAAGAAAAAAAAACAACACCAGCCGATTCAACACTAACACCAGAACACAGCCGGCCTCTATCATCATCTGAACGTCAACCAACCACCCAAATCACCAAAACATCCACTGGCCATTGGCTATAATAGCACAACACTATAGGGCCATCACAACAAGCCCCGCCGACCCAAAATCACCATGGCTCCGCAAAACAGCTGGACAAACACACGGCCACCACAATAGAACCAAACGCATAGATGCGGCTTTGAGTCAAATGCCGGCTAAACACCTCCGGGCACAAACACAACATTGAGGCGTCGGTCGGCAAAACATCAATGGGCACGGACGCGACACCGAGGCACCGGTCGACATACCTGGAGCACAAATGGAAGGGGAGGGGAAGCAGATCATCGCTGAGACCCACCAGTGCAAGAGAAGCTAGCCATGGTGCTCCGGCGATGGCAAAAAACCGACAGCAAGTAGTGGATTTAAGGGAAAAGGCTCTCCTCTCTCTACCTTTCTTCTCTCTCTCTCTCTCTCCCTCTCTCTGATCCAGCCCCTCTTCTCCGCGAACACCCCTATGCCTTTATAGCCAGCGGCAGGAGAAGTTTCTCACGCGGAGAACATGGATCGGTAGTTCAGATTGGTAGGGGAAGAGATAAGGATGGGGAGGGGATAAGCACGGGGAAGAGATAAGGGAGATGTGCACCGGAGAAGGCGAGCGTGGCTCGAGAGCAGCGATGGTAGCAGCTCGGGTGTAGCGTGGCAGAGGCACACGTTCGGGCGCATCGGCCCAAGGGGTAGAGAGAGGTGAGAGGGGAGTAGAGAGGGCGTGGCTCGGGTGCAGGTGCAACCGAGCCGGTGAGCGCGAGGAGACGACACCCAATGGAAGCAACAGCGGCGGAGAAAGAGAGGGAGGGAGGAGAAGATGCACAGGGAGCCGATGCCCCTCCCCTAGGGCTGCTCGGTGCAAGGGATAAGGAGGAGGCGGTGGGCCGGGCCGGCCCGGTGTTGGTGGAGAGGGTACCTGGGCCGGTTTGACCGAAAAGAAATAGGCCCGGCTGCCCTTTTCTTTTCTTCTTTTTTTCTTTTTATGTACGCATATGTATATGGGGAATCGTGACGGCAAAATACTATCGTACCTCTTGAGTTTGGCACCTTTTTATTAATGGTGGCAACCTTGCAAGTGTTTAGGTCATGATGAACCTTTGTGGGAATCACAATTCCTTTTGCCACAAAGACATGCTCAAAATCATTCATGCCAAATAAGCTGTGACTTGAGTGACTCGGTCTTTGCACCATCAGAAAATACAAAACAAAAAGAATAGAGGGGGAAAAGAAAAAACATCCAAACATAGTGAGTTTGATACCGGAGGGGTGTTTTTAATAACCAGTCGTGTGACCCTCATTCTGGATAAGGATGAACCTTGAGGATGAGAAAAAGAAAAGAAAAATGAGATGAAAAATGTGATTAGATCGTACCACTTGATTCATTGGTCCATTTGTGAGCGCTTGTGAAGATTCCATTTTCTAATCTATTATTGCTTGATTTGAGATTGACACCTGCTAGCTTTCTTGTATAACTGAATGTTTGGGTTTTTCTAGCACGAGGATCCTTAAACTTATGTTGTTTTGCATCAATCATGTTTTACCATACGTCAAGCATTGATCATGTTTTTGCTTATATGCTTCTATGTGAGTCATTTCATCCTCTTGTAGAGATTTGTAAAGTATTTGAACATATGCTCAGACTCTTTAGCGGCCTTTGGGAGCTCGTGCGTATTTATTTCTATATTTATGCTCATCTTTTGAAGGTTGCTCTTGATGTGTTAATTGTCAACAAAGGGGATAATTTTTATGCTTTGGCTTCGGGCTTTTGCGATCCATTTTATGCTAAGTGATATTGTTCTTGCTTTTCTTTGGCTTTTGATCACTTAGATGCGACAATTGGTTATTGTGTTTCAATTCATTCTTTGTTTTTCATGTATGTTCATAATGGGCTCATCAAGGGGGAGATTGAGAAACAAAGTGGATATGTATCTTGGTTTAGATGTGATGAGTTATTAACAAAGATTGAGTTGAGTTGAATTTGGTTTGCATGAGTATGTATTACATACATGATTATGATTATGACTAATCGGAGATGAAGAGAAACGGAGTTGGAGAAACTTGTGTGCTTGTCTTACGATGTGTAGGTGATGGATGCAACTTAGCGGTCGACAGTGAGATGATAAGAGCTAAGTAAGGTACTTAGTGACGGACGATCAAGGAGGCCGAATGGGGTCAAGGTTGATTCTAGCTATATACATGGAGAGTAAGCAAAACTTGAGAAGATAGATGAAGACGGCGTGTTGACAAAGTCAAGCGAAAGGGATGCCAGTGCCTGAGGGATCAAGAGCAGGAGAGACTTTCTAACGGTTGAGATCGCAAGACAGAGTACATGTGTCATCATCAGGAAGATTCCTTGGGATGCGAGCAATCTATATTACATGGGATGCGAGCAATCTAGAAAACTTGGGATGCAAGCAATCTAGATTACATGGTATATAAAAAATCTAAGAAACTTGGGATGCAAAAAATCTAGGAAACTTAGGATGAAAGCTCCAAAGGCCTATAAACATGAGGGGAGGGATGTGAGCCTAATTGAGGCATCCATTGGAGAGTTGAGTTCTAGGGTTTTAGAAGAGAAAGAAATGAACGCTTAGCCTATGGTTTAGTTGAGAGTTGTGTATCTAAAACTACTTTCTAATCAGCCGAAAATAGGGTGTTCCTCTGCAAGTAATGAATATTGTGTTTCCTCTTACCCTTGTGTGTCTCCTTCTAGTTTTCCTCTCTTGGCTCTCTTGCATAATTGCAAGTTTTTCGGTTTTGTTGTTTTTGTCATTTTCGCTAGAGAGCTGAATTTTTGTATCGTGTAGAAGTTATTTTCTCTGTTGCTAGAGAGGGATAAGAATCAACTATAAGTTGCCCCTGAACCATCCATTACCTCTAGATTAATTAACTTAGAGTGTTTCTTTACCCGGTGCCTAGTTTTCTTGCTTCCATTTTTTATTTGAGGCGCATTAGGTGAAAGATTAGGATATACTATCCAATAACTTGGTGAGCCTCCTATTCATCCCCAACTAATTGCCTTCCTCGGTCCTACAGATTGCTTCTGCCTTGGATTTTTTATGGGTGTTAGTCTTCTACTCGACTAGTCTTAGAGGGTTCCACGACTTCGGAGACCTGAAGGCGCGGTTTGCATTTGTGGACTGTGATTATTTGATTGCTTTGGGATTGAGATTTTGATTCTGTTTTTCTATGTCTTGGGCGTGCCCTTTCCTGGGCTTATATAGTCGGGGTGGGGGTGGGGAGGGGACCTAAGGCGTGATCTTAATTGGATATCTTATTGGAATCCTACTCTGATTGTTAGACTTCCAAAGATCTAGAAATCCTTCGTGAATTAGGGATATCTTTCACATCCAGAATGAGCAGCTTCCAAGTATATAATTTCTGTATCTTACTCCATGACGACCACGACTAGCCTTATCGAGTAAGATGTATTTGGTTCTCATATACCTTTTGTGGATATACCAAATATATAGAATATATAATAGTAATCATATGGATGCTGCTAAATTCCGGCTGTGCAGGATTTCGGCATTCCGCCCGCACACCCAAATCAAGAAAGAAAATCCCTGCACGTCCAAAAATTATAAAAACAACATTGCGGTCTTTTGGCAGCCTGACTCACTTCCCCATGAACAAACTTCGGTCTCCCTCTTTCCCTTAAGTACTCGCACATAATTCTGTGATATCAACAAAAAAAAAAAACCGGAGATAGACGAAAAGCAAATCTAAGCAACCTTTTAGGCAAAGTAGGTATAGATGCGTACAAACAACAAGAAGTAAAGTTGTTCCATACAAACACAAGAATCATAGAAGCAAAAATCAGTATAAATTTAGAGCAAATTTGTAGTATTTTCTTTCAAGCAAATCCAAACAAACGCAAGAAGCAAGTTGTTCCATCTCTGTGAACAATTTGAGGAGCATGAATTTCAAACCTCAAATCAGAAGAGCAAATCTGTAGAAAATTTAGGAGTAAGATAAAACATTTTGGGAAGCAAATACGTGCAATTCCGGAAGCAATTTTGTTCTCAATCGGACGTGACGAACTTGGCAAATTACTCGAAGCTGGTGAGGGAGCAAACGTGGTCACATTGTTTGGGGCCTAGGCACGCAGATGCCCACCACCTCAGGGACCGCGCTAATGGGGATGACGGCGGCTGATCCATTTGCCTTCGTTGTGTAGTTTCCAAATTCAAAATTAGTGAGCTACTTTGCTAAAAACTACAAGCAATTTATTGCATTTCTGGGGGCACATCTACATAATCGGTAGGCAATTTCAAAACTCACGCAGTGGGAAAGGGAAGAGGAAAAAAGGGGCTGACCGACCTGCTCGCCGGAGTTGCGGATGAGGAAGTCCCGGTCATTGGTGGCAAGGATGGTGAAGGGGACGGCGAAGGGGAGGGGCCCAGCACAGGAGGGCGGAACGAGGTGAGGAGCAACCGGCCGAGGGGTCCTTCAGTGGGTTGCGCATCGGCGGCTAGGCCTTCTTCAACTTCCTGGCGGTGGCGGTGGTGAGGGAGCGCGCTGGAGTGAGGCGAAGGACTGGACAAGACCAGGTAAGCCGGTGCCACCACTGATGCCTAGGGGATGTAGGTAAGGGCTTACCGTCGGTGGTGTGAGAGGCGGAGATAAGCACCTAGTAGGCTGCCTACCAGAGGTCCACGACCGCGAGTGGCACCCCGAGATCCAGGAATGGCAAAGGGAGAGCGGAAGAGGAGGCCGACGCAGTGGCGGCCACGGGCAGGAGGAATCCGTTGGAGGAGGAGGAGGTGGCTGAGGCTGTGTTTGTTTGCTGCTTCTGAAACTGCTTCTGCTACTGGCAGAAGCCAGAACAAACGAGGTTCTGGAGAAATGACTTCTGGAGAAGCCAGAAGTCTGTTTCTGAGGAAAATGAACTAAAGCTGAGAAGCTCGCTGAGATGTGTTTCTCTGAGAAGCTATGTGCTGAGAAGCCAAAAATTTATTGTAGAAGCCAACAACCTATTTCCAAAAGCAGCTTTTCAGACAAACCAAAAGCACAACTTTTCAGAAAAGCTCAAAAGCAGAAGCTCAAACAAACACGGCCTGAGTCTCGTTGCCGAGTCGCAACGAGAATCGCAAGGGAGTGCGGCAGCCAGTTTTTCTAGATGTGTATTAGACGGTCGAGCGTGTGTGCGTGTTAAGAAATAAACGTATGCACCCTCGGAATTTAAATTTTACCTAATTATTTATATATATATGTATATATCATCGTCACAGTCCGGTTATAAACCTATATCGATGTCCATTTCTACGGTAGTTGGGGAACATTCTACTGAATTTTCACCCGTAACTATCAGCTATCGGAATTCGTCAGCCCGTTCAACCCCATACGCGAACTCCAATCCAGTCCACGCCACGGCCAAGTGCCCCAACTGCCAACACGCCCGCGACCAAGTCGGCAAGTCGATCCACCCCTCGAGTATTTCCCGCAAAAGCCATGGCGCCTGCTGCTCGCTAGTCTCAGCAAACCACACGCAAAAGCCGCACGCGCCCGGCACACCCATCACCCATGGCGGCGCTGCCGTTCTCGCCGCGGCGGCCTATCTCGGCGCCGTGCTTCCTCCTCTGCTTCCTCCTCGGCTTCGTTGCCGGCCTCTTCCCCTTCGTGCACCGCCACCTCCGCCTCGACCTCCACCTCCCGCTCCCTCCCCCCGTGGCAATCGTCCGAGAGCCGCCGTCGTCCAAGAACGCCCCGCCGCTCCTGATCGTCGTGACGCCGACCCGCGTCCGCCCGCTGCAAGCGTACCACCTGCACCGGCTCGCGCACACCGTTCGTCTCGTGCCGCCGCCGCTGCTCTGGCTCGTTGTCGAGGCCGGCCCCGCCACGCGCGAGACCGCCGAGCTGCTCCGCGGCTGCGGGGTCATGTACCGCCACCTCTCCACCTCCCACGGCGCTCCCCAGGCGGCTCGCCGGAGGAGGCTGGAGCGCGGTGCGCGCCAGAGGAACGCAGCGCTCGACCATATCGAGCGCCACCGCCTCCATGGCCTCGTCTACTTCGCCGACGAGGACAACGTTTATACCCTTGACCTCTTCCATCGGCTTCGCGGCATAAAGTAAAGCAACCATGACATCACAATTCTTGCAATTTCTTTCAAGGATACAACAATTATAACAATCTAACATAAATTCGCGATCCTGTTTAAAATTACAGTCGATTCAGTTCATACACAATAATTTCTAATTGGAAAACCCATGATGCTTTAGGAGTTTTGGCACCTGGCCAGTCGCAATGCTTGCCGTGGGGAAGAGTAGGACACTAGTGGAAGGGCCAGTTTGTGACAACAGCCGGGTGATAGGATGGCACACTAATGAGAGGAACAAGATGCAGCGAAGGTTCCATGTGAATGTGTCCGGCTTTGCTTTCAATAGCAGTATGCTTTGGGATGCCAAGAAGAGGGCCCATCAGGCGTGGAATTACATCCGGCTGCTGGACACGGTCAAGGAGGGGTTTCAGGTCAGCTCATGCTTATGTCCCTGTCGAAAACTAAATTAACCTGTCAATTTTGGTGACTAGTGCAGCCCATTGTGGTCGGCAATTGTTGTTGTCTGCTTAGGGCACCGCGTTCCAACACAAGGCCCTGATTGAATCGCTTGTAATTTGTATTCCCTGAGATTTCTAGTTTACTAATTCGGAATTGCCTACCTACCCTTTTTTAGTTACACACATCGTTGTACAGGAATTTCTGCCCTAAAAGCAATCTCCTAATTTTATGCAAATCATACTTAATTTTCTGCCCTAAAAGCCATATTGATTGAATTCATAGAGTATCCGTTAACTAGGAAAGTTTCTATGGGCATCCAAGTAGGCTTCCCTGAGTTTGAATAGTGTGATAATCAGACTGCCGGAAGCTACCTCCCAATAGCTTCAGTGTTTGACCTCATTTGTATAGAATTGATTTAACCACTCGATGCCTCTTCATCTTATACCTGACAACTTTTTAGAGTGAATTCGCATGGCATTGGTCTGCATTTTCCTATTTTATTTCGTTACAGGGAGATGGAAGTGAACTATATATGTCTTAGCTCTTCAATCAACACCAAATATCCTAGGAAAATATAGCCTTTTTACTGCTCCGGGATGCAGTCACTCCCTAAGTATCTTGCTTACATTGTGGAAGATTTTTCCCTTCACAAAGCAAATGAAATTTGTTCAGAGAAACATTTTCTATATCATCCCTGCACATTGTATTCTAAAGTTAATTTTTTCTCTACCGGGCATTCGTGTTCTAATCATTTTTTTTTGGGTCAAACTGATGACTGAAAAAAAAATACACACAGGAGACAACATTTATAGAACAGCTTGTAGAAGATGAAACTCATATGGAAGGCATACCGACTGGTTGTTCAGAAATTATGAATTTTAATCTTCGTCTAGAAGATAAACATCTTGCTCATCCAAACGGGTGGCAAATGACGGCAAACCTGGATGTACTAATTCCTCTCTGAGCAGGAACAGAGGCAGTACGACTCTCCATTTATCATGCAGGGAAAAACTTGATCAGTTTGATATTTTTTCTTCGTAATGATATGAATAAAGTCAGCTTTATGTAATTTATGTTTCATATATTAATGTTGTGCAACTTAGATATCTTTCTGATATTTATTTATGATTTATAAAATATATGAGTATCTCTTTTGTTTTGTGAAAATGAGTATCTTAATGAGCAAGTAGTGTATAAAACAAGTGCACAGGCTTGCATAAACCTTACAATTGATTGATGAATGTCATTATCCTTCAGCATTTGTTTTTCAATTTTTCTAAAGACTATGATGCTTAATGTGTTGTGTTTTTGTCTGTTTGCGTATAGTATTATTTCCATTCTTTCGGTGACCTCCATCTTGTTGAATTTCTATAATTTACGCAATTCAACACTTCTTTTTCTTTCTGAGGCAATTTTTACAAAGTCCATTTTAAAGTTAATTCTTTATTTTTCTCAAGCAGATTATTCTTTACTTACGGCCAAAAGGAAGAATATATTTCAAAGTCATAATACTAAGTCCCTCCAGCTTATGCCCGTGTGCACACGGAAATGGCAGGGCTTTGTTAGGCATGTCAAGTTGGAGAATGTTGACGTTCTGCTGGAATACCTGTGGATTAGATGTACATACGTCATGCAAAAGGGTGCAATTACTTTTCACGGATTGTTTGTAACAAACAGCTAATTTCAGATTAGGTGTACATGCATCATACAAAAGTAATCTGTTAGGGGTTGTCATTAAAGACCCCATATCCTCTGGGCTAGCTAGCTTATGCCTACGGACCTCAGATTTCGAATGTCTTTCGGATCTTCGAGCTTCAGCGGAGCCCTAGTCTCCCGGAGATCCAGCCTCCACAAGCATTGATAGGCTCTGCAAAGATCAAGGAGTGAGTCATCAAGATTGGAGAAAAATCAACTAGAGGGGATCCGCCAACCGTCCTCTGCCTACAAGGAAGTGACCGATATTTAATACCAATGTAACTGTGAGCTATCTTGACATCCCAGGGCAAGTAGGAACCGGTCTAACACCTTTCTAGTGCGGCACCGCAATAGGCCACCGGCCGAGCACCACATCTTTCGGCCCACTTGCACATCTGTATTTGTCATAGTAGATAATATTTTCTTATTATGGGTAAATACATCCTACCTAGACCCATGCCGTGTGATTCGACCAGTCCTGGGTTCATATGGGATAGCGATGGTTTGTATCAAGTCAAAAGGGAAAATCTTTGTAAGGGTATACATGTATATTTACACTCTGAATGGCACTATAAATACATACCCTTAGCCATCAAGTCAAAAGGGAAAATATTTTAAAGATCAATACATTTGGTTTTCCTTTCTCTCTACTTCTTCTTCAATCTTGAGCCATTCATGTGAGTGTGCTCTTGCCGTACTTATTCGTGGAAGATATTTTCTTCCGTCAATAGCGTGCTGTCCGCGGGGAGTCAAGCACAGAAGTACTAAGAGAGGTAGAATGCTACCTACGAAGAAGACCACTAGCACTGCAGCACTGACGATCTACCCCCCAGCCACGCATGTGCGAAGGTCCGCATGACCAAGAATAGGCCACAACAGCGACAGCCCCCTAACCGAGGGGAGCAAGGGCCATGCAGCCACTACTAGCTCGGCCACGACCCTAGCTGTGGTTAATGCGGGGGGGGGGGGCTGTCACGGAGACATGACAACACTGTATGGTGAGGGCCCCACAACGTCCCTAGGGGCTATAGTTGGTATCGCCGCTGTGAACGTCACCCCGGCCGAACAACAATCGCGCTTGGTAACCCTCTAGACTCAGCTAGAGGAGCTACAGGTGGCCTTGAGGATTGAGTAGCAAACTACCCGTGTGACCACCACTGCTCCCTTAGTAGCTGGCATTGTCCCGCCCCGGGCTTTGAGGGCCAGCGAGGGCTTCGTCGACACAACCCGTCACCACCAGGCTCCCCCTGTGGTTGTCACGTGGGCTCTGGAGCCTCGAGCCCATCGTCGCGAGGCCCTATTACAAGACCACGATTCCCCCCTGTAGAGAGACTTGCAGGTCCTGCCTTTCCCGAACGGATTCTAGACCACGAAGCTACCTAAATTCAAGGGCGACTTAGACCCTGACAAATTCATATGTTCTTATGCCCTCACTGTAGAGCCCAGCGAAGGCGGATTGACTACCATGGAAGTGCTTCCCCTTTGCCCTGGAGGGGGTAGCCATCCGATGGTTCTGGGCCCTAGAGCCTGGGACTGTTTACGCCTGGGCCCAGCTCCAAGACCTCTTCTACAATAATTTCCAAGCACCTTTATCAAGCCAGTGACCTCTGAAAGCCTATTCACCATAGGACAATAGCCAGACAAAACCCTCCGGGATTACTTCCGAAGGTTTTCCCAGACCAAGTCCCAGATTAGAGACATATTGGATGCATTGCTCATCGACGCCGCAACCTAGGGTCTAGTCGAAGGGCCCTTATACGATCGATTGAACTGGCGCCCCATACGCTCGGTGGAGGCCCTCATGTGCAAATTCAAAGAATACACACGTGCAGAGGAAGAAAAGCTCCGTTGAAGGCTCACGTAAGCTACCACAACCCCTAGCATCGAGCCCGAGAAGTCGCACTTGCAAAAAGAGGCTACGAGGAGGCTAATGGCTCCAGAGGCCACAAGGGATGGCGGCTACAGCAGCATGGCGTCCACAACATATCAACCAAGGCCGCGAGGCTTCGAACCCAACCCATCTTAGGGGTCGTGGCCGAGGGCGCCCTGGAGCCCTTCAATAGCGACACCATGCCCCAGGTCGTTACCCTGAAGTGGAACACTGGTGCACTCTGCACGGGGTGGGACATGGGCACAACATCGAGGACTGCTGAACCCTCATAACCTTCAAAAAGGAATACCTCGGGAAGTAGGCAGCGCACACCATGGTGGAGGGGGCCAACGACGGTCGGCCCGAAGGACACAGACCAATGGTGGGCTGCCAGATTGATGACTTGGCCTTGCAGAACCCTCCCCAGCTCACTCTACCTTCTTCACCTCCACCATCTACGGAGCACTACAACAACGAGGGGCCCCGGGCCAGGAAAGTGGTCCTCGCCATAACAGGAGGAGGGAGGGCTGCTCCTCAAAAGGATAGCGGTGAGACTGCACACATGGGGTAAACCACATCAGGGCAACCAGCATCCATCGTCAGGCCCCCATAATGTTCACCTCCGACGACTTCGAAGGGGTGAATTCCCTCACTCTGACGCCTTGGTCATCTCACCCAACATCACCGAGGTCGAAGTTCGGAGGGTGCTAGTCGATGGAGGCAGCTCGGCGGACCTCTTTTTCATACACGCCTTCAACCAACTCCGCATTCCACAGAGCCAGCTCTCTCCAGCCCATAGGCCCCTACAGGGGTTCAATGGGGCCCCTCTTGATGCCCTAGGCCAAATAGATCTTTCGGTCATTTTTGGCGGGGGCTCTGGAGTGCGGGCCGAGGTGATCACCTTCAACATCATGGACATACTCTACGCCTACAATGCCATCCTAGGTCGGAGGACTCTGAACAGATTCGAAGCCATCACCTATCACAGCTACCTCTACCTGAGGATGCCCGGACCTGAGTTGTTGATATCCGTCTATGGTAATCAAGACCTGGAAAAGCGCATCGAGTACGCACACCCTGCTCCTCTCTATGGCTGCAACATCCATAATGTATTCCAGACACCGTGGTCCTCTGAAGCCATGACTGGAGGGGGATGTATAGCATGCCCCAACACTTCAGACCAGCCCACTGGACTCTCCAAATTGGGGCAGGCCTCACCCCAGAGTAGGAGGCCTAGCTCCTGACCATCCTACGAAGCAACCTCAATGTCATTGCATGGTCCCTGCATGACCTTCCTAGAGTCGATTGTTACATCATTGAACACTCCCTTCGGGTCGATCCTAAGGCCAGGCTAGTACTCCAGGGGCTCCGCAAGCTTTCCCCTGAGTGTGTGGAGGTCGCAAAGGAGGAAGTCCAGAAGTTGCCAGAGGTCGGCGTCATTCAAGAGGTCATTGACTCTGAGTGGCTCTCCAACACCGTCCTGGTCAAGAAACACAATGGGAAGCAACGTATGTGCATCGATTTCACATCGCTAAACAAAGCCTGCCCTGAGATCCATACCTCCTTCCTCGCATCGACCAATTGGTGGACTCCACCACCAGGTGTGAGTTACTAATCTTTCTAGACGCGTATTCCAGATACCACCAAGTGTTGGCTACGAAGGACGAGAACAAGACTACTTTCATTACACCCTTTGGGGTATACTGCTATGTCTGGATGCCCTTTGGGCTCCAAAATGCTAGGGCCACCTTCTCCCGCTTAGTGCACATGATCCTAGAATAGTAGTTGGGTCGCAATGTCAAGACCTACATTGACAACATCATTGTGAAGAGCAAGCTCGAGACCGACCACGTCATCGACCTGAAAGAAACGTTTGATAGCCTCTGGGTAGCAGGCATGCGTCTTAACCTGGATAAGTGCATATTTGGTGCCAACGCTGGTAAGCTACTGGGATACCTCGTCTCTTGAAGGGGCATCGAGGCTAACCTTGGCAAGATCCCTCACCTCCCACCAATTTGAAGGAGGTCCAGCATTTGGCCTGCCACCTTGCAACCCTTAGCCGTTTTCTCGCCAAAGCAGCCGAGCATAACCTTCCATTTTTCAAAGCGCTGAGGGGCTTTGAACCTTTCAGGTGGACTCCAGAGTGCCAGGTCACATTTGAGGCCCTCAAGGCCCACCTTTCCAACCTCAAGCGCTTGCAATACCCCTCCCTGGTGAAGGGCTCCTCCTATACCTACCTGCCTCTGCCTTCGCTATCAGTGCTGCCCTAATACGGGAAGAGGAGAGTGAGGGTTAGGGTCATTCTGCACAAAGGGCCATATATTATGTATCGGAGGCCCTAGTCAGGGCTAAGACGCGCTACAACGAGCTCGAGAAGATAGTATATGCCCTCTTGATAGCCTCACGCAAGCTCCGGCACTACTTTCTCACTCGCGACATCACTGTACCTACCTCATACCCACTTGGAGATATGTTTCGCAGCCGAGAGATGACCAGACGCATTGGCAAATGGGTAGTTGAGCTAGCCCCCTTCGCGGTAAAATTTGTGGCCCGTACAACCATCAAGTCGCAAGTCTTGGCTGACTTCATCGCCGAGTAGATTTCAACAGCTACAGGACCCCCCCACAACCCCTCCACCGGATAAATGGACAATATACACTGACAGGGCTTATGGTGCCGCTGGTGCATGCGGTCTTTATCTCCCCCACAGGCTAGCGAGCTAAGTTCGCAGCCTGCCTAGAGTTCAACACAACCAACAACGTTGTCGAATATGAAGCTGTCCTATTGGGCCTCAGGAAGGCCTGGGCCTTAGGAGCCGCCAGAGTCATCATCAAGACTGATTCCTAAGTCATTGTTGGGCACATGGACAGGAGCTTCCAAGTTCAACATCCAGACCTAGCAAGATACCTTGAGGCATTCACAAGGCCGAAGGGTCTTTCCGCATCAAATTTGTACAAAGCATACCACGAACAGACAACGGGCAGGTAGATGCCCTGGCAAAGGCCGCTGTCGGAGGCGGAGACCTACCATTGGGAAACTTCTTCGAGACCCTATGCCAGCTGGCGGCCGACTCCATAGACAAGGCGGCCACCATCGTTCTCCCTATCGAAACCACGGACTGGAGGGCTCCCCTCTTTTCCTTTATAAGTGAAACGGGGGAACCAGATGACCCGATCGTGCTCCGCTGCGTTAAGCACTGTGCTAGGGGCAACCTCCTGGTTATTGGTGCCCTTTATAAAGAAGAGGTTTCCGCTCCCCTTCTCCACTGTGTCACTAAGCAGGAGAGGGTCGATCTCCTCCGAGAAATTCACAAAGGCCTCTGTGGCAATCATCTGGCGTCCTGCATCCTAGTCGGTAAGGCACTCCACCAGGGGCTTTACTAGCCCACGGTCATGTCAGATGCAGAGGAACTCATCCGCACCTACCAAGGATGCCAATGGATGGGACGTCAGAGCCATAGGCCCCCGGCTCCTTTGCAGCCGATCACTCCTATATGGCCCCTAACTCGTTGGGGCATGGACCTCATCGGACTATTCTCCTGCGCCAAGGGCAACCTTCGGTACATGGTGATAGCATTGTAGTACTTCTCCAAATGGGTTGAGGCCAAGCCCCTCACGGTAATCACATCGAAGAATATCCAGAAGTTCTTATGGAAAAGCATAATTTGGCACTTCGGTGTCCCATGATAATTCATGGACAACAATGGAATACAATTCGACTCCGGGCCGTTCAGAGAATTCTGCGCCAACCTCGGCATCAAGATGTGCTTCGCCGTCGTCCATCATCCTCAGTCCAACAGGGCCATCGAGCGCACCAACAACAACATTCTCTCATGCCTAAATCGTCGTCTTGTAAGCTTGGCTAGAGGCCTATGTGTCGAAGAGCTTCCAAAATTTTTGTGGTCCCTTCGCACCATGGCCACGCAACCCATAGGATTCACCCCCTTTCACCTCCTATACAGTGACAAATCTATGACTCCAACCAAGATTAAAGGACGCTCGCTCCAAGTGCAACTACCGCAGAATGCTGTAGAAAGAGAGCTCTCCCTTGACATCACTGACGGCACAAAGGCTCCATGCCATTTGGAATCTTGACCACTCCATCGTCAAAACCAAGGTCCCTCAATGTGTTGAAGCCAGAGACCTAGTACTCTGGCGTGCCCTAGCTCGAGGAAAACTGAACAACAAATGGGAAGGCCCATACCTTGTCATCGAGTCAAACAGGCCCGGCTCCTACCGTCTGACGAACACATAAGGGACCCCTCTCGAACACAGTTGGAATGCGGAGACCCTCCGCAAGTACTATGGGTAGAAGACCTCCGCCACCCGCTCCCCCCGGCAATCAGCTACCGTATCATTCGGAGGCCCCCAGCTCAAGCCTCCCGGAGGGGCCTAATCCAAATAAGGTACGACCTATCACGCATCTCTCCAATTTAGCATTATAGTTCACTTTCGACCTTTACATGGCTCGCTAATAGCCTTAGGTTGACACATGCTAAGAATAGCCGCCTGAGATAGAGTTTTTTTATCTACTACAAATAGCTACTCCCTCATAACAGTACATACACAACTTAGCTAGAGTTGTACCCTGTAGACCCTCCGCCATCTAAAAGACCTAGCCTCTCTGGCGGAGAGGCAGAACCCTCCAGCATCCTGGAGGCCTTGCCTCCGTGCCGAACAAGGGTGGACTCTCCACCATCTTGAAGGCATAGCCTCCATGGCAGAGAGGAAAACAACAGTAAGTATAAAAACTATGTTATGTCTTAGTTCGACATGTGCTAAGCATAGTCGTCTGATCTAGTCATAACTTATATTGCAACCAGCTTTTTGCTGACAACAGTAGATTGTCAAACTTAAGCTATACCTCTATTCAAACAGTAGCCAGCAAAACTTAGCTAAAGGTATACCTTTCCTCAAATAGTGCATAGACATCAAAACTCTCCGTACGCGGAGATGTCTTAAGAACCCTTCAGCATCTTGAAGGCATTGCCTCCATGGTGGAGCGGCAGAACTCTCCGGTATCTTGAAGGCATTGCCTCCATACCGAGGGGTATAGACCCTCCGCCATCTTGAAGGCATTGCCTCCGTGGCGAAGTGGCAGAACCCTCTAGCATCTTGAAGGCATTGCCTCCGTGCTGGAGGGGTATAGATCCTCCACCATCTTGAAGGTATTGCCTTCGTGGTGGAGCGACAGAACCTGCCGGCATCTTGAAGGCATTGCCTCCATGGCAGAGCGGTAGAACCCTACGAAATCTTGAAAGCATTGCCTCGGTGTCAGAGAGGTATAGATCCTCTGCCATCTTAGAGGCATTGCCTCTATGGCAGAGTGACAGAACCATCTGGAATCTTGAAGGCATTGCCTCCGTTCCGGAGAGGTATAGACCCTCCGCTATCTTGAAGGTCTGGCTAGTCTCTATTGTGGAGGGGGAAAAACCTTTGATATCTTGAAGGCATAGCCTTCGTGTGGGAGAGGTATAGACCCTCCGCCATCTTGAAGGTCTGGCTAGCCTCCGTGGAGAAGGGGGGAAAAGCTCCGGCATCTTGAAGGCATAGCCTCCATACCAACAAAAAAATCAAATATTTTGGCCTGAAGGCCTAGCCTCCATACTAGTGAGGCGTGACGCATCGAATCACTAACAAACAAAGAGTTTCGCTCTGCTCGCACCTAATGCCTAAGTACCCCTAAAAAATCGCACCACCCGACCGCTAGCAGCCGTAGAATGCGAGGGGGCCAGGTAAGGGGAGAAAAACAAAGCGTTGGTGTGACCAAAATTGTATAGGCAAAGAGCGAAGTCAACATAGTGCGAGTTTATTCACATACAAATATTGCGCTCGGCTAGCTGTTATACATTGAATTCATGCCTAACAAATGCGCTAGCATGTTGCGCATCCTCGGAGCACTTTGCGATATGGAAGGCACTGGATCACCACGCCTCCTCGAGGTGCCTCGGGATCTAGAGGATCTACTCGAAGACCTATCAAAAATAGAGTCCCCTAGAGCTCGAGAAGATAGAGGTTCTGCCGGGAAGGGGTATGTATCAAAAGCAAAAAAGTCCAGCTCCCCCTCCTTCTGTGAAGCCTCCATAGCCTGCATATCCTTTGCCTTTTCTTCAGCCATGACAAACTCAAGGATCTCCAAAGGCACCTTTTCATCAGGACCTCATGGAAGAATAAAACACCGAGAGTCATGCGATCCAGCGGCCTCCCAGGTTGTCCACCATTCGTCGTTCTCAATGAAACACACCTCCAAGGTAGGAGCAGGAATAGAAGTAGTGGGGTCCTTCGATTCCTTGTTAAGCAAGACATCGTCGGCCACCTCCGGATCCATGTGCCCTTGGGAATCGCAAGGCAAAACAAAGCGAGCCCACTGTCACTCCCTGGATGCTCCAGATGCACTAGACCCCTCCTCGAAGGAGGCATCCCAAGCGTGGGCGAGGCCCCTTCTTGTCTCAGGTTGCCATACGTGTATGCACAAATCCTACTCAAGTCAACCACAGGCAGGAGCATTCCAGAACAACACAAACACAAAAAATCACAAGTAGGAGGCAGACATGGCTCCATTTGTTGAATAAGGTCAAAATACATGAAGCAGGAGAGGGCGGCCATCAGACTAAGTTTTCAACCCCCCGCAAGAAAAGAAGGAAAATAAAAAGATAGCCTACTCAGAACTACACCTCCCATTGTGGAGCACGCAAGGCATTGCCTGCACGTGAAGAATACTCCTACGGGGCAATGACCAAAGCAGAAGGATGTTCGAATGACGGTTGTACGTCCAAAGAGTCTTGGTGGGGAGCCTAAACTCCTGCAGAAGGGCCTGGGTGGAAAGTCCCTTTGGCACTTGGCTTCACTTGTGCTACCATATATCGCAGCGTAACGTCTCAGCCGAGCCTCGTCCATACCCCTTGGCAGAAGTTATTTGAGGCTGCACATATCTCCGCAGGAAGTGTCTCAGACTGGAAGTCATTAACCACAGAGTCCGAAATAGGCTGCTTCAGCGCATCCAATTGGTAGAGCCCTGCTCGATGCAGCAACACCAGCTGGAGCACCAAGGCCACATGTGCGCTAGACCTTGCATAGGCCTCAGCAATGTCAATCGTCATCTCCACGACAGTCTTGAGCCAATGCAGCATCTGGGCTAGCGCCGCCGGGCAGGAGGGTACTGCTAGTGCCTCAGCTCCGACTCCACTCAATGCACTATGGGTGGCCAAGGCTGCTTTCGAAGCGCGCTCGTATAGCACCTGGTGCTCCATGCAAAGTGCCTCCTCTGCTGCCCGGGCCACCTCCAACTCACCTTGAACTTTAGGCGCTGTAACCCAAAGGCCCTGGGCACTATCCTCCATAGCCATTAGCCGTAGCGGCCTCCTCGAGAGATGCCTACGCAGCCTGAAGGGCTTCAGTGGTCTTCAGTGCGGTGGTCACAACATGTTCCTGATGCAATGCCTCTTCCCGCCGAAGGCCCTCCTCATGCTTGCGAAGCGTCGTCTCCTCCTGCAGGAAACCCTCCACAAACTCTACCCGCTTCTTGGCCTCCTCCAAGTCCTGACAAAGCCCTGCTACCTCGTCTCCAGCCTTGTCATAGGTCATGGCAAGGGCCTGGCGCTATGCACACCCCGGTGCCCTCGCCAAAATTAGTTGTTGTAGAACACAACATAGGAATGATAAGATGAGCTAAAAAAACAATGCTAGATCCAAGAAACTCCGGTTAACTACCTACTAGCAGGGCCGCCACCTCCAAGTGTGCCTCCACTTCCTCCAGAGGACCCTGGGACACCGACTGCTCAATCTCCCCACTCATGAGGAGAGACAAGGCTGAGGCGGGAGCGTTCAATGCCTCTGGGTGCAACACGAAGTCGTCCGGGGTCAGGACCTCATGGCTGCCCCCCTCAACTGTTACAGAGGCAGCCCTTGCAAAGGATTCAACGCCACCAGCACAGGTCACCAAGCCAGGTTGTGGACCATCTTGGCATCCCGTGGTGGTGAAATCATGCCCTCTGGAGTGAATATAGGGGACACCTCCGGAGGGTTCGTTGATTCCTGCTAAGGACCCATAACCTCGAGAATGGGGGCTGAGGACCCATCTATCCCCATGCCTCCTAGAAACACCAGGAAATTACGGAAGTCAAGACTCCTTGTGCATCGCCACGACAGAATAGAAGCCTATACGGTGGGAGCTGCCTAACCAATGCCTTTGGTCTCTCTTGCCGAAGGACCCGTGACCTCCTTGCCGTTAGAGGGCATCATCCCCCACCTTGCGTAGAAATCCTAGGAGGCTTTACTGCCTCCCCCTCCATCCTAGCCATGGCCAGCAAGGTCTGGAAGGGCATGCCCTTCCCACGATCGCCTCCTCTGGGCTGGGCCTCATCTTTGACTAAGACGCCTGCGCTTCCGGTGCTCCCGACCCACCTTCGATGCTTTGCTCCATCCAATGATGCCTTAGATGGCTCAGCCACCGAGCCATCCTACGAGCCTTCAAGATCAGTGGGGCTCGAGCTCAAAGTGGGCTAACAGGAGTTACGGAGGTCGGGGCGCCAAAAACCCCGTGCCCCTGCTTCCCGACAACCTTGGGCTCTGGTGGGTTTGACCACGCTGGGGCCTCCACCTCGAGATGAAGGCATATGTGATTATGCCCATTGGGGCCTCCACCCCGAGATGAAGGCATATGCTGTTGTGCCACTCCCAGCTCCTAACAATCTTATGCATTGGTTCCGCTCCACAGCGGTTGCTGAGCCCAAGAACTCCTCCACGATCTCTACCACTCACTCCAGCGAAAGGCAGTTCTTTGAAAGAAAAAGTTGTCTCACGTTTGCATATTCAAAACTAGACAATGAAGAGGAATCACCAGTAGTACACGTTCGGCTCCTCTTCCCCACCTTACTCAAAGTCATGATTCCAGTCCACCCGAAAGGGTCAAACGCGCAACATAGTGAACTCCTCCGTGAGATCATGCAAGCTCATCATTTTGGCCACCCTTTGGAGGAGCATCAGCCACGAAGCAAGCTGGGCATCTGAGATATCCAGCACTAGGGTCTGGACATACTGATGTCATGGTTTGTAGAGCGGAGGGGGAATCCGAAGCCAACATCATAGTAAAACCATCGCTTCGACCACCCGGTGTACAACCGATTGTCGTTGCCCTTCACCAGAAACGCATCCTTGTACTTCGATCGGAGCTAGAAGTTCACACTCCCGAAGCTGAGGGCCTTTGCCACTCCATCCTCCATTTGGTTCTTCGGTTGGCAACTCACATAATGGAGGGTGGCGAAAATTTTTGCACTCCCTTCGCACCCCTCCGCTCGTATAGCCCACAAAAAATGGTTAGGCAAACGATGGCATTGAGAAGGAGCTATGTGAGCTCCACGTAGAAGTAGCGGAGTACCACTTTGAGTAGCGACATGGCTGGGAAGCCTATACTCGCATCAAAAAAGGCTTCGAACACCATGGCCTCAGGGCCCAGAGGCTTCAGAACTTCCTCTCACCCCGGAGCCCGGGCGATGGATCTGGAGGGGATCTTCTCCTCATTAACCATCTGGTCGAGCTCAGCATCATCGATGTTGGATCCTCCTTGTACGATGGTTTGCTAGGGATATTTCCTACTAGCCCGCCAACAGCCTGACCAACAGGGAAACAATTGGCGCCTCTTAGGTGTCCGCCACGCCGCGCACGTCAATGGTCCCACTCGTCGCCAACTTATTGGTTCTGTCCTGGGCACCAGAACTAGCCATATGGATCTCTGGGAGGTGGCAAAAAGGCGCTAGGTCATAGAGAAGATGGGAGAACAATGATCGGTGGACATGCACGTGTGCTAAGGCCGGAATGGCCAGAAGCAGATGCAGGTGATAATACGGCGTAGAGCAAAGCCGCCATTTGGTCGAGACCCTCCCCTAATAAAGAGAGGAGTTATTTCGCCTAGGGAAACACGTACATGCCCCATCTCTTCACCCATGAGCCCACGGTCATGGGGAAGCGGAACTGCTCCTCACAACCCTCCAATGATGAGGCGCCACGTACCCCACTATCGCTCCACACGATGTAACCATGCCATCAACCGTAGGTCGCATTTAATGTCCCCCCTCACATCGAACGGTTAGTTCAGTTCAATTGGACTGGACCTTCCAAAGCAATTCAAGCAATACAAAGGACCATAGCCATCAGCAAAGGAGCTAGGAACCGCCGGAGGCCCTGCTCCAAGAAGAAAAACCACTACACCAAATGCTCTGCTAGCCGCCCTCGTGAGAGGATACTGTTGGGGGTCATCATTAAGGACCCCCGACGCCCCCTGACCCAGCCAGCTTGTGCCTAGGACCTCGAGTCCCCGAATGCATTTTTTATCTTTGACCTCGAGTCCCTAGTCTCCCAGAGATCCAACCTCCTGAAGCCCCAGCCTCCTGGAGCATGGGTAGGCTCTGCGAAGCTCAAGGAGTGAGTCAACAAGATTGGAGAAGAATTAGCCAGATGGGGCCTGCCAACTATCCTCCGCCTGCAAGGAAGTGATCGATATTTAATATCGATGCAAGTGATAGCCATCCTAACATCCCAGGGCAAGTAGGAAACGGCCTGACACCTTGCCAATGCGGCGCTGCAATAGATGACTAGCTGAGCACCACGCCTTTGAGGCCACTTGCACCTCTGTATTTTCCATAGTAGATAATATCTTCTGGTTATGGGTAAATGCATCCTACCTAGACCCATGTCATGTGATTCGACCGGTCCTGGGTCCATGCAGGATAGCGATGGTTTGTATCGCTATCTCTGTAACAGTATACTTATATATTTACACCATGGATGGCACTATAAATGCTGACTCTTTCACCATCAAGCCAAAGGGGGAAATATTTTAGCGACCAATACATTTGGTGTTCCTTCCTCTTCACTTCTTTTCCAAGCTTGAGCCATTCGTGTGAGTGTGCTCTCACTGTACTTGTTCATGGAAGATATTTTCTTCCGCCAATAGAATCCTATGACATTCCAAACAAGAACTTAGCTTTGATGAACATTTGAAATTGAAACACATCGAAAAGTCCTAGTGACCATTCAGAAATCTGCAGCATTTCATACTATGTTACAAAGAGCTTAAATTGTTGTGAAATAACTACCTCTAGTGAAGAGACACCCTTTAGGTGTTTAACCATGTGATCAATTTATCAACTACCAAGAGTTGTGTCTATTGGAAAAACATGTATAAATATGCAAACACCCCATGAATCAATAAGAAGAGTTTTCATTTCCTCTACTTCTTTGTCTATACAATTACTTGTAACACGTTATCAGACACGCTAGTTTTCACCACTAGGCAGAAACAACATCAACTAGAGCCACGAAGGCCTTTGCACAAAAGGTAAGCGCCAATGCTTTCCCCATCGATCCATCAAACACTGACCTCTCTGATAGCACTTGGGGACGATGTTCTTGGCCTCCTTTCTCACACCCAACGTGCATCGCGATGCTATCACCAATGAAATCATCCTCCTCGGTACGTTGGTCGTCATCATCTTCATGGAGTCCAACACCGCTAGGTTTCCCCTTCGGCGTGCGGGCGGTGAAAGGGGCCAGGTGCCCACCATGATGGTGCACTCAGCTGCACGGCGCGATGGCTCCAGGTAAGATTCACGATGGTCCATGGCGGCCACTCCATCTTGGGCAAATAGAGCTGAACTACAACGGTGGCGGCCCTAAGTGACAGGTAGTGGCACTCATGGAGCGCAGTCACGAGCTCACATCAATGCCACCCTCCGCACATCATGTCGCAACCCTTCATCCTGGTGGCTCTTCGGCAGGTGACGGCTGGCGGCCCTTTGGCAGGCGACAGCAACATAGTCAGGGCGGTTAAGGTTGTAAATCCTAACCAACGGCTAGCGCCCTTTTATACAGCATGGGGAGATGTGCGCCTGGCCAAGCCATGGGCTGTATGGCCACCTGGGCTGCAGCCCAGGTTTGCTAGGCCTTGCACGCAGCAGAGGAAAAAATCCCCTACCTACTATAGTTTTGGACTGAAACAGAAAAAAATTAGTGGTGGCTATGCCCATTTAGGCCCCTAGGTCTCAATAAATAGTCCATATAAATAGTATTATGTGTATTATTTCTGTTATAGCTCCTGAAATAGTTTATATTTGTACCAGTTTATGTGGTTTTATAAATATGCATTTTCAGATCCAATGAGTCTTGGATTTGCACCATGTTCTATATGTATGCATCCACGCATTCAAAAAAACATGTCTTTACCTTTCCATACTTATAAATTCTTGCAGTTTACTTTATATTGTAATTTAATACTTTTTGCACTCCTATTTTGATTGAAGAGAAAATTGCTTCATACAAGAACAAAGCGCTTAATTAAAAGCATAATTTAATGCAAAATTTTAAGTGACTACTTCAACTAATATTAGTATAACACAAGGTAGTGAGATTATGGCATCTACTGCAATATTTGCAGATTATGTTCATAACAACGGATTACTCGCCCACTACTGTGAGGTCTACACCACTTTTGGTGACTATCGTCAATGTGTTAATTCACTAAATTAGAGGTTTACACCATTTTAGTGATTACCTTATATGTGATTACCTAATATTCTAAATGAGTATACACAAGCTAATAGGAACATAGGCATCTACGGACAAATGTCAGATTATGTCTCCTACTACTACGAGATCTACACCATTTTTGGTAATTATCTTTAACGTGTTAACTTCACAATCTAATGTCTACACTATGTACTTCAAGTCTCAACTTAACTTTATAAATTTTACATGATTATTACAATATTACCATGATTCTTCAATTTACTCAAAGTGTAAATTCATTCAATAATTGGTCATTTTTGTAGGAAAAAATGTCCAACATCGAATTCGATAGAGTTGAGTTAGATGACCGCAACTATCTAAGTTGGGCAATGGACATGAAAATAAGTCTATCATTCTATGGACTAATAATGACGATTAATCCTTCTCAAGAAGGAGATTGTCACTTCTAGATCAAATCAAGTATGGAGCTTTATACTTCACAAGGCACTATCTTCATCCAGAATTAAAATCTGAATACTTGATAGATGAGAATCCATATGACCAATGGAATTCGCTCAAAGAGAGTTATGAACAGCTAAAGGCAGTCATTCTATGTGAAGTACAATGCGAGTGGTCCAATATTTGCCTCCAGGACTTTAAGCCCATTGGAGAGTACAACCATGATGTTCACAGATGTGGAGATCTGCTCTAAGTTGCTATTTTGTGACAAAGCTAACACAGATGCGGAGAAAATTGAAAAAAAAACTTTATCTACAATGCTTGTTGCCCATAGGGTATAACAACAACAATATCGTACTTGGAATTACTAGCACTATTCTGGTTAATTCATACTTTACTTCAGGGTAAAAAGCATGATGAACTTCGAAGGCAACAAGAAGCGCAACAAGAAGCAGAAATCCCATGGACCCAACAAGTGGAAGGGCATTTCCAATAACAACAAAGACAAATCTGAAATTTATCATAAATGTGGTTGCTATAGCCACACAACTAAGAAATGTCGCACCCCTAGTCAATTGATTGATCTCTATCTAATGTCCATTGAGCGAAGAGGACCACCTCAAGGCAAAAGATATGAAGTGCGTTTCAATCTTCAACTTGACACCACCTGGAAGGCCAGTTGTTCCCAAAGCGTTCCTCTCGAACCGTACAACGACATCCCTCCACAGCAGCAAGAGAACTTTGTGAGCACGGACAACATGATCATGGAATTTTCTTCTAACGACTTGTTTGGAGACTTCAATTTGTCTCCTAATTAATTAGATATTATCATATATCTATGTCCTACATAGTGTTGTAATATAATTTGTTATCATCACTATATTGTGTATCACAATAATATATAAGCACATTTGATATGTAATAAAGTTTGTATGTATTCTATATATCTGATAAATACTTTCATATTAAATTCTTCATTTCTATATATAGATTTCTACATAAGTCAATCCGATGGAGGATGAAATGTGACTTGTGGACAATTACAGCATAAATTCCATACTTAGGGAAACAAAATATTTCCAAACTCTTACTAAGAGATAAGGAAATGTTTTGACAATCGCTGAACGCGGTGCAGTGATTGTTGGCTCTAGGCATGCCATAATTACTCTCCCTATGGGTACTCAAGTCATAATCGATGATGCTATATTGTATCCTGATTCAACTTGTACCTTACTAAGTTATAGAGATACCCATTAGAATAGTTTCCATATTGGAACCCATAATAACAACAAAAAGGAATTTCTCTTCTTAATCAAAATAATGGATATGGAAAGCTTCTCTATATACCGTTTGGATTGTACTACACATACATCAAACCCATACCACATATTGCGTATAAAATAAATTGTCTATTTTGATCAAATAAAGATATGACATGATTACATTGGTCACTCTACCTTAGAAATGATGAGAAAAATTATTAACAAATCTATTGGTCACAACATCAATTTCCAAAACCTTAATATTTAAGTGCATCGTATGTGTCACAGAGAATTCAATTTTAAGGCTCTCTTACCTTAAAATTCATAATGTACCATCTAGTTTCTTTAACGCATTCAAGAACATATATATTGCTCTATTCAGAAATTTTATAGACCATCTAGGTACTCTATAATACTGATTGATGCATCTACAAAATGGTCCTACATGTGTTCCTTATACATAAGGCACCACACTTATGCCAAACTCATTGCTCAAATAATTAAAATTATAGCAAATTATCCTAGACGTAGGATCAAATCCATTCACATGGATAATATCGTTCCTTAACATGCATTCAATTTTTGTTTCGTTTTGGAAATTACTGCATTAAGTACCCTATGTGCACATTCATAATGGTCTAGCTAAATCTCTCATCAAGAAAATCAAATCATTTACATGATCAACCATGTTATTGCAATTTGCCAACATCTTGTTAGTGACATACGGCTTTACACACGGCATCATTAAACCAAATTCATCCAACTGCAATCATACGACTCCCTTCGTTGTAGTTATGTTTCATCTGTAAATCAGTTATGTTCTGTACGTACAGATATCACCACCGTACAACATACATCAAATTGCCGGGAATCCATATGAAGTATAATTATCTGTCAATCATATAACACCTTGACTTCCTCACATGGGACATATTCATTACACGTAGGCTCATAACATTTTGAGGATAATTCCCGGCATTAAGGCGATATTAGTACCACAAAGAATTCCATGAATCATAAGAGAATGTCTCACATGTTCGCATTGAGTCCTTAGATCCACGTACTTAAGAATTTGAACTCCAAATTTTGAGAATCATAAATTTGTAACATATTGTAAATAACCTGCCAGATTTATTTACTGACAACAAAGGTGTCACAAAATCCTATACTCCTGCTAAGAATGTGCTGGAAAGAGTTGAGGTACCAAACAAAACCACTCAACTCTCAAATCAAAATAAGAGGGGGAGAGGTACGGTAAAAAAGGATAAAGCTTCATGCAAGCTACCGCGGAAACAGAGGAATCACTCCTACAAGATAGTAAATGTAAATAAACATCAAGTTGATAGACACTTTATGGATATTCACTATCAAAATGCCTATAGATGTTCATTATCCAAATGCCCAGCATAAATGTGTACACTAATTCAGATGATGAGTCATGGGAACACCCAAACTCTATTATTTTGGGAAATACATGGAGTTAAACAGGATAATATTTCTACAAACTATATTGATTTCATAGAATCAATCAATACTAAAGACTACAAATTATTGATGTATATTTCTTCTCAAAATTGCCATACACCTTCAACTGGATTCAGACCAAAAGTCCTAGATAGAGTGTTTCATCACTCAAATTAGTCAAACCAAAGGTGATAATTAAGGAGAATTGCTTTCACTCAACAACACAATGTCTTCCCTAGAGAAGCGAAATGGTTTTTCATTCCATAAGGTGGTAAAATAGCAAGGCTTATAGCATAAGGGTTTACGTAGAGACCCATCATTAATTACGATGCTACATACCACATGGTATGTGTGGAAATTACATTCTCATATTCAATATCATTGGCAAATCAAATGATTTGGATAGATTTGGATATATAAGTGTCTTATGGACTTCGTATTCTGAATCTAAGAATAAATCACAATATATATTGTGTACAACTTAAGTCACTCCATGACTTCAAGCAGTTAAGTTGATTGTTGTACAACTAACAAAATGAGTTTCTTCCACAAAAGAGTTACTCCAACCACGACGATTGCATATGTGTGTTCATAATAAAATCCTAATTAGATTATGTATCATCTCCAAACCACACACAACAAAGTATGTAATCATCTTAAGACATAATTTGAGATGAATGGTTTAGGTAAAACTAAATTTCTCTTAAGTCTACAACCTAAGCAAATTCCTTTTGGAATATTTATCCAACAATCCACCAATATCCAAATGATATTGGATAATCATATCCATAAAAACACTTATGGTCATTCAGTCCCTAAATATGAATCAAGATCCATTCATACATAGAGTTGAAAATCAAAAGATATTGAACCTAGAGTTTTATATCTTTGTGTCATCAAAGCAATCATGTATCTTGCAAACCACAACAGGTCTGATATTGCATTTCCAGATAACTTGCTAGCTCATACAACATAGCTCCAATAACACCATTATGTGTGAGTCAAAGAGGATATCCATAGATATCTTTATAGCACCAAAGATCTAGGTTTATTCTAACAAAAAAAATCAAGATATGACCAAAGTGGGATATTCATACACTGGATATATAACTGATCCCCATAACACCAGATCATAGACTGATTTAATGATGATATAACCTTCTTATATGAGTTATCAAAATAGATTCCAGTGGTTACTTTCACCTATCATTCTAAAACACCACATATATGTGTTTGGCTTCGCAGAATGATCCACATAAAAATCATGTGGCATTGGTTCCATTGAATCACCCACTATTACCTACAAAGATAATGCTACTTGTGTTGCTCAGATGCAAACATGTTACATGAAGAGCAATATCACTAAGCATATTCTCTAAATTATTTTATCCTCATGAGTTACAATAATGTGAGGCGATAAAACATCTTGTAAATTAAATCTTGTGATAACCTCACAGATTTATTCATGAAGTCGTTACCAACTTAGACATTCCAAAATTATGTTCATGATATTTGTATGCGACGGCTCCAAGATTTGCAAGGTTCAAGGGGAGTCTCCTCCTGAATTTTAACATGTTCGTACATCATATTATACTCTTTTTTCTATATGAGTTTTACTCATGAGGTTTCTCAGAAAAATATATGACATATTTCCTATTTTCCCAACTAGGGTTTTTAAAAGTAAGACATATCTATTGTTCTCTTAACTGACTTATGAGTTATTCCTTTTAAAGATTTTCTCATATGAGTTTAGAATAAGACAATAATCAATATATGCTATATAATTTTCTCCTTATTTTCCCACTGGGTTTTAAAGGAGTTTAACAACATATCACTATATCATTACTATTACTCTCTCATATTTTTCCCATAAGATTTTTGAAGGATTTCTCAAGATGATATATATATGGAACAACATTGATCTAGGAGGAGTTTTTTACGTGATGTATATGAATGACCAAATTGATCATGATGAAGAAAGGATTTTTACCGGAACAGGTATATACAATGATTGCATATTTTTTCTGTTTTCATTTTATTGGTTGCAGGAAAATCTAGAAATTATATTATTCTATTTTTTTATGCTAGATGTTAAATATGAGTCCTATAGAGTTGCCGGTGCGGATATCAAAGGTCATGATCCTTATGACAAAGTATACAAAGACCTGCCAATGAAGCACTTTGTTTTAAAGGTTGTACCAAGTTGCAATTTTTGTGGTGCTAAATGGTTCCCAAGCGAAGGACTTGAATTCTGTTGTAAGAAGGGAAAGCTGAATATATGTATTCCAGAGGTGCCAGACGAGCTCCTTATTCACAAGTCAAACTGAAGATGATGCAAAGTATTTCAAAAATCACATCAGACACTTCAACTCGCATTTCTCCTTCACCAGTCTTGGGGTTACCCTTGATCGTCGTCTCACCACTGCGGCAGGTTCCGATATATGTATGTTACGTGCACATGGCCAGGTACCTGGTGGGAAGGGTCCCGTCATATGCAACTGTACTTTTATGACATAGATGATAATATTGCTCATAGGGTGGAGGTCTTCTCATCTTGATGCCAGTTTGATTCGAAAAATTCCGCTATACTACAGGACAACCCGTATGTGCACACATTTAGAATGTTGGGCTCTGTTCCCAATTTGGATGAGTATAGGATTGCACTGAACACGAATAATGGAGTGGACCGGAGGAGATACAATGCGCCTACAGTGTCACAGGTGGCTGCCATCTGGATGGATGGAAATGACCCAGAACATAAATTTGATAGGCGCATTATCATCTATGGGAAGTTAGAATATCCTCGGCATATAAGGGCGTACCATGGCGGCTAAGATTTGTTGGCTTATCCTTTATTTTTCCCTAGTGGTGAAACCGGTTCGGAGGACAACAAGATAGCTTATGTTGAACCACTGAAAGTGTCTAACCCCAAGAAAAATGATACAAAACGTAATGGACAAGGTTTGTTTTTTGTTTGCAACCTGTCCATTTATTAACAATTAGTATTGATAGTTTTTCTATGCCAAACTAAATAATGTTACAATTGACAGGCGTCGCTGATGATAATCAAAATGATGAAGACAATGATGGTAATCCTAAAGACCAAGGTTTGATTTTTATTTGCAACCTGTACATTTAATTACAGTTAGTATTTGTAATGTATCCATGTGATAATAAGTAATTCTGAAATTATGTATTAGGATCACCTGATATTATGGTCAATGTTATGTCAGCTCCAGGGAGTACTATTGTTTCAAGCTGTAGATACAGGTTGGACAATTTAATGTATTGTTTTGCGGTCGTTGACTTTTCCAGCAATGGGTTGTTGAAATCTATATTAAGATTAAGTCTATGCGCATAGATTGGTACTCCAAACTGTCACACCCGGTTTTAACGGCCAAAACCAAGTGCGGCTTATGTGTGCCCAGGAAGTTTAACACACATAAGGACGTCATAGGTGAAGTAACAAAAGCAATACTTTATTTATTTAAACGTTCACCTCTTACAAAAAAAAGACTTTACCTAAGCAAATCTCAAAATTTAACCTAAACGACATCATCTAAACGACGGCAGCAGAACGAAAGCATTGGCGACCAAGACTCCACAGGCACCGACTGGAAGATACGCTCCTTAGAATACCAGGTCGTCGTCTTGGAAATCCTCAAAGTCTTCCACTGAGCAGCATATGTTTTTGGTAGGAGAAAGCAAGGGTGAGCACATAATGTACTCAGCAAGTGTGGGAAAATAATGACATGCAGGCTTATATTAGGAGTAGGCTGACACAAGATATTATTTGCGTAAATACGAGTAATGAAAACACATTTGGACTCCAAAGCATTAGACATATATTAAATGAATGTAACCCAACAATCCATCAACTAGCATACAAGGTTCCCCACCCTGCATACCACAACCGTCTAGTACTCCCCGTACTACGACCAAACAACAACATCTAGTACTCCCTGTACCAGAATCAAAACCAAACCACCATCTAATCATGTGAGGATCCAAGTCTCTCATATCCGTGAGCACGGCTGTTATAACAGTTTTACACTCTGCAGAGGTTGTCCAACTTTACCCATGAGTCAGTGAATTTTATGTTGCCGTGTTTGCAAGACACTTAACACACGCCAGTGGTGTGCCGCCAAGAATCACTGTATGACACTTTCCACTAACCAGAGAGTAATCCAGTGCATGTCTGCCCACTAGGTTTCACCGCCAGGCTTTACGCAAGCAAAGCTCCTACCCAGAAGCCCCCTATTGTGCTGACCCAACGCACACTGGACAGACTCTAATCAGTATGTCACACTTTACCCATATCAGCCTCGTGGTTGGTACGTTACTTCTTGGGTTGTCGCTCCACGAACCGGTCCTTACTTAGGTTACTTGAGCAAACACTAAACCAACATCATAACCGTGACAACCATCACCAACATCCCTATGCTCAAGACCTAAGGTTCCATGTTGCTAAAACATTATCATATTAACCATCATTACTGCATATGTTCATTAGTCAAAATTATGACACTTCCCAATATCCCAAAAGCAAGGCTAAGCAATCTACCCATAAAAGACTCCTAACCATAAACCATCTAGGTTCCAAGGGATGATAAGGGAATATCTAGGGAAAACCCTAACATAGGTGACTACCCATCATATTGACAGACATTGCATGCAGTTTTGTAAAACAAAACATTTAAAAACATAGGTTCAATATGATCAAGGACACTTGCCATCTCCTTGTTGCTGCTCAGTGTATTCTTGCTCCTGGTCTTGATGTTCTTCAAATTGATCCGGAACGTTATCGGCTAATCGCACAATTACCGACAAACAAACAAACAAGATACACTAAGAACAGAGCACAAAACAAAAAGAACAACGAGATAATAACTTGCTAAAAAGAAAGAGCACTGAAAAACGAATCCATCGACGCAAGAATCGCTTAAATCGGAGTTACGATGGAAAAGTTAGGGCTAAAACAAGTCTAGGGTTAAATTTGGAAAAAGAAAAGGACTTAAATTGAATTATCAGAAAGTCCAGGGACCTTTTTGTAAAAACAGAGGGACCAAAATGTAATTATGAAAAAGTATAGGGACCTAACTGTAAAACAACAGGGCTCTTCTTGTTATTTCAGAAAAGTTCAGGGGCTAAATTGCAAAATTACCAATTAAAGGAATTAACAGATTTATTTTTATACTGAAAAAGGTTTGAAATACTGACTGGGTAGCTCTGGCTGACGTGACATGGTGACATGGGTGATACATCAGCAAAAGGGCTGAGGTGGTGGCTGAGGGGGATGGTTGACATGGCATGGTTGCTGACTGGGTTAAGTGGGAACACGTGGCAGCCTCTGGTTGGTCAGCGAAGGGGTACAGATGGGATCTAATCTAGGCCGTTGAGGACAGATCCGACGGCACAGAACAGATCAGGCGGCCGGAGGGGAAGAACAGGGCGGCGCCCGAGAGGTAGCGGCGGCGCATGGCCGGAATTCTCGCCGGAATCGGCTAGGGCTCGCCGGCGGCGATGACGAGCGGTGCGAAAGGTTCAGGGAAGCGCGGGGAATCTGTTTTGAGGCTTACCGCGGGCTTGGCGGCACGGAAAGGCGGTCAACGACGGAAGGAGGTGACGGCCGCTTCGGGAACTCGTTGGAGAGGGTGCTCCGGTGGCGCAGGGGTCAAGGCAACGGCGGGGAGAGCTTCAGCAGGGGTAGGCGCGTGCAATGGTGGGCTCGGGCTGCGTTGATTAGCTCTGGAACAGCGTGGCGGCGAGGTCGGATGAAGCGGCGGCGATGGCGGCTCGGTGAGCTTCAATCTCGACGACTAGGGCTCGGGTCTCGGCGATTTTCAGATGAGATGAGTTCGGGGAGGGGACAGGCACATATATAGGCGGCTCGGGGTCGCGGGGCGCTGCAGGACTCCAAGGCGGCGTCGATTTCCTGTTCGGACACGGCGGCGTGGCAGAGTTCGACTCGGAGACGATGGACCTGACCGGCGGGTCCCACACGGTGGTGGCATAGGTGAAAGCGGCGCTGGCGGGGGCGTCTTCGGTTGGCGCGCGGGAGTGGGCCGAGGCAGGGCACGGCCTAGGCGGGAGGGGAAAGCCGGGGCGGCTGGAACGAAGCCGAGGAGTTGGGCCGAAAAGGAGAAAGGCAGCCCAGAAGAAGTTTTACTCTTTTTCTTTTTCATATGAATTCAAATCCAAATTTCAAATTCAAAAACCATGCAAAATGTCTTCAAATAAATTCATCAAAAATTCAAATAAAATACTACTTGCCTAATTCAGCATGAATGCAAAATGTTCACTTATATCCTATGTCATTTTCTTTTTCTTTCATATATAGTAGGGTTTTCTCTCTGTTCAAATAAAATATTTAGATTCATTTGAACTTTAACAAATATTGAGAAAATTTTGGAATTAGAAAAATTAGGGTGTTACAAACCTACCCCCTTGGAATGAATCTCGCCCTCGAGATTCACCTGGAACAGAGAAGAGATGAGGAAACTTCACTTTCAGATCTTCTTCCCTTTCCCAAGTTGCTTCGTCTTCCGATTGGTGACTCCATTGTACTTTGCACATTGGGATTACCTTGGTTCTGGTTACTCTTTCCGATCTTTCAAGAATCTTCTCAGGGTATTCTATATAGGAGAGATCTTCCTGAACGTCTAATTCTTCCATAGGCAATTGCTCTTCTGGTACTCGAAGACACTTCTTCAACTGGGAGACATGAAAAACATCATGCACATCTGACAGCTGAGGTGGTAATTCTAACTGATAAGCCACTTCTCCCCTTTTATCCAATATCTTGAAAGGTCCGATGAATCTTGGTGATAACTTTCCTTTAATCTTAAATCTACGGAGACCCCTCATTGGCGAGACCTTAAGATAGACGAAATCCCCAATTTCAAAAACCAATTCTCTTCGTCTATTATATGCATAGCTTTTCTGTCTGGACTGTGCAATCCTCAGATTTTCCCGAATCACCTGAACTTGTTTTTCTGCATCTCGTAGAACTTCTGGTCCAAAAACCTGACTCTCTCCCGTCTCATTCTAAAACAGTGGTGTTCTACATTTTCTCCCATACAAGGCTTCAAAGGGAGACATTTGGAGGCTTGTCTGATACGTGTTGTTATACGAGAACTCGGCATAAGGTAAACTTTTGTCCCAACTTTTTCCATACTTAAGAGTACATGCTCTCAGTATATCTTCCAATATTTGGTTTACCCTTTCTGTTTGACCATCTGTTTGAGGGTGATAGGAAGAACTAAAATTCAACTTCGTGTCCATAGACTCATGTAGCTTCTGCAAAAACTTAGAGGTAAACTGAGTTCCTCTATCCGAAACAATCTTCTTTGGTATTCCATGCAGACATACTATTCTCGACATATACAGCTCTGCTAGTTTAGCTCCACTATACGTGGTTTTTACTGGGATGAAATGGGCGACCTTTGTCAAGCGATCAATTACCACCCAAATAGAGTCATATCCACTCTGGGTACGGGGCAATCCAACGATAAAATCCATTCCAACTTCTTCCCACTTCCACTCAGGTATCTTCAAGGGTTGCAGTAAACCTGCTGGTCTCTGATGCTCTGCCTTGACCTTTTGACAAGTATCATACAGAGCTACATATTCTGCAACTTCTCTTTTCATTCCATACCACCAATAACGATCCTTAAGATCATGATACATCTTGGTACTCCCAGGGTGAATGGAATAAGCTGATTCATGATCTTCTCTCAGAATCGTCTTTTTAATATCTTCCCGGTCAGGTACGCAAATTCTCTTTTTGAACCATATTGTACCTTGACTATCTTCCGTGAAACCTGGAGCTTTATCCTCCTTAATAAGCTGTCTAATTCCCTTGAGCTTCTCGTCCTCCAGTTGACCTTTCCTAATTTCTTGTTCAAGGGTACAATCTAACTCCATGGTGGCTGTTTCCATGTCTGCCACAAGTCCAAGGTTGAGCTTTTCAAACTCTTTCCACAACCCAGGTTGGTTATCTTGAACCATCATTGAATTGCAGTAACCTTTTCGGCTCAAGGCGTCGGCCACAACATTTGCTTTTCCTGGGTGATAGTGTATTCCCACATCGTAATATTTAATTAACTCCAACCATCTGCGCTGACGAAGGTTTAGATCCGGTTGAGTGAAAATATAATTCAAACTCTTATGATCCGTGTATATTTCACATCGTTTTCCAATGAGGTAATGCCTCCAAATCTTCAGGGCATGAACCACAGCTGCTAGTTCTAAATCATGTGTGGGGTAGTGTTCTTCATGCGTCCTTAATTGTCTTGACGCATAGGCCATGACTCGACCTTCTTGCATGAGAACACATCCAAGTCCTTGTCGCGAAGCATCACAGTAGATGTCAAAGTTCTTGCTAATATCAGGTAGTACCAGTATTGGGGCCGTAGTCAATCTCTTCTTCAGCTCCTCAAAACTTGCCTGACAAGCAAGACTCCATTTAAACACCACATTCTTCTGAAGCAAAGAGGTAAGAGGTCGGGCTATCCTAGAGAACCCTTCTATGAAACGGCGATAGTACCCTGCTAATCCAAGAAAGCTTCTGATTTCTGACACGTTGGTTGGTGGTAACCAATTTAGTACATCCTTCACTTTACTAGGGTCTACCGCTACACCTCCGGCGGTTAAGATATGGCCAAGGAACGCGACTTGGTCTAACAAAAAATAACACTTGCTAAGCTTGGCATACAGCTGATGTTCTCTGAGTGTCTGTAGTACAATTCTCAAATGTCCTTTGCTTCTGGAGAAGATTAGAATATCGTCAATGAACACCACCACAAACTTGTCCAAATAATCCATGAATACCTTGTTCATGAGATTCATGAAGTAGGCTGGGGCATTAGTTAATCCGAATGACATAACTGTATACTTGTATAGCCCATATCGAGTACTGAAAGCCGTCTTTGGTACATCCGACGGTCGAATCTTCAACTGATAGTATCCTGATCTTAGATCAATCTTGGAGAACACCTAGGCTCCTCTCATCTGATCAAACAAATCCTCAATCCGGGGCAACGGATACTTGTTCTTAATGGTTACCTCATTAAGTGCCCTGTAATCTACACACATCCTTCGGCTACCATCCTTCTTATCTACGAAGAGAACTGGGGCTCCCCAAGGTGATGCACTGGGTCTAATAAAACCTTTGCTTAACTGCTCTTGAATTTGCTTCTTTAATTCAACTAGGTCGTTAGTCGACATCCTATATGGCCTTTTTGCTATAGGGGCCGTACCAGGTACCAACTCAATGACAAACTCGACTTCTCGATCAGGTGGCATACCTGGCAATTCGTCGGGGAAGACATCGGGAAACTCACAAACTATCTTGATCTGCTCAAGGGTTGTTCCTTCAAGTGAATAGAGAGACTGATCCTCTGTTGCTGGTTCCATGGCTATGAACTCCACCTTGGTACCTTCTCCATTGGTTAGGTGAACTGCTCTTCTGGCACATTCTATAACTCCATTGAACATGGCTAACCAATCCATTCCAAGGATTACGTCTATACCATTGGTTTCCAGAACTATAAGGTTCGCGGGGAATTCTACCCCCCTTATGCTAAGCCTTATCCTAAGACATATATATTTTGCCTTCAAATTCCCCCCATGCGAGCTAATAAACATATTATTCTTCATCATAACCATAGGCAATCCATGCTTTGCGACATACTGAATGGTGATAAAAGAATGCGAAGCTCCAGAATCAAACAAAACAGATGCAGGTCGGGAGTTAACGAGGAACATACCGTACACCATATCTTGAGCATCAATAGCCTCTTCTGCTGTGACATGGTTGACCTTCCCATGCACATAGTTCTGTTGTCCATGATTATTCTGGCTGGGGTTCTGACTTCCATTGCGTGACTGGGCTAGGGTTGGAGTTGTCCTTGGTGTGTTGTTGGTTCGGGCCAGATCTTGCATCTTCTTAGGGCATTTATTCACATAGTGCCATTCTTCTCCACAATAGAAACATCCTTTGTTCGGGCCTGGAGTTGCTGGGCTGTTCTTGATTTGAGGTGTGGCCGGTGGGGTTGATCGGGGCATCTGGTAGTTGGAGTGCTGAACGGAGTTTTGTGTCTGAGTCCGATACTGAACGTTGGAACGAAACATGGGGCCTTGTAGAGACATCTGCGTAGCTCCACGGGATCGTGTGTTTTTTCCTTGTCCTTGGAATGACATCTTCCTCTTCTTCTCTTCCAGCTGGCGGCGCTTGTGCTCAACCATTAGGGCTTTGTTTACCAATGCTTGGAAATTGGGAAACTCCTGGGGTAGCAAAGCATATTCTATGGCATCATTCAGGCCTTCCAGGAAACGTTCCTGTCTCTTCTCCTCCGTGTCCACTTCATTTGGTGCGTATCTAGATAACTGAGTAAACTTGGTCAGGTACTCCCTTACAGTCATGGGTCCTTGCTTCAAACTCATGAACTCCTTCTTCAGACGTACATCCCAGAGGAAAGATGATGGGTGCGGAAACTAGCTTTAAACTCCATCCATGTGATAGCTGCAGGGTTTTCATGCGCTGCGCAGTAGGCTTCCCACCAATCTAGGGCTTGACCAGTGAGTTGATGTGAGGTGTAGAGAACCATCTCCCTATCATTACACTATGCAACGTGTAGCTTCCTATCTATATCCTTCAGCCAATCATCTGCATCCTTTGGTTCCACTGCATGACTGAAGACTGGGGGTTGAGTTCGTTTGAATTCTCCAAGCCTTGATGGTTGATGTGGTTGAGGAACATGGTTTGGTTGTTGTTGTTGCATATGCACCATTGCTTGAGCTAAAGCTTGCAAGATTTGAGTTTGCATAGCCATCTGCTGCTCCAAGGTTGATGGAGGGGGCGGGGGTGGATTCTGGTTGTTGTTGTTCTCCTCTTGAGTGTTAATGCTCCTCCTTGTGTTAACCATCTGGTTAGGGTTGAAGTAAAGAACAGAAGTAGATGAGCAAGTCTGCAGAAGTTTAACTAAAGGAACCCATCTATATTATATTATATAGAAATAAAGATACGTAAGTGGACAAAGTGCCAAAGCATCCCATAGCTCGCATCAGCACTCAAGCAAAAACTCCAACTTGCACACTTAGCACCATAACAAAGCTCACACTAACATTAATATTACCCTTAAATATTACATCGACACTAGGTTCTAATAAGGAAAAGACTACTATGGAAAGACTACACTAGTGGGACTCCTCTCTAGTGTGGGACCCTGAGGGGGAGGAATCAACTGATCCATCCTCAGAGGCAGCGGGGGTGTTGAAGCAGATCCTCTTGCACGGGGGTGAGTGGATAGACAAGTCTTCTTCGTCATCTTCAGATTCCTCTTGATTTGCATCTTGTTCATCCTCAAGGGAAGCGGAGACGAAGGCAAGGTGCTGGCGAACTTCTCCCAACTCCCATAAAGCACAGTTGAGCTCGTCCTCCAAGGCCATGGTAAGGGCAACTTGTTCTCGTAGCTTGGGGTTTTCTCCAAAGGTGCTCTTCACGAACAGCTCGTCACTTCCCTGAGTTTTGCAGGGACAGTAAGCATACGGAGAGTTGTCCATCTTGTTGTTGTATTGATCACGAACACGGGATATGGCTTGACGAGCCGCATCTCGAACTCCAGCGGTGAAGGTTGCTCTCGGGACCATTGCTGAGTGAATGCCCACCACTCTTCGAACTTCCATACCCTCGTCTTGACTTCGCTCGTAGTCATAAATAGTGACTTCAACCTTCCATTCCACATATCCAGGGTATAGTTTCTTCACTCCCCTGTAGACTGGCTTCTGAGTGTGTCCAAGTCCAGAAAGTATCCCCCAAAGAAGGCGGAAGATGTCCAGCATGAAGACCATCATTCTCATAAACATCAGGAATGGGATCCATATTCCGGAAGGTGGGGTCATCAATCTCCTCTTCAGTTGGCACGTGGTAGAATAGGTGGACGTCCTCTGGTTGACTTGCGGGCAGTAAGTAGCTGGCGAACCATCTAAAAAGGAAGAGATGGGATATAAGAAATAGTCTTATGGATAGCAAGAGACAAGTTTGAGATCTATGGAAAGGCTTGGATGGTTTTAGACGACTAGGAATTTCCTTAGGACGACCATGCTAACCAGGCTTGTGATCCTATAGTCAGTATAGCTCTGATACCACCTCTGTCACACCCGGTTTTAACAGCCAAAATCAAGTGCGGCTTATATGTGCCCAGGAAGTTTAACACACATAAGGACGTCATAGGTGAAGTAACAAAAGCAATACTTTATTTATTTAAACGTTCACCTCTTACAAAAAAAAGACTTTACCTAAGCAAATCTCAAAATTTAACCTAAACGACATCATCTAAACGACGGCAGCAGAACGAAAGCATTGGTGACCAAGACTCCCCAGGCACCGACTGGAAGATACGCTCCTTAGAATACCAGGTCGTCGTCTTGGAAATCCTCAAAGTCTTCCACTGAGCAGCATATGTTTTTGGTAGGAGAAAGCAAGGGTGAGCACATAATGTACTCAGCAAGTGTGGGAAAATAATGACATGCAGGCTTATATCAGGAGTAGGCTGACACAAGATATTATTTGCGTAAATGCGAGTAATGAAAACACGTTTGGACTCCAAAGCATTAGATATATATTAAATGAATATAACCCAACAATCCATCAACTAGCATACAAGGTTCCCCACCCTGCATACCACAACCGTCTAGTACTCCCCGTACTACGACCAAACAACAACATCTAGTACTCCCTGTACCAGAATCAAAACCAAACCACCATCTAATCATGTGAGGATCCAAGTCTCTCATATCCGTGAGCAAGGCTGCCACCGCGAGGTCGGATGAAGCGGCGGCGATGGCGGCTTGGCGAGCTTCCATCTCGACGACTAGGGCTCGGGTCTCGGCGATTTTCGGATGAGATGAGTTCGGGGAGGGGACAGGCACATATATAGGCGGCTCGGGGTCGCGGGGCGCTGCAGGACTCCAAGGCGGCGTCGATTTCCTGTTCAGACACGGCGGCGTGGCAGAGTTCGACTCGGAGACGATGGACCTGACCGGTGGGTCCCACACGGCAGTGGCACAGGTGAAAGCGGCGCTGGCGGGGGCGTCTTCGGCTGGCGCGCGGGAGTGGGCCGAGGCAGGGCACGGCCCAGGCGGGAGGGGAAAGCCGGGGTGGCTGGGCCGAAGCCGAGGAGTTGGGCCGAAAAGGAGAAAGGCAGCCCAGAAGAAGTTTTATTCTTTTTCTTTTTCATATGAATTCAAATCCAAATTTCAAATTCAAAATCCAGGAAAAATCTCTTCAAATAAATTCATCAAAAATTCAAATAAAATACTACTCGAAAACATGATGCGCTAGGTTTCGATCAGTTAATCTTACAATTCCGAATCCGCTAAACCATGTTTGCTCTGGTCTGGAGGAGGTCAATCAAAAAAGTGAATGCAAAATATTCACTTATATCCTATGTCATTTTCTTTTTCTTTCATATAAATTAGGGTTTTCTCTCTTTTAAAATAAAATATTTAAATTCATTTGAACTTTAACAAATATTGAGAAAAATTTGGAATTAGGAAAATTAGGGTGTTACACAAACCGTCACACCAGGCACTTATTTGTGTAGACCTCTATCAAGTCAGACCTTGTTCATTTATCATGTTCAAAATGTTGTAGACAACTTTTGTGAGACCCAAACATGTATTTATGTTGCAAATACAACTGTCTATGCACTTATGTTTTTCTATGTTTGATTTCTACCAGGGAAATATTGGCACGCTCGTAGCTGGAGAGGCTCGTGCTTCTGAGGCGGGCCGAAGAATTGTGCTGCCTAAAGATTTCTATGGAGGTGATCGTGATGTCCATGCAAGATTTATGGATGCAATAACTTTAGTTGTACGGTTTGGGAGGCCAAATTTCTTTGTGACCATGACCTACAACCCCTATTGGGAGGAGATAATGCAAGAGATTTTGCTAGGGCAGACACCACAGGACCATCCAGATGTTGTGGCAAGGGTATATAGGGCGAAGCTAAGAGACTTGCATGATTTTTTGATTAAGAAAGAACACTTTGGAAAGGTAGGAGCATGGGCCCATGTGATGGAGTTTCAAAACAGGGGTTTGCCACAGGAGCACTTCCTGTTGGTTATGGCACCATAGAGTAAGTTAAGCAATCCCGATGATTATGACAAGCACATATCAGTAGAGATTCCTAACCTAGAGAAGTACCCTTTGTTGCATCGTCTTGTCTGCACACACATGATGCATGGCCCCTGTGGCACTTTCAATCAATAGTGTCCATGCATGGCAGACGGACAATTATGTATTCACTATCCTCGATAGTTTTGTGAAGCCACCCAAAAGGAAAGGATTCTTATCCTATATATAGGAGAAGAGATGATGGACTTGAAGTAAAGATTAGGAAACATGAGTTGGATAATAGATGGGTGGTTCCGTACAACCCCAAGCTTCTTATGCGCTATAACTGCCACATTAACGTTGAGATTTGCTGCAGTGTCAAGGCGGTTAAGTACCTCTACAAGTACATATATAAAGGCCATGATCATCTCCTTCAAAGTCGACCAATCAGATAATGGTGGGCTAGTTATCAATGAAATCAAAAAAATACTGGGATGCAAGATGTATAACTGCTATTGAAGCAGTCTATATGTTATTTTGTTTTCCTTTGTATTCTATGTCACCACCTATTTTGCAAATGCAAGTTCATTTGCCCAGCATGCATATGGTCACTTACAAATCTATAGATGATCTAAATGATGTTGTGCAATGGGAGAAATCATAGAGGTCCATGCTTACTGAGTATTTTAGGATGAATAGTGTGGATCATGATGCACAAAATATCTATATAGAGAGTTTCCATAATACTTCATGTGGAACAAGTGTTAGAACTGCTGGATTAGGAGAAACAGAGGGCACAGATAGGAAGACTAGTGTATGCACATCCTACTGAAGGGGAGAGGTACTACCTTCGAGAGGCTTAACTTCCTACATCCACCTCAGGACTGTATGTGGTGTTACATATCTAACTTTCAGAGAAGCTTGTGAGGTTATGGGCCTTATAGAGACAGATAAATCTCTAGATGACCGCTTGGCTGAGGCTGCAACTTTCTAGATGCCTTATGCTCTTAGGAGGCTATTTGCAACAATTATGGTATTCTGTGAGGAGACCAATATCCATGCACTTTGGGACAAGCATTTTGAATCAATGGCGAAAGACTATCATCATAATCACGGCAGTGCGACATTGGTTCAACATATGGTGCTTAGGGACATTATGTACATCGTTAGTTCAATAGGCAAAGACATCAGAAGTTATGGCCTTCCAGGTCTGGAAGAATCAAGTGATATTCTTGTTTACTTTATTTATTTATACACTTATGTTGTCTTATGTTAGCTAATGTTAGCCTGTGAGAACTGATATCTTTTTGTTATTACCCATGGTGCTAATGTTATTTTAATACTTTGTTGCAAACAACAGATGATTGTTCTAGAGACTATTATAGAGAGCTTACAGAGGAGCTAAATGTTGGCTTTGAAGACGAACACCTAAATATTATAAACAGCCTAAACACAAAGTAGCAGGTTGGATTTGATGAAATAATGGATCATGTAATGAATAAAAGGAGCCAGGTATTCTTTGTGGATGGGCCAGGAGGCACCGGTAAGACATACCTATATAAGGCACTGCTTGCTACGGTGCACTCAATGGGGCTTATAGCAAATGCTACTGCAATATCTGGTATAGCAGCGTCGATCATGCTCGATGGTCGCATTGCACACTCCAGGTTCAAGATTCTAATCAAAATTGGAGATCATACCATGTGCAATTTCACAAAGCAGAGTGGTACTGTAGAGTTGCTTTGCAGGGCTTCTTTGATAATATGGGACAAAGTTGCCATAACAAAAAGACAAGTTGTTGATGTGCACTACCTTTTGGGGGTAAGGTAATGGTTTTTGGAGGATATTTTACGTAGGTTTTACTAGTGGTGGCACGTGGTACGAGGGCCCAGATCACTAATGCTATATTGTAGAGGTCATATATATGGGAGAAGATACGTAAGATTAGTCTTACTCAGAATATGAGAGCACAATCTGATAGTTGGTTCTCAGAGTATCTCCTTAGAATTGGTAATGGCACTGAAGATACATTTGCTGATGATTTTATGCACCTCCTTAATGACATTTTGATTTATTACAGTTTAGAAAAACCAGTTGACAGGCTCATCGAGAGTGTATTCCCGAAACCTCCATGAGAACGCTACTTCTGCATCCTACATGAGTGAGCATGCAATTCTATCCACAAGAATGAGCATATTGATGAGCCGAGTGCAAGGATGATTGACAGGTTCCTAGGAAAAGAAAAGGTGTACTATAGTTTTGACTCAGTCGATGATGACTCATGCAATAATTACCCCCTCGATTTTCTCAATTCACTTACACCAAACGGGTTGCCTCTGCACGAGCTAAAAGTCAAACAGAACCGCCCTGTGATCCTACTCCGTAACCTTGATCCTCACAATGGGTTTTGCAATGGAACACAACTGGTGGTTAGGGCATGCCAGAATAATGCAATCGATGCTGAAATTGTTAATGACCAGAATGCTGGAAAGAGAGTGTTTATACCAAGGATACATTTGTCCCCTTCGGAGTATATTTCACTTCCATTCAAGTTTAAGAGGAAACAGTTTCCAGTCTGGCTCAGTTTTGCAATGACAATAAACAAAGCGTAGGGTCAGACTATACCAAATGTTGGTATTTACCTCCCTAAACCGGTGTTCTCACATGGCCAGCTGTATATTGCGTTGTCAAGGGGTGTATCCCACCAGACAACTAGGAATCTAGCCAAGCAAAACAAAGAAATCGATACCACAGGAAAGAGCATGAAGATAGAGATTTCTAGGAATCTTGAAATAGGTTTGTTTTAGAAAATTTTAACTATAGTTTTATTTTTGTTTGGGCCTCGACTAACCCTATTAATTGTGTTTTGCTTTATGCAGGTTGCATGTTCATCATCATTTTCCATCATTTCTTACTTCTTCAATTGTAATTAAATTAAAAGGTCAGATAGTTACTTTGCCTTGTAATATTTTCGTGATATACCCATGGCTCGCCTCACTTATAAATTATTTCATTAAACTTGTGTTAACTTATTTTGATTCGATCACATCATTAGTAATGATTTACTTTTATCTACAGAAATTAGTATTGGAGTTCAAGTCGACACTTTGCTACATGATGATGAAAATTTACAATATAATTTGTTTGGCTACCAACTATGGATTGTATATGCATGTTTCTCGGATGGTCGTTGAGGGGCTTGGCATTGCACTTAGAATGTCGTTGTGCTTGTAATAAGTTGTATAGTGATACTTTTTTTAGTGAAAACAACATTATTACACATTCAAAAAATGTTTTATTCGAGGGACGATTTATAGGATATCATGCATTTATATCCATATATGCAATATTGTTCACGTATCAACATGAAGCATGTGTGTGCCGCATGTGCACGGTAACTAGTGTTCTCTTAACTCACTTATCATTTTTCCTTTTAAAGATTTTCTCATATGAGTTTACAATAAGACAATATTCAATATATGTTGTATCATTTTCTCCTTATTTTCCCACTAGATTTTAAAGGAGTTTTACAGCATATCACCATATTATTACTATTACTCTCTCATATTTTTCCCACACGATTTTTAAAAAATTTCTCGAGATGATATATATACATAGAACAACATTGATCGAGGAGTTTTTTACATGATGTATACGAATGACCAAATTGGTCAAGAGGAGTGTTCTAAAATAACTACTTCTAGTGAAAAGACACCCTTTAGGTGTTTAACCATATGATCAATTTATCAACTATTAAGAGTTGTGTTTATTAGGAAGTGACATCTTTCTAATACACATGTCCTTTTATCATATTCATTGAACATATATAAATATATAAACATCCCACGAATCAATAAAAAGAGTTTTTAGTTTCTTTACTTCTTTGGCTCTGTACAATTAGTTGTAACATGAATGAAAGAAGCGCCATTGAGTTAATAAGTGAGAATTATACGTCTTGTCCGATCTAGTGAAGAATAATAAAAAGAAAACAATTAGTGCAAAGAACAGATCCATTACCGATGATGATGTATATTTAATCACTTGATGTTGTTGCTCTCTTCTACTTGCATCGTCGGGCGATTCGGCTAGGCTGAGTTTGTGATCCATGAGGGTGTTCAGTTGGCGACAAATCCTAGTACAGGGAACCGTGATGACCTCGGCTATGTAGTTGACAGTTATTTGTGGTACACAAATCCATTTTTTATTAGCATCCACAAAAATTAGATGGATATTGTCGGTGGATGAACACCGCAAGCGGGGATCCTGAGGGACCCCTTTGAGATTCGATCGGGAGGCTGATTCTCGATCTACCTCGTACGTGGATTTAATACGAAAGTAGGAGATCTAGGTGGGACGGATGATCGTCGGCTAGTAGGAGTAAATGCTCGAGGGATTTTAGATAGGTTCAGGCCGCACGGAACATAATACCCTACTCTTGTGTGTCTGGTGTGATATTAATGCTCTTGGAATACCTTTCTCTGGATCTCTGTGTTACAAGGTTTTTTGACTTAATAAAACTTCTAAACTTCAAAGAGCCTGTTCTTCTACGAAGTGCTCCCCCTTTATCCTACTGGGGGAGGCTCGACATGCCCAAATCGGGGGCACAAGTTCCCGTACGCCATAAATAGAAAGCAACCATTATGGGTTTACAGTTTGATGTTACAGGGGTTGAAAATGCGCCCTTCGACTAGTCCCGTCGCCCATTACGCCCCAACTTTAGCAGGTGTAGGGGGGCCCACCGGGCAGCCACTGAATATCCCCACATGCCCGTCTGGTCAAAGTAGATCTGACACGGTCTGATGCGGCAAGGTGGCAGGCGATACGCCTCGAGCCCAGCGACGATATCTCCAAGCCGTTTCCTTTATGGGCCCCGCAGGGTGACGTGCGATGGGACCCGTCATATTAAATGTCCCCACGCCTTCCTACCAAGCGGTGGCAGGGACTGACGTACTCAGTACGACAGGCGTGGGGGGAGTGGTTGGATGTGACAGGCCACGTTCCCTCTTAAATGCAACATCAGGTCTCCCACTGATTGACACCTCACCGTGGAGCCCTTGTGGGGTCCATCGGCAAGGGGCTTCTTAGGTCCTCGGGGAACTCTGGGTGCTCAGGGACCAACTGTTCTTGGCCCTGAGCACCCTCTCCTGGATTCATCTCTTCTCGGGTCCTTGGGGAACTCCGGGTTCTCGGGGCCATGAACAACTGGCCCCGAGCACCCCTCCCGGAACTGGCTCTTCTCGGGTCCTCGGGGAACGCTGGGTACTCGAGGGTCAAGTGTTCATGGCCCCGAGCACCCCTCCTGGAACTGTCTTTTCTTGGCCCTCGGGGAGATGGTCCTCGACGGAGGCTGCCACATGGCACTCTGCTGTCCTAGCCTCGGGACTCGGGGACCCCGGGTTCCCATGTCACCGACAATAGCCCCCGAGCTCATCGGCAGGTGATGGCCCAGAGACTGCGGATGGGTCCCTATTTCTTCGAGGCCGCTCACAGCATTGGTGCCACGTGGCTTTCTGTCACCAGGTGCTAAAACCTTTGCGGGCTTTGTAGCTTTTCGGCCCAGGCTCTTGGTATAGCCCAAGGAGGAAACCGAAAGGGCGCTTGCCCTTCCGACTTTTGAGGGAAGTGATGATGAGGTGGGAGGTGCACCTGGCAACCGTGCGGATCAAGGGAGATGCGTCTCGCATATTGCGCCGAGGAATGGGGCGTTTGAACTCCCTACGATAGAAAAGGAGAGGGGCAATGAACCGTTACCCCCCTTGCCATTCTTGCAGTTGCTATCTTTTGCCTTCGTCTCCCTTGCGCACCGGGAGCCTTCTCTCCAGCCCTCTGTGCACCTTGTTTTTAGTCTCCTCCAACGCACTTCCCACCCCCAAAAATGCCAAGGGCAGGAAGCGGCCATCGGGATACGTAGAGTGCCAGCAGTGTCCTGCCAAGGTCCCGCCTCATGAACGAGGAGGGGGCGGAGATGGTTCGGAAGCTGATGGTCCCTGCTGGCCACCGGGTAGTGTCGATGGTGATGCCAACCAGCTATCCGCCCACCCCGCATAGGCCCGGGCAGATCGTGGTCTTCGTCTCCTTCGTCACCGCCGACCTAGTGCCGCCGTTTTTGGCGTTTCTTCTGCAAGTGATGGACACCTTCAGCGTCCAGCTGGCCCACCTGAGTCCAAACTCAGTGGTCATCCTGGCGGTCTTCGCCCACCTCCGCGAGATGTTCGTGGGGGTGCCGCCGTCGGTCACGCTCTTTCGGCATTTCTTCATCCTTCAAGCTGCCGTGAAGAAGAAGGGGTCGGACGTGGTAGAGGTCATGGGCTGCTGCAACTTCCGCCTGCGGGAGGGACTCAGCGATGCCTACATCCCGCAGGTGTTGCGCAGTAAGTTGGACGACTGGCGCCGGGACTGGGTTTATGTTGACGTCAGTCCCCACGACTGCCTCTCGCTGCCCCGATCGCCGGCGGAGCCCAACAAGCCGATCTAGGAAGTCGCCCCCGCGGAGGATGCTCGCCTGCGCCCGGTGCTGAACCGCATTGAAGACCTGCGCTGGGTGGGGCTTACCTTGCTCATGGTGATCACCGACTTCCTGTGCCACCGTATGGCCCCCTGAGGGAACACGCCCGCTTTGCCTGGATGTACACCGGGCCTCGCGACCTAACGAGGACTGCATAGGTGAGGACAGGGACCTCGACGCGGGGACCCTAGTGACACTGCTTAAGGTGGTGACCGTGTCGACAACCTTGCCCGGGTGGTCCTTCCACGCGAGGAGCTGGCGCTCTGCACAGACTCGACCCGGGCGGCTCTGCAAGAGTTAATGCTGGCCTTTGACGCCCAGGGGCTGGTTAACCGTCCGGGGCGCCGAGACCACGGGACTCTGCACATCCCCGGGGTGGACGATAATGGAGGGCGGGGGGGCTGGTTGACCGTCTGGGGCGCCGAGACCCCGGGACTCTGCACATCCCCGGGGTGGACGATAATGGAGGGCGGGGCGCCGCCACCGACGACAGCAGGCCACCGACTCGGGGCAATAAGGGGAAGCATCCCCGGGCGTATATCCCTCAACCATCCTCATCCTCGTCGTCGTCACCTCCGCGACCACGGCTGATGGCGGGTGGCCCAACGGTGGGCGGCAGAGGTGGCCAGTCTTCGTGAGCAGACTCCGGGGTGGAGGCTGGGACTAGCTCATGGCGACCCAGGGGCCAGAGCCCGTCCGGCGGCACGATGGCTGCTGGCCGAACCGGCCAGTCTTCGGGAGCAAGTTCCGGGGCGGATGCTGGGACCAGCTCACAACGGCCCGAGGGCCAGAACCCTCCCCCGAAAAGGAGGAGGCCACAGCCCGGGCTAGAGCCCAGTCTACAGGACCAGAGACCACATAAGCTCATTTTTCTTCCTCGTGCTCGTTTTGCCCATGTATGTTTTGGCTGGGGGTTAACATGTTTTCGTTCCAGGTCGCCCAAGGACCCTGCAGGAGGCCGGACATCACCAGAGAAGCTGAGGCCTTCCCCTGCTCCTGAGCCGAGAGCCCCGGCCAGCATTGAGTCGAGAGTCCCGGCCGGCTCTGAGCCGAGAGCCCTGGCCGGCCCTGCCCCGAGCCCTCCGAGGGAGGTGCAACCGGCTGCAGGGGAGGTTGTCGTGAGAAAGGTGGCACCGGCACGGCCGCTGTCAAGGTCCCCGAGCGCCTCTGCTGAGAGGGCTCACAGGGGACCCACCCCTCGACCATCCACTGGCCAGACCCCGGAACCCCTCCCCGAGGTGGTGGGAAGCGCCCGGGAGGTCATCGGGCGACTCGAGGCGGCCGTTGCGGCGGAGCGGGCCGAGCTTGAGAAAGAGCATGCCGCCCTAGTCGATGAAAGGGGCCAGCTGGAGGAGGTCCACAAGTTGCTAGAGACCCGCGTGGCCACAGCTCGCTCGGCCTATTAAAGGTCTATGTAGTTGGCCGTGGAGCGGGAGGCACTGGAGGAAGCCCGTGACGAGGCCGTCGCCGCACAGGAGAAATCCGACCACTTGGAGCGGCTCGTGGCAGAGCGTGACCAAGCGTGGAGGAGGCATGCCAGTAAGCTGGCCACTCATGAGGATCAACTTGCCCGATGCGAGCGGTAGGTTGCTTCATGGGAGGAGGCGGCCAGCAAGAGGGAGGAAGCCATGCGGTCTGCACTGGCGGACCTCTACCACCAGAACATTGATCTTGAGCGCGGTCACGCCGATGTTCTCCGCCAGGAGGAGCAGGTCGCACTGCGTGAGACGGATGCTGACTTGGCATCGTCGGCACTTGCCGCCCGGGAGAAGCAAGTCACACGGCGTGAGGCGGATTCTGACTTGGCATCGTCAGCACTTGCCGCCAGGGAGGAGCATGTCGCCAACCAGGAGGCCAACTTAGCCACCCGAGAGCAGGCCATCAAGGCCTGGGCCGAGCAACTGGAGCAGTCCCAGATCGAGGTGGCTGCCCAACGCCGGGAGGTACTGGCCGCGAAGGACATCCCTACCAGTGCCGCCGACAGCAGCAGTCTCAAGGCTCGGCTGAAGAATGCCGAGGAGGAGCTCGATGCCATCCTAGCAGAGCGGACAAACATGAAGCTGATGATGTGGGACATCCTTCGGCGGGCGTGGGACACCGTGGAGGCAGCCAAGCTCGGGTGTGTGTTTGTGGGTTCCCAGTGGTTGGAAACGGAAACAATAGGCCATCTCACCGTGGGGTTCTCACAGATCACCCGGTGCCTCAAGGCTCTCCCTGCTGCCATCCAGGAGCTGGCGACCTGGGAGGGGCATGCACTGGCCCAAAGTGTGGCCGAGAATGTTCTCGCCTGCTATAGCAGTCGAGACCCTGCCTTCCCGCTGGAGCCAACTCGGCAGGGTGTGGTTGAGACAGAGGAAGCCACCGCCTGGGCGGCCGTCTGCGACGTTGCCACCAAGGTGGCAGAATCTTTTGTGCGGGAGCATGGCCCGAGGAGTGACAGCAACAGTGAAGCGTACCCTCCTCCTTAGCCTGTAAAAATTTAGGGTTTTTATTCTTTTTGAATGTTGTAAATATGGTAGTGATTCCCTCCTGAATGGTTCCTTTTAGTGTAATAGAAGCCATCCTTGGAATCGAACTCCGCTCTGTGCTTGTTCTTGATGTTGTTTGTTCTTCCTTGATGTCCCAAGAGGCACTAGCCAGGCCGAGCCCGGCAGCTTACCCTCGAGAAGTTAGGTTTCCCCGGCCACTCATGTTCAAGTAGCGGGACCACCAGAGCATCGAGTCCCCGAGCCCTTGCGAGCGCGTAGCTGGTGAGTCAAAGAGATAGAGACAGACACAAACTTCTTTGCTCGGGAAACAAGTCTACCTGGCACAGTACACGCCGCAACCAGTGAAAGCTTTTCACCCTGTGACCTCTCAAACAAATAGACCAGAGACGCGCGCGGGCGGAAATGCAACCAAGAGTCCCCACGGTTTGGTGGTGTTCGGGGTAGGACTGACCATACCGAGCAATGACAGCCGCCCCTGGGGTCTAGGCAGTCCTGACCACTCATGTTTGAGTGGTAGGATTACCCGAGAACCTCAGAGGCTCGGTAGCGCTCGAGATACTGCCAAGCCGGCCGGGCACCACTGCCACCATAAAGGACCTAGGTCAGCCATCGCTGCCTATGCGGTACACCGACTACTGTTTGTCTTTGTCGTTCCGGAAAAGCGAACACGAGGGAGGGGTTTTGCGCGTGAGGAGACTGCCTCACTGAACAGATTAGCATACGAGGGCCCTGAGGAAAACTCGGGAACAATAGTTCACTGCGTATGTATGAAAGGAAATTCATATGACTCGAGTGACTCACCAAGTAGGTGTAAACCTTCCGGCCGACGAGGCCAGGGAGGAGTAGGTGCCCTGAGCTCGTGGAGCCTGGGAACCTGGGTTCCCTTGTGCAGAGTGCTTGAGCCCCCAGGACACCTTTTAGCACCTGAGCACTGCAAACCTGGTAATGGAACCAGGGGCTAGGCGGTCCCGACCACTCATGTCCGAGCAGTAGCATTACCCGAGGACCCCAGAGGCTCGAGCAGTGCCCTAGGCTCTGAGGCCCTTGTGGTCGAGCTGCTTGGTTCTCGAGCACTTATCTGTAAGCTTAAAAAATAGGCAAAGATTCTTTGCTTGGTGTGCTCTATTAGTGCGGTACTCATTATAGCCTGCTCTCGTTTTTGACCCGAGACCTCTTGAATGCCCGAACCGGCAAAGTGTACAAACAGAGACATGACCAAGAGGTCCAATGGTTCGGTGGTGCCTAGGGTAGGACTGACCAGGCCGAGCACCGACAGCCCGCCCCTGGAGTCTAGGCAGTCCCGACTACTCATGTTCGAGCACTAGGATTACCCGAGAGCCCCAGAGGCTCGGTAGTGCTCGGGGTACTGCCATGCGGCCGAGCACCACAGCCTACCACAACAGACTTAAGTCAGTAGTTACTGCCTGCGTGCATACCGGCCGGGATCCATTTTTATAAGCGAGAAAAATGAGAGAGTGTGTTTTTCTCGCACAAATTGGGCATCTCACCAAGCAGATTAAACATATGGATTCCAGAGGAAAAACTCAGAATAAGAGTAATACGAGCGTATATTGATGATTTATACAGAAGTGGCAAAAATAAGTAGCAAGTGCTAACTTACATGGTTGGTGGCAGCCCCTAGCAGTTTTTGGGCAGGGGGAAGGCCTCTGTCCTGGTTGGCCCGAGCACAAACATGCCCACCTATGGATAAAACTTGCGTAGATGCTCGATGTTCCACGCGTTTGGGAGAGGTTGCCCGTCCTCTGTGGCCAGCCGAAACGAGCCTTGCCGCGGGGCATCGGTCATGATAAAGGGGCCTTCCCACATGGGGAGAGAGTTTATTCTTTCCTTCGTGTGTCTGGGTGCGTCGGAGAACTAGATCTCCAACCTCGAGTGACCGGGCACGGACATGGCGCTGATGATAGCGCCTTAGACTTTGCTGATATCTGGTGGCTCGGACAGTGGCTCGTCGTTGATGTTCCTCCAAGTACTTGACGTCGTCGTGTCTTCGTTGTTCCTGTTCACCTTCTGAGTAGGCATTCACCCGAGGGGAGCCAAGCGTGAGCTCGGAGGAGAGGACTACCTTAGCGCCATAGACGAGGAAGAAAGGCATCTCTCCGGTGGCCTAGCTTGGCGTGGTCCGGTTGGCCCATAACACAGCGGGTAGCTCATCGATCCACCCTTTCCCATGCTTTGCCAGCACGTTACAGGTCCGAGTTTTGAGCCCCTTCAGTATCTCGGCATTTGCATGCTCGACTTGCCCATTGCTACGAGGATGGGCAACAGAGGCAACGCAAATCTTGATCCCGAGGTCCTCGCAGTATTCCCCAAATAAGGCACTTGTGAACTGAGTGCCATTATCGGTGATGATCCTGTTTGGGACGCCGAAGCGACTTGTGATACTGCGGATGAATTGGATTGCCGTGTTCTTGGTAACCTTGGCGACTGGGACCGCTTCCGGCCACTTGTTGAATTTGTCGATGGCGACGTAGAGGTACTCATAGCCCCCGATTGCTTGGGGGAATGGACCCTAGATGTCTAGCCCCCAGACCGTGAAGGGCCAAGACAGGGGGATGGTATTAAGAGCTTGAGCTGGCTGGTGAATCTGCTTTGTGTGGAACTGGCACACCCTGCAGCACCGAACCAGCTCGGAAGCATCCTAGAGGGCTGTAAGCCAGTAGAATCCTTGCCGAAAGGCCTTCCCGACCAGCGTGTGGAACGATGCATGGCCACCGCACTCGCCCTCGTGGATCTCAGTGAGGAGCTTACTGCCTTCTACCCAGGTGATACATTTCAGGAGGACACCGTCCATGCCACGCCGGTAGAGATCCCCATCTACAATGGCATAGTATTTGGACTGCCGTGCAATCCTCTCTGCAGAGGCATCCTCCCCGGGAAGGATGTTTTCTTTCAAGTACCCTCAGATCTCATCGATCCACGAGGCCCCTTGAGAACTACCGGCAAGCGCAGTGCACTCGCTAGGTGACGGCACCCTAACGGGACCTCCCACTAAGGGTGCGGCCTGGGTTCCCCCAACTGAGCTCGAGGGTTCCCCTTCATCCTGGTTGGCAGGCAGGACGGATGGCCGTGTGAGCCTTTCTTCAAAGGTTCCGATCGGGACGAGCACCCGGGCGGAGGCCAGGCGGGAAAGGTCATCGGCTAGAGCGTTGTCGCGGCGAGGTATATGCCGCAGCTCTAGGCCGTCGAAGTGCAACTCCAGCCTCCTAACTTCCACCATGTACGCCGCCATTTTTGGGTCTGCGTACTGCTATTCCTTGGATACTTGGTTGACCACCAGCTGGGAGTCACCCATGACAAGCAGTCACCGGATCCCGAGACCCATCGCTGCTCGGAGGCCAGCGATGAGGCCCTCGTACTACGCCATATTGTTCGTTGCTCAGAAATGCAGCTGCACGACATACTAGAGTACTTCACCCGTTGGGGAGGTAAGCACCACTCCAGCCCCCACGCCTTTCAGTGTGAGGGAGCCGTCAAAGTGCATGATCTAGTACCCAGGCCCGTCTTGCCGAGGTACGCAGACAACTCTTCATTGCCGATCTCGGGAACCAGTGTCCACTCTGCCACAAAGTCGGACAGAGCCTGGCTTTTGATCGCATGGCGGCTGATGAAGTGCAGATTGAATTCTGTGAGCTCGACCGCCCACTTGATGATGCGCCCAGTGCCTTCTCGGTTCCGCAGGATCGGCCCCAGTGGGTATGTGGTTACCACTGAGACCTTGTGCGCCTAGAAATAGTGACGCAGCCTCCTGGAAGCGATGAGCATGGCATAAAGCATCTTCTGGGCTTGGGGGTACGTTGTCTTGGCATCTCGGAGGACCTCACTGATGAAGTACACCTGTCACTGTACCCAGTGGGCCCCGACTGTGGCCTCGCCCGAGGACTTGTCACAGTCCCCGAGCTCGGCACAGTGGTCCGGGCCGGCCGAGGACTCGGGCTCGACTCCCTGGTCGGGAGTGGCCCCGAGTGCTGGAAGCTGCTCGGGGGTGGCTGGGAGCTCGGACCCAGCACCTTTCCCCGAGCACTCGTCACGCTCCACCACCAGCACCATGCTCACGACCTGAGTAGTGGCCGAGACGTAGAGAAATAAAGGTTCGCCCTCAGAGAGGGCCACCAGTACAGGCGGTGAGGTGAGATACTTCTTCAAGTCTTGGAAGGCCTGCTCGGCCTCCGGTGTCCAGTCGAAATGACCGGTCTTCTTCAGCAATTTGAAGAGTGGGAGTCCCCGCTCCCTGAGCTTGGAGATGAAGCGCCCCAGGGCTGCCATGCACCCAACGAGGCACTGGACCTCTTTGAGCCGAGCTAGGGGACGCATCTGCTCGATGGCCCGGATCTTCTCGGGGTTGGCCTCGATTTCGCGGCTGGAAACTAGAAAGCCGAGGAGCTTGCTGGCGGGCACCCCGAAGACGCACTTTTCAGGGTTGAGCTTCAGGAGGGTGGTGTGGAGACTATTGAAGGTCTCGGCCAAATCTTCCAGCAGGGTGGCCCGATCTCGGGACTTGACCACGAGGTCGTCGACATAAGCTTCAACATTATGACCAACCTGCGTGTTAAGGGTAATGGGCACAGCCCGCTGGAATGAAGATCCAGCGTTGCGCAAACCAAAAGGTATTGACACATAGCAATAGGTCCCCATCGAGGAAATAAAAGATGTTTTTTCTTCGTCCTGCTTGGCCATGCGAATTTGGTGATAACCCGAATTTGCATCTAGAAAACACAAAAGATCGCACCCCGCAGTGTTATCGACAATCTGGTCTATGCGAGGTAAAGGACAAGGATCTTTTGGGCAAGCCTTGTTAAGGTCAGTGTAGTCGACGCACATCCGCAGCTTGTCGTTGGCCTTCAGGACGACGACTGGGTATGCTAGCCACTCCGAGTGGAGCACCTCTCAGATGAAGCCGGCATTGAGGAGCTTGTTGACATGCTCCCGGATGTACTCCTGGCGCTCGGGCGCCTGCCGATGGATCTTCTGCCTCATTGGCCATGCGTTTGGGAGCACAGCAAGGTGGTGCTCGATCACCTCCCTAGGGATCCCGAGTATATTGGACGGCTGCCATGCAAACACGTCAGCGTTAGCCCAGAGGATGGCGACGAGTGCGCTTTCCTATTTGTCGCCCAGGTCACCACCGATTCGGATGACCTGGGACAAGTCTTCGCCCACCGCGACCTCCTTCGTGGGGATGGAGGCGTCGGTGGCGAGTCGGGGTTTGGATGAAGAGGGTCCCGGGCCCCCTGGGTGTCCTTCGACCTCGGCCCGAGTGGAGACCAAGGCCGAGTATAGCTGCTCGGCGTAGGAGACGACGCTGCCGGTCTCGGCGAGCACGAAAATGGGGCCGGCAGGGCCCGGCATCTTCACCGTGAGGTAGGCGTAGTGTGTCACCACCATGAACCGGGCAAGCGCCGGGCACCCGAGGATTGCGTTACAGGGGAGGGGGACCTCCGCGATGTCAAAGACGACATTCTCCGTCCGAAAATTGTCCTGGCTCCCGAAGGTGATGGGCAACTCGACCTGCCTGAGGGGTAGTGTGTGTCCCGGCGTCACCCCATAAAAGGGGAGGGACGGCTTTAAGTGCTTCAAAGGCACCTGCAGCTTCTTGAATGCCTCTTGGGATAGAAGATTTAGGCCTGCACCCCCATCGATCAGCACTCGGCTGACCTTCACATTGCAGATGGTGGGGGACACTACCAGAGGCAGTCGCCCCACCCATGCAATACTCGCGGGGTGGTCCGCTTGACTGAAGGTGATCGGGGTCTCCGACCACTTAAGGGGCCTTGCGGCCGCAGCGCCCGGGGTTGCCGAGCACACCTCACGCTACATTATTTTGATGCAGCGGCGAGAGAAGGGCGTGTACGTGCCTCCGTCAATGAAGACGACGGTGTGCTCGGGCTCTTGAAACCCGAGCTCTTGATTTTCGGGGGCGGCATTGTCATGGTCACCCTTGCAGCACTCCTCACGTTCCTTCTGGCGCCATTCCACGAGACCCTTGACCGACCGGCACTCTGTGAGATCGTGCCAGTCGGTTTGGTGGATTTCACACTATTTTCCCAGCTCGGGCCACATGGGAGCAGGCTTCTTGTCGACAATCGCCTGGCTTGCCGGCCTGCGGGCAGCGCCTTCTGCCGGCAGGACGGGGGCAGTGTCGTGCTTCTTACTCTTTTTCTTTTCCCACTTATCAGAGCGGGAAGGACCTGCTTTGTCGGCAGTGGGTTGCTCGGGGCACGGGACATGCCACGCCTGTGCTTCCGCCACCTTAGCGCACTTGTCGGCCAGCGCGAAAAGCTCCGCGGTGGTCTCGACCTCATGCGTACCTAGCTTCTTGAGCATCCGCTCATCGTGGACACCCTGCCGGAAGGCAACAATGATGGCGTGGGGGGTGATCCACGGAATGGTGTTGCGGACCTGGCTGAAACATTGTATGAATCACCTCAGCGTCTCCCCCTCCTGCTGCTTAACGATGTCGAGGTCGCACTCTAGGCCGGGGCACGCGAAAGTGCCCTGAAAATTAGCCACGAACTAGTGGTGTAGATTATCCTAGGAGCAAATAGATTCTAGGGGTAAGTTCATAAGCCAAGAGCGGGCAGAGCCCCTCAAAGCCACGTGGAAGTAGTTGGCCATCACCTTTTCATTTCCGCCCGCGACTTGAACAGCGGTGGTGTAGATTTGGTGGAACTCGACGGGGTTGATGGACCCATCGTACTTCTCCGGTAGCTCTGGCCGTGATGAGGACATCCCAACCATGCAGACCTCGGCGACCTCCTCACAGACCTCGGCGACCTCCTCGCAGACCTCACCGACCTCTACTCCGACATCGCCGACCTCCACACCGACCATGCCGAGCACAACTACACCAGCCCAAGTCTTTAAAGGACCAATTACACGTAGTCAGGCAAAGGAACTACAACAAGAGGTGAACGCGCTACTTTGTGAAGCTCATTTAAATATTAATGAGAATTATATACTGCCTAAGTGGAGTACATTGCTATTACTCAGGTTTACCAAGGAGGATGACAAGAACACACAAGGCGATGAATACAAAGAAGAACCACGTTCGAATTCGTCCAGTCCTGCAGAACAGTCTGAAAGAAATAATCGTAACTTTTGATTTCCAAAAGCTATGAAGGCCAATGGGTACTTGTTGGAAAGCTCTTGAAGTCTAGTTTCCAATGACACCAACCCCGACCAGTTTGGAGAAACCGTTATGGCGCCCGACCAGTTTTAGTGCATACTGGTCAGAAGCTCAACAGTCTGCATGAAGCTAAAGTTGCCGTGTAAAACTGTATCATTCTACAAAGTTCCGAGATGCATACTATACATGATGTGAAAGCTTATCAAGTTAGCTTTCCAACGCATCCAGCTGCACGTCATTTGAAGCTTCCAAGGTGGAGTTATTGCCTAAACACTGAAGACTGCGCCGAAGACCAACAGCTACGCGGAAACTCTCCAGAAGCTGATTTCGTAGAGACCCTTTCACATAGTCTATCTTTTCATTTCCATTTCGTGTGTTCACTTATCAAGGAGGGTTGTTCCTTGTATAAATACTCCATTGCTTCATAGCAATGATAGACTTTTGATAATCAAAATACAAACCCCTTTGTTCAGCTGTGTGCTAACAAATCCAGAGAGAGATCTCTACCACTTAGCTCTTGTGCTTTCCTTCGCGGAGATTACAGAAGCGGCCGCGTCATCGGCACCCAATCCGTGCTTATGGTCCATCGATTCCAGGTTGCGTAGGTTGGTTTCTTTGAGAGTGTGGTTGGGCGAATCCTTGGTTCAGGCTGCCGTATAGAGACGGTGGTTGGCTCCTTGTGCACGTCGTCAGGTTGCACTAGTTATCGCTGCTTGCAGCAAGTTATCGGCCGTTCTTCGGCTAGTTATCAAGACCGGGATCCTACGTCGTGAAGATCGGGACCAAGACTCCATCATCTGGTATCAGAGCCTCAGTTGTCACGGTAGGAATTTTTACCCTTAGCTACATATATTTCGTGTTCATACTATCCACCAAAAAGCCACAAAAATATTTTGTTATAGCCCGTTGTTTCAATCTGTTATCCTAGTGAGTTTTGTTAAGTTTTAGTCCATTAGAGTCCTTGTTTTAGTTGCTGATCATATTATCATTTGCGTGTCCTTTGTGCCTCTTTTGTCTATCTGAAATCCCTACACAAAAAATCTGAAACCGGTATCATCCTTCGCGTTAACTTTGATCCTATCAAGTTATTGCTGACGGTTGTGTCTTGTTTAAAAAAAAAAGTGTGTGCAAGTGTTATATCTGATCTTGTTCTTAGTTCTATATATCAAAAAAAAAGTGTCCAAAAAAAAAGAAGAAAGAAAAGAGTTGAGAAAAGTTGTGAAAGAAAAAGTAGAAAGATCAGTTTGTTTATGTGCACAAGTTCTGAAATTTTTTTTTAAGTTGCACAACCAGATTGCTATCCATCTTTTGGTGCAAAATTTTGCTTGGGTTTAATTGCAACACTTGCATCCTAAGCATACTCCTTGTTTGTATCAAATCTGAAATTATCTTTGCGCGTGTGTTTGATCCATTTACATCATTCATATCTTGTGGTCAGCACTAGACTTTGATCTTCTAGTTTGGACTGTGATTTAGCTTTACAATATCTAGAATTCAGATTGCATTCCTTGTGAATCATTCCCCACCAAGCTCCACTTAAAAGCCACCGTCATAGGAACGCTGATCTTGTATTCGCTTAACCATCACTTTCATGTTACCAGCGCGCTTTGGCCCTTCTGTAATCCGCAGGAATTCATAAGAGCTTCGGTTGGTAAGAAAGGTGAGGTTGTGAGTTTCCACATATAATTTCCTATTCCACATATATTTGTTGCTTTGCTGTCACTAATTTCACAGGAAGATGAGTGACGAAGTTCAGATTGATGATTGTGTCACCATGGCACAATTCAACGAGTTGAAGCAAAGCATGGAAGAGCTAACGAACAATTTTCAAGCACTTATGGCCCGTTTGCAGGATCCACCTCGTGATAACGCAAATGGAAGTCATCATGAAGATGAAGTTGATGAAACGGAAGAAGAAGCTGCTGCTCGACGTGCAAGAGAACAGCGAAGACGTAGAGAGCGAGCTGCTGCAAATGCAAGAAGACCTCCACTTCCAGGACGTGGAAATGGTGGTAGAGGTGCTAGTCGTGACCATGAGAGAGGTCTTGGACTAGAGGAAAGTGGGAGTGAAGAGGAAGAAGACAATGAGGTTGATCAGCCCCATCATGATGACCGTCGACGTCACCGCGGGAATCGTGGGCGTAATCAGCCCAACGAGGAGAGGTTTGGCAAGTTAAAATTCACCATGCCCAAGTTTGATGGAGGGTCTGATCCTGAAGCATATCTTACATGGGAGTTGAAGGTGGATAAAATTTTTCGCTTGCACAACTATTCTGAGCAGAAGAAGATGGCCATGGCTGCTCTTGAGTTCGATGGCTATGCTCTAATCTGGTGGGAGCAAATGCTGAATGATAGAGAAGAAGCTGGCCAAGGTGATGTCCGTTCATGGGCTGAAATGAAGAGAGAAATGAGGGCAAGATTTGTCCCCAAACATTATCGTCGTGATCTTTTTGACAAGCTACAGAATCTGAAGCAAGGAAGCCTTAGTGTTGATGAGTATTATAAAGAAATGGAGAAGGCAATGATTAGAGCCAATGTATATGAAGATGAAGAGCAATCAATTGCACGTTTTATGTCAGGGCTGCATCGTAATATTCAGCGTATTGTTGAATTTCAGCAGTACCGCAATCTTATTGAGTTGGTCCATCAAGCAAGCAAAGCTGAACGACAGTTGCAGCAGGATATGAAGTCCAATAGAGGAGTATCTTTCAGCTCGAGAAGTGCCCCAAGTGGAAGCAAATTCACACCACGAGGTAGTGCAAGTAGAGGTTCAATTTCCAACTCAAGTGGTGGTGCACGCTCAAGCAATTTTGGTGCTTCTAGTGGTAAAAAGTTGGCTGCTCCAAATGAGAGGAACAAATCGGCAAACTCATCATCTACTTCAGTGGGTTCTTCCACCAAGAGTAGTGGGATTCAATGCTTCAAGTGTGGTGGTCGTGGTCATGTTATAAAGGAGTGTCCAAATAATCGGACCATTATTGTAAATGACCAAGGAGAGTATGAATCTGCTAGTGATGAAGAACATGAAGAGATTGAAGAGGAAGGTAATCTGGAGCAGGACATCTGTGAATTTGAAACTGGAGCTGCTCTTGTTGTAACTCAAATTTTGAGTGTGCAAATGAGTGAAGCTGAAAATGGACAGCGGCACAATCTTTTCCAAACCAGAGCCAAGGTTGAAGACAAGGTGTGTAAAGTAATCATTGATGGTGGAAGCTGCCACAATCTTGCTAGCAAGGAAATGGTTGAAAAGCTTGGTTTAAAGCTGCTGAAACATCCTCATCCTTATCATGTGCAATGGCTAAATAATTCAGGTTCAATTAAGATTGCACATAGAGTGAAAATTCCTTTCAAGATTGGTGAATATATTAACACCGTGGAGTGTGATGTGGCACCCATGACAGTGTGTCATATGCTGCTAGGAAGACCATGGCAATATGATCGGTCCTCTCTACATTGTGGTCGGACCAATCAATACACCATCAAGTGGAAGGGCAAGGAGTTGATTCTTAAACCCATGACACCGCAGCAAATCCTCACTGAGCACTTACAAAAGAGCTCCAATGTGAGGAATGAGAGTGGAAAAGAAGGAGAGAAAAAGAATTCGAGTGCCCTCCACAAATCGGTGAGTGAGAGCCACAAGCTAAACATGAGAGAAAACAAGAAACGAGAGGGAGAGAATTTAGTGATGATGGCCACCAAATCTGAAATGAGAGATGTGAGGAAAAATCCAGACCAAGTATTGATCATACTTGTGTGCAAGGACACATTGCTTTCAGCTAACGACTTAACATCTGTCCCTAGTGTTGTTGCACGTGTGTTACAGGAATATGAAGATGTTTTTCCAGAGGAGACACCTGCTGGACTTCCTCCCTTGCGAGTACAAGCACTTTTAGATAAAGGTTATGTGCGTGAAAGTTTAAGTCCTTGTGCTGTACCTGTGATTTTGGTGCCAAAGAAAGATGGTTCCTGGAGGATGTGTGTGGACTGTAGAGCCATAAATAACATCACTGTTCGATATCGTCATCCTATTCCTAGGCTAGATGATATGTTAGATGAATTGAGTGGATCTATGATATTTTCTAAAATTGATTTAAGAAGTGGTTACCATCAAATTAGAATGAAACTTGGAGATGAATGGAAAACTGCTTTCAAAACAAAGTTTGGGTTGTATGAGTGGTTAGTTATGCCTTTCGGATTGACTAATGCACCTAGTACATTCATGAGATTAATGAACCATGTCTTGCGAGCATTCATTGGAAAATTTGTTGTTGTTTACTTTGATGATATCCTAATTTACAGCAAGACATTGGAGGAACATGTTGCTCATATTCAGCAAGTTTTGGATGTGCTAAGAAAGGAAAAATTATTTACTAACCTTGAGAAGTGCACATTTTGTACAGATCAAGTTGTGTTTCTTGGTTTTGTAGTTTCAGGTTCAGGAATTCAAGTTGATGAATCAAAGGTGAAAGCAATCAAGGATTGGCCGACTCCTGAAAATGTAAGTCAGGTGAGAAGTTTCCATGGACTTGCTGGTTTTTACAGGAGATTTGTGAGAGATTTCAGCACCATAGCTGCTCCATTAAATGAGTTGACAAAGAAAGGTGTTGCCTTCCAATGGGGTGAACCACAAGAGAAAGCTTTCCAAGAATTGAAGAAAAGATTATCCGAAGCCCCCTTGCTTGTGTTGCCGGATTTCACTAAAACCTTTGAGGTTGAATGTGATGCAAGTGGGATTGGGATTGGAGGCGTTCTCATGCAAAACGGACAGCCCGTTGCATACTTCAGTGAGAAGTTGGGAGGAGCACAACTGAACTATTCGGTATATGACAAGGAGTTGTATGCTTTGGTAAGAGCACTTGAGACTTGGCAACATTACATATGGCCAAAAGAATTTGTTATTCATTCAGATCATGAGGCTTTGAAGTATTTAAAGGGCCAAGCAAAACTGAACCGTAGACATGCCAAATGGGTTGAATTCATAGAAACTTTTCCATATGTTGTGAAATACAAGAAAGGTAAAGAAAACATTGTTGCTGATGCTTTGTCCCGTAAAAATGTTTTGTTAAATCAACATGAAGTAAAGGTGCCGGGACTTGAAAACATAAAAGAATTATACCCCACTGACCATGAATTTTCATAACCTTATGCCAAATGTACAACTGGAAAAGGATGGGAAAAATATCATATTCATGATGGATTTTTGTTTAGAGCTAACAAATTGTGTGTTCCAAGTTGCTCTGTTAGACTCTTGTTGTTACAGGAAACACATTCAGGTGGTCTGATGGGTCACTTTGGATGGAAAAAGACATATGAGATGCTTGCTGACCATTTCTATTGGCCGAAGATGAGAAGAGATGTTCAACGGCTTGTGCAAAGATGCGTCACCTGTCACAAAGCTAAGTCAAAACTAAACTCCCATGGATTATATACTCCCTTGCCTGTTCCTAATGCTCCTTGGGAAGATATTAGCATGGATTTTGTTTTAGGATTACCTAGGACAAAGAGGGGGAGGGATTCAATATTTGTTGTTGTTGATCGATTCTCTAAAATGGCACATTTTATACCTTGTCATAAAAGCGATGATGCTTCCCACATAGCCTCTCTATTTTTCAGGGATATTGTGAGATTACATGGCATGCCCAAAACGATTGTTTCTGACCGCGACACCAAGTTTTTGAGCTACTTCTGGAAGACATTGTGGACCAAGCTAGGGACAAGGCTGCTGTTTTCCACCACATGCCACCCTCAAACGGATGGGCAAACTGAAGTAGTGAATAGAACACTTTCTATGCTGCTGCGAGCCTTGATCAAGAAGAACTTGAAAGAATGGGAAGAGTGCTTGCCACATCTGGAATTCGCGTACAACAGGGCAGTACACTCTACAACTAATATGTGTCCCTTTGAAGTTGTATATGGTTTCAAACCACTCGCTCCTGTCGATTTGTTGCCTCTACCATTGCAGGAAAGGAGTAACATGGAAGCATCCAAGCGCGCGTCTTATGTCAAGAAGATTCATGAGAAGACTAAAGAAGCAATAGCGAAAAGGTCTAAGTACTATGCTGCATGGGCAAACAAGCATCGCAAGAAGGTGACATTTGAGCCTGGAGATTTAGTGTGGGTACACCTTCGCAAAGACCGCTTTCCAGAGAAGCGCAAATCCAAATTGATGCCACGAGGAGATGGTCCATTCAGAGTGCTGTCCAAGATCAATGATAATTCTTATAAGATTGAGCTCCCTGAAGATTATGGTGTTAGCAGATCCTTCAATGTTGCTGACTTAACACCATTCTTCGGACTAGAAGGATCAGAGTCGAGGACGACTCCTATTCAAGAGGGGGAGGATGATGAGGACATCCCAACCATGCAGACCTCGGCGACCTCCTCGCAGACCTCGGTGACCTCCTCGCAGACCTCACCGACCTCTACTCCGACATCGCCGACCTCCACACCGACCATGCCGAGCACAACTACACCAGCCCAAGTCTTTAAAGGACCAATTACACGTAGTCAGGCAAAGGAACTACAACAAGAGGTGAACGCGCTACTTTGTGAAGCTCATTTAAATATTAATGAGAATTATATACTGCCTAAGTCGAGTATATTGCTATTACTCAGGTTTACCAAGGAGGATGACAAGAACACACAAGGCGATGAATACAAAGAAGAACCACGTTCGAATTCGTCCAGTCCTGCAGAACAGTCTGAAAGAAATAATCGTAACTTTTGATTTCCAAAAGCTATGAAGGCCAATGGGTACTTGTTGGAAAGCTCTTGAAGTCTAGTTTCCAATGACAACAACCGTTATGGCGCCCGACCAGTTTTAGTGCATACTGGTCAGAAGCTCAACAGTCTGCATGAAGCTAAAGTTGCCGTGTAAAACTGTATCATTCTACAAAGTTCCGAGATGCATACTATACATGGTGTGAAAGCTTATCAAGTTAGCTTTCCAACGCATCCAGCCGCACGTCATTTGAAGCTTCCAAGGTGGAGTTATTGCCTAAACACTGAAGACTGCGCCGAAGACCAACAGCTACGCGGAAACTCTCCAGAAGCTGATTTCGTAGAGACCCTTTCACATAGTCTATCTTTTCATTTCCATTTCATGTTTTCACTTATCAAGGAGGGTTGTTCCTTGTATAAATACTCCATTGCTTCATAGCAATGATAGACTTTTGATAATCAAAATACAAACCCCTTTGTTCAGCTGTGTGCTAACAAATCCAGAGAGAGATCTCTACCCCTTAGCTCTTGTGTTTTCCTTCGCGGAGATTACAGAAGCGGCTGCGTCATCGGCACCCAATCCGTGCTCCTGGTCCATCGATTCCAGGTTGCGTAGGTTGGTTTCTTTGAGAGTGTGGTTGGGCGAATCCTTGGTTCAGGCTGCCGTATAGAGACGGTGGTTGGCTCCTTGTGCACGTCGTTAGGTTGCACTAGTTATCGCTGCTTGCAGCAAGTTATCGGCCGTTCTTCGGCTAGTTATCAAGACCGGGATCCTACGTCGTGAAGATCGGGACCAAGACTCCATCAGGCCGGAACTTCATGGGCTAGTTGACCCGGCAGAGCTCGCTGGTGAATGCACGGCAGCCCGTGCCATATCCCACGGCACCGGCCGTGCACCTGGGGGGCGAACGCCGGCGCGTCGGGGAACCCCGGCGGTTATGGGCCGGCATAGAGAAAGCTTGGTCCTCTGCCTCGGCCTTGCACTGGGACTTCCGGTGGCGCTCGAGAGTGACACATGCATCCTCAATGGCCCTCAGCTCATTGAGGTGCAAGCGGAGGTCCTGAGCTCCTGTTGTGACCAGGGGCGGCACTTCGCCTGGAGCCCCCGCAGCTGGTTTGCCGCCACCCGAAGATGGTTCGGCTCTTGTTGCACCGCGGTGAGAGGTGGCGCGGGAACTTTCGGCAAGTACCTGCCGGTGAGCCGTGCCCACCAAGTCGGCCACCTCCCGCAGCCAACGGCCCTCCGGTGTTTCCCCCGTTGCCTGGATAGGCGGGTGCCTAAGGAGTGCTTGCGCCGCAAGCAAAGCACTCCCAGGGTTGGCGTCACCGAAGGTGAGTTTATGCCATAACGGCGCCCGGCGTTGTCCGGACGCCGACCTTGCGGCAGAGACGACTGCCGCTTGCTGTGGGTTTTGCGGCCTGCCTAGGGCGATCGCGGCCCTATTGGGCCCAGCACCGTTGTCCCCGGTGTAGGGAGGCGCCGTACAGGCCGACTGCTGTTGCTGCTGAGGAATAGCAGGAACTGGGGCCTCCTGAGCCACATTTTCCATTTCTTCGCTCGAGTTTGAGCCAGTGCGCTGAAGACAATGTCCGTCTGCCATTTTTCCTGCAAAAAACAAGGCAGATTCAGGGATGCAACCCCCCTACCTGGCGCGCCAGCTGTCGGTGGATGAACACCACAAGCGGGGGTCCCTCAGGATCCCCGCTTGCGGTGTTCATCCACCAACAGATATTTTTTAAATAACAGTATAGTTTATATGCACATACACATTGATATCACCACACACTACGTGAAAAATGAACAAAAGAGACACACATAAGTAACGGCTCTTTACACAACCCGTCACTTATGTCGCCTTTGTTCAGGATCGAGTATTTACGCGTCACAGATAACAGGTAATAGGTGACGGGTCCTAATATTACCCGTCACCTATAACATTAGTAACGGGTAATGACTAAACTCGTCACTTATGATTTGATCATAAGTGACAGGTCTTCCTGCACTAATATTAAGTGACAGGTCATGTTACGACCCGTCACTTATGACTTGGCAAAAGTGACGGGTCTCCCTAGGCTAATCATAAGTGACAGGTCGTAATATGACCCGTTACTTATAACAAATAATAAGTGACATATATTATTATCACCCGTCACTTATTACTTAAACCTGTTTTAAGACCTGGCTAGCCACTATGCGAGCGAACAGTTACTCAACAGTTTCGCCCGCATAGTGCTAGCGATTTTAACTTGATCTGCTAGAGATTTTCTAATATCTTGTTGATTTGAAGTTTAAATTTGTGCTAGGTCCTTTAAAGTTTGCATCTCCCCCTTTCCTCCTCCTTTTCTCCCCTTCTAATACCTATTTGGTAAATTTGTAATGCTTTGAGTTGTAATCGGCCATTTTGCATCTTTATCCAAAATCTTAGTACAAGTGAGTTGTATTAATGTTAGATTTGATGCTAGGTTTGCCCGATCTACCGCGAGATGCCACAGATCTAGTGTATTGGTTTGTAATTTTTAATTACATGCTTAACCACGAAATTAAGGTAATTGTTAATGAAGAATAAATGTTTTTATATTAATTGTAGATGACAGACAGAAGTTGGATGTACCCCGAGACCCGGACTTGTCCAGAGTACCTAAGCAAGGTGAAGCATTTCATGAGTGTTGCCTTGGCAAATATGAAAGATTGTGGTAAAATGGCAATGTATTGTCCATGTCACAACTGTAGGAATGAAAAGAAGCTTCCGAAACAAGACAATATCCATGCATACTTGGTCATGCGTAGATTTAAAGAGAATTATACATATTGGAACAAACATGGCAACAAAGGCCTTAGGGAGAGAGAGATGGATCGGGCCCTCCATGCCAATAGTGTGGATCAAAGACTTACACCCAGTGAAATAGATCATGATCTTGAGAATAAGGACATATTAGGTTTGAATGATAATGATCTTACGAATTTCTTGGAGAATGTGGACCAGATGGTGCGGAATGTCAAGTGGCACGATAAGTATAACAATGGTGAGTTTGCTAAATTCTAGAAATTTATGCAGGATTCGAAGACACCACTTTATCCAAACTGTAAGGAGAAGTACACGCGGATATTTGGGAACCTAAAGATTCTATAGCTGAAGGTAGCCTATGGTTGGACTGACAAGAGTTTCAAAGCATTACTGGATTCACTAAAGGGCATGCTACCGGAGGGGAACTTGGTTCCTGAGGGCATCTACGACGCGAAGAAGATAATTTGTCCTTTAGGACTAAAAATTGAAAAAATACATGCATATAAATAGGATTGTATCTTATTTCATGGAGAGTATGCAGAGCTGGATCAATGCACTGTGTGTGGACCTCATCGATATAAGTGTAGAAATGATGGTGGTGAAGGGGACGGAGGCAAAAAAAAAGTAAAAGTGGTCTTAGGAAGGTGATGTGGTATTTTTCTGTAATTCCTCGTCTAAAGCGTCTATTTGCCAACAGAAAAGAGGCTCAATTAGTGCGTTGGCATAAGGAAGGTCGTAAGAACGACGCAATGATATGACACCCGACAGATTCTGCTCAGTGGCGAATCATTGATTCCACATTTGGTTGGTTCACCGAGGAATTGAGAAATATTAGGTTTGCTATGAGCACAGATAGCATGAATCCATTCGGTAATATGAGTACCTCACATAGCACCTAGTCTGTTGTATTGTCGATCTACAACTTTCCACCATGGTTTTGTAACAAGCGAAAATACATTATATTGTTGACTCAGTCATCGAGTACATAGTCAAGAATGAGCTTTACTCTTTGTCTGACTCCGTCATCGAGTACATAGTCAAGAGATATAACACTACTCTCTGATCAATGGTACTTGTATGTCCTTTTCTACTTTCTGACTGAGTAATTTCTTCCTCAACCATAGAGTCGGGGGCTACATCGTAATATCATATTTTTTTTATATGTTTTTGCAAAAATTTATCTGGCTCTGCATCGATCATATTGAATAGAACCAACGGAGGCATGTGTTGGGTCGATGACGGACAACTATGGCTCAGGAGGCATAATGGCACAGAGATTGTTAGACATCTCATGCCTAACAGCTAAAAGGGTTATGAAGTCCTAGTTTGCCTCACGTGTGCTCTCTATCGAGTTCATGTTTGTATGCCGATTGAATGTACAAACTGATAAAAGTTTGCAGAAAATTCAATATGCTTTTTATTTTTCTAGTTTTGTATTAGTCATTTCCTCATTATTACGGTCTTCTAGAGTATTTGAGGGCCACATATCTAATGGCTTATTTAGTTAAGATTTCAGGTGTTGATAGATGCATAATCGTATGGTCTTGAGAATGATGACAACATGTACCTATCAGTTATTGCATCTACTTAAGCTAATCTTATTTCATCGACAAGGGAATAGCAGACAAAAGCATAATAGACTAGCAAAATGTAGTGTTGTTGTAGGCATTCTCAGATCATAAAATATGTTTTAAAAGTGTCAAAGCCGAATGGATCATCAGTGCGAGGAACTCCCCTCACTATCATCACTAGGCAGACTAAGCCTTAATGACTCGACGAAGGCTGGGACCACCAGCTGAACACTTTCAACAAGTTTTGCAGCCTCCTCACTAGTACAGTTGAACTTAACTATCATCAATGAGGTATCGAGCGTAGGATTGTAACTCTTGAGGATACCTAGCAATGTGGCGGCACTTGTAGAAGCTGATTGGGACATGAGGTCAAGTGTCTGCTCCTTCAACTCTTGAAGAGCAAGGACCATAGCATCCTGTTGAGCGATGGCAGCATCCCGTTCAGTCATCATGGCCTTCCTTTCAGCCCATGCAGTTTTCACTTGATTCCTGAGTTTCTCCTGATACTTGGTGTCATCGTCGATTTTCTTCATTGCATCGGAAAGAAGTTTTTCCTTGTTGTTACAGGAGGACTCAAGGCCTGAAGAAGGTAAACCGGAAAATAACTTTTGTTAGTCACCCAATAATCGAATCACACACTTGTGATCGGGGACAGATTTATGTTCGATTTTCTCCCTCTTGGCTTCGAGCTTCTTGTGGTGGTTGGCCTCGGCGGCAGCTACCTGAGCATCTATAACTTGGAGAAGAACCTTTATCGCTGCCCATGGGTCCTTGCTTGGGATCGATATTGAGGTTTCATTTCCCTTGAGCTGCGGGTCTTCTTCGGGGGTTCTCAAGGCAGGATCTCTAATATGAGGAATTTGAGCTAAGGCTGAGTCAACCAGGGAAGTCAGTTCGGGATGGCTGGTCAAGATGCTAGTAGCCTGGGTTTTCGCCTCTGTCGATAGTCTGCAATTAATAGAATAAAGAAGAGGAAAAGAAATTACTGTCAGTCAAGATTAGGATCCAAATCAACCCTCTTTAAAATTGGGAAGTGCGAAATGATGCTTGACTTTAGCCTTTTGGTGGTCACCTTCTTCATTATTGGACCAGCAGACGGAGCCGGTGGAGGATATACACATCGGCTAGGCGAAGCCAAGGCAACTGCAGCTTGCAAAGAACCATATGATAAAAATTTATTATTGAGTGGAAGTATGACCAACTAAAGTGCGATAATTCGATTGAAATTACCTCTTTGGTCGAGTCATCAGGCACGATGATTTCACGAGTTGGCGATTATGAGAACGTGCCAGATGTCCTCTAAAAAAGCCACCCACGCAAATTCGTCATTAGTAGAATGACCGGGAGAAAATTGATAACTTGAGAAGGGTTACCTTTTTGGCCGAGTCATCAAGTGTGGCGGTTGCTCGAGGAGGTGATTGGGGGTACGCTCGTTGTCCCCTAAAAAAGGCCACCCATCCAAACTGAGCGCATTCAAGTATCCACTTGGTAATTTGAAAGGAAAATTAATAAGAAGATAATGAGATTTTCGATTTCAATACCCGTGGGCTCCTTCGCTTGCACTTGAGAGGGGTCGGATCAGGCAGCTGGTGTGAAGACGAGGATGATCTCTTCGATCGAAGAGACCCCTCGACCTCCTCATTGACTAATCCTTGCCCCTTGTCGACAACATCAGCAGAAGAAGTGCCGTCGAGATCAAAGACCTCGCTCGAAAGGATGTGCTCTTGGCAGAAGACTGGAGCCTGCAGTCAGATCAAATAGACAATGATCAGTCCTACTTTTCCATTAAGAAAATCCTTACATCTAGTCAAGGATTTGTGAAGGGAGAGAAGAGAAGAGCTTGTTCAACTGGGCAGTGACATCCTATGTAAGCAGGGCTAAAAAAGAGAAGAAAGGTTATTCGACAAAGCTCGAAGGTCATAGCAAAAAGAAAAGGGCAAAGCGCTAACTAAACCTTACATCTGGCCGCGTCCCTGGAGGCATCCTCATCCCCACTGTATTCTCAAGATAGGAGCGTCCACGCCTTCAAGGGGCTCAATCTTTTGCTAATAAAATCTCTGGTCACGTGCCACCTGATTAGGCCAAATTGCCTCAGCATGCCAATTTTGTTGGCGTAGTAGGTGGTGTGGTCGGACTCTCGGTGCTCTTATGTCCAAGATAGATTTTGGACAGGGAAAATGCCTCTATACACTAAAGGAAAACCAATCAGGTCGGGATTGGAGACATAAAATCAAAGTTTTTTCCAATCTTTCGACCAAGAGGAGGTTGGGGGAACCAAGATATAGGAATTCTTCATTCCATTCCTCAATTGGAAACCACACCCCTGACACATTTATTCTCTGTAATCCTCTTTAGTTTATAAAAGTACTGAAAAAGATTTAAACATGATTCAATGCCAAGGAAAGCCTCCCACAGATGGACAAAAACACTCAGCATGGTGATAGCATTGGGGTTCTGGTGGTGAAAATCAATTTGATATCGATTGAGCACATTGAGAAGAATTTTGGAAGGAGGGATGTTGAATCCGCAGTGGAAGAAAGATTCAAAAACTACAAACTCATGCTCAATCTTGTAGGAAGGGAATCTCTCACTAGATTGCATCCTCCATTCAACCAGGCTGTGTGGCGGCACCACTCCTTCCTCTTCTAGTTCCACCAGCCGAGACTCTTGCATCGCCGAGGGTGTTCAGGCCTCGATCATGAACCACGCTTCGTTGTACTGATCAGGTGAGACACCAATGGCTGTTGTGTCTGACCGCTTCTCCGGTGAAGAGGAAGTCGGGATCTTCGAAGAACTGGGATCCATGGATCTAAATTTCTTTTGTGGTGGTGCGTGCTGGGGCAGAGAAAGCCGAGGGACTTATGCAGGAAGATTGGTGGCAATGATGAGGAATGGCCACTACAAGTCCGAGTCATATGAGTAAATAATAAAAAATTTACCATCTCTTCAACCACTCCCATCTTTACAACGCTTCGACCAGCGTGAAAAGAGGAATGATGATGACGTGCGAATCTCTACACGCCCTTCTGCCCGTATTAAATGCACCTATACCTGTTGTTTCAAATTTCAAAAGGTTTTTAACTCTACTTAGAGTCGGGTGTCGATCAGTCGAGTTCTTTAATCTTTTTCTTCAAGTCTCGAGTGTGGTTAGCTGCAGGGTGCTCGACCCGGCTGAGCTTCCACTCGATACCCGAGGAAGGATCCGTCCACACTCAATTCTTTCGACTATGAGCCTGATCCACTTTACTCGACCAAGCTTAAACTTGGTGGCACTCGAGTGGGCGCTTATGGTAACTCCTCCTCCTGGGTAGAGTTAGGCGGCTACTGTCGAATATCTAACTATTAGGTATATACGTATAAGGAGTATATCATACACAGACAGGGTATGTACAACACATATTAGGTAGCTCTAGATATCACGGAACTGAATCAGCGGTACCTGATATACTCGAAATCAAGGAAGTAACTAGGAAGGTTTAGATTGGTTACCCAACTCGGAACGATCAGTATCTAAAACAGATCTATCTACTTTGACGTCAAGGAAGATAACTCCCTTCGGCTGGATAGGAGTCGGTACCTCACCTCTATATAATGTGGAAAGGCTGGGGGGAGGGAGAAGAAAACAGAGGCAAGCATCAAGACCCTAACAGAGGAGCTACTCGACAACTTTAGCCCTAGGTTGCATTAGATCCGATAAACTCCTTGTAATAGTCTTAGCCACATTGTTTATACTCGAGATCATCAATATACAGTAGCAGTACCCCACAGGAGGTAGGGTATTACTCCAATTGAAGGTCCGAACTTATATACATCGTGTGTCTTGTCTCGTGATTAATCCATATATTCAAAGATACCTAGTCAATTTACAGATATATTGTCGGAAACTAATCTTCCATAACTACTAGTATTACCACACATTTCACCATGTTCCGATTTAGGAACACTATACTGGACCAGTAGTACTAGAAAAAAGATTGGCTTTGTTCTTGTTCAGATTTGTGAGTATCAGTAGTACCCACAAAACTGCCAGTTGCCCCTGTGATAAGTTATGTCTCCAAATGATGGGGATTGTTGCTCGTTCTACAAATGAGGTGGTTTAGGGCGTGGCTACTTGATTCGTGGTGTTACATGTTCACGGTTGCACTACACTACATAAAAGTAAGGTTTAATGGGAACACACCTCGGTTTGCGAACTGGGGATGAGGTACCCTTCAGACAATATGTACTAAAAACAATGGAGACTATATATGGATGCATGATACTGCAAAATCAGAAAGCAAATCTGTTGAATCACAAAGAAGAAATTAGGAAAAGACAAGAAAGATAATACAAGTCTTTTTAGACATTTCATACTTTGAAGGCAACTCAAGCCTGCCAGCCAGTGCAATAAAATGCCATGTTGCCAGACAGGCTGCCTTGTGTTCTCAGCAAAGCTATTTCTTAGGCAGCCAGCTAGAACCTTGCTTTTGGAGAAGCAGCGGCCCCACCAAATTAAAATTTACTGACACAGAGATCTTATATCACCGAACATATCATTAACTTTTTAGGAAGTAGCACCACATGGTTCATGTTATGGATGCATTGAAGTAAATAGAATTGTTTACTAGGCGTAATTCTGCTTGGGACTTAAAATAACCACATTACTAGTAAACCAATAGAGGAAGAGAGCATAGTAGTAATTTGGGTGAATTCAATTTGTTTCTAACCTTACCAGCTGCTCTAACTTTTCATTTTGATGCGGATTTGATTGTTGGATCCACATCATCAGGTGATGACTATTTGTACTTTTTTGTAATGAAGATTCCAATCTATTAGTTCATGGTTGGCATTGCACGTTAGAAAGCAGTTGCCTAGCTATGGTGCTGTGCTTTCTCTGGGATGGATTTCTTCTAAAACTTCCAATGTCTATTAGCTAAAGTTTGAGATGCATGTTGTGATACTTGTAATGTGATGTAACAATTTATGCTCCAACTGTTAAGGTTTATTTACATGAATGAGTAGGATCTAATTTTTCTATCAAGATTTTGTTTTTGTCAATAGACTAGTACTGGTTTGATTTATGGCTCACTACTTTGCTTCGTTCAGTGTCTTTTTTTCCTTTGTAAGCCCTGTAATTATCTTACATCATGCTATGCTTAATATTTCACATTTTAGATTTCCGACACAGTGGATGGGCAAGGAAGAAACTGTTAGAATTATTGGGGCCGGTCCATGTAATAATTCCTAATAAATCTCAAAGGCTCATATTGTGGAGAGATGACCCATGTTGAGACCCACCCTTTATTAGTAATATATTACTAATGGAGGTGGAGATGGAATTTTTCCCTATATATATGCAAGGATCTTCACCTTTTTTGGAACACGTACAACATAGACTGCTAATTGAGAGTAGCCTTAAAATTGGGAACGTTCTCATTCAGTGAGTCTATATAAGAGTTTGAGTTTTGCCTCTTTCTCTTTCTATTGTGCTGCCGTTGTAGTCTACTTTATCCCGACGTCGGCGTGTACCAGCAACCAGGAGAGTAGGTCTCTGAAACCCTCGCTCTTGAGATCTTGCACCGGGAGAGGGCGAATAAGGTTTTTGAGAATCGCTCCGCGCGACTGCTCAAGTTCTTCACCACGGCTCGTCTTCCTGGTCGCTTGGGCGTTGTCCGCTGTTATCGTCAACAATTTCGGCGTGTCGTCAGTAGGATCGATCGTGCCATCAACACGGTGCAACCAGCATCTTCAACAACCTTCACCACGCAGGACCAGTACGTAAAAATCATGTTTCTCATACTTTATTTCTTGCAGTTCCTAATTTTGAGTATAGTAGATCTAGTCATATGTGGTGATTTCGTACACATGTCTAGATTATACTCTGATGATATGATCATATCAGTTTATCAGTTTCTGCTTATGAATTATTTATGGATTAAATTAAACCTAAAATTATCTTATATTCCATCAATCCAAAAACCTTATTGTAGGCACTTAGGTTTATCAATGGCTGGTTTTGTCGATGCACCGAGGCCAGATAAGTTTTCTGGTGTGCACTTTAAGAGATGGCAAGTCAATGTCACTCTGTAGCTGATAGCTATGAAAGTCTACTGGGTGGCTAATGGCAAGTCGGAAGGAACCCTTACTGCTGAGCAGGAAAAAACGTTCACGGATGCCAATACACTCTTTGTAGGATGCATTCTTAGCATTCTTGGTGACCATCTTTGCGATGTGTATATGCACATACAAAGTGCGAAGGAGCTGTGGGATACACTGAATGATAAATTCGGTGCATCAGATGCAGGAAGTGAACTGTATATTATGGAGCAATATCATGACTAAAAGATGGTTGAAAATCGCTCTGTAGTCGAGCAGGTTCATGAGGTTTAGTGCATCGTGAAGGAACTCGAACTCCTCGTGATCAATGTATCCGACAAGTTTGTGGCTAGAGGTATCGTTGCCAAGTTACCTCGTGGAGAAACTTTGACACTGTTCCAAAGTATAAGAGACAAGAGATTACTGTTGAGAGTTTGATCGCGTCTCTTGATGTTGAGGAGAAAGCTCGAGCTAAGGATGTGAGTCTAAAAGGAGGCGAGAAATAGACTAGCGCCAATATGGTGCAAAAGCCCTTTCACAACAAGAACAAAGGGAAAGATAATAAGCCAAACAAAACTACCACCTTCGAGAAGAAGAAGATGAACGCAGCAAAACTGTCTTATTTTGTGTGCGGTGAGATTGGATATTTCACCAAGGATTGTCCAGACCGTAAGGGAAGAAAGGCTTCAAAAAAGCAGAACTCAAAGATTGCTAATGTGGTAACCATTAAAGAAGCTGGAAATAGAGCTGCAGGGTATGAAAATTTACCTTCAGTGTTTTCAGTATTTCAGTCCACTAATTGGTGGATTAATACAGGGGCCAATGTTCATGTGTGTGCTGACATCTCAATATTCTCTTCTTATTAGGTCATCTTTGATTCTTCCGTCCTAATGGAGAATGAGTCATATGCTTCTGTTCGTGGTGTTGGCAAGGTAGATCTGAAGTTTGCTTTGGGAAAAATCGTGCAGCTAAGGAACGTGCAGTATGTCCCTATAATGAACAAGAATCTAGTTAGTGGCTCCTTTCTTTGTAGAAATAGGTTTAAGCTAGTGTTAGAGTCCAATAAAGTAGTAGTGTCAAAGCATGGACAATTTATTGGTAAAGGCTATGAGTACGGATGCTTGTTCCGTTTTTCCCTTTCTGATTTCAGCAATAAGTATGTGAACCATATTTGTGGCAATGCTAATGATGATGCTAGTGTTTGGCATTCGCGGTTATATCATTTGAATTTTGGTTCTATGACTCGACTTTCCAATATGAGTTTAATTCCGAATTTTTCTAGAGTCAAAGGTTCTAAGTGTCATAGTTGTGTGCAATCAAAACAACCTCGTAAGCCCCACAAGGCAGCCAAGGAGAGAAATTTGGCACCTCTAGAACTCATACATTCAGATCTGTGTGAAATAAATGGTGTGTTGATGGAGGGTGAAAAAAGATATTTCATGACTTTGATTGATGATGCGACTAGATATTGCTATGTTTATTTGTTGAAAATGAAAGATGAGGCTCTAGATCACTTTAAAATCTATAAGGCAGAAGTTGAGAATCAAATAGAGAGAAAGATCAAAAGAATTAGGATGGATCGTAGTGGAAAGTATTTCTCTAGTGATTTCAATTTATTCTGTGAGAAATATGAGATTATTCATCAGAGGACGCCTCCCTATTCATCCCAATCAAATGGGGTTGCCGAAAGGAAGAACCGCATATTGACTAACTTGGTTAATACCATGTTAGACATTGCGGGATTATCTAAAGGCATGGTGGGAGGAGGCCCTGTTGACTTCATGTCATGTCCTGAATAGAGTTCCTTTCAAGGATAAGGAGAAAACCCCATATGTAGAATGGGAAGGAAGAAAGCCATCACTTTCTTATTTGCGCACTTGGGGATGCTTGGCGAAAGTTAATGTACCAATAACTAAAAAGCGCAAGCTCAGATCTAAAACTGTGGATTATGTCTTTCTAGGATATGCTCATCGGAGGATTGCTCATAGGTTTTTAGTGGTTAATCTGAGGTACCTGACGTGCATGTTGATACAATGATGGAGTCTCGTGATGCAACATTTTTTGAGCTCATATTTCCTAGGAAAGATTTACATAGCATGTCTAGACTATCTTCTGAGATAATCTCTAAACCTACCCCATCTTTTGAGATTATTGAATAAGTACATGAGCAAGATCCTGAGGAGAATGATAGTGAAGCTTTTAGGAGGACTAAGAGACAAAGGATTGCAAAGTCTTTTGGTGATGATTTCACTGTGTACTTTGTGGATGACACTCCCAAGTCTATTTCAGAAGCGTTTGCATCTCCAGATGTAGACTACGGGAAGGAGGCTGTACGGAGCGAAATGGATTCCATCCTCGCAAACGGAACTTGGGAGGTCACAGAACGACCCTATGGATGCAAACCTGTGGGTTGCAAGTGGGTGTTCAAGAAGAAGCTTAGGCCCGACGGTATTATTGTAAAGTACAAGGTTCGGCTTGTGGCCAAGGGTTATACCCAAAAAGAAGGTGAAGACTTCTTTGACACTTATTCACCTGTTGCGAGTTTGGGTGAAGACTTCTTTGACACTTATTCACCTGTTGCGAGATTGACTACTATCCAAATGCTACTTTCCTTGGCTGCCTCGCATGGTCTCATCATTCATCAGATGGACATTAAGACAGCTTTCCTTAATAGAGAGTTGGATGAGGAAATTTATATGGAACAGCCTGATGGGTTTGTAGTAAAAGGTCAAGAAGGTATGATGTGTAAGTTGTTGAAGTCCTTGTATGGTCTTAAACAAGCTCCTAAACAATGGCATGAAAAGTTCGATAGAACTTTAACATCTGCAAGCTTTTCAGTCAATGAGACTGATAAATGTGTGTACTATCGCCATAGTGGGGGTGAGAGAGTTTTATTGTGCTTGTATGTTGATGACATATTGATATTTGGGACAAACCTTGACATGATTAATGGGGTCAAGTCTTTCTTATCTCAAAGCTTTGATATGAAAGATCTAGGTGAGGCTGATGTAATCTTAAATATCAAGTTAATCAAAGAAGAGAATGAGATTACTCTTACACAATCTCATTATGTTGAGAAAGTCTTGAGCCGCTTTGGCTACCAGGACAGCAAGCCTTCTCCAACACCTTATGATCCTGGTGTGATACTTCGAAAGAATAAGAAAAATGGTAGGGACCAACTGAGATACTCTCAGATTATTGGATCACTCATGTACCTAGCTGGTGCTACAATGCCTGACATCTCATTTGCTGTGAGCAAATTGAGTCGCTTTACTTATAACCCGGGTGATGAACATTGGTGTGCACTTGAACGAGTCATGCGCTATTTGCTTGGTACTATGAGTTATGGCCTTCACTATTTCGAGTACCCATCGGTACTAGAGGGTTATAGTGATTCAAACTGGCTATCTGATGTTGATGAGATTTACTCCAAAAGTGGATATGTATTCACTCTAGGTGGTGCTGCTGTGTTATGGAGGTCTTGCAAACAAACCATCTTGACGAGGTCAACTATTGAAGCAGAACTCACCGCATTAGACACAGCCATTGTTGAGGCAGAATGGCTGCATGAGTTGTTGATGGACTTACCTGTGGTTGAGATACCGGTACCGGCTATCCTTATGAAGTGTGATAATCAGATGGTTATTATCAAAGTAAACAGTTCTACATATAATGACAAGTCCTCAAGGCATGTAAAGAGATGATTGAAGTCTGTCAGGAAATTGAGAAACCCTGGAGTGATAACCATGGATTATATCCAAACAGCTAAGAACCTAGTAGATCCTTTTACAAAGGGACTATCACGGAGTGTGATAGATAATGCATCGAAGGAGATGGGTATAAGACCCATGTGAGTTATACCATAGTGGTAACCCAACCTATGTAATCGGAGATATCGTGAATTAGGACCTGGGAAGAACAAGCTATTGGTCTAACTAAAGGAGAGTATCTTTGTTGTTTGACCCACTCAAGTGAAGATGCAATACTCTTAGATATCTGTAAGGCAGGTTGGCTAATGCCTTAATGTGTTCTGTTGGCTTTAAGTAGCAAAGATGCTGACCTACAGGGCATTCTTGAAAGAACACACCTATATGAGTCTGACTGTTGATCGCAGTCTATGAGATTTGGGTGATCTCTAGTAAACTCATGAAGAGACCATGGAGTAGGACTTATATGCTCCACCCGCGGGGTAGTCTACTGGCAGCTAAGTATCAGTTCTGACTTTAAGTGAAACTTGTTTGCACAAAACTTGCAATTCAAGGCATAGTCTATTGTTCAAGTTGTGAATGAGTGTAGCTTGATGTTCTAGGTGTATATTCAACTTAACAGTATCCACTGAAACACTGGTATATCAAATAATAGTGGGAAACTGTTAATTTTCTATGGGACTTTGAGATGTGGTGGGGGATTGTTAGAATTATTGTGATCGGCCCGTGTAATAATTTCTAATAAATCTCAAAGGCCCATATTGTGGAGAGGTGGCTCATGTTGAGGCCCACCCTTTATTAGTATCATATTGCTAATGGAGGTGGAGGTGGGGGTTTCCTCTATATATATGCAAGGACTTCCACCTCTTTAGGAACACGTATAACAGAGACTGCTAATTGAGAGTAGCCTTAAAATTGAGAACACTCTCATTTAGTGAGTCTATATAAGAGTTAGAGTTTTGCTTCTTTCTCTTTCTACTGTGCTGCCATTGTAGTCTACTCTATCCCGGTGTCGACGTGCACCGACAACTGGGAGAGCAGGTCTCCGAAACCCTCGCTCTTGAGATCTTGCACTGGGAGAGGGTGAATAAGGTTTTTAGGAACTGCTCCGCGCGACTGCTCAAGTTCTTCACCACTGCTCGTCTTCCTGGTCGCTTGGGTGCTGCCTACCCTCATCGTCAACAATTTTGGCGCGTCGTCAGGAGGATCGATCGTGCCATCAACACGGTGCAACTAGCATCTTCAGCAACCTTCACCACGCAGGACAAATACGTAAAAATCATATTTTTCGTACTTTATTTTCTGCAGTTCCTAATTTTGAGTATAGTAGATCTAGTCATATGTAGTGATTTCGTACACATGTCTATATTATGCTCTGATGATATGATCATATCAGTTGCTCAATTTCTGCTTATGAATTATTTATGGATTAAATTAAACCTAAAAATGCCTTATATTTCATCAGAAACCACAGGGTCTTGATGGTGTCTGACTTTTCTTCTGAAACTTTGGTGGGGTGGAAAGCCATATCTATTATCTGTCGCAATGCCTGCTTAAGCTTGGCCATAAGGTCCATTTTTTCCTCCTGAATTATCTAGTTCTCTATTCTGCTTATGAATGCATTTGGGATATCAGATAAGCTAATTAATATGCTATTGCTTTTGATTCTGCCACATCCCTGCTTTAGGGATGTCTATAAACTAATGGATTTACTTTTTGTTGTGCCACTTTCATCAGTCTACTCTACATCTCCAGATTGGATTTTGAGGGTATTCTATGCTGAGTTGCTGCTCATGACATGCATCTTAGGAGATCTTACCCAATCCCTATTTGTTTAAATGATGGCAAGAACTATGTAAAACAATGTTAACTGAAACCTACTAATTTTGAGCAAAGTATGAAAGAAATTTATATTTGATTGCCTAGGAAACCGATCTGGAGTAAGATATGTCACAAATGGTTTAAAGGTTTATTATGTACCGTGGAAGCCATTTCTGATGCAGAATACGCTGCATACATTGTTCTTGACGTCCAATTGTAAGGACCATTATTATTCGTGAGAAGATTTCTGTTGTGCATGGACATCAGGTTTTTTCAACACTTCGCCATGAAGCATTGATGCATGCTAGGACGATGGGGTACAAAGTTGTCTTCACTGATCACTCACTTTATTGTTTTGCTGATGCTGGAAGCATTCACATGTATAAGGTGCTGCAGTTTACTCTTGCAGATATTGATCAGGCAATATGTGTCTCTCATACAAGCAAAGAGAACAGTCTTGAGGTCTGGGATATCTCCGGAGAAGGTTGTGATGGTTCCTAATGCAGTTGATACTGCAATGTTTACTCCCCCCTCACAAGCGCCTAAGTTGTGATGAAATAGTTATTGTTGTGATCAGTAGACTAGTATATCGAAAAGGTGCAGACCTTCTTGTGGAAGTCATTCCAGAAGTTTGTCGTCTGTTCCCAAAGGTGAGTTGGAGCTAAATCACTCTTTGGGTCAAAATAACAGTGGTGCATTCTGTATGTACTAAGGGAGAAGCATTTGGTATGCAGCATATAAACGTAGACTGTCTTGATCACTATAATATTTTGAATTCTTGTGCCATAAAACAAAGAGTATGACAGTACAGCTTCATTGGACTCTAGAGTCTCGTTGTTGTCATCTAGTCATTTTTCATTATACTCTCTTGATGTATACACTGTTTTGGATTTAGTAAGGTGGTTGTAATTTTGTCAATGAACATCTCTATGGACTTGTCAGGTTCGCTTTATTGTTGGAGGTGATGGTCCAAAACGTGTGCGACTTGAAGAAATGAGGGAGAAGTTCTCCCCAGGATAGAGTTGAAATGTTAGGAGCTGTGCCTCATGCTCAAGTGCGATCAGTTCTTATATCGGGTCATATGTTTTTGAACAGGTAGTTTTTCTAAATTTTCATCATTTCCAGTTGAAAATCTGGGTTCTAGTTCCTATGGTGCATTTTTCCATCCTTTTCTCATATCTTGAACCATTTTGAATTTGGGATATCTTTTCTGCACTCTCAGACTCTCAGTAGAACTTTCACATTCTTATATCAAATTATTGAAGTGCTCCTGTGAACATGTGTTCCATAAAGCCGTAAACACAAATTAGAACTAGGATCTAGTGTGAAGCTTTGTTCACATACATTATGGGAAATTTCCTTATGAAGTTCTATGTATATTTTAGAGGGATCAGGGGTTAACAGAAGTACATATTTTTGTTCTTATCTGGAATCTTCTAACCTGTTCTTAATGATAACATAATGTTATAGAGAAACTAGGCCACGTGACAGATGTGTAGGGTGTGACCTTTTTATGGATAAACCACAATAACACTGAAACTTAGCCTTTGTTATTTTTAGTTCACTTACAGAGGCATTTTGCATCGCCATTTTAGAATCAGCGAGATGTGGACTGTTGACAGTAAGCACTAGAGTTGGAGGTGTCCCAGAGGTATGTGCTTTATGATCTTAAGTTTCTCTTTTACAGAAAACTTCAACCTTGGTTAGACGATTTTGGAGTTTCCTGGAAACCATATTTTCTTTTTCAGGTTCTTCCGGATGACATGATAGTACTTGCAGAACCAGCTCCAGAAGATATGGTAAGAGCTGTCAAGAAAGCTATCGACATGCTACCTGGCATAGATCCCCAAGTTATGCATCTTAGGGTGAGTCTCAACTCTCCGCACCATGCGTAAACTCAGCATTGGACCTTGTCCCTTGTTTGCATTTTGCATTAGCTTCTCTTTTAGTCAGAGATCAGTATGCACCTTCTTTGGTATTGATTCAATTGCTTCTAATGTGCATCCTAGATGAACAGAGATTGTTTATGATCGTGCAATGCAGTCCTCAACAACAAATTTGCTTGACCATCTTCCCCGGTGAGTATACTACTATACACAAGCTGTTAAGAACTCATCCTGTTTCTTCAATAGATTTTGCAATTGAAACAATGTATGTCAGATTTTTCCATTTTATTATTGACTACACCAAAATCTATTTTTATCATTATCTGCTTTTCAAGTGTTAAATCTACTTCTACGATGTGTGTGCCACATTATGTTTGGTTCTTGGTCAAACTGTGGGCAATATCGCCACATTTTTGTGCTGACACCAAAATTGAAATAAATTCATTCATGTGGTGCCTCTGTAATTGTGTAGATATATCACATGTGGAGCTTGGGCGGGGAAACTGTTTTGCCTGGTTATGGTAATCAATTACCTGCTATGGCGCCTTCTAGAATTCCTACAGGTAATTATGTATCCATGCTTTCTTCTCTTCTTTTTTTTTCCTTTTAAGATTTGATGGAATCCTTACAAGAGTTTCTCCCTCAGCTTGCAGAAGGTATTGAAGAAGTCCCGGATATAGGCCACTAAATGCTCATTTGGATTCGAGAGATGAGTTGTGTGAAGCTCATGAAAATTGATTTTAGATTTTTGCCAGTTCTGAAACGGCTGGGGTTGCAGTCATGGGTACAGGGTATACCTTTATGAGTTTACCCAACTCAGAAATTTCTTTCTCAGTTCCCTGTTCCTGTAGTGGTGACTGAAAGTGAATGGACCACCTCTCACTTGGGGAATTCCTTGTCATGTTGTTCTCTTGTCATTGCCGACTCCACTGTCTTTTTGCGTTGTAAGTGGATGATCCACGTCCTTATCAACGCACGAAGTATTCACTGGAACACGGTTACTAACTCTTTTGCCATCAGATGGCAGTATTTTTGCCACTTCTCAATATAGACAGCTATTGGTTCTTGGTGCGCACCAAAAGCATTGCAAAATCATTGCTATCGAGTGTTAAGTTTGGATCGCCGTAATATAATAATACACTGATAAGAAACATCAAACGATTATTCCTTTCTTTGCAAGGCCTTGTTGAGATCGCAGGAATTTTACCCTTTTCTTTGCAAGGTTCTGTTTGGAACGCATGGGTTTTACAGGGAACTTTATAATCCCTATGGAAATTCTGTGGAATTCTTTTCCGAGTTTTATGGTGCTCTGATGTTTTCGTAGTAAATCCAATCGGATCTACTCGAAGTGATCTGGCTTGTCCGATCTCATTATACGCGTCTATGTATTCTTCCTTTTGCGGTGTGTGGTCAGCAAACCTCGTGCTGTGAAATTCTCTCTCGGCCCCTCCCTGGTTCCCTTCCCCAGGAGAGAAGCGAACAAAGAACGGCCCTTGTTTCTCTGCTCCCCTCGTCACGCCTCCCAAGTCCCAAAGCGACCGCGAGGAGTCCAAGAAGTAAAAGCGCACAAGGCCGCGGGCCGGCAGCCGGCGGGCGTTTGGAGCCAGAGAGGGGCGAGGAGGAAGAGCAGAAGAAGGGGCGCTGGGATGGCTCGGCGGCCGGCGGCGTGGGAGCAGGGCGGCGACGAGTACGACTACCTCTTCAAGGTGGTGCTCATCGGGGACTCCGGCGTGGGCAAGTCCAACCTGCTTTCCCGCTTCACCCGCAACAGCTTCGCCCTCGACTCCAAGTCCACCATCGGCGTCGAGTTCGCCACCCGCACACTCCAGGTTTGTCCCACACCCTTCTCCCTCCATGGACTGCCTGCCGCTTCTTGCTTGCGTGCTGTTTCCTGGTGCTGCTTCCGTTAGGGACATGTCTTGTGTGTTGGAGTTTCCCGAATTCGAGCACCATCGTGCTTTATTACTTTTCAGGTTTCGCGGGGAGATTTCTGGCTCGGTGTCTTGTTTGACCAATTCTTGCAAACCCATGGAATGGAAGTTGAGTGTCAAATTCTGAAATATTCCCTTGGAATTTGGAGTTTGATGTAATTTCGCAGGAGCACGTGAATTGGATTATATTAGTTTTTGGGGTTCAGAAACTAGTAAGAAAAGTTGCGTTCCGTGCCCAAGATTGGGTGAACTTGTATACCATGGGAAATGCCCGAAGGTGTGTGGAAGCCAAAAATTTCTGCTCAAGGTTTTAACTGGGTGGAGGATAGACATTTTGACCACCTCGACTTGATATGCAGATTTTGTTTTATCATTTTAATATGTCAATGAATGCTCTAGGAACAATATTGACATGAAGATTATTGCAAAATAAGAAGATTGGCGTGAATTGTTTGTATTATAGGTTGATCAAGTAAATTGCCTCATTAGTTGCTCCTTGAAATAGTTAGATTTTTTTACAGCATTCTTCATTTGAGTTATTGTATCCTCACAACTGAAATCCAGATGGTACTGTAGGGAACTGGAACCTGAAATTGATTTCGTAATGCCACTTACTGTTGGACCAGACCATGCTATAGTTCTTGCCATAAATGAAACCAATGCTAGTTAGTGTGATGACTAGTGTTTTGTGCTATTTTTGTGGACTATGAAGAAGTGAGTCTCCTATTAATTATTGACTAATGTTTTTTAGGTGAATTGAACTACATGATGTGCAAAGTAAATGTTTTCTTCTTCTGCTGTATTTTGTTATTTAATAAAAGGAACTGGCACGACTGTACCGTGGCGTAAGGAGTATGGTGAATTATTTGTGGATTTATTGGGTTTATAGAGGTGAAGCATTTTTTTTCTTTGTGTGCACTAATTTAGAAGTTATGTACTACAGAGTCTTGTTAATTTATTCATGATGTCTTAGTCAACTAGTTTGATTTCATTTGGTGGTGGTAATGATAACCCATGTGGTGATACTGAGATTTCCATGGTGGCAGATTAACCATCGTTTGCTAGCACCTTGAGCTTTTCTGTTTTTTCTTTTCTTTCTTTTTTTTTTTTGCGGGCGGGGGGGGGGGGGGGGGGATGGGGGGGTTGTTCAAGTGCTTGGGAGCAGGTTATTTAAAAGCTGGTCGCCCATGTCACATCCATGCTGCAAATAAGTATGAAGGATAGGAAAGTTTACTGCAATATGAAGTACAGGTGCACATATGTGCCAGTGGCCTGGATCATAGGCAACTATCTTTGGTTGGCTCGCATGATATGCCCTTCCCATGTACTGCTGGGGCCTTGATGTGGATTTACTCATCCATCCTAAGAGCTATCATCACATAAAGTCAAGTTCAAAGGCCTCCATAAGCAAGATATATCACTAGCTGAAAGCTCAATGTCCTACTCCACACAATTGTCTACAGCCCCATCATATCTCATAGTCTTATGCAGTTAGAGTCAGCCTAATACACGGGTGCGTTCAATAACTGTTGCATCATCCCAATCCTATTAATAGAACAAAGGTGTGGGGGGCAAGGTGGGAGAACTTGGCAGTGTATCAGGCCAAGTTTAGGGATGATCTCGTGCTCACTTGGCACACACAGGCACAGTTGTGACAAATCCATTACCCTCCCATTTTGTTGAGTTTAGGGCTATTGAGATTGTCAATGACTTCAAAGGGGTGACTGGGACCTATTCCCTTGAGGCCATGGTAGTTGAAGGCCTGGATGAATGAGAAAATGAATGAAGTGATTACTGACTGACTGTACGCCCTCTGGTCATAATTACTTATTATTTTAGACTCATGCACATAGAACAAGCAGGATTTGCTACTTAGCTGGCTGACATAGTTGCCCTTAGTGATTACTCACCTATCTCTCTAATGCGACTATCAACAACCAATCAATAGGTGTATTTAGTGCAAAATGTTGCCTCAAAAACCCGCAACAACAATATCTGCAAACCAAAATCAACTTGTCAAAACAAACAACATCTGCTTTAGATCAGCGAGAGTATCTTCCACAACTGTGTCCATATATGCATAATGCCTTTGTTTATTATGTGTGCCTTGTGGATTAAATTCATTTGATATTTCATAGTAGTAAGGATACTTCAATGATCTGTTTCCTGTGAAACCTTGCTAGTGCACAGATAGATTTATAGGGCCCTGCTTGATTGCTTTACAAAGAAATGTACATATTCCCTTGAAGCGGTTCCTGAATCCCAGACCTCAGGATTTTTTCTTGTTATAGGCGACATAAAAAAGGCTTCTGTAAGTTATTATGATGCTTGAAGGGTGGGTACACTTGAAAGTTTTCATCGTTTTCTTATAATAGGAAGAAGTATTCAGATTGTTGAAACTTGGGAGCATAACTAGTTTATAATATATCGATACACTCAATAAACTTTTTCCAATTATGAAATAATTTACAGGCTAGAGTTAGTTGACTACCATTTGGCAGATGGTCATGATGAACAATAGTTCTGCTGCTTGGCTACTCCATTCGAATAAGCCTGCATCTTAGAAATTTTCAGAAACTCTTCTTAAGATTAATTATTCCAGTGGCGGATCCAGAGTCAAATTTTAGAGGGGGCTCAACTTCTTCTAACTCCTTCCTCTCCTCTTTTTTCCCTTGTTCCTCCTACTCTTATTCTCTTCTTCTTCCTCTTCCGTGCCCAAAAATTGTAGGGGGGGCTCCCCCCCCTCCCCCCGTTGAATCCGCCCCTGGTATATTCCACAAACTCGGAACTCAGAATGTATAGGAAGTAACCTTGTTAATTCCACCTTTTGCACAGAAGAATGGTTCCTTGTGTTATCGGATTATTAAATGAATTCAGTTCTGCAGCATGCGCTTTGCCTCTCTGTTATGCACGTAAACCTTGCCTTTTCTTAAAAAAAATTTGGAGAATATTTTTCCCCATCTGCTACAGCATGAGTAACTTGATTTTTGCAATTCAGGTGGAGGGGAAGACTATCAAAGCCCAAATATGGGACACAGCTGGGCAGGAGAGGTACCGAGCAATTACAAGTGCATACTACCGTGGAGCTGTAGGGGCATTGCTAGTCTATGATGTCACCAAGGTAATGACATTTGAGAATGTGAAGCGGTGGCTAAAGGAGCTTCGAGATCATGCTGACTCCAACATTGTTATCATGCTCATTGGCAACAAGATTGACCTCAGGCATCTCCGTTCTGTTGCGGTTGTGGATGCAGCAAGCTTTGCAGAGAGTGAAGGCCTGTTCTTTATCGAGACTTCTGCTCTTGACGCAACAAACGTCGAGAAGGCTTTTCAGACCGTGCTCGCTGAGATATACCGAATCATCAGCAAGAAGCCCTTGTCATCTGAGTCATCTGGAACAGGGTCTGGTAACATTAGAGAGGGACAATCCATTCAAGTGTCAGCCACAAATTCCAGCAGTTTCACATTGCGGTGCTGCTCATCTTAGATGATCATCTACACGGTAATTCTTGAGGTGTGCTCATATGTTCACTCAATGTAAGAAGAACAAATGTGGAGTTCGGACGCTGACTACTTGACCTGCATAGTTATGTTACACTGGTAGCTGCTGTCGGAGGATTTGTGTATTTTTCTAGCTGAGATGAAAACTCTGTACCGCGAGCGCGTTGCTCTTACACACTGGACAAGTTTTCATATAATTTGCAAATATATTTTTTGTTCGGTTGACTATTGTACTAGTACTGTTAGCCTAAACAAAAAATCAACCCCACTGCATACGCCTCACAATAGCCGTAGGTACATTAGGTGGCTTGCTCGTGCAATATAAATGTGTGGATGCTTCGTATATTGCACTGCGTTGATTGTTTGTATTATGGGTAGTGTCTGTCATTTACCTTTTCTCTCATGTAGTTTAAATTTTATAATGAAGGAATTGCTAAAATGTTACAGTTTTATTACTATATGGCCTTTGATTGGATGGTCACTGACTTTTGATTGGGCCTAGCCAGGCATGATTGATTGAGTACTTCTCAATCAGCCATTACTTTGTTCCTCTCAAAGAAAATATTTTTGTGCGCATACGCGAAGGCAGCAGCAATTGCACGTGCTTGGGTTCTAAGGCTTTGTTGCTGTACATGCCAAGTTAGCAGCAGTTTCATATATGTTTCAATTGCCCTTTTTGCCTTGACAGCTTAGTCTTTTGGATGAATTGTGTTGACCAAAAAGAAGATATCTTGCACAATAAAGTATGAGGCGAGTTTCTTCTACAGAGGAGACTAAAGCGAGAAGAAATAGAGAGGGAGAACTAAAGATATGTTGATAGTAAAAAAATTGGTCCTCTGGCCTGATAGCCATAAATCTGTATTTATAGTGTCATTTAGGGTGTGACTGTACAAGCATACCCTTACAGAGATAACGATACAACTATCACTATACCACAGAGACCTAGAGGCAGTCGAATCGCACAGCATGGGCCTAGGTGTGATATATTTACCTCTAATAAGAAGATATTATCTACTATAGCAATATAATGGTGTAAGTGGCCCTAAGGGTGTGGTCCTCGGCTGGTCGCTCATTGCAATGCTGTACTGTCCAAGGTGTTAGTCCATCTCGTACCTTACGATGGGATGTCAGAACAGCCTCTACTTGCATCGGTATTAAATGACATTCACTTTCCTATAGGTGGATAACAGCTGGTGGGCCCCTCAGGCTGATCTTTCCCCAAGACCTGATGACTCGCGCCCGTGCTTCGGGGAGCCTGCCCAAACTTCGAAGGATTGAGGCTCCGGAGAGTTCCAAAGCCCGAAGATCTGTAAGGCCTCTAGGGACCCGTTGTCCATAGGCGTAGGCTGGCGGGGCTAGGGCGTCAGGGTCCTTAATGATGACTCCCAATAGTATCCCCTCAGGAGGGCGACCAGTGGAGCGATCGGCCCCACGGTTTTTCGGAGCAGGGCCTTTGGCGGTTCTTGGCTTTGTAGCTGATAGCCTATGGTCCCATATATTGCTTGAATTGTTTTGGAAAGTCCAGTCCAATTTGTTTGAGCTGACTGTCCAACGACACCTGTGAGAGGGGGCACTAAATGCGACCTACGGTTCGTGACATGGTTACGCCTTGAAAAGTGGTAGTGGAGCACGTGGCGCCTCATCGTTGGAGGGTCATGGGGGAGGGGCGGTTTTGCTCCCCATGACCGTGGCCTCATGGGTGATAGGACTGGGCACATGTGCGTTTCCCTAGGAGGAAATAACCCCTCCCTTAGCTTTATAAGGAGAGGGTCCCGGCCAAGCGATAGCCTTGCTCTACACCTTTAGTCCAATCTGCATATGCTTCAGTCCGTTCGTTCTACCAGTTGTAGCACACCCGTATTCCACCACCATCTAGCACTTCTTGCTACCTCGTAGGGACCCTCATGGCTAGTTCTGGTGCTCAAGGAAGGGCCGACATGTCCTCGTCGGGTGGCGCCATTGAAGCGTGTAGGACGACGGTCATTCAGGTGGCGCTGATTCCTCCGGTGCTACCTAGGTAGCCACCGGGTGTGGATCTCCACCACACCAGCCGGAAGCATCCTCGGCAGACCACCGTGCTTGGGGAATCTATCGTCACCGAGGTCGAGCTCGACTGGATGGTCGTGGATGGGGAAGATCCCCTCTAGGTCTGCTGCCCAGGCCCCGTGGAGCAAAGTGGTTCTGGAGCCTCTATGCCACGAGACCATGATGTTTGAGGCATTTTTTGACACGGACCTTGGCCTTCTAGCCATGCTACTCCTTGAAGAAGTGCGTCGCTACTTCTACATGGAGCTTCCGCATCTGTCGACCAACGCCATTGCCTGCCTGGCCATCTTCGAGTGGGCCATGTGAGCTGACGGATGTGAAGGGAGAGCAGACCTTTTTGCCCTCATTCATGAAGCGAGCAGCCAACCGAAGATACGGACGGAGGATGAGGGGCAGGGAGGAGGCCCTAAACTTTGGTAGTGTAAACTTCCACCTATAGACTGAGTATAACGATGTGTTTCCGGCGAAGGTCATCAATAACCGGTGGTGCACCGGATGGCCAGAGCAGTGGTTCTATTAGGTCTGCCGCCCAGGCCCCGTGGAGCAAAGTGGTTCTGGAGCCTCTATGCCACGAGACCATGATGTTTGAGGCATTTTTTGACACGGACCTTGGCCTTCTAGCCATGCTACTCCTTGAAGAAGTGCGTCGCTACTTCTACATGGAGCTTCCGCATCTGTCGACCAACGCCATTGCCTGCCTGGCCATCTTCGAGTGGGCCATGTGAGCTGAGGGATGTAAAGGGAGAGCAGACCTTTTTGCCCTCATTCATGAAGCGAGCAGCCAACCGAAGATACGGACGGAGGATGAGGGGCAGGGAGGAGGCCCTAAACTTTGGTAGTGTAAACTTCCACCTATAGCCTGAGTATAACGATGTGTTTCCGGCGAAGGTCATCAATAACCGGTGGTGCACCGGATGGCCAGAGCAGTGGTTCTATTACAATGCTGGCTTCGGATCCCCCTCCGCTCTACCAACCGGGCCATTGATTACATTTAGACCCCGGTGGTGGACATCTTCGATGCACAGTTTGCTTCGAGGTTAGTGCTTCTGCAGAAGGTGGCCCGGAGGATGAGTATGCGTGATCTCACGGAGGAATTCATGATGTTGCGCGTCTAGCCCAGGCGGACTAGAATCACATATTCAAATAAGGAGGGGAGGATGAGCTGAACGGGTACTCTGGGCCTACCATTAGTTCTAGTGAGTCCTCTTTATTATTCAGTTTGGAGCCCGTAGATGTGAAACACCCTTTTCTTTCAAAGAATTGCCTCCTGACCAAAATTGCCGAGGAGTTTTTGGGACCACAAACTATTGCGGAGCGGAACCGAAGTATGGAGTTGGTCGGGAGCTAGGAGCGGTACAACCGCATCTGCATCCACCTCGGGTTGGTGGCTCCGGCGTGGCCTGGCCTAGCAGAGCCCTGTGTCACTAGGAAGCAAGGGTGCATACTTTCTGGCGTCGTAGCTTCCATAATTCCTACGAGCCCTCTCTGGGCTCGGCCCCTGCCTGCCTACAAAGGTTAGTAGGCCCTAACACTGGAAGACGTTGTGCTTCGCCCGGAGGCGTTAAAGGCTTTTGCCTCGGCCTCGTCTTTCCTTAGGAGTGGAGAGATTGAGTTGCTGATGGATCGGAGCCCTCCTGAGGAAGTGGAGGTGCGTCTGTAGGTGGCAGCCTAGCATGTAGCTATTTTAATCAAAGGTTCTAGGTCCTTGTTTTTGGGCACCTCACCTTACTTCTCCTATGTTGCACTTCGTAGTAATTGCTCTTAACAACAGCGCTAGGATGTGTGTGATGCCAGGCTCTCGTTGTGGCCCGTGACACCACCTGAGATGAAGTGGCAAGGCTTTGTCGTGCCTTGGAGGAGGCCGAGAATCGAGCGACGTCTGCAGAGGGTTGTCTGTAGGAAGAGGTGGCACGGAGGGAGCGTGAGGAGGGCCTCGGCAGGAAGAGATGGCACGGAGGGAGCGTGCGGAGGCAACGGCTCGGGAAGCCACCGAAGCCCACCGGGCAATGGAGGAGTCTGTCGCCTAGGCTATTGACGGTCGCCTGGCTGTAGAAGGTAACGCCAGGGACCTCAGGATTACGGTGGCCAGGGCAACGAAGGAGGTACTACGTGTGGAGCACCAAGGGCTCACCGAGCGCGCATTAGAGGTGGCCTGAACAACTCATAGTGCCCTGAGCCAACTTAGAGCTGAGGCTTCGCCCATACCCTCTGGCCTGGATGTGCTGGAATAGACGCTTCGCTGACTCCAGTCTGCCGTAGAGGTGACGGCAACCGCTACCATAGTCTATGAGAGGTCTAGTGCATGCGTAGCCTCGGTGCTCTAGCTAGCGTTGCTATATAAGCGGGGATACATCAACTCAAAACACTGGTGCAGCCGGTTCCAAACTCCATGGCTGAGGACTTTCAGCCCAAGGCGCCTCCAGTGGGGATTCATGAGGCCTTGGATATTTTGTTGTGGTGTATGGGCGAGGCATGGCCGAGCTTTGATGTCGCAGTTTATGGCAGCTCATGTGAAGCCGAGCACCAGAGGCACTCCCCGCTCGTGCTCCTCCGTGGGAGTTCAGGCTCCACTCCAGGATCTCCTGGATGCACCACCGCCATCCGGACATCCTTCTCGTCCAACCATCGCTCCGCAGGAACAACCTCCACGGGTGGATGTTGGTTCGCAAGCTCTGCTACCATAGGTGTAGCTTTGAGTAGGATGTTTTTTGGTTTTTCTTCTCTTTGTGAGGGGGCAAAAGTCTTAGTATGTTGACCATCTTCTCCCACTTCATGTATTTTGACTTCATTCACCAAGTGGAGCGATGTCTGCCCCTTGCCTATTTTGTGTTTTTTCAGAATGCTAGTGCCATGTGGCTAACTTGCATAGGATTTATGCCTATAGGTGTGGCGATCCGAGACCAGATGGGGCCTTACCTGCGCTCGGGATGTCGCCTCCAAAGAGGGGTCTAGTGCGTCCCAAGCGTTTGGGGCCACCTTACCTTTTTGGAGGCGGCAGTGGGGTCAATTCATTTTGCCCTGAGATTCCCAAGGGAATGTGGATTCGAAGGTGGCTGCCGATATCTTGGTTAAAGAAGAGCTGGAGGACTTCACCACTTCTGCTTCTACTCCTACCTCAGAGGTGTGTTTTTTTGAGAAGGACGATTGGTGGACAGCTTGGGAGGCTGCCATCCCATGCATTTCTTGGTGCCTTGTCCTTCCACAGGGTCCTAACAAGAGGGTGCCCTCGGTAACCCTTGATGCCGTTATGGCTAAAGTCAAGGCAGAGGATGCAGAGGCTGCAGTGGCAGTAGAGGCGCTATCAAAGGAAGAGCTGGATTTTTAGGCCTTTGACATGTACCCCTTCCAGGTGGAACCTTTCGCTCCCTGGGCTTGGGCGGATTCTATCTTGAGCGGAAGGTCTTTGCATGGGGGGTATCCACGTCGCCACTCCATGTGTCGTTATAGGAGTTGACCCTCCACATCTTGTGGCAATCTAACGCCCTCCACATCTTGTAATACCCTGAGGTGACATAATATGTTATCGCATTTTTTAGGACTGGATTCATGTATGGTATCTAGCCAAGCACAAAAGTTTGTATATGTCAAGTATGAATAAGCTTATGCCATGTTTGACTTCACTCTTTGCCTTTTAACCTTGGTCACACTGACGTTTTGATTTCTCGCCTTTCCCGGTCCCCTCGCATTCTACGGCCGTTAGCGGCCAGAGGGTGCAATTCTTTAGGGTTTGCTTAGTTGCGTTGGTTGTGAGCCGAGGTAAATTCTCATAGGTTGGAGGTTCAATGCGATACCGAAGGATCCATACCTCTGTGGCATGGAGGCTAGGCCTTCAAGATGCCACAGGGTCCATGCCTCTCCGGAACAGAGGCTAGGCCTTCAAGATTTTGGAGAGTCCATGCCTCTCTAGCATAGAGACTAGGCCTTCAAGATGCTGGAGGGTTTTGAGGAAGGACAAAGCTCTAGCTTGGTTTTTTGCATGTAGTGTTATGAGTGAATAGCTTAATTGCAGTAGATAATGTTCCTAGCTCATGAGGCTATTCTCATCATGCATCAACTTAAGGTTACTAGCAAGCCGTGTTAAGGTCAAAAGTGAACTGCAATGCTGAATTAGTGAGGTGAGCGAAAGGGCGTACCTTTATATGGATTCTACCCTTCCGGGAGGCCTGAGCCTGGGGGCCTCTGGATTTTCCTACGGCTGGTTGTCGAGAGGGGGTAGTACAGAGGACTCCTGCACATGGTACTTTGCGGAGGGTTTTTGCATTCCAACTGTGCTGCAGAGGGGTGCCTTCTGTATCTGCCAGACGGTAGGAGCCAGGCCTATTGGACTTGAGGACTAGGTATGAGCCTTCCCATTTGTTACACAGTTTTCCCGAAGCCAGGGCGCATCAAAGCACTTGGTCCCCGGGTTTGAAGTTTTGCAAAACAATTTTGGGATTGTACCAAACATTGGTTTCGGAGATGTAGTGGTCAAGATTTTGGACGTCACGGAGCCACGTGCCTTCATGGAGGTCAAGGGAGAGCTCTCTTTCTCCGACAGTCAGTGGTAGTTGTACCCGGAGCGAGCATCCCTTGATCTCAGTTGGAGTCATAGCTTCGTCATTGTATAGGAGGCGGAAGAGGGTGAGCCCTGTGGGTAGTGTGACCATCGTACAGAGAGACCATAAAACTTTTGGCAACTCTTCAACCCACATGCCTTTAGCCAGGTGTTGGAGCAAGAGTTCGTCTTGCCCCAGCAGGTATAATGAGAGTTTCTTCTAAGGAGGAGACTCAAGCATGGAGACAAAGTTTGAGAGGAAGGAACATAACAAATGTATTGGACCGGGATAGGGGGAGTATCACAGGAAAACTTTGTGATTGTGCTCCTCCGTACTGTGTTGAGCGTGCTCCTTGTGACCTCCTTCTCTCCCAGATGACCACGACCCCCTATTTATAGGGTGGTACGTAGCTTAGTGTACAAGTTATCACGATGTACAAATATCTAAGATCTAGCAAAATTACTGGGTCTTATCCTAGATAACTACTTTTTACCCTACATAGAAGATAAATATCTACCATGATTACTATTGTGGTGCTTACCCCCAGAGGGGTGAGTCAGTTTCCAATTGCGGCCCGACGCCGCTCTGCCGGGGGTGTCAGGATAAGCACCACTTGCACTGGCATTAATCGCCTATGACCTCATGTCAGGTCGGCTATGAGGGGGTGTCCTTTCTTTCCTGATATTATCTCTGGAGGCCGGCTACATCTTTAGGCTTCGGAAGGCCACATGGGCACCAGAGGGGTGGCCCGAAGGGGTTCGTAGCCTCTAAGGATAAGCCTCCTGCTGAGTACAGAGGCTGAAGGCTCTGGAGGGACTTGGTGTAGCTTCGAGTCTTCGGAAGGCCACGTACGTGCCGAAGAGGTGGCCCAAAGGGGTTCGCAACCTCCGGAGATATGGCCTCCTGCTGACTCCAGAGGCCGAAGGTTCTGGAGGGACTGGCTATAGCTTCGAGTCTTCGTAAGGTCACGTATGTGTCAGTGAGGTTGTTGTAGCTTCGAGTCTTCAGAAGGCCACGTACGTGCCAGAAACATGGCCCGAAGGAGTTCGCAGCCTGCAAGGGCCAGACCTCCCTCTGAGGGTCTAGAGACCGAAGGCTCTGGAGGGACCTTTGATAGAGATCGTCAACCATTATCCTTAGGCTGGTCTATTTTCCCCTAACAGTACCCCCTCATTCTCTGGCCTTGATGTTTGGAGGGGTGAGAGGATGTAGACGAAAACCAACTCCAGCTTGGGTTTGTAGCAAGAACACCTGAAGGCCATTCCCTGTCCCTAAGGAGTTTTTCAGTGGGAACTACGGGCATTGATGGTGAAGCTCAAGGGTGACAGTGCATTGGTGGTGGCGACACACTCTGGGGTTATGCTGAGGTCGGAGGTGCAGCTGGCGTTGAAGTCGAAGTCGAGACCAAAGATGTATTAGCAGAGGAGGCACACTCCAGAGCTTGTTGGAGTTAGTGTATGCAATATCTGGACCCTAGGCCGGAGGGGCGTCGGTGGAGGTGATGCACTCCGGGGTCCGTGCCGAGGCCTATTTATATTCTTTGGACTTTTTTGGTGATGTGTCTTCTCGCCATTTGAGTTTATCAGAGTGGGGAATTACGTGTGGGATCGGGAATCCCCACGTTTGCCAGTTTGAGGACTGTTAAATGTGATGTGTCACTGGTGTATTCTGATTGGATAATGCGTGAGTTCGTTTAGGGTCTTGTGCCCACGCCCTTGGCATGCGCCAAAAGGAGTCTAGGTCATTAACGTGATGGGATGTTCGTGCAAGAAAACGAGGCGTTACCGTGGGATGTTGCCATGTGTCGGTGGAGCGACCGGGATATGGCCACGGGCCCCCAGAGATTAATGAGGGATGCCATAGAGCGACGTCATGTTGGTTCTGCCTCACCTCTCGGACGTACGTGGCTACTTGCCACGGATATAAAGCTGGGGTCATCCAACTGGATTTACCACTGCCCCACGAGCGAGCACTCAACCTTGACTTTGAATATGGCATCGTCTTCCTCCTCATCCTCTTTGGAAATGTCAATGATCTCGATTGCTTCTACTAGGGCTGGGCTGTCTCGGCCACCAGCGGTGGCGCCAGTGGCCATCCTGCTTCCGTCCTTGTGGGGTGGACAGCCGCTTGTCGCTCCTGCCCAACCCCTGGTTCGAGAGACCACGCCTGTCGAGATCATCAATATTTTCGACGATGATGAGGAGATCAACTGGGATCTCCTGCGGAGGGAGAGTGATGAGGAGGAGCAGGCTTCGGTGTCAAGGGAGCGGGCTAGGAAGAAGCGGGAGGAGGCCCCGACGGTGGCTACTTCGGTTTCTTCTTTGTCTTTTGATAGCTCTAGGGTTGGCTACTGCATCAGCTTCCATGGCGGCAAGCCGCGGATAAAGTGCATATGCCGCTCCATGCGTGGCCCTTGCCTAGATCTGTAGGAGGCGAAGGTGGCCTTCGGCGGTGCTTTGTGGACATCCCTGTTTTCTCATTTGACTATGGCCCTACCACAGGCCATAGTTGCCTTTTGCCACCTTGTACTCTTTCTCCCCCTTGTTTGCCCTTTTGGGGTTTGTCTCCTCCGTAGCGGCTTTTGTACTGTTTGCTTCTTTGTATGTGTCCTTCGGATGCACAATTTGTTTAATAATATAATTTGGATCTTTGGGGGCAGTTGTATCTCTTTTTGGGCTGAAGTGTATGGGGATCCTTCGAGCAGGGGACCGCATGTCTATGTGCCTTTGTGCCTTCGAGCTGCTCTTCTTCGTTCGCTTCGTAGGAGATGGCTAGTTTTTCGGATCACCAAGGTACCAAGCCTTCGCATAGATCATAGCCGGTTCCATTCCTTCTCGGGGAGAGGTGGCCTCGGGAATTTGGTGGTGGTAGACACGTAGGGTAACTAAGGAGGACCGGGCGAAGCAGTGGCAACCTCGTCGTTCCCGTCATCGCGTACTCCTTAGGTTCAGCGTTGGTAGGGCCTTGTTGCAAATTTGTTCCATATTTCCGACCCAACAAAGTCCATCTGGAACCTTTGGGGTCAAGCTCCGGAGGTGGTCCTCGACCCTTCGGGTTCTGAGCCGCTGCCTGACTTTGAAGATGATCCGTTTAAAGTTTGGTGACAGCGTGTCAGACGAGAAGCTGAAGGCTAGACATGAGAGGTGGTCCTCAACCCCCTCGGCCCTTAGCTGCTGCTGGACTCCAAAGGTAATCCATCCGAAGCCTGGCAATAGTGCGTCGGAGGCAAAGCCAAAGACTAGACAGGAGAGGTGGTCATCGACCCCCTTGACCCTTAGCCACTACCCGGCTCTGGAGGTAATCTGCCTGGAGCCTAGTGACGGCGTGTCAGAGGAGAAGCCAAAGTCCAGACAGGGGAGGTGGTCCTCGATCCCCTCGGCCCTTAGCTGCTGCCTAGCTCCAAAGGTAATCCGCCCGAAGCTTGGTGACGACACGTCAGAGGTGAAGCCAAAGACTAGATGAGAGAGGTGGTCCTCGACCCCCTCGGCCCTTAGCTGTTGCTCAGCTCTAGAGGTAATCTGCCCGAAGCCTGGCGATGGCGTGTCAGAGGTGTTGCCGAAGACTAGACGGGAGAGGTGGTCCTCGACCCCCTTGGCCCTTAGCCGCTGCTCGGCTCCTGCAATAAATAGTTGAGGATTTCATACTATTTCCTGTGCCATGTAGAGTGGGCTTTTACTTAATATTAGCATGATCTTCATAAATGACATATGAATCGTGTCTTAGATGAGACTGCAGGGTAATGACTTTACCATTTACCATACGTGTTTGAGTCACACAGGCCATACCTCTTCCTGTGGGGAGGGGGATTTATATCCCTTTGGTCTGTTGGCTGTGCCTATCCGAGGCTAGTGGGTTTCGCACCCCTTCAGTATGGAGGCGCTTGCCTTCAAGATGCCAGGGGATTTTGTCTGATAGGTTTTTTAGAACCTCTCCATCTGGCGGAGGTTTTTGGAAGACATTCCCACTTGCGGGGTTTTTTGAAGATTCTCCGTCTTGCAGAGGTTTTGGGAGTCTCTCCGTTTTGGTGGAGGTTTTGCAAGACTCTCCATTGTTGCTGGAGGTTTTTGTAAGACACTCTTTCTCGCGGAGGTTTCCAGAAGTCTCTCCGTTTTTGCCGGAGGCTTTGTAAGACTCTCCGTTTTTGCTGGAGGCTTTGTAAGACTCTCCGGTTTTGCCAGACCCTTCGTAGGACTCTCCATTTTTGTCGAAGATTATAAGTTTCTCCATTTTTTTCGAGCTTTCGTAGGGCTCCCCATTTTTGTTGGGGGTTTTGTAGGATTCTCCATTTCTGCTGGAGGTTTCGTAGGTCTCTCCGTTTTTGTTGGAGGTTTTGTAGGACTCTCCATTATTGTCGGAGGTTTTGCAAGACTATATTTTTGTTGGAGGTTTTGTAGGACTCTCCGTTTTTGTCGAAGGTTTTGTATCCCCTTTGGCATGTATTAATGCCGAAGGCTCTGCACACTATTGCGGTATATGGGTTTTTGCATGGTTATGTACTAGTTAAGTCTTGTAGTCTGTTGATGGCAATAAGTAGTTAATTGCAGTGTAAGACATAGCTAGGTCAGATGACTATTCATAACTTATGTCAAATGAAGATGTAACTTATGTTCTACTGCTTACTGCTAAACAGGGACGTAATCTAGATTTACCATTTCTACCTAATGGCTATCTGTTGTAAAAACTTCTAGCAGTAAGGTTGGTGGCCTCCAACATATTTTGATCGTACTATACGAAAGATAGACCAGCTAGGTAAACTATTTATAGGTAATAGTGGGCGGACCTTTGCCAGAATAAGGCCTCTATTATGAGGCTTGAAGGCCTCAAAGCCTACGGCTAGGCCAGGAGAGGTGGTCCTCGACCCCCTCGACCCTTAGCCATTGCCCGACTCCATGGGTAACCCGTCCGGAGCCTGGCAACAGTGTATATCGGAGGTGGAGCCGAATTCTTAGTCGGGAGAGGGGGTCCTTGACCCCCTCGGCCATTAGCCCTTACCCGACTCTGGGGGTAACCCATTCGGAGCCTAGCGATAGTGTGTGTCGGAGGTGGAGCCGAAGGCTAGTCGAGAGAGGTGGTCCTCAACCCCTTCGGCCCTTAGCCGTTGCCCGACTCCGGAGGTAATCCGCCCGGAGCTTGGTGATGACGCGTGTCAGAGGTGGAGCCAAAGGGTAGTAGGGAGAGGTGGTCCTCGACCCCTTTGGCCTTTAGCTGTTGCCCAGCTCTAGAGGTAATCTGTCTGGAGCATAGCGATGGCGTTCTTCGACTTAGTCCGCGTCGCTGGTATATTGCACCATCGGTAGCGGAGTTGGTGGTGACAAAGCGGGGTCGAAGGACCAGGGATTTGGCTAGGAGTTTGCACCAAGCTTCTGATCTATGTGCCGTCCTTCGTTGGTTCCCTCTATGGCTAAGTATCCTGCTTGTCTTCCGAGGTACTCCTCTTGAAAGGTCGTGAGGGTTCAACAGTCGTTGGTGTTGTGGCTGTGCCCTAGTCTGTGCAGGATACACTTGTATACCTTCGGGGGTACCGGAGCTTATGGTTGACATATAGGTCACTGTCGGGGGCTGCGTGCCCCAGAGCTCGTGGTTTCCCCAGGGCCACCTTTCCTTTGGGGAGACCATCGAGGTCATCTGGTGAACCGGTTTTTAGAGCCAGAGAGGCTCCGACTATGCCTCCCTGAATGAGGTGGACTTGGGGTTCACTACATGCGGTTGGCGTCATGAGGGCTGCGTCGAGGGCGCTGGCGGGGTTTGTGCACTCTGGAGCATTGCGCCTCCACGGAACCTTCTTTCGTCACAGGGGCCTGAGGAGGATGCTGGGTGGACAGATTCTCCGGAGGTGTTGGCTCGCTCGGGGCATCCTAGGTGCTGTCGAAGGAGATACCTTGGGACCAAGTCCAGGCGGGAACATTCTAGAGTTCAACTGCCTAGAACCACCGGAAGGCGGCTTGCTTGGATGCGACCTCGGCCGCGACCTCTTCTGGTGTAGTGAGGTCTTCGCCATGCAGAGGATGGAAGGGCTCTGTGTCGTCTGGAGTTTCCGTACCAACCCAAGGTTCTGGGTCCGTCAAGGTCGGAGGAACGCCGTCCCATACGGCAGTAGTGTAGGAAGGTATACCTGGTGTGCATGGCTGAGATAGCCATGCATACGGTTGCATGGTCGCAATGGTTGATATGGCGGCTAGCGTGTTGGTGGTTTTTCTGGTGGATCCTTACCTCTCTTTGGCACTTCTGCGTTCGAAATCCCCATGGACGGTGCCACTGTTGGAGCAAGAGTTCCTCTTGCCCCATCAAGTACGGTGAGAGTTTCTTCTAAGGAGAAGACTCAATCTTGGAGATGAAGTTTTAGAGGAAGGAACACCACAAATGTATTGATAGTAAGAGTATGGAAAAAAGTATGGACCGGGCTAGGGGGAGTATCACAGGAAGACTTTCTGATTGTGCTCCTCCGTGCTGTGTTGAGCGTTCTCCTTGTGACCTCCCTCTCTCCCAGATGACCACGACCCCCTATTTACAAAGTGGTACGTACCTTAGTGTACAAGTTATCACGATGTACAAATATCTAGGACCTGACTAAATTACTGGGCCTTATCCTGGATAACTACTTTTTACCCTACATAGATGATAAATAGCTACTGTGGTTACTATTGTGGTGCCTGCCCCAGAGGGGCGAGCCTGGCGCCGCTCTGCCGGGGGTGTTAGGATGACTTGCATCGCGCTAGGGTGTTAGGATAAGCACCACTTGCACCAGCGTTAATCGCCCGTCTCATGTCAAGTCGGCTGTAGGGGGGTGTCCTTTCTTCCCTGATATTATCTCTAGAGGCCGGCTGTGCCTTTAGGCTTCGGAAGGCAGCATGGGCACCGGAGGGGTGGCCCGAAGGGGTCCGCAGCCTCTAGGGATAAGGCCTCCTACTGAGTCCAGAGGCCGAAGGCTTAGGAGGGACTTGCTGTAGCTTCGAGTGTTTGGAAGGTCACGTACGTGCTAGAGAGGTGGTCCGTTCGTAGCTTTTGGGGATAAGGCCTCCTGCTAAGCCTGAAGGTCGAAGGCTCTAGAGGAACTAGATGTAGCTTCAATCCTTTGGAAGGCGACGTACGTGCCGGAGAGGTGGCCCGAGGGGTTCCGCAGCCTTCGAGGGCCGAGCCTCCCGCTGAGGGTCCAGAGATCGAAGGCTCTGGAGGGACTAGCTGTAGCTTCGAGTCTTCAGAAGGCCACGTACGTACCGGAGAGGTTGTTGTAGCTTTGAGTTTTTGGAAGGCCACGTACATGCTGGAGAGGTGGTCTGAAGGGGTTCGTAGCCTCTGAGGGCCGGGCCTCCCGTTGAGGGTCCAGAGACTGAAGGCTCTGGTGGGACCTTTGATAGCGATCATCAACCATTATCCTCAGACTGGTCTATTTTCCCCCAACACTAGGCTAACAAGTTGTCGATTCAGGCCTAAGAGAATGTGGATGATGGATGGCAGCGAAGCACAGTTTGATGCCAAATTCGGCGTAGAATTATCTGAATGAAGTGGCATGTCTCCGCTCCCAGAAGTGGCAGATTATGTTTTTCTAGAAGAAATTCTAGACATTCTTTGATGTGATTACTGTGAGGGGCTTGGCCTCGACCCATTTGGAGAAGTACTCCAAGGCCACCACAATATACTGTAGGTTTCCTTTTGTATCAGGGAACGGTCCGATCAGATCCATTCCCCAACATGCCAGGTGCCAGATAGGAGCAATTGGTTGTAGGGGAGCCGGTGGCCGGTGGCTCCAGCACCCCATCCATTGGCATCCCTTGTAGGTGCGATGAGTTCCTCCGCATCGGACATGATCGTGGGCCAGTAGAGCCCATGGCAGAGTACCTTGCCGGCTAGGGCATAGGGTGCCAGATGATTGTCGCAGAGTCCTTTGTGAATTTGTCAGTGGAGGTAAGCCCCCTCCTGCTTGGTAATACAACATAGGAGGGGAGTGCAGACCCCCACTTTATAAAGGGCATCATCAACCAGGAGGTAGCCTCTAGCGCGATGGGTCATCCGGCTCCTCCGTCCCACTTAGAAAGGAAAAGACGGGTGCCCTCCAATCCCGGGGTCCAATGGGTAGGATGATGGTAGTCGTTCAGGTAGCTTATTGGCTGCCGATCAGAGGAGGACCTCAAAGAAGGCTCTCACTGGCATGTCTCTGCGCCAAGTGGTAGCTTTCACCAGGGCATCGGCCCTGTAGTTGTCCATCCACGGTATGCTCCATACTGATATGCTGTGGAAGGACACTTTGGCTTTGTGGATGGCTTCGAGGTATCTCGCCATGTCCGGATGCTGAACTTGGAAGCTCTTGTCGACATGCCTAGTGGCGACCTGAGAGTCATTATTGATGATGAGTCAGGCTACCCCTAAGGCCCACGCCTTTCAGAGGGCCAAGAGGATGGCTTCGTATTCGGCGATGTTGTTGGTATACAGAGTATACAAAAGACATGACATTGTAATAATCAGAAACATGTAAACTTTATTCATTCATGTTGAAATCATAAAGTATGGTTTTTCTCATTATACATTTTACTCCACAATGCACACGCTATCTGACTATCTCATGTGATATAGAGATTTCTTTCTCTTGGTTCTCGGGGCATCGTAAAGCATCTCCAGTTAATTACGTCCGTCTTTGAGCTACCTCCAACTAAGCTAAGCTTACGGTCGTCATATCGAGGTCATCTCTGAGTCTGCAAGGTTGTTAGTCATACGCAACAAATACCAAGCAAAGTAAGGATTAGACATCAAATAGTAAAGAACGGGATAACAATTTAGCATGAGCTTTTTGGACTGTTTATGTATCCCGGGTCATCATTAGCCACGTATGGCCTCAGAATTGTGTATGTATGTATGAAGAGGTGGGCTAGGAGCATAGCACGATGTGTAGCTACAACTGAAAGCGATAGCTTGGCCACAACCATGAGCTAGACGCCGTGCTTGACTCACTAACTCCCTCTTCAGGCCTCAGAATTATCCTCATTAGATATCTCCAAAGGCAACAAGCAACGAGCCACACAGGCAAAAAGCACAAAGGTGAGGGTGATCACTGTGGGCCACAAAGGCTCCTGCTGCAATGACATTATATTTTCTAATGAGCCACAAAGGTGACGATGAGCCACGATGGTGGTAATCCACATAGGCAAAAGGGTAATCACAGTGAGCTCCTTACCTGATAGAGCACAGTAGCTCAACTCGAATAGTCGACAAGAGGGCAACAACATGATGAGCGGCCACATTCCTTTTTAGTCATAGAAGAAAAGCATCCTCATAGCCGTATGCTAGCCCAATTAGAAAGGAGCAGAGCACATCAAAGCCATAGAGAGGTGAATTAAAAAGCACCACAACTCAACCAGTAAGAGGCAATGGAAGGGGCATGATCAAGGATCAGAGCCAACACTTCATCATCTTGCACACATACCAAACCCAGTAGCAATAGGCCCCAAACATCTATATCAAACCGCAAGAGAGAGAGAGTAGCATAGGGCCATCTTTGACATCAAAGTGAAAGGGGCAACATATATGAATTGAGAAGCCACCCAGAGGTGCATCAGAACAATATAGCAATAGAGGGTAGCATCATAGGTATTAGCTCAGCCCTAAGAGGGAACAGAAGGGTAGCAAGCAACCAATAGCCCACTACTATATAAATCCCTATATATCGGCCCATCACTGCCGGTTCTAATGGGCCGGTAGTGATGGGGAATCAATGCCGATTCATAAGCCCCGCGGGAAAAATACAATCATCATGGCTTACGAACCGGTAGTGATAAGGGCATCACTGCCGACTGTTGGCTTGAGCCGGCAGTGATGCCCTGCTCCATCTTCACTGCCAGTTTAATCCACCAACTGGCAGTGATAGCAGGGCATCACTGCCAGCTTGTTATACGAGCTGATAGTAATGTCTCGACTATATAAAAGTCACCTTCTCCTTCCCCAAGCCCGAGCACACAATAGAGGTGAGCTCTGTTTGCTCGGTGGCAGCCATTTTTGGCCATCATGTTCTTAGTGGCTTCAAAATTTTGAGGAATCCTCATGCCCTAGGTGTTCTAAGGTATGTAGCTTCATCTCCAATCCATTTCTAGTTGAATTTTATTTGCTAAATTGCTGTAAATTTTGAAAAGATGGAGATGCACCTATGGCCATGATGTTTTAAGACATAGATGCAATTATATCTCATTTATTATACGAAAGCTTCAATTAGTAGCTTATGGTGGAAAGTGTCTTTATTATTGATTTACATTAGCTATAGGTTTGAGCATATTTATTTTTTAATTAATTTAGCAATCTCCTATATAGAAACTTTAGGTATGAGCATATTTATCTTTGATTTATAATGAATTAGAAAAATTAGCCATGATATTTAGGTATGTTGCAAGCTCCAATTATATTTTTATATTTAAATTAATTGGCATGCTCCTATATGAAAACTTTAGGTATGAGCATATTTGTTTTTTATTTTTAATGAATTAGAAAATTTCTCCATGATATTTAGGTATGTAGCAAGATCCAATTATATGTTTTATATTTTATTTAATTAGCAAGCTCTAATATATAAACTTTATGATGAGGGTTTTTTTATTTTTACTTAATTAGTCCTACAAAAGGGTTTAATAATAAAGAAAATTTCTAGGGATGGCACCAACAAATACTCATCGGAAGCGTACGCGAAAGCATACAAAAGGCAGCTCCTCCAACCCAGGCCAATTGCCGGTAGGAAATGACGAGGTAATTTATTTGTTGGTGATCGCAAAATTTTCTAGTTGTTATGAATTTGGATTTACAATAATGATATAATTGTAGATGGACAGACGATAGATGTATGATGCGAGACGTGTGAGCGCAAAGTACAAGAATGGCATGGATTGTTTCCTGGTACAAGCCGCGACGCATAAGTCAAATACACAGTCTCCACACATGTGCTGTCCATGCGTTGATTGCGAGAACAAGAAGCAGTTTTCCACCACCCAGCAGATACATTCTCACTTGATGCCAAGGGGCTTTATGCCTGGCTATACTCATTGGACCGAGCACGGTGAAGCTGAGATCGTACACGAAGGGCAATACATTGGCAGAGAAGAAGAAGACTTGTGCACCGATATGCCCCTTGCCGGAGATACATTGGTCGATGATGATCTAGAGGAGATGTTGGCCAACACCGACACTGATGATCTGGAGTAGATGTTGCACGACGGGGAGGGCAACTTCACCGATGAAAGAGAGTTTCAAAATTTCCAGTGTATGGCAGAGGACTCTAAAACACCGTTGTTCCCGAGCTGTGAGAGGGAGCACACAAAGTTGCATACCGTGCTTTCACTGCTACAATTGAAGGCATGCAATGGGTGGTCTGATACAAGCTTCACAGAGTTGTTACTGTTCTTACAGAAATTTCTTCCAAAGGGAAATGTGCTACCAGAAAACACATACCAGGCCAAGCAGGTTGTGTGCCCATTGGGGCTGGAAGTGCAGAAAATATATGCATGTCCACACAATTGCATGTTGTATCGTAGAGAACATGCAGACTTGGAAGTGTGTTTCGTCTGTGGTGCATCACGGTACTAGTGTGATCATGATGATATCGATGGTGAAGGAAAGAATAAAAGGCCTCCCATCAAGGTGATGTTGTATTTTCCTATAGTCCCCCGGTTGGAGCGTTTATTCGCGAACAAAAGGCATGCTGAACTGTTGTGGTGATATGCTGAGGAGCGCAAGCACGATGGAATGCTGAGACACTCCACTGATTTTACGTAGTGGAGAAACATCGATAGGAAATACAAGGAGCCGTTTGAAGAAGATGCCAGGAATATAAGATTTGGCTTGAGTACGGATGGGATGAATCCATTCGGCAACATGAGCAATAGTCATAGCACTTGGCCTGTGATTCTATGTATCTACAACCTTCCTCCTTGGTTGTGTATAAAGCAGAAGTACATTATGATGCCGGTGTTGATACCAGGGCCGAGGCAACTTGGCAACGATATCGATGTATACATGAAACCATTAATGGAAGATCTTGTAATACTATGGAATGATGGTGTGCAGGTATGGGATGCATACAAATGAGAAAACTTCACCCTACACACAATGCTGTTCATAACAATCCAGGATTGGCCTGCCCTTGGCAACCTATTGGGCCAGACTGTCAAAGGCTACAGTGCATGTATGCATTGTTTGGATGAAATAGAGAGCTTGTGGCTGAAGAATAGCCAAAAAATGGTGTACCTAGGTCATCGTAAATTTCTTCGCAAGAATCACTTGTACCGCAGCAACAGGAGAGCTTTTGATGGGAAAGCTGAGAATCGATCACCTCCTAAGCATCGCACTGGGAGACAAGTATATGACATGGTATAGGGACTTAGAGTTATCCTTAGAAAGGGACGCGGGAGTACACCGGTTCCGACATCTAATCTTAGAGCTCCTATGTTCAAAAAGAAATCTCTTTTTTATGATTTAGTTTATTGGCCGGATTTGGTAGTTTGACACGCAATCGATGTCATGCACATTGAGAAGAATGTGTGTGATTGCTTGATTGATACGTTACTTGACATACTTGGCAAAACAAAGGATACACTCCAAGCACGGAAGGACCTGAAATGTTTGAAACTCAGAAAGGATCTACATCCCGAAGATATGGAAGAAGGAAATAAATATCTTGGTTCCGCTTGTTACAGTATAAGTAAGGTGGAGAAAATTGCAATGTGCAAGTGCTTGCATGGAATCAAAGTTCCCTCGGGTTACTCCGCCAACATAAAGAGACTAGTAAACATGAAAGATTTGAAATTAACTGGCATGAAGTCGCATGATTGTCATGTGATGATGACACAAATGCTTCCAATTGCAATTAGAGGTATTCTACCGTTGAAGGTCCAAAACCCAATCATAAAGGTGTGTTCGTTATTCAACGCGATATCACAAAAGGCCATCGATCCGACCCAGCTAGATAAGCTGCAAGAAGACGTGGTTGGGACTCTATCCTAGCTTGAGGCATTGTTCCCTCTATCATTTTTTGATATCATGGTGCATCTCATTGTTCACATTGTGAAAGAGATACAGATTCTTGGCCCTGTGTTTCTGCATCAGAAGTACCTTTTCGAGAGGTTCATGGGAGTTATGAAGGAATATGTTCGTAACTGAAATCGGTCGGAAGGCTGATGGCTGAGGGCTGGGGGACCAAGGAGGTCATTGATTTCTGCGTTGACTACATGAATCTCAAATCCATTGGTGTGCCTATATCTCGCCATGAGGGGAGGCTACACGGGAAAGGGACGATAGGTGCAAACTCATTCCGCACTAACGACCCCGTTTCATTCACAGAAGCACATTTCGTAGTTCTGCAAGAATAATTTATAGTGGACCCATATGTCGAAGAACACCAGAAGATGCTACGCACCATAAACCCAGGGAAGTCTGATATTTGGATCACACGAGAGCATCGAGATCATTTTGGCACCTGGTTACGTAGACAGGTGATGTATAAGGAGATAGAGTGTGCTCAATTGACTTTGTTGGCTCACGAACTGTCAACTACAATCCTCACATTTCAAGGATATGAAATAAATGGCTATTCATTTTATACGAGAGCTCAGGATAATAAGAGCGCCAAGCAAAATAGCAGTGTCCGTATAGATGCCTACGAATGCAATGGAAGTAGGGAGACCTACTACGGATTCGTAGAGGAGATCTGGGTGCTTGACTATGGAGTGTTAAAGGTTCCTCTTTTCCGGTGCCAATGGGTCAGACTCCCAGGGGGTGTGAAGATCGACAAGTACGGTATGACTACAGTGTACCAAAAACTCATTGGATACAGAGAAGGACTATTCGTACTTGCGAACGATGTTATGCAAGTCTTCTATATAAAGGACCCAGACCCGGCTAACAAGGAGGAGCGCCACGTGGTTCTTCAAGGAAAAAGAAGGATTGTCGGAGTGGAGAATGTTTTTGACAAGGAAGACTACAATCAATTCAACGCGCTACCTCCTTTTGGAGAGGACGTCGACCTAGGTCCCACGACGAACCTCCCTATGTACGCCGTGATCATAATGAAGGGCGAATCGTTAAGACAAAGTAGCTAAATTGTATTAATTACTAAGTATGAATTTGTTTTAGATGTAATTAATATACCTCACTTTTGTTATGGTACCTTCAGTTTCTAGTTTATGGTGGAAGATGTCTTTATTATTAACCATATTGATTTTTGATTTTTAATAATGAATTAGCAATAGCACAAACTAGCACTATTGCTATGTATTACATAATTTTTATTTTTTAATGAATTACCTATAGTTATGAGCATATTTATTTTCAATTTTTAATGAATTACCTATAGTTATGACCATATTTATTTTCAATTTATATTGAATTGCCTATAGTTATGAAGATATTTATTTTATTTATATATTGTATTAGAAAATTGAACCAGGAAATTTAGGTATATACAAAACATAATTTTGGTATATAGCAAGTTCAAATTTAAATAAATATGTATTACTTATAAATTTAAATAAATATGTGTAATACAAATTAAATTGAAATCACTTGAGTAGCGTAGCCGTTTAGTCGGTCTTACTTATGCAGGTTGTGGGTTCGAGTTTCTTCACGCGCGCGCGAAACAATTTGGCACCCCAAGCCACCAGCAAGGAAAGGGGCTTCACTACCGAGGGACATATTAGGCTGGCAGTGAAACAACTTTCACTGCTGGTGAAGTTATTGGGCCGGCAGTGAAGGTACCCTTTCACTGCCGATCGTCATATTGAGCCGGCAGTGAAGGTACCCTTTCACTGCCAGTGCTCAAATTGAGCCGGCAGTGACAGTACCCTTTCACTGCCAGTCGTTATATTGAGCCGGCAGTGAAGGTAACCTTTCACTGCCAGTGATTGAATTGAGCCGGCAGTGAAAGCCCTCCCCTATATTATATTGCTCGATGCCCGCCCTCTGACACTTAGAAAAATTGAGCCCTGCCTGTACCCTTCGCGACACCACTGCCTCCTCGACACCGCCGGCTCCTCCCTAACATCGCCGTCCCCTCCGCATCCTCCCCGACGCCGCCGTCTCTGCCGCATCCTCCCCAACTTTGCCGTCCCCGGAGCCCCGCCGTCCTCATCCCCGGAGCCCCACCGTCCTTGTCTCGAAGCTGAGGCCACCGTCTCCATCCCCTACATCGCTATCCCCTGTGACCTCGTCCCCTACACCTCCATCTTTGTCTTCTACACCGCTGTCCTGCTTGTGCTGCCGTCGTCCGTGGCCACCCGCCTCGTCGACTAATAGAGCAAAGGTAAATCCCCCGCCCTCCTTGGTATTGGGTGCCTCGTTGACCGCTATCAGTTTGGAACTTGGTATTGGGTGAACTATGAGCTGTGCTGAAACACCATTGTGACTAATGAAGTAGAACTAGATGATAATGTATCATAGTTGCATTGTTAACAGACCGAATTGGTAACAGATCAGGTCCCTTTTCACAGTGTTGATTGCTTGCCAACCTTGGTTGTATATAGCAAGGTCATTTGGGCATGTATGTTGCGCTTGCATTGGCAGAACTTGGTATTGGGTGAACTATGAGCTGTGCTAAAACACCATTGTCATTAATGAAGTAGAACTAGATGATAATGTATCATAGTTTCATTGTTAACAGATCGAATTGGTATCATATCAGGTCCCTTTTCACAGTGTTGATTGCTTGCCAACCTTGGCTGTGATAGGTTATTTGGGCATGTATGTTGCGCTCGCATTTCAAAAACGAGCAGGCAATTTGCTTGATGCAGTTTGTTCTTCACTGATGCAATTTATTTTCATCCATTGTGATTATTTTCATAGCACATGTATTTAATTGCGACTGATGTTTGCTTGATGCATGCTATTATCATATTGCAAGCATTGCATACTACTCATGTACGCATTGCACAAGGATGGAGTCATGCATGTAGAAAAAATAGAAGAAGTACAGAGGGTGGTATGGTGATAGGAAAATACATATAGTTGCAATGATGATATGGCTCGAGGATGCTTCAACATGGCCTGTTTAGAGAGGAAGCATTCTTCTTAAGTTAGCATTTATGTACCAATCCTACTAGTTCAGAGAGCAGCTTCTCTCAAGACGAGCTAGATGCCCTATCTGAGGTTGACCTCTAGAGTTTTATTTTAGCCCAACCTAAAAGAAAACTCTTGAGGTCAATCTCAGATAGGGCGTCCAGCTTGTCTTGAGATAACCTGCTCTCTGAACTAGAAGGACTAGCACATAAATGCTGACTTGATAAGAATGCTTTCCTTCTGAACAGGTAATCAGTACTGAAGTCGTAATAAGGCCATTTGCTAGAGCCACTATGCTATAATGTAACATGAACACTATATTTTCTTTACAGTAAATTTTTTTGGTGCTAGTGTGGTTTGTAGTTTATCATTTTTGCATATTCTTTGAAATTTAGGACTGCTATGACATGGTATGTTGTTCATCGTGATCGGCAAAGTGGAGTGTTCTTCAGTTGGGAGGAATGCCATGCACAAGTTAATGGATTCAAAGGAGCATGTTACAGAGGAATATAAGAAATGTGATTTCACGTGTAAAGATGTCATAATCCTAGTTCTGGTCGTAATCATCATTATTTTACTATGCAAGATGATGTGACTTGTAAGATCAATGTGTCAACTATCAATACCTTTATGCCTATTTTGCTTTGTAAGATGCAACTTTTTCTTTGGTTAAATGTGGTCGTAACCTATCAATTCCTTCATGGTTATCTCACTCTTTCGAAAACCTCCCCCCCTCCCTCATCGGCTTTATCTCTATCTTCCTCCTTCCTCTGCTCTTTATACGTAGAATACTCAACCGCTCGCCGTCATCGTATGCAGAACTCCCAGGAAGTGATGGCATCACCAACCGCCAATCCAGGCCAGGTGTTAAAAGGAGATGTAGTGCCGCCGTCAAACATTGAAGAAGGTAGCCTGAGCCACTACCTCAACCTGGACCAAACAGACGCATGTGGAGGTGATGAGGTAATTCATAAGTAGATGAATGCATCTGTTGTACATATTATCGTATAGGTTTCCAATAGTTCTTTCGCTTATGCGCAGATGCTTGACGCTCCGGAGGGTCACAACAATGAGCAATCCCAGGAGCGGCATCGTGTCCGAGGTTCCTCGAAGATGCCTATGAGATGATTTGTGATCACGGAGGTCTCACCATCAGAGGAGCCAACTGTACCAGAGAGAGTTCTGGGGGCATATAAGTCAGTCTGAGGGATCGCTATTAAGGATCACGTGCCTATCAGCTACTGATTATGGACTCGTGAATGAGGTGATCTGCACGTGGTTCCTGATTCGATCAAGAATGACATCTTGTGACCCTAGATATTAGAGAAGTTCGACTTCCCTGAAGAGACAGATATGGAAGTAGTTAAGCGTAAGATGCTAATGATCATGGGCCTTTCATTTAAGAATTGGAAGGGGACACTGAACAGAACATATGTGCAGAAAGGTACAACACCAAATTTCATTGGCAAGTCTTTGTGGAGTACAAGTTGTCGGAAGAAATACAGAGGTTGAGTGAGGTGAACAAAGCAAACTCGTAGAAGAACCTGCACCCCCACAGAGTCAGCAGACGTGGGTACGTGAGGAAATAAAGGAAGTGGCAACAATAGCTAGATGAACTACGAGAGAGAGGTGTCACGTCCGAGATGGAGGGCTGGAGCAAACAATCAACACACTTCCTTCTTGGGAAGGGTGCTTCTTACTCGTCTGATGGAAGCTTATCCTTTACGACCTCCAAAGACCTGAAAGCGATGCATGATCTTGCAAAAAAGCTTGCGGAAGCCCACGAGTAGTCTTCACAAGTCTCTTTCAAGTCAGACAGGGAAAGGGATGAGCTCACCTTTGCCCTGGGAAACAAGGAGCATGGTGGTCGCACATGAGGCGTTGGGGTGATGGGTTGGAAATTTGGATTCCCAGGCGACGTCAATAGCTACAAGAGTCGAAAGAGATCCCAAGCAGCGCGAGATACAGAACAAGTGATAGAACAAGCTAGGATGATGGAAATGCTTGAACAAGCACTAAAAAAGGAGAGGGAATATCTAGAAGAAAAAAATAGCACAAGCAGTGTCCCAAGCACTAATGCGTCAATGGGGTGCCATTGTGAGCAAACAGGAACGGCCGAAAGCATCTCCTGATGGTGCGCGCTCCAGCCCCAGTGGTTGTCAAAGTAGTTGTGCGTCTACGAGAGTTCTAGGAGCTAAATCCATCACTTATACTGTGGACCTCATCACAACAAGGACACCGTGTGAACTACACATTGGTGCTAGGAACATTACCATCAAGGTAGCTTCTGGCGTGGCTTATCCCCGTGGCTCCCATGAACAATTGCATGGACATCCGATACCGGAGGGCTACGCTTTCATTTAAGTAGACGAGGCAGTTGACCAGTACCACCATGTTGAGGTGGACTACCCCACAGAGGAGGGGGCGAACACTATAGGAGAGAACGAGCACACATTCATCGCGTGGGATAAGGCCTACATAGTGTTTCCACCAGGGACAGCTCCCGAGAACCTCTACCCTCTAGTACACCTCGGGTCATCATCGCCTCTTAGATCTCCCTCTCCTCACCCATCTCCTAGAAGAATTCCACCTCCTTAGTCATCACCACAAAGAAGTCCACCACTCAAGAAGCCAGCACCATCAAAAACCCAGCCATCAGCTCGGAAAACATGATTAGGTTCCGCAGCATCCAAGCAAATGACATCATCTAAAAAGTCGGTGGCATCTAAGAACTTGGTGGAACACAAGGATGCCTATTCACTCAATGTTGAGGAAACCAAAAATATTGTGGATGCCAGTGTCACGTCTCATTTCCATCCTCCACCACCTCCATCGAAGCCTGTTGTGCCTAAAGATGCTGTGAAATTTTTCACAAAAATGGCCAAAGTTAAACAGACAGGGGCGGCTTCAAGAAAGCTGTCGACTGACTATGAATGCATCAATAAGAAGCAGGCCAAGAGCAAGTCAGGCCCTATCATTAAGGATGCTCCAAGCATTGCGGACTTCCTAGCTGAATCAAGAATAATAATAGAGAAACTAGCACGGCTTACTGTGGGAGCGGATATCCAAAAGATGGATGTTACATGGTCATTTGAGTTAACCAAACCTTTGCTCAAACCAGATATAGAAAGAAACCTTACAACTCAAATGCGCCGATTACATCAATGGTACTTGGAGCATTCTAGACTTGGTTATCAACGGGATGGCTTCTTCTGGGTGTATTTCAAGGACTTGTATGAATTCTATAAGGCAGATGCCCTCAACATGGCTATAGTCAGAGTGTAGACTCTGTAAGTGACTTATGCGTATAATTCACATTATATGATCTTGTACCTTGAAATTGCATAGCTAACTTCTCTCTTTCGTAGAATGGAGATCCAAGCATGCGGACAAGACTTAGATAAGAAACTAGGATTATATGCGATCCTGGGCTTGTGAACCAAAAACTTATAAGCGAGAATCCAGACTTCACCAAGGACTACTCATTGAAGTGTCTGCTTCACCACCAATACAAGAAATTCATACTCTTACCCTAAAATTATGAGTATGTTTTTGCGTGCCAGGGCATCCTCATTTTATGGGCAACTCGATTCTAGTACTAATTTTCTATAGTGACATATTTTGCAGTTTTCATTGGATCCTCCTTGTCATCCACCCAAACTTGAGCAAGATCATTGTCTTGGACTCATAAAAGAGAGATCAGACGACTTACCAACACCTCATCGACATGCTAAATAGGTTAACTCGATCATTTAATCTTCTCAATGATTGCATCTAAGTTTAATTGGTATTCATATTTATGTACAGGGCAAACACAAGATACCAAAAAAAGAGTATCATCTACTTTCCATTACGCAGGGAATATTCATGTCTTGCATTTCCTACTGAATAAAAAGGTTCAATTCATTCCACTGACGAATCCTTCCCTCTTGAAGTGTATGAGGCAGCCAGTCGGCAACAATCTCTGCGTGTTTTATGTTGTTACTAACATGAACGCATTTAGCTCGAACGGCGACGTGGTTAGGTTCAATGATCTTGAATTATGAAATTAATAACATATCAATACCTTCTTTTCAATTTCTATACGTGTCCAAGGACTAATTCTTTCGATTCTTCAAACGTAGCGCTCGAAACTACGCACAAATGCGTTACAACCTGCAAAAATACATGCCCTTCAAGAACAGATCGCCGGGTTCTTCTTAGAACATATTATCAACCCAAATGGCAAGTTTCATGAACCGATCATGCCGTCCACGCGTCACAGATCTTCAGATGACACCATTCCTTCTAGTAGAGAGTATGCGACAAGGAGAAAGGCTACCAAGGGGCTTGACAAAATATAATATTTCATCAAATGGCACGGTATTAATGTATGCCATTAATTACTATTTATTAAATGATATGAATTACTATATATGGTGCGAAGTTGGTATCGACGGGATGACCTTCCAACGATGATGCAAAGGAGGAGCAAGAAGCAGCGGCCAGGAAGCGTGCCCAGGACGAGGATGAGAGGTTGGCCCGTCAGTTGTGCACTGCAGAGGAGCAAGAAGCTGCGTCCTGTAAGCATGCCCAGGAGGAGGAGGATGAGAGGGTGGCCCATTAGTGTGCTACGGAGGAGGCCGAAGGCTCAAATCGTAGAGACGTTCATGCGTTAGACTTCGATGTCTTTGACACGCCGGTGAGCCTGGAGCTTAGGCGATGATGCGGTCGATCAGGCATGCCTAGGTCCAATGCTCCACCACCATCGCCCCCCCCCCCTCTCGCGTCCCCGGATGTACACACGCTAACAGTCGACAGTGCGAAGACGCAGTCGTCATCGCAGGAGAGGAAGTAGTGGTACAGGTAGAGGGATACTGGACTGGCTGAACTCGACCGACTTTTTAGGGGGTGACCTGCGAGAACTATTTTGTACATATGTGTGTTTGTCGATGCCTATGACTTGAAATATGTGTTCATTACTATGTATTAATGAGGTGCATTTATTATTGATTTACATTAAATATATGTATCATTGTATGCATGTATTGTCACGTCCCAAATTCTTAATCACGCAATTAAGGATAATCATGCTTTTTAAGCATTATGTTTAATTTTACGTAATTATAATTCAGAATACTAAAACAATTTGTTTGAAATCATTTGGATGAGAGAAAGAAATTCGGGAGAGAAAAGGATTAAATTCGCAGCGAAAATGGACCATTTTCACTTCCTGTGGGCCCCACCCTCCAAACAATCAAGTGGGCAGCCCCCACCTGCCCTCTCTCTCTCCCACCTGCTCCTCTCACTCCCCACCCGAGCATCCCCCTCCCACTCAAGCTCTCACTCCTTCTCTCCATTTCTTCCAAAATCCGAGCTCAAGAGAGGGATTGAAGGTATGCATGTGGTACCATTGCATTCTAGAGCTCATAAGCTACTCATCCATCCAATTCATTTTTGTTTTCTCCAAAGATTTGAGCCGGATTTAATGTCTTTTGGTGTTCTTGGTTGAAGCACAAGGAACACCGGAGTTCTTCGATTTCCCTCATTTCCTTCATTCCTCGGCGGTCACCCAACTCCACAAGCATCTTGAGTAAGTCTCTTAGGCTCCCCATGGCAAGAAATTGTGATTTGGTTGATCGATTTCAAGTTTTAGCAAAGTTCATGAGTTTTTGAGGTTTTGGACCAAAATGAGGATTTAGATGAGATTTGAGTTAGGAATCAAGTTGCTAGGTTGATGAGTGAATTCTAGACTCCATAAACCATCTCAAACATATTCCTCTTTAGTTGGGAAAGATCGCAATTCGATTTGGCAAATTTTTCCCCAAAATTAGAGAATTTCTAGGCAGTGTGGAGTATCCACATAAAAGTGCGGATAGTCCACACAAATGCAGAGATTCCGCATCGAAGTGCGCAGGGTCCGCACTTTCTGGGAAAATGGCAATTTGAATTGTATTCAAGATTTTCTTAGGGTTAAGCTAGAAAGTTAGTCTAGAACCCTTGGTATGGAATATACGCAGGAGTATGTAGCATAGATTCAAGTTTGGAGTTAAATCGATCGACGAATCGTTGAAAACACATTTTCAGCCCAGGTTCAGAGTGTCCGAACAAAAGTCTGGAGGGTCCGCATATGTCCGGATTATCCGGAGAATTCTCCGGATAGTCCAGAGTTTGCTTGAGTTGCGCAATGTCCAGATGTTCCACATAATTTTGTGGATAGTCCGCATATGTCCGAAGGTTCCAAAAAATTCTTCGGAGGTTCCGCACTTTCGGCAACTTTTCAAATTGGTTTGAGTCCCAATTTTTTTCTAGCTCTCATGTCTGAACTTATAATATGTTTTGCGCATCTTATGGCATGCATTGTTGCATTTCATCCATGCTCATGTCATTGCATGTGTTATTCTTTTTAGAGAACGTCGAACCGACGATCTTGGCGAGGGAGGGCGGTCCGGAGGCTCCCTACCTTTGTGAGCCAAGGCAGAAAGGCAAGCAACTAAGCATATTGATCCCTCTTGTTTAATTGGATAAGTCTAAAATTGATGAAATATGCTTATGTATGTATGCATGTTTAGTGAGTCAGTGTCGGGTACCAATGGGTAGAACCTATGCCTATTGCATTCTTCTACTTTGAATACTTGTGTATTTACATTCCTTGTAGCCTTTAGGTGTTGTCAATGTCTAGGTATGAGTTCGACTTATACGCTTAGCTACGCTTAGGTCATTTGGTAGAAGTCGAATGATGGCGCATCCCGTTGTTCGTGAGCATAGGACCTTCTTATGATTACATACACTTGTTGAGGTTGAGATGGTTGTATGAGTGGTGAGTATGAGGCGATGTGTGGGTAGTGCTAGGAGGTGTTTTGTCCTGTTCGGATGTGGAGTTCCTCTGGGTAGGTCGGTAGAGGAAATCGGACACCATAGACCGCTTTGCACTAGTTCAGCACCGATCGTCGGTGTTGTTGGCTTTAGCACTTACCTTACTCACCACATGCCCATCTAATGGTAAGGCGAGCCGAATACCTTCGCAACTGTGGCTTTTTGGGTGTGGACATGGACGGTGTGTGATGAGTAATGTTGGCCTGATCTTCCGATAGGTAGTGATAAGTCGGTGGGTGGAGAACTCGATGTTGATGATCCAAAGGCTTCGACCCGAACAGATCGTCTCCCTTGCAATCACTACACCACAGCTCCGATGGTTATCAACCGTGTCGCGCGGTTGACCTCGCCAAGAAGGCTCAATCCCTGCAAGCGTACCGAGAATACAAGCAAGAACGTAGAAGATGCAATCTGAAATATTGCGAATTGAATTCAAGCACTCGAAGTCGGGGTTCCACAAACACCTGCGCTCGGTCCGGAACAAGAGCGAAAATCTCACAATTCGTGTGTAGATCAATACCTAAGCAAAACCCAACCCTAATTAGGGTGGAGGCTACTGTATATAAAGGATTAGGGTCGGCCAAGGACCCCTGGACGCGTCCCTAATGGACTCCAACACGATACACGGGCCAACGGCCCAAAAGATGGTGGCGCAGCACCCTGACAGATTCTGGACGTCCACTTGTTTCGACGATTCCTGTTGACTCAGAAAGGATTTGGACATGGGACCAGTCCCGTTGGAAAGCTTATCTCCTTAGCTTTCCAACCATGTGCAGAACGTCGGAAACGGAGTCCGTATGCATCCTGGGCGACAATTTTAGTGCGGACTGGTCCTGGACTCCGAAACGGACTCGAACTGGATTGGACCTCCACCTTGGCTTGGGCGCCCTTGCTGTTCTTCTCCCGTGTTCGTAAGTAGCAATATATCACAATTATTCAGTAGCATCCCATCCTCAACAAAATATAAAGAAAAACTAAGGAACGAGCTCACCTCATGATTTAGTTGACGTGCACGAGCTCGTGTCAATGGACCTATTGTTGGGGGAATACTCATTGTGTGTGTATCCAAAAGAGTGATGTCCTCATCAGTGTGAGCGGGCGGCCTTGTACCGGTACTAGTTTGCTCCAGGAGTAGTTCTAGTATCACCGCACCGAGCGATGCATGATCCAAACGGTTGGGGCTGGTTGGAAAAGGTTGTCAAAAGTACCCCATTGTGTGCACTTTGGCCGGTGGCACAAGCCGAATGGTCCTCGTGTCGTGTGGGTCCAGGAGAATCCCCCTGCAGGGTGTATAAACAGTTCGAACTGTCGCGCTCTCGGTCATGAGCATGCTTCTGTCCATCTGCATCGGTCGTAGAGTTTCGAGTATGGTTTGTGGTTCAGTATGTGGAAGATGGTGATGTGGGCACTTGTTACTTATTGATATATATGTTGTTTACAGTTACACTTGTTCAGTTGTTAGTTGTAGGGTTGTTTTCATATGTTTAGGTTAAGTTTCAGTCGCTCACACATATGTCAAGGAGGCTTAGTGCATATGTTTTACTTAACCTGTGGTTCATCCTTGCTAATGATCAATGCATAATCCTTGGAGTCGAGCTATGTATATATACTCTATATGGTTTAAGTCTTGCGAGTACCTTCATACTCATGCCTACGCTTTTAGGTACTCCTGTTGCTGATGAAGAGGCGGGGTTTGGCTACTTGCCTGCTGATGCAGGTGGTGGGCAAGAGTAGTGCATCCTACTCTGGGTGGTCGTGCTTTTGTGATGGAGCCTAAGGGCATATGGCTCCATCCCCCTTTTGTTGTTTAGCTTTTAGTCTTCCGCTACTTAGTTCTTTTGCTAGTTAGGAGTTGAGCAGGTTTTAGTCTCCTCCTAGCTCTTTTTTGCTGTAAATTGTGATAACTTGTTGCATGCTTAAGAACTTGTAATATAATGTTAATTACTCGCTCGTTCTTAAGCTTTGTTGTGATGTACATGTTGAAAAGACATGTGTTCCGATCTTGGGCACAAAACACATGCTCGGACTACCGGGATTATATTCTGGTTAATCATTGAGGTTGTGATTATGAATAATGATTCTCCTGGTGATTAATTATAATATTATTTGGACGGTACCTCACATGTATTGAGAGAGAGATGGAGAGATCGAGGAGTGAGAGAGAGTACAGAGAGGACAGAGAGAGCGAGTTGGGGAGGGAGGAGAGGCAAAACACTACCGGCTGAATCCTTCACCCGGCAGTGATTTCAGATTTATCACTACTGGCTGAAGCATTTAGCCAGCAGTGATGCCTTGGGTATCACTACCAGTCCAACAATCCGGCAGCGATAGTCCATGACTATCACTGCCCGTTGCCCACTGCCGGCTCCAAAACTGGCAGTGAAGGTGGTTTTGGAGGCGGCAGTGAAGGGGGCTTCTGCAGTAGTGAGCCTCATCTCACCATGAACATAAACCAATAACAAGTAATCCTAATAAACTTCCCCGTGTGACAATGCCATCAGTAACACATATCACCATGATCTAATCAATATGATTGGAAATAGGATAATCATAATCGGGCTCAAATACAGGGAGCATAGCGGCACATCAAGCAATAGGGCCACACAGAGTAGGGCCCCAACACATATCAGTCACCAGAACAGACAACGGAACTACCATGAGCAAAGATGCGGTATCTAGGCTTACATAAAGAGAACACAACGGTGAGCACAAATAGTATCACATCAAGGCCATCATGACTCGTGGCCAGAGCCCGGAGGACACTAGTGCATGGCTAGAGTGCAAGACTTTGACGGCACATGACTGGAACTCGATGCTTCTTACAGCACACAAATGGCATGATAGCCGGCCAGCAACACACGACGGGCACACACAAATGCAAGCCCAGCAGTGACCCAAGATAGCAACAGGCGGTAGCACCATAACACCATGGCCGGGGACAAGCACATGCGCACCTCGGCAGGATGGCTGGCCACAATCACAGAGAGAAAAGGAAAAGAGCACGTGGCACGACCAGAGCACCGGCTATGACGGTACGGCTGGGCTAAGCTTCATGGAGTGATGGTATTACCTTGCTGATGGTGGTGATAGGGCTGCAACTTCTTGAATTGATGGCGATGGTGAATCACAGTAGAGCTTCCACACTGCAAGGCCTCTGATGATGGGGTAGCAGGGCCTCTGGGCCGTTTCCTCATCGGTGGTAGTGGCAGTAGGGGGCTCCACATGAGCCCCTTGCTCCTTCTCTTCTCAGGGCGGTAGCACATGGCCTTGTTGGGATTGAGCAGTATGGGGCGGCGTGGCCAGCTCGATGGCCATGACCTTCGGCCTTTTCTCCCTTTGGCCTCCTCCATGGCAGGACCTCAACACGACTGGGCAACAAGGGGTGGCATCGTCGACTCGATTGCCATGGCCTCTGGCCTTTTCTCCCGTTGGCCACCTCTGTGAGTGGTGGCATCCATGGGGGTGGCGGCACAGGGCCTTGCCCTCCACTCCTCTTCTGTGTGCCCCCCGCTCCTCCCTTCTCCCCTGAAACAGATTGATCCTCCCTCTCCTTATATAGGCAAAGAAATAAAGATTGAGTTTGTTGCAATTTGGGGTAAATCAGGAAGAGATAAGTAGGGGATCAATTAGGATTCAATGTTGATCCCATTTGAGAGCTTCTAGATGATTTTTCCCTTGGTATTTGATCCAGATTCAGGGGTATTTGTTGCTGCTCGGTTTGGTTTTGGTTGAAGGAGATAGAGGCATCTACTCCTATGTGCCATTCCACCAAAGGTAGGAGGAGATAAGGGGCACCTGGGCCAGGTCAGCTAGGCTACAGAGAGAAGAAGATAGAGCATGGGCTATGGGAAAAGAAATTGGCCCATTGGTAGGTTTATTGCATTTTCATGCAGGTGATTTAGCCGGATCGCATCAAGATAATTTCTATCAAAAAACCTCTTACTTCTTCTATTCTTTCTCTCTCTCTCTCTCTCTCTCTCTCTCTCTTTATATGTGTGTATGTATTTAATGACAAAACAGCATTCTACGAATGCCCCCCACCAAGCTGAGCTCGTGCGAGAAGGATTGAGCGAGGGCTCGACTTGATGCCCATGATGTTGAACTAATAAAAGCAAGTGTAGAGTATTTCGTAGAGCTTTCATTATGTCCACCTTCTCAGGCTAGCTAGTGATGATAATCTCTGACTTGTGGTAGAAAGAAGCACCACTCCTCAAAGGAAACTTATCAACTTTAATGAAACCTTGGGAGGTGCCTTCACAGTATCGTTGAAAAAGGTTCGACTCCACTGCGACCTTGGGAGGTGCCAGCACAATGTCATTGAAGGTCTATTGACTCCATTTGTGATCTTGAGAGGTTCTAGCCAGTGAGGATGTGGTATAGATGTCTTGATCAACTTCACTATGACCCAAAATGAGGGTGCCAGCCAGTGAGGGCGTAGAACGAATATTCAATTGACATGCACAGTGAATGTAAAAGGGTTCCTGCTAGTGTAGCGATAAGGCAAATTTGCTTGATTAACTTCATTGCGACCTTGGGAGGTGCCAGCCAGTGTAGCCATAAAATGGATCATTGACTCCACTGCAACCATAAAAGGTGCTAACTAGTGAAGACCTCATATGAGAGTTTTTATCAACTCTATTGTGACCATATAGCAGCTATGGTGTCAGCCAATAGGGTTGAAGGGTTTCACAGCTCCACATGAACCGCACTAGCACGGTTCACTGCTCTAGGTAATCCTCAGTTGTGCGCCACTTCCAAGGTGATCTTTGACTCCACTATGACCTTCAAAGGTGCCTACACAGCGTCGTCGAAGAAAGTTTGACTCCACTGCGACATTGGGAGGTGCTAGCTAATGAAGGTGTAGAATAATTGTAAACTCTACTACGACCTTGGGAGGTGCCAACATAGTGTCATCGAAGCTTTCACAGATATGTAAATGCAAGACTAGTGTACTTCTCTGCTTCATTGAAGGTAGATCAAAATGAGCTAGAATATCTACGAGAACATGGTTAAATGATAATAAAAAGAAAATGCATTCTAACAACCCTGTTTGATGCATTTGATGTTTAAAATATAGGCTTTTCTTGTGTCACCAAGTTATGAGGTGATCCCAAGATACATCCACAAGAGACTCTTTCTTCCCGACATACGAAGAGTTGTAGCAGTTGCTTTTAATTTCCTGGCACTTAAGTGTACATGTGAAGAACATGTTTGAAAGTACTTCTGAAAGCGGTGGAGGTTCCCTAAAACTGTATCCTCGGCTAGAGCACGCTAACAATCTTGTACTCGATGGGCGTTGTATTTGTAAGTGGCACAGATCAGAGACGGGTAGGAAGCAAGCTATGGCATTGTTGCCTACATTTTCTACGAGGAAGGTGGACGATGATCACTCTCTAGCATTCACTGTCTTCATGCCATCTATTGATGGTGGCCTTCCATTGGATTGGGGGGGGGGGGCTTTGACTTGATGACACTTCGCTGGGGTGTTTTGAACTTTGGTTGACCTTTGTCGGGTCTTTGAATTTGCTTGAGCTTCGATATTGGGATTGGGATTTGTTTTTTTTTTTTTGAGATTTCACCTTCCATGCTCTGTGGTACTAGACCTTGCAGGCAACTTTTGTATAACAAGGCCCTTGTTTCGATCATGCCGGAGTGGCAAGAAGCTACACACATACCCACAACTGGTGTCAGGAAGGTAGCCCTCTTTTGCTCTTTTCCTATAGTTGTCCATGAGTGAACTTGTGTTGGGGTGAAAGAGTATAGGATTGACAAACGGCTAGTCGCTTCGGAGGCACAATGAGTCAGCCTCGATGCCCAAGTGTAGATAGAGGAACATGTGCCTTCTGTGCAGCATGTGTTCATTATCACAGTTGAAAACTTCCATAACACTTCATGCATCTCTAGAGGCAAGTCTTGCAAGTAGCCATACCCTGAGATCACAACTAGGTAACAAGTACAAAGCCATGATCACTTATTGGGTGGATCGATACCCTTTATTTATGTAATAGAAAGATAACCTTTTGAGAATATGACCAGCTAGAAACACATCAGCGAAACTCAATAGCATAACAGTGAACCGAAAAGACATCAATGTCCAAGGGTATAAGTATGATGGCTAGTTGGAAAACACATCAGCGACCAAACTCAATGGCATAACGATGAGCTAGAAACACATCGGTGGCCAAGGGTAAAAGTACGATGGCCAGCTAGAAAACCCATCAGCAGCCAAACTCAATAGCATAACAGTGAGCCAGAAACACATCTGTAGCCAAACTCAATAGCACATAATAGCCAGCTAAAAAACACCTCAATTGCCAAAAGTAAGAGAAAGATGGCCAACTGGAAAATATGTACGTGGCCAAGAGTAGAATAATAATGGCTAGTCGAAAAGCACATCAGCGACAAAGCATAAAAGAACAATGGTTAGCTAGAAAATACGTCGACGACCAGGAGTAGAGGAACAATGGCCAGCCGAAAAACACATCAGCGGCAAAAAGAGAACAATGACTAGCCAAAAATACATTGGCAACCAAGAGTAGAAGAATGATGGCCAACCAGAAGATACGTCAGTGGCCAAGGGTAAAAGGATGATAGCCAGCCGAAAAACACGTCTGCGATCAAGGGTAAAAGCACGACAGCCAGCTAGAAAACACATCGACTGCCAAGACTAAGAGCACAATGGCCAGCCAGAAAACACATCGACGGCCAAGAGTAATAGAATAGTGGGAGCAAGGTACTCATGCCCACAGTCATCATCTTGTACAAGGGAGATGAATTTTCTTTACAAGCCACTCAGACAGACTCCACCACTCTTCATGCACGATGGGTGATGGTGGGAATCATAAATTTCTCATGAAGCTCCATAGACTACCCCTAGGTCTTACAAGAACATTGACCTAGAGCTGGCAAAGGAGTAATTCTTTGATATAAGGATTCATCATCCTCAAATTCAAGAACACATCAAGGAGGGAAGCATCATCGACTTGGATTATACCTAATACCCTAAACCTAGGGAGGTTAATGTCTAAGTGTACGGCTCCTTGGAGAGCGCCTTTAGGCACCCACTGCCAAGCACCCAGTTCACAAGATGGGCCACGATGTGAGTCAAAGTTTATCTACTCAAAGAGACTCTTGATTAGGTCCTGTTGGAAAATCTATTGCTTATTCAGCTTGTTCTTGACATTAGGGTGTCCAGCTGGTCTTGATCACTTATCTCGGGCTGAAAATGATCATGGTGTTTGACTCGACTAGTGCCTCTGGCTCACTCCCGGGTGGCTTACTTGAAGAGCCAAACCCTCGTGTATGATCAATGGAACTAGAATTCTCGTACATCACCATGATGTGTGATACTTTCTCAAACTCTAGCTTAGAAGCCGTGACGACATTGCCAAGTGAACTAAATGTCTTGGGGTCACGTTTTGATATGCCAACCAGCTATTGTTGTAGCATACCATGAATGCACATTTGCATGGCACCTTTTGGATGCATTCCCCTTGCAAGGTGAACATAATTGTTTCTAAAGTGGATGATGTAATCTTCGATTCTCTCATCTTGCCTTTGCTTAATTTGGGACAAATCTAGAATCGAGATATCCTTCCTCATAGTGATAAAATATGATTTGAATAGCTCTTTCATAATGACCCAATTGGGCACCAAATATGCAGTTAGATGGTTATACCAGTGGAAGGTAGCACCAGTCAATGAAGCTGAAAATTGTTGTAGAAGTAGCGACAGGTTGTTCACGGTGTCTCCACACACCGACTCGAAGTAGATGAGGTGCTTAGTGGCATTAATAGTTCCATCAAACAAACAGAACTTCGATGGATTCCACCCGCGGGGAATGTGACTCGACCGTGCCCTACTTCATATGGCTTGTCGAGCTCACTCTTTAATGGTCTTGGGGCCTGATCAACCACCAGTTGATGCATTCTTCTATTAACTATGTCTTCTGCAATACTGTGATAGTCTCTTAGCATCACGGCCAATGCAACATGTGTGGCTAAATTTTCCAGCGTGGTGACCATTTGATAACTGCCATGCCCCCAGCCCCCATCGGAGGAGGATTGTGTAACTGAGACGAACTTCAAACTCGACAAACTACGGGTTAGCTTGAGGAACCCGTAATACGTTGAATGGTAGTGGCGGTGCATCTCTTGTCGTGATGTGTAGCATCATGGCACAAAGTTGATCCACTCTTGCGGACAACTCGCTTACTTGTCTCCAAGAGAGCTATTATGCTCAACTTGAGTGTCCAAAAGTGGTGGGTAAACCTGCTCATGTTGACTGCTTGTACCCACTAGGAGTATGGTGTATGGTATTGTACCCGCACCTGCAGGTGGTTCTTCGTGAATGCCTTCATTTTCGTTGGCCATATTCATAGGCACAATGTTTATGCCTTCTGGATCTCCTTCATCTCTGGACAAAGCCGAAGGTGTGGGAGTAGTGTACTGATTGTGAGCGCACTTCAAGAGAGTTTGATGTGTGAGCTTTGGGACTGTAATGTCCCTAACCCTCGGATGTGACAGGGCTACTCTTTATTCAGCGTTGAGCGCTCATCTTCAATCATGTGTTGGGGCCGGAACGTGTGGCCACCATGTGTAGCTGATCTTGATCTTATGGTAGATGCTAAGGAATACTTCTGTAAGTTTCGAGGTGGTCATATGAAGAATACCCCCCTTCAAGAGACTTGTATCTCCTGGACACGGGAAAGTAAGGGGCAATTGTGGCCGCCTTCCATAACCTTGAAGCAATTTGCGAGAGCCTGTTGAAGCAAATCTTTTGACTTGACAAAATTTCATCTTCAGAGGAGTATGATAACTCATTTGTGACAGGAAAAGGTTCCTAGTCAGAATATGATTCTTCGAGCATGATGATAATGATCATGCCACACATCACGACCCCTCTGTCATTAGACTTCTTTGAACTTTCAAATGTAGTGAGGTGCCTCAGTAGTAGACCATGGTGTAGTCTCTTCAGGGACAATTGTAGATTTTTCCTCCATTATAGGCTTTTAAGTTTCTTTAATTACGATTATGAGGGAGGGTTGAGGCGGGTCGACCCTCTGCTGTTGCGCGATAGGCCCTATTGAAACAAAGATGGTGCTAGCGTCTTGAGCTTAACGTGTCTTTGGAGCCAAATGCCCAAAAGAAAGTTACACCATGGATTGTGTTCAAGGTTTGGGAACCCGAACGCTTACTCTTCCAGCTTCTGGGCATAATTGCTATCCGTATAGATGTGAACCTGAATGTGACGTATCACGAGATCTTGCAATTCTCAGAACCAGGCTTGTCGGTTTCCCTTCCTTTGCCCGCACCTCCATTGATTCTCATTGAGAGTATACGGGGCTGCGTATCTCATAGGTGAAGAAGGACAACGTGTCGGTCATGTAGGAACCTCACACCTCAGGGCCGCACGATTGGAGGAAGCTGCCTCGTAGGGGGGGTCTCCGGTTGTGCCCAAAGGGCCTTCTCAGATATGCATAATCCTGATGGCGTGGTTCTTGATCCTGATGAGTGGGTGGCTGCATTTGGCTTGGCCAATGTGACATAGGCGGAGGACCTCTATGTCGAGGAGCCTCGGTGTGATGCTCTTACTGTTCATGATGATTTGTAGGACAGGGATTGCTCCTAGTCCTTGGATTTTCTAACGCAGTAGTATTGCAAAGTAGTCTCTCTAGACTGTTCATTTAGTTTCTAAGATGTTGTAGTTGTCTTTGCAATTCATCGGGGCGAGGCGCTGGCACCTCACTTGGAAGTACGATAAAATGATTTTTATTGTGGTTCAATGTAGAAGGGTTAGACATTGCGCCAATGTGGAAACAGGGCACCCAATGCTGGAAGCCAGATGTACTAGGGTTGTAGAGTTTGCATCTCCTTCCAAGGCACTAGGATAGGAATTTCTCCACTATCGCTACCCGAGCAGGGAGCCTGGCTTGTGACGCATGGTAAGTCCATGCGCAGGGAATGGATTCACTTGGAGCCTCTTCTTCTTCTACAGTATTAGCTGGTGTGAGATGAGAGGCAACCAATTGTTGGAACCTCATGGCTTTAACGATCTTTCGTTGATAGTTCCAGCGTGCATGTGGTCTTTCGGCTTGACGGGCAAGGGTAGTGCTTTGTTGCAAATTCTCGCAAACTATGTCTAAAGTGATGACCAACTCTGCTTCTTCTTTTTTTGCGATGGTAGATTCCTTCAACATGGCATTAGCCTCAATGATAACGTTGTGGCATTCTTCTTTTATTTGTGCAAAGGCCCTCTTATGAGACTTGTTTATTGCAGGAGTTTGAGTAGCACTTGGAGACTCGAGAGACCATTGTGATGACCAGTGCAACACATCAAAGATGGGAGAAGAACCATGTCCCACTAGGCATGCCAATCTATTCCGCACATTTGAAACTCACATTCGAATATGTATTTTGTAACTTTGAATATAATATTTACGAGTGTGCCTGTGTACAAGGTATACGAAAGACATGAGAATGTAATAATTGGAAACATGTAAACTTTATTCATTCATTTCAAAATAAAAAAGTACAGTTTCCCTCATTATACATTTTACTCCACAATTCACATGCTATCTGACTATCTCATGTGATCTAGTGATTGCTTTGTCTTGGTTCTCAGGGCTTCATAAAGTGTCTGCCCATCTTCGAGCTACCTCCGATTAAGTTACGCTAGTGGTCATCATATCATGGTTACCTCTGAGTCTGGAAGGTTGTAGTCACATACAACAAAGATCAAGCAAAGTAAGCATTAGACATAAAACAGTAAAGAATGGGATAATAGTCTAGCATAAGCTTTTTGGACTGTTTATGTATCCCGGGTCATCATCGACCACATATGGCCTCACAATTGTGTATGTATGTATGAAGAGGTGGGCTAGGAGCGTAGCACGATGCGTAGCTACAACCGGAAGTGATAGCTTGGCCACAACCAAGAGCCCAATGCCGTACTTGACTCACTAACTCCCTCTTCGGGCCTCGGACTTGTCCTCATCGGCCATCTCCGAAAGCAACAGAGCCACATAAGCAAAAACTACAAAGGCAAGGATGATCATTGTGGGCCATGAAGGCTCATGACGCAATGGTACTATATTTTCTTGATGAGCTACAAAGGTGATGATGAGCCACGAAGGGGGTAAGACACATGGCAAAAAGGTAATCACAGTGAGCTGCTTCGCTGATAGAGAATAGTAACTCGACTCCAATGGTCGACAGGAGGGCAACAACATGATGAGAAGCCACATTACTTTTTAGTCATAGAAGAAAAGCATCCTCATAGCCATATGCTAGCCCAATTAGAAAGGAGCTAAGCTCAATAAAGCCATAGAGAGGTGAATGAAAATTTATCATCGCTCAACCAATAAGAGGCAACGGAAGGGGCATGATTAAGGATCAGAGCCAACAATTCATCATGATGCACACATACCAAAGTCAACAGCAATAGGCGCCCAACATCTGTATCAAACTAGCGAGAGAGAGAGAGAGAGAGAGAGAGAGAGAGAGAGAGAGTAGCATAGGGCCATCTTTGACATCAAAGTGAAAGGGGCAGTACATATGAATTGAGAAGCTGCACAGGTGCATCAGAACAATATAGCAACAGAGGGTAGCATCATAGTATAAGCTCAGCCCTAAGAGGGAACTAAAGGGCAGCAAACAACCAGCAGCCTCATCTCACCATGAACATAAACCAAGAACAAGCAATCCTGATGAACCTTCCCGGGCGACAATACCATCAGTAACACATGTTACCATGATCTAATCAATATGACTAGAAATATGATAATTGTAACTGGGCTCAAATACAGGGAGCCAGTGGCACATCAAGCAATAGGGCCATAGAGAGCACAGCCCCAACACATATCGGTCACCAGAACAGACAACGCACCACCATGAGCCAAGATGCAGCAGCTGGGCTTACACAAAGAAAGCACAATGACGAGCATAAACGGTATGACGACAAGGCTATCGCGACTCGTGGCCAGAGCCTGGAGTACATGGCCGGAGTGCAAGACTTTGGCGACGCATGGCTAGAATCCATGCTTCTTACAACACATGCATGGCACGATAGCTGGCTAACAACACATGACAGGCAAACACAAACACATGCCCAGCAGTGACCTAAGACGATGACGGGTGGTATCACCACAACACGATGGTTGGGAACAAGCACATGCGCACCTTGGCAAGATGGCCAGCCACAATCACAAAGAGAAAAGGAAAAGAGCATGCAGCATAGATGGAGCACTGGCTACGATAGCACGGCTAGTCTAAGCTTAATGGCGTGACGGTATTACCTTCCTAAAGGCGTAATGGGGCTGTGGCTTCTTGAATTTATGGCGATGGCGAATCACAGCAGATCTTCCATGCTAGAAGACCTCCAATAATGGGGTAGCAGGGCCTCTGGGCCATTGACTCATCGGTGGTGCGGTAGCAGGGGGCTCCACCCGCGCCCCTTCTTCCTTCTCTGTGCAGGGCGGCGGCATAAGGTAGCAGCACATTGCCTTGACGGGATAGGGCAGCATGGGGTGGCATGGCTGCCTCGATGGCCATGGCCTCGGGCCTTTTCTCCCTTCGGCCTCCTCCGTGGCAGGACCTCAATACGAGAGGGCAGCAAGGGGTGATGTGGCTGGCTCGACGGCCATGGCCTCCGGCATTTTCTCCCCTCGACCTAATCTATGGGCTGTGACACAAGGCCTTGCCCTCCACTCCTCTTTTGTGCGCCCACCGCTCCTCCCTCCCCCTAGGTAACAGATTGATCCTCCCTCTCCTTATATAGGGAAAGGAATAAAGATCGATTATGTTGCAATTTACGGTAAATTGGGAAGAGATAAGCAGGGGATTGGTTAGGATTCAATTTTGATCTAGTTTGAGAGCTTCTAGATGATTTCTCCATTGGTATTTGATCCAGATTTAGGGGGGATTTGTTGCTGCTCGTTCGGTTTCAGTTGAAGGAGATAGAGGCAGCTGCTCCCATGTGCCATTTGACCAGAGGTAGGAGGAGATAAGGGGCACCTGGGCCAAGTCAGATGGGATACAGAGAGAAGAAGAAGGAGAGTGGACTAGGAGAAAAGAAAGCTGCGCATTGGTCTTACTTCTTCTATTCCTTCTCTCTCTTTTTTTCTTTTTTATTTATATATGTGTATGTATAGCATTCTACACGCTGCACTGCTGTTGTGGCTGTACCTTGTGGACTCTGGAGCCATTAGCCTCTTTGGAGCCCCTCTTTGCCGATGGAGGAGGAGGAAAGGCATCTGTGGACCCTGCTTGCGAAGTTGATTTCTCGGGTTCAACATTAGGGGTCGGGGTTACCTGCACGAGCCCCCGTCAGAGCCGCTCTTCCTGTGCACATGCATATTCCTCGAATTTTCACATGAGGGCCTTCACCGAGCGCACAGGGCATCGGTGCAATCGATCGAAGAGGGGCCTATCAGCCAGACCCGAAGTTGTTGTGTCAATGATCGACGACTTTGAGATGCCTTTAATCTGGGCCTTGTTTCAGGAAAACCTCTGAAAGTAATCCCAGAGGATCTCACTGGGCTGCTACTTGACGTTGAAGAGGCTCCCAGAGGTCACGAGTTCAACATAGGTGCCTTGGAAATTGTTGTAGAAGAGGTTTCAGAGCTGGGCCCAAGAGTAAATAGTCCTCGGGTCTAGCGTCCAGAACCATCGGAGGGCTACCCCTTCCAGGGCGAGAGGGAAGCACTTGGATATGGTGGCTTGCCCACCTCCGTTGGCTCCTAACACTACTACAGAAATGGCTTTATATGTCGGCCCATCACTATCGGTTCCTAATGGGCCAACAGTGATGGGGCATCACTGCCAGTTCATAAGCCGTGCGGGAAGAATCTGCCATTGTGGCTTATGAACCAGCAGTGATAACAGTCATCACTGCCGATCGATGGATTGAGCTAGCAGTGATGCCCTACTCCCTCATCACTGGCGGCTTAATCCATCGACCGGTAACGATAGCATAACATCACTGTCGGCTGGTTAAATAAGCCGGCAGTGATGTCCCAACTATATAAAAGTTGCCCTCTCCTTCTGCAAGCTCGAGCACAACAGAGAGGAGCTCTATTCTTGCATAGTGGCGGCCATTTTTGCTCACCAGGATCTTGGTGGCTACAAAATTTTGAGGAATCCTCATGCCCTAGGTGTTCCAAGGTGTGTTAATTCTTCTCCAATCCATTTCTATTTGAATTTTATTTGCTAAATTGCTCTAGATTTTGAAATGATGGAGATGAACCTATGGCCATGATGTTTTGAGACAATGTAGATACAATTATACCTCATTTATGATATGGAAGCTTCAATTACGGTGGAAAGTGTCTTTATTATTGATTTACATTAGCTATATGTATGAGCATATTAATTATTGGTTTCTAATGAATTAGAAAAATTATTCATGATATTAAGGTATATAGAAAACTCCAATTATATTTTCTATATTTTAATTAATTAGCAAGCTCCAATATAGAAACTTTAGGTATGAGCATATTTATGGTTGATTTTTAGTGAATTAAAAAAATTAGCCATTATATTTAGGTATGTAGAAAGCTCCAATTATATTTTTTCTATTTTAATTAATTAGCATGTTCCCAATATGGAAACTTTAGGTATGAGCGTATTTATTTTGATTTTTAATGAATTAAAAAATTTCACCATGATATTTAGGTATGTAGCAAGATACAATTATATTTGTGTATGAGAGTTTTTATTTTTCATGTTTCCTTAATGAGTCATAGATAAGGGATGACACCAACAAATACTTGTCGGAAGCGGACGTGAAAGCATGCAAAAGGTGGCTCCTCCAACCCGGGCTAATTGTTGGTAGGAGATGACGAGGTAATTTATTTGTTGTGATCGCAAAATATTCTAGATGTTATGAATTTGGATTTACAACAATGATATAATTGTAGATGGACAGAAGATGAAAGTACAATGCGAGCCGTGTGAGCACAGAGTACAAGAACAGCATGGATTGTTTCCTGGTATAAGCTGCGATGCACAAGTCAAATACACAGTCTCAATACATGTGCTATCCATGCGTCGATTGTGAGAACAAGAAGAAGTTCTCCACCACCCAGCAAATACATTCCCACTTGATGCCAAGGGGCTTTATGCCTAGCTATACCCATACAAGAAGCTGAGATCGTACAGGAAGGGAAATACATTGAAAGAGAAGACAAAGACATGTGCACCGATATGCCGATGGACGAATACATCGATATACCGCCTGCCGGAGATACGTTGGCCGATGATAACCTAGAGGAGATGTTGTCCGATGCTGACGTCGATGATGTGGAACAGATGTTACGCGATGGGGAGGGGAACTTCACCAATGAAAGAGAGTTTCAAAAGTTCCAGCGTATGTTAGAGGACTTTAAAACACCATTGTTCCCAGCTGCGAGAAGGAGCACACAAAGTTGCGTACCGTGCTTTCACTACTGCAATTGAAGGCAAGCAACATGTGGTTTGATACAAGCTTCACATAGTTATTATTGTTCTTGAATAAATTGCTTCCAAAGGAAAATGTGCTGCCAGAAAACATGTACCAGGCCAAGTAGGTTGTGTGCATATTGGGGTCATAAGTATAGAAAATACATGCATGTCCAAACGATTGCATGTTGTATCGCATGCAGACATGCAAGCGTGTCTCGTCTGTGGTGCAGTACGATACAAGTGTGACAGTGATGATATCGTTGGTGAACAAAAGAAGAAAATGCGTCCCATGAAGGTGATGTGGTATTTTTCTATACTCCCCCGTTTGGAGCATTTATTTGCGAACAAAAGGCATGCCGAACTGATGCGATGGCACACCGATGAGTGCAAGGATGATGGAATGCTGAGACACCCCGCTGATTCTACGCAATGGAGAAACATCGATAGGAAATACAAGAAGTCCTTTGCAGAAGATGTGAGGAATATAAGATTTGGGTTGAGTACGGATGGGATGAATCCATTTGGCAACATGAGCAAAAGTCATAGCACTTGGCCTGTGACTCTATGTATCTACAACCTTGCTCCTAGGTTGTGTATGAAGCGGAAGTACATTATGATGCCAGTGTTGATACTAGAGCCGAGGCAACCTGGCAACGATATCGATGTCTACCTAAAACCATTAATGAAAGATCTTGTAATACTGTGGAACGATGATGATAGGTATGGGATGCATACAAACGAGAGAACTTCACCCTACGTGCAATGCTATTCGTAACAATCCAAGATTTGCCAGCCCTTGGCAACCTATCAGGCTAGACTGTCAAAGGCTATTGTGCATGCGTGCATTGCTTTGATGAAACATGGAGCTTGTGTCTAAAGAAATACCGAAAAATAGTGTACCTAGGTCGTCATAAATTTCTTAGCAAGGGTCAACCGTACCATGGCAACATGAGAGATTTTCATAGGAAAGTTGAGACTCAATCACCTCCTAAGCATCGCACTGGGAGACAGTATATGAGATGGTAAAGGGACTTAGGGTTATCCTTCGAAAGGGACGCAAGAGTACACCGATTCAGAAATCTAAGCTCCTATGTTCAAAAAGAAATCTGTCTTTTATGACTTAGCATATTGGCTAGATTTGGCAGTTCGACATGCAATCGATGTCATGCACATTGAGACCTATTATGGATTCATAGAGGACATCTGGGAGCTCAACTATGGAGTGTTAAAGGTTCCTCTTTTCCGCTGCCAATGTGTTAGACTCCCAGGAGGTGTGAAGATCGATAAGTACGGTATGACTATAGTAGACCAAAACTCCTTGGATACAGAGAAGAACCATTGTACTTGCGAATGATATTATGCAGATCTTCTATGTTAAGGGTCCGGATCCGGTAAACAAGGAGGAGCGCCACGTGGTTCTTCAAGGAAAAAGAAGGATTGTCGGAGTAGAGAATGTTGTTGATGAGAAAGACTACAATCAATTCGATGTGCAACCACCTTTTGGAGAGGACGTCGACCTAGGTGCCATGGAAGACACTGACGATCCTCCCTATGTATGTCGTGATCATAAGGAAGGGAGAATCGTTCAGACAAAGTAGCTAAATTGTATTAATAATTATGTATGAATTGTTTAAGATGCAATTATACCTCACTTTTGCTATGGAAGCTTCAACTTGTAGTGTACGGTAGAAGATATATTTATTATTGACCATATTAATTTTTGAGTTTAGGTATATACAAAAATTAATTTTGGTATATAGCAAGTTCAAATTTAAATAAATATGTATTAGGCCTGCTAGCTCAACTTAATGTTAATAAATATAGATAGTACAAACTCAATCAAAATCACTTGAGTAGCGCAGTGGTTTGTTTGGTCTACTTGGTGTAGGACATTGGTTCGAGTCTCTGCTAGCCCGCGCGAAGCTAAAACAAATTCTTTTGCACCCCGTGGCACTAACAGTGAAAGGGGATTCACTGCCGGTGGACATATTGGGCCGGTAGTGAAACTACTTTCACTGGTAGTGGACTTACTGGGCTAGCAGTGAAAGTAGTTTCACTGCAGGTAGTCCTATTGAAGTGGTAGTGAAACTCCAAGTATATTTTTTAATTAATTAGCAAGCCCCAATATAGAAACTTAGGTATGAACATATTTATTTTAATTTTTAATTGGATTAGAAAATTTAATCAGGAAATTTAGGTATATATAAACGTAATTTTTCTATATAACAATTTCAAATTTAAATAAATATGTATTACGATTTTAGGTCAACATAATGTTAATACCTATAGATAGTACAAACACTATCAAAATCAACTGAGTAGCGCAGCGGTTTGTTCAGTCTTACTTGGTGTAGGACTTGGGTTCGAGTCTCTGAGCACGTGCGCGAAGCTAAAATAAATTTTTTGCACCCCGCGATACCAACAGTGAAAGGGGTTTCACTGCCGGTGGACATATTGGGCCGGCAGTCAAACTACTTTCACTGCACGTGCACTTATTGAGCCGGCAGTGAAGGTGCCACTTCACCGGTGGTTATATTGAGCCGGCAATGAAAGTCCTCCCCTATAAAATAGCTCCACGCCCTGTGTCCTTTGACACTTAGAAAAATTTTCCCCTTCCCTGTGTCCTCCGTCGAAACGTCTCCCAACACCGAGGAGCCCATGCTACTGAAGGTCCATGAGCCCATGCCCACTATCCATGTCCTCCTCGATGCTGTCGTCCTCCTCCCCACTACCGTCACCGTCCTCCTTCCTGGCACCATTCCCGTCCTCCTCGACGCCTAGCCCACGCACCCCGCCGCCCAGACCTTGCCATCTTGCAGGTAGCGATTAGAGGAATGTTGGATTGTAGGATGGATTAGAGGAATGTTGGATTGCAGGTTGGATTGGAGGAATGTTGGATTAGAGGATTGTTAGGGTAACTGGTCGATCATGAGGACCAAATTAGCTTGGAATGTTGCATTACAGGAGGAGAGGAGAGGGGGTTCCAGTGGTGATTGTTAGGGTAACTGAATCATCTTTCTTATTTTCAAGTTTGTTGATGTGCTATAAAATTGTATGTTGTTGATGTTCTGATATTGTCAGCTGGACAAAGAGATTGGTTTATTTAGTTGTAAAGAGAGTTCATGTGTTTAATAGAATCTATTATATGGCAATGTAAATCGATATTGTTAACTGAGAACATTGGGCCATGTATAAGGGCGATTATGACCTTACTGTTAGATGGCAATGTAAATCGATATTGTTAGATGAGAAAATGATGAAAGGAGATAATTATCTCCATAATTTGATGCAAATGCTGCTAGGTATCTGAGGTTGACCTAAACAATTTTCTTTTACATGTTCAGAGAGAAAGCATTCTTTGCAAGTCAGTATTTATGTGCCGGTCCTAAAAGAAAATTGTTTAGGCCAACCTTAGATAGGGCGTCCAGCTCGTCTTGAGAGAAGCTGCTCTCTGAACTAGTAGGACTGACACATAAATGCTGACTTGTGAAGAATGCTTTCTCTTTGAACATGTAATCAATACTGAAGTCATAATATGGCCATCTGCTAGAGCCACCGAGCCTAATAGTGTTTTGCAAGAACATTCTTTGGTTTTACGGTGGCTTGTAGTATATCATTTTTGAATATTCTTTGAAATTTTGGACTCCTATGACATGGTATATTGTTCATCGTGGTCGTCAAAGTGGAGTGTTCTCAAGTTGGGAGGAATGCCAAGCACAAGTTAATGGATTCATAATCCTAGTTCTGGTTGTAATCATCATTATTTTGCTATGTAAGATGATGTGACTTGTAAGATCAATGTATCAACCTCAGTACCCTTATGCCTATTTTGCTACATTAGATGTGACTTTTTTTGTTAAATGTGATTCTAACGTACTCAATTACAATATTGTATGTGTATGCATTATATCTATCGACTCCGTCATGGTTATCTCACTCTTTCGACAGCATCTCTCCCTCCCTCGTCAGCTTTATCTCTACCTCCCTCCTTTCTTAGCTCTCTATATGTATACTACTCAACCGCTCATCATCATCGTATGCAGAACTTTAAGGAAGGAATGGCACCACCAACCACTGATCCAGCCCAGGTGCCAAAAAGAGATGTTGTGCCAGCGTCAAACATTGAAGAAGGTAGCTAGAGCCACTACCTCAACCTAAAACAAAAAGACGCATGTGGAGTCGATGAGGTAATTCATAAGTAGATGAATGCATCTCTTCTACATATTATCGTATAGGTTCCCAATAGTTTTTTTGCATATGCACAGATGCTTGATGCTCCGGAGGGCCACGACAATGAGCAATCCTAGGTGCGGCATCGTGTTCGAGGTCCCTCGAAGATGCCTACCAGGCGATTTGTGATCACAGAGGTCTCTCCAGCAGGGGAGCCAACTGCACCTGAGAGAGTTCTGGGGCCATACAAGTCAGTCTGTGGGATTACTGTTAAGGATCACATGCCCATCAGCTATAGATTGAGGACTGGCATATAAAGTGATTCGCACGTGGTTCCTGATTCAGTCAAGAATGACATCTTGTAGCCCAAGATATTAGAGAAGTCCGACTTCCCTGAAGGGACAGATATGGAAGTAGTTAAGTGTAAAATGCTAATGATCATGGGCCATTCATTTAAGAATTGGAAGGGCGCACTGAACAGAACATATGTGCAGAAAGGTACAATGCCAGATTTCTGCAAGTGACCGCAACTAAAAGATCATTGGCAAGCCTTTGCAGAGTACAAGTCATCGAAAGAAGCATAGAGGGAGTATGGTGAACAAAGCGAACTCAAAGAAGAACCTCTACTCCTACAAAGTCGGCAATCATGGGTGCGTGAGGAAAGAACGGTAGTGGCAACAACAGCTAGATCAACTGCGAGAGAGAGGTGTCACACATAAGATAGAGGGCTGGAGTGATCGAAGCGCTTCCTTCTTGGGAGGGGTGTTTCTTACTCGTCTAATGGAAGCTTATGCTTTATGACCTCCAAAGACAAGGAAGTGACGCAGACGCTTGCAAAAAAGCTTGCGGAAGCTCACGAGAAGTTTGCACAAGGCTCTTTCAAGCCAGACAGGAACAGGGACGAGCTCACTTTAGCCCTGGGAAACAAGGAGCATGGTGGTCGTACACGAGGCGTTGGGGTAATGGGTTGGAAATATGGATTCCCAGGCGAAGTCGATAGTTACAAAAGTCAAAAAAGATCCCAAGCAGAGCGAGATGAAGAACGAGAGGTGATCAAGTTAGGATGATGGAAATGCTTGAACAAGCGCTAAAAAAGGAGAGGGAACTTACAGAAGAAAAAATAGCAGAAGCAGTAACACAAGCCCTCATGCGTGAACGAGGCACCATTGTGAGCAAACAGGAACGGCCGACAACGTCTCCTAAGTTTGCGAGCTACAGCTCCGGTGGTCGTCGGAGTAGCTGCGCGTCCACAAGAGTTCTAGGAGCTGACCCCATCACTTATCCCGTGGACTTCTTCATAGCACAGACACCGTGTGAACTACACATTGGTGCTAGGAACATTACTATCAAGGTGGTTTCTAGCTTGGCTTACCCTGCAGCTCCCATGAACATTTGCACAGACGTCCGATACTGGAGGGCTACACCGCAGTCGAAGTAAATGAGGTAGTTGACCAGTACCGCCATGTTGAGGTGAACTACCCCGTAGAGGAGGGAGCGAACACTATAGGAGAGAGCGAGCACACATTCATCGTGTGGGAGAAGGTCTATATAGTGTTTCCACCAAGGATAGCTCTCGAGACTCTCTACTCTCCATTACACCCCGGGCCGCTGTTGTCTGGAAGATCTCCCTCTCCTCAGCCATCTCCCAAAAGAAGTCCACCTCCTCAGCCATCGTCTTGAAGAAGTCCATCGCTCAAGAAGTCAGCACCATCAATAAGCCAGTCATCAGCTTAGAAAACAAGATCAGGTTCTGCAACATCTAAGCAGACGATATCATCTAAGAAGTCGGTGGTATCTAAGAAGTTACCAGAACCCAAAGTTGTCTATTCACTCACTGTTGAGGAAGCAAAAAAGGTTGTGGATGCCAGTATCATGTATCATTTCCATCCTCCACCACCTTCACTGAAGCATGTTGTGCCTAAAGATGCCTTGAATTTTTTCATGAAAATGGCCAAAGCTAAATAGACGGAGTTGGCTTCAAGTAAGCCACCGACTAACTATGAACACTGTCGGTGTATCAGGAACTAGGGGTCCCCGAATCCCGAGGCCAGGCCAGCAATCCGCCACATGACGCCATCCCGCGGAGTCTCTCCCACAAGGTGAAAAAGATCGAGTCCCGGGAGAGGGCGCTCGGGGCCACAGTCGGTGGCCCCCGACGTACCCCAGTTCCCCGATGATCCACGAAATCTAAGTACCGGGAAGAAAGTACTCGGGAAGGTGTACGGTGACCTCCGAGCACCCAAGTCCCCCGATGACCAAGAAAGCTAAGTACCGGGAGAAACGTGCCCGGGGTCGCTAGCGGTGGCCCCCTGGGCACCCAAGCATCCCGAGGACCCACCGAAGGAAGTTCCAGGAGAGAGTGCTCGGGGCTGCGTGCAGTAGCCCCTGAGCACTCGGTTCCCCGAGGATCCGTACAAGTGTGCCCGGGAGAGAGTGCTCGGGGAGGTGAACAGTACCCCCGAGCACTCGGTACCCCGACGACAAGAAAGGGCATTCTCGGGAGAGAGTGCTCGGGGAGGCAAACGGTGACCCCCGAGCACTCGGTACCCCGACGACCCAGGAAGCCCCCTGGCAGTGGCCCCTGAGGGGCCCACCGATGAGGTGTCAGCCAGTCAAAGGCCCAAGGCCGCATTTAAAGAGCGTGCATGGCCTGTCACCTCCAACTGCTCCAGCCGCGCTCAGCGTCAGTTCCTGCCAAGTTCTGGCAGAGGGGCGTGGGGTTATTAATTGCACGGGTCCCATCCCGTGCCATCCGGCCCGTCTCGGGATAACGTCGTAAGGGCCGAGGCGTTTCGTCTGCTGCGCTGCTGTGGCAGGGGAACAAGATAGGGCGGGCACACCGGGCCGCTCTGCGGCTGCCCGGTGGGCCCTCTCCACGGCGCCTGTTGCCAGTACATTTATGGTGACGGATGACTGGGCGTGCGACGCATTTTCCATCCCCGATCACTTCACCCAGAGGAAATGATGACGCCCTTTCCATTTATGGTGTCTCAGAACTCGTGCTCCCCCTCCCGTTCTGGGCACACTGCTGCCGGCGGGTATTTAAAGCAGCCGGCGGCATAGAAGGAAAGGTCAGGGCAAAAGAGAAAGAAGAGAGCTCAGTAGTGTGGAAAAACACAGCACCAGAGAAACAATGGCTGAGAAGTGAACAACACGAGACAGGCTGAAGAACTAAGATAGACCAACATTCTTGTAACCAGCAACATCCTTGAGGGACTTCCTCGTGAGATACAAAGATGAATATTTGCTCAATGGGGACGGCTTCTTCTGGATGGAATCCTTACACTTGTATGAACTGTACAAGGAAGATGCCATCGATGTGACTATAGTCAAAGCATGGACTCTGTAAGTGACTTATGAATATAATTCACGTTATATGATCTTTCACCTTGGAATTGCATAGCTAACTTCTCTCTTTCGTAGAATGGAAATCCAAGCATATCAACAAGACTTAGATAAGAAAGTAGGATTCATCGATCCTGACCTTGTGAACTAGAAACTTGTAACGAAGAATCCAGACATCACCGAGGCCTACTTATTGAAGTGTCTGCTTCACCACCAATACAAGAAATTCATACTCTTACCCTATAGCTATGAGTACGTATTTGAGCACAAGGGCGTCCTCATTTTATGGGCAACTCGATTCTAGTACTAATTTGCTATTGGTAACATATTCTGCAGTTTTCATTGGATCCTCTTTGTCATCTATCCAGACTTGAGCAAGATCATTGTGTTGGACTCACAAAAGAGAGATCATATGACTTACCAACACCTCATGACATGCTAAACAGGTTAACTCGATCATTTAATCTTCTCGACGATTGCATCTAAGTTTAATTGGTATTCATATTCATGTACAGGGCGTACACAAGATACCGCAAGAAGAGTGTTATCCACTTTCCATTCAGGAAGGAGTACGGTGTAAAAACCAACTTTCCAGTACAAAATACATATTCATGTCTTGCATTTCTTACTGAATAAAAAGGATCAATTCATTCCACTGACGAATCCTTTACTATTGAAGTGTATGAGGCAGCCACCCGGTAACAATCTCTGTGCGTTTTATGTTCTTACTTTCATACACGCATTCAGCCCAAATGGAGACACTATTAGGTTCAATGACCTTGAGGTATGAAATAACATATCGATGCTTTTCAATTTCTACACATGTTCAAGGACTAATTCTTTCGATTCTTCAAACGCAGCGCTCCAAACTATGCACAAGGGTGTTACAACCTACTGAAATACATGCCCTTCAAGAACAGATGGCCGGGTTCTTATTGGAACATGTTATCAACCCAAACAGTGAGTTTCATGAACTGATCGTTCCGTCCACGCGTGTGAGATCTTCAGATGACACCTTACCTTCTAGCACAGAGTATGCGACAAGGAGGAAGGCTACCAAGGGGCTTGACAACATATTCTATTTCCGCAATTGACACAATATTAATGAATGACATTACCTGCTCTACGATATGCCACCGGTGTGTCAATGACATATGGGACCAGGTCCAACTTGTCATCCTCACAATGGATGCCATATAGTAGAACCAGCACTTATTCAGTTGTAAATCGTAGATTTTTTCCATTTATTAACAAATGATATGAATTACTATGTATGATACGAAGTTGGTAACATCAGACGACTCTTGGACACAATGGCCTTCCAACGATGATGCGAAGGAGGAGCAAGAAGTAGCGTCTTGTAAATGTGCTCAAGAGGAGGAGGATTAGAGGCTAGCCCGTGAGCTGTGCACTACAGAGGAGCAAGAAGCAGTATCTCGTAAACGCGCCAAGGAGGAGGAGGATGAGAGGGTGGCCCGTCAGTGTGCTGTGGAGGAGGCTGAAGGCTTAAAACCTAGAGGCGTTCAGGCGTCAGACTTTGATGTCTTTGACACACCGGTGAGCCTGGAGCATAGGTGACGCTGCAGTCGATCAGGCGTTGCCGGGTCCTCCGCTCCACCACCATCGGCCCCCCAGCGACCCCGGACGTACTCATGCCATCAATCGTCACTGTGGAGATGCAGTCCTCGTCACGGGAGAGGTAGAGGGGTACTGGACTGGCTCAACTCAACCAACTTTTAAGGGGGTGACTTACAATTTATGTGTTTGTCGATACCTGACTTGTAATATGTGTTCATTACTATGTATTAATGAAGGTGTTTTATTATTTATTTTTAGTAAATATATGTATCATTATATGCATGTATTGAGAGAGAGACAGAGAGCTTGAGGAGAGAGAGGGACTACAGAGAGGATAGAGAGGAGGACCGCGGAGGGGGAAAGGGAAAATGTTGCTGGCTCAAACCTTCGGTCGGTAGCGATTCCAATAAATCACTGCCAGCTGAAGGATACAGCCGGCAATGATGCCAACGAATCACTGCCGGCCAAAGGATTCAGCCAGCAGTGATGCCTTGGGTATCACTGCCGGCTGAATCCTTCAGCTGGTAGTGATAACCCCATTCACTTCCGGTCCACCAAGCCTGTAGTGATAGTCCTCGACTATCACTGTCCATCTCCCACTGTCGGCTCCAAAATCGACAGTGAAGGGGGTTTTGGAGCTGGCAGTGAAGGGGTTTTCTATAGTAGTTTAAAGCGAATAAACTCATCTAGGTCTGAATCGCCCCGAAACTTAGGTAGCTTTGGAGTTCGAAAACCCTTCGGGAAGGGTGTGGCCTATAGGTATAACTGCTAGGGAGAGTCATAGTCTTGCATTGTAGCCTTGCGATGACAGGACCGAGGTTCCGTAGCCTGCACACCAACTGCGGGGGATGCCTGGTGGTGATGGGTAGCGATGACGAAGCCTTTGCTGGCCCCTGGAGCCTGGGCCAGAATGGCATTGGCTGCTAAGGGAGCGGTGGTGGTTACGTAGGTAGGTTGTTGCGCATCTCGCAGGGCCACCCGTACTCCTCCAGCGAGCCTATAGGGCCACCACATGCAACTGTTTTTCAGCCAAGGTGGTGTTCACAGCGACGGTGCTGGTTACAGCCCTTAGGGACGTAGCGGGGCTCTCGCTATGCTGTTGCTGGGCCTCCGAGGCGGGGGAGGGGGGCTAACGTCAATCACAGCTAAGGTTGTGGCAAGGTTGGTGGTGGCCACATGGCCCTCATTCCCCTCGATTGGAGGGTTGTCATTGGCGTAGCGTGCGCCTTGGTCACGATGGTCATATGGATCTTCGCATAGGAGCGGACAAGGAGTCGGGTGCCTGTGTTTTGGCCTTGGTGATCTTCTTTTTGGGTGGAATTATACCTCTCTAGTACTTCTAGTTCAGAATCCCCATAGATGGCGCGTTGTTGGCAAAAGTGAATATGTCTTCTACAAACAAAGTACGGCGAGAGCCTCTTCTACAGTAGAGACTTAAGCTTGGAGAAGAAGTAGAGAGGAGGGAGAACCAAAGACGTGTGATAGTAAAAAAGATTGATCCCCTGATCTGATGGCCATAGGTCAGTATTTGTAGTGTCATTCAGGGCATGACTGTGCAAGCATACCCTTACAGAGATAGCGATACAACTATCACTATACAATAGAGACCTAGGACCAGTCCAATCACACAGCATGGGCCTAGGTGGGATGCATTTATCCCTAATCTGAAGATATTATTTATTATGGCAATACAGTAGTACAAGTGGCTCTAAGGGCGTGGTACTCGGCTGGTCGCTCATTGCAGCACCAAACTATCTAAGGTGTCAGTCCGGCTCGTACCTTGCACTAGGATGTCAGAACGACTTCCACTTGCATTAGTATTAAATGCCAGTCACTTCCCTATAGGTGAATAACGGTTGGCGAGCCCTCTCTGGCTGATCTTTCCCTAAGACCTGATAACTCGCTCCCCTGCTTCAAGAAGCCTGCCCAGACTCTGGAGGACTGGGGCTCCGGGAGGTTGGGGCTCCTGAGAGTTCCAGAGTCCGAAGATCCGTAAGGCCTCCAGGGACCCGTGGTCCACAAGCATAGGTTGGTGAGGCTAGGGACGTCCGGGTCCTTAATGACAACCGCAAATAAATTGTTTGGTGCATGTAACTCAATATAGTATCATAGACAAAGCAAGTTCGATTCCTATCTGACACAATTTTTTTTTTAAAAAAAAAATTGTCTCTCCTTCTATTAATTCACGTCTAGGGTATAAGGGAGACTATGTAAATAAGAGTATCCTATCATCTTAGACTTTTAGATGAATTTACTGGTGCATACAATTCAATGCGGTCATGCATGTTTCAGATAGTTTTTATTGAAATCAAGTTTTAGGTCTCGTTGAGGTTTTATCTGTTTCGCTACAATGGGAACCCGCTCTCGTGGGGAAAGCTTGTAGCACCTCCTATAGCTCAGCCAAGCTATGATAACATTATATCTATCAGCATCACAATATACTATTACGAGTGGTTCCACAAACGTATTGTGCTACGCGAACTCAAGAACGTCTCACCGAACCTATTGCTTCTGATGCTAATATGCTCTTGGGATCTAGCCCTGCATCGCTTGTTCGTTGGAGGAAGCCCTGTGGTCCTTGAGAGAAAATTAAGGTCATAAAGAAGGCCAGAGAAAACACAAGCGAAACCTACGATGGACATGATTTCTCAAGATGACTAAATGATAAGTTTAGTGAAGTATGAGTCTACACAATATGGTTGCATCAGTAGCTGGTTGCGATGACCAGATTCCTGATGTCTTCCGGGCCTACAGATACATTGCTTTTGCTCTGTAAAACTAGGTTAAGTTCAGAATTCCGATTGAATGGTTTATATACTATCGCACCATTCATGAATCAAAACATCCTATACATCCGCGTGGACAGAAAAGAATGCCCATGTCGGTTTGCATGTAGTCTAGCATAGCGTAGCAGTTGTCAAATAGGTCTTACTGTGGTCATTTTGTCACCATAGTGGGCAACGCCTGTCCATCCATGTTATACTAGCTGTGTTCTTTTTAGTTTTGACCTCCATTTGGAGTGCACTGGAGGTATCAAAAAAAGCCAGAACGTCCACTTATAGTCAACCAGGATCCCTCCGATACAGATGCATGCATACTCAGAGCAACTCCAAATGGAGGTGTGCACACATCAGTTATCTGTGTCATTTGTGTGTTTTAAGATTCGGAAATGTTCCCCACCACCTAAAAATGTCTTCCGCATTGATAGCTAAGGGCAGAATTGCTATTTCATGTGCGGGCCATACTGAAAAACTGGAAAGTGTGACCATCCTACTAGAACAAATACATACAAAATAAAAACATTAAAAAACAGAAAATGTAAACATCACACCGGAACAAATGCATAAAAAACCGAAACATTTATACATCATACAAAATAACCAAAAAATGTAACCATCCCACCGAAAAATGCATAAAAATCAGAACATTAAAAACCAAAAAGCATAGTCATCCCAACAGAACAAACAGATAGAAAACCGAAACATTTACATATTATATAAAAAACTAAAAAAATGTGATTGATAAAACCATAAAGTTAGCTATTTTATATTCATGACAATCAGTAGGTGTTGGATACTTCCTACACGACACTGAATTGACTGTTTATTTTGTGGGTACTGTTCTTCAATACAACCAGTACAGGCTACGAGGAACTTTCACATACATGCGTCTGCCAATTACATACTCCCTCAGGTCATCAATAGATGACGTTTCCAACAGGAATCCACAAATTAGGAAACGGGTGCTTTTACTCTTTTGCCCTCCACTCGTCAGTCATCAGCATCGTCTCCCGAAGCTTGCCTATGGAGCAAGCCGCCGTCAAGTAGATCTGTAAGCTCCACCACTGTTGGGAGGTCTGCCTCGGTATGTAGCTCCATAAGAGCTGCACATCGGGAGGTCTACAAGCTCCACGACCCGCCATTAGGAGCTCCACTGGAGACGCTGTTGAGAGGTCCGCAAATTCCTTCATCGCCATCACCGGAAGCATCGAGAGTAAGGGCAAAGGTGGAAAAAAGTATATCCGACATGTAAAACGTCACCGTAGGTTACAACAAAAATATTGAACACGGTAAAATAAATCAATAAGTCATATGAAGATGTTAATATAATATGTGAGCACTGCCGAATGAATATAATGGTAGTGATATCATAATTTGATTTTAGATGAGATCTGAAAAGATAGATTACTTGCTAATTTATCTTCTAATTTATTTATTTATTTATATTATTAAAATGAGTCTTAAATTCATAGCTAGCAATAAAAAAAATTGAATAACGAAGATGAATAATAAAAATAGATAAATTATTTAAATTTTAAAAAAATTTATTAGATAAAAATAAAATAAAGTAAAGAGCTAACATAAGAACCAACTTAAAATTATTCCTATAGGCCACAACGTCATCTATTGATAACGGGAGGGAGTATACGGTCACACACATGTAGGTGTCCCGGGAGACTAGTAGCTCGATCAAATTAATAGTAGTAATAAATTAGTAGTCGGTCGGATTAGACTAGTTTGAAATTAGACGGCACGCATGGCAGTACCGTCGTGTTGATCTGAACTGATGCCGACGAAGATAACTTCGTTTATTTACGACTGAGAATGACGATTGTAATAGGTGATAAATAGATATCTTATTCTTTTAAAACAGATAATCTTTTTTTATTTTGGTTTTCTAACACGTCTTAAAATAAAGTGAAAGTAAAAACCCAAAAAAATCATGTTACTGTAGAAATCTCTCGTAAAACACGTAGCTCTCGTAGAAGTATATGAACCTCAGGATCTATTGACACTCATCTTACAACTCATCGTCATATAATAGCAGCTTGATGAAAAAAATATTTTCTTTAAAGAAAAGACCATGAAGAAGATGCTCTTTGAGTCGATGATCTAGAGGTAAGAAAATTTAAGACCAATTCTAAATATTAATTTTATATCTCTAGCAACAAAAAGAATAACTTACTAAGATAGAAAAATCCTAGCTTATCAACCAAAACGAAAATCATAATAAAAAAGAAAAACTCGTAATAATACAAGGGAGCCAATAGAAAGGAAACTAGAATGAGATTATCACAAGCATCGAAGAAAACATGCACTTCATTTCTAAAAACATCAGCCCTCTTTTTGGTAGATTACAAGGTATTTTTCTCATAAAAAGCTCTCACCTATTACAAAGGCTAAGCTCTCGTATCTTCTTTCCTCTAAAATTTTAGCATACAAATTCAAGTGGCTGGCTCCAGCTTCCCACACAACCATACCCCTCTATTTATAGGCCTAGAGAGGTTGCTTAGTCGTTAAGCTTTCTTATTCTCAAAATATCATTTTCTTCCCATGGCCTCCTAACTACTACCAGAGCATTTTGATCCATTTTCTGCTTCATCCATCAAATGGTCATGGTGCTTTAATGACTTAGCTTCGCCTCGACACAAGCTTAGCAATGATACCACGTGCATTCTATCCTTCCACAGTTTTAAGGCCAAACCAAAAAACCGCCTTGCACACTTCTCAAAACGTGACTCACCGTCACTTGCTTACACCTTAAGCAAGTGTCCCAATATCAACGTGTGTACTCCATCTTGTGATCTTTAGTGCCAGCAAATCTCTTCCGCTCTCGATCCCTTAAGCTGCATTGTCACTTGCACCGGCATCCTGTTTGCTTGACTTTATCAAGATGTTGTTTTCATCCATTTCTCAGGCTTGGCTTGAGCTCCATGTGCACAGCTAGTATCACCTTGACTCTATCTGGCAACCTCAATCCTCTGGCACCAAGCACCTCGCTTGGCCCCAATCATCACACCATCGACCGTCAAGTTACATCCATCACCTACCAACATGAGACAAGCACACGTATATCTCTAACTTCATTATAGATTAGTCCATAATCAAAATCCTGAGTCAATGTATATCTCATAAAAATCATGAACCCTGGATATTCTAGCGTTGTCACCTCCTCAGCACCGGATCATCCAGCATGTTCAATCCAGCAACTCGACCATCTTGTAATCTCTCTGCAAGAAATGCTCTTCCGTATATTTCATCCTATCGCCGGACCATCCGGCGAGTTCACTTTCACCAAGCCCTCATTTGCAACCTTTCTGTAAGAAATAATCCAACGTGCATTGCTCTCCATCGCCGGACCATCTGGCGAGCTTAAATCCACCAGAGTCGACTTGCAACCTCTCTGCAAGAAATAGTCCGGTGTATATTGTTGTCCATCGCCGGACCATCCGGTGTGTACTTTGATTTCTTCCTCTGAGATGAAAAGCTCTAGCGTGAACCTCATATGAACGTCGGATCTTCTGGCGTGTACAAAATCATAAACGCGGATCATCCAGCATGTACAATTTTTTGGACTCAAAGGCAAACATTTCAATTCTATTTCTCTTTACCACTTTGGTTAGCTATGATCATAATTGCAACACATATAAATGCTCATGCATTCCACAAACCAACAAATCAAAATAACAACATTGTCAATCACTCATCATATATAAATCAAGGCATATTTCAGCTTGGTCTCTCAGTTTATTGTATTCCCATCGTCACTTAAAATGTTACAAATTTTCAGTAATAAACCCATGGAGCAAGGGAGAACACTAGGAGGGGAAAAACAAAGATCGTCCCTGTAGATATTTTAGAGTCATTTGTAACTAGTGGTGGAGTACTATGACCACTTCACCATCCTAATGTTTTCTTTGTCTGATTCAATGATTTGGCAATAAAATAAATCCACTACTAATCAGTTTCAGAGTATTCCTAGTTTGATCAAATGTGTTTAGGATCATGAATTCAATTGATAGCCCTCTGAATAAGCTTTCCGTAGAGTCGAAAATCATCAAAATCGGACTTCGGCATCAAAAGTTATCGTTGTTTTCAAATGGTCAATTGTGCTGAACTCAAACACTCCGGGTTTAACTTTGAGCCAGGTGGTCTGTTAGGACCAAAGTGTTTTATTTGGATGTTTCGGTTGACCCGGATACTCCGGGTGGCTGGAGTCTCTAGATTTACTTTGGCCAGGGCTCTTGGTGATGTGTTCCAGTGTCAACCCGGAGAGTCTGGGTTGACCCAGATACTCCAGGTCGATACAAGAATCTGTGTAATGGCTAGTTTTTGGGGAAAGGGTATAAATAATCGCTCACGCCCACCCTTGTTTGCTACTGCTTGGGCACGAAAAAAACCTTCTAGAGCTAAAAGAACTCCCTCACACTCCAATCTAATGAGTGATTTAAGAAGAAAAGTGAGTTAGGTTGAGATATTAGAAGACTAAGTGCAAGTGAGCTAAATCCCATCTTGAGCACTCGAGTTCATCGGCAAGAAATTCATCAGCACATTTTTTTACTATTGGAGCTTTGAGCTTCTAAGCAGCTAGGCGTCGCCAGCGAGCACCCAAGGTTGTGGTGTGCCGCGAGAAGTTTGTGAAGGCTTTAATTTCACCTCCACAAAGGAAGAAATCAAGAGTGGAAGCTAAGCTCGAGTGTGATCAAGCTTAGAGAGCAAAAAGGGTTGAGAGAAACTAGACTCAAGTGTGACCAAGCCCCTTAATGGAGACGTAGGAAACAAATCGTCTGTCCCTTCTCTTATTTTCATGTTCTTATATTCTTGCTTAATATTTATGCATTTTGCTCGATCTACTTGTTCATGTGTGTTTGATTGTAGGTTCTTTGTGGATCTACATAGAATCATTACTTGGAACACATGACTTTACTTGGTTTGAGCTAGAACCCTTTAGGTGTTGTTTAATTTCAATTTTGAGTTCATTCTATGTTGAACCCGAAGGCTTCGGATTGAACCTAGATACTCCGGATACTATAGAATCAAATCTGAATCTGGAGTATCCATGTCAACCTAGAGTATTCGGTGAATAGTATTTTTAGGATTTTCAACTCGAGTTTTCTTGCATATCTTTTGCTAGTTTTGAATAATCTTTGTCACCGTAGGATTGTAATTTTTACACTTATTTAGGGTGATTGTGCACTAGTTGAGCCTAGCATATTTAGGATTTTCACTTGTGAAAACTCCATTAGTTTATTTTTCCTGCAAGTTTAGGTCAACGGTAAAAGTGGACGAATTTTTGTAAAATTGCTTATTCACCTCCCTTTATACAACATCATTGTCCTTTCAATTGGTATCAAAGCCAAATCTCTATTTGAGGGCTTCACCCCCTAGATAGTAAAGATGTCGACTAGTGAATTAGTGCATATAGAACCACTCCTATTAGATTTCTCTAATTGTATTGAGTGGAGTACTCGCTTGCTTCATAATTTTAAGACCATAGGTCCTCAAAAAGAGCAAATTGTAGATGTGAGAATTTCTCCTACTAGTGATAAACTCTTATCAATTGAAGAGAAAGAGAAATGTATACATCTTAATGCTCAAGCCAACAATGCTTTATTTAATGCTTTGAGTATAGATGTGGTTGAATCCATCTTGCCGCTTGAAGACGCTCATCTCATTTGGACTACTCTTAAAGAAAGATATGACAAGTCCAAATATGATGTAGAAGAACTTCTTCCAGAGACATCATTTGAGAAATGTTCTACTTCATCATTACATCATGAAGAACACCAAATGACTTCCTTCCTTGTCCAAGAGAATGTCACTTTGTCAACCTCACCAATTGACAAATCCGAGCAAGGTAAATGATATGGTGAGTGAGATTAGTTAAGTGTTCAAACATTCCTTTAGACTTTGACAACACTACTAGTGAAAATTCCATATCCACTAGTGTTGTTAACCCTTGCATATTATCTAGTGCAAAAATACCTATTTATCATGATAATATAGCCAATTTTTCTCATTGTAATGCATCTATTTTCATTAGTATTTGTGAGACTAATATTCTGAAATAAATAGAAGCTTACTTGAGACAAAGCTTAGGTGGAAAGACCTCAAGAAAAATCAAGAAGAGAAGTCCATCTAAAAGAAGATCAAGGAGGACTTTCTATACATGTCATCAATATGGACATTATAGCATGGATTGTCCTCAATTTGAAAGTGAAGTATCCACTTCTCTAAGGTGCTCATCCCCTCACATCGGTTCTCCAGTGTGCCTTATGGAAAATGGTAAGAAGAAAGTGATAAGTCAGGATAATCATGTCAATGTTAGTTTTTGTGCTAGTGATAGTGATGAGCTCAGGTTTGATCTTTTAAGCAAAAAGGATATGCCTAAAATGATCAAACTCATGTGCATAATAGAAAGCCACGAAGAAAGCTTCGAGAGGCAAGAGGAATTCCTCATTAAGAAAATAGAAGAACTAAAGGTCTTAAATGAGAAATATGAAAAACTTCAAGAATCTCATAGTTCGTTATCTAATCTTTATGAGGATCTTAAAGTTAAGCATATTTCTTTGATTGATAAAGTAGATGCTATGCCTCTAGTGGATTTAAAAAAATTATGTCCTAATTGTAATATTTTATCTAAGGACAAATCCACTATTTCTCCTATTGATGATGCTTGTGCTACTAACTCTAATTCTTGTGTAGCATCTTTGGAGAAAAAAAATGTTGAGCTAAGGACTCAACTTAAAATGCTTACTAGCAAGTATCTGAGTTTACAAGAAAATCATGACGAGCTTTTATGCACTCATGGAAATCTTGTAGCTTCTCATACCATGCTAGAAATAGTTCATGAGATAATAATCATAACGGTAAAATCCTATAAATCTCATGTGGACAATAGCACACATTCTTTGCATAATGTCGATTTAACATGTGCTAGTCCTAGCAATTTATTTAATGACAATTCTATATCCAATGATAAATTGCCTACTAACCCTTATTGTTTTAAAGCTAATATTTTCCCTAGTGTTGCTTGTAATATTGATAGTAAAGGAAAAAGTAAGAAGCTCAAGGATCAAGTACATTCAAGAAATAAAAGTGGACTTGGAGTCAATTGCAATAAAAAGAACAAGTCCAACAATGTCAAGATCAAGAGGAAAAATCAAAAGAAGATCAAGCTCCCATCACTTGCTTCAAGTGCAAGAAAGAGTGCCACCATGTAAAGACCACACATTATCGCCAGGATTCGGTTCACATCATCTGTCCAGTGGAAGATTGCCCTTTGAAGAAAGTAGAAAATAGGATGAGCAAAAAAGAAGAAAATGAGAAGAATTTTGCTCATGTGAAGTGCTTCAAGTGTACCAATACGGGACACTTGCCTCAAGTTGTCCTAGCAAAGTTAATGATGAAGCAACACTTCCAAGAAGGAAATCAAGAATCAACAAAAGGGAGTGTTATGGTTGTAATAAGAAGGGGCATAAAATTGGATCATATCCTCATAAGAAGGAAAAGCTTTCCAAGTCATCAAGTGAGAGGCAAACCGGCAACAAGCAAAACAAGAAGCAAGATAAGAGAAAGAAAAGATCTTGTGGAAAAAAAAATTGACTGTGCTACAATTGCCAGGTAAAGGGACATGTTGGTAAAAACCATCCCAAGAATAACATTCCTAAGTCTAACTCTTTCAATAAAGATCAATATTTGCATAGAAAGGTTCAAAATGGTACTTGTGTTGCTAAGGTGATTAGTTCACCTCATGTTAATGAAAAGATCATTTGGATGCCTAAGTCTCTCGTGACTAACCTTAAAGGACTCAATATGGTTTGGATACCATAAAGTTCTTAATTTGCTAAATAGGTACTTGAAGATGTATTGAAGACTTGGCTCACTTGAGAAGAATTTTATTGCAAATCTCATATCAAGTTTCCTTTCAAATTGTATTTCTCATCATTTGTGGAAAGAGCGCCAAGTATGAAAATGATTAATCCAACATCAAAAACCAATGACATCTCAGTAATAAGTACCTACATTGAAATTTCTAGCCTCCTTAACCCTGTGTAGCTGTGAGTCGTTCACAATCTTTTTATGATTTTGAACACTCAAAGTTGGCTATGTAGTTTTTGCCTAAATGTCTACATTCTTATAAAGTGATGCATTTAATAATGCTTTCTACAGTAAAAGTGATGCAGGCAATGAATGCTTGGTGGTGATCATCAAGAAAAATATCAAGAAAAGATCAAGACTCAAGAAAACACTAAGCATCTTATCTCTCTGGATAATCCAGATATTCTGGATTGAATCTGGAAGCTCCAGTCTTTGTAAATCGGACATTCTGGGCTGAATTTGGAAGTTCCAAAATCTGCAGAAAGTTGGAGGTATATTGAGATGAAGAAAGGAGTTAAAACTGAACCTCCACTACAAGTGCCTTGTTCAAGGAGACATTTGAAAGTGGGATGGTAATTGCTAAAACCTCTAGTTACAGTTTCTTGCAAATTTTACCTTTTATGTCCTTGTGAGCTATATAAGGTAAAAAAAAAATACTAGAAGATTTAGATTTGGTGATGGCTATAGAAGATGAACTTAATCTACATGATCTCATGATTGTAAGTTCATTCTTGGCATAAGTATTTCTTTTGTAAATTCATTTTGTGCCTTAACTCAAAATATAGGGTAAACTTCTCTAGATTCTTGAATGACCTATGTGTATGTTACAAGTAATTCAATTACTTGGATACATATATTTAGGGGGACCTCATCCTATATTTTGTTCTTTGAGACTAATATTTCTTCAAGTAAAATTTGTGTTTAGTCTCTTTGTGAAATGAATGTCCTCAAGGATGTTAATGAGAATTGGCGTTGGAGAGTTGGCTATTTATTTGAAGAGCTATCTAATTGTTTAAAGAGTAAAGTTATATGAAAATATATTTACTATCTATCCAATATCATTCTATGAATGTAACATTCTATCACAATACCTTAAATTCAAATTCTTGTTTATTGTGTTAGATTTTTGTTCTACATAATTTTCTGGAAAGTTCTAGAACTCGAAAGTTCCGGATCAGTCGGAGTATCCAAATGCTCCAGAACTCGAAGGTTTTTGGTCAATCCGGAATATCCGAGTGCTCTAGAACTCGAAGGTTCCGGGTTGTATCTGGAAACTCCGGATTCTAGAAGTTTCTAGCTCTTTGCACGTGTAGTTTTTGTATCTATGCTTGTTTTAGAGTTTATGCTTATCCTAGCATGTGTAGATATAATTGCAATCTTGTCATGTCTATATTTAATATCCATACATATCTTGATTGCTTACTAAATTTACTATAATTTGTTTGTGACGCTTCTAGCTTCTCTTACTGACCAGTATGTGTAAGTCATATAACTAAAATGTGTAGGATATATTGCACACTCATTTATTGATTGTCTGGTTTTAGAGCCCTATTTGATTTTATCTGTTTTATTGAATTCTATTTTAGTTTTTTTGAGATATTAATGGATTATCATATTATGGGGGAATATTATGATTTGTGCATCTTAAATACACATGAAATGTGAATATTTGAGCAATAACACTTAGAATTGATATCATTGCTTATCTAGTATCTATGTTTCATGTTAAGCTCATATAAAGCTCAAGTTTGCAAGAATCCATTAATTAATCCACATTTGATCTTAAATTGAAACTTGAGATTCTTGGTACTTCTCTAGTGATCTCTTAATCTCAAGATCGTAATTTGAATCTTTCTCGCATTTAGATCAATTCAACTATGGATTTTATGTACTTACTTGTAATAGTTGATTTTGTGAATAATATTTTTGAAGCATGATGTTTGATTTCTAAAATCCTTCTCCTCATACTTTTTGAAAGAAAGTTAATATATGCCTTGTTGCAATTACCGACTTGTGAAATTTCCACATACCATTGTTTTGTTACAATTGGTAGTAATACAAGTGCTAACCCTTATTGATCATCTTTGTTTCAATTTTGCTTCTAAGTGATTTCTTTCTTTGTGAAAGATCTAATTTAGCTCCTATGCTAAGAATATTGGTTTCTTAAAAGAAATTTTCCTTTTATAGTTTTTAAAAGCTTGCTATCTCCATGCTTGAATCATTACCCATATACTTGTTTGGGATAAGTTTTTTAGCATGTTTAGAACTTCTTCATGTCTCTATATCCTCAATCTTCACTTAGTTTATTTGTTGAACTGTGTGAATGATCATTTGTTGATATTTTGGTCTTAGATGTAATTTCAACATAATTATTAGTATTTGTCTTTCATTCAGTATCTTCAAGTCTTATATGCTATTTTTGTCCAAATTATATCTCTATCGGATCTAGAAAGTGACGAGCATACTTATTTGACATCAATGTTAATCTCTATGGCATGTTTGCCTTCTTTGATCCAACATATAGAGTAAGTCTCCCTCAAGTGTATTTAATCGCTAATAAGTGCATAGTATTTTTATTTTTTTTCAATTGGTATATATCTTCAATTGGTATCTATTTCATATATATCGGCCTTTAAAAAGTTTACTCTATATGGTTGAATGTATTAACCATTTTGGACCCAATGAGTTTGGAGATCAAATTGTACTTAAATGAGTTTTAGGTACAATGGAGATATATTGGAAGCTTGGGTTAATCATAATGAAAGTTCTTCCAAATAGAGGATCATTTCAATTGGATTTTCATAAAGAATGTCACTATTTCAATTGGTATCTATGAAGAAGATCATCCTCTTCAACTTCAATTGGAATCAAAAGGAATGATCATATGAAGGAAATGCCAAGTAAAGATGAATAAGTTCCTGAGATGAACAAGTCACCAACATTAAGTAACATCAAAATTGGATTTTCATCAATATTGCATCATAGTATGAAAATGACTTGCAAAAATATGTTTTTTTGTTGCAAGTGCTTAAACACCTCTTTATTGCAAATATGAGCAATTTCAAGTAGCATATTTCTATAGAAACTTTATAATCATGTTTATGATTCATTCAATCCTAAATGTGCAAAAGAATCTATATCAAATGCTTGAGTTGCTCTATATGCAACATTGATGAAAATTGCAAAATCTTTTGTTTAAGATTTTTAGTCCGATTTGTTTGGCCTTATTGAATATGTATGCTTATGAGATGTTGACACTTTGTGCTAATGAGATATTCGTTATAGTATCAACTATTTTGCTATGTTCAATTTTATGCCTAATCCTGGACTCATACTTGACTCGTCTTCAAATTGAATTTGTTTCAATTGGCATCTATCTCAATTGCTATTTTCTTAAATTGGTATCTTTTTGAAATATCTTTTGGCATCTCTTTAAACCCCTTTGACCTATTGTATAGCTTGTTCTCCTCATATGGTTCATAAATGAATAAGTGTATTTGGTTCAACTCAAATTATGAGAAATGCACATACCATGAGGAGTTTACACTATACATGCTCTTGCACTAGCTTTTGATGATTCTTTTTGTGGGATAGAGCTAATGTGCTTTGGAGAGAACTTTCTTTTGACAATCGAAAGATTTTTGGGAAATTTCTCTTTTAGCAAGTCCTCCATAATTCTTACTAATTTGACATGAATTGGGGAAGAATTCGTTTTGATTATTTCCATTTTGGCATTGATGTCAGTTGGGAGAGAATTTAGACTAGATGTTATATTTTGTAAGAGAGCTTTGCTTATGGGGAAGAATTATTGCTCATGGGGGAAAATTTGTAATACATATTTTATTTGTAAAGAGAATGTCAATTGGGGGAGTTTAAAAAACAAAATCATACAACTCTTTTGTTTTTGAAAATTTTTCTCTTTGCTTGAGCATATTCATTTTCATATATACTTTGTCATGCTTGCTTCATACGTATAAAGGAAACTCAGTCCAAAATTTGAGATAGACAATGTATGCAATGATATTCAAGATTTATTCACACATGCATAAATTGTGGAGGAGTTAACTTTATACATGTTTAGTTCTACTAACATCAAAATCTTTGTGGTGTTTGATGCTAGTAAAACTAGCTTTGGTAGCCTCAAATATCTCTGTGATGTTTGAAGTTTCTAAAACATGTTCTTTGTATACATTCATCTTCGGATTATATGTATACTAGAACTTTAAAATTTTCAAATATAGAAATCTAGTAAGATTGTCATCAATTACTAAAATAGGGGAGATTAAAAGTGCATCTAGCCCTTATGTATAGTTTTGGTAATTAATGAAAATACCTATGAACTAACAATATTGTTAAGTTTGTTAGTAAGTTGTTCCATAGGTGATGCATGGAAGAGACATATGCATTAAGTTGAATGAGCTCTTAGTGATGCTCATAAGAAGAAAACAAAAACTCATATAAGATTGGCTATAAGCGTGAATGCTAAGTTACTTGTGGTAATCAAGTAACTAAAGGTATGCCATTGTCAATAGAGTTTTATGGACTAACTCATGTCTTTTATGCTTAAGAGTAAGTTGGGATTAGAATACATAAGAAGGCATAAGTTGAATTGAAATTCAATATGCTAAGAGTGAAGAACAAGATTGGACTTCATATATGATAAAGTGAATTCCTTGAAGATATCGAATATAAAATGGTTTTTCTATAACAAGATGGAGAAGGGCAAGCAAGACTCGGCTGCGATAGACCATTTGTGGTGAAGGGCAAGCAAATGGCTTGACGCCGATGGACCAAGGTGATGGTAAAGAGCGAGTGAAGGCTTTGTGCCTATACCGTGTGAGGTCATATGAAGCTACCGGTGATTCACATCAATCATGAAGAATCAAGAAGAGATGGAGTAAATACGATGTAGAAGTTGGCAACCCTCAAGGTTTGAAACAAAGAAGTAGTATTTGAAGGTATTCAAAGGCTCAAATTGGTTCAAATGAGTTTTACTTTTGAATTTGAGTATAGGTATGCCACACTATTAAGAGGGATGCAACGTGAGCTATTTGTAGTGTTTCAATGCTTAAGAGTTTCTAATCAATCTAAAGTGAGAGTTCGCTTTAGGAATCCAGTGCGAAAAGTGTGGAAGTGTCCAAATTTAGTTTTGGAGTGTTTCAAGTTTGATAAAATGTGTTCGGGATCATGAATTAAGTTGAGATGTGTAGCCCTCTGAATATGCTTTCTGTAGACTCCAAAATCATCAAAATCGGACTTCAGGCTCAAAGGTGGTCTATTAGGGCCAAAGTGTTTTATCCGGATGTTCTGGGTTGACACTCCAGGTGGCCAGAGTTTCTGGACTTTCCTCTCGCTAGGGCTCTTGGTTATGTATTCTAGTGCCAACCCGGATACTCCGGGGTCAGTACAAAAAGCTGTGTAATAGCTAGTTTTTAGGAAAAAGGGTATAAATAACCCTTCACCCCCACCCTTGTTTGCTACTAGTTGGGCACAAAAAAAAACTTCTAGAGCCAGAAGAACTCCCTCCCACTCCAATCTAGTGTGTGATTTAAGAAGAAAAGTAAGTTTGGTTGAGAGACTGAAAGATTAAGTGCAAGTGAGTTAAATCCTATCTTGAGCACTCGAGTTCATCGACAAAAAGTTCATCGTTGCGTTTGTTACTCTTCGATCTTTGAGCTCCTAAGCGACTAGGCATCGCCAGCGAGCACCCAAGGTTGTAGTGTACCGTGAGAAGTTTGTGAAGGCTTCGATTTCACCTCCGCAAGGGAAGAAATCAAGAGTGAAAGCCATGCTCAAATTTGACCGAGCTTAGAGAGGAAAAGGGTTGAGAGACCCAACTCACGTGTGTCCGAGCCCCTCAACGGAGACATAGGAACCTCTAGAGGATGTGTCTGAACTTCAGAAAATAAATCGCGTGTTCCCCTCTCTTATTTTCATGTTCTTGTGTTCTTACTTAATATTTGTACATTTTGCTCGATCTACTTATTCATGTGTATTTGATTGTAGGTTCTCCGTGGATCTACTTGGATCATCACTTGGAACACACGACTTCACTTTGTTTGAGCTATAACCCTTTAACTGTTGTTTAACTTCAATTTTGAGTTCATTCTCTATTGAACCAGGAGGTTCAGAATTGAACCTGGATACTCCGGATATTGTACAATCAGATCTGAACCCGGAGTATTTGGTGAATAGTGTTTTCAGGATTTTCAACTAGAGTTTTCTTGCATATCTTTTGCTAGTTTTGAATAATCTTTACCACCCTAAGATTGTAACGTTTACATTTATTTAGGGTGATTGTACACTAGTTGAGCCTAGCATATGTAGGATTTTCACTTGTGAAAAATCCGTGAGTTTATTTTTCACTGCAAGTTTAGGCTAACGGTAAAAGGGGGATGATTTTTTGTAAAATCACATATTCACCCCCCCTCTAGGAAACATCATTGTCTTTTCAAGAACATGAAGGATACGGACTTCACCAAGAGCCACGCACTCTCGAAGAAAGTGGAGATCAATCTCAACATGCTTTGTCCGCTGATGCTGAACCGGATTGGTGGAGAAGTAGATAGCATTGACGTTATCGCAGTAGATAAGTGTGACGTGCCGGAGAGGAAAATGAAGTTCCCTGAGTAACTAGCATAGCCAATAGGCTTCTGTGATGCCATTAGCGGGAACACTATACTAAGCTTCAGCACTAGAGCAAGAAATAGTGTGATGCCGCTTAGAGGACCAAGAGACCAGGTTATCATCAAGAAAAACCTCGTATCTCGAGGTAGACTTACGGGTATCGGGACAGCTGGCCCAGCCAGCATTTGAGTAGATGGTGAGATTAGCAAGTGTAGTCTAGTGGAGAAACAAGCCATTATCCAAAGTACCCTGAAGATAGCGAAGGATGCACTTGACAGAGGACATGTGAGGTTCCCGCGGATCATGCATGTAAAGGCACACTTGCTGAACAACATATGCAATGTCAGGATAGGTAAAAGTCAAGTACTGCAAAGCACCTGCCAAACTACAATAATGTGTCAGATTGGTAACTGGAGTACCATCGCTGGAGAGCTTCGAATGGGTCTTGACAGGAGTCTTGCACGGCTTGCAACGCAGTCATACCAGTGCGTTCCAAGATGTCCACGATGTACTATCATTGTGAGAGGAAGAGCCCACCAGAGCGATAGGAGACAGATACACCAAGGAATGATGGAGTGGGCCAAGATCATTCATGGAGAATTCATGTTGCAATGCTGTAATCGTTCATCAAAGAAGGCCAACAGATGAGGCAATCAAGATGATATCATCCACAAAGAGCAGGATGTAGACTATGTCGGAGCCGCGATAAAACATGAAGAGAGAAGTGTTGGACTTGGCTTCAACAAAGCCAAGAGTTAGCAAGTGAGAGGCAAAGTGATTGTACCAAGCTCGTGGTGCCTGCTTCAAACCATAGAGAGACTTGTTGAGGCGACATACGTGATCAGGCCAGACTGTATCAACAAAACCTGGCAGCTACACACAGTACATTGTCTCAGAGAGAGTCCCATGGAGGAAAGCATTCTTCACATCCAGTTGATGAATGGGCCAGTTGTGAGACAAAGCAAGAGTGAGCATAGTGCGAATAGTGGCTGGCTTGATCACAGGGCTAAAAGTCTCATCAAAGTCAGTACCCAGACATTGTGTGAAGCCATGAAGAACCCAACGAGCCTTGTAGAGCTCAAGAGATCCATCTGGGGAGAGCTTGTGGCAAAAAAACCCACTTGCTGGTGACTATGTTGACATCGGGCAGACGGGGTACAAGCTCCCAAGTATGGATCGCTTGAAGAACATCGATCTCGGCATTCATGGTGGCACGCCAGTTCAGATTAGCCAAAGTGCTGCGATATGTCTTCGGCAAAGGCGAGAGTACCACGACATGAAGGTTGAGTGGATCGATTGGTTGGCTAAAACTAGACTTCCCGTGTGTCGCCATAGGGTGATCATTGACCACTAGGGAAATGGTGATGCATTGGCAGGGAGTAGGCTACGGACACCGCTGGCAACAACCTATGGGACGAGACCAGCAGGGGCAGCAAGGTCCGCAACCAGTGGGGGCATGGCCTCATATGCCAGAGAGGGCATGCGAATAGGTCCGCGTAGAACCAGACTGGAGGGCATCACTGAGTGTGCTAGAACCTACAGAGGAGCCATCGTCCCATGCCCTCGCGTTAGCGGGAAGGGGGACATGCAAGGGCTAGGGTTGCAGTCATGCTAGTGTGTGCCCATGCCAAAGATAGCATGAGGTGCTATAGGTGGAGTGACCGCACATGGCAAGACACCGGTGGTAACCGGAGGGCCATCGTGTGGTGTACCTGTAGTCATGATGATCTGTATGGCCCGATGGGCATGGGAGATGCACAGTCCTCATACAAAAAATCAAAATCATTAGGAGAGGGAGGAGAGCATGATAGCTCGATGAACAGGAATGATGTCTCATCAAAAACCACATGGCGAGATAGTACGATCGAGTTCAACACAAGGTTAAGACACCGGTACCCTTTGTGTTCAAGAGAGTAACCAAGGAAAACATATAAGGATGAACGTGGTGAGAGTTTATTTGTGGTGGTAGATGAGAGGTTGGGATAACACTTGCAGCCGAATACTCGAAGATGAGAGTATGTTGGGTGAGTGCCATAAAGGACAAAAAAAGGGGGTAGAAAAACTAAGAGTTTTGGTGTGGTGGCGATTAAAGAGATAGGTGGCAGTGTGGAGTGCTTCTACCTAGTATGAAGGAGGAAGATTGGCTTGGAACAAGTGTGACCGCAGGATGTTATTGAGAGAGCGGATGACACATTCGGCTTTTCCATTTTGCTAGGAGGTGTGTGGCCACGAAATGCAGAGTGCAACGATGTGGGTAACAAAGAACGTGCAAGTTTTCAAACTCGTGGCCATTCACGCAGTGGACGTTCTTAACAATAACACCAAACTGAGTGCTCACATAGGAAAAGAAATTAGAGATGGCAGGGATCGTGTTAGATTTTGGTCGGAGGGTAAAAGTCCACAGAAAATGTGAGCAATCATCAAGAATGACAAGGTAGTACTTATAACCGAACACACTAGAAACTGGAGATGTCGAAAAAGATCACAATATACTAGATCAAACTTATTAAGAGCTTGAGAATGCGATGAACTAAAAGGAAGCCGTACATGGTGGCCAAGTTCATACGAATGACAAAGATGTTATGTGGTGTCTCTATGACAAGCAATAGCATTAGAACTAGCAAGCTTGGAGAGGGTCTAAATGATCAAGGGGACCAAGACAACGATGCCAAAGCATGGTGGATGAAGTGGTGGCCGCAAAAGCATGGGTGCTGGTGGCGGATGACTGGAAGGGGTACAGTTCACTGGAACTATTGCACCTGGCGATCACGCTCTTGGTGCGAAGATCCTTCATAGAAAAACCGTAAGGGTCAAACTCAATTGAACAATTATTATTGATGGTAAACCAATGAACAGAGATGAGGTTTTTAATAATGTTAGGAGTGACCAAGATATTACGGAGAAAGAGAGGACCATGTGCAGCAGGAAAAGAATGAGAGCCAGTGGTGGTAAAGGGCAGCAGTGACCCGTTGCCAACAATGATAGATGAAGGAGTGGAAAAGGAGGGAAGGTGGAGGGAACAGAGAGTACTAGCATCAGACACCATGTGAGAGGAGGAACCTGAATCCATGATCCAATCAACACTAGATGGTGGCAGACTGAGCATCATAGTGGTGAAGGCATTGTGGATGGCATGCTGATCCCACGAACCACCCCTCATAGGACTCCAATTGCTCTACGGCTGTAGCTAGAGCGAGGCCTGAGGTACGGGTTCACCGACCGCACCATAGGGCGCCATGTGCCATGGGTAGTAGATGGATTGTCCAGCTGCATTGGGGTGAACGACGGTCAGTGCATGTGGTGCTGGTGGACGGGACTGAGGTGGCGCTGCCAGGGAGAGCGAGGACCAAGAAGGCCAGCAGATGGATGCATGTGTGGCCACATGTGTATGATACCCATCCAAGGGTTGAAGAAGGACATGTATGACACAGGGACACTGGAGCCAAGTGAGGGTACGTTGGTGTTAGGTGTCTGGCTGTTGCTGGAGCCCTGGTTAGAACCACAACAGGTAGCCACGGAGGAGTTGCGACCTCACACCCACTGTGACGATTGTTGGAGCGGCCGAGCTGTGTCGTCATGTTGGAGCCTGAGACGTTGGTGACCACCCTGGATCCAAACGAGCGTGCACCGCCACTGTATGCGCCCGCCATGAGTGCCATAGGGTTGGAGCTCGACCGTTCTTTGATCATGATCTCTTCAAGCAGAAGGTGAGCGCGGGCCTCATCGAAGGTTAGGAAGGGGTTTTGCATCTTCAAAAGGGGCACCATGTGCTTAAACTGATCAGTAAGACCATGAAGCAATGAAAGCACGAGGGTGTGGTCACCGATTGGATAGTAAAAATCGTTGATGGTTGTAGCCATGGTCTTGAGGCGGCGACAGTAATTGGAGACCGAGAGGTCGCTTGATTGAAGGTGCGGAATTGAGCCTCCATGATCAAAGCGTGGCTCTCCCATTGCCCGAGGAACTGGTTCTCGAAATTTAACCACGTGACACGTGCAGTGGTGGTGGAAGTCATGACAGACTCCAGTAGGTCGGCGGAGATGGTGCCGTAAATCCACGTCAAGATGGTGCAATCCATCAGGAGCCAATCCTCGTGGTCAGGGAGAATGACGTCGAAGAGGACATGGCTGGACAATGCATACTTGCCATGTGTGACAAGAAACAAGCCCCACCACTTGGCTTAGTTGGAGGCGGCAAGGTCCAAGACGACGGGGACAAGGGCCTTGATGTTGAGGACAGAGATGTCTTGGGCATGAAGAGCGGCAAGGGTAGCTTCCTAGGCCGCGAGCGCGAGCGAGCGCTGCTCGGTGGCCAGGGCGTCCTGCTTGTCCTTGAGGTGGCAAGCTTCCTCAACGGTGTGATCGTCTTCTTCCATCATCGATGGCCATCAGAGAGAGGAGGGGCTAGGGTTGGAGGTGTGGTGGGTGACGGTGCAGGAGCTGGAACCATGGACGCCAACAAAGGAGCAGGTGTCCGGTTTTGGAGGACCAGCGGTGGTGACTGCTTGAGATCGGCGGTGGCCTAGGGTGTGTGGAAGCGATTAGGTCACATGAGTGAACCTTCTCTAGATACTATGGAAGCATACGAGGTTTAGAGAACTACACGATACTCTATTCAATGGATTGTCACGAGTACATATAGGCCAGCCCACCAACCAAATCTAAACAGCATCGATTTATAGAACCAGAATACCCAGGCAAGATTGGATCGGAGGGGCCGAGATGTGCGCTACGCATGTTTACTGCTAACACCTTACTTGCGAGTGTTTTCTGAACTTTTGTGAACCCCTATTTGTATGCCACCGTAATGATCTGATATGAGATAGATTTGAATGAATCTTTTGCGGGCTCCAGGATAAAACCTCCAGCCATTAGTCTCCATGTATTACGTGCATCCGTGACCAAGGAAGTCAGGTATGACCTACCACATGTCTACATCTCATCCCATCACACCTAGCCTTGTCCTAGTTAGCATAGAAACACAAGCAAAGTGGCAAAATTTCAAAATAGATGAACAAAATTAGATGACCTTGTGTGCAAACACAACTCCAGAAAAATACAAAATACGGATAATTATACATTTGCCTTTGCAATTATCTGAATTCTTGAAAAAAAAAACCATCGTAAGTGTGGAGCTCTTTAATAGCATTTTTGGAAGAACGTATATCCCATATTTTTCATTTTTCAAGGAACTCTTAAACGTGAAAATTTGAAAAATAACTTTTGATATGCAGGATGGAACGTGTGTCCTTGGCGATTTGTATGAAACACATTTGGTATGTCAGGACATATCAGTGTTAATTTCCAACCCATGTGACCTTTGACAAATCACTTACCATTTTGGACAGATCTTGAAATGTGTTCCTAGGGTGTGCCATGGGGCACGGGCCACTCATAAACCTAGTTCACGTAACATCCAATCCTTCTCCATTAAAAAAAAAACCCCATCGTCCTTCCACCCCAACTCTTCTATAAATTAACCCCCCTCCTCCCACCCAAAAAACAATGATCCTGACATCTCCTTCAACCTCTTCCTCCTCCCACCGGTCGACATCATCGGCCTCATCTTCCAGACAGCCGTGAAGCGGGGCTCCCGGCCTTGGATCGGCTTCTTCCTTTTGCTGGTAAGCTGCAAAGGAAACCCTAAGCCCTCGAGTCATTGGATCGGCTTCTTCCTTTCGTCCTGGTATGGATTGTCTAATCCATTCAGTTCACTGTGGAGTCATTCGATGCACGTCAGAAGTGATTATTTCCCTGCATGATTAACTCAAGGGATTACCACTAATGAGCACATAACATCACGCACAGCGTCTGAACTAGGAGCAGAAAAAAAAGTGCTGATAGCAAGATTTAACGGTCATGTATTATGTGCAGATAGAATCACAATTATTTTTAAAAATCGATTACTACGTGAAAAAAAATTCAAAAATAAAAAATCATAATTGCCATGGTTGATGGATCCTACACTCGTCACCCTGAACACATCACTGATGACTAGTCATAAATGACGGGTAAAGTCCCATCACCAATTAGGTTATTGGTGACAGATCAAAACTTAACCTGTCACTTATAACCTTTATAAGTAATGGGTTGTAATTGTGACCGATCACTTATTACAAGTCATAAGTAATACATTACAATTATGACCCGTCACTTATCCTATAACTGATTTTCACGTTTTTTATTAGAAAAAAGTCAAAAATATTTTTCACCCGAGCCAACTCAACTCAGAGCCATCACCACTCGCCACGTATCCCTTACTATTTTTCAAGTTGTTTCCATAATGTGCGTATCGTGAGACTACCCTCGCGCGCATCTCAGTTTTACCACTTCACCCTCGCTTGCATTCCGAAGGGAGCAAAATATTTTATCCTTTTAACTTTTTTTACCAAAAGTCATAAGTGACGTGTTATAACTGTGACCGGTCACTTTTGACTTATAGTAAGTGACGAGTTATAACTATGGCCCGTCACTTTTGAGCTTTGTACAATAGACACACAAACCACTGCCAAAAGAAATCCAGATTCATGGATCCTAGTTCTTCCCTGAAGATCTCGGCTCCCTCTTCGCCGGAGAAGCGGTTAGACGCAGAAGCCACTAGTGCCTCGCCCGATCAGTACGACGAAGCACGGTTCATGATCAAGGCCTGGACACCCTTGGTGATGCAAGAATCACAGCTGGCGGAACTTGAAGCAAAAGGAGTGGTGCCGCCATGCAGTCTGGTTGAATGGAAGACGGCATCTGGTGAGAGATTCCCTTCCTATAAAATCGAGCATGAGTTTGTAATTTTCGAATCGTTCTTCCATTGTGGATTCAACATCCCTCCTTCCAAAATTCTTCTCAATGTGCTTGATCGGTATCAAATTGAGCTTCACCACCTGACCCCAACTCCGTCACCACACTTAGTGTTTTTGTCCATCTGTGTGAGGCTTTCCTTGGCATCGAGCCAAGTTTAAATCTTTTCCAGTACTTTTGTAAACTAAAGAGGATCACGAAGAATAAATGTGTTGGGGGTGTGGTTTCCACTTGAGGAATGAAATGAAGAATTTCTATATCTTGGTTTCCTTAACCTCCTCCTGGTCAAAGGATTGAATTTTTTTTTAGTTTTATGTCTCCAATCCCGACCAATTGGTTCTCTTTTAGTTTACATAGGCCTTTTCCCCGTCCAAAGTCTATCTTGGACACAAGAACACTGCGAGTCAGATCATACCACCTATTACGCCAACATAATTGGCATGGTGAGGTAGTTTGGCTTAACCGAGTGGCATGTGGCCAAAGATTTCATTACCAAGAGATTGAGTCCCTTGAAGGCGCGGACACGCTTGGCTTGGAAATACAATGGAGATGAGGATGCCTACAGGGACGCTGCCGGATGTAAGGCTTAGTTAGCACTTTGCCCTTTTCTTTTTGCCATGACCTTCGAGCTTTGTCAAATAACATTTCTTCTCTTTTTCAGCCCTACTTGCACAAGATATCATTGTCCGGTTAAACAAGCTCTTCTCTACCGAAGCACCAGAATGTGGCATTCTGCCTTATTCCCTTATGAATCTTTGACCAGATGTGAGGATTTTCTTAATGGAAAAGTAAGACCGATCATTGTCTATTTGATCTGACCTGTCTTTATGATTGCAGGCTCCAGTCTTCCACCAAGAGCACATCCTTTCGAGCGAGGTCTTTGATCTCGATGGCACTTCTTCTAATGACGCCATCGATAAGGGGAAAAGATCAGCCAATGAGGAGGCTGAGGGGTCTCTTCGACCGAAAAGATTGTCCTCGTCTTCTCACCAGCTGCATGACCCAATCCCTCTCAAGAGCAAGTGAAGGAGCCCATGGGTATTGAAATCGAAATTTCCATTACCTTCTTATTAGTTTTCCTTTCAAATTATCAAGTGGATAATTGAATGCGTCCGGTTTGGATGGGTAGCCTTTTGTTAGGGGACAACAAGCGTACCCCCTCAATCACCTCCTCGAGCAACCGCCACACTCGATGACTCGACTAAAATGGTAACTCTTCTCGAGTTATCGATTTTCTCTCGGTCATTCTACTAATGATGAACCTACAAGGGTGTTTTTTTTAGGGATGTCTGGTGCATCCTCACAATCACCAACTCGAGAGACCATCGTGCCCGATGACTCGACCAAAGAGGTAATTTCAATCAAATCATCGCTCTTTAATTGGTCATACATTCACTCAATAAACTATTTTTTATCATCTGATTCTTTGCAAGCTACAGATACTTTGGCTTTTTCTAGCCCACGTGTACCTCCTCCACCAGCTCCGGCTACCGATCCAAGAATGAAGAAGGTGACCACCAAAAGGCCATAGTCAAGCATCATTTAGCACTTCCCAATTTCGAAGAGGTTTGACCTAGATCCTAATCTCGATTGGCAATTTTTCTTTTCTTCCTCCCTTATTCTATTGATTACAGACTATCGACAGAAGCGAAGACCCTGACTGAAAGCATCTCGACCAGCCATCCAGGACTGACTTCCCCGGTTGACTCAGCCTCTGCTCCAACTCCTTAGAGTAAAGATCCTCCCTCGAGCATGTCACGTCCCAAATTCTTAATCACGCAATTAAACATAATCATGCTTTTAAGCATTATGTCTAAATTTGCGTAATTATAATTTGGATTACTAATGCAATTCGTGTGAGATCATTTGGATGAGAGAAAGAAATTCGGGAGAGAAAAGAATTGAATTAGCAGTTAAAACGGACTCTTTCTCTAACACGTGGGCCCCACCGGAGTGGGCCAACCACCCCACTCTCTCTCCCTCTAGTGTGGCAGCTCACTCTCTCTCCTCCTCACTCTCCCTCACGTTCCCCACCTGTGCTCCCCTTCCCTCTCACTCTCCCTCTCACTCCCTCTCTCTTTTCTTCCAAAATCCGAGCTCAAGAGAGGGATTTGAGGTGAGTATGTGGTATCATTGTGATCACAAGCTCATAAGCTATCCATTCCCCCAATTTATTTTCGTTTTCCTGGTGGATTTGAGCTGGATTTGGTGTCTTTTGGTGTTAGGGTTGAAATGTGAAGAACACCGGATTTCTTCGTCGCCCGAGTTTTTCCCTCCGTTTCCTCCTTCAATCGACGGTCCACAACTTTGGTAAAGGACTTTGGGTGAGTCCCCTAAACTCCCATGGCAAGAATCCACCTTTTGGATGGTTGGATTTTGAACTTTGAGCTACGGGTTTGAAGTTCATGAGTTATTGATGAATTAGAAGCAATAGCCGAGTTTTTGTAGATTTCGGCATATGCATGTTATCCTATGCGATAGAGGAAGTCAATGTGATGCTCTAGGTCCAAGTCCCCACTCCAAATGTCGCCAGAATTATCGCCGGTGAGCTCCCCAAGTGCCCCCGGTGACTCCCAGCTGTCTGACCACCAAGGGCCAAAACTCTCTATACGGGGGCGGTTTGACCGTGTTTCCGGCGGTCTAACCGTGAGTCTTCGCAGTCTGACCGCCAGTATACCTCGGTCTGACCACTGTATACCCAGACAGCACAGTTACTGCTTGCTGAAACTTGTAAAATTCATAATAACTTCTCTGTAGCTCGAAAAATTATGAAACAAATTTTGTTGGTTTCATAATAACCTACTCTACCTATTAAAAATATCCCCAGCCATGAAATAATGAATTAAATTTCTGAGATTAATTAATTAGGTTAAAGCTTCATTAATTCACCGTTAATTCATCATAAGTCCAAAATTGATGAATCCAATTTTGCTAGTTTCCTTATGACTTGTTATATCTAGGAAAAATGTTTTCCTCTATTATATACATATTGTGGCATATATTTTCACTTTATTCATACTCATTGCATTGCACCCATTGATCCTTTCTAGAGAACGTCAATCCGTCGATCCCGGAGGCCGAAGGAGATCCCGTCGCGCCGTATCTTTCTGATTCAGGGTAGCAAGGCAAGCATCTATCATATTGCACCGTGTTAACTTGAAAGTCTAAAGCATTATCTATGCTTATGTATGTATGCATGTGTCGGGTACCTTTGGGTAGAACCTATGCCGTTGCATTCTTCTACTTGGTCACGAGTTCATGTATGTTCCTTGAAGCCTAGAGATGATGTCGATGTCTAAAGGTCTTCGCTATGCTTAGCAATGCTTAGGTATTTCGGTAGAAGTCGAACGACAGTTTTTCTCCATTGTTCGCGAGGATAGGATCTACTACTGTTTACAATTACATGTTGATGGTGATGGTATGGTTGGTGAGTGGTGAGTATGAGGCGAGGTGTGAGCAGTGCTAGGAGGGTGTTTAAACTGCCCGGATGTGGAGTTCCCCTGGGTAGGACGGTAGAGGAAAACCGGGCACCATAGACCGTTTGCACCGGTTAAGCACCGATCGTCAATGTAGTCGGCTTTAGCACTTACCTTACTCACCACACATTGATATAATGGTCGGCAAGCAGAATACCTTCGCAGCTGTGGCTTTGTGGGCATGAACATCGACAGTGTGAGAGGGCGGGCTTGTAAGCGGTACTAGTTTTCTCCGGAAGTAGTTCTAGTATCGCCGCGCCGAGCGATGCATGCCCCACACGGTTGGGGCTGGTTGGGAAAGGTTGTCACGAGTACCCTCTTGTGTGCACTTTGGCCGGTGGCACAAGCCTAATGGTCCTCGTGTCGTGTGGGTCCAAGAGTATCCCCCTGCAGGGTGTAAAAACAGTTCGAACTGCCGCGCTCTCGGTTATGAGCATGTCTATCGCTTATCTGCACCGGTCGTAGAGTTCTCGTTGTGGTTTGTGGATGATGGTATGAGGTTGATGGGTGGGCATGTGATTTTGGTCTGGGTATGGTGGTTGGTGGTTCGAGTTGGCACTTGTTCACATTGATATACTTGTTGTTACTTTTACATATGCTCAGTTGTTGGTTATGGCAGGGTAGTTTCATATATGTTGGTTAAGCTAGTTGCTTTGGTTAAGCTAGTTGCTCACACATACGTCTAGGTTGCTTACCGCTTAATTAACTTAACCATGTTAATTCTTGCTACCAGCTTAATGCATGATCCTTGGAGTCGGGAATATATATACGCATACTGTGTAAGACTTGCGAGTACCTTCGTACTCAGGGTGCTACCCTTAAGTTGTTGCAGGTTCACAGGTTGGCGAGGAAGAGGCGCTGTTTGGCTACTTTGTGCCTGCCGATCTGGGTGGCGGGCAGGAGTAGCACATTCTACTCCGAACTCGGTGCTCTTGGTATGGAGCCTAAGGGCATGTGGCTCCATATCCTTTTGTTGTATAGTTTACTTTCTTCCGCTGCGTAGATCTTTTGTTGGTTAGGAGTTGAGGGGTTTTGTCTCCTCCTAACTCGCTATTGTTGTAAACTGTTGAAATCAGTTGCATGCTTAATACTTGTAATATATATATTTATTACTCGCTCTTTATTAAGCTATGTTGTGATGTACATGTTGGAAGGCATGTGTTCCGATCCTTGGGCACAAAACACGTGCCGAGACTGCCGGAGCGGTATTTTGATTAATCGTCGAGGTTGTGATTATGTTAATGATTCGCCCGATGATTAGTTCGAATACTATTTGGATGGATTCTCACAGCATGGTATCAGAGCTTGGTTTAATTAAGTAGCCTAAACATAATTTAGAACGTTGTTTAGTAAGTGGTCAACTTCACCTAAACAACTCACTAAGTTTGGTTTATGCCTCTTCATGATCAATATGTATGAAAATGCAATATTATGCCCCTAAGTATAACTGCTTGTGAGTTTCGATGTTTGTTGCGGAGAGAAGTGCACGAGAAAGAAACAATAGCTAGGATCGAGCATACCGTCATTCTCATATTGCATTCATGCATGCATGATCTATATACATGTATTACGGGATTCTAACAATATATCCAGCGAATGCGTTGTGCTAAGTTGGAATTTAATGTTTCCCTTTTCTTATGTCGTTACAGAATGGTTAGGACTCGTCGTGATATGAATGATCCGGAGGGGTCGAATGAGAACAACCCTCCTCCACCGCCGACTATGGCGGAAGTGCTCATGATGATTGAGCAGAACTGCCAGACGAATCAGGCGCTTCTTGAGGCTCTTGTGTGCAACACGGCTCCTCATGGAGGGGGTGGAGCCGAGCGCCGAGATGATTTCTTAGATTTCTTGAGAACTCAGCCGCCGGTTTTCTCGCGGGCTGAGGATCCCCTGGATGCCGATCACTGGCTCCGGACGATCGAGCAGAAGCTTGCTCTCCTCAGATGTGAGGATCACGAGAAGGCGCTCTACGCCGCCCACCAACTTCAGGGCCCGGCGGGCGCATGGTGATCCAACTTCTTGGCCATGCACCCCACTAACCACCGAGTGTCTTGGGCGGAGTTCCGCGAGGCCTTCCGCTCTTTCCACATCCCGAGCGGCCTCATGGAGATCAAGAGGCGGGAGTTCAAGGACCTCAAGCAAGAAGGCCGAACCGTGATGGAGTACGTGCAGGTGTTCAATCACCTTGCACAACATGCTCAAGATGAAGTGAGCACCGACGTGCGAAAGAAATACCGCTTCGTTAATGGTCTCAATTCGAAGATGCAAGACCGGTTGTCGGCGCATGAGTTCGCTGACTTCAACAAGTTGGTGAGCACGTCCTCACGGTGGAGTTCAAGCTTAAGAACCACCAAGAGGAGAAGAAGCGCAAGAGGGGTTCCTCGCCTTCTGTGGGCGGAAGCTCGCAGCACGCCCGCACGGAGAGTCTACCTCCACTATCTCGCGTGCCGACATCGGGTGCTCCGTGTCCGATGTGGCTCGTGCAGTGGCCGGCTTTCTCCGCTCCATAAGGACAGCCTCCACGACCGATCGGTTCACAGTGCAGTGTGATCAGTGGCCCCGACGGCCCTTGTCACAACTGCAGCCATGTCGGCCTCTACACGCGGGATTGCCTGTATCCGAGGCCAGAAACCACGGTGACTACTCCACAACCACCACCAGCTCAGTCGGTGCCTCAGTCTTCTCAGGCGACCCACATTCCCAAGCATGGCCGAGCATGCCACACCACCGCCGAGCACATTCAGGAGGGTGACACCATCCTGATGGGTACGTTGCATATGCGTTCTAACTCTGTCATTGCATGTAACACCCAAAATTCAAATTTTTGCAATAATTTAAAATTTTCCTAGAAATTAACTCAGGTGTTGCAACTTAGCTCAATAGAAAACTAATTTCTAAAATTAACTTGGCCTAGGATAATTGTTTGAATGCATTCATGCTGTTGTAGATGCAATAAGGTTTTATTGGGTGGAAAAAAGTTTGCAAAATTTCGCTAGGTTTCGTCGCTTTAAAACCTCATTGGAAAATATGCTGAAATTCAATTGAAAAAAGGTTTTGAAAATAAAGAAATTCGTTTGGGCCGAATCCTTTTTTCTGGCCCAGTCTTCCCCTCTCCCCCTCCCTTCCTCCCCTTCCGCGTGGGCCGGAGTCCCTCTCACCACCGGCCCAAGCCAACGCCGAGCCGACCCGCCTCCCACTCCAGCCGGCCCCGTCACCCCGCTCTCGCTAATGTGTGGACCCACTGAGCCCGAGCCGAAGCCAGCGCCAAGCCTCAAAGCCGTCGGCTCGCCTTCTTCCTCCTCCCGACGCCGGACTCCCGAGCTCCCAAATCCCGCCACCGCTTCAAATCACCGCCTCCCCGCGCATTGATTCGGTATTCAAAGTGCATGGCTGCGTTCCCCTCTCTCTTAAACCCCCAGTCCGACCGTTTCCCCCTCGATTCCCCTCTCACTTGCATGGAAACCGAAGTTTGGATTAAAATTGGGGCCGCTGGCCAATCTTCTCAAATCCGGCAGCCTCCCTCCCCCTCTCGGCTATTTAAGCCCTCCTTCAGCATCGTTGCTTCATTCCCCACCCGAACCATCCGTTTTCCCCTCGGTTTGCGCTCGAGTTTAAGCCCTCCGCCGAGACCACCATTGTTGACGGTAAGAAGCTCAGTCGCCGCCCGTTTCCTCCATGGCCGAACCTCATTTAACATTGTTCTTTGCTCAAACGGTTCCATAGGGTCTCAGTCTTCGTCCCTCGGCGCTTTTTGGAGTGTCTCTCGTGACTGGACTCCACTTCCGCCGAAGACCGAAGTGCCACCGGCCTCCCTCACCGTCGCCAGCCATCTCCGGTACTCCTTGGCCGCCGTCGAACCCGTGGTGAGATTCCCTTTCTCCCCCTTTCTCTTTTGCGCCACTCGTCGTTGAGCTCCGTGGCCGGATGCGCCGTTTGGCGCATCGCCGGCGAGCTCGCCGCCGCCCCTGCCGCTGCCAGCCGTCGCCCCCTTCGTTGAAAGCTGCCGGCACCACCCCTTTTAAATCTCAGCCGTCGGATCTCCAACCAACGGCCGTATTAGACCAGCCGAGTCTGTAGACCCCTCGGTCCACCATGGACTGGTGGACCGGCGTGTCCTCCGTGGTCCACAAGCCCCGTGAACCTTTTCCACGCCTTTTCCTTTTAAGAATTAAGTCTATTTTGCTTTATGACATCATAAATCCAATTTTCCAGTATAAAAACAATTCGGATTTTCTCTGATAATAAGGAAATTATGCAGAAACACCCCTGGAACTTCAAATAATCATAATTTTTTGTTCGTAGCTCCGATTTAGGCGATTTTTGCGCTCAAACGATCGTAGCGTCGCATAGAATCTGTTTATAGGATTTTTATCTAGTTTTAGGAATGTTTGGTGTACTTTTCTTATGCTAGATTGTGTGCTCGTGTAGACGATTCAATCCAGGAGTTCGGCAACCTTCATGGGGAAGATTTTGAAGGACCTATGCAACACTTCGACGAAGGCAAGTGTCTTGACCATGTTGCAAACCCAGTCTTTACATAAAGCAAGTCTTTGTCAAATATGCATGCTGTTTTACAAAATGGGTAGTATAGCAAATACTAGTGTTAGATATAGATGCTTTATCCATACAAGATCATCATATTTATGCTTAGCCATTTTTTAGATGAACATGTAGCGTGTAGGTGATGAATCTTGAGTTATAAACTAAAAATTGATATAGGAAGAATATCATGGAAACTGATGTTCTTAAGAGAGTTAACAACAAAGATAATTAGGGTTTTGGGCAAGAAAGGGCTACTTTTTCCAACATGGTTGGTTGTTTGGAAATGATTGGTAATATACCCTTATGGGGTTATTGGAGGTCTTGCCCAGACCATTTTTAAGGACCGGTTCTTGGAGCGAACATCCATGGCAAACAGAGCAACCACGAGACCAATATGGTACGGCTTGGCCTAGTAACTAGATGTTCTCCCAGTGTTGTATGAGTCAATCGAATGTGTAGACCATGGCAAACAGAGCAACCACGAGACCAATATGGTACGGCTTGGCCTAGTAACTAGATGTTCTCCCAGTGTTGTATGAGTCAATCGAATGTGTAGATAAGGAAGGGTTACTTCCCGATTCTACCCGGCACAAGAGGGGGCTTCTGGAGTGGAGGGTTACTCCACTTATGTACGACGGTGAAACCTCAGTGGGTGAGTGCATACTGGGAGACTCTCTGGAAAGGCCTCGTAGTGATCTCTTGGCGCACACCCCGGAAGTGTGTAAGGTACCATCAGGTGCCGGCAATAGAGAAGATCACGACTCGTGGGTAAAGTATACAAACTCTGCAGAGTGTCAAACTGAATATTCAGCCGTGCTCACGGTTATGAGCAGCATGGACCCTCACATGATTAGTCGGGTGGGTGTTTCTCTTGGTTTGGGCATTGGGTTGAATTCCCGGAGGTTAAAGAAGATATTTGGGAATTGGGTTGAATTCCTGGAGGTTAAAAAAAAATCTTTGGTACATCTTTTCCCGGTTAAAATAAAAATTTGTTTTCCATAGTTCAGGGCTAAAAATTGGCTTTTATGCAAATGAAACCCTAGAGAATAGGAAGCCTTGTTTCAAGCCACCATATCAAATTAAATGTTTTCCCCCACTTGTTGAGTATTGGAAATACTCAGGCTTGTTGTTTCAGAAGGTGAAACCTTTGAAGAATTTCCTGAGGATGACTTCCCTGAGGATGATGCCGAGTTCTAGGCTTGTGGAACTCTCGGTCGGCTGCCTGTTGGCTTGGAACTGCGCCGTTCTTTTTTTTCCGCTGTGGTGTTCTTTTCTTTAGACCCGTGTGTGGTCATTTTGTAATAATTTAGCGTTGTAATAAGAAACATTGTGTCTGTTACACTAATGAAGTCGCTATATGTATGAATAACTGATCCTGGCATACATATAGTTTACATCTGGTTTTGGTCTTAAAACCGGTTGTGACATTGCACCTATAGTTGCCCTTTTTGATTCAGGAGCTTCTCATTGCTTCATAGCGGCAAGTTATGTTTGGCGTCATGGGTTGACAGTTAGCACTACCCCCACGCCTTATCTCATAGATGCACCAGGAGCCAAGGTCCTTGTTAAGCAATGTGTGTCCAATGCCTCAGTGATCATCAACGAGATGTCTTTCGGGGCAAATCTGCTAGTGATGAACTCGAAGGGAATTGATATCATATTGGGGATGAACTGGCTCTCCAAGAACAAGGCCGTGTTAGATTGTGCCCAGCGGACAATTACTCTAAATGGTCCGTCCAGCACCCGGATTCAATTGAAGCTGGAGGGTGTCAAGTCTTGTCTCTTTGCTTTGAAGGCTGTCCCTACCAGAGATATGATGAGTATTCCTGTGGTGTGAGAGTTCTCAGATGTCTTCCCGGATGAATTGCCGGGAATGCCGCCCGATCGAGCAGTCGAGTTTTCTATTGATCTCGTGCCCGGTGCAGCTCCAATCTCGAAGAAGTCCTATAGGATGCCGCCAAATGAATTGGCAGAATTGAAGAAGCAATTGCAAGAGCTGCTTGCGAAGGGTTTCATATGTTCGAGTTCCTCACCTTGGGGATGCTTGGCACTCTTTGTGAAGAAGAAGGATGACACTTTGTGGATGTGTATGGATTATCGTCCGTTGAATGAGGTCACTGTCAAGAACAGGTATCTGCTCCCTAGGATTGATATCTTGTTTGATCAGCTGACCGGAGCCCGAGTCTTCTCAAAGATTGATTTGAGACTGGGCTATCATTAGATCAAAGTCCGGCCGGAGGATATTCCAAAGACAACTTTCTCGACCCGTTATGGTCTATATGAATTCATCGTCATGTCCTTCGGATTGATGAATGCGCCGGCATTCTTCATGTATTTGATGAACACATTGTTCAAGGAGGAATTGGATAAGTTTGTCGTGGTTTTCATCGACGACATTCTCATATACTCCAAGACTGATGCAGAGCATGTAGAGCACCTCCGTATTGTTCTTGGGCAGCTCAGAGATCATCAACTCTATGCCAAGTTCAGCAAGTGTGAGTTCTGGCTCAAGGAGGTGGCATTTCTGGGGCATGTTCTGTCAGAGAATGGTGTTGCTGTTGACCCAAGCAAGGTGCAGGATGTGCTCAATTGGGTTCAGCCCAAGAATGTCACTGATATCCGGAGTTTTCTCGGACTCGCGGGCTACTACCGCCGGTTCATCGAGAATTTCTCCAAGATTGCCAAGCCGATGACCGAGTTGTTGAAGCAAGGCAATGCTTTCAAGTGGTCGAGTGACTGTGAGACAGCTTTCCAGACTTTGAAGAAGTTGCTCACGACCGCTCCAGTCCTTGCTCAGCCTGATGTGGATAAGGGTTTTGACGTCTATTGTGATGCTTCTCGGATGGGCCTCGGCTGCGTTCTTATGTAAGAAGGCCGAGTTGTAGCTTATGCCTTACGTCAATTGAAGCGCCATGAGGAGAATTATCCAACGCATGACTTGGAGCTTGCTGCTGTCGTGCATGCTATGAAGATTTGGCGTCATTACTTGATGGGAAACTTGTGCCATATCTATACGAATCACAAGAGTTTGAAGTACATCTTCACTCAGGCAGATTTGAATATGAGGCAGCGAAGATGGCTCGAGCTGATTAAGGACTATGAGCTGGAAGTGCATTATCACCCCGGCATGGCGAATGTGGTCGCCGATGCCTTGAGTCGGAAAGCTCATTGCCATTGTCTTAGGGTCGAGCCCGGGAATTCCACACTTTGTGATGAGTTCCGCCAGCTTGGGCTCGAGATGGTTGCCAATTTGGAAATCAAGTCCACTCTCCTAGATGATATCAAGGCAGCTCAGAAGGATGACAAGGGCATGGCACGGATCCGAGACAAGATGAAGATCGGCTAGGCCTTATGCTTTTCAGAAGATGATCAGGGAATTCTGTGGTTTGGGAACCGTCTCGTGGTTCCGAAGGTTGAGGCCTTGAGGAAGAAGATTCTTGATGAGGCCCACGATTCGTTGCTATCCATTCACCCGAAGATGTATCAAGATCTAAAGCCTTGCTTTTGGTGGACTCGCATGAAGTGGGAGATAGCTCGGTATGTCTCCGAGTGTGATGTTTGCCGAAGGGTCAAGGCCGAGCATCTCAGAACCGCTAGTACACTCCAGCCTTTGCCCATTCCTTCCTGGAAGTGGGAGGAGATTGGGATGGATTTCATTACCGGCTTGCCGAAGACCTCGAGTGGTTATGACCCCATATGGGTGATTGTGGACCGGCTCACTAAATCCGCCCATTTCTTGCCTGTCAAGGCCTAGTACAATGTGAAGCAATATGCAGAGTTGTATCTCACCCGAATTGTGTGCCTTCACGGGGTTCCGAAGAAGATCATTTCTGATAGAGGCATGCAGTTCACTTCTCATTTCTGGAGGAGCTTCCAAGAAGCTATGGAGACTGAGCTCTTCCATAGTACAGCGTATCACCCTCAGACAGATGGCCAGACGGAGAGAGTGAACCAGATTCTAGAAGATATGCTCCGAGCTTGTGTTCTCACTTATGGGAAGAAGTGGGACATATGCCTGCCATTCGCGGAATTCTCTTACAACAATAGCTTCCAGGCTAGTATTGAGATGGCACCGTTTGAGGCTCTTTATGGCCGGAGATGCCAAACGCTGCTAAATTGGTCCGAATCTGACGAACGGGCTTTTCTGGGTCTAGATCTAGTCAAGGAGGCGGAAGATCATGTCCTAAATATCCGCAAGAGCCTTCTCACGGCACAGTCATGGTAGAAGAGCTATGCGGATCGCCGCTGCCGAGAGCTCGCATTTGAAGTCGGAGACCATGTATACCTCAAGGTGTCGCCTCTCAAGGGTGTTCGCCGATTCCAAGTTCGAGGCAAGCTAGCGCCTCGATATGTGGGGCCATTCCAGATTCTTGCTCAGTGTGGAGAAGTAGCATATCAATTGGACTTGCCGCCGTCTCTCTCCGCCGTGCACAATGTGTTCCATGTGTCACAATTGAAGAAATGTCTCCGAGTCCCGACGAAGGTCGTTGATGTTGCACCCCAAGAGTTGCAACTGGACTTGTCATATTATGAGCGGCCACTCCATATCTTGAATGAAGCCGAACACAAGACACGGCGAAGTTCAATCAAGTTCTTGAAAGTTCAATGGAGCAATCACACGGAAGCCGAAGCGACATGGGAGCGGGAAGATAAGCTCCGCTCCGAGTATCCAGATTTCTTTGAGAACTTGTAAATATGGATGTAATATAGCATATTTAAAATCTCTCACGTGTTCAAGTTACCGCCATGTGAATGAAAATATGCATTGGATTCTGTCTCTCACAGCGTGGTTCCTAGACTCATTGTGCTCTTCCCTGACTCGTACCGAATCTCGGGGCGAGATTCTTTTTAAAGGGGGGAGGTTTGTCACGTCCCAAATTCTTAATCACGCAATTAAACATAATCATGCTTTTAAGCATTATGTCTAAATTTGTGTAATTATAATTCGGATTACTAATGCAATTCGTGTGAGATCATTTGGATGAGAGAAAGAAATTCGGGAGAGAAAAGAATTGAATTAGCAGTTAAAACGGACTCTTTCTCTAACACGTGGGCCCCACCAGAGTGGGCCAACCACCCCACTCTCTCTCCCTCTAGTGTGTCAGCTCACTCTCTCTCCTCCTCACTCTCCCTCACGTTCCCCACCTGTGCTCCCCTTCCCTCTCACTCTCCCTCTCACTCCCTCTCTCTTTTCTTCCAAAATCCAAGCTCAAGAGAGGGATTTGAGGTGAGTATGTGGTATCATTGTGATCACAAGCTCATAAGCTATCCATTCCCCCAATTTATTTTCGTTTTCCCAGTGGATTTGAGCCGGATTTGGTGTCTTTTGGTGTTAGGGTTGAAATGTGAAGAACACCGGATTTCTTCGTCTCCTGAGCTTTTCCCTTCGTTTCCTCCTTCAATCGACGGTCCACAACCTTGGTAAAGGACTTTGGGTGAGTCCCCTAAACTCCCATGGCAATAATCCACCTTTTGGATGGTTGGATTTCGAATTTTGAGCTACAGGTTTGAAGTTCATGAGTTCTTGATGAATGAGAAGCAATAGCCGAGTTTTTGTAGATTTCGTTATATGCATGTTGTCCTATGCGATAGAGGAAGTCACCTTACTCACCACACGCTAATAATGGTAGGCAAGTTGAATACCTTCGCAGCTGTGGCTTTGTGGGCGTGAACATCGACGGTGTGAGCGGCCAGGCTTGTAAGCGGTACTAGTTTTCTCCGGAAGTAGTTCTAGTATCGCCGCGCCGAGCGATGCATGCCCCACACGGTTGGGGCTGGTTGGGAAAGGTTGTCACGAGTACCCTCTTGTGTGCACTTTGGCCGGTGGCACAAGCCTAATGGTCCTCGTGTCGTGTGGGTCCAGGAGTATCCCCCTGCAGGGTGTAAAAACAGTTCGAACTGCCGCGCTCTCGGTTATGAGCATGTCTATCGCTTATCTGCACCGGTCGTAGAGTTCTCGTTGTGGTTTGTGGATGATGGTATGAGGTTGATGGGTGGGCATGTGATTTTGGTCTGGGTATGGTGGTTGGTGGTTCGAGTTGGCACTTGTTCACATTGATATACTTGTTGTTACTTTTACATATGCTCAGTTGTTGGTTATGGCAGGGTAGTTTCATATATGTTGGTTAAGCTAGTTGCTCACACATACGTCCAGGTTGCTTACCGCTTAATTAACTTAACCATGTTAATTCTTGCTACCAGCTTAATGCATGATCCTTGGAGTCAGGAATATATATATCCATACTGTGTAAGACTTGCGAGTACCTTCGTACTCAGAGTGCTACCCTTAAGTTGTTGCAGGTTCACAGGTTGGCGAGGAAGAGGCGCTGTTTGGCTACTTTGTGCCTCCCGATTTGGGTGGCGGGCAGGAGTAGCACATTCTACTCCGAACTCGGTGCTCTTGGTATGGAGCCTAAGGGCATGTGGCTCCATATCCTTTTGTTGTATAGTTTATTTTCTTCCGCTGCGTAGATCTTTTATTGGTTAGGAGTTGAGGGGTTTTGTCTCCTCCTAGCTCGCTTTTGTTATAAACTGATGAAATCAGTTGCATGCTTAATACTTGTAATATAAATGTTTATTACTCGCTCTTTACTAAGCTATGTTGTGATGTACATGTTGGAAGGCATGTGTTCCGATCCTTGGGCACAAAACACGTGCCGGGACTGCCGAAGCTGTATTTTGATTAATCGTCGAGGTTGTGATTATGTTAATGATCCGCCCGATGATTAGTTCGAATACTGTTTGGACGGGTCCTCATAGAGCACGCCCAAAGAAGACCTGCAGCTCAAGGGAGATGAAACCTCAATATCGATCCCAACCAATGACCCATGGATAACGATAAAGGTTCTTCTCCAAGTCACGGGTGCTCAGGCAGCTACCGCCAGGGCCAACCACCAAAAGAAGGTCAAAGCCAAGAGAGAGAAAATTGAACGTAAATCTATCTCCAATCACAAGAGTGTGTGATTCGATTATCGAGTGACTCACAAAAGTTTTTTTCTTGTTTGCCTTCTTCAGGCCTTGAGTCCTCCTGTAACAGTAAGGAAAAACTTCTTTTTGATGCGGTGAAGAAAATCGATGACGACACAAAATATCATGACAAACTCAGGAACCAAGTGAAGACCGCGCAAACCAAAAGGAAGACCATGAAGACTTAACGAGATGCTGCTATCGCTCAACAAGATGTTGTGGTTCTTGCTGTTTAAGAGCTAAAGGAGGAGACACTCGACCGCATGACCCAATCAACCTCTGCAAGCGTTGCTACATTGCTCGGTATCCTCAAGAGTTACAATCCCGCGCTTGATACCTCGTTGGTGATAGTCGAGTTCAATTGTACTAGCGAGGAGGCCGCAAAGCTTGTTCAAAGCGTTCTGTTGGTGGTCCCAGCCTTTGTTAAGTCGTTAAGGCTCAGATGCATAATCATATGGTCCCAGCCTTTGCTAGTGAGAGGAGTCCCTCGCACTGATGATCCATTTGACTCGATACTTTTTAAAACATATTTTATGATTTGAGAATGCCTGTAACAATGATACATTTTGCCAGTCTATTATGCTTTTGTCTGCTATTCCTTTGCCGATGAAATGGGATTAGCATAAGTAGATACAATAACTGATAAGTATGTGTTGTCATCATTGTCACGACCATATGATTATGCATCTGTCAACACCTGAAATTTTAACTAGATAAGCCATTAGATGTGTGGCCCTCAAATACTCGAGAAGACTGTAATAATAAGAAAAAGACTAGTACAGAACTAGAAAAAGAAAGAGCATATCGAATTTTCTACGAACTTTTCCCAACTTGCGCATTCAATCATCATACAAACATGAACTCGATTGAGAGCATACGCGAGGCAGACTAGGACTTCAGAACCCTTTTGGCCGTTAGGCGTGATATGTCTAACAATCTTTGTACCGTTATGTCTCATGAGGTATAGATGTTCTCCATTGATCCAACACATTCCTCCGTTGGTTCTATTCAATGTGTTCGACGCAAATCCAGATAAAATTTTGCAAAAAATATATAAAAGAAATATAGTATAACGATGTAGCCCCCAACTTGAGCACAAGCGATATGGTTAAGACTATTACAAGAAGTAGATCGGATCTAATCTAACTTAGGGCCAAAGTTGCCGTGTATCTCCTCTGCTAGGGCCTTATGCTTGTGTCCCCTCATTCTCTTTTCTTCCTCTCAGTCTTTTCGCCTCATATAGGGGTGATGTACCGACTACTATCTAGTTGTAGTCGATAGGGAGTTGTCTTCCTTACGTCTAAATAGATAGATCTGTTCTGTATACTACTCGTTCCGAGTTGGGTAACCAATCTAGCCTTTTCTAGTATGTACTTCTTTGATTCCGGTTGTATCAGGTGCTGCTGATTCGGTTCTGTGATATCTGGAGCTGCCTAATATGTGTTGTACATACACTTTCTTTATATCGTATACCTCGTATATGTATATACCTATAGTTAGATATTTGACAGTTCTGACCATGTTTGTTTCCATGCAGGCTGTGCTTTCCCGCTTTGCTAGTGGAAGCACAACAGGTAGTTACCTGACTGATGACATCTCGCAATGCAAGCCTTCCATCTCAGCTGGAAAACATTGTTCTTACTGCAAGTATTGTGCTAGACTCTGGTCATGGTTTGAGCCAGACTGCCAATCTATGAGGGTACGCCATTCCACACGCCATACATCGTTTCAACCTTGGTGGACGTCACTGAAAAGCTTATGGAGATTCTCATTCTCACTAAAAGAAGTTACTGCTTCACCAGCTCTGCTAGATGGGAAATTGTAAACGACATCAAGGAGAGGCTTGCATATGTGGCACCTGACAACGAGCTGGAGACTGCCAAGAGCAGCCCCCATGTCAATAGGAGCTATAAGCTGCCCGATGGGCAGGTGATTGCCGTCGGGGCAGAGAGGATCAATTGCACTGACATCCTCTTCCAGCCCAGTCTCATTGGTATTGAAGCTCCTGGCCTCCATGAGATGACCTACAATTCTATCACGAAGTGTGATGCGCAAATTAGGAAAGACCTCTACGGTCACATTGTGCTCAGTGGTGGATCAACCATGTTCCGTGGTACTGCTGATCGCATGAGGAAGGAGAGTATGTCGAGTTAAGATCCACGTGGTGGCACCACCGAAAAGGAATTATAGTGTTTGGATCGGACACTACTGCAGAACAGGTGATCAGTGCCGGTTCAAAAACGTGATCAATGTCGGTTTATGAGCCGGCACTTATTAATCGGCACTGATAGTTAGTGACTATCAGTGCCGGGTATGGAACCGGCACTGAAAATCACTATCAGTGCTGGTTCTAGATTAGAACCGACACTGATAGTGCACCTATCAGTGCCGGTTAGTATTACCAACCGGCACTGATATGAGTGATATCATTGCCGGTTGTTTGTTACCAACCGGCACTAATAGGTGTTTCCCTTCTTTTTTAAAAAACGTAGCGGTTGCCACCAATACAGTGCCATTTTCAAATTTTGGACGTTGCCGGAAATAGACACGCATACATATCAAGTTTCATCACAGTATATATACACAACCACATATAAATGGTATTTATAAAAAATCAAGTCTCGTCACAATATATGTACACCGCATACTTATTAAGTTTTATTACAATAATCTTATGGAGTTTAAGATTTCTTGTGAACCGATGGGTCTGAACTCTGCCCTTTTTTATGGGTTGAAGGTAACGAGAAAGACGATCCAATTTCATGGAACTCACCGGTTGGATTGATGATTTCATCATTGATAAACCCAACAAGTTGTTCTTGAAGTGCGTTGATTTCATGAGGCATGAGACGTTCTTTGGACAGCTCAAGGATCTGCAATTTGAAGAATTGAATAAATCAATACATATGATTTTGGCGTATCGAACCTGAAAATTAGTCATCAATGTGTATACCGCCTACCTCAGGATCTTCCGGCAGGATCGAATCCTCTGTGTTGAAGCTGTGCATGAATTCAATTACATAAAAATCACATAAATTATTGCCCGGACCCTGCTTCCTACAAGGAAAGCCATGTCGGACTGTCCATTCTTTCGTGTATGGCCTGTATCTAATGCTCTTCTTGATGTATCGCGGGTACACTCTGTATGTGTGTGATTATTACCGTAAGTAGACTTAGATTCAATCAAATCAAATATTACAAGAGCAGTAACAAAATGGTCGGTTTTTACCTTTGTAGCAAGTCAATGACGGGTTGGTAGGTTTCTTTCGGATTATCTTGTGAGTCGAAAATAAAGATCTTGCTAATATCTAACTGGATGACAAGAAGGATCCAGTGAAAACTGTACATAGGTCACTATAGGTTAGTTGGTCCTAATTTCTAACGATGTATTGCTCAAAAAGAGTAGAAACACGTACCCCAGTGGTAGGGTAAAAGTATGTATTTCTTCAATTGTAGCTCCAGAAGACACTTCAATACATAGTCCTCGGTTTTCTTTAGGTCAGTAGATTTCATCATTGTCGGGTTAACAAGATATGGGTCGATAAATCCCACATGCATGATGCACTCCTTTTTGCATCTTTGTACCTCCATTCTATATAAGGAATAAGTTAAAAGATTTAATACAATGGTACAGAAATGTCTATTGTGAATTATACGTATACGACACTTACATAATCCAACAACTCAACATAGACACGTCGAGGGCATCATACTCGTACAGTCGATACATTTCCTCAAAGAATATAAAAATACTGCCATCCCCGTGGAGGAAATCTTGTTCCTTGACTCTGGCCTCGAAACTTTCCCTACCCTCCTTCGACTCATTCATGTACCACGCATGAAATTTCCGAAGTTGATATGTCAGTTTGGCCCACTCGTCCGGCGTGACCAATAGTTCGCCCAGCTTAAATTGCCATCTCTCGGCTGCTTTGGGTGCCACGGACTCGTTAAAAAAATTGCTCTCTTGTCATATTGGCGTCCTTAAGGAATCTTTCTAGTTGTTGTTCTTCCTGTACCTGATCAATAGAAGCCTGCCTCAAGGATTTCTTTCCTTTGATACACTCGTAGTCTGATTGACGCTTAGCCACAGCAGGTTTGCTCAGCGTCAAGAGAAACTTTTTCATTTCTTCAGTGAGTGTTTTTTTCTTCTCAGGCTCTCATTTTTTGTAAAAATTTCTTGACTTCGGCGTTCACTATCGCTCTGTTTTCCTCTGCAGTTCTTTCATAAGGCAACTTCTCAGGTGCTGCCACCTTCTTAGACTGAGAGCGTGTTGTCAACTTCGGAGGAGTTGGCAATTTTGACGGCAGTGTTGCTGAGTTCGGAGGAGGAGGAGTCGACTCACTTGGAGGCACTGGTGCTGACTTCGGAGGGGGAGGTGTTGGCTCCCTTGGTGGCACTGTTGCGGACTTTGGAGGGGGAGGAGTTGACTCTATTGTTGGCGACTTGCATGGGGGAGGAGTCGGCTCTCTTCTCGGTGACGGTGGCAGTGGCGGCGACAGTGGAGGAGTTGGATCTCTTCCTGGTGACGGTGGCACTGGCGCCGACCGTGGAGGAGTTGGATCTCTTCTGTGTGCTGGGTCCGTCTCCGCATCAGACGACTCGTCTGTCTCATCTTCAAACAATATGTAGCGCTTGTGCCACAAAACGAAGCCACCCACGTTTGATCCAAGCCTCTTGGAACCCGTCTCTCCGGGGTAATCCATGTCAAGCTTACGGTACAGCTTTCGCACGAAGTCCACGTGGACCTTAGCGTATCCCCGTGGTATCGGAAGATCGTTCAAGAGAGCCCCTTCGACGCATTGGTCGACCTGCCCCATAGCCACCGTGATGGTAATGTTCATAGTGGGCACGACAAGCTTGCACACCTTGCTTTCTATGATGTCATCCACGGGGAAACGGGCTAATTCTTCTTCTCCAAACCCCGCGGACGCGCAGCTGCTCCGATGACCACCAGGGCTCACAACATTTTCTTCACCTTGCTGCTACCTGATTCCTTGCTGAAATGATTCTTTGATTTCCCTGATTTTGGTGTTTGTCATCTGATGCTCTTGCACAAGTTCTTGTCACACTACAGCCAGCAGGTCTTCCAGCTCTTCTCTCCTTCTCTTCCGACTCCTATAACTTTCGGCGGATTCTGGGAATCCCTCTTTCCAGGGCACCACACCCTTGCCTCTGGTGCGACCTGGGTGCTCCTTGGTTCCTAGTGCCAAGGTTAACTGGTCGTTCTCCCTATCCGGCAGTGTCGGAGGATTAACTCCTGTCGCAGGGATCCTGAGAGACCTTTTTTTAGAGATTCGGCCGGGGGGATGATCCTGAATAAGTTCGTCGGAGAAATGAATGAGGGTAAATGCAACGGCCGGTGGTGAGGAGGATGACCTAGTGCAAAAAGAAGTAAATGCACCGGAATTTAGATAGGTTCGGGTCGTACAGGGGCGTAATACCCTACTCCTGTATGGATGCAATAACTGTCCTGAGGAAGTCCCTCAAGGATGTTACTGGTTACAAGAATATTGGCCTAACTAAGAGCTTGAGGCTCCGTGTTCTTCGGCAGGGACTGTCCCTTGTCCCTTGTGTTCATCTATAGTTCGGTTCTTGATGCTTAGGTGCTTGCGGTCTCTTCTTGGATGATCTTCTCTTATGTGTTGCCAGCTCTTTTAAGTACTCGCCGGCTGTGACATGCCACGAACGGGAAGGAGGGGGGCACAAGTTCCAAGACACCATGACTGGGAAAGGCATCATCATTTCTGCTGGGTGAAGTGACCGGGGGTGGAAAAAACGCCGCACGCCCAGTCACCTGTCACCATAAACGCCCTGGCAACGGGCGCCGTGGAGAGGGCCCACCGGGCAGCCGCAGGGCAACCCGGCGTGCCCGCCCTGTCTTGTTCCTCTACCACAGTAGGGCGGTAGACGGAACGCCTTGATCCTTACGATGTTATCCGGAGACAAGCCGGATGATACGGGACGGGACCCATGCAATTAATAGCCCCACGCCTCTCTGCCAAAACATGGCAGGAACTGACACCGCGGCGGGAGCAGTTGGAGATGTCAGGCCACGCACGCTCATTAAATGCGGCCTCGGACCTCTGACTGGTGGACACCTCATCGGCGGGCCCCTCGGGGGCCTTTCTGGGTCATCGGGGCACCGAGTGCTCGGGGGTACTGTTCACCTCCCCGAGCACTCTCTCCCGAGCACTCTTGCACGATCCTTCGGGGAACCGAGTGCTCAGGGGCTGCCACGTGCAGCCCCGAGCACTCTCTCCCGAGCACTCTTACGCGGATCCTCAGGGAACCGAGCGCTCGGGAGCTGCCACACGCAGTCCCAAGCACTCTCTCCCGGAACTTAGCACTTCTGATCGTCGGGGGACTAGGGCGCTCGGGGGTGACCGGGCACCTCCCCGAGCACTTTCTTCCCGGTACTTAGACTCTGTAGATCATCGGGGAACTGGGGTGCTCGGGGACCACCGACTGTGGCCCCGAGCACCTTCTCCCGGGACTTGAGCTTTTCTCATCCTTTAGGAGGGACCTCGTGGAATGGCGCCAGGTGGCGGATGGCTGGCCGGGCCTCGGGACTCAGGACCCCCGGTTCTTGATACACCGACAGGCAGCCTTGGGAAGACTGGGTGTGGGCATCTGCAATTCTTTGCATCACTTCCTGTTCTCTGTCACTTTTGAAGTTCAGACTGCCATCTGCCGCCAAGGTCACCCCTCTCGCGTACAGATAGTGCTTCGCCCATTCAATCCAGGGAGCCGTTTGAGGTGTGGCACCACTGCGGGTTACCTGTTCTTCCATCTCATCCCACTCATCGTATTTCCTCACGTACCCACGCGAGCCAGTTCTGTGGGGGTACACGTTCTTCTGGGAGTTGGCTTTGTTGATCTCGCTTAGCCTTTGTGCTTCCTCTGAACTCTTGTGCTCTATGAAACCATTCCAGAATGGTTGAACCGTCGGATAATGGTCCCATTTTGGTGTCCGGCCCACCAAGCCATAATTTCTCCACAGCTTACCCTTGAAATTCTTGAACGCGATGGACATTGTTGATAGGGCACGACTCTTCGCTTTGGCAATGTTGCATCCTACAGGGAACTCAAACTTTGCCAACAACTTGCCCCACATAAGATCCTTGATATTTTCGAGAACCACCCACACGTCATCCCGTCTGCCTCTCCAAGTTCTGTATGTGACTGCGACATGGTCCCTCACCAGACACCCGATTGCTGTCTTGTATGGGCCCAGAATAACTTTTGGTCTTGTGGGCTCCCCGACTGCATTGACCTCCGCGATGATGAAACGTCCCTCAGGTATCGTGCTGGGACCTCATCCACTCCTCTCTTCTCCAATCATCTCGTCACCACCCGGAGCATCAGCATCAGGGTCGATCTGACCCTCCGGTGCATCACCTTCGGCCATGCCCTGCGCAGCCTCAGCGGCTGTCTCCAACTCAATCTGTTCCATGTTCAAGTACAACCTCGGGCTACCGCCCCATGTCTGGTCCGGCTCCATGTTTGCAGGCTCATCATGTATTGAGGTTGGAGCCAGACTTGAGGGACCTTGTATCGGAGGGGGGACGGGACGGGGCCGTGCACGGCGGTTGGATTTCGTACGTGTCATTCCTACATCAACATTTTAGACACAAGAAGCACTTGATTTAGAGATAATCTAAAACCGAATGCTATACTGGAACATAGAAGAAATGAGGAGAAAGGGACGTAAAATGCAAGGGCATAAGGCATACAGAAATGCAAAAGTACAACATATTGATCAGGTCCATAAGTACAACATACATCAGTTTTAGTTATGCAAGTGTTCATAGCCAGAGTACAGAACACATAATAATCAGGTCCACACAAGCATTATACATTCAAACTACTCGTCGCTATCGTCACTCGGCAACCACCAGTACTCATCGCCCTCAATGTGGCCAACATCATCGCCCTCAACGTAGTCATAAGGAACCATGTCGTTCGGGTCCACGCTAGAATCCACATCATCGCCCTCAAGGTGGCTAACATCTTGACGGTCCAGCACCTCGGCTGATTGAATGGACAACTTCTGAAGCCTGCTCACTACCTCCTCAATTTGGAGTACTTGCACAAATAGGGATTGAAGCTTTTGTTAGCCATCTTCCTTAGGTCTACAACTATATCATTGATCTTTTCGATGGTCCATGCCCAACCATCAGTCATTGTTCTACAACCATCCAAAACGGATAGGAAAACACATATGACATACCAATTTATGACAAAGCTATATATACAAAGCTATATTCAAAGCTATATATTCAAATGAAAGGCACATATTAGAATCAATGACAAAGCTATATATACAAAGCTAGTCCAATTATTGGAAAATTGCATGGTTTGAGATAAAAAAAAATATTGTAATGGTGGCGGCCTTGAAACACCTATTGACTCAATGAGCTCGATCAAAAAGAAACAAAGATCAAACCTCGATATTTTCATTCACGTAACCAGCTAATCTACTTATTCTGGGATACATCACCAAGTGACCATTTTTCTAACATTTATTGCAACAAGTTGCCTTGTTATAGTTTTCCGGTTTCACAAGATTTAAATTCAAATAAAAATATATTAGAATGAGTTGTATTAGAATTTAACAATGACTAGGTCAAACAGTATGCCAATTGTAAATGAACTACGTCGCAAGAGCTGACTGTGAAGGATAACAGAAGAATGAGGACACCACTTATTGATAAGGAGACAGTCTCTCTAACATCTAAAACATAGGAAAATAAGGATCCTCGTTTGCGTCAGGAGTTTTTTCTAAAAAAAAGAAACAATCGCAAGAAGCCCTGAATAAACACAAACCAACTATAGCCCAGAAGTATACAAATACAACATACATATCATGTAATATGCTGACCCATAAAAGAAATAACAAAATCGTGAGTCAAGAACAAGGCACCAAACTAATCATTTTTCTTCATAAAGAACAAAAGAAAATACTGAAAAGAAAACCACAAACAATACTACGATCAGCTCTTGCTGTCCCCAGAGGCCTCCTCCCTACACTTCAAACCGCAACAGTCAGGAATACAAAGCCCACTAATATTCACCACAAAGAACAAGCATTGCTACCTATACATAATCTCGGTATTGCTACCTTGTAGATCAAGCATTGAGTCAAAGATATCACAATTGGACAATGACGACTTCACCAGCCACGGCTACCTGTGCATCGCAATTACTCCCAATTGGACAACATGGACAATAATAAAGCAAATACGAACTTCTAGCTAAAATGACGAGTAACATAAAAGACGAATTTCTTTTAAAAGGAAACCCAAAATTATAAAGGAAAAAAGGAGAAAGATTAGGCTACTTTTAGCTAAAATGGCTCAATTACATCACCACTATATAACCAAAACAATAAGAGTTTTTGCATGACTGTATGTGGAAAATGAATGGTAGCATGGTAACTTTAAGGGGTGCAGCACTAGATGTATTCTCATACCAAGACTACACTACAAGGTAATCATGACAAAGGAAACATGAGCGAATTCCAACACCGTAGCCTTCATAAAAGAATCATATTTGCCAACGGAGTTTGCACTAGTTAACTTCGAATCATGAATTACAATATAAATGTTTGTACAATTATACATGTACCAAAGGATTACAGAGCATTGCAGCACATAACATCTACACTCAACCTCCCTAATGGATCAACAACAATAGCACTATCAACTTAAATTGATACTCTCTGCAGCTCAACAGTTTTCAAACCAAAGGGGCTCAATATCTCCAAATAGCTCACATTTCACAGAACAAAAATAGTCTCGCATATATGTATATTTGAACTTCACATTTTTCACATGTATTTAGGTAATCCAGTCACTTGAATTTTCATAGCACTAAGCTATAGAACCCTAGTTCGTAGTTCCTCTATTTCTCCCAAATTCTTCCATCCTTATCACAAATTTCGTTGGGGAGGACGGGATGGTGCTTACCCTTTGGGCTTGAAGGGGATGGAGGAGAGCAGAGCAGGAGAGGTGGTCCTCGACGTCGGCGTCAAGGGCGGCGGCGGCTCCTCCTTCGTGGGGAGTGACGGCGGCAAGGGCTCGGGGACAAATCGGCGTTGGGAGGAGGCAGCGATGCGTCGAGCCGGCGTCCGGAGGAGGCGGCGGCGTGTTGGGGCGGCGTCGGGAGGAGGCGGCTACGCGTCGGGGTGGCATCGGGAGGAGGCGGCGGCGCGTTGGGGCTCGGGTGACTAAAGCGAACGAGGAAGGTAGCGCTAGGGTGAATAGAGGAACGAGGATGCGGCTAAGTGTTGGAGATAAATATAGGAGACGTATCAGTGCCGGTTTTATTTTCCAACCAGCACTGATACTTCAAGTATCAGTGCTGATTATATGTACAACCGGCACTGATAGTTGAAGTATCAGTGCCGGTTGTACATATAACCGGCACTGATACTTGATTTCCCAGCAAATTAATTCTTATAATGTGCTTTGTTTGACAAAATAAATGCATTAATGTGCTTTGTTGCATATAAAATTAGTTTTAATTCTAGAAAATTGCAAATAAATTTTATAAAATCTTTTTAACTTGTTTTATGTTGAAAAATAATTCTAGAAAAATTCAATATGCACTCGATATAAATTAAATCATATTATTACATCACTCATACATGTCCTTCATACAAAATAAAGCTTAACCTAAATATTATACAAATTTCACCAAATACATGAAAGCTGCTTTCACTGAACGATTAATGCTTCATTATGGTCGCGGCGTATGTAGGTAGCTTCCGCAGTGTCATCAATGAGAGGCAGTTTGACATTCTCTCCAAAAGGAGGCAGGTCTTCGAATTTGTCACAGTCTTCGTCGTCGATAACATTCTCAACACCGACGATTTTTCTTTTTCCTTGAAGAACCACGTGACGCTCCTCCTTGTTAGCTGGGTTCGGGTCCTTTACATAGAAGACTTGTGCAACATCGTTGGCAAGCACGAATGGTTGTTCTCTGTATCCGACGAGTTTGAGGTCCAAGGTAGTCATACCGTACTTGTCGACCTTGACTCCCCCTGTGAGTCTGACCCATTGGCACCGAAATAGAGGGACCATCAACTCGCCATATTCAAGTTCCCAAATCTCCTCTATGAATCCATAGTAGGTCTCCCTTTTGCCAGCGCGGTCACAAGCATCAGTACGGACACTGCTATTTTGGTTAGTGCTCTTGTTGTCTTGTGCTCGCGTATAAAATGTATAGCCGTTAATCTCGTATGCTTAGAATGTGCGAATCGTAGTTGATGGGCCATCTGCCAGCAGTTCCAACAGAGCATCGTTGGTATCCTTACCCATCATGAGTTGACGTAACCAATTATCGAAATTATCTCTGTGCTCTTTTGCGATCCAATCATCTGACTTCGTTGGATTTGTGGAGCGTAGCATGCTCACATGCATTTTGACATACGGGATCACTACAACTGCCTGTTGCAGAACTGCGAAGTGTGCTTGAGTGAATGAATCACGATCTTTGATATGGATTGAAGTATCACCTATCGTCCCTTTCCCCTTTAGCCTCCCCTCATAGCGAGATATAGGCATACCAATCGCGTTCAGTTTCATATAGTCAATGCAAAACTCAATGCCCTCCTCCGTACTCCACCCTTGGGCAATGCAACCTTCCGGACGACCTCGTTTATGAATATATTTCTTCAGAACCCCCATGAACCTTTCGAAAGGATAAATCTGATGCAGAAACACGGGGCCAAGGCTCTTTATCTTACCCACAATGTGAACAATTAGATGGGGCATTATATCAAAAAATATCGGAGGGAAAATAGTCTCAAATTGACATATAGTATGGACCACGTCTTCCTGCAGCTTTACCAGTTTGTTCGGATCAATGACCTTCTATGAAATTGCGTTGAAGAACGAACACAGCTTAATGATTGGGTCTCGGACCTTATCCGACAGAATACCTCGAATTGCAACTGGAAGCATCTGTGTCATCATCACGTGACAATCATGAGACTTCATGCCAACTAACTTCGTATCTTTCATGTTTACAAAGTTCCTGATATTGGAGGAGTAACCGGTCGGAACTTTGACATCACACAAGCAACCACACAGGCAGATCTTCTCTTCCTTGCTCATAGTGTAGTAAGCTGTGGGAAGTTTCTTTTTGCCGTTGTCTAATTGTATGTAGTGTAGGTCCTTCCTGAGGTTCATTTCTTCCAGGTCCAGCCGTGCATTTAGTGTATCTTTTGTTTTGCCGGGTATGTCTAGTAAGGTACCAATCAAGCTATCAAACACATTCTTCTCCACGTGCATGACGTCGATTGCGTGTCGAACCATAAGATACTTCCAATAAGGCAGCAACCAAAATATTGACATCTTTTTCCACATGGGAGCATTTTGCCCAACCTGCATTTTTGTACTGCCTGGCCCCTTTCCAAGTACAACTCTAAGTGTATTAAACATCTTAAATACCTATTCTCCACTGTGAATCTTCGGAGCTTGACGAAGCTCCATTGTCCCATCAAAAGCTCTTTTATTCTTGCGGTATGGGTGATCCGGACGGAGGAACCTACGGTGACCCATGAAGATCATTTTTCGGCTATTTTTTAGCCACCGCCCCTCTATTTCCTCCAAGCACTGAACACATCCATTGTACCCTTTTACAGTCTGCCCTGATTAGTTACCAAGAGCAGGCCAATCTGAAATCGTCACGAACAGCATCGCGCGCAGGGTGAAATTCTCGCGTCTGTACTCATCCCATACCCGTACACCATCTTTCCACAATACAAGAAGATCTTCCACCAATGGCTTGAGGTACACATCGATATCGTTGCCTGGTTGATTCGGCCCACTAATCAGCAGAGGCATGATAAGGTACTTCCGCTTCATGCATATCCAAAGTGGAAGGTTGTAGATACAGAGAGTCACAGGCCAAGTGCTATGAGTACTTCTCGTGTTGCCGAAAGGATTCATCCCATCCGTGCTCAACCCGAACCTTATATTCCTCACTTCATTTCTAAGTTCCTTGTATTTCGAATCGAATCTCCTCCATTGCATGCCATCAGCAGGGTGTCTAAGCAATCTATCTTTCTTGCGCTGTTCGGCGTGCCATCGCATCAGCTCGACATTCGCTCTGTTAGCAAACAATCGCTTCAAACGGGGGACTATAGGGAAATACCAAGCCACCTTAATGGGGGGTCTTTTCTTCTTTCTCTTCACCCCTACGCCATCGCTCTCGATATCATCAACGCTGCTCTTGTACCGTGGTGCATTGCAAACGTGACACGCTTCCAAGTCTGCATCCTCACCGCGGAACAACATGCAATCGTTTCCACATGCATATATTTTCTCTACTTCCAATCTCAATTTGCAGACAACCTGCTTGGCATGGTACGTCTTTTCGGGCAACGTGTTCCCCTCTGGAAGCAATTCCCTCAAGAATTCTAACAATTCATTGAAACCCTTATCGGCCCAACCATTGCTAGCCTTCATTTGCATCAGTGTCAGTACCATATGCAACTTGCTATGCTCATATTTACAGTTCAGGTAAACTGGTGTTTTAGAGTCCTCTATCATGCGCTGGTACTTTTGATGTTATCTTTCAATGGTGAAGTCCCCCTCCTCATCGCGCAACATTTGTTCTATGCCTTCTTCATTGTTGCCAACAAAACTATCCCGATCATCGTTCTCGACAAAAGTATCTTCAAATGCCGACATATCAAAGTCTTCGTTAGCCGTCGGATCGTTGACTCCATCTCCTTCGACTGTTGATTGCCCTTCACGCCCAACATCTGCAAGTTCACCGTGCTCAGTCCAACGGGTGTAGCCAGCCTTGAAACCCCTGCGAATCAAGTGTGCACGGATCTGCTCTATGTTTGAAAACTACTTCTCATTCTTGCAGTCGACACACGGACAGCATATATAGTGCTCGTCACGCTTCCCTTTTGGCTTCTTGTATGCCGCGGCAGCCCTCAAAAAAGCCTTGATGCCAACAATGAACTCTGGCCCTCGTTCCTTGTACATCCATGACCGGTCTATCTGCAAATCATTATAATTAAACACATTGGACTTATAATCATTAAACATTTCAAAATCTAGAACATATTCATCGAATTACCTCGCATCCTGATTGGTCCCTATTTGAGGGCCCATATCCTTTCGGTACTTGGGCCGGGTCGGGGGGACCCGCCTTCCAAAGGCTGCCAAGTCTGATTGCGATCCGTGGGTGGACGTGCCATCCCTACAACACAATATTTTATCAACTGTACATGTTAAATTCACTATGTTGATTAATTAACAGAGGAAATCCACTGGATTATTATTAAAATTCATGACTTTAAAAATATACGCAATCCACACACTAGAAAATTAGAGCTAGATTTTAGAGACATTTTACAAATACCTCCCTAATTTTTTATTCTTTGGATGCCACTCGAATGACAGTTCTAGCGGTATTTTTACAATTTTTGAATGGCAATAATGGTTCAACAAGTTGCAAAGTTGCAACTCGTTAAATCATCTACAATGATAAAATTGCGACCTTTCTCTAATTTATATGGATATTTGAGCTCTTGCTCATTTCAAATTTCAACACCAACTAACAACCACCTAAATTCAAACCTAGAGAAATCTAACAACTAAAATCCAACTAAGAATCAAATTTAGATCATCTCTATACATCTAACAACGATAAAGTTGCAAACTTTACCAAAATTAGATCTCAACTACATCTCTAAATCCATAACCATGGAACAAGCACCATCCATCATCAACCCTAGAGCAATCTACCAAGTAATCTATCCAAAAATGAAATATAGATCTTACTAGCCTTAAAACAGTTGACTCCTCCAAATTTTGAAGGCTCCCACGCAAAAAAAAAACCTTGAATCGCCAAAACAAATGGCAAGGAGGCGCTGTAACACTGAGCTACGACGGCGGCGGCTCTGTTCTGGGTCAAGATGGGGAAGAAGATGTGCTATATATACTGTAGCAGGCTATCAGTGTCGGTTTAAAGAGGAATCGGCACTGAAATACCACTATCAGTGCCGGTTTGTTATTAGAACCGGCACTGATGTATAAGTGCTGGTTCTAACCACCAACCGGCACTGATAGTAACTATCAGTGCCGGTTCTTAACTCCAGGCCCTCGATCGCGGGCGGGAGTTTTAGAACCGGCACTGATACCTCTTTCAGTACCGGTTCCTTTGTGATGAGGACATCACTCTTTCGGATACACACACACTGAGTATTCCCCCAACAATAGGTCCATTGACACGAGCTCGTGCACGTCAACTAAATCATGAGGTGAGCTCGTTCCTTAGTGTTCCTTTATATTTTGATGAGGATGGGATGCTACTGAATAATTGTGATATATTGCTACTTAGGAACACGGGAGAAGAACAGCAAGGGCGCCCAAGCCAAGGTGGAGGCCCAATCCAGTTCGAGTCCGTTTCGGAGTCCAGGACCAGTCCGCACTAAAATCGTCGCCCAGGACACATACGGACTCCATTTCTGACGTTCTGCACATGGTTGGAAAGCTGAGGAGATAAGCTTTCCAACGGGACTGGTCCCATGTCCAAATTCTTTCTGAGTCAACGGGAATCGTCAAAACAAGTGGACATCCAGAATCTGTCAGGGTGCTGCGCCACCATCTTTTGGGCCGTTGGCCCGTGTATCGTGTTGGAGTCCATTAGGGATGCGTCCAGGGGTCCTTGGCCGACCCTAATCCTTTATATACAGTAGCCGCCGCCCTAATTAGAGTTGGGTTTTGCTTAGACATTGATCTACACACAGTTGTGAGATTTTCGCTCTTGTTCCGGACCGACTAGGCCGCCGCAAGTGTTTGTGGAACCCCGACTTCGAGTGCTTGAATTCAATTCGCAATATTTCAGATTGCATCTTCTACGTTCTTGCTTGTGTTCTCGGTACGCTTGCAGGGATTGAGCCTTCTTGGCGAGGTCAACCGCGCGACACGGTTGATAACCATCGGAGCTGTGGTGTAGTGATTGCAAGGGAGACGATCTGTTCGGGTCGAAGCCTTTGGATCATCAACGTCGAGTTCTCCACCCACCGACTTATCACTACCTATCGGAAGATCAGGCCAACATTACTCATCAACTGGTATCAGATTTTCAGGTTGCCCGTTAGGTAATTTCGTTTTCCCCTTTAGATTAGTCTGTTTTTCATTACCTAGAGTCCAGAAAAAGCCAAAAAAATTCCGTCAATTTCCGCTGCCCTAGAACCCTTTGTGCCTTTGCAATTTTTGTTTTTAGTTGCGCGTTGTTGAGTTTGTGTCCGTGGTCGAGTCTTGTTGCTGGTTTTAGAGTCGTGTTCTTGGTTTTTAGTCAACGCTCCGTGCTGTTTTGATCACGCCGCTATCCCATCGCCACCATCCCCACCAACAAGTCGAGCCACCACATTACTCGATTTGCCACCGCGAGCCGCCTTGTGTTACTTTCCGCCACGCCAACCCTAGATAGGTCGCAAGCCGCCTTGTATCAATTGCCCTGCCACCGCTGCCATCCTTGTTCATCTTGCGATCCTATTGCTTGCAATACCTTAAAGAGGTCAATTTCTGCAAGAGTTACTTGGAAAAAAACCCTAACTCGACAGGGGTTCAGTAAAACAGCCATAACTTTCTCATACGAACTCGGAATCAGGCAAAAAAAAATTTCACGGACATCTACAGAAAAAGTTACATCCGTTGCTCCCCGCTTTCCCGGGTTCCGCCGAAATTTTTTTCCCAAATTCGGCTTGGAAGATTGAGTATTCGAGCCGCGAAGTTTTCGCACGCTTTTAGAGAACGTGCTTGATTTTCTGTAGGCCACATCTTGCATCCGTTTGAGCTGAATTTCTGTGGTTGTTGCTTGTGTGCTCCTAGTTCAGAAAAAATATCAGAAAAATACGAAGAAAAAAAATTCGTGATTCCTACTAGTGCTAAAAGACAAAAAAGAGGAGCACATAGAGAACACCCAGATAATTGTGCTGTTTGCTGTGTCTTTCTCTGATCATCCTTTTTACCTCTGTTTCAGCTGTTGTGCTAGGACTAGGGACACGTGATAGACCAGCAACTGTGATTCATACTTTGGACACTTATTTAGCTTTGCTCTTCTGATTACAATTATTGCTAATCCTTGCTACCATATTGTGCCTTCCAAGCTCCACCTCCTTTGATCCGAATAGGTTCACTCTTGCAATCATCCCACGCTTCCACGGTTGTTCCTCCTTGCTGCGTTGGTAAGAACATTTGTAAGAGCGTGGTAAGACGCTTGAGTTTGTGTGATTCCACCTTCCACAACCTAGTAGTTGATAGGGATAATATTTTTTGTCCTTTGTTTTCTACTAACCATGTCAGGTGATGGCTCTCCGTCGGATTTTAAGGATTGCGTGTCCAAGGAAGAACTCAACAAAGCCTTGCATGATCATACTAGGCTATTGACAGACATTAGAACAAGCATTGCTAGCCTCGTCACGCGAGTCAACGACCTTGAATTGCGACAGCCACCACAGGATGATGACCATTCACATGATGATGATGATGATGATACTAATGATGGTGACCAAGAAGATGGTGAGGTTTTTGTTGGGCAAGATGCGCGTGCTGAGCAACGTCCTCATGCTGAACAATTACGTCGTGGCCAACAACAACGTCGTCAAGGTAATGGAGGTAATAATGTTAATCGCAACGGTCGCGATGATCCTTATTCTAAGATTAAGTTTTCCATGCCTCCTTTTGATGGTGCATATGATGCTGATGCTTATTTGAATTGGGAAATGACGGTTGATCAAAAGTATAGTTCTCATATGGTTCCTGAAATACATAGAGTTAGACTAGTCACTTATGAGTTCACGAATTATGCTATTATTTGGTGGAATGGTCTAGTTTCTAGTGGCTTAGAACCTGAATCATGGCCTAGACTAAAGCGTGCCATGCGCAATAGATTTATTCCTCCTGATTATACACGTGAATTGAAAAAGAAATTGCAGCGCTTAAATCAAGGTTCTAAATCTGTCCATGATTACTATCAAGAGCTTCAAATTGCTATGCTTCGATGTAGTATACAAGAGGATGATGAGGATACCATGATTCGTTTTTACTCCGGGTTGAGACGTGAAATTCAGGACCTTATTGATTATAAAGATTACAATACTACCAATAGGTTGTTCCATTTTGCTATCTTGGCAGAAAAAGAACTGCAGGGTCGACAACAGGTGCAGAAATTGCGGAACAATTTTGGGAGTACATCTACTTCACGAGTACCACCGGGACAAGCAACAACTTTCCCTTCTACATCTACACGATCTGCTGCCCCCTCCTCCAACACTCGGGCGCGTTCAGCAGGAGCACCACAACCATCACGTGAGGTGAGTAAATCTACTGTTTCGCAGGATCCAATGCCACGCTCTTCTTCAGGTGCAGCTACCACGGGTCGTACAACGGGCATTGTGTGCCGTCGCTGCCAATGTATTGGCCACATCATGAAGGATTGCCCAAGCCAGCGAGCATACTCCGCAACAGCAGATGGTGGATATGTTAGTCATAGTGATGTCGAGGAAGACTATGCATTTGAAGCTAATCTTGCAGCCGATCATGACATGGATAGTGAGGGGGAGGAGATTAGTGGTACCGCTGCCACGGAGAGTTATGCAGCACGCACCTTCATTGTGAAGCGAGTTTTGAGTTCTCAAATGGGGCAAGCGGAGCAGCTACAACGCCATAATCTATTCCAGACATTCCTCATTGTCAAAGATGCACGTGTTCGTACCATAATTGATGGCGGGAGTTGCAACAACCTCTTGAGCTCCGATCTTGTGAAGAATCTTTCTTTGCCAACACGTGCACATCCTCATCCATACTACATTCAGTGGTTCAATAACAGCGGTAAGGTTAAGGTAACACAATCTGCGAGAGTACATTTTTCTATTGGTTCCTACCATGATTATGCTGATTTTGATGTAGTGCATATGCAAGCATGTTCACTTTTGTTAGGCCGTCCTTGGGAATTTGATACCGATGCTACACACCATGGTAGAAGTAATAAATACTCTCTCATGCACAAGGGAAAGAAAATCTCTTTGCTTCCTTTGACACCTGCTGAAATTGTGCAATGTGATAAAGCTTTAGCTGAAAAAGAAAAGAAAGAACGTATTTTGGAATCTGAAAATCAGCAAGTAGCTCATTCTGTTTTTCCACCTAAGAAAGAAAAGAACACACCTAGGTCCGAAGGCATTAAGTTAAAGGGTGGTGTTATGCTTGCTACTAAAACTGACCTTGCTGAAATTCAAGATAATAATACTTTGTGCTATGCTTTCGTATGCAAAGAGGCTTTATTTTCAATTGATGATATACCTAGCTCTTTGCCTCCTGCTGTCACTAACCTTTTGCAGGAGTATAAGGATGTCTTTCCAGCTGAGATACCCCCGGGGCTGCCACCATTGAGAGGGATATAGCACCAAATAGATTTGATCCCGGGAGCTACATTGCCAAACCGCGCTGCATATAGGACCAATCCGGAGGAGACTAAGGAAATTCAGCGACAAGTCCAAGACCTTTTGGACCGTGGGTACGTACGAGAGAGCCTTAGTCCTTGTGTTGTTCCTGTTCTTTTGGTTCCTAAGAAAGATGGCACATGGCGCATGTGTGTTGATTGTAGAGCCATTAATAATATCACAATAAGGTATCGTCACCCTATTCCTAGGCTAGACGACATGCTTGATGAGTTGAGTGGTTCTATTATTTTCACAAAGATTGACTTGCGTAGTGGTTACCACCAAATAAGAATGAAATTGGGAGATGAATGGAAAACTGCTTTCAAAACTAAGTTCGGTCTATATGAGTGGTTAGTGATGCCTTTTGGTTTAACTAATGCACCTAGCACTTTCATGAGATTGAGGAATGAGGTTTTACGTGCTTTCATAGGAAGATTTGTGGTGGTGTACTTTGATGATATTTTGATCTATAGCAAGTCACATGAAGAACACATTGATCATCTACGTGCTGTTTTTACTGCTTTGAGAGAGGCACGTTTGTTTGCTAACCTTGACAAGTGCACCTTTTGCACGAATAGAGTTGCTTTTCTTGGCTATGTTGTTACTCCACAGGGAATTGAAGTGGATGAAGCTAAAATTGAAGCCATCAAGAGCTGGCTGACCCCTGGGACTATCACACAGGTAAGAAGCTTTCATGGACTTGCAGGGTTCTATCGGCGTTTTGTGAGAGATTTTAGCACCATTGCTGCCCCACTCAATGAGTTGACAAAGAAGGGCGTTCCGTTCCAATGGGGGCCAGCACAAGAACAAGCTTTTAATACGCTGAAAGATAAGCTTACGCATGCACCTCTACTCCAACTTCCGGACTTTGGTAAGACTTTTGAGTTAGAATGTGATGCTAGCGGCATTGGAATTGGAGGAGTGCTACTACAAGGAGGTAAACCCGTTGCTTATTTTAGTGAGAAATTGAATGGGCCATCTCTTAATTATTCGACTTATGATAAGGAGTTGTATGCTTTAGTGCGAGTTTTAGAAACATGGCAACATTATCTTTGGCCTAAGGAGTTTATTATTCATTCTGATCATGAAGCTTTGAAACATATTAGAAGCCAAGCCAAACTGAACAAACGTTATGCTAAATGGGTTGAATTTATAGAGTCTTTTCCTTATATCATTAAACACAAGAAAGGTAAAGACAATGTCATTGCAGATGCGTTATCTAGACGTTATACCATGTTGTCCCAACTCGATCATAAGATTTTTGGTTTAGAAACAATTAAAGCATATGCTACTGATTTGGACTTTAAAGATGCTCTCGAACATTGTAAAGAAGGAAGAACTTGGAATAAATATGTGCTGAATGATGGATTGCTATACCGTGCTAACAGGCTATGCATCCCAGCTAGCTCTATTCGCCTATTGTTCTTGCAGGAAGCGCATGGAGGTGGTTTGATGGGACATTTTGGAGTGAAGAAGACCGAGGATGTACTGGCTACTCACTTCTTTTGGCCTAAGATGAGGCGCGACGTCGAGCGCTACGTGGCACGCTGCACTACTTGCAATAAAGCTAAGTCTCGCTTGAACCCACATGGACTTTATATGCCTCTTCCTGTTCCTAGTGTGCCTTGGGAGGATATTTCTATGGATTTTGTTTTAGAATTGCCTAGGAGCAAGAGGGGGAGGGATAGTATATTTGTCGTTGTGGACCGTTTTTCAAAAATGGCACATTTTATACCTTGTCACAAGAGCGATGATGCTACAAACATAGCTGATTTATTTTTCAGGGAAATCATTCGCTTGCATGGAGTGCCTAACACCATTGTTTCGGATCGTGATGCAAAATTTTTGAGCCACTTTTGGAGGACACTTTGGAATAAACTTAGGACAAAGCTGCTGTTTTCGACGACATGTCACCCTCAAACCGACGGACAAACGGAGGTTGTGAATCGCACATTATCCACCATGTTGCGGGCTGTTTTGAAGAAAAATTTGAGGATGTGGGAAGAGTGTCTACCCCATATCGAGTTCGCTTACAACAGATCAGTTCACTCCACCACCAAGGTAAGTCCGTTTCAGGTAGTGTATGGTTTTAACCCCCGTGCCCCTATTGATTTACTTCCTTTACCAACATCCGAGAAATTGAATTTTGATGCTAAGACACGTGCTGATTTGATTCTGAAAATGCATGAGTTGACTAAGCAAAATATTGAAAAGATGAATGAGAAGTATAGAACTTATGGTAGCCGAGGTCGGAAACATATTACTTTTGAAATTGGTGATCTTGTGTGGTTACATTTGCGCAAAGATAGGTTTCCTGATTTGAGAAAGTCTAAATTGCTGCCTCGAGCTGATGGTCCTTTTAAAATTGTGGAAAAGATCAATGATAATGCATATAAGCTTGAGTTGCCTGCAGATTATGGGGTTAGTCCCACATTTAACATTTCAGATTTAAAGCCTTACCTGAGAGAAGAAGATGACATTGCATCGAGGACGACTCCAATTCAAGAGGGGGAGGATGATGAGGACATCACTCTTTCAGATACACACACACTGAGTATTCCCCCAACAATAGGTCCATTGACACGAGCTCGTGCACGTCAACTAAATCATGAGGTGAGCTCGTTCCTTAGTGTTCCGTTATATTTTGATGAGGATGGGATGCTACTGAATAATTGTGATATATTGCTACTTAGGAACACGGGAGAAGAACAGCAAGGGCGCCCAAGCCAAGGTGGAGGTCCAATCCAGTTCGAGTCCGTTTCGGAGTCCAGGACCAGTCCGCACTAAAATCGTCGTCCAGGACGCATACGGACTCCATTTCCGACGTTCTGCACATGGTTGGAAAGCTAAGGAGATAAGCTTTCCAACGGGACTGGTCCCATGTCCAAATTCATTCTGAGTCAACGGGAATCGTCAAAACAAGTGGACATCCAGAATTTGTCAGGGTGCTGCGCCACCATCTTTTGGGCCGTTGGCCCGTGTATCGTGTTGGAGTCTATTAGGGATGCGTCCAGGGGTCCTTGGCCGACCCTAATCCTTTATATACAGTAGCCGCCACCCTAATTAGAGTTGGGTTTTGCTTAGACATTGATCTACACACAGTTGTGAGATTTTCGCTCTTGTTCCGGACCGACTAGGCCGCCGCAAGTGTTTGTGGAACCCCGACTTCGAATGCTTGAATTCATTTCGCAATATTTCAGATTGCATCTTCTACGTTCTTGCTTGTGTTCTCGGTACGCTTGCAGGGATTGAGCCTTCTTGGCGAGGTCAACCGCGTGACACGGTTGATAACCATCGGAGCTGTGGTGTAGTGATTGCAAGGGAGACGATCTGTTCGGGTCGAAGCCTTTGGATCATCAACGTCGAGTTCTCCACCCACCGACTTATCACTACCTATCGGAAGATCAGGCTAACATTATTCATCACTTTGAATCAACATTGAAGGTGGCGGCTATTATGTGAGGTTCTATAGTAGTGGGAGGACTCATCCTCGCCTCCCTTAGCACCTTCCAACAGGTGAATATTACACATTTCGCTGTTGCTCAAATAGCATGTTTTGTTATGTTTCAGCAGATGTACTTTATGGTTTCATCCGTTGCTTCAGTCTCCAGTTTCTCTCTCTCTCTTTTTTTTTTGGCTATCGTTTTGGTTTTTAAAAACTGAAAGGGTGAAGTTTTGGGCTGGTGGCAGCTATGCGTCAAATGAACTATAATAGTTGATGTATGCACTGGACGGTTATGACCTAGTGTTCTAAAAGAAATGTACTAACAGCGCACTGCGATGTTTATATGACAGACCTGGATCTCAAGGGGCGAGTATGACGAGTCAGGTCCAGCGATTGTCCATCGGAATGTCTCATAATATCTGGGTTGTTTGTATTTCTGCACTACTCCGTCTGTTGTATTATCAAGTCCTTTACATATATTCTATTGTGTTAGAGATTGCTGGGGTTCCATTGAGCTATGTTGCAGGATTTGTTCGTTTGATAAAAATTGCGTGTACCTTTAAGACTTGTTGTATGTTCAGTGTCAGCTATATTTGACTTGTGATGATTCATACATAGCTCTTTTGAGTTTTTCATTGATGCCATGTTTGGTGCCTCATGCTAGTCATCGCTGTATGGTCAGCGTTGCGCTCATGCACAACTTTAGAGTAACTCCAATCAAACCCTTATCTATTTGCTATTCTAGTTTTTATTGAATATTCATCAAAAATAGTTTTCAACTGGTTCGCTATTGAGGTTGCTATTTTTTAGGCCTCCTTATCCCCGTAGCTTCGGTTGCCACATCTGGCGAATGACGCATCCTCGCTATCAAGCAACTGCCGTCACGGAATCCTCCTTCGCGCCACTGTCTGGTAGGTTCGTTCCCATTTAATCCTCTTTCTTGTTTCTAATTTGTGGTAATTGATTTAAGGTAGGCTCGTCGGATCTGCCCAGACTTACCGAATCTGAGGGGAAGAGTGGTACCGGAGGGGAGTTTGCCGATCGTTGCGCTTGTGCTGCACTTGGCCTTGTCGTCACCCCTGTGCTCGCGCCACAGTCCTTCCTGCGCTCAGCCGCCCACGCTCGCCCGACCGCTAGCTTTCTCCATCCGGCTACCTTTCTCTATCCGACTCGGTCCAAATGCATGCACCAGCTAGCTTCCTCTATCCGGCTTGGTCCCTAAGCATGTACACGAACATGATGGCTAGAAGTTATAAAAGTAAGATTTTTTGAAGAATTTTAATTAAATATTAGCTCAGGATTTTTAGATCAAACTAATTAAAATGGGTTGCTAGTAAGCTCTAGTTTAATCATAAAAGTTATAATTTTTGGACCACTCTTATACTAAAAAATCAAAAGTTAAATGAAAAGACATAAACTTTGATACACACACATAGCTAGCTAGCTTTCTATTCCGATCAACGGGATTTTACGGACCGGTCCGAACATACTCTTTGTTATGTGTGGAGTTGTCTTATGTATAGACTAGCTTGTTTTTTTTTTTATCAGTGTATGACCTATCATGTTGAATTAACTATGCTTTATTAATATAACACCGAGTATATGATTAATACAATGCCAAGTATAATAAAATAGACTACATAATTAATACATGTCTCTATGACATTGCCAGTGGTGTTTGATTAGATCTTTTAAAACTGAGAGTGAGTTTCCTTATCCCTAATATCAGTTGAAAATGTAGCCGTTAGAAATATAGCCGTAAAAAATAACATCGTTTAAATATAAAACGGTTATTTGTTAGTTATAAGATATTAATAAAATATATGTAAGTAGATTATATGAAGACAAATTTAAAAAATCAGTTAGAGTGTACTAGAAAGTAAGAAAGCAAATCTTGATAGAGAATTCTCTATTTAGGAGACCAAAAATAGAAAATAAGTTAAATTACTCTTAAAAACTCACGTCCTTGACAGCTCATCACTGATGGTTCCAAAAAACTATTTGTGATAATCTTATCATAAACAATTCTTAAATAGAACTATTAATGTTACGTTGGAAAATAGGAACCATATCAGCGATAGATCATTATCACTGACATTCAATTTAAAAACTGTCATTAATACACCACTGGCCGTTGCAATTAAGAACTGTTACTGATAATGTTCTTAATAGAACGGTAAATGATATGTGGCTACTATCACTTAGGGTTCTTAATTGGAATAGAAAATGATAATAGACTATCACCGACGGTTTTTAAATTGAACCCTTTGTAATATTCAACTTCCTAGTCCTCACCAATTTTTAATCTGTGTATTGGGAATAGACCATTGACGGTTTGGTGTATAGAACCACCAGTGACTTACAACTCGTGTCCATGTAGATACCTGCAAGGTGAAGTTTTGGCCTTCCGGGTGTGTGAAGTTTTTCGCTCTGAAAAAGCTCGTTTCAGGCAACAGACTATCACTGAAGCTCCAGAGTATATACCAAACAATATGTGATAACTATTGTGACAGCCGTGTGTGATAATCTCCGATTGTCATTGACTGAGAATCTATGAAATTCCAAAGCTGGGGATGATAACAGTTCTGAACCATCAGTGTTGATCAGGGTTCAAAATTCACCAGGTGTTTTTTTTGCCCACGGCGAAATCACTGAAATTCGGGTGAAATTCTGAAAAATTCGGACAAAGTGACCAAAACAAAATTCAAAATTTTCGGCCAAAATTTGACCAAAATTACAGAAATTTCAGCTGAATTTTCGGCAGGCTGCAACATCGGATAACCGAAGCCTTAATCCCATGCATTCATTAAAGAGACCAATAGAGTTTTCACAAATATAACGAATCTACATATATGTTCACAGCCTTGGAACTTCATTCATCCAGATTTACAATTGATGCCCTTGAAAACATAAGAGAAATTAATCTGTGGAGAAGATCATGCAGTGTTGTTCGTGAGAAGACCATCTTTGCAACAACCTGAAGTTGCCCAGTTTGACTAAACTTCTTACAGTTGCAGAAAATAAATTAGAAGTAAATACAGATGATCAATTTATATATGCCTGCGCAGAGAAATCTTCAACTCTTATCAGTTCATCTGTGCAAATATATGCATGCCTATGTAAAAACTTCAGGAGAATAATAGGAAACCAACTAGCATGGGAAGTAGATAGTATCTGATAGGAAACTTGGATGACTTTTGCAATAGGTAACTGATGTAAAAACTGTATCTAAGTAAGTCCCAAAACTTTCCTAGCTGTTCTATATTTCCATTTCCATTTTATGGTTGTTACGACAGAAAAGAAATGAAAACACCATTGTTGGATCAATATCACAGTAACTCCATGCATCCAACCAGTCTTAAAGATTCAAAGGATTTTGGAAGTGCTAAAGTAAATTTCAATGACCATCATCCATCTAATCAGGCATGCCATGCATCTCTATCAACTGTAAACATAACCCAGCAAGGATGACTGAGGGCAGAACCCTGAAAATGAAAGGAATGTCAGGTATTTTAGTTCAGCTAGTGCTATTTTGTTTATAAAGTCCACCTATTGCCTCTGCTTAAAAAATATATAGCAATAATCAAGAAAACTGATTGAATAAAAAAGTGATGCAATGCCTATTGGCCGTCCAAGTTGTACAAGAGGAACAGATAAAGGAAATCTTGACCCTCAGATTCAAGATAAACCAGATCGAGCAGATGGTAGCACCGTACAAGGAGCAGACGGGCGGCATCGTTCCAGGGGCAGATGGCTACCTTGACGAGGGTAGCGCCGAGGCCGGTGTCCTGGAACCCCTGGAGGACGATGGCTTTGGTGTGGTTGGCGGGCGCGAGGTCGCAGACGAGGACGGTGGTGGGGTGGCCATCGCTGGCGCTGGCGGTGCTGCTGCCGCTTGGGTGGGACGAGCGAGGCAGGAGCCAGCCGCCAGAGGACGCTCGGCCGTCCGGTGAGCAAGGGTGTGTTTGGTTTAGGGGAGAGGTGGAAGGGGGAGATGATTTTTTTTTTTTTTTTTTTTTTGCAGAAGGGATGAGATTATCTTTTTAAGGAATATTCTCAATATGTTAAATGAAATTATTTCTCTAAATTGGTGCGATAAGTCATCTACTTTTACTAATTATATTTATTAGTAAAATAATTAATAATATTAGTATATTTGTATTACTTATTAAGTATATATTATTACGAGATTAGAATTTGTAAAGATTAATGTGCTAATTAATAAGCTAATTAGAGTATGATTAAGGTTAATTAGTATATTTTATTGTTATTAGTAATGACTACGACAATAGTAACATTAATACACGTTAGTGTATGTTGATTAGTGTATTATTAATGATTACTCCCTCTCGATTGTAAATGTAGATCGTTTTAGACTTGTGCACAAGGATTAAGAAAGTAGATCAAATGATCTTGTTGCCCTTAATTTATTTTGCATTGAAAAAAATAACTCATTCATTTGTGAGAGTAGTAGTATTTATTAAATAATAAAACGAGAACAAAAGAAAAAAAATATATAGAAGTTCGAAAACTACTTATATTTAGAGAATAGTTGAGAAGACTAAAATGACCTACATTTATAATCAGAGAGAGTATTATTTAAAATTAAAAGATATAATTACTTGATAATTTTCGTCCTCATCCATCCTCGTATCTAAAAAAAAAAACGCATCCTATCCATCCATCTAAATTAAAAAAAAAGATATCTCATCTCTAAAAATAAGGATAGTCCTATCCCATCCTATTTTACGTTCCAATAAAACACATCCTAAGAAATAAGATGAATCAAATATGAAATTTTGTGAAAGCCGACTATATATCTAGGCAGCTAGGATTAGATTTGCAATGGCCTGAATGGCTATCAATCGGGACCGGACCATTTAAATTGGGTAAACAAAATTTGACCGAAATGAACCAATTTCATTCTAGACCGAAATTAGCGAAATTTATAAAATTTCAGTAAAATTTTGCTAATTGGTTCCGCTGGTGTTGATCCTCTGGCAAGTATTGATTGAGGATGGTGATGAAAGAATACATCATGCCGATCTCATTCGAGATAAACATCAGTTTGCGCTGTACTCTGTTACGCAGCTTCTCAGTCAGATGTGAATGTGGTGCCGAAGGAAGAACCCTAACATGACAAATTTGACTTTGTTTTGCACATGACGCGTGAAATTTTCATGATGCCACACGCTTTGCACTCACGTATGTGTAAATCAAGGATACAATGCAAAAGATTTGAATCCTCTTTAAGTGGAGAGATATAATTTTATGGTGATCTTAGAGTAATTTGGACTATCTATTTTTAGATCGAATGGTCCAGATCAGTTAGAATATTTTCTATTATTTAAAGACAGTATAGGGAATATATATAAAAGTAGTATATGGAGTATAAGTATTTTTGAAAAAAAAGAAATGGCATGCCGCCCGTCGAAGAGGCATTGGGCGGAGCCTCTGCCGCACCAAGCTCTTCCTGCAACCCATTGGTGCTGCCACCTCCACTAGATGGAGGAGAAGGTCAAGCATGCGTACCGATGTTGTCCAAGTATGTGTGTCGCCGGTATGCATGACCGCTGCTGTGCCGCGACAAGCCGATCACCGTCGTGCCAATATCCAAACTCTCATGCGCATTCCTTTCTTTTCCTTTTGGTGATCAGTTTTCGCCGTGTTGATCTATTCGTTGTTGAGACACTCCTATCGGCTATCATGTCGTTGTTGTCAAGGTATTCTAACTGATATGTGTGCACGCATGTCTGGTACTACATGAACCCGTTGAGCTTGGCTTGTGTGTTTACCTAGCCGTGTGTGCCTCTGTTGCCGCTATGCCATCGTCGTTGAGTTTGGCCAGCCTCTGTGCCATGCGCGTTAAGTCTGGTTCGCCCAACGGTCGTGCGTGCTCCCGTCGCCGCCCATGCGCATTGATTTTGGCTTGGTCTCCGCCGTGGGTGCATGGCTGTTTTGCCACACCAGCGTTGAGCTATCGTATGCATGTCTCCGACCATCATTTTATCGAGCGGTCTGTCGCCGTTGTGTCCGTGTTGCTGTTCTGTGACGATTACTAAAGTGGTCAATTATATAGATGGTAGCAATAAATCTATACTACTTTTTGTCTATAGATAGTGTAGGGCACCGTAGAATCCTCTTTTAAACCACTAAACGAAAGAGATGGGTCCCCAACTCCAATCCCTTCGTAATCTTAGAGGATGTACCTGAACGAACGTCCTTTCTAATCACATGTTTTTGCTTAATTACTTTGAATGTGTATTCTCGCCAAACCTGCAGTATGCCAGTGTGAACATTGTCCTTGCTTAATTATCTCTGTTGGTAGCCACGGCGTCGAGCTACAACTGTTTCTCTAGGTGCTGATTGGTTTCACGGTGCTCCAATCACATGGCTGGAGTCGAGTCAATTTTTTATTGCCATCCAATTGGCTCCAGCATAATTTTTTTTTTCTGTTAGCGTGATTTAGTTCGCACACATGAGATGATGTACCCAGTTACATGTAATGGAGTGTAGTGCTAACTCCTCATAAGAAATCAGCAAGCATGCTTATGTACATGACAACAAATTGGTGGGCCTAACAAATTGGGTTGATCACGACATGCTATATAATTGAAATATAATATAAATAGCTAATTTGGCCAATCCGTTGTGAAAAATACTATACAGACCTAAATGCCAAGTCTCTTTGTGTGACCTCATCCTTGATGATTCAGAATGTAATCCACAGGAACCAACGCATCATTGAAACCTTCTATTCTCTCCTTCCATAGGTTCTGCTATTTCTAAATTATAATCTCATTGAACTCCAACACCTCATCTCTTATTTTTTTGGATTATATGGATGATGCATGAGCACACACAAAACCACACACGCACACCATTCCTAGACCCGTGAGCAGGCTCGCTACCATAATCCTATAAATAAACAATTAAAAGCACTGGTAGATGTGAATGATACCAGTATTAAAATTTAGAACCATGCTGGATAAAGTTGTACCCCTCGCCTCCACCATATATCCCACGACGCTTAGTTACTTTGAACATGTATTTTATCGTCAAACCGGCAGTACTCCAGTGTGAGCTCTTATGTCCTTTTTTAATTATCTCGGTTCTTGATAATTATGGACATTTGATTAGCGTGAGCTACAGCTGTTTTTCTGGATGCTGATTGGTTTTACGGTGCTCCCATCACATGCCTTGAGTTTAGTCAAATTTTTTATTAGCGTGATCTAATTCACATACGTGGAATGATGTACCCAATTGGCTGTCAAGGAGTGGACTACTGACTCGTCAGAAGAAATCAGCAAGCATACGTAGGTACACGAGTACAATTTTGCGGGCCTAACGAATTGGTCTGAACACGTGATTATAAATAATTACTCTCTCAGATCACAAAAGAGTGTCGTTTGAGTTATATGTAGCTAACGCGTTTAAACTGTGGCGGTTAAGATCTGTTTGAGTATTTTATTTTAGCTTTTAAAAATAATATAGCTAGATTTATCTTAAAAATTAGTTTTATAATATTAGAAGGTTGCCATAGTATATATATATTGTACAAGTAATTAGTGGTCAAAGTTATATGTTATTTACCGTGTATTGCCTAAAATGATTTTTTTTTTAAACTGGAGGGAGTACAAAGTAATAAAGATGACACCTTTTGCCATTCGGATGTGAAAAAAATGCTCACACCTAACAACAAGTCTGAATGCGTGACCTCTTTCTTAATGATTCAAATTGCAATGCACAAAAACTGATGCATTATTGAAAACCTTTCTATTCTCTCGATCTATTGGTCCCACCGTTTGTAGATGACGATCTCATTGATCACCAACACCATATATTTGCAATTACCAGGACGACGCATGCGCAAACGCACAACAAACGCACCCAACATAAAAAAAAAAGTCATTGCTGCACCCTTTCACTGCCGGTTGATAATAATAAAAAATGATAAGTTATCACCGTCAGTTTATAAACTAGCAGATCTAACATTGAGCCATTAAAAACTAGCAGTGGTAAAAAGTATCACTGTCAGTTTATATCATCTAGCTACAAAACTGACAGTGATAATCCTTCTATAAATATCAAAGAACTCTAGAATATCGATCACCATCTCACTCCTCTCGAGAATATCGATCTCGACGGGTAGTGACAGTTAAAGTGGAGCGATAGTCACCATCGCTATTTTGACCGTCACTACCCCTCACGCCTATCTTCTCTCATCGCCTACCATGGATGCACCGATCGCGGCCACACCGCCCCGTTCCCCATCTCTCCATCTCACTCCTCTTAGGCCCGTCATCGACATCGATCACCATCATCCCTGTCACCTATCGAGGCCACATTCACCTCACTGCACCGCCCCACTCCCCATCTCCCTATCTCACTCCCCTTGGCCTATCGCTTACCTTGTCGCTACAGCTATGCCACACTACCCCACATCTCCCCATCTCACTCCACTCAGACCCGTCGCCAACCTCGCTGACATCCCTGTTGCCTACAATGATCACGATGACCTTGCCATATTGTCCGGCTCCCCATCTCCCTATCTCACTCCCCTTGAGCCTGTCGCCGACCTCACCGTCATCCCCATTGCCTACCGTGGCAGCACCAACCGCGGTCGTGCCGCTCTGCTGAAAGGATTGGTGACGTCCTAAGAGAGGCGGGGGGAGGGAGGAAAGTGAATTAGGACACTTAAAACTAATAGGCTCCAAAAACTTCATAAGATAAACCTATATTAATTTCTATCTAAATGTGTTCTAGGTTTATCTAGTGTGTTTACTCTACCATTCAAAGGATTACAACCAATATCCAATCCTAGCAAACTACTCTATGAAGGTAAACATTCAAGGATAGATTACACAAAGTAAATGCTGAAATGCAAAGATGGTAGAGAAAGAAAATTTGGCATAAGAGATTTTTATCTCATGGTATCGATGACAGAAGTACCACCCCTAGTTCATGTTGGAGCAACCACCTAGGCTATAGCTCCTGGATAGCACCCGGTCATGACCCTTGAGCCACCAAGGCATCAAGTGGTTAGAGCCACCAAGCCACCAAGCCACCAAGATAAGGCCTCACTATAATCCTATTTTCCTATCACTTGCCACCATCTTCACTTCAAAGCTTCAGCCACCAAGGCAAAGGTCTCCGTGTCCCCGTACAAGAGTCTTACCGCTGCTCCACACCAAGTCGGAGAGTCAACAAGTATAAGCCACCAAGGCTCACGGTGACGGTGAGTCACCAAGAGTCCATGGTACTAGTGTACCACTTAGTACGATGTAGGATCACTTTTTGATCCCCTCTCTAGGCAAAAATATCTAGCAATAACTCTCTCTAGGCCTATTAGCACTGATCACTTTCTAATCATGTGATTAAATACCCTGAATGATCACTTTTAGCACTTTAATGGCTTGAATGTCTTCTCAAGTGTCTATGAGTTTTTCTAAACTCCAGCACCCTCAAATGGCTGAGTGGAGAGATATTTATAGCTTCAACCCTGTGAACTAGCCATTGCTCCAACGATCATATTTCGTTATACTCACCGGAAGATTCGGCGTGTGCAACATTATAAGCGCTAGAACATCCGACATGTACACTCTATGAACTAGCTGTTGGAACTTCACTTTTTTTTTCTCGTGAACATTAGAAGGTCCGCCATGATATCCTCTTTGAACGCCGAAACATCCTATGTGCATACAAAGCCAGCCGAACCATTTTGCAGCATTTTCAAAAAAATGGTCTAGCGTGTTCATTTTGTGAATGACGAAACATCCAACGTGTATTAAACCTCATTTGGGAGCTCTTTGAAAAAAAACAACTAAAAACTTCTTGCGAACGTAGGATCCACTAAAAACTTCTTGCGAATGTCGGATCATCTGACGTGTTCATTTTTGTCAACACCGAAATTATCCTCTGTTCTTCAAATTATATACATCAGAATATCCACCGTATATATTTTCAACCGACTAGCAATTCATATTTTGGGCATAACTTTCTACTCCAAACTCTGATTTTGATGATCTCGGACTCTATGAAAAGCTTGTGAAGAGCTCTATATTGTTGTACAGAAATCCATCCCATTTGATCACATCACAATTCATGGAACAAGTCTAATTCATTGTGAACGCCAGATGATCTGCTATGTATATTTTCATCAAACTCACTTTTCACTCTGAACTCCGATTTTGATGATCTTGGACTCTATGCAAAGCTTTTGAAGAGCTCTACATGATTGTATAGCAATCTATCTCATTTGATCAAATCAAAATTTATAGAATAAGTCTAATTCATTCCTCGCTTTCTCTTGGCTTCGGTGACTCCTCTTTTGTTACATCCATGAGACCTACTAAAATATATACTTGATAAACATGTTAGTCTCATTGACTATGTTGTCATTAATCACCAAAATCATATAAATACCCTGAGAGGGCCATGTTCACTATAATCTTCCCTTTTTGGTGATTGCTGACAATACAACCAAAGAAAGAGTCAAATACTAAAATATACCAATTGAAAGCCACATGTAAATGGCAAAAGACCTTACCTACTTGCTTGGATGCATGGTAAGAACAAAAAATGGTAGCAATTATAAGGGAAATATCTTTATTGGTCATACCTTGTTCTTACCTTCATTTTGTCCCCCTTTCATTGTGGCCGCCATGGAGCCAATTCTCTCGCTATCGTCACTATCTCCCTTGATCGACCCATGCAAGAGCAACTTCTTCTCCCCCTTTATCATCTCTGGCATATGTAGAAATCTTGTTTCCTTGCTTGTTCTCCCCTAGGCATGCCGTCTTGCAACTTGGATCTTGATTTGCTCGTCAAAATTCTTGCCATTTGTCAACAATCTTAAAAAAGCTATAAACACATGTTGAACTCAAGGGAAAAATGTTAGAGCACTTAAGAGAGATCTTCATGAATCATGATCCAATAAGATGATACCACTTGTAGGAATCCAAATGAAATGGTTATGTGAAAACCAATTGAAATGCAAAGAACATGCATCATAATTCATGAAATCACATAATATAGTCTAAACTCCCCCTATATATGTGCATACATACGATGACAGTAAACATATGCACAACTAGATAATATATCAATATATTAAGTTTAAGCCATATTATGTATAGAGATAGCTTAAATAATCAAATGAATTGATAATGATATGAATAAACAAAGAAGCATTGCATACCTTCGAAGACATGTAGATTATTCTATGAGACTATAAAGGATATCAATTAAAACATATGTTAGTCTCAAAATCGCAACCAATAGGATATGTTCCCCATAAATGTGTGCATACAAGTGTCGAATACTTGTGAGAGACATATACTTGTCATTGATAACAACGGAGAATTTATCCTATAGATTAGACTCATGGCACAAAAAGAAATATCAATTGGAGAAATATGTCATGTAAAGAATCTACAACTAATAAACTATATATGTTGCTCATGGGTTAGAGAGAAACACAAGCAATTTACACTAAGCATTGCAATAGATTGACATATGCACATGCAACCACAGACAAGGCAAAAGTACTAGATGCAAAAAAAAATGCATGAACAAAAATTATAGCTACCATTATCTCTTTTACCTTTGGATGTGGATTTGGGTATTTGATAATCAAAATCTTCATCAATGCGCTCAATCTTGTACACTTGGCTTCTTCATCAATGCGCTCAATCTTGTACACTTGGCTTCTTTGCTTGAACCTTCACCTCCTCTTGTGTGCCAAGTTTCGAAATCCCCAACAACCCGAGGACTTCAATTTCTTTGGAAACCAAACTGATCAGAGCCCCTTCATGTTAGTAATGATTTCCTTGGACACCCAAATGTGTTGGTTCCACCTACGGTCATTTCTTCCAACTATGTGTGTAACCACTTTGCTATTTTTCTTCTTCTAGAGCTTGTAGTGATTTCTCTTGGTCTTGATCTTGTAGTTGAGCTTGGTGTAGGTGTTGGGGGTCTTTTTGGAGCACTATCTTTTTCTTCTCCTTGGTCTTCTTCTTGACTTGTTTTCATTGGAAGGACTTATGACCTTCTTGACAACATTTGAAGCATGTCATGGTGGACCTCTCCACAAACTTGTTTACCATATTATCACGGTTATCTTGAGGAGGTTGGACATGACTCTTGCCCATTAACCTCACCAAGTCTTTCTTGAGCTTCTTCACTTATTGCTTGAGCTCATAATTTTCTTGTGCAATGAGTTCATTAAATGGTTCTACAATAACATTCTCAATACATATCTCATTATAAAGAGGGGAGCTAGATATATCAAATAAATCACCATAAGAAGTGGAAGTATCTACCTTAGGATTGAAGTTAAAAAGAGAGGTAAATTACTTCAAAGGGACCTTAGATTGAGATCTAATGACCTCAAATTTTTTTCTTAAGCTCTTCATGCTCCTTATTTAGTAATTTAAATTTGCTCAATAATTGTTTATAATTAGACACAAAGGTAGAATTAATTTCATTAAGGGCATTGTATTTCTTTAGTTCTTTAGATTGTTTCTTTAAGGCATTTTTTTGCTCATTGATCAAATCAAGAAGTTCTTCTTGGGAGGGTAAATCCTCATCAGCTTCATCATCAGTTACATCGATTTTCATATCTTTGGACATAAGAAACTTGTGAAATGATGACCTATGTGATGATGACCTTGAGAAAGAGCTTCTCTTAGAGAAGTGGGTGGTAAAGCTCTCATCACTTGAGCTTAAATCTTTATCCTCACTCACCCATGTTCCTATTCTTGCAAATGCTTTGCCACTTCCCCTTATCTCCCTCTTGTTCTTGGTCTTCTTCCCCTTCTTGATATGATCAATTGTGTTGACTAAGTTCTTCATGTAGACTGGATGATCAATCTTGCCGTTGATCCTCTTGAGGTTTTTCTCCACTTATGAGATGAGCTTGGTGACCTTGGGATCCATCTCTTTATTACTTGAGGTACTTTGCTCATCTTCTTCATCGTTCTCTTCATCTTCATCACCATCATCTTCACTTAAGCTTAACTCTTGCTCTTGCCTCTTAATATTCTCCTTCATGCATGGGCAATGACCTTGCTTGCTTGTGAGGGTAAAGTTTTTGGTGCCTGATGAGGTAGAAGCTTCAACCCCCATGTTTATGATCATCTCATGGGCGATGATCTTGCCGAGTACTTTACTTGGAGTCATCTTCTTGATGTCATTGTTATCGTAGATGATGGAGATTATCAACTTGTATTTTGAAAAAAGAGCTTGAATCATTCTTCTCACCACTTGATCATTTCCAATTAGCGTCAAACCTAGCCCATTGATCTCATTGACAAGAATATTCAAATGTGAGTATATGTTATTAGCACTTTCATGGGCAAGTTGTTGATGCTATTAAGTTGAGAGACCAGCACATGATATTTCTCATTACACAAATGTATTTCAATGAGGCTAGTCTAAATATCATGTGCATTTGTAAGGGAATATACTTGATTAAATACATCAATGCTTAGATATTATAAAATTATACTCTTTACTAAAGCATCGAATTTCCTCTCCTTGTTTGTGACACCTTCTTCAGTGACTTTCCAAATATCTAAACATTTGGTTTGCAAATAATAAGTCATTAGAATTTTCCAATAGGGAAAGTGAGTGCCATTTAAACAAGGAGCACTACCGGTATCTATCCCAACCGCGGACATCACAACTTAATAGGAAGTGAAACCTAACCGATCAAAATAAGAACACGGCTCAAATACCACTTGTATAGCTGTATCCTTGTGAAAGGTACCAAGTGAAATGGGAGGGGGTGAATTATGACACTTAAAACTAATCGGCTCCAAAAACTTCACAAGATAAACCTAAATTTCTATTTAAATATGCTCTAGGTTCATCTAGTGTATCTACTTTACTGTTTAAAGGTTTGCAACCTATATCCAATCCTAACAAACTACTCTATGAAGGTAAACATGCAAGGATAGATTGTAATAAGTAAATGTGGAAACATAAAGATGATAGAGAATGGAAACTCGGCACAATAGATTGTTATCCTATGGTATTTATGGTATAAATACCACCCCTAGTCTATAGTGGAGCAATCACCTAGGCTATAGCTCTCGAATGGCAACCGGTCATGACCTTTGAGCCACCAAGCCCTTAAGTGGGTAGAGCCACCAAGTCAAGGCCTAACCACAAGCCTATTTTTCAGTCACTTACCGATGTTTTCGGAACTTGAACCACTAAGGCACTGTACAAGAGTCAAAGGGTCAATAAGTATGAGTCACCAAGGCTTACGGTACTGACAAATCACCAAGACTCTAAGGTGACAGCGTACCACTCGGTACATTGTAGGATCAAGGATCACTTCTTGGATCCCCTCTCTAGGCAACAACACCTAGTAACAACTCTCTCTAGGTTTATTTGCACTAATCCCTTCCTAATCATGTGCTTAAATTCCTTGGATGATCACTTTTAGCACTTTGGTGGCTTAGATATCTTCTCAAGTGTCTATGAGTTTCTCTGAACTCCAGCACCTTCAAATGGCCGAGTAGAGAGGTATTTATAGCCTCAACCCCGTGAACTAGCTGTTGCTCCAATGATCACATTTTGTTATACTCACTGGAAGGTCCGACATGTGTACCATTACAAGCGTCGGATCAACCGGCATGTACACTCTACGAACTAGCCGTTGAAACTCCACTTCCTTTCATTTGAACACCGGAAGGTTCGGTGTGATGTCCTCTTTGAACACCAGAACATCCTATGTGCATAAAAACCCAATCGAACCATTTTGCAACCTTTCTGGAAAAAATGGTCTAGTGTGTTCATTTTATGAATGTCGGAACATCCAACATGTATTAGAGCTGATTTGGAAGCGCTCTAAAGAAAAAAAACAAACAGCTGAAAAATTCTTGTGAACACCGGATCATCCATCGTGTTTATTTTTGTGAACACCGGATTATCCTCTGCTCTTCAAACTGTACACACTAGAATATCCGCCATGTATATTTTCAGCTGATTTGCAATTCGTATTTCAGGCATAAGTTTCTGCTTTGAACTCCGATTTTGATGATTTTGGACTCTATGGAAAGCTTGTGAGGATCTCTACATGATTATATAGAAATTAATCCTATTTTATTACAGCAAAATTTATGGAACAAGTCCAATTTATTTTGAATGCCGGATGGTCCGCTATGTATATTTTCAGGAGACTATCACTTTGTATTTTGGGCATAACATTTCACTCCAAACTCCGATTTTGATGATCTTCGACTCTATGGAAAGATTGTGAAGAGCTCTATATGATTGTATAGAAATCCATCCCATTTGATCAAATTAAAATTTATAGAATAAGTCCAATTCATTCATCTCTTTATCCCGGCTTCAGTGACTTCTCTTTTGTTGCATACATGAGACCTACTAAAGCCATATACATGACAAACATGTTAGTCCCATTGACTATATTGTCATTGATCACCAAAATTACATAAATGCACTAAGAGGGCGATGTTCGCTACACCCGCTCCCCATCTCTCCATCTCACTCCCCTCGGGCCTATCTTTTCCTATTGTCAATCTCGCCACCATCCCGTTTCAAGATTGTGGCAATAAGATGATCTAAATGAGTGGCAGAAAACACATTCACTTCAAGATGATTGTGTTTTCACCATGCATTTAGATTTACTATTGTTATTGCGGTTTGAAATTGTATTTTCGCCATTCGTTTAGATTTAAAATGGTCTCTAAGGAACATTTCAGTATGGGTTTATGTCTCAGGTTTGAGATCAAACTTGAGACAGATCCTTATGTTAAAAAGTTCCTAGTAGAGTATTTTTGCATATATGGTTGGTTTATCACTGTCGGCTCAAGGTATGAACCGGTAGTGATAGTAAGTATCACTATCAGTTACAGAGCTAACATTGACTACCGCTAATTCATGCTGGTTCCAAAACTACCAATGATGAGAGTTTGGAACCGACAATGACAACTTGTTCTATAGTAGTGAACCCATGAGTATGCGCCCTACCACACACCTATATAAAGAACTGAGTGCACTCAAGCACGTGTAAAATATGGGCATCAAGGTTTGAGCCCTAGTGGGTGAATTTGTAACCTTGCTTGACACCCAATTAAGAGGACGTACCTTATCACATATTCTTTCTAGTCTCATGTCTTTGTTTAATTAATTGGAATGTCCACTATAATCAAACCTATAGTATTCCAGTGTGAACTCTCATGGCTGTTCTTATTTATCTCAGTTCATAGCCATGATGGTTATATACTTGCCATCGAGCTACAGCTGTTTTCTAGATGGTGATAAGTTTTATTTTGCTTCCATCACATGGTTAGAGTCGAGTCATTTTTTTCAATGTTTCAAGGTAGGCTCCAGCAAAACTATAACTTTTTTATTAGCGTGATCTAGATCACATATATAGAAATGTGTACCCAAATTCTCTTCAAAGAGTTGATTGCTGACTCGTGATAAGAAATAAGTATGCATGCATGCTTGCGTACATGTGAGAAACCGTCCAAACAGTATTCTAATTAATCATTAAGTCGATTGTTTTCTTAATCACGACTTCAACGATTAATCAGAATACTGCTCTGGTAGTCTCGACACATGTTTTGTGCCCAAGATTGAAACACATAACTTTCCAACATGGAACATCATAACAAAGTTTAAGAAAGAGCGAGTAATTAATATTATATTACAAGTTCTTAAGCATGCGCCAAGTTAATACAGTTTACAGCAAAAGAGAGCTAGGAGGAGACTAAAACCTACTTAACTCCTAATCAGCAAAAGAAACTACGCAACGGAAACAAAAGCTAAAGACAACAAAAGGTGGGTGAAACTATATGCCCTTAGACTTCACCCTGAACGTGCGACCTCCAAGAGTAGGATGAACTACTCAATCTTGCCACTCATATCGGCGGATGCGAAGTAACTGAAAACCAACTCCTCCTCACCTGCAAAATCTTTAGAGCAGTTGTGTACAAAGTAACTCGAAAGACTTAATCCATAATGGGCACTTATAAATAGCCCAACTCTAAGGATAATGCATTGAGACGTTAGCAAGAATATAGCCATATGGTTAAGTAAATTCATATGCGAAAGCAAATCTGACATAAACATATGTGAGCATCTATACTTGACCATAGTAACAAACTAGCCTACAAATATCAGCTGAACATAATGAAAAAGGAACTATAGTAGTAACATCTATAACGATCCATCTCAACCATACCAAACTACATTCGTAACTCTACAACTGCTGCAAATGGACAAAAGCATGCTCATGACCGAGAGCGTAGCATTTCAAAATATTTTTACACCCTGCTGGGGGTACTCCTTTACCTACACGACTTGAAGACCATATGGCTTGTATGACCACACAGGTCCATATAAGGGGGTACTCATGTCAACTTTTTCTAATAAGCTCCGACCGTTTGATCATGCACCAAAAGGTGCAGGGGTCATCCAGAACTACTCTCGGAGCAAATTGGATACCCCAACTGGCCTCATGTTCGACACCAGCGACCCACATGCCAAAAAGCCATAGCTACAAAGGTAATCAACTTATCGTTCCCATATACATCATGTAGTAAGCACGGAAAGTGCTAAAGCCAACTGTAATAACGATCGATGCTTAAACGATGCAAGAGGTCTATGGTGCCTCTCCCGACCTACCCAAGGGAACTCCACATCTGGGCAGGACAAATACCCCTAACACCACCCACATCTCGCCTCATCCACCCCACTCATCCAACTGACACCATCAACCCATCATTATGATCATTGTGTAACTAATTAAAGCTTATGCTCATGAACGATGAAATATTTCACCGCTCGACTTCTAAAGAGGACCTAAGCACTAGCTAAGCAACACGAATAACATTTTAAGTTAGACGACATCATATTAGACCTAGGCTACAAGGATACAGATCAATAATTATTCAAGATAGGAGAAATAGTGCATCAACATAGGTCTTACACATCATACACCCGACATCGACTCAAACTCATGCATAACATACATAAAGCATATTTATCATATCATATCATACAAGATCCAAATTATTAGGAGAAATATGCTTAGATGCTTGCCTTGTTTCTCAAGTGTTTGTCTTATGCTACACGCGCAACACTCGGAAAGCTCCGGTAGACTGGCGTCGCCTTCAACCATGGTTGTGACATGCTCTGGTTCTTCGTTAACTAAAGAAGAACGGGTGCAATGATGAGCATGAATGAAATGCACAATATATGCTACAATATGCATAACAACAAGCTAAAGGTGTTAGACATACGGAGGAATAATGAAACTTGTGATCTAAACAACACCAGAAAAGTAATAGGAGGCCGGAGACTCTAGATTGAACTCGAAGTATTCGGGTTCTGGAACCTCCGGGTGAACCTCCAGGTGAGGGCTCTCGGTTAGCAATTTTTGAAATAACCCGAAACCTTCGGGTGAGTCCGGATACTCCGTATTGGGTGGGACACTCAGGACGAAGCTCTGAGTGGGGCTCTCGGCTATTTATCCGCACCCTCCGGGTCGAGTCCGAATACTCAGATTAGGCTGGACACTTCGGGTTGATTCGAACTATCTGGGTTCTGGCCGAATTGAGTTCTAAAGTGTTTTCTCCGGCCAATTCAACTCGCATGCTAAATCTATTCCACCAAAACAAGGATATATGCTGTATAAAGGGTTCTAAACTCGAATTGTACCCTAAATCACCATAGTTCCCAAGGACAATTTAATGGGATTTCTCTAGATTTACCCGGAGTATCCCGGTCAATCTGGATTAACCGGGTTGTCCAGAGAGGCTGCTTCAAGGGGGAAATCTCGGCCGATTTGATTTGCGAGCTTCTCCAAAACAAAGGGAAACATGTTTGAGAGAGTTTATAGACTCTAGAACTCACTCACCAACCTAGCAACACGATTCCTAACTCAAAACTCACCCAAATCCTCATTTTAGCTCCAAATATCAAGAACTCAAGAAATTTGCAACCGAAGCTTCAAACTCGAGATTCATCAAACCAAAATGTGCATGTATGCCATGGGAGCCTAGGAGACTCACCCAAGATGCTTTGCTGAGCTTGGGTACCGTCGGTTGAAGGAGGAAAGGCTCAGAAAGAGGAAGAACGATGGTGCTCCTTGTGCTTCAACTAAGAACACCAAAAGACATCAAAATTGGCTCGAATCCTTCAGGAAAATGAAAATGAATTGGATGGATGGGTAGCTTATGAGCTCACGATCGTGTGAGTACCACATGCATACCTCGATTCCTTCTCTTGAGGTGGAATTTTGGGGGAGAAGAGGAGAGGGAGCTTGAGAGGGAGGGGGAGAGAGAGCTCCTTGCTCTTGTGGCCAGTGGGGAGCATGGTAGTGAGAGAGAGAGAGAGAGAGCACAGAAAGAGTGAGGGAGCAGGTGAGGGAGTGAGGTGGTGGGGCCGGCCAGCTAGGTGGGTCCCATGTGTAAAAGAAAAGGCTCCATTTTAACTGCGAATTCCATTCTTTTCTCCCTCAAAATTCTTTCTATCATCCGATTGACTTTAAATGAATTGCACTAGTGTTCCTAAATAAATTGCCTCAAAACTAATCATGATGCTAATGACACATAACTATACTTAATCATGCGATTATGAATTTGGGATGTGACAATACATGACTACAAATTTGTGCTCCTAACAACATCGTCTAAACACGACATGCTATATAGTTACAATGCCATACAAACGGAAAATTTAGCCACTGGGTTGTGGAAAAACTAGTAGCACCTAGCACTCAAGTCTCTTTCTATGACCTCATCCTTGATGATTCAAAATCCACAGCGACCCATGCATTAGTGAAAACCCTTCTATTCTCTTGTTCTATAAGTTCCATCATTTCTAGATGATAATCTCATTGTACTACAATACCTTCTCCTTTTATTCTATGATTACACCGATGATGCACGCCACATACCACACTTAGACACATGCGAGTATGCTCCCTATCACATGCTTACAAAAATACAACTGAATGTGATGTGCATGTTAAATACTCCGGTTCTATCGATCTATTGCTAAGTTGGTTCTGTTGTATGTGAATGTTGAGATTACCACAGATGTCTCCGAACTAGACCCATATGGGAAAATGACGTGGGGGTAAATGGAACGCTTTAGTACAAACGGCTCCCATTATACAATAGCATAGACAGTTCCAAACTGGAGCCGTTTGTACTATTAATACAAAGGGCTTGTGGTTGGTGCCATTTGCAATAATGCCAATAGTACAAACGGTTCCAATTATGAGCCATCTATATTAATAGAATAGACGGCTCTAGTTTACAACCGGTTCGAGTAGATAGATCTCAACCTTTGGATCTAATGCCAACATATTGGATTTAATGAACCTTAGCACCAACCATTAAGTGACTAACGTTGTCAATGCCACATTGGAAAGCCACAATGTCACGACAAATCAGCATAATTACTAATATACCAGGCCATGTCAGCGTAACATGCTGAGTCAGCTTGCCCATTCAGCAATAGATTTCCTTTTATTGTTTTTCTGTGCTGATGTCATAAGTCTTATATATTGCATAATAATTTATTTTTAGCACAAAAATAATTATAAAAATAGGATTAAGTTGGGAAATAGTTTTAATAATGTTATTTAATTTTGTTTTATGCTTTTACATGGTTTAATAATCTAAATACATTCAAATAATTCCAAAAATATCATACAAAATCATAGATTACTCTGAAAAATTCTAGAAAAAATCCCTAATCACATAGTTTCACATGTAGCTATACATTTTTGTCTAGTTTTAATCTTTCAAAAGGTATAACTGGTCAACCGTAGCTCCAATTTGACTCGTTCTTTTGCCAAAATTTCTAGGAAAATATTATCTTGTGTGCGATGATCATTGTTGTATGCTATTTGATTCTTTTTGGATCTTGGTGTTTATGTGTTTATTATAGATGTCAAAGTTTCAGAGGAGCTCGAAGGACTTTAGGATCAAGACTGAGTATTGTGAATGCAAGTTGTGTTCTTGACCATATAGATACCCGTTTTTAAAATGTTTTGTTTTACAAACATGCATGCTAATAATATTGCTAGGAATCCCAAAAGTTTTCTTTACCCTAGTTTTCATTTAACATTCTTATCACCATGGTTACGATTTTGGTTATGGAAGGGTAGATGAAGCTTAGCCTTGCTTTGGGAGGGTGGTGATCTTGATAATGACTCAGCTGAATATGATAGTGGCCCTATCCAATTATGATAAAAGATGATGATCTAATTTTTGTAGCAACATAGAATGAAGATTGAGCAATTGGTTGGATGAGACCGTACATGTTGTATGATTTTGTTTGTGGTCATCTTTCTCAAATCTAAGGACCGGTTCATGAAGCCATCTTTCCAAGTTAACAATACAACCACAATCCTGGTATAGGACATGACTAGCCAATTAATCTATTTTACTCTTAGCATTCTGTAGACCATTTGGTTATCTGGAATGGAAGGATGTACTAGTAGGGTTTCCATAAGGCGCAAGAAGGGGCTTCAATTGATGAGGTGTATTCATGCGGCGGTGAAACCTTAGAGGGTATACACATGTTGAGAGGGGCACTATAAAGGCTTTGTAATGATTTAGTGGCCGCACACCTCAAAAGTGTGTAAGTATTTTGTGAACATGGGCCAAATGGATAATCATGGCTTGTAGGCGAAGTATACAACCACTGTAGAGTATAAATATAGTTAATTAGCCGTACTCACGATTATAAGTGGCAAGGAAAACCTCATATGTTTATTGTTGGGGGTCGTTGTTAAGGACCCCCAACGGTCCCTTGGCTCAGCTAGCCAAAGCTCATGGACCCACACCTCTCGAAGGCAGCTTTCGGACTTCTGGGCTTCGGAGTAACCATCTCCTGGAGCCATATCTCCCGAAGCCTCCATCTCCTAGAGCTATGCCTCCTGAAGCATCCACCTCTAAGAGCCATGCCCCCCTGGAGCCCCCGTCTCCAGGGCTTGTGCAGGCTTCCCAAAGGCTATAGAGTGAGTTGTCAAGCCTCAAGAAAGATCTGTCAGAAGGGGAACACCGGTCATCCTTTGCATGCAAGGAAGTGACCGGCATTAAGTACCTAGGCTAGTGGACGCCGTCCTGACACCCCAGTACAGTGGAGGTTATCCTGACACCTTGGCAGCGCGGCGCCAGGTCATAATTGGTGATCAGCTCACCCCTCAGGGTGTAGGCACAACAATAGTTACCATGATAGATATTTATCTTCTATGTAGGGTAAAAAGTAGTTATCTAGGATAAGGTCATATAACTCGGCCAGGTCCTAGATATTTTGCACATAGTGATAACTTGTATGCTAAGCTACGTATAACCCTATAAATAGGAGGCCATGGTCATCTGGGAGAGGGAGAGGGAACACACCGAACACAAAGGTGCACAAACGCAAAGCCACGCTGTGATACTCCCCCTAGACCGATCCATTTTTCTACTATCAATACATTTGTGGTGTTCCTAACTCTCAAACTTTGTCTCCAAGTTTGAGTCTCCTCCTTAGAAGAAACTCTTGCTATACTTGCTAGGGCAAGACGATCTATTGCGCCAACAGCACGCCATCCGTGGGGACGTGAACTCAGAAATGCTAACAGAGGAAGGATGCCACCCAAGCATAAGACCACCAAGGCCACAGTGATGGCGGTCAACCCCCCGGTCACGCTGGTGCGAAAGTCCGAGTGACTAATCACAGGCCGCGCTGATGATGGTCCCCCAACTAGGGGAAACGAGAGCCTAAGGGCCACCGCCAACCCAGCCATTACCATAGCTGCGACCCCAGAGACCCAGTAGCAACAACAATAGCAAGGTGAGGCCCCTACTGCACCCCTAGGGGCTACGGTCGGTACCACCACCGTAATACCACTCCACCCGAGTGTCAATTACGCTTGGTGGCACTCCTGACCCGTATGGAGGAGCTGCAAATTGCCTTGCAGGTCGAGTAGCAAGCTACCCACATGACCACCACCGCCCCCGTGATGACTGGCGCTATTTCGACCCAAGCTCTATGGGCCGATGAACTCTTTGACACCATGACCCTACACGTTGGCCTCCGGAGCCTCGAAGCCGGCGTCGCGAGGATCCCCTGCATGACTACGACTCTCCCATACAGGCCGACCTGCAGGCTACGCCCTTCCCATAGGGCTTTCGAACCCGAAAGCTACCTAAGCTCAAGGGCGATTCGGACCCTGATGAGTTCGTCTATTCCTACACCCTCACCATAGAGGCCAGTGGGGGCGGACCAGACACCATGGCTAAATGCTTCCCTCTCTCCTTGGAAGGGGTGGCAATACGCTAGTTGTAGGCACTGGACCCTGGCACCATTCACGCCTGGTCCCAACTCCGAGACCTCATCTGCCAACTTCCAGGGCACTTTCATCGAGCCAGTAACCTCTGGAAGCCTGTTCACTATCAGGCAAGAGCCAGACAAAACCCTCCAAGATTACTTCCGAAGGTTCTCCCAGACCCAGGCCCAGATTAGGGGCATATTAGACTCTTCGGTCATCGATGCCACAACCTAGGGCTGGCCGAAGGCCCCCTATACAATCAGCTGAACCGGCGTCCAATACCAACGATGGAAGTCCTCATGAGCAAGTTCGAGGAATATGCACGGGAAAAAGAGGAAAAGCTCCGTCGAAGGCGCTCGTGAGCTACCGAGGCTTCCCGTGTCAATCCCGACAAGTCACACTCACAGGCGGGATCATCACACGCCCCCTCTCCCAGAGAAGAGGGGCCTCGAGGAGGCTCATACCTCCGAGTCACAAAGGGGTTGGCAGCAACAACGCCAAAACATTAGCAACATTAGCCTAGGCCATGGGGCTCCAAACTAAAACCACCCCAGGGGACACGGCCGGGGATGCCCCGGAGGCCTCACGGAGTGAAGTCGCGCTCTGAATCGGTGTTCCGAGGAGGAATCCTTGTGCGCTCTACACGGTGCAGGGTGAGGACATAACATCGGCAACTGCCGAACCCTCACCACCTTCCGAGAGGAGTACCTCGGGAGGCAGGCATCATTCACCTTGACTGAGGAGGCCACCAAGGAGTGGTCCGAAGATCGCAGGCCACTGGCCAGCTGGCAGGTTGATCATATGGCTTTGCAGAACCCTCTGTAGCTGGCCCTACCTCCTCTGCCCTGATCATCCGCAGAGCGGTACAACGACAAAGGGGCAAGAGGCAAAAAGATCATCCTCGCTATAACCGGCAGTGGGAGCTCTGGTTGCACATTGAAACGGCAGTAGCAAGATTACACAGACGGGTACACTGCATCGGAGCAACCAGCATCCATCGGTAGGCCCACGAATGGGTTGATGCCCCCGTGACATTCACCATCGACGATTTTGAGGGAGTGAAATTTCCCCACTCCGATGCCCTAGTCATCTTAGCCAACATCGCAGAAGTCGAGGTCCGGAGAATACTGATCGATGGAGGTAGCTCGATGGACCTCCTATTCATACATGGCTTCGACCAGCTCCGAATCCTGTGAAGCGGCTCTCACCAGGCCATAGACCCCTCCAAGGATTCAATGGCCCCCCATCAACGCCCTAGGCCAGATAGAACTCCTGATCATCTTCGGCGAGGGCTCCGCAGCACGGACCAAAGTAATCACCTTCGATGTTGTGGACGTACCTTACGCCTACAATGCCATTCTAGCGAGAGAAACTCTGAATAGATACGGAGTTGTACCCCATCACAATTACTATTGCTTGAAGATACCCAGACCCCAGGGGCTAATAACCATCCATGGCGACCAAGTCCTGGCTAGGCACATCGAGTATGGGCATCCTACTCTGCTCCCCGGCCGCCATATCCACACTGTGACCCAGGAGGGCTCCGAGGACCCTCCGTCGGCGCATCCTGGACACCGCTGCCCTCCAAGGCAACAACCAGAGGGGGACATAAAGCGTATCCCCATACATCCAGACCAACCCGACCAGTCCTTCCAAATAGGGGCCGACCTCACCTCTGGCTAGGAAGCCCAGCTTCTGGCCGTTCTATAGGGTAACCTTGACATCTTCGCATGGTCCCCGTAGGATCTCCCAAGAGTTGACAGCTGCATTATCGAACACTCTCTTTAGGTCGACCCGAAGGCAAGGCCCGTACACCAGGGGCTTCACAAGCTCTCCCTAGAGTGGGTAGAAGCCGCAAAAGAGAAGGTCCAAAAGCTACTAAAGGCCGGTGTTATCCGAGAGGTCATCCACTCCGATTTTCTCTCCAACACCGTCCTAATCAAGAAACACAGTGGAAAGTTGCATGCATTGATTTCACATCACTGAACAAAGTATGCCCTCGGGATCCGTGCTCCCTTCCTCGCATCGACTAGCTAGTGGATTGCACAGCCGTCTGCGAGTTGCTAAGCTTCCTGAACGCCTACTCCGGGCACCACCAGGTGTGGATGCCGATAAAGGATGAGAGCAAGACTAGCTTCATTACCCCCTTTGTAGTATACTACTACGTCTGGATGCCCTTCGGTCTTTGGAATGCTGGGGCCACCTTCTCTTGCTTAGTGCACAGGGTACTACAGCAGCAACTGGGCCGTAATGTCGAAACCTACATGGATGTATCATGGTAAAAAGCTAACTTGAAGCCAACCACGTTGCCGATCTGCAAGAAACATTTAATAGGCTCTGAGTTGTAGGCGTGCAGCTGAACCTGGAGAGGTGCATATTCGGCACTAAGGCTAGAAAGATGCTAGGATATCTAGTCTCCCGAAGAGGCTTCGAGGCCAACACGGGAAAGATTTGTGCCACCACAAAAATGTCACATCCCACCAATCAAAAGGAAGTACAACGCTTGGCCGGCTGCCTCGTAGCCCTCAGCCGCTTCCTCGCCAAATCTATCGAGCACAGCCTCCCCTTCTTCAAAATGTTGAGGGGATCCAAATCATTCAACTGGACTCTGGGATGCCATGCAGCTTTCGAGGCCATCAAGGCCCACCTTTCCCATCTCGAAACACTCGCGATGCCCTTCCCCGACAAAGGGCTACTCCTATACTTGTCCGTCTCTGCCTCTGTTGTCAGCACCGCCCTGGTAAGGGAGAAGAAAAGTGACAGTCGCTCTACTCAAAGGGTTGTATACTATGTCTCAGAGGCCTTAGTCGGGGCCAAGACACGCTACACCGAGCTCGAAAAGATAGCATACGCCCTACTGATGTTCTCACGCAAGCTCCGGCACTACTTCCTTGCCTATGACATCACCGTCCCAATCTCTTACCCTCTTGACAACATGTTTCACAACCGAGAGGCGATGAGACGCATCGACAAATGGGTAGTAGAACTATCCCTCTTCATGGTAAGGTTTGTGTCCTGCACCACCATCAAATCCCAAATCTTGGCAAACTTCATCCACAAATGGACTCTGGTGCCCACCGAACCTGCCGCTACCCCTCCCCGAGACATCTGAACTATCTACACGGATGGAGCATACGACTCCATGGGTGCCCGAGCCGGTGCGGTCCTCATCTCCCTCATAGGCCAGGAAGTCCAATTCGTTGCTCGCCTGGATTTCAAGACGACCAAGAACATAGCCGAATACGAAGCCGTCCTCTTGGGTCTCTGGAAGGTTCGAGCCTTGGGGGCAGCCAGAGTCATCATCCAGACCGACTCTTAGATCATCACCAGCCACGTCGACAAGTGCTTACAAGGTTGACATCTGGGCATGAAAAGATACCTTGAAGCCATCTGCAAGGCTGAAGCACACTTCCACGGCATATCACGGAGCATACCGCGAACGGACAACTGCCAGGCAAACACCCTGGCAAAAGCTGCCGCCATGGGCAAAGACCCACGAATGTGCACCTTCCTCAAAACTCTACACGAGCCGGCTGCTAAACCCCTTGATAAGACGGCCGCCAACATCCTCCCCATTGAAAGCACCGACTGGAGAGCTCCCCTCTTCTCCTTCCTCACTGGAATAGAAGAGCCGGAAGACCCGATTGCACTCCACCGCATTGAGCATCAAGCCAGGGGCTACCGTCTCATAGAAGGCACCCTTTACAACACAGGTGTCTGCGCTCCCCTCCTTTGCTACATTACCAGACAAGAAGGGGCCAACCTCCTCCGGGAGATACATGAAGGCCTTTGCAGCAACCATTTGGTGCCTCACGCTCTAGCCGGCAAGGCACTTCGCCAGGAGCTCCATTGGCCTACAATCATGTCTGATGCAGAAGACCTGATCCGCACCTGCCAAGGATGCCAATGGATGGGACGTCGAAGCCACCAGCCCCCAGCTCCCCTACAACCAATCGCTCCCATCTGGCCCCTGGCTCGTTGGGGCATGGACCTGATTGGACCATTCCCCCATACCAAAGGCAACCTTCAGTACGCGGTGGTAGGATTGGAGTACTTCTCGAAATGGGTCAAGGTTGAGCCCCTCATGACAATCACATCAAAGAATGTCCAGAAATTCTTCTAGAAGAACATAATTTTCCACCTTGGTGCCCCATGACAGCTCACGATCGACAATGGCACGCAATTCGACTCCGGGCCTTTTAAACAATTCTGCGATGACCTCGGCATCGAATTATGCTTCACCGCAATTCGACATCCTCAGTCCAACGGGGCCGTCGAACGGGCCAACGACAACATCCTCTCCAGCTTAAATCGCCAATTCGTCGGCCTAGCTCGAGGCCTTTGGGTCGAAGAGCTTCCTAAGGTTTTATGGTCCCTCCGCACCACTGTCACATGAGCCACCGGGTACACCCCCTTCTGCCTCCTATATGGCGACGAGGCCATGACCCCCACCGAGGTCAAGGGATGCTCACTCAGGGTGCAACTTCCACAAACTACCGAAGAAAGAGAGCTCTCCCTCAATCTCACTGAAGGCAGGCACTTCCATGCCATCCAGAATCTCACTCACTGCATCAAGGAAACCAAGGCCTTGTACAATCCTAAGATTGAACCACGAAGCTTAGGGCCCGGTGACCTAGTACTTTGACATACCCTAGCTCCTGGAAAGCCATGCAACAAATGGGAAGGCCCATACCTAGTCCTCAGGTCTAACAGGCCTGGCTCCTACCGCCTGGCCGATACAGAAGGGACATGTAACACCCTAAATTTTTCCACCTTTAGAAATTTCTTAAAATTTGCTAAAATTTAAAATGAGTTTAAATAATTTAAAAGAGAGAAATCCTATTTTATATGAAAGAATATATATTTGACATAGGATATAAATGATTATTTTGCATTCATGCTGAATTAGGCAAAAAGGATTTTTATTTGGTTTTTGATGAAATTTATTTGAAGAGATTTTGCTTTGATTTTCAATTTGAAGTTTGGATTTGAATTTAGAAACAAAACAAAAAGATTAAATCCTTTCTCGGGCTGTTTTTTTTCTCGACCGAGTTTTCTTCGGCCTCAGCCCAACAGCCGGCCTCGGCCTTCTCTTCCGCCTGGGCAGTGCCTTTCTTCCTTCGACCCACTCGTCCATGCCGGCACAACCGACTGCACGCGCCCTCGCTCGCCCGTGAACACGCCCCCGCCAACGCCGCCTTCACCTGTGCCACCGCCATGTGGGACCCGCCGGTCAGGTCTATCGTCTCCGAGTCGAACTCTGCCGCGCCGCCAAGTCCGAACAGGAAATCGACGCCGCCTTCGAGTCCTGTAGCGCCCCGCGACCCTCCGAGCCTCCTATATATGTGCCCGTCCCCTCCCCGAACACATCTCATCCGAAAATCGCCAAGACCCGAGCCCTAGTCGTCGAGATTGAAGCTCGCCAAGCCGCCATTGCTGCCGCTTCAACCGAGATCGCCGCCGCGCCGTTCCAGAGCCAATCAGCGCAGCCCGAGCCCACCATTGCACACGCCTGCCTCTGCTGAAGCTTTCCCTGCCGTTGCCTTGGCCCCTGCGCTGCCGGAGAGCCCTTCCCAACAAGATCCCGAGGCCCTCCGTCGCCCCTTCTGTTGCCTAATGAATATATACAATAATGATGGTTAATATGTTAATGGTCTAGCAACATGGAACCTTAGGCCTTGAGCAAAGTGGTGTTGATGGTTGTCATGGTTATGATGTTGGTTTAGTGTTTGCTCAAGTAACCTAAGTAAGGACCGGTTCATGGAGCGACAGCCCAAGAAGTAACGTACCAACCACGAGGCTGATATGGGTAAGGCGTGACATACTGATTAGAGTCTGTCTAGTGTACGTTGGGTCAGCATAAAAGGGGGCTTCTGGATAGGAGCTTTGCTTGCGTAAAGCCTGGCGGTGAAACCTAGTGGGCAGACACATACTGGATTAGTCTCTGGTTAGTGGAAAGTGTCATACAGTGATTCTTGGCGGCACACCACTGGCGTGTGTTAAGTGTCTTGCAAACACGGCAACATGGAATTTACTGACTCGTGGGAAAAGCTGGACAACCTCTGCAGAGTGTAAAACTGTTATAACAGCCGTACTCACGGACATGAGAGACTTGGATCCTCACATGATTAGAGGGTGGATGGTTTTGGTTCTGGTACAGGGAGTACCAGATGGTGTGGTTTTGGTCATAGTACATGGAGTACTAGAAGGTTGTGGTATGCAGGGTGGGAAACCTTGTATGCTAGATGATAGATTGTTTGGGTTACATTCATTTAATACTTGATTAATGCTTTTGAGTCCAAATGTGTTTTCATTACTCGCATTTACGCAAATATTACCATGTGTTAGCCTATTCTTGATATAAGCCTGCATGTCATTATTTTTCCACACTTGCTGAGTACTTTATGTGCTCACCCTTGCTTTCTCCTACAAAAACATATGCTGCTCAGTGGAAGACTTTGAGGATTTCCAAGACGACGACCTGGTGTTCTAAGGAGCGTGTCTTCTAGTCGGTGCCTGTGGAGTGTTGGTCGCCAATGTTTTCGTCCCGCTGCCGTCGTTTAGATGCTGTCGTTTAGGCTAATTTTGAGGTTGCTTAGGTGAAGTCTTTTATGTGTAAAAAGTGAACGTTTATTTAATTAAAGTATTGCTTTTACTACTTCACCTATGACGTCCTTATGTGTGTTAAATTTCCTGGGCACACATAAGCCGCACTTGGTTTTATCTGTTAAAACCGGGTGTGACAGAGGTTGTATCAGAGCCATACTGACTGTAGGATTGCAAGCCTAGCTAGAATGGTCGTCTTACGGAATTACCTAGTCGTCTAAACCCATCCAAGCCTTTCCATAATTCTCAAACTTTTCTCTTACTACCCATAAGTTTATTTCTTATATCCCATCTTTTCCTTTTTAGATGGTTCGCCAGCTACTTAATGCCCGCAAGTCAACCGGAGGATGTCCACCCATTCTTCAACGTGTACCAACTGAAGAGGAGATTGATGACCCCACCTTCCGGAGTATGGATCCCGTTCCTGATGTTTATGAAAGTGATGGCCTTCATGCTGGACACCTTCCGCGCCTCCTTTGGGGGATACTTTCTGGACTTGGACATACTCAGAAGCCAGTCTATAGGGGAGTGAAGAAACAATACTCTGGATATGTGGAATGGAAGGTGGAAGTCACTATTTTTTATTATGAGCGAAGTCAAGATGAGGGTATGGAAGTTCGAAGAATGGTGGGCATTCACTCAGCAATGGAACCAAGAGCAACCTTCACCGCTGGTGTTCGAGATGCAGCTCATCAAGCCACATCCCGTGTTCGTGATCAATATAACAGCAAGATGGACAACTCTCCTTATGCATATTGTCCCCGCAGAACTCGAGGGAGTAACGAACCGTTCGTGAAGAGCTCCTTTGGAGAAAACCCCATCTACGAGAGCAAGTTGCCCTTACTATGGCCTTGGAGGACGAACTCGACTGTGCTTTATGGGAGTTGGGAGATGTTCGCCAACACCTTTCCTTCATCTCCGCTTCTCTTGAGGATGAACAAGATGCCAACCAAGAAGGATTTGAAGATGACGAGGAAGACTTGTCTATCCACTCACCCCCGCACAAGAGGATCTGCTTCAACACCCCTGCCACCTTTGAGGATGGATCAGTTGATTCCTCCCCCTCAGGATCCCGCACTAGAGAGGAGTCCTAGTAGTATGGTCTTTCCATAGGTAGTCTTATCCTTGTTAGAACCTAGCGTCGATGTAATCGTTAAGGGTAATAATAGTGTTAGTGTGAGCTTTGTTATGGTGCTAAGTTTGCAAGTTAGAGTTTTTGTTTGAGTGCTGATGTGAGCTGTGGAATGCTTTGGCACCTTGTCCATAGACGCATCTTTATTCCTATATAATATAATACAGATAGGTTTCTTTAGTTAAACTATTTCAGACTTGCTTATCTACTTCTGTTCCCTTCTTCAACCCTAACCAGATGGTTAACACGAGGAGGAGCATTAACACTCAAGAGGAGAACAACAACAACCAGGATCCACCCCCGCCCCCTCCATCAACCTTGGAGCAACAGATGGCTATGCAGACTCAAATCTTGCAAGCTTTAGCTCAAACTATGGTGCATATGCAACAACAACAGCCAAACCATGTTCCTCAACCACATCAACCATCAAGACTTGGAGAATTCAAGAGAACTCAACCCCTAGTCTTCAATCATGCAGTGAAACCAATGGATGCAGATGATTGTCTAAAGGATATAGAGAGGAAGCTACATGTTGCTCAGTGCAACGATAGGGAGATGGTTCTCTACGCCTCACATCAACTCACTGGTCAAGCCCAAGACTAGTGGGAAGCACATGAAAATCCTGAATCTATCACATGGATGGAGTTTAAATCTAGTTTCTGCACCCATCACCTGTCATCTCGAGATGTTCGTTTGAAGAAGAAGGAGTTCATGAACTTGAAGCAAGGACCAAAGACTGTAAGGGAGTACCTGACCAAGTTTACTCAGTTGTCCAGAAATGCACCCAACGAAGTGGACACAGAGGAGAAGAAGCAGGAATATTTTCTGGAAGGCCTGAATGATGCCATAGAATATGCTTTGCTTCCCCAAGAGTTTCCCCATTTCCAAGCAATGGTAAACAAAGCCCTAATGGTTGAGCACAAGCGCCGCTAGCTGGATGAGAAGAAGAGAAAGATGTCATTCCAGGGACAAGGAAGAAACACACGATCCCGTGGAGTAACACAGATGTCTCTGTAAGGCCCTATGTTTCGTTCCAACGTTCAGTACCGGACTCAGTCGCAAATCCCTGTTTAGCGCTCCAACTATCAGACGCCCCGATCAACCCCACCAGCAACTCCTCAAACCAAGAACAGTCCAGCAACTCCAGGCCCAAACAAAGGATGTTTCTATTGTGGAGAGGAAGGGCACTATGTGAATAAACTCCCTAAAAAGATGCAGGATCTGGCCAGAACCAACAACACACCAAGGACAACTCCAGTTTCAGCCTAGTCACGTAATGGAAGTCAGAACCCCAGTCAGAACAATCGCGGACAATAGAATTATGTTCATGGGAAAGTCAACCATGTCACAACAAAGGAGGCTATTGATGCTCAGGATGTGGTGTACGGTATGTTCCTCGTTAACTCCCGACCTGTATCTGTTTTGTTTGATTCTGGAGCTTCGCATTCTTTTATCACCATTCAGTATGTTGCAAAACATGGATTGCCTATGGTTATGATGAAGAATAATATGTTTATTAGCTCGCCTGGAGGGAATTTGAAGGCAAAATATATATGTCTTAGGATGAGGCTTAGCATAAGGGGGGTAGAATTCCCCGCGAATCTTATAGTCTTGGAAACTAATGGCATAGATGTAATCCTTGGAATGGATTGGTTACCCAAGTTCAACGGAATTATAGAATGTTCCAGAAGGGCAGTTCACCTAACCAATGGAGAAGGTACCAAGGTTGAGTTTGTAGCTACTGTACCAGCAGCAGAGGATCGATCTCTCAATTCGCTTGAAGGAACAACCATTGATCAGACCAAGGTAGTTTGTGAGTTTCCCGATGTCTTCCCCGACGAATTGCCAGGTATGCCACCTGATCGAGAAGTCAAGTTTGTCATTGAATTGGTACCTGGTATGGCCCCTATAGCAAAAATGCCATATAGGATGTCGGCTAATGACCTAATCGCGTTAAAGAAGCAAATTCAAGAGCAGTTAAGCAAAGATTTTATTAGACCAAGTGCATCACCTTGGGGAGCCCCAGTTTTTTCGTGGATAAGAAGGATGATAGCCGAAGGATGTGTGTAGATTACAGAGTGCTTAATGAGGTAACCATTAAGAACAAGTACCCGTTGCCTCGGATTGAGGATTTGTTTGATCAGATGAGAGGAGCCCGAGTGTTCTCCAAGATTGATCTAAGATCAGGATACTATCAGCTGAAGATTCGACCGTTAGATGTACCAAAGACTGCTTTCAGTACCTGATATGGGCTATACGAGTATACTGTTATGTCATTCGGATTAACCAATGCCCCAGCCTACTTCATGAATCTCATGAACAAGGTATTTATGGATTATCTGGACAAGTTTGTAGTGCTGTTCATTGATGATATTCTAATTTTCTCTAGAAGCAAAGAAGAACACAACAGACATTTGAGAATTGTGCTACAGACACTCAGAGAACATCAGTTGTATGCCAAGCTTAGCAAGTGTGATTTTTTGTTAGATCAAGTCGCGTTTCTTGGCCATATCTTAACCGCTGGAGGTGTAGCGGTAGATCCCATTAAAGTAAAGGATGTATTGAATTGGTTACCACCAACCAACGTGTCAGAAATCAGGAGTTTTCTTGGATTAGCAGGGTACTATCGCCGTTTTATAGAAGGGTTCTCTAGGATAACCCGACCTCTTACCTCATTGCTTCAGAAAAATATGGTATTTAAGTGGAGTCCTGCTTGTCAGGCAAGTTTTGAAGAATTGAAGAAGAGATTGACTACGGCCCCAGTGCTAGTTTTACCCGATATTAGCAAGAATTTCGACATCTACTATGATGCTTCGTGACAAGGACTTGGATGTGTTCTTATGCAAGAAGGTCGAGTCGTGGCCTATGCGTCAAGACAATTAAGGAAGCATGAAGAGCACTACCCTACACATGATTTAGAACTAGTAGCTATGGTTCATGCTTTAAAGATTTGGAGGCATTATCTCATTGGAAAACGATGTGAATTATACACGGATCATAAGAGTTTGAAGTATATTTTCACTCAACCGGATCTAAACCTTCGTCAGCGCAGATGGTTGGAGTTAATTAAGGATTACGATGTGGGGATTTACTATCACCCAGGAAAAGCAAATGTTGTGGCCGATGCTTTAAGCCGGAAAGGTTACAGCAATTCGATGATGGTTCAAGATAGTCAACCTGGGTTATGGAAAGAGTTTGAGAAGCTCAACCTTGGATTTGTGGTAGACATGGAAACAACCACTATGGAAATAGATTGTACCCTTGACCAAGAAATTCAGAAAAGTCAACTGGAGGACGAGAAGCTCAAAGAAATTAGATAGCTTATTAGGGAGGATAGAGCTCCAGGTTTCACGGAAGATAGTCAAGGTACAATATGGTTCAAAAAGAGAGTTTGCGTACCCAACCGAGAGGACATTAAAAAGATGATTCTGAGAGAAGCTCACGAATCAGCATATTCCATTCACCCTGGGAGTACCAAGATGTATCATGATCTTAAGGATCATTATTGGTGGTATGGAATGAAAAGAGAAGTTGTAGAATATGTAGCTCTGTGTGATACTTGTCAAAAAGTCAAACCAGAACATCAGAGACCAGCAGGTTTACTGCAACCCTTGAAGATACCTGAATGGAAATGGGAGGAGATCGGTATGGATTTCATTGTTGGATTGCCCCGTACCCAGAATGGATATGATTCTATTTGGGTGGTAATTGATCGTTTGACTAAGGTCGCCCATTTTATTCAGTAAAGATTACATATAGTGGAGCTAAACTAGTAGAGTTGTATATGTCAAGAATAGTATGTTTGCATGGAGTACCAAAGAAGATTGTTTCGAATAGAGGAACTCAGTTTACCTCCAAGTTTTGGCAGAAGCTACATGAGTCTATGGACACAAAGTTGAATTTTAGTTCTGCCTATCATCCTCAAACAGATGGTCAAACAGAAAGGGTAAATCATATATTGGAAGATATGTTGAGAGCGTGTGCTCTGAAGTATTTTAAGAGTTGGGACAAAAGTCTGCCTTATGCCGAGTTCTCGTACAACAACTGTTATCAGACAAGCCTCCAAATATCTCCGTTTGAAGCCTTGTATGGAAGGGAATGTAGAACACCGCTGTTCTGGAATGAGACGAGAGAGAGAGTCAAGTTTTTGGCCCAGAGGTTCTACGAGATGCAGAAAAGCAAGTCCAGATGATTCGAGAAAATCTGAGGATTGCACAATCTAGACAGAAAAGTTATGCTGATAACAGGCGAAGAGAATTGGTTTTCGACATTGGAGATTTCGTCTACCTTAAGGTTTCGCCTACAAGGGGTCTTCGTAGATTTAAGGTTAAAGAAAAGTTATCACCAAGATTCATTGGACCCTTCAAGATATTGGATAAGAGGGGAGAGGTAGCTTATCAGTTGGAATTACCGCCTCAGCTGTTAGATGTGCACGACGTTTTCCATGTTTCCCAGTTGAAGAAGTGTCTTCGAGTACTGGAGGAACAATTACCAATGGAGGAACTGGATGTTCAAGAAGATCTTTCCTATATAGAATATCCTGAGAAGATTCTTGAGAGATTAGAAAAGGTAACCAGAACCAAGGTAATACCAATGTGCAAAGTGCAATGGAGTCACCACTCGGAAGATGAAGCAACTTGGGAAAGAGAAGAAGATCTGAAAGCGGAGTTTCCTCATCTCTTCTCTGCTCCATGTGAATCTCGAGGGCGAGATTCATTCCAAGGGGGGTAGGTTTGTAACACCCTAAATTTTTCCACCTTTACAAATTTCTTATAATTTGCTAAAATTTAAAATGTGTTTAAATAATTTAAAAGAGAGAAATCCTATTTTATATGAAAGAATATATATTTGATATAGGATATAAATGATTATTTTGCATTCATGCTGAATTAGGCAAATAGGATTTTTATTTGGTTTTTGATGAAATTTATTTGAAGAGATTTTGCTTTGATTTTCAATTTGAAGTTTGGATTTGAATTTAGAAAGAAAAGAAAAAGATTAAATCATTTCTCGGGCTGTTTTTTTTCCCGCCCAGTTTTCTTCGGCCTCAGCCCAACAGCCGACCTCAGCCTTCTCTTCCGCCTGGGCCGTGCCTTTCTTCCTTCGGCTCACTCATCCATGCCGGCCAAGCCGACCGCACGCGCCCGCGCTCGCCCATGGACACGCCCCCGCCAACGCCGCCTTCACTTGTGCCACCGCCATGTGGGACCCGCCGGTCAGGTATATCGTCTCCGAGTCGAACTCTGCCGCGCCGCCGAGTCCAAACAGGAAATCGACGCCGCCTTGGAGTCCTGCAGCGCCCTGCGACCCTCCGAGCCACATATATATGTGCCCGTCCCCACCCTGAACTCATCTCATCCGAAAATCGCCGAGACCCGAGCCCTAGTCGTCGAGATTGAAGCTCGCCAAGCCGCCATTGCTGCCGCTGCAACCGAGATTGCCGCCGCGCCATTCCAGAGTCAATCAGCGCAGCCCGAGCCCACCATTGCACGTGAATGCCTCTGCTGAAGCTTTCCCCGCCGTCGCCTTGGCCCCTGTGCCACCGGAGAGCCCTTCCCGACGAGATCCCGAGGCCCTCCGTCGCCCCTTCCGTCGCCTCCCGCCTTCCCGTGCCGCCAAGCCCGCGGTAAGCTTCAAAACGGATTCCCCGCGCTCCCTTGATTCTATTGCGCCGCTCGTCGTCACCGCAGGCGAGCCTTAGCCGATTCTAGCGAGAATCCTGGCCATGCGCGGCCGCTACCCCTCGGGCGCTGCCCTGTTCTTCCCCTCCGGCCGCCCGATCTGTTATGTGCTGTCGGATCTGTCCTCAACGACCTAGATTAGATCGCATCTATACCCCTTCGCTGACCAACCAGAGGCTGCCACATGTCGCTACTTAAGCCAGTCAGCAGCCATGCCATGTCATCCAGCCACCTCAGCTGCCACCTAGCCCTCTCTGCTGATGTGTCGTCCCTGTCACCATGCCACATCAGCCAAAGCAGTCCAGTCAGTATCTCAAGCTTTTTCAGTATAAAAATAAATCGGATAATTCCTTTAAATGGTTTTTGCAATTTAGCCCCTAGACTTTTCTGAAATAACAGAAAGAGCCCTATCTTTTTACAGTGAAGTCCCTATACTTTTTCATAATTACATTTAGGTCCCTCTATTTTTACAAAAAGGTCCCTAAACTTTCTGTTTAATTCAAAATAAGCCCTTTTCTTTCCAGATTTAACCCTAGACTTGTTTTAACTCTAACTTTCCCATCATAGCTCCGATTTAAGCGATTCTTACGCCGATGGATTCGTTTTTCAGTGCTCTTTCTTTCTAATCAGTTTTTATCTTGTTATTCTTTTGTTTTGTGCTATGTTCTTAGTGTATCAAGTTTTTTTGTTTGCTGGTTATTGTGCGATTAGCTGACAAGGTCCCGGATCAATTTGAGGAACATCAAGACCAGGAGCAAGAATACACTGAGCAGCAGCAAGGAGAAGGCAAGTGTTCTTGATCATCTTGAACCTATGTTTTTAAATGCTTTGTTTTACAAAATTACATGCAGTGTCAATATGATAGGTAGTCACCTATGTTAGGGTTTTCCCTAGATTTTTCGTTATCATCCCTTAGAACCTAGATGGTTTATGGTTAGGTGTCTTTTATGGGTAGATTGCTTAGCCATGCTTTTGGGATGTTGAGAAGTGTCATAATCTTGACAAATAAACATATGCAACGATGGTCGTTAATATGTTAATGGTCTAGCAACATGGAACCTTAGGCCTTGAGCAAAGTAGTTTTGATGGTTGTCATGGTTATGATGTTGGTTTAGTGTTTGCTCAAGTAACCTAAGTAAGGACCGGTTCGTGGAGCGACAACCCAAGAAGTAACGTACCAACCACGAGGCTGATATGGGTAAGGCGTGACATACTGATTAGAGTCTGTCCAGTGTGCGTTGGGTCAGCACAAAAGGGGGCTTCTAGGTAGGAGCTTTGCTTGCGTAAAGCCTGACGGTGAAACCTAGTGGGCAGACACATACTGGATTAGTCTCTAGTTAGTGGAAAGTGTCATGTAGTGATTCTTGGCGGCACACCACTGGCGTGAGTTAAGTGTCCTGCAAACACGACAACATGGAATTTACTGACTCATGGGGAAAGCTGGACAACCTCTGCAGAGTGTAAAACTGTTATAACAGTCGTGCTCACGGACATGAGACATGGATCCTCACATGATTAGAGGGTGGATGGTTTTGGTTCTGGTACAGGGAGTACCAGATGGTGTGGTTTTGGTCATAGTACAGGGAGTACTAGAAGGTTATGGTATGCAGGGTGGGAAACCTTGTATGCTAGATGATGGATTGTTTGGGTTATATTCATTTAATACTTGATTAATGCTTTTGAGTCCAAATGAGTTTTCACTACTCGCATTTACGCAAATATTACCATGTGTTAGCCTATTCTTGATATAAGCCTGCATGTCATTATTTTTTCACACTTGCTGAGTACTTTATGTGCTCACCCTTACTTTCTCCTACAAAAATATATGCTGCTCAGTGGAAGACCTGGTGTTCTAAGGAGCGTGTCTTCCAGTCGGTGCCTGTGGAGTGTTGGTCGCCAATGTTTTCGTCCCGTTGCCGTCGTTTAGATGCTGTCATTTAGGATAATTTTGAGGTTGCTTAGGTGAAGTCTTTTATGTGTAAGAAGTGAACGTTTATTTAATTAAAGTATTGCTTTTGCTACTTCACCTATGACATCCTTATGTGTGTTAAACTTTCTGGGCACACATAAGCCGCACTTGGTTTTGTCCGTTAAAACCGGGTGTGATAGGACACCCCTCGAACACAGTTGGAATGCGTAGACCCTACACAAATACTATATGTAGACAACCCTAGGCTCAGTCCTCTCCGAAGGTCTAGAACAATAAAAAACCATAGGTTTACACACCCACAAATAGCCACCAAACCTAGAGGTGTTACCTCCCAAAAAAAGCCCTTACCCCACAGAACAACCCCACACAAAACCTACGAAGACCGTCCGGCATCATGAAGGCACTGCGTTCGTGCCACAGGGGTAAAAACCTCTGTAATCTTGGAGGCACTACCTCTATGTCGGAGAGGCAAAAACCTCCGTCATCTTGAAGGCACTACCTCCATGCCCAAAAAAAAATCCCTCTGGCATCTTGAAGGCAGTGCCTTCGAGTCGGAGAAGTATATCCCTCCGCCATCTTTAAGGCCTGGCTGACCTATGTGGCAGAGAGGCTAAGTCTGCTCCAGCATTTTGAAGGCTTAGCCTCCGTGCTAGACAGGTATATATCCCTCCGCTATCTTTAAGGTCTAGCTAACCTACGTGGAAGAGAGGCAAAGATCACTCTGGCATCTTGAAGGCATAGCCTCCGTGCCAGACAGGCATAAGACCCTCCATCATCTTTAAGGCATGGCTGGCCTATGTGACCAAGGAATAACCTCCTGTCATCTTGAAGGCCTAGCCTCCGTGCTAACAAGGATTCATACAAAGTAAGGATCCTCCAACACCTTGAAGACTAAAAGTCTCTGTGCCAAAATCATCTGACCCCTCCGGTATCTTGAAGGCCTAGCCTTTGTACTACATGGCATCACACATCAAAACATTAGTAAACGATATGTTCTTCCCTGCTCACACCTAACGCAATGCAGTACCCCTCTAATCTTGCACCCCGCAGCCACTAACAACCGCAAAATGCGAAGGGGCTAGGATAGGGGGCACAGGCGAAGCGTTGATACGATAACGAGTGTCGATACGATAAATTATAAATGCCAAAAATAAATAAAGTTAACACAATGCAAGTTTATTTATTCAGAACATACAAAGAGTTTGCATTCAACTAACCATTGTACAATGAATCTATGCCTAGCAAACTTGCTAGCCTGTTATGCCTCCTTGAAATGCTACAGGAGGAGAGGGCACTTGACCGCCACGCCTCCTAGAAATACCGTGAGACTTGGAGAATTGACCCTGGTAGCTGTGCACATAGGGTTGACGCGAATCCCCTCCACAGAGGGAGCTACTGCCTAAAATGAAGCCCCCTCGGCCTTGGGAAGAAGAAGGATCCACTGGGAGGGGTACAAGTTGAAGGCCGAGAAATCCAACTCTTCCCCTTGCTCCTCCGACGGGGACTCCCGAGCCACTGGGAGGGGTACAAGGTGTTGAAAGAAGCATGAGCCGACGACCTCCCGACCTATTCGGGCTACACACCAGTCGTCCTTTGCAACAAAATAGACATCCGGAGCAGACACAAGGGGGTCCTCCAGCTTGACCTTGACCAAGACATCGGTGGCCACCTTCGTATACATGCGCCCCTCAGATATGAGCGAGGCCCCCTTGGGCTTCCGGTCACCACACCTATATACAAAGATCAGACTGCAGTTAGCCTCAAAGGCATGAACATTCCAGAACAACACAGGCCAACCACACAAAGAAATACATGGCTCTACTAGATAAGAAAAAACCCAAGTACATGAAGCAGAAGGGGGTAGTCAATGTACTAAGACTTTGACCCCCTTAAGAAAGAAAAGAAAGCAAAGAACAGACAGCCCGCAACAGAGCTACACATCTGGGGCATTCACACACAGATACTGCTCCTACAGAGCAACGACGTTGTAACACCCTAATTTTTCTAATTCCAAAATTTTTCTCAATATTTGTTAAAGTTCAAATGAATTTAAATATTTTATTTTAAAAGAGAGAAAACCCTACTTTATATTAAAGAAAAAGAAAATGTCATAGGATATAAGTGAATATTTTGCATTCATGCTGAATTAGGCAAATAATATTTTATTTGAATTTCTGATGAACTTATTTGAAGAGATTTTTGCCTGGTTTTTGAATTTGAATTTGGATTTGAATTCATATGAAAAAGAAAAAGATTAAAACCTCTCTTGGGCTGTGTTTCTCCTTTTTGGCCCAACACCTCAGCCTCGGCCCAGCCGCCCCGGCTTTCCTCTCCCGCCTGGGCCGCGCCCCTGTTCCGGCCCAGCCACCCGCACTGCGCGCCCGAGCCAGCCCAGCGCCGTGCACCCGCGCGCCAGCCGAAGACGCCTACGCAGACGCCGCCTTCACCTGTGCCACCGCCATGTGGGACCCGCCGGTCAGATCTATCGTCTCCGAGACGGACTCTGCCGCACCGCCGAATCCGAGCAAGAAACCGACGCCGCCTTAGAGTCTTGCAGCGCCCCACGACCCTCCGAGCCGCCTATATATGTGCCCGCCCCCTCCCCGATCTCATCTCATCCCAAACCCGTCGAGTCCCCAGCCGAATTCGCTGATATCGAGCCCTACCGTCGCCATTGTCGCCACCCTTCGGTTGAGCACGCCGCCGAGCAATCCTAGCGCCATTGAGCTTCACCCGAGCAGCCTAGCGGAGCCACGACCACCGAAGCTCTCCCCGTCGTCGCCTTGACCCTTGCGCCGCTGGAGCACCATCCCCGAAGAAGACCCGAGCCTCCCGCCGCCCCTCGTCGTTGCCAAGCTCCTCCAAAGTGGATCTGCTCTCGGTAAGCCATCAAACGAGATGCCCTCTCCCTTGTGATGCTTTTCCGCCGCTCGTCGTTGCCTCCAGCGAGCCCTAGCCGATTCCGGCGAGTTATCCGGTCGTGCGCCACCGCGAACCCCCTCGGCGCCACCCTGTCCTTCCCCTCCGGCCACCCGATCTCTTCTGAGTCGTCGGATCTGTTTTGTGCGGCCGAGATTAGATCCGAACGTACCCCTTCAGCAACCAATAGCGTAGAGCCACGTGTTTATACTTGAACCCAGTCAGCCGTTTTGCCACGTCATCCTGCCACCTCAGCTGCCATCTCAGCCCTCTTGCCTATGTGTCAAACCAGTCAGCAGCCACGTCATAAAAGAGGTTTTTCAATCTAAAAATAATTTTTGATAATTCCTTTAATTGGTAATTTTGCAATTTAGCCCCTGAACTTTTCTGAAATAACAAAAAGAGCCCTGTCTTTTTACAGTTAGGTCCTTATACTTTTCATAATTACATTTTGGTCCCTCTATTTTTACAAAGAGGTCCCTCGACTTTTTGATAATTCAATTTAAGTCCTTTTCTTTTTCCAGATTTAACCCTAGACTTGTTTTAGCCCTAACTTTTTCATCGTAACTCCGATTTAAGCGATTCTTGCGCCGATGGATTCGTTTTTCAGTGCTCTTTTTTTTAGTCAGTTTTTATCTCATTGCTCTTTTGTTTTGTGCTCTGTTCTTAGTGTATCTTGTTTGTTTGTTTGCCGATAATTGTGCGATTAGCCGATAACGTCCCGGATCAGTTTGAAGAACATCAAGACCAGGAGCAAGAGTACACTGAGCAGCAGCAAGGAGAAGGCAAGTGTACTTGATCATATTGAACCTACATTTTTAAATGTTTTGTTTTACAAAACTGCATGCAATATCTGTCAATATGATGGGTAGTCACCTATGTTAGGGTTTTCCCTAGATTTTCCCTTATCGTCCCTTGGAACCTAGATGGTTTATGGTTAGGAGTCTTTTATGGGTAGATTGCTTAGCCTTGCTTTTGAGATATTGGGAAGTGTCATAATTTTGACTAATGAACATATGCAGTGATGATGGTTAATATGATAATGTTTTAGCAACATGGAACCTTAGGTCTTGAGCATAGGGATGTTGGTAATGGTTGTCATGGTTATGACATTGGTTTAGTGTTTGCTCAAGTAACCTAAGTAAGGACCGGTTCGTGGAGCGACAACCCAAGAAGTAACGTACCAACCACGAGGCTGATATGGGTAAAGTGTGACATACTGATTAGAGTCTGTCCAGTGTGCGTTGGATCAGCACAAAATGGTCCCGAGAGCAACCTTCACCACTGGAGTTCGAGATGCGGCTCGTCAAGCCATATCCCGTGTTCGTGATCAATACAACAACAAGATGGACAACTCTCCCTACGCTTACTGTCCCCGCAGAACTCGGGGAAGTGACGAGCTGTCTGTGAAGAGTACCTTTGGAGAAAACCCCAAGCTACGAGAGCAAGTTGCCCTTACCATGGCCTTGGAGGACGAGCTCAACTGTGCTTTATGGGAACTGGGAGAAGTTCGCCAGCACCTTGCCTTTGTCTCCGCTTCCCTTGAGGATGAACAAGATGCAAATCAAGAGGAATCTGAAGATGACGAAGAAGACTTGTCTATCCACTCACCCCCACACAAGAGGATCTGCTTCGACACCCCCTCTGCCTCTGAGGACGAATCAGTTGATTCCTCCCCCTCAAGGTCCCGCACTAGAGAGGAGTCCCAGTAGTGTAGTCTTTCCATAGTAGTTTTTTTTTCCTTATCTAGAACCTAGCGTCGATGTAATCGTTAAGGGTAATATTAATGTTAGTGTGAGCTTTGTTATGGTGCTAAGTGTGCTAGTTGGAGTTTTTGCTTGAGTGCTGATGCGAGCTGTGGGATGCTTTGGCACTTTGTCCACAGACGCATCTTTATTTCTATATAATATAATATAGATGGGTTCCTTTAGTTAAACTTCTCTAGACTTGCTCATCTACTTCTGTTCTTTTCTTCACCCCTAACCAGATGGTTAACACAAGGAGGAGCATTAACACTCAAGAGGAGAACAAGAACAACCAGAATCCACCCCCGCCCCCTCCATCAACCTTGGAGCTGCAGATGGCTATGCAAACTCAAATCTTGCAAGCTTTAGCTCAAGCAATGGTGCATATGCAACAACAACAACCAAACCATGTTCCTCAACCACATCAACCATCAAGGCTCGGAGAATTCAAACGAACTCAACCCCCAGTCTTCAGTCATGCAGTGGAACCAATGGATGCAGATGATTGGCTAAAGGACATAGATAGGAAGCTACACGTTGCACAGTGTAATGATAGGGAGATGGTTCTCTACGCCTCACATCAACTCAGTGGTCAAGCCCTAGATTGGTGGGAAGCTTACTGCGCAGCACATGAAAACCCTGCAGCTATCACATGGATGGAGTTTAAAGCTAGTTTCCGCACCCATCATCTTTCCTCTGGTGATGTACGTCTGAAGAAGAAGGAGTTCATGAGTTTGAAGGAAGGACCCATGACTGTGAGGGAGTACCTGACCAAGTTTACTCAGTTATCCAGATATGCACCAAATGAAGTGGACACGGAGGAGAAGAAAAAGGAACGTTTCCTGGAAGGCCTGAATGACGCCATTAAATATGCTTTGCTACCCCAAGAGTTTCCCAATTTCCAAGCATTGGTAAACAAAGCCCTAATGGTTGAGCACAAGGGCCGCCAGCTGGAAGAGAAGAAGAGGAAGATGTCATTCCAAGGACAGGAAGCAACACATGATCCCGTGGAGCCACACAGATGTCTCCACAAGGCCCCATGTTTCATTCCAACGTTCAGTATCGGACTCAGACACAAAACTCCGTTCAGCGCTCCAACTACCAGACGCCCCGATCAACCCCACCGGCCACACCTCAAATCAAGAACAGCCCAGCAACTCCAGGCCCGAACAAAGGATGTTTCTATTGTGGTGAAGAAGGGCACTATGTGAATAAATGCCCTAAGAAGACGCAAGATCTGGCCCGAACCAACAACACCCCAAGGACAACTCCAACCCCATCCCAGTCACGCAATGGAAGTCAGAACCCCAGCCAGAATAATCGTGGACAATAGAACTATGTGCATGGGAAGGTCAACCATGTCATAGCAAAAGAGGCTATTGATGCTCAAGATGTGGTGTACGGTATGTTCCTCGTTAACTCCCGACCTGCATCTGTTTTGTTTGATTCTGGAGCTTCGCATTCTTTTATCACCATTCAGTATGTCGCAAAGCATGGACTGCCTATGGTTATGATGAAGAATAATATGTTTATTAGCTCGCCTGGGGGGAATTTGAAGGCAAAATATATATGTCTTAGGATGAGGCTTAGCATAAGGGGGGTAGAATTCCCCGCGAACCTTATAGTTTTGGAAACCAATGGTATAGACGTAATCCTTGGAATGGATTGGTTAGCCAAGTTCAATGGAGTTATAGAATGTGCCAAAAGAGCAGTGCACCTAACCAATGGAGAAGGTACCAAGGTGGAGTTCGTAGCCACAGAACCAGCAATAGAGGATCAGTCTCTCTATTCACTTGAAGGAACAACCATTGAGCAGATCAGGATAGTTTGTGAGTTTCCCGATGTCTTCCCCGACGAATTGTCAGGTATGCCACCTGATCGAGAAGTCGAGTTTGTCATTGAGTTGGTACCTAGTACGACCCTATAGCAAAAAGGCCATATAGGATGTCGGCTAACGACCTAGTCGAATTAAAGAAGCAAATTCAAGAGTAGTTAAGCAAAGGTTTTATTAGACCCAGTGCATCACCTTGGGGAGCCCCAATTCTCTTCGTAGACAAGAAGGATGGTAGCCGAAGGATGTGTGTAGATTACAGGGCACTAAATGAGGTAACCATTAAGAACAAATATCCGTTGCCCCGGATTGAGGATTTGTTTGATCAGATGAGAGGAGCCCAGGTGTTCTCCAAGATTGATCTAAGATCAGGATACTATCAGTTGAAGATTCGACCGTCGGATGTACCAAAGACGGCTTTCAGTACTCAATATGGGCTATACGAGTATACAGTTATGTCGTTCGGATTAACTAATGCCCCAGCCTACTTCATGAATCTCATGAACAAGGTATTCATGGATTATTTGGACAAATTTGTGGTGGTGTTCATTGACGATATTCTAATCTTCTCCAGAAGCAAAGAAGAACATGAAGGACATTTGAGAATTGTGCTACAGACACTCAGAGAACATCAGCTGTATGCCAAGCTTAGCAAGTGTGATTTTTGGTTAGACCAAGTTGCGTTCCTTGGCCATATCTTAACCGCCGGAGGTGTAGCGGTAGACCCTACTAAAGTGAAGGATGTACTGAATTGGTTACCACCAACCAACGTGTCAGAAATCAAAAGCTTTCTTGGGTTAGCAGGGTACTATTGTCGTTTCATAGAAGGGTTCTCTAGGATAGCCCGACCTCTTACCTCTTTGCTTCAGAAGAATGTGGTGTTTAAATGGAGTCCTGCTTGTCAGGCAAGTTTTGAGGAGTTGAAGAAGAGATTGACTACGGCCCCAATGCTAGTACTACCTGATATTAGCAAGAACTTTGACATCTACTGTGATGCTTCGCGACAAGGACTTGGATGTGTTCTCATGCAAGAAGGTCGAGTTGTGGCCTATGCGTCAAGACAACTAAGGAAGCATGAAGAGCACTACCCCACGCATGATTTAGAACTAGCAGCTGTGGTTCATGCTCTGAAGATTTGGAGGTATTACCTCATTGGAAAACGATGTGAAATATACACGGATCATAAGAGCTTAAAGTATATTTTCACTCAACCGGATCTAAACCTTCGTCAGCGCAGATGGTTGGAGTTAATTAAAGATTACGATGTGGGAATACACTATCACCCAGGAAAGGCAAATGTGGTGGCCGACGCCTTGAGCCGGAAAGGTTACTGTAATTCAATGATGGTTCAAAATAACCAACCTGGGTTATGGAAAGAGTTTGAAAAGCTCAACCTTGGATTTGTGGTAGACATGGAAACATCCACCATGGAGTTAGATTGTACCCTTGAACAAGAAATCAGGAAAGGTCAACTGGAGGACGAGAAGCTCAAGAGAATTAGACAGCTTATTAAGGAGGATAAAGCTCCAGGTTTCACGGAAGATAGTCAAGGTACAATATGGTTCAAAAAGAGAATTTGCGTACCCAACCGGGAAGATATTAAAAGGGTGATTCTGAGAGAAGCTCACGAATCAGCTTATTCCATTCACCCTGGGAGTACCAAGATGTATCATGATCTTAAGGATCGTTATTGGTTGTATGGAATGAAAAGAGAAGTTGCAGAATATGTAGCTCTGTGTGATACTTGTCAAAAGGTCAAAGCAGAGCATCAGAGACCAGCAGGTTTACTGCAACCCTTGAAGATACTGAGTGGAAGTGGGAATAAATTGGAATGGATTTTATCGTTGGATTGCCCCGTACCCAGAGTGGATATGACTCTATTTGGGTGGTAATTGATTGCTTGACAAAGGTCGCCCATTTCATCCCGGTAAAAACCACGTATACTGGAGCTAAACTAGCAAAGCTGTACATGTCAAGAATAGTATGTCTGCATGGAATACCAAAGAAGATTGTTTCGGATAGAGGAACTCAGTTTACCTCTAAGTTTTGGCAGAAGCTACATGAGTCTATGGACATGAAGTTGAATTTTAGCTCTGCTTATCACCCTCAAACAGATGGACAAACCGAAAGGGTAAATCAAATACTAGAAGATATGTTGAGAGCATGTGCTCTTAAGTGTGGAAAAAGTTGGGACAAAAGTTTAACTTATGCCGAGTTCTCGTATAACAACAGCTATCAGACAAGCCTCCAAATGTCTCCCTTTGAGACTTTGTATGGGAGGAAATGTAGAACACCGCTGTTTTGGAATGAGACGGGAGAGAGTCAGGTTTTTGGACCAGAAGTTCTACCAGATGCAGAGAAACAAGCTCAGGTGATTCGGGAAAATCTGAGGATTGCACAGTCCAGACAGAAAAAGCTATGCGGATAATAGACGAAGAGAAGTGGTTTTCGAAATTGGGCATTTCGTCTATCTTAAGGTCTCGCCAATGAGGGGCCTCCGTAGATTTAAGGTTAAAGGAAAGTTGTCACCAAGATTCATCGGACCTTTCAAGATATTGGATAAAAGGGGAGAAGTGGCTTATCAGTTAGAATTACCACCTCAGCTGTCAGATGTGCATGATATTTTTCATGTCTCCCAGTTGAAGAAGTGTCTTCGAATACCAGAAGAGCAATTGCCTATGGAAGAATTAGACGTTCAGGAAGATCTCTCCTATATAGAATACCCTGAGAAGATTCTTGAAAGATCGGAAAGAGTAACCAGAACCAAGGTAATCCCAATGTGCAAAGTACAATGGAGTCACCACTCGGACGACGAAAGAACTTGGGAAAGGGAAGAAGATCTGAAAACGGAGTTTCCTCATCTCTTCTCTGTTCCAGGTGAATCTCGAGGGCGAGATTCATTCCAAGGGGGTAGGTTTGTCACACCCTAATTTTTCTAATTCCAAAATTTTTCTCAATATTTGTTAAAGTTCAAATGAATTTAAATATTTTATTTTAAAAGAGAGAAAACCCTACTTTATATGTAAGAAAAAGAAAATGACATAGGATATAAGTGAATATTTTGCATTCATTCTGAATTAGGCAAATAATATTTTACTTGAATTTTTGATGAATTTATTTGAAGAGATTTTTGCCTGGTTTTTGCAATTTTAATTTGGATTTGAATTCATATGAAAAAGAAAAAGATTAAAACCTCTCTTGGGTTGTGTTTCTCCTTTTCGGCCCAACACCTCGGCCTTGGCCCAGCCGCCCCGGCTTTCCTCTCCCGCCTGGGCCGCGCCCCTGTTCCGGCCCAGCCACCCGCACCGCGCGCCCGAGCCAGCCCAGTGCCGTGCACCTGCGCGCCACCCGAAGACGCCTACGCAGACGCCGCCTTCACCTGTGCCACTGCCATGTGGGACCCGCCGATCAGATCTATCGTTTCCGAGACGGACTCTGCCGCGCCGCTGAATCCGAGCAAGAAACCGACGCCGCCTTAGAGTCCTGCAGCGCCCCACGACCCTCCGAGCTGCCTATATATGTGCCCGCCCCCTCCCCGATCTCATCTCATCCCAAACCCGCCGAGTCCCGAGCCGAATTCGCCGATCTCGAGCCCCACCGTCGCCATTGTCGCCGCCCTTCGGTTGAGCATGCCGCTGAGCAATCCTAGCGCCGTTGAGCTTCACCCGAGCAGCCTAGCGGAGTCGCGGCCGACCACCGAAGCTCTCCCAGCCGTCGCCTTGACCCCTGCGCCGCCGGAGCACCATCCCCGACGAAGACTCGAGCCTCCCGCCGCCCCTCGTCGACGCCAAGCTCCTCCAGAGTCGATCTGCTCTCGGTAAGCCATCAAACGGGATGCCCTCTCCCTCCTGATGCTTTTCCGCCGCTCGTCGTCGCCACCGGCGAGCCCTAGCCGATTCCGGCGAGTTATCCGGCCGTGCGCCGCCGCGAACCCCCTCGGCGCCACCCTGTTCTTCCCCTCCGGCCACCCAATCTCTTCTGAGTCGCCGGATCTGTTTTGTGCGGCCGAGATTAGATCCGAACGTACCCCTTCAGCAACCAATAGCGTAGCGCCACGTGTTTATACTTGAACCCAGTCAGCCGTTTTGCCACGTCATCCTGCCACCTCAGTTGCCATCTCAGCCCTCTTGCCTATGTGTCAAACCAGTCAGCAGCCACGTCATAAAAGAGGTTTTTCAATCTAAAAATAATTTTTGATAATTCCTTTAATTGGTAATTTTGCAATTTAGCCCCTGAACTTTTCTAAAATAACAAAAAGAGCCCTGTCTTTATACAGTTAGGTCCTTATACTTTTTCATAATTACATTTGGTCCCTCTATTTTTACAAAGAGGTCCCTGGACTTTTTGATAATTCAATTTAAGTCCTTTTCTTTTTCCAGATTTAACCATAGACTTGTTTTTTCCCTAACTTTTTCATCGTAACTCCGATTTAAGCGATTCTTGCGCCGATAGATTCGTTTTTAGTCAGTTTTTATCTCATTGCTCTTTTGTTTTGTGCTCTGTTCTTAGTGTATCTTGTTTGTTTATTTGCCGTTAATTATGCGATTGGCCGATAACGTCCCAGATCAGTTTGAAGAACATCAAGACCAGGAGCAAGAGTACACTGAGCAGCAGCAAGGAGAAGGCAAGTGTCCTTGATCATATTGAACCTACATTTTTAAATGTTTTGTTTTACAAAACTACATGCAATGTCTGTCAATATGATAGGTAGTCACCTATGTTAGGATTTTCCCTAGATTTTCCCTTATCGTCCCTTGGAACCTAGATGGTTTATGGTTAGGAGTCTTTTATGGGTAGATTGCTTAGCCTTGCTTTTGGGATATTGGGAAGTGTCATAATTTTGACTAATGAACATATGCAGTGATGATGGTTAATATGATAATGTTTTAGCAACATGGAACCTTAGGTCTTGAGCATAGGGATGTTGGTAATGGTTGTCATGGTTATGACATTGGTTTAGTATTTGCTCAAGTAACCTAAGTAAGGACCGGTTCGTGGAGCGACAACCCAAGAAGTAACGTACCAACCACGAGGCTGATATGGGTAAAGTGTGACATACTGATTAGAGTCTGTCCAGTGTGCGTTGGGTTAGCACAAAAGGGGGCTTCTGGGTAGGAGCTTTGCTTGCGTAAAGCCTGACGGTGAAACCTAGTGGGCAGACATGCACTGGATTAGTCTCTGGTTAGTGAAAAGTGTCATACAGTGATTCTTGGTGGCACACCACTGGCGTGTGTTAAGTGTCTTGCAAACACGGCAACATGAAATTCACTGACTCGTGGGTAAAGTTGGACAACCTCTGCAGGGTGTAAAACTGTTATAACAACCGTGCTCACGGATATGAGAGACTTGGATCCTCACATGATTAGATATTGGTTTGGTTTTGATTCTGGTACAGGGAGTACTAGATGTTGTGGTTTGGTCGTGGTACGGGGAGTACTAGACGGTTGTGGTATGCAGGGTGGGGAACCTTGTATGCTAGTTGATGGATTGTTGGGTTACATTCATTTAATACATGTCTAATGCTTTTGAGTCCAAATGTGTTTTCATTACTCGCATTTACGCAAATAATACCTTGTGTCAGCCTACTCTTGATATAAGCCTGCATGTCATTTTTTTTCCACACTTGCTGAGTACATTATGTGCTCACCCTTGCTTTCTCCTACCAAAAACATATGCTGCTCAGTGGAAGACTTTGAGGATTTCCAAGACGACGACCTGGTGTTCTTAAGACCGTATCTTCCAATCGGTGCCTGTGGAGTTTTGGTCGCCAATGCTTTCGTTCCGCTACCGTCGTTTAGATAATGTCGTTTAGATTAAATTTTGAGTTTTTGCTTAGGTAAAGTCTTTTACTGTAAGAGGTGAACGTTTAATTGAATAAAGTATTGCTTTTGTTACTTCACCTATGACTTCCTTATGTGTGTTAAACTTCCTGGGCACACATAAGCCGCACTTGGTTTTGGTTGTTAAAACCGGGTGTGACAGACGTGAAGTGAAAAGCCTTCACAGGGCCGTAGTGCGCTTGCAGGCTCCTGATGAAGGGCCAGACCTCCTGACGAAGAACCCAGGCGAAGACCCCCGATGGCACCTAGAGTCACCTAACCTGCCATATAGTGCAGTGTCACGCTCTGGCCATGCCTTGCCCATAAGTTATGGCGTAAGTTCTCCAGAGTCACACGAATTTCCACCGAAGGTGCCTCTGGCCGAAAATCCTTGATCACAGAGTCCGACACCTGCTGCTCTAGTACTTCGAAGGGACCAACCCCCGCATGGTGTAGCAGGGTCAGCTGGAGCGCCACAGCCATGTGTGCGCTAGACCTCGTGTAGGTCTTCGTGGCTCTAACCATGACCTTCGCAGCAGACCAAAGCCAGAAGAGCGGCATAACCGACGCCTCTGAGTCGGAGGTTTGTGGCGGATACCTGCCCAAGGCCGCTCATGGCATCAGAGGTAATCCAGGTGGCCTCTGACGCAAGTGCAGCTAACTGCTGGCACATCGAGCGTAGTACCCCCTCCGATGCCTGAGCCTTCTTCATCTCTCGCCGTACCTCACCCACCGCAGCCCTAAGGGTCTCAACATCACCTTCGGACAACACACGGGCTGCGTTGGCCGCATCGGTGAACTCCCTCGCCTCCTGGAGGCCTTCGGTAGCCTCCTCCCGTCGGAGACCTTCCTCACGCTCACGAAGCACCGTCTCCTCCTGAAGGTGACCCTCCGAAGACTCCACCTGTTTCTGGGCCTCCTCCAAGGCCTGACAAAGGCCTTCAACTTCGTCATGGGCCGTGGTAAAGTCCTGGTGCCCCTATCTCCCAGTGCCCTCGTCAAAATTACTTGCTATGCAGCACATTAGAAGAATAAAAAGGCAAAATGAGCTACTTAGAACCCGACACCAGACCCGGCAAATCGTGACTAAACTACTGATCTACAGGGCCATCGCTACCAGACGCGTCTCCACTTCCTCCAAAGGAAGCTGGGCCAACGATCGCTCAACCTCTCCACTCTAGAGAAAGGAGGAGGCCGTGATGACAGCCCTGGACGCCTCCGAACGCCAAGGTCAAGACCCCAAGGTCAGGGCCCCCCTCTTTCTTCGTATAGGGAGCCCCTGTGGAGGGCATAGTGCCCCTAGCACTGGCCGCTAGGGCCAAATCACCAACTGGCTCAGGCCTCCATGGAAACGAGGTTGTGTCCCCCGAGGCGGCCTTCAGGGACACCTTCGGAGCAGTGTCCGACCCCTGTCGGGGCTCCGAAGCCTCTGGGGGAGGAGTCAAAGACACATTCACCTCAACGATCGCTACAAAATACCAAGAAACACAAATCAAGATTCTGGTGCACGACCAAAACATGATATAGCTAACGAAGCAATGATGCCTCACCAAGTCCCTCCAAACCTCTCATACAAGGGCCCGTAACGTCATTGACGTCCGAACTAGCAAAACCAAAATCATATTCCACAGAGGCCACACCTCCTCTCTAGCTCTGGCTATGGCTGCCAATATCCGGAGAGGCCAGGTCCTTCCCCTGGTCACCACCACTGTGCTCCAAACCTGCCTCTGACACTTCCTACAGACCAGTAGCACCTCGGACGACTTGGTCGTCAAGCCGGTATGCAAACCTTCAGAGACAAAAGGCTGCTGGGCCCAAAGTGGCCACACGCGGATCGTGGGAGTGGCACACGCTTGTTTCCCAGCAGCCTTAGGTTCCGGTGGATCCTGCCACCCCAAAGCCTCCACTCCAAGATGAAAGCAAACACGATTGTTCCTCTCCCAGCTCTGTGTCGGAGCCACCCACCGCTCCCGCTTCACATGAGTAGGTGGGCCCAAGATCACCTCCGCGATCTTCCTCGCATGCTCTGGTGAAAGGTAGTTCTCTGAAAGAAAAAGGTGGCTCACATCTATGGATCAAAAACCAGACAACAAAGAGGACACACCAGAGTTGAAAGGGGGACCGGAGTAAACCTTTGTCCACTCTTGCACACCTTGCTTGAAGGCACAGTCCCAGCCCATCTAAAGGGGCCGAATACGTAACATGGTGAACTCCTCCACGAGGTCACACATGCTCATCTTTCAGCCACCCTCCAAAAAAGGGCTAGCCGCAAAGCAAACTGGTCATCCATGATCCCTGTCTTTGGCTCTGGGACGTACACAATATCCCAGTTTATGGAGTGAAGGGGGATGCGAAGCCAACATCATAGTAAAACCATCACTGCAACCAGCCAGTATACCACCGATCGTTAATAGCCTTCACTAGGAAGGCATCGTGGTATTGTGGCCATATCTAGAAGTTAACACTACCAAAGCAGAGGGGCCTCTTCATCCCATCGCCCTTGATCATCTTCGGCTGGTAGCTAGTGAAGTGGAGGGCCGCAAAGAAATCTGCGTTCTCTTCACACCCCTCCGCCCGCATGGCCTACTCGAAGGTGGCCAAGCAGGATGGCATGGAGCTACGGAAGCTCCACGTAGTAGTGGCGGAGCACCTCCTCAAGCAACGACACCGATAAAAAGCCTAGGCATGCTTTGAAGAAAGCCTCGAACACCATGACCTCGTGGGCTAAAGGCTTCGAGACCTCCTCGTCTAGTGGAGACTGAGCGACGGATCTAGAGGGTATCTTCCCCTCCCTAATCATCCGGTCAAGCTCCGCATCATCGATGGCAGACACGCCCAGCACTGTGGTCTGCTGGGGATGATTACTGCTAGCTCGGCAGAGCACCACCCCTAGTAGTGGCCCCATCAACAACAGAGGAACCAGCACCACAAGAGGGTGCCCCCGCCATGGTCACACCGGTGGCTTTGCTCACCGCCTGAGTTCCAACTCCACCAAGGGAACCCGAGCTAGCCATATGGATTGCAGGAGGATGGCGAAAGGCGCTGGACAACGAGAAAGAAAGAAGAGGAACAATCGATGAGCGCATACGCAAAGCAAGAACAACTAGAGGCAAAGGGCAGACGAGAACGAGACGCAAGCAAGAAGGCCACTCAGGGTAATCCCTCTCCTTGAAAACATAAGGGAGAGATTGCCTCCCCCAGAAAAATGGGCACATGCCCTGTCCCTTTGCCTGCCAGGCCACAATCATGGGGGAGCAGAACTGCCCCTCACAACCCCCCATCCACAAGATGCCACGAGTCCCATGTCCGCCTAACAAGGTGTGATTGTGCCTTTTTCACAGGGTGCATTCAATGCCCATTTTACCAACGTCATTGAACGGATAGGTTATATCAAGTGGATCAAATCTTCCAAGGCAAGCCAAGCGATACTAAGGACCATGAGCCATCAAACAGCAAAACCAGGGACCGCTAGAGGCCTTGCTCCAAAAGAACCGCGGGCCCGACTGCTCCGCTAGCCGCCCTCGCGAGGGGCTACTGTTAGGGGTCGTTGTTAAGGACCCCCGAAGGCCCCTTGGCTTAGCTAGTCCATGCCCATGGACCCTCACCTTCTAAAGACCGCTTTCGGACTTTCGGGCTTCAGAGTAACCATCTCCCGGAGCCATGTCTCCCAAAGCGTCCATCTCCTAGAGCCATGCCTCCCGAAGCCTCCGCCTCCTGGAGCCATGACCCCCTGGAGCACCCGTCTCAGGGGCTTGAGCAGGTTTCCCAAAGGCCACGGGGTGAGTCGTTAAGCCTCAAGAAAGATTTGCCAGAAGGGGAACATCGGTCATTCTTTGCCTGCAAGGAAGTGACATAGGCTAGTGGACCCGTCCTAACACCCCAGTATGATGGATGTTATGCTGACACCCCTGGCAGCATGGCGCCAGGCCGCAATTGGCGACTGGATCACCCCTCAGGATGCAGGTACCACAATAGTTACCATGGCAAATATTTATCTTCTATGTAGGGTAAAAAGTAGTTATCAGGATAAGGCCATGTAACTCGGCTGGGTCCTGGATATTTTGCACATAGCGATAATTTGTACGCTAAGCTATGTATAACCCTATAAATAGAAGGCCATGGTCATTTGGGAGAGGGAGAGGGAGAGGGAAACACACCAAATACAGAGGTGCATAAACACAAAGCCACGCTGTGATACTCCCCCTAGATCGATCTATTTTTCTACTATCAATACATTTGTGGTGTTCATTTCTCTCAAACTTTGTCTCCAAGTTCGAGTCTCCTCCTTAGAAGAAACTCTCACCGTATTTGCTGGGGCAAGACGATCTCTTGCACCAACATTTATAATTTGACATATTGATTGGTTTGGTCAATTATAGTGCTGGGAACTATGATTGAGGTGTTGTTCAACCTTGGTGCCGGGAACCATGGTTCAGGGTTTGGAAGGTTAGTTAAGTCAAGATTGTTAGAATCTTGAGGTTGTTGTCTATTTACTGTTATTCACTTAATTATTTACTTGCTTTTAAATTGTTATAAAGTAAATGTTATTTCTACAAAAGAGTCAATATTGCTATGTTATTGTTTAGGCCTTTATATGTATATTATTTTCCTCACAACATACTAAGTATGACATGTGCTCATAATTTCTATTACAAAACACTCAGTTGGAGAATATGTTGTAGAATTTACAGAGGATGGATCTGTTTTCTATGTCTGTTGGCCTGTGGAGTCATCATGAAGAATAGAGTCTATGTAGTTCTGTTGTAGTTTTATTTGGATAATGGCTCTTGAATGTCACTTTTGTAAGATGTTTAATTACGAGTAAGTGGGGTATTGTAATGATATTCATATATGAAGTCACTATATGTTGGAATTGATTATGGGGGCACACCACATAGATAAGATTGGTCATTTTCTTAGATTGGTCTTGATAGAGGTGGTATCAGAGTCACATTGACCTAGAACAAAGTCTTAGATAGCATGGATAGTCCTAAAAGATTAAACTTGAAAAAAACCTAAAAGCTATGCTCAAAGACTTCTCATTTTTATCTCTTCTTTTGATGGTTATTTATTCCTCCCTATTCTCAAACCTATAGATGGCCTCGAATCTCAATGAAGTGTGTCACTACAACATGCGCTATGGGATTCTACCAGGGATGCTTTGGTCCATGCTATCAGATATGGGACACACAAAGAAATCATTGTACGAGGGAACAAGACAGGCAAATGGTATGGAGTGGAGTATCACCATCTTCGTCTATGGAAACCGTGGTCATAAAGGACAATTCTGAGTCACTCAAACCTACTCGACGGAGATAATAAGGGCTAGCTCTGAAGAAAGCATATAGGATGCCACGCGCCAACTATCTACCGTGTGTGCCTAGACTATGGACCGCGCATTAGAGACTCGTTGTACCACTACATCCTCATTTGTAGCCTTGCAAGCCCGAAACAACAGTCTAATGCTACTGTAATGAATCAAGTGACACTCTTTCGTTGCAAGATCAATTCATCATCGCCCTGGACAACTCTATGAGCACACTATGTTAGAGTTAAAGACCACCTGTCAATGCTTGGAAGATGCTGAAGAAGAGAACATGGGCCTTCGACGCCTCCAACATGATGGTGCTATACCTACGCACCCTCACCTCCAAGCAAGAGATTGCACTCTAAGACTCTTTGTGTCACACCCGGTTTTAACAGACAAAACCAAGTGTAGCTTATGTGTGTCCAGGAAGTTTAACACACATAAGGACGTCATAGGTGAAGTAGCAAAAATAATACTTTAATTAAATAAATGTTTACTTCTTACAAATAAAAGACTTCACCTAAACAACCTCAAATTTTAACCTAAACAACAGCATCTAAAAGACGGCAGTGGGACGAAAACATTGGCGACCAAACACTCCACAGGCACCGACTGGAAGACATGCTCCTTAGAACACCAGGTTGTTGTCTTGGAAATCCTCAAAGTCTTCCACTGAGCAGCATATGTTTTTTAAGAGAAAACAAGGGTGAGCAAATAAAGTACTCAGCAAGTGTGGGAAAATAATGACATGTAGGTTTATATCAAGAATAGGCTAACACATGGTATAATTGTGTAAATGCAAGTAATGAAAACACATTTGGACTCAAAAGCATTAAGCAATTATTAAATGAATGTAACCCAAACAATCCAACATCTAGCATACAAGGCTCCCCACCTTGCATACCACAACCATCTAGTACTCCCTGTACTATAACCAAAACCACACCATCTAGTACTCCCTGTACTAGAACCATAACCATCCACCCTCTAACCATGTGAGGATCCAAGTCTCTCATATCTGTGAGCACGGCTGTTATAACAGTTTTACACTCTGCAGAGGTTGTCCAGCTTTCCCCACGAGTCAGTGAATTTTATGTTGCCGTGTTTACAAGACACTTAACACACGCCAGTGGTGTGCCGCCAAGAATCACTGTATGACACTTTCCACTAACCAGAGACTAATCCAGTATATGTCTGCCCAGTAGGTTTCACCGCCAGGCTTTACGCAAGCTAAGCTCCTACCCAGAAGCCCACTTTTGTGCTGACCAACACACACTGGACAGACTCTAATCAGTATGTCACACCTTACCCATATTAGCCTCGTGGTTGGTACGTTATTTCTTGGGTTGTCGCTCCACGAACCGGTCCTTACTTAGGTTACTTGGGCAAACACTAAACCAACATCATAACCATGATAACCATCAACACCACTTTGCTCAAGGCCTAAGGTTCCATGTTGCTAGACCATTAACACATTAACCATCATTATTGCATATGTTCATTAGTCAAGATTATGACACTTCTCAACATCCCAAAAGCATGGATAAGCAATCTACCCACAAAGGACACCTAACCATAAACCATCTAGATTCCAAGGGATGATAAGGGAAAATCTAGGAAAAACCCTAACATAGGTGACTACCCATCATATTGACACTGCATGCAATTTTGTAAAACAAAGCATTTAAAAACATAGATTCAATATGATCAAGGACACTTGCCTTCTCCTTGCTGCTGCTCAGTGTATTCTTGCTCCTCGTCTTGATGTTCCTCAAATTGATCCGGGACGTTGTCGGCTAATCGCACAATAACCAGCAAACAAACAAACAAGATACACTAAGAACAGAGCACAAAACAAAAGAACAACGAAATAAAAGCTGATTAGAAAGAAAGAGCACTGAAAAATGAATCTATCAGCGCAAGAATCGCTTAAAACGGAGCTACGATGAAAAAGTTAGGGCTAAAACAAATCTAGGGTTAAATCTGGAGAAGAAAAGGGCTTATTTTGAATTAAACAGAAAGTTCAGGGACCTTTTTGTAAAAATAGGGGACCTAATTGTAGTTATAGAAAAGTATAGGGACTTAACTGTAAAAAGATAGGGCTCTTTTGTTATTATAGAAAAGTCTAGGGGTCTTTTTGCAAAATTACCAATTTCCAGGAATCATCAGATTTATTTTTATACTAAAATTGACTGGGCTGCTTTGGCTGATGTGGCATGGTGACAGGGATGACACATCAGCAGAGAGGGCTAGGTGGCAGTTGAGGTGGCTTGATAACATGGCATGGCTACTAACTGGTTTAAGTAGTGACACTTGGTACCTTCTGGTTGGTTAGTCGAAGGGGTATAGATGCGATCTAATCTCGGCCGTGGGTTTTGGATCCGACAGCTGAGGGTGGATCGGGCGGCCGGAGAGGAGCAGGACGACGGCGATAGAGGGGTAGCGGCGGCGCACGGCCGGGATTCTCGTTGGAATCGGCTCCAGCTCACCGGTGGCGGCGACGAGCGGCGCAAAAGAACCAGGGGAGCACGGGGAATCCGTTTTGAAGCTTATCGCAGGCTTGGCGGCATGAAAAGGCGGGCGGCGACGGAAGGGATGGCGGAGGACCTCGGGATCTCGTCGAGAAGGGGTCTCTCGCGGCGCAGGGGCCAAGGCGATGGCGGGGAGAGCTTCAGTGGTCGGTCGCGGTTCCGCTTGGCTGCTCAGTTGAAGCTCAATGGCGCTAGGGCTGCTCGGCGGCGAGCTCAACCGAAGGGCGGCGACAATGCTGCGACGGGGCTCGAAATCTGCGAACTCGGCTCTAGACTCGGCGGATTTGGGATGAGATGAGTTCGGGGAGAGGGGTTCTGCTTATATAGGCGGCTCGGGACATCCAGGGGCGTCAGCGTACTCGATTCGGTCTCCAGGGCGACGGCGCAGCGCGTTCGACTTGGATATGGCGGCGGAGTCCGATGGAAGACGATAGGGACGCGGCCCCACATGTTGGTGGCACACGATGAAGGCGGCAGGAGCAAAGGCGTCTTCGGCGTGTTCGGCTAGGGCGCGCGGGAATGGGCCGAGGCGGCGGCGGGTGCGGCCCAAGCGGGAGGGAGGCGGGGCTGAGAGGCTGGTTGGGCGCGCTAGACCAGGCCGAATGGTGGTTTGGGCCGGGAGGGAAAAGAAAAAGGCAGCCTGAGAGAAGGTTTATTCTTTTCTTTTTTTTCTTTCTAAATTCAAATCCAAATTCAAATTCAAATTCAAAGCAAATCCTCTTCAAATAAAATCCATCAAAAGCCAAATTTAGCATGAATGCATAATAATCAATTATATCCTATGTCAAATATATTTTCCTTTATATAAAATGGGATTTTACTCTTTTTAATTATTTAAACTCATATTAAATTTTAGCAAATTTTAAAAAATTTCTAAAGGTGGAAAAATTAGGGTGTTACACTTTTAGATTCCAGATCCAACTACCAAAATAGTGACTCAGAAGGAGAACCTGCAACCCCACCATGTGTACCTGATAGGGAACTGCCAATCCCATTAGGAGAGATCAATCAATAGTGTCTCTTAGGTCATTTTGGAGTTCTTGGTTTTTATGGATTTATTGTTTGTGAGTGTTAAATATTAGTTGCAGGAGCGCCCCTAGGCACCCTATCTACATCCACATATATATTAGAAATAGGATATGAAGATATTTAATTAATTAATATAAGAAGAGTTCTAAAGTAAAATAAGTTTCAATCAACATAGACCTTCTTAAGCATATTAGCTAAGGGCCGAGGGGGTCGCGGACCACCTCTCCCGCCTGGCCCTTGGCTTCACCTCCGAAACACCATCACTAGACTCCAAACGAAGTACCTCCGAAGCTGGGCAGTGGCTAAGGGCCGAGGGGGTCACAGACCACTTCCCCCGCCTGGCCCCCGGCTTTGCCTTTGACACGCCGTCGCCAGGCTCCGGACGGAGTACCTCCAGAGCCAGGCAATGACTAAGGGCCAAGGTGGTCACGGACCACCTCTCCTATCTAGCCTTCGGCTTCCCCTTCAACATGTTATCACCGAGCTTTAGACGGGTCACCTCCGAAGCAGGGCAACAGCTAGGAGCCCAAAGGGACGCAGTCCATCTCCAAGAGCTTGTCCCCAAGAATCCCAATGGGACCTCGCCAGGTCGAAAGTCTGAAACAAGATTGGAAAAAGGCCCAACCTAATGCCAAACTCAAGGAGAACATGATGGCTGGGAATAGCGAAGTCACCAACACCTCGCCCGGCCATCCTTAGCTACCCTGCATATCTACCGTTACCAGAGCCCCAAGGCCACCTCTCTCCAAGAAGAAAATGGAGCCGGTTACAATCTATGCAAGGTCTCAATACCCCGGTCATCCGAAAAACTAGCCATGAAGAGGGAGAGGAAGTACGGTACGAAGGCACAAAGGCACACATACATATGATCACCAGTTTGAAAGATCCCCTTGTACTCTTATATAGAAAGAGACATGACCGTCCCCAAATGTCCATATTATATTATTAAACAACTAGTACATCCAGAGGACACATACAAAGAGCGACAATACAAAGATTGCTACGAAGGATATAGACCCCGACAGAGCAAACCAGGGGGAGAAAGAGTACAAGGTGACCAGATCAAGCCATGGGCCCACAGCAAGGCCATAGTCGACCGTGAGACACGAATGTCTCACGATTTCAGCAAGAGCTCTCTCCAGAATACTGCCTTCACCTCCTACGGGTCCTGGCAGGGGCCACGCATGGGGCAGCGTATGCGCCTCATCTGCGTCCTACAGTTATGGAGGCCGATATAGTAGTCGGCTCCCGAGCTATCGGAGGACGAAGAAGAGTTCGAGGAGGTTGCCGGTGGGGCCTTTTCCCTCGCCTTCCCAGCCTCCTGCTTCACCGTCAAAGTCGCCATCATCTCCGAAGACGCCTGCTTCTCCTCATCGCCTCCCCCTGCAGGAGATCCTAGTCGGTCTCCTCATCGTCGTCAGAGAAATCGATGATCCTAATGGGTGTGGCCTCCTGAGCCAAGGGTCGGGCCGGAGCAGCAGGCAGCCGCCTCCATTGCAGAGATGGAAGAAGCATGGCCACTGGCGCCTCTGCCAATGACCGAAACGGTCCGGCTCCCAAAGAAGCCGTCGAGATCATCGACATCTCCGAAGAGGATAAGGAGAAAGATGATGCCATACTGAAGACAAGGTTAACTGCTCACTTGTAGGGCTGTGGAGAATCCAGCCGGGTGACCCCAGCTTTATACCCAGGCCAAGTAGCCAAGTAAGCTCGGGAGATGAAGTGGAACCGACGTAGCGGTGTCCCCCATTGAATGCCTGAGGGGACCGTGGCCATACCCCGGTCGTTCCGCCAACACGTGGCAGCATTCCACGATGAATGCCTCGTTTCCTCGCATGGATGTCCTGTCACATTAATAGCACAGACTCCTTTCAGCGCGTGACAGGGGTGTGGGCACAAGATCCTAAATGACCCCCCGCATTGTTCAGTCAGAACGCGGTAGTAGCACGTCTCATCCTGCTAGGCAAACATGTGGGGTCCCCTGATCCTACACGTAATCTCTACTACGGCGACCTCAAAAGACAAGAAGAACCATTACCAAAGAAATTTAGATAGCCTGTATCGACCTCGGCACGGACCCCAGAGTGCACCATCTCCATCGACGCCCCTTTGGCCTGGGGTCACAACACCGCGCATGCCAGCTCCAACAAGCTCCGGAGCATATCGCCACCGCCAGTACACCATCAGCCTTGGGCCTCGCCATCGACGCCCATGGTTCCTGACGAAAAAACTTCTTAAGAATAGGGAATAGCCATCGGGCATTCTTGATACTATACCAGGTTGGAGTTAGTTTTCCTCTATATCCTCTCCCCTTCCGAAACATCGGGGCCTCAGAATGAGGGGGTACTGTTGGGGGAAAACAAACTAGCATGAGGATAATGGTTGAAGATTACTATCCAGGTCCCTCCGGAGTCTTGATCTCTGGACCCTTAGCTAAAGGCCTGACCTCTGAAGGCATCGGGCTCCTTTGTGCCACCTCTTCATACCTCTGAAGCCTTCAGCCTCTGAACTCTCAGCAGCAGGCCTTACCCCCAGGGTTGAACCCCTTCGGGCCACCCCACCAGCCCCCGGGTGGCTTTCCGAAGCCTATGATACAGAAGGCCTTTGAAGACAGTATCAGGGGGAAAAATGTCACCCCCTGCCACCGACCCGATGTGGAGTGACGGGCAATCAATGCCGATGCAAGTGGTGTTATCCTGACACCCCAGTGCATTTAAGGCAGCCCTGACATCCCTAACAGTACGACGCCGAGCCGCGACCGCGATAGTTACTACGGTGGATATATCTCCCAGGTAGGGTAAAAAGTAGTTATCCAGTATAAGACCCAGTAATTAGGTCAGATCCCAGATATTTATACATTATGATAACTTGTACGCCAAGCTACGCATGGCCCTATAAATAGGAGCCCTGGTCGCCTGGGCAAGAGGAGAAGAAAGACACAAAGGTGAAAAAACACAAGTCACGTTGTGATTCTCCCCCAGATCGATCCATTTTTCTACCATCAATACATTCGTGGTGTTTCTTCCTCTTAAACTTCATCTCCAAGCTTGAATCTCCTCCTTAGAAGAAACTCTCGTCATATGTGCTGGGGCAAGACAAACTCTTGCTCCAACATAAGTACATACAAAAACATAGACTAATTACCCACTAATGTCATTACTATTCCCAAACCATTATTTTTTTCCTCACTGTCCTATTCTATTCGGTCTCCCAGTTGCCACACTCTCCCAAGTGTCACATCACCCCCTGACAGCCGCTCCCTCATCGTCTCCGGTGCCCCTTCATCCTCCGCCCGCCGATCGCCCACGTCGCCCCCTCCTCGCCGGCGGCTTCAACAACTTCTGCAGCATGCTCTTCACCACTAGGATGCTCACCTCCTTCCTCCTCACGCTCCTCTCCTGGGGCATACTCTACTATTGCGTGTACTGGTTCTGCATGACCACGCGGAGGATGAGGTCCCAGGGTAGCGCGGGCACGATTTCTTTCCACTTGGTTATGAGATTGGTGGTGGACTGGTTTCTTGATCGGTGGACTGTGAACACAGTGACGGTCTTCAGCACACGCACGAGTCACAGCTTCTAGGACACACACGACGCCGATGCTCTCCCCACCGCTGCCTCTGATGGCCCAGAAGAGGTCCTCCCCCATGGTGGTCATATTTAGGAGCCTCCCATCGGTGTCCATGAGGAGGGCGTCGAGGATGTTGTCGGCAGTGAGGCTATACCTTTGCATCAGCGTGCCAAACTCGTGTCACGACCCAGAGTTTCTAAACACGTTTAACTGGTGCGTTGTGAAGCATCTCCTAAAAATTCTATGGAACATAGGGCCGGTGACAATTTTAGAAATTAGTAGATGCCAGGAGGAGAATATAAATGAATTTTCCCAAATTTTTGGGGATTGTTTTCGAGGCATAAAAATCAACACAAGTTAGAAAAGCTTGCCTCTTTGGAGAATTTTCATTTGAAATTGGTGCAAGCTTTTTGAGTCAAACAAGTTCAAATGGGTTCCTTATGAGTTTTAGTTTCAAGAGAAATTTGTTTTGCAAATTTTGGACTTTGGGAAGGCATTCAAATGGATGGCTAAAGTGGTGGGGATATTTTGCATTGCCAGCACTGTTCACGGCCCCACCTGTCATCCTTTTCATTCAGACACCGCCTCTGCTCCCCCTTCTCCCGCTCTCACAGAGCAATGCGGCGCCGCCATCCTTGACTTCGGTGGCCATCTCCACGTTGCCGGCCAAAAGATCAGCCCCAGGCCTTATCCCCCTCCTTCGCCCTCTGCTTTATATCTCTCTCTCCCTCCCTTGCTCTTCCTGTCGCCCAGCACATCGCAGAGCAGAGCAACGTTGCGCCGCGCCGCCGGCCAAATCCGACGCGCCAACGGTAAACTCCCTCGAGCTCGAGCCACGAGAAGCGCTAAGGAGGATCGTCGAAGCCTCTCCAACAAATTTCCGCGCGAATCCCCTCCCCTCTCGGTCGGATTTGGCGAGCTCATGCCGTCTTCCTCGGCGCCGGTGGCCTCCTTCCGCACCTCACCGTCGAGCTACCTCGTTGCTGCTTCTTCGGCCCATTGAAGCGCTCGGTGAGCTTTCAGTTCCACTTTTGAGTCTTGTTCGCGCGCTAGATTCCGTTTGGCCCGTCGCTGGTGCGCCTTCCGCCGTGCAGCCGCGCGCCGCCGCCTCCCCGCGCGTGCCGCCAGCCGTGCTGTCGTCGAGCTCGTCGGCCGGCAAGCGCGCCGTTAGGTCCACGTGCTTGCGTAGATCGCGTAGGGTGCTCGGTCAGGATTATTGCGCCGCCGTTCGCCGTCGGCGAGTCAAAGCCGTGCCGCCGCCGTGAAGTTCCGCTGTCCGCCGCCGCTGACCATTCTCCAGCCGTCGCTGGCGACCGCGTATGCCTCAAATGGATCCGCGCGCACGTGCTGGAGCTGCAGCTATCCCTCCCGGCCGCCTGGTCTGCGCCGCTCGCCGCCGGCGGGCACGACCCGAGCCCCGGCCGGCCGCGCTGCGCAGTGTCCCTGGCGCGAGTCAATTTTGACTCGGGTCAAAATACGCCGGCCCCACTGTCAGTCACAGCGGCTGGCCGAACCCGAGTGGAAAAAGGTTTAGGATATTTAAGTATTCGTAAAAATCGAAAAATGCGAAATTGGGTATTTGTTGAACTAATAAATCGGCTGAAACGTTGTAAAATGCATAAGAAATGGAATATGGCTCCAAAAATTGTAAAACAAATTTTGTTAGCTTTATATGCTCATATTCTACATGTTAAAGTTGTTAGTGACTATGAAATATGTGCTGGGATTTCCTTAGTTAATGTAATGTGCGTAAAGCCTCATTAATTCATAACTAAATGTTGGTAACTCCAAAATTGATGAAATCAATTCTATAAATCTTGTTGGTTTATTCCCTGTTTAATAAAAATATGTACCTTCATTTTTAGCGTAGTTAGCGTTCTAGATTGATTTAAGCCTTAGTTATGCTTTAATTAATCCGAGGATAATTGAATGGTTAACCCTAATCTCAATTAGGAAATCGTTAGTGCGTTAAACTCGTACCACGGCACTTTACACTGTTGTCACAGACTATAAAACGTCATTCTTTGCATAACATTCATTGCATTGCACGCGTTATTCTCTCAGGGAACTTCGACCCGGCAAGCGAGGCGAACGAGTCTGTCCCCGAAGGTTCCCGCAGTGGTGATCGTGACTCGGGTAGCTGTGAGCAGCAACTAGGGCAGCAAGGCAAGCATCTATCATACTGCACCGTGTCTACTTGAAAATTTAATATGTTATCTACGCTTATGTATACATTGCATGTGTCGGGTACCGAGTTGGGTAGAACCTATGCCGATGCATTATCCCATTTCGGTCACGTGTCATGTGTTGTTTCTAGGAGCCTAGTGGTGTCGTCGAGGTCTAATGATAGTTCGCTATGCTTAGTGGTACTTAGGCTTTCCGGTAGAAGTCGACGACGGCGTCCACCGTTGTCGCGAGCCTAGGGCTTTTTACCTGTTCACATTTGTGGTTATGTTGATGATGTGTCGGTTGTTGAGTGGTGAGTTGAGACGAGGTGTGGGCGGTGTTAGGGGTGTCATCTACTCACGAGGAGTCCTCAGGCAGTTCGGGGAGGGAACCCGGACACTGTAGACCGCTTGTACCGGTTAAGCACCGATCGTCGGTGTAGTCGGCTTTAGCACTTACCTTACTCACCACATGCTGATATAATGATAGGCGAGCTGATTACCTTCGCAGACGTGGTCATGTGGGCCTCGTCATAAACAGTGTGAGTCCGGTTTGAGTCCGGGCTGTTAGCGGTATTAGTTTGCTCGGGGAGTAGTTCTAATACCGCCGCGCTGAGCTATGGTTGATCCACATGGTTGGGCCTGGTTGGGAAAGGTTATCACGGGTACCCCCTTGTGTGCATCTTAGCGGGTGGCACAAGCCGTATGGTCCCTGTGTCGTGTGGGTCTAGGAGTATCCCCCTGCAGGGTGTATAATCAGTTCGAACTGCCGCGCTCTCGGTCATGAGCATCGCTATCGCTTATCTCCACCGAGCGACCATGTTTTGGTCTTAGAGTTTCGATGTGGGTTGTGGCCTGGTTGGTTTGGGTGGTTTGGCCGGGATGTGGTCGGTGGTTTGGTAGTAATGGTTTACTTTTACACACTTGTTGATTATATATCTGTTCTGATCAGTTGGTTGGCAGGGTTTGAGTGGGTGGTTGGTTAAATCAGTTGCTTACACCTAGAGTCTAGGTTGCTTACCGCTTAATGAACTTAAACATGTCTTAATCCTTGCTACAGCTTTAAATGCATGATCCTTGGAGTCGAGAATATATATACTCATACTGTGTAAGACTTGCTAGTACCTTCGTACTAAGGGGTGCTGCCCTTAAGTTGTTTTCAGGTTCTCAGGTTGGCGAGGAAGAGACTGTGTTCGGCTACTTTGTGCCTGCCGATCAGGGTGGTGGGCAGGAGTAGCACCTTCTACTCCGAACTCCGGCACTTTTGGTATGGAGCCTAAGGGCATGCGGCTCCATACTCTTTTGTTGTATAGGTTTTTCTTCCACTGCATAGTTGTTGTTGTTCCTCTTTTGTTGTAAATTGTGGAAGCAGTTGCATGTTTAATAATTGTAATCCAGTTTAATTATTTGCTCTCTATTAAACTGTGTTGTGATATTTGAGTTGGAAGGCATGTGTTCCGATCCTGGGTACAAAACACGTGCCGGGACTACCGGAATGGTATTCTGGTTAATCGTCGAGGTTGTGATCATGAATAATGATCCTCCTGATGATTAGTTAGAATACTATTTGGACGGTTCCTCACAACTCGTCACTACTAAGGTGCTCGCACGACGCCGATGATGGGGTAGACCCCCATAGGGAACGTGAATGCGTGGCTAGCGACTCCAGTGCTGTGGAGGAGGCACGGCGGGATGCCAGTGGCTTAAGAGTGGAATGCATTGATCACGCTGGAAGCTTAAGAGTGGAGAAGTTGCTGTTGGAGAGGGTGCAAACGGTGAGGATCAGATGTAAGACTCTTGGTGTTTTTGCCATGATTGATGCGAAAGTATAGCAATTTTTATTAGGGACCAGAGGGGATATGTTCTGTTCTGTTGTGTTGTAGTTGATTTGCTAGAAGGATGGCGGGGTCCCAAATAGATCTAGCTGTATTGTACACTTGTACTACTTGACTTGATTTGCTACTACCTACTTCGGCGTGAGCGGTGGCCAAGGCTAGTAGGACGGCGGCTGAAGCGAGGGGCAGTTCCGGGGTGATGATGCACGAATTTTGGCGCATGAGGGTGGTTGTGGAGGAGGCGAAGGAGGTCGTGGGTAGGGGTGACGACATCGCAGCGAACGTGACAAAAGTGGACATGCATGGGGGCTCCTCTAGTCCAGGTGCGATGACATCCTGGAACTAATCGTTGACCTGCTCGACAAGGTCGTGGAGGTGAGGAAGAAGCTGCTCGACCTTTGCAGCGACAATGGCATCGATTGACCTGAGCAGCTGCACAACAAACACCATGGCACAAGCTGTCTGCATTGCAGCCGCAATGGCCTTGCTTAACATTGGTGAAACTTATGGATTTTTTTTCTTCTAAAAAGCCGCTTATATAAAAAACTGCTTATGACTTCTAAGAAAAACGGTTAGCTTATGTGTTTAATTTTTAGGCTCCTAGCACACCAGTTTTTCAGAAAATCTGGCCTCAGCTAGCTTATCAGCTTTTAGTTTATTTCACCAGAAACCAGCTTATCAAAAAAGTCATAAGACATTAATAAGTTTGACATTTATTTCAGCTTATCAACTTTTCTGAGAAACAGAAGCTGCTGATAAGCAGAAACAAACATAGCCAATATAAGTGTCGAGAAGCTCTAGTTGTTGGCTTCTTATGTTTTCCTCGAGTGTCTCTTCTTACATCTCTGTACCTCAATCTCTAATGAAAAACTAAGGGTATTACAAACATTGCACAATCAAAGTAAACATCTAACTCATCTCAGAATCTAATATGCAAAACAATTCTAAGCTTTTGGATTCTCAACTTTTACAATCTAGGTTTTTAAAATTTACAATTTAGGAACTGCTTTTTATAATTCAAAGCTAAAACAAACAGACTATTAGTATTTTACTGGTCTTTTACTATGGTAATTGATAGCTTGTAAAAAATACTAGGTCAATCTAGGAAGAACTAGATGACTTTTTTATTAAAAAGAAATATACACTTAAATTTATATTAAAAAACTCAAACTTAGATAATCTAAACGTATATTCACACCATCAATTAACTGACCTAGACTGTGTTCCTGAATGGCTTATTTGTCTATGTAGTCATGGAATCTTGAATTCTCATGGGAAGTCATATACAGTTTCGCAAATTTCTACTGTTCTAACAAAAAAATTTAAATCAATGTATCATCGAAATCCCTCGCTGAAAAAGTGGATTGTAGATATTCTACATGGGAATTGCTTCCCGTACCCTGCACTACTGATTCTACTGTGATGGTTAACACTTTAATTGAGTTTGATCTAATAGTTGTTGTTTCAGAAATGACGTGGCATGGCATAGATGCAGCGTGGTGCGGTGCTTTGCCACCACCGTTCCCCTTTCTTGCGGTGAAGGAAAGAACCCCACGCTTCCCTCACTCCAACACCGCCCATCTAAAATCTGACGGTCTCGATCACCCACCGACCTCCCCTAGTCCACCCTCTTCTCCCACTCCCCACTTCCGCCTCAACAAATCCCCCAACAAAACCCTAGCCGCCGTCCCCACAGGTCCCCCCCCCACTCCTCCTCCTCACCCCTTCCACCACCTGCTCGGTCTCCGGCGATCCCAAGAGGCACGGCGACGATGAACGTGAAGGGCGGCGGACGGATTCCGGTCCCTCCGGCGGGGGCCGGCACGCTGGTGAAGGTGGCGGTGTTTGGCGGCGCCGCCGTGTACGCCGCCGTGAACAGCCTCTACAACGTCGAGGGCGGGCACCGTGCCATCGTCTTCAACCGCATCCAGGGCATCAAGGACAAGGTCTGGACACCGTAGACGTTTCTCTCTTTCTTGCTGTCCCCTTCTCTCCGTTTCGACGTGCGGTGGTTCGTTGTGGGGGTAGAGATTTGGTTTGGTTGTGCTTAGGGCGCGATTGGTTGGGAAATGGGGCTATCCGCGGTGAGATGGATTTCAGCCTAGATGATGCTTTTGAGAAGATTTCTTTGGATCACTGGGTACATTCCTGTAAATCTAAGCTAGTCATGCGTGTTACTTTCAGCAAAAATCGGAAACATGCCATGCGCGGTCGTAGCAGCTTTCAAATTGTGAGCAGGATTGGTATCCTTTTTCTCGTTGGTGAAATGTGGCTAGAGGTACTGCGGTTTGGTGGATTGCAACCCGGGATGTTTTTAAGCAATTATTTGGATTTCTGCGTACGTTCTGGTAAATCTGAGCTAATATTATGTTACTCTGAGCAAAACTTGAGGTTGTGGCTTGTCAAAAATGTCATCATTGGACACCACACCGTTTTTCTTGCTTTATAATCATTTACCATGAGATGGTTCAAATTCTGGGCCTTGATTGTGGGAACTGGTGTTGAGGGCTTGCAAGACCATTCCAATTTGTAGTATAATTGTAGTGATTTCAGCTGTCTGATTCCTTGTTTTTACATCTACTATCTGAACAGCGTGCTAAATCTATCGTTGAAAATTGTAGTTTGCTGCGTCTCTGTCCATTCGTATGCTATAAGGTTTGATTTGGATGTGATTAATCAACTTTATATCTTCTGGTGTTTCTCTTTTGATTTCTGCTATGTTAGTTTAACTGTTGTATGCATTTTTGGTGCTCTTTATTTGTTCTTTAAACGAAATCAACTATCTTAATTTATTTTATACAGAAGCATCTTATGATCAGATGATAATTTACTATCTCCTTTTTTATGTAACCTATAAAAATTGTAGTTAGTGACTTCATTCAGTTTTTAGATGCTTCATTGCTGATTTATTTCCAGGTCATGGTCTGTTAGTGATTAGTGAAGTGTTGTTTTGAGCCCATGCTGTTATCTGCAACATTTCTCGAGGCAACCAATTAGGTTTTACAAATTCAAAATGGAAGAGGTGTTATTGGTGTCCACTGTCTCGGTCTCTCCCGTTTTCATCATGTAATGTTAGCCATTCTGAGGGATGATTTGTAGTACCTTTGTCTTTGATGGCCCTAGAGTTGTAAGGATCTCATGTGTGATTTTACTTATTCCTGAATGCAGTGTTCTTGTATGCCTGAATGCTCTATAATTTTACTGGGAAATACTTGCCAGTATTTACATCATATTTGGTATACTGATAGTGTGAATTCCACGCCGTCATAGCACCATAAAATGTGTTGGGGTTTGTTTCGGTGCTAGTTTTGTGTCATGGGGAGAAAGAGGAATGGGGTTTTATGTGTGATTATTCTTCTCTGATTATTATTAATACAGAGCCTACTTGTCAGCATTCAGTAAGTCTTGTGTTGCGAGGACACAGGCGAGCTTTACAAAGTCCTCTTCTTTTTGTCACAATAGGGCACAAAAAAAAAGAAGTTCGCTAAAAGGTATACATATGCATGCTTCGTTAAGTCTAATGAAGGGCTAAGCTAACGAAGCATGTCTTTCAGCTTAATCCAGTTTTTGTAATTACAAAGGACTTGATTTATCAGTTTTACTCTGTATGAGTTGGACTATAAGCTTCGCCCGAAGGTGTATTTGATACTACGTAAATAGCACAAAGCTTGAGTTGCGAGTTAGCTTGAATGAACGTAACAATTTTATATGCATAATATGAATGCTTGGATGGATATGTATGACGCCCAGCTTGCACTAGCTCAATTAATATAGAAGCATACCCATTATAGCTTAATTTATCTTGTTTCAATTGAATAATTAGTTTAAAGCTCAAAGACGGTTTGTGATTGTTTGTTTAATCTTGAGCATACTTCTAACTGAATCAGGACCTGTGCCTGTCTAAGTAGGTCGTGATTGTCGATCTTTTATGATATCTTTCAGTGCGCCAGAACTTGTTGATGTTCTTGGAGGATTTCTTATTGTGCAATATGATTTTTTGGGACGTTTTGTAGATTGGGGTTATCTTTTAATATGTGCACCTTAGTTTATGTTCCCCTAGATAATGAACCGGTTCAATTTACTTCAAACCTTTTCTTCATGCAGGTATACCCTGAAGGGACTCACTTTATGATCCCATTGTTTGAACGGCCAATCATTTACGATGTCCGTGCTCGCCCGAATCTTGTTGAGAGTACTTCTGGAAGCAGGGATCTTCAGATGGTAAATATACACATCACTTATAGTCCAATGGTTCCAACTTGCTATTCTTCATGTTTTGGAATTTGTGCTTCTAGTTCTTGTATAAATGTTGCTATCTGCTGCTTCAAATGCATGCTTCTCTGTCGCTTGGTGATTGCATCAAGTTGAGCTGAAATTTGGTCGACAAACCCGTTGATTTATTGTTCATTTGATCCTACAGTAGCCTTCATTGGCTGTTACAAACTAAAGAATTATGTTCCACCTGTGGTTTCTTTGCAATTTACATTGAAATACTTGTTCATAAAATTCATTGGGGAGCAATCATTGCTAGTTTGCTACAAAAGCTGTCACCAATTAACCTCAACCCAGATGATCTTGTAGTTTATTTGGCCAGTATTCATTGTTGCCATTTGGAGTGCTTTAGCCTACGAGATATGAACAAGACACTTTTGTTTTGCATGTTTTATGCATGTTCATTTATCCACATTTATTCTGGTTATGTTTACGCCTTTTTGAGTGTTATGATGTGGCATTCTGATACCTCTTTTCATATGATGGATTGCACTACAAATCATCTTTCTTATTTATTTTGGCATCAGTATGAACATGTAACTATGTTTTGTCTCTAGATTGGCCTGTTATATTATCTTCTGCAAAAGTAGAGATTCTGCTAATAGCATGGCAATCCCTTTTGTGGCTTATGATACTTCGCAAAATGCTAATTTTTTTTTCTTCTGTTTAAAGTTTGATGCCCTTTTTTGGTTTTACCATAGTATATTATTCTAGTTCATGAAATAATGCATATTTCTTGGGTAATGTAAGCTATCATTAATCATGTGGCTAGTGGCTTATTTCATGGCACGTGCTATTATGTTCAAAGTTTTTTTATGCTGATCTGAATGATAGAACACGGAATTCTTTTCCTATTTTGAGATTCTTATCTATTATCTGTACTCTATTTTGGCAGGTGAAAATCGGTCTCCGTGTCCTCACAAGGCCTATGCCCGAGAGGCTACCAACTATCTACAGGACTCTGGGGGAAAACTTCAATGAGAGAGTTTTGCCTTCGATCATTCATGAAACACTGAAAGCTGTTGTCGCTCAGTACAATGCTAGTCAGCTAATCACACAGAGAGAGGTAACATGTCTGTATATTTGTCTATCATTTTGAAAGAAGCTAATACTAAAGAGTGCAGACTGTTTTCTCTTTATCCCTCCAATTTCAGACTGTGAGTAGGGAGATTAGGAAGATACTGACTGAGAGGGCTAGATACTTCAACATTGCCCTTGATGACGTTTCCATTACAAGCCTGAGCTTTGGGAAGGAGTTTACTCATGCCATTGAAGCCAAACAGGTTGCTGCACAAGAAGCTGAGCGTGCAAAGTTCATTGTTGAGAAAGCTGAGCAAGATAAGAGGAGTGCTATTATCAGGGCACAGGTAAGGAACCTACTCTTGTAGAAGTCTAGTGACTGTGTCTGAGAAATTTAGAAGAAAAGTAAGAGGAAGATAAACAGTTACTTTGATGATTTTGGTTGCAACATTGCCAAGATTTTTACTTCAATTGAACTATAGTGCCCTCATGTTATGTTTTAACTCTTGTGCCTCTATTGCTTCTCATGTTATGTTTTAACTCTAGTGCCCTCTATTGCTGTGGCAGCAATAGAGGCACAATTGATTGTATTCTTATTTTTCAATGTCTTAGTGGATGTCATTGCGTTTGGTAGCTTAACCTGCCTCTAAAACACAATTTGCTTTTTTGTCTGTTGTGAACAGGGTGAGGCTAAGAGTGCAGAACTTATTGGTCAAGCCATCGCAAACAACCCTGCTTTCCTTGCCCTCAGGCAGATAGAAGCTGCGAGGGAGATCTCTCATACAATTTCGTCCTCAGCCAACAAGGTCTTCCTTGACTCCAACGACCTGTTGCTGAACCTCCAGCAGCTGTCGGTGTTGAACAAGCAGAAGAAATGATGTCCTATTGCCTTGTTCCGAGTTGATAGTGGATGTCACAGTACCAGACGTCACGAGGAATGCTCGGTTTTGAGCACCTGGCAAACATCCTGGGAAGCAAACTGGCTGGTCTTATTGGACCATGCCAGTCCTCGAGGAAGTACAATAAGGAACGCATTATGTTTTAAGATCTCAATTTGTGATGATTGCTAGATTTCTGTTCCTTTTGGGATTAGCCGGTGCTGCTGGATTTTCTGCTGGTAGGCTTTGTGAAACATAATTTCTTGCTTCCCGAAGCTAGCCTACAGCGTCTTGGTGGCATGGCAAGCTTTTGTTGAGAAATGAACAGCAACTGCAGGACTGACTGCTGCTGCTGAACGGGCTCCATGGCAGGAAAGGAGTTCACGACTTGATGTGAGATCAGCGGGCATCAGGAGACTTACGAGTATTAGATAAATAGTTAGCATCACTATATTCAACTATAGTCATGTCTTGAGTCATAGCTAGCATCACATTCAACTATAGTCATGTCTTAGTCTTCTGACAGAATAAATAAGATCTTTTGTACTTTGAAAATATTTGAGTATATTCGTTACTCCTGTTAGATGGCGTTTTATTGGAGCCTTGCTATGTCTAGCTAGAAAGTGAACTTTTAAATGCAAATAAAAGGAGAAGTATGGTTATAAGGGATAAAGTTTTTCAAAAATATTCACATAAATAAATGAAGTTATCTTTCAAACAGTAAATGCAAGATACTAATGGATATTCAATATCTAATGCCTATGGATGCTCAACATTTAAGATCTTGCACAAATGTGTGCACTAATTTTGTAACTGGGACATCAAAACACCTTAATTCCATTGTGAGAAATTAAGAGAAGTTAAAAAAGGTATATAAATATTCACAAACTATATTGATTAAAAAAATCATACAATAGAAAAATTACAATTATCGATATATATTTCCCCTCAAAATTTGTCAAGACCTTCAATTGAATCCAAGCCGAAGTCTATGGCTATGGTAGAATTTCTCAAGCACTCGACTGGACTGAATGGAAGGAAGTGATCGGGGTACAATTGCGCTAGCTCAACAAAAGAGAGGTATTTTTCTCAACAATATATGCTCCTCAAAATATCCTCCCTCTGGGATCAAAATAGGTTTTTGTCTAAAAAAGAATAAAAACAATGAGGTGGTAAGATACAAAGTAAGGCTTGTAGCATAAGAGTTTATATGGAGATCCGACATCGATTTCGATACAACATACTCTCTAGTTATGAGTAAAATAATGTTACAATATTTAATATCATTGGCAAAATCTACCCATACAATTTATGGATGTAGTGACTCATACTTATATGGATCATTTGTTAAATCACAACATGTATTTCGTAGAATTGAAGTCAGGAACAGTTGGATACAATGTGACATAACTGATTAAGTGAGTTTCTTCTATAGAAGGGTTACTCAAATAGTGATGATTTCCCATATATGTTTATAACGAAATCCTCAACTGGATTTTATGTCATCTCAGTATATGTTGATGATCTTAATATCATCAGAAATACACAAAACATAAATGATGCACGCAATCATCTTAAGATGTAATTTGAGATGAAATAGTTAGGTAAAACTAAATTTTGCTTAGGTCTACAACCTGAGCATATTCCCTTAGGGATACTTGTATACCACTCTACATATATTTAGAAAATATTGAAGAAGTTCACTATAGATAAATCGGATCCACTGAAAACAGCTATGGTTGTTCGATCCCTTGATATATATGGATAAAGATCCATTTAGACTTAGGGATGATGATGAAGAGATATGAAGTTACATATCTCAATACTATTAGAGTGCTAATATATCTTGTAAATTGCATGAGGTCTGATATTGTATTTATAGTTAACTTGCTAGATAGACATAGCACACCTCCAACAAAACACCATTTGGTTTATTCTATCAGAAAACCCAAGACATGACTATGGTTGGATATACTGATGTTGATTATTTATTTGATCCCCATAATTTTAGATCACAGATAAGCTTTATATTCTTATATGATGGAACAATTTTCTCATGAAAGTCACTAATACAGACTCTCGTGGCTACTGCACCAACCATTTTGAAATAATTGTATTATATGAAGCCTCACATGAATATGTGCGCCTTCACAGAATGGTCAACCACATAAAAGAATCATGTGGTATTAGTTCATTAGAATCACCTACTATTGTCTATGAAGATAACAACACTGCTTGTATTGCTCAAATACATACATGTTATATAAAGAGCAATATGAAAAAGCATATTAACCTAAAATTATTTTATCCTCATGAATTAAAGAAAAATGGAGAGGTAGATATTTTGCAAATAAAATTATGTGATAATTTTGCAAATTTATTTATAAAGTATTTACCAACATCTTTATTCAAAAATATGTTTTTGGAATATGTATGAGACAACTTCGAGGATTGCAAAGTTTAGAGAGAGTAAACTCCCTAAATACAGCCTGTATATGATCATCAAATCATACATATTGTACTATTTTCCTTTATGAGTTTTTTCTATTAAGGTTTTAATGAGACAATATCAATACAAATATATATATGCCATTTCATCCTAATTTTCTCACTAGGTTTTAAAGAAGTTTTTGATAGCGTATTATTATTTTCTCCTTATTTTCCCACAGAGTTTTAGGAGGAGTTTTTCGCATAATCTTTACAGATGACAAAATTGATCAAGGGGGAGTGTTATGAACCAATAATCAATACCGATAACTACTTTGGTAGTTACTCATGTCCCTTTGGAAGAGATGTTCATTCGGAAGGGACACTTGTCTATTCAGAAGGGATACCTTCCGTATATATTTGAACATGTCCGTTCATATGTATATGTTGGAGCAAGAGTTCATCTTGCCCCAACAAGTATGACGAGAGTTTCTTCTAAGGAGGAGACTCAAGCTTAGAGACGTAGTCTGACAGGAAGGAATACCACAAATATATTGATAATAGAAAAATGTGTCACTCTGGGAGGGGAGTATCTCAGCGTTTGCTATAGTGTGTTTCTATTTTTACCGTTTTGTTGGGTCCCTGTCCAGAGGACCATGGCCTCCTATTTATAGAGCCAGATGTAGCTTGGCGTACAAGTTATCATAATGTACAAATATCCGGTATCCAGCCAAATTACTGAGCCTTATCCCGGATAACTACCTTCTACTTGTCGGGAGATAAACATCCACAGTGGTAATTATCATGGTGCCTGCCCCTGAAGGATCCAGCCAAATTACTGAGCCAATTGCGGCCCGACGCCGCACTGTCAGGGGTGTAAGGATAGCCCTCATTATGCCGAGGTGTCAGAGGGGCGTCTATTCAGCCTAGGCCTTTAATGCTGGTCACTTCCTTGCAGGCAAAGCACGACCGGCGCTCCCCTCTCGGTAGAAGTTCCTAGGGCCCTCTGACTCACTCTGCTGCCTTTGGGAAGGCAACCCGATCATCCCGAGGTGGGGGCCTCGGGAGACATAGAACATGGAGGTGAAGGCTTTGGGAAGCGGGACCCCGGAAGGGCCACGGCTTCAGGAGGCTGAAGCTTCAGGAGGCCGTGTTTTGGAAGGCTTTGGGAGGTCGAACCGGCGGAGCCAAGGGAGGGCTTGGTAGGTGCGAAGGGGTACCGTGAAAGCATCTGATGATATCAGAGATAGAGCTTTTAACAGAGGGTTTGGAGATCAAGGCTCCAGAGGGACCTGGATGGTGATCTTCGACCGTTATCCTCAGGCTGGTTTATTTTCCCCCCAATAGTACCCCCTCATTCTCGAGCCCCGATGTTTCGGAGGGGGGAGAGGATGTAGAGGAAAAATCAACCCCATCCTGGTATCGTATCAAGGATGCCTGATGACATTTATTTGTCCATTGGAGTTGCCATAGTAGAGGCTTCGTGTGGGTGTGGAGAATCCCACACGTTCGCCTGGCGGGACAAGATGTGCCACTGTTGTGTTCTGACTGGATAATGCGAGGAGTCGCTAGGGTCTTGTGCCCGCGATCCTGTCATGTGTCAAAAGAGGTTTGGGTCATCAATGTGATGGGACGTCCGCGTGAGAAAACAAACCATTTCGTCGTGGAGTGCTGTCACATGCTGGAGGGAAACCGAATATGGCCACGACCCCCTCCCCTAGGTGTTTAATGGGAGGACACGGTGACGTTCGTCTCGCTTCATCTTCTAGACCTACGTGGTTGCATGGCTTGGGTATAAAGCCGGGGTTACCCAGTTGGAGTCTCCACAGCCCATGAGCAAGCAGTTAACCTTGACATGAGTATGGCATCGTCTTCCTCCTCATCCTTGGAGACATTGATGATCTCGACGACTCCTTCGGGAGCCGGGCTATTTCGGTTGTCGGTAGAGGTGTTGGAGGTGAAATGGCTTCCACCTCTGTAGGGGAGGCGGTTGTCCATTGCTCTGGCCTGACCTTTGGCCGGGGAGGGTATGCCTGTCGAGATCATCGATATCTCTAATGACGACGAGGAGATCGACTGGGATCTCTTGCTAAGGGAGAGTGAGCTGGCGTCTATGGGCCCGGCGATGAAGCAAGAAGAGGTCGGGAAGGCGATGGAGAGGGCCTCACCAGTGACCTCCTCGGACTCCTCAGCGTCCTCCGATAGCTTGGGAGCCGGCTACTAATCAGCTTCCGCAACGGCAGGCCGTATATGAGGCACGTACGCCGTCTCATGCGTGGCCCCTATCGGGACCCGTAGGAGGTGAAGGTGGTCACTGGGATGACGTACTTGGTGACGCCGTGATATATCCATGTCACAGCTGGACTTAGTCACCTTGTACTCTTTCTCACCTTGTTTTGCTCTGTAGGGATTTATCTTGTTCGTGGCAATTTCTGTATGGTTGTTTTAGTTTGTATCCCCTGGATGTACTGGTTGTTTAATAATGTAACGTGGATCTTAGGGAACGGTCGTGTCTCCTTTCGTATCGCAAGGCGATAAGACCCTTCGAATGGGTGGCCGCGTGCGTGCGTGCTTTCGTGCCTCCAAACCGTACTTCTTTGTCCCTTTCGAAGGCAATGGATAGTTTTTCTGACGACCGGTGGATACGCAGGGTAACTAAGGTGAACCGGGTGGAGTAGTGGCGACCTCGTTGTCCCTGGTTTCTGCGTACTACTCGGGCCTGGTTACTGCGTACTCCTTCCTAATTTGTTCCAGATTTTTGACTCAGGGAAGTCCCTTTGGAACCTTGGAGATGAACTCCGGAGGTGGTCCTTGACCCTTCGGTTCCTTAGCGACTGACCGGGTTGAAGGCAATGATGTGTCGGAGGAGCAACCGAAGGCTAAGCAAGAGAGGTGGTCCGTAACCCCCTCGGCCTTTAGTTGCTGCCTGGCTCCAAAGGTATTCCGTCCGGAGCCTGGCGACGGCGCGTTGGATGTGAAGCCGAAGGCTAGGCTGGAGAGGTGGTCTGCGAGGCCCTCGGCCCTCAGTCGCTACCCGGCTCCAGAGGTACTCCGTTCGGAGCCTAGCGATGGCACGTCGGAGGCGAAGCCGAAGGCTAGACGGGAGATTTGCTCCACGACCCCCTCGGCCCTTAGCTGCTGCCCCGCTCTGGAGGTACTCCGTCTGGAGCCTGGCGACGACACGTCGAATGCGAAGCCAAAGGCTAGGCAGGAGAGGTGGTCGTGACCCCCTCGCCCTTTAGCCGTTGCCTGGCTCCAGAGGTACTCCATCCGGAGCCTGGTGACGGTGTGTCGGAGGCGAAGCTGAAGGCCAGGTGGAAGAGGCGGTCTGCGACCCCCTCGGCCCTTAGCCACTGCTCACTCCAGAGGTATTCTGTCCGGAGCCTGGCGACTGTGTGTTGGAGGCGAAGTCGAAGGCCAGGCGGTCCGCGACCCCCTCGGCACTTAGCCGCTGCCCAGCTCTGGAGGTACTCCATCCGGAGCCTGGCGACGGTGTGTTGGAGGCGAAGCCGAAGGCCAGGCAGAAGAGGTGGTCCGCGACCCCCTTGGCCCTTAGCCATTGCCCGGCTTCAGAGGTATTCTGTCCAGAGTCTGGCGACGGCGCGTTGGAGGCAAAGCTGAAGGCTAGGCGGGAGAGGCGGTTTGCGATCCCCTCGGCCCTTAGCCGCTGCCCGGCTCCGAAGGTACTCTGTCCGGAGCCTGGCGATGGTGTGTCAGAGGCGAAGCTAAAGGCTAGGCGGAAGAGGTGGTCCATGACCCCCTCGGCCCTTAGTCGCTGCCCAGCTCTGGAGGTATTTTGTACGGAGCCTAGCGACGGCGCGTCGGAGGCGAAGCTGAAGGTGGAAGAGGTGGTCTGCGACCCCCTCAGCCCTTAGCTGCTGTCTGGCTTTGCGGTCTCTGCAATGGATAGTCGGTGATTCCACTATGTTTCCCGTGCCATGAGGTGCGGGCTGTTATTAAATGTTAGCATAATCCTCAAAAAATAATATGTAAAAGGTGTTTTCAAAGGAGATGGTAGGGTAATGTTGTTACCTTTTACCATACATGTTTGAGTCACATTATCATAGCTTCCCCTGTAGGGAGGGGGATCTTTATACCTCTTTGATTTGTGTGTGGTGCTCTTTGGGGACCAGCAGGTTTCGTACCCCTTTCGGCACAGAGGCATTAGCCTTCAAGATGCTGGGGTACCTCTCCCGCTAGGTCTTTTCAGAATCTTTTTGCCTGGCAGAGTTTTCGAAGAAACATCTCCATCGCGGGGGTTTTTGGAAGTCTCTCTGTGGTGTGGAGGTTTTGTAAGGCTCTCCGTTGTGCGGAGGTTTGGAAAAGCTCTTTATTTTTACCGGAGGTTTGGTGAAGTTCTTCGTTTTTACCAGAGGTTTTTGGCAGAGTTCACCGTTTTTACCGGAGGTTTAGTAAAGCTCTCCATTTTTACCGGAGGTTTTGGTAAAGTTCTACATTTTTTACCGGAGGTTTGGCAAAGCTCTTTGTTTTTACCTGAGGTTTTGGTAAAGTTCTCCATTTTTGCCAGAGGTTTGGTAAGACTCTCCGTTTTTACTGGAGGTTTTGGTAAGACTCTCCGTTTTTATTGGAGGTTTTGGTAATAATCTCCATTTTTGTTGGAGGTTTTGGTAAGACTCTCATTTTTGTCGGAGGTTTTGGTAAGACTCCATTTTTGCTGGAGATTTTTTGTAGAACTCTTCGTTTTTGTTGGAGGTTTTGGTAAGACTCTCCGTTTTTGTCGGAGATTTTGGTAAAACTCCTTAGCATGTATTAATGCCGAAGGTCCTACACACTATGGGAGCTACGCAATACCTTCCAGGAAACCTAGGCAATCTTGCCTTCCAGGTGACCTAGGCATGCTACGCCCATGGTGTGTAGGGTTGTCGTGCTCCCAAGGAAATGCCCGGGGTGCACCGCAACACTGTCTACCAAGGATGTGCCCTCGCGCGTGGCATTTATATGGCCGAAGATATGCAATGCCTTCCAGAGCACCCTAGGCATAATCTGCCTTGTAGGTGACATAGGCATAAGCGGCGCTCACGGTATATAAGTATGTCGTGCAGAGAGGATTCTTTATGATAGCATTCCTCAGAGCACCGCATCCTCACATCAGGGTAGTCCGCTGATGTGCAGCGTCCACGCACTATCGAGGCTATACAATACCTTCCAGAAAACCTAGGTAGTCTTGCCCCCTAGATGACCTAAACATGCTACGCATGTGGTGTGTGGGCTCCACTTCCTACCAGGTAAAAGCCTACCTTCCGAGAAACCTTTTTAGGTGACCTTGGGTTTAGGCAAGCGATGCTTACTGGTGCGTGGGCTTGTCACGCCCTCTGAGAAATCCCCTGAGGGCATCGCAACTACATTACCAAGGAAGTCCCTTGATAACCAGCATCTACACACTATCGAGGCTACACAATACCATCCAGGAAATCTAGGCAATCTTGTCTTCCAGGTGACCTAAGCATGCTACGCCCGCGGTGTGTAAGCATTTCATGCAACAAGGATTCCTTGCGACAACATTCCTCGGAGCACCGCAACTTCGCCACTGGGGACATCCCCGGGGCATGGCTTCGACACCCGAGGCTATGCAAATGCGTTCCAGGGCACCTTGGCATAATGTGCCTTACAGGTGACCTAGGCATAAGCGGCACCCGTGGTGCGTGGGCCTCACTGTATACCGAGATTACGCAATGCCTTTCAAGAAATCTAGGCAGTCTTGTCTTCCAGTTGACCTAGGCATGCTACGTCTGCGGTACATGGTCTTGTCACGCCACCCGAAGATATCCTACGGGTGGCACCGCAACACGGTCTATCAAGGAAATTCCTTGATATGTGGCAACTACACTTCCGAGGCCGCATAATGCCTTCCAGGAAACCTAGGCAGACCTGCCCTCCAGGCGACCTAGGCACGATACATCTGCGAGAGTGTATGGATTTTGCATGGTTATACTAGCTAAGTTTTGCAGTCTACTGTTGCAATGAGAAGCTATTTGCAGCGTAAAACATAGCTAAGTGATATAACTGTTCATGCTAAGTGAAAATGTAACTTAAGTTCTACTGCTTCTACCCAGTGACTATTTATTGAAAAGAGACTCCTAGCAGTAAGGTTGGAGGCCTCCAACAGACTCTAACCTTGCCGTATGAAAGATAGATCACCAGGTAAACTATTTGGTAGTTAACAGTGGGCGTACCTTTGTAGGAATAAGACCTCTATTGTGAGGCTTGGTGAGTTTGAAGCCTATGGCTAGGTTAGGAGAGGCGGAGCTTGACCCCCTCAGCCTTTAGCCGTTGCCCGACCTCGAAGGTAAATCGTCTGGAGCCTAGCGACGGCATGTTGGAGGCATAGTCGAAGGCTAGTTGGGAGAGGTAGTGCTTGACCACCTCGGTCCTTGGCCACTGCCCGGCTCTGGAGATATTCCGTCCGAAGCCTGGCGACGGTGTGTCCCCAACTCTGTTCTCGTTGTTGGATGTGATACCATTGGTAGTACAGTTGGTAGAGACAGTGCAGGGTTGAGGGGCTGGGGATTTGCTTGGGAGTTTGCCCCAGGCATCTAGAGCCTGCATCGTCCTTCGTCTGCTCCTTCTGTGGCCAGGTATTCCGCTTGCCTTCCGAGGTATTCCTCCCAGAAGGTCATGAGGGTACAACAGTCATTGGTGTTGCGGTCGCACCCTGGTCCATGCAGGATGCACTTGTGTGCCTCCGAGGGCGCCAGAGCTAGTAGCCGTCGGGGTCGCTGCCGAAGGGGGTGTGTCCCCTAGCCTGTGGTTTCCCCAGGGGCTCCTTCCCCTTTGGGAGACCATCAGGGCTGCCCGGTGAACCGGCTTTTGGCGCCGAAGTGATTCTGAATATGCCTCACTGGACGAGGTGGGCTTGGGGTTCTCTACACGCGGTTGGCGTTGCGAGGGCGGCGTCGGAGGCGCTGGCGGGGTCCGCGCACCCTGGAGCACTCCGTCTCCTTGGAACCCTCTTTCGCCTGAGGGGCCTAAGGAGGGCGCTGGGTAGACAGACTTTCCGAAGATGTTGGCTTGCTCGGGGTATCCCAGGTGTGGTCGAAGGGGACGCCTGGGGACCAAGCCCAGGTAGGAGCACTCCTGGGTTGGACCGCCCAGAAGCATTGGAAGGCGGTCTGCTTGGCTGTGGCTTCAGCTGCCTCCTCTCCTAAGGTGGTGAGGTATTCGTCACGCAGAGGCGGGAAGGCCTCCGCACCGTCTGGGGTTCCTATACTGACCCAGGGTTTTGAGTTGGCCAATGTCGGAGGAACGCCATCCCATACGGCAGCGGGGCTAGGGCATGCATACAGTGCGTATGGCTGAGGCAGCCATGCATAGGGTTGCATGCTTGCAATGGTGGGTATGGCGGCTTTAGCTAATTCTCTCGTGGTTTTCCTGATGGATTCCTACCTCTCTTAGCACTTCTGTGTTTGGATCCCCACGGACGGCGCTGTTGGAGCAAGAGTTTGTCTTGCCCCAACAAGTACGGCGAGAGTTTCTTCTAAGGAGGAGACTCAAGCTTGGAGACAAAGTTTGAGAGGAAGGAACACCACGAATATATTGATGATAGAAAAATGTGTCACTCTGGGAGGGGAGTATCATAGCGTTTGCTGTAGTGTGTTTTTGTTTTTGCTGTTCTGTTGGATCCCCTACCCAGAGGACCATGGCCTCCTATTTATAGGGCCATGCGTAGCTTGGCGTACAAGTTATCATAATGTACAAATATCCGAGATCTGGCCAAATTACCGAGCCTTATCTCGGATAACTACCTTCTATCCTATCGGGAGATAAATATCGACCATGGTAATTATCGTGGTGCCTGCCCCCTGAAGGGGGCGAGCCGGTCGCCAATTGAGGCCCGACGCCGTACTGTCAGGGGCGTTAGGATAGCCCTCATCACGCCGAGGTGTCAAAGGGGTGTGTATTCAGCCTAGGCCTTTAATGCTAGTCACTTCCTTGCAGGTAAAACACGATCGGCGCTCCCCTCTCGGTAGATCTTCCTAGGGCCTGCTGACTCATTGTGCTACCTTCAGGAAGGCGGCCCGATCATCCCGAAGTGGGGGCCTTGGGAGGCACAGAACAGGGTGGTGAAGGCTTTTAGAAGCGGGACCCTGGAGGGCCGGGGATTCGGGAGGCCGAAGCTTTGGAGGACCGAGGTTTCGGGAGGCCGTGTTTTGGAAGGCTTTGGGAGGTCGAACCGGCAGAGCCAAGGGAGGGCTTTGTTAGTGCGAAGGGTACCGTTAAAGGATTTGATGATACCAGATATAGAGCTTTTAATTGAGGGTTCGGAGATCAAGACTCTAGAGGGATCTGGATGTGATCTTTGACCGTTATTCTCAGGCTGGTTTATTTCCCCCCAATAGTATAATTAAATGATTCAATACAATGGAACATAAAGAATCTCATTCTCATGATTTTATCTCAATTACTTTCTATTCGCAATAAAAACAACCATATTTATAATATCCACATGAGTGTTATCTTTACAAATTCCCAATAACTGATTTACCGACATGTTGTGGCCTCACCTCTCTGACTATATTTACAAAATTGATTGGCTAAAATTATTGAGAGTGCAGAAGATGATATTACTAATTAATCAATTTACTAATTGGTCAGGTGATAATCTACTGAATGTTGTTCCCAGATGTTACTCATAGTTTGTACGTGATTTACTATTGCTATGCTTCCAGTTACTTAAAATTTCTGTACTAAGTTGCTAATGTTGTTGTACTACTTGGTGTGTTATTACCCCAGGATGAGAAAGTCTGTGCTGACATGGTTCCCACATTCAAAATACCCTTTGAGAATATGGAGGATTTGTATATCTCCCATAAACGATATGCTGGGAATGCTTAATTTGGCATGAAAATGAAGCAGAAGAGAAAATGGAGCTTGGAATTCTATTCCACATTCAAAGGCAAGCACAATACCAAACGAAATAAGACTTCGAAGTGGAGTGGGTGCAAAATGATGGTGAATGCAAGACATAAGAAGGGCACCGTGTTTTCTTGAGCAGGGTCATTCCATCCACTCACATGGTCTCCTCTCATGGTGCATTTCATGTCTGCGAAAAATGGTGAACCCACCATGATGTAATTCATCGATACAATGCAACGAGTTCCAAGCTACATGCGAAGAACTAAATTTCATGATGACATGTTTGTAATTTGTTTCCAGAACTACACGGTACAGACCTATATTGCTGAGTATGTCTTCAGAAATTGTGGTAGCTGATCTAAATGGTTAACGAGACATCCATGACCCTTTTCACTGATATGTTTGATGGAAGGGTGTCGAAGTTAGCACTGATAACGCCAGTGACATCAACAAATTGCTTGAATTCTTTAAGAAATGCAAGAATGAAAATGACAAGTTTTGTACATATAGGTTGACGATAATAATGTTGTGAAAAAGACCTTTTGGTGCCAATACGTAGCGGACCGTGGGAGGAAAATAAGGAGGGGCGATTTGACGAAGCTAGGAGTGGATGGCCACATGCCAATATTGGTGATATGCTCTAAAGGTAATCTCTAATTCAGATTAGATCCGTATATGGGCCTTATGGATAATGATCCGTAAGGGATTAAAATCCTAAATGCTTCCAATGTAGCAGCCCATTAGCTTGATCTACATAACTGGAGATGTGGGGGCTATGGGCGACATCCATTTCCATCACCCCGAAACCCTAGTAGCCACGTCCACATGATCTCCCCATGAAATCCCTAGCCAGGCGTGCGGTGCTAGCACACCGGTACATGACATTCCACCCTTGGACGTGTGGATGTCGTGGAGGCACTGTTGCTGCTGTTGTGGTGCTGATTGGCGACAAGGACATGAGGAAAAGACGATTGATTCATGACGATATTGACTATTTACTCTATACCGATGAGCACGACGTTGGACCAACCTTCTCCAAATGTTCTTCTATTGCACTGCACATCTAATGGTAATAATTCATGATCCTCTACATGGTTTCTTGGATGAATGTGGTAGAACTTTTGTTTTTCACTAGTGTAGCGTACCCATTCCCCAACAATGGCATCAAAGCTTTTGTGTGTAGTTTGTGATCTAGATCATACACATATGGTGCTATGTTGTAGTAGTAGATTAGATCTATTGTTGTTCTTGTGATCAATTCATATTGATAGATCGGTTTATGCATGGGTTGATTATATCAATCGGTCATACATGTCAGAATAGGTATGAGTTGATAGCATCATATGACCACAAGATTAGTTTGTGCTCCTTCTCGGACGCGCCACAACTTGCTCCTACCAGCTAGAATCACCATTAGAGCTAACAACATGCACCACCAGTAGATTGGAGCCAATAGATCGAGGTTATGTGTCGCAGTCTCCTCAAGTAAACCCATGGGAATCGAGTCATTTTGAATTGCACGAAATCGACTTAATATGATTAATCTGATAAGACTTTCATGGTGATTTATTAGATGTGATCTATGTATTTCTAAAAGATTTTCGGACACTACCTTGAAACCCGCCGGGGGGTGGTGGCTCCCCTTTCGACCCCCAGCGGGACCGCCATTTGCGTACAACACATATATTATTATAATCTACATATTTATATCATGCGGTAGAATCAGTTCTATGCATACCTTATTCTTTTCTGAGAATGATGTGAATAGTATGACCATATTTGTGTATGTGATGCATGCATGTAATTTTCGTGGCTTGCATGTCATGCTTAAAATTGGAACTGTGGGTTGTCCTGTTATTGTGTAATGGCATGCGTGTTGAGTTGTGGTACTTGATATCCTCATGTAAATTCTTTACTAGCTATTAGGTGTAGTAGGTTAGTACATGAATATGGAGGCTTCAAGCAAGATGGCCAGGAGGACAAGAAGCATGACAATGGAGATCACCATGTGAAAAGGCCATACTATGTCATAATTACTTTGATTATCTGTGATACTTATTTATGTTCTTGTTACACTATTCTTTCATGTTTTTATATGTGGTGGATATTATTATCATGATAGAATAATTTCCCTCGGAAAAATTAAGAATAATTGATGCACTTTCAATAGCCGCACCTATTAGAATTTTGATCCTTGTGTGGTAGGTCTGCCAAAGTAGAGTGCCCCCAGCTATCTTGATTAACGAGGTAGATGTTGGACATTCACATGCATAATGCTGGTTTAGTTAACAAAGCTATTAGAACAGTTTTGGGCTTTGAGGCATAGTGTTGGGCACCAAGATATTGAATGCCACTCAACAAACAAGAGTCACATATAGATGCGATTAGCAAATTGTTACCTACATCACTAGGTTTCAAGGAGTGATGCTAAAGCTCACTATGTCTTCGCGCGGCTAGTCATCTGAGTGATGCGAATCAAAAGAAGAAGATACCATGAAAGCGCTAGGAGCAGAAGGCTTCGTTTATTCTATGGGATCCACCTTTAGAATCCGAAGGTCTTCAATGTTTGCGCATCGAGCAAGCCTTCGTTCCCTCTGGGCAGCTAGCACCGATCTATCGAAGTTCACCCAAAAGTCCTTGGTTTCAATATTTTGAGCGGCGTGGATAGCGTCACTGATGACGGGTAGTACAAAACTACCTTATTCAGACACCCTAGGATTTTCCTACATTCTCAGGGTATATCTATATCCTAAGGAAAGGAATCCTTAGATGTATAGAAATTGCCTGCAAATACCTAGGATATCTTGTAAAAAGGGAAGCTTATCTCTAAGAATGATAAGGAAAGACTCCAGGAGTTATACAATGACCCTCTTATATATACAGAGCCTGGGGACCCTATAGAGGAACAAGCCAATAGAAATCAACACATGCCCATTGAAGTCATTCAAGCCTGAGCTTTGAACCCTCGAGCTTCCTACACCTTAGATTTGCCCTTCGACTAAGTTTAGATCTATCTAGGCTAGCGAAATATCCTCTTGTAAAAAAGTCCTAGAGATTAATACAAGACAGACGTAGGGCTACCTGTATAACATTGTGTGTGTGTGCTGTGTGATTCATCTACTGGAAGCATCCCCTACTCTTTGTATGAGTTTGTAAGATTAGTGGTTCACTAATCGTCAACACTTGCGCTCCACCCAGTAATCTTTAAAATCACCGTTGGGATGCCAACACAAGATTCTTTACCTAGTTTGTGAGAATCATCCAAATTGTATTTGAATTAATCAAATCGGCTGATCGTCCAATAAGATGATAGCTAGCACATACTAGTCTCTCGACGTGCCATGTGCTAACCCACATCTCAAAGTAACAACCACAACCAATAATGATTAAAGCGAATCCAATTTCGGTAGTCCTGGTATGTGTTTTATGTCCAAGGTCAGAGCACACACCTTTACAACAAACTTTATCACATAAATATATAGTAAAGAATGAGTGATTTAAATATATTAGATGTCTCTAAAGTCCTTAAAATTTCAACAGTTTAAAGTACTACATGCTAAAATTTAAAGATGAGATCCAATTAAACTAGTTCAGGCTCTCAACATAACATCAATCAAGTGCTAGAATTAACAAATCACAACAAGTTCATATTCTAGCAAATGATCATTACTACGTAGTCAAAATATCATCTAAAAACAATAAACGTGGTGGTGCCATTTGCCATAAGGCACCACCGAAGTCATCTTAAGTAGCACACCGCTACTCTTTCCTGTCACTGACATCGATGGGCACAAAATATCCATAAACTAATTCATCCACACTTGCAAAAACTCAACAATAGCAGCATGAATATAAAGGTATTCTCAAGACTTGCACATATGGGTATATATTGCCAACTATAAGGATAATGCATTTGGATGAATAGTAAGGGGTTGGCCACAAAGTTAAGTTGAATTAAGCAAAAACCAATTGACAACATAAACATGTGAGTATCTAACATAACTCAAATATGTTTTCTATTCTATCATGACAACATAACCATAGACGTAGCCAACATACGAACATGACCATCTCAACTAGCACATACAAGAACCAACTCCCAACATATCCCATACAATCCCATTCACCAAAACATTGGAATTCTAATATTGATATCCAAGGGACATTAAGCATGCTTCTGACCCAGAGCGTGATAATTCGAATTTATTTTACACTCTGCAGGGGTACTTAATTCGAATTTATTTTACACTCTGCAGGGGTACTTCTTTACCCACATGACACGAGACCATGTGACTCATGCAACTGATGAAATTGCAATAGATGGTACTCGTGACAACCTTTCCCAATTAAGCGCTGACCATTTGGATCTGCGCCTCCCAGTGTAAAGGCCACTTAGGTCCATTTTTGGGCCACCTCAAGTTCCTCTACAAGCCCTCCCGCTCACACCATAGACATTCAAGCTAAAGGGTCATAGCTACAAAAGGTATTCAGCTCATTGTTATCATATTTAGATATATGGAAAGTATAGACAAATGCTTAATCCAATGGCACTAACAATCGGTGCTTAAAAGATGCAAGCAGTCTATTGCACCCGAGTCCCTCTTCTGACTTGACCCTAACACTATCCACATCTATTCTCATTCTCATGACTCATCATCTGTGATTATTTTGGATGAAACATTGTTAAGCCCTAAAGCTCACAAACAATGAATGATCCACCGCTCGACTTCTACTGGTGACCTAAGCATTGCTAAGCATGTTGTAGGGATCGGTGATGTCCTAAGAGGGGGGGGGGTGAATTAGGACACATAAACTATTTCGACTCCCCAAAACAACACAAGATAAACCTATATCAAATTCTATCTAAATGTGCTCTAGGTTTATCTAGTGTGTCTACTCTACCGATCAAAACGTTTGCAACCTATCTAGGACGGAAAATTGCAAGTAAGTAAATACGGAAATATAAATAAGGTAGAGAGGCAAACGCAGCATAAGGATTTTTTCCCGTGGTATCGATGGTATGAATGCCACCCCTAGTCCATATTGGAGCTCCACAAAGGATATGTCCCGGTCGGCACCTAGTCACGGCCTTTGAGCCACCAACTCATAAAGACAAGGTCTCAACCCGGATGAGCTACAAAGCCACCAAGGCAAGGTCTCACCACTAGCCTCTCTTTCGGTTCCTCACCACCATGATCACTTCGAAGCTTGAGCCACAAAGGCAAGGGTCTCCGCGTCCCTGCACAATCGCCTTGCCGCCACTCCACACCAAGTTGGAGGGTCAACAAGCATGCCTGTGAGTCACCAAGACTTAAAGGTGCCGACGTACCAAGAGGTACACTGTTGGATCACTCCTTGATCCACTCTCTAGGCAGCAATCACCTAGCAACTCACTCTCGAGGCCTATAAGCACTAATCACTCACTAATCTTGTGTTTAATCACCTTGGATGATCACTTTAAGCACTTTGGTGGCTTGGATGTCTTCTCATGTGTATATGAACTTCTCTAGACTCCAGCACACTCAAATGACTGAGTGGAGGGGTATTTATAGCCTCAAACTCACGCACTAGCCGTTAACCCAACAACTCTAAAAAGCTGTTAACATCGGATGATCCAGTGAGAACAGTAGTACTAACACCATATCATCCGGTGAGTACTTTCACAGGAACTAGCCGTTGGAACCCCACTCAAGCTTTTGTGAATACCGAATACTCCGGTGCATACTCCATCTTCATCACCGGACTTTTTGGTGAGTATACCTTAGCCATCCAAGCCAACGTCTTCTCTGTGTAAATTGCTCTGTTGTATTCTCCGATGCACATCACTTCATCACCGGACCATTCGGTGCGTTATCCTCAGCCAGTCGAATCAATGCAACCCTCTCTGGAAAATATGCTCCAGTGCACAAATCTTCAGAGAATAGTGAATTTTCTCCCATGTGAACTTCAGACGGTCAGGTCACTGTGTTCTCCCTTTTGTCAACAATGCTCTGATGCATTCCTCTGGTGTGTTCAAATCAATCATCGGACTACCTGGTGGGGTCTTATGCTTCTTTTTCATCTTTGAACTATTCATTATCCGGTGTTGCCTTGCTTCATCAACGGACTATCCAGTGAGGCTTTCATACCTCTGTACCCCTTTGATAGAGATGCTCCAGTGAGTGCAAATACCCTGAGCACCGTACCATCCGGTGTAGTCATTTCTCCTGGTACTTTTTCCAATTCAACCAAACTTTGTCCCGGCTTCGGTGGCTTCTTCATGTATTGCATCCATGAATCCTACTAACATATATTCTTGATAAACATGTTAGTCCCAACGACTATGTTATCATTAATCACCAAAATCATAATCATGGCCTAATAGGACCATTTTTGCTACACATGTCACATTCATTTTAAGTTAGACAATTACATGGTGATACCCTGGTTACAAGGATCAAGATATATAGAATATCAATGTAGGGACAAATGCAATAATATATGTTCTATCCTCAATCCCGACATTGACTCCCTAAGACTTGCATACAAGACATATAGCGATAACTTGTCAAATTGATCAGTAAAAATTCACCAAAATGTGGGAGAAGTATGCATAGATGCTTATCTTGGTTTTTGACTCCACAATCCACAGCAACAACCTACAGATCACCCTTGATCATGGCCGCATCGCTCTCCGGCCCTTCATTCTTTAATGAAAATCCCGACAGCAGAAATTTGTTAGGGAAGCTTCTAGTGACTTTTCCCTTCACTCTCCTGTGTTCAGGTGGCACAGATCTGTCGGCGGCATGCTAGATTTGGCCGACAGGACTCAGAAACCGATGGCGGCGCTGTTCTCTTGGCTGTGCTTGGTTGAGGGAAAATGAGAGGGAGGGAGAGAAAAGAGTGGAGAGTGTCAGGAAGTGGATAAGGCTGAGGGCGTGAGGCTGAGTGGAGAGGGTTCCTCTAACGTTATATTACACTGTGATATGGTCAATGACATGTGAGGCCCACTAAAAGCTAGCCCACATGTCAGCGACAAAGTCATGATGACTTAACATCATAGGATTTCATTTTAGGCCGAGCTTCAGGGCACCACCCACAGCCGGCAACTGGCAATGGCCACGTGGTGGCTTAGCTTTGTCCAGACAATGGGGTTGGAGAGGGAGCGAACTGAACTGTGGACCCATGTGAATAGTGACAACTGAAACAATAATTCTTCCCTTTTTTCTCTGCTGGAACAGTGGTTCTAAGGGCATCCAAAATTCATAAAACTTTTTATGTAGCTTCTATAATTCATTATGATTCTATTTGGAATGGATTCACCTAAATAGACTATGTATAATTCAAATTAAAATTATCAAAATAGGGCTACTATTGTAACATCCAACAATTTTTAACGCCGCAATTAAATTCCCAAAATCTGATAAAATTAACTAATATTCCTCTCATCTAGTGTAATAGTTTCTAAAGTTATTTCCAACCCTAGGTTATATATTTAAAAGTGAGTTCCTTTGTAATGCTCCATTTAATTATATTTTTATCATTTCATGTGATTTTCTCTTTTCAATTCAATTTGAATTCAATCCAATTCAAAATTGCACAACATTCGTTCAAATTCTTATGAATGCTTATGACATGCATGTAACATGAATATGCATGAATTTAGGGTGTGACAGTTGCACCGTGTGCAAGTAGATTGTTGTGTTCAATTGCCAACAGAAGAAAATCCAGTGAAGGGGGCTGATTCTTTAGCCCGGCCCCAAAGCCAGCGAGTTCCCTTTTCCTGGAGAAGGGTGGGGCCCCCACCCTGTTGTATGTTTTATTCCAAAACTAGTAGTCTGAGATGTGAACAAAGCGTGTGAACGGAAAAGAGAGTGTAAAAATACATTCCATACATCTTAATGCTACAATGCAAAAGTATTTACAATATAATGAAGCTAAGCTCCAAAGCTGCAAACTATAGAAGCATGGCAAAACTAGGGCCTAGGGGATTCTCACCTAGGCTCCGCCAGCATCGCCTCCTCTATGTGACCATCCGTCATAGCCGTGTGACTCCATCGAGGCGGCCGAGCCCGATGTGCCATTAGCTCCACACAAGCTTTGAGCTGTGGTGATGGCAGCGACGTGCCCATGCGGAAACCAGTACTTTGTAAAGAATGGATGGACCACATTTCTTACCCCACAATTAGTGGGAGATGACGACTATAGCATCTAGGCCTCTAGGTATGTGTTAAGTGTTTTAGTGATTAATGACAACCGTATCATTGGGACTAACAAGTTTGTTTTGAAGGGTATCAAAAATTTAGTTCACAATGATGATTGGGTATTCTTTGGCCCTAAGTTGATTCTATGGACGATCAAAGTATATGAGTATCAAGATTAAGAATCTTCTAGTTCTAAGTATCATAGGGAGATGAAGGACACTTAGAGTAGTTTAAGTCTCTTTTTCTAGTCTTTTGACCATACTATAAATAAGGGCTAAGAGTAGTAGCTTGACCTAGTTGAGTCTAGACTTGGTTAGATGCACACTTGTGAAATTCTAGCACTAGATAGCTTAAAAAAGCCCATGGTTGAGATTTTGAGAAGTTAGAGCTCAAGAAAGTTTAAATTGGACGAGCTCAGAAAAAATTATTCTCACTGGATGGTCCAACATTCAATGAAAACTCACCGGAGCATTCTTGGCTCAGGTCAGAGAGATGATATGTACACCAGATGGCTCGATGATCAAAATTTTTCTCTCACCAGAGCATTTTTGGTCCGGTATTGGAGTGAAGAGAACGCCGGAGCATTTTACTTGACTTGTGCAAATTCTCAGAAGATGGAGTGAATATGCCGGATGGTCCGATTTCAATGGGATGCAACACCAGAGCATTTTCTAGGAGAATTGCGTTTGGCACAATGGAGATGCTACTCATTGGATGATCTGGTGTGTAGACAGTTGGAGTGCAGAGCATTTCTCAGCAGTAATGGCTAATAACAGCTGGTAGTGTGAGCTTTGAAAATTGTACACATCGGATGGTTTGGTGTGCGTGAGATGGTATACACTGGATCATCTTGCGTTCATAGGAAACGTCTGTGGTTGGAAAACATCTAGATTTGGACATCTAGCCTATAAATTCCTCCTCATTTCATCTCACTAAGTACTCTTGCAAACCCAAATGAGCCTATACACTATGTGTGTCATCAAGAAGCAAGAGAGTGCACTAGAGTGATCTGCAAAGTTTTTAATTGAAGATTAAGGACAACATTAGTGCATAAAGAGTATGAAGTGTGCATCTAGCTGTAGTTTAGGCTTGATCTTGGTCAATGAAGCTATTGGCTTGTTACTCTTGGTGGTTGGCAACACTTAGCCAGTCTTTGATGATTGAAGGTGTCTTGGTAAGTTCTTGAAGTTCTTGTAGGAGCCCTGAGAAGAATGATGTACTTGGTTTGATGCCCGTCATTCCAAAGATGGAGAAGTGACAATGATGAGGGAGCACTTGAGTCTTTGTAGCTCAAGGGGGAGCGATATTCTTAATGGATGCTCCAATGAGGACTAGGGGAAAGTGCCAACTCCTTGATACCTCGGGAAAAAAATTAGTTTCTTCTTGTCCATCTCTTTACTTTCCCACATTTACTTTGAGCATTTACATTCTTGCAAGCTTTTAATTCCTCATTTACATTGTGTTCTAGCATGCTTAATTACTTGCTTGTTCGTGTAGTTGCATTTTTTTCCATCTAGGCTAAGATTGCTACTTCTTTTAAAATTTGGTAGAATTAGTTTTTAATTAGAGCCCAATTCACAACCCTCTTGGACCATTCCATCCTTTCAATTAGTATTAGAGCCTTGTTCTCTTGATAGGCTTAATATCCTATAGCAATGACCTCCGGGAATGGCAGTAGTGTGCCAAAGTTCAAGGGAAAGAACTTCGCCTATTGGAAAGTTCGCATGGCAAGCTACCTTGAGGCTATTTCCTCCGAAGTTTGGCTAGCCACCTCCATTGGGTTTGATCAGCCTTTTACCAAACAATAAGTTAGATAGAATGCTAAAGCTAAACATGCTATTTTTGAGGAAATTAGTGAAGATGTTTTCTCTAGAGTAATAAGTAAGGAGTTAGCTCATGATATTTGGACTGGTCTATGTGAAATTCATGAAGGTTCTAGGAAAATTCGTGAGGAAAGCTATCATGTGCTAATGAATAATCTTAATCAATTTAAGATGTTTCCCAATGAGTTATGCAATGATTCGTATTCTCGCAAGAACATGCTTGTTGAGAAAATCAATTCTTTTGAACTTACTCAATTGTCTTAAGGAGACATTATTCGTAGGATGTTGATGGTGCTACCTAAGCCGCAATACAACAATGTCATCTCTCTTCTTCCTGAAAGGGACATCAATGACATAATCATCACCAATACCGTTGGGAAGATTTGTGTTTACGAGATGTTCTTGTTTGGAAAGCAAGCTGAAATGCCTTCATCCAAGAAGAATCTTGCTCTCAAGGCCAAGATGGGTGACAAGAAGAATAAAAAGATGAAGCTTCCATCATCAAGTGAAAGTGATGATGATGATGATGATGACAATGACTCTGACACTGAGCTTGCCCTCTTCATGAGAAGAACCACAAGGATGATATCCAAGTTGGGCAAGAAACTATGATCCCAAGAAGAACAAATTTCGCTCAAAGAAATTTGACAACTCCGGTGGCGGAGACAAGAAGAAGTGCTACAATTGTGATGATTATGTCCACATGTCATATGATTGTTTGTGATATGCCCTAGAGGCTATCATATATGTGGATTGGATATACAAGTGAGATTTAATATGATTAAATGTCCATTAGGGTTTAGATCATGATGGGTTTTAATGACATTAAAAGCCCATTAGCATACTATATATAAGGGGAGGCAGAAGCCGTGGGCGCAAGAGTTGATTTCGCCACCAAAACCTTGGCTGCCACCTCTTCCCGACCTCCTTGCGAAACCCTAGTCTAGCACATGATGCTAGCACATTGGCGCACGACGTTCCACCCATGTACGTGTGGATACCGTGGAGGCACTACTGTGATTTCTATGGTACTGTTCGTGGTTGAGGCTTCCTGTTCGTGGTCGATGAGGTGGTTGATGTGATCGACTACTTCCTCTACATGGTCGCGAAGCTAGTCACTGACGCAGTGCACATGGTTGGAGCTGGTCGAAGACGCAGTGTCCGTTGTCAGAGCTAGTTGAGGACGTGGTGCACGTGGTCAGGGCTGGTCGAGGATTTGCACAAAGTTGGATAGTCTACTCCAACTCTTCTTCCACTACACCGCATGTCTAGTGGTAGTGATTTATGATCCCCTACTCGCATGGTTTCCTGGTTGAACACGGTAGAGAAATTTTGATTTGTGCTAGCGTAGCTACCCATTCCCCAAAAGTGGTATCAGAGTCTAAATGCGTAGTTTTTGATCTAGATCGGTCACATATAGATAATATGTGATAGTAATAGATAGGATCTATTATTGTTCTTGTGATCGGTTCATGTGATGTATTTGTTGATGAACAGTTTGGTAAAATTGTGATCGGAATGAGGTGTGAGTCGATGTAATCACATGACCAAAGATTAGCTCGATCTCCCACCTGGCTGTGCGTGCAACTTGTCCCTATCAACTGGAATCACCATCGAAGCTAACAGCGTGTGTTGCTGCATGGTTGGAAGAATAGCAAATCGAGGTTGTGTGTGTTGTCATCGTGAAAAACCTGACGCGATGATCAATATGATTAATCTAGTGGAAATTGAGGCATTGTGAATGACTCAGAATTGGCCTGGTATGATCAATTCGATGAGATTTTCATAGCGATTTCATAGATAAGATCTATGTATTTTCGAGACCACCGTTGCATAGCATACATGCATAGATCGTTATAAGAACATGTTCACATCAAGATATTAGAATTTGTTTCTATTCTTAACTCATTTTTGCAGAGAATGTTGTGACTAGTATGGGCTTATTATGTGTGTGATGCATGTAATTTTAGGGCCTGTGTGTCATGGCTCATTGCAACCAAAGGTTGTCATGTTATTGTATAACGGTCTGCATGCTGACTTATGATGCTTCTTTTTCTCATGTAATTCATCTAGTGCTATTAGGTGTAATAGACTAGCACATTATCATGGAGACTTGGAGCATGATGACCCAGAGGACAGGACCGTGGCGATGGAGATCAACATGTGAAGGGGCCATAATATATCACAGTCAATATGGTTATCTATGATGTTTTTTGTTCCTGTCATACTACTCTTTCATGTTTTATATGTGGTGGACATGATTATCATGATAGAGTAGTTTCCCTCAGAAAAATTAAGAGATTTGATGCCCTTCAACAGCTACACCCACATAGGTTTTGATCATTGTTTGGTACGTCTACCAAAGCTAGGTACCATCATTTATCTTAACCAGATAGGGTGGATGTCAGACATTTGCACACATAGTGCTGGTTTACTTAACAAAGCTATCAAAACAGTTTTGGGCTTTGGGGTATGGAGTTGGGCGCCAGGGCATTCGATGCCACCCAACAAATAAGAGTCACATCGAAATGTGATTAGCAATGTGTTTCTTACCTATGTCATCTAGGTTTCTAGTAGTGATGCCAAAGCTCACTAGAACCTAGTTAAATAAGGATCTTGTCCCATTGTATGGCGTTGGAGGGAAACTGTTTCAAAACATACAGTGAGAGTATCTTCTGATAAATTGTTTATTGGAGGATACACACAAACATTGTGTTGAAGCGTTGCATATATTTTGTTTTAGATTTTGGTAGTAGTTCCCCTTACAATTCTAGATTAAATTATGACGATTGCTATGAAATTGAATTGGGAATTGTTCTCACTCAATGATGCAAAGGATGTGTTCTAGAAGTTCTTGTCCTGATGAAATATCTCAAAGATGCTATCTTGTAACTCAGGGAGTTTATGAGAAACACCATGATTACTCACTTTATGTCCATTACCTCACATTGAACGTGACTTCAATATAATGGAGGGCATATTGCTTTGTGGAGAACCAGGCTTGACTTAAAGATACTTAATCATGAAAGCCTCGCTTGTGTACATGTTCAGAAAGTGGGGCATAGCACTTAAAGAGCCATAATCATGCAATGATAGTTCAAAGGAAAACTGGGAATACTTGGAAGTTCTCGAGAAAATGAAAGGAAGTATGACTTCTAGCCTTGGGTAGTTGATACTAGAATCAAACTGAAATTTTTGACAAGAGGTGAAGTTGATATGTGCATTGGCAATATAACAAATAGTTGTTGTGTTGGCTGATTGGCGCTTTAGCTTCATTTTATCCTCAAAATTTGAATGGAATAAGTGTTATTCTATTCTCAACTTGATTAAGATCATAAACACTGCATTGGATGTAGAGGAATGCGGACAAATGTTGTACATTTTTCAAATAACTTTATCTAGTCATGATTCATTGGTGAATGGAATTTTGTGGATATGTGAATCTATAACATTGATTGGCCCGACTTTTATTGAGCATTGTTGCTTGTGTCATATGAATAAGAGACGAATGGAGAAGCTCCATAGAGATGTTCTTCAAGATTCATTTGATTTTGAATCATTTGACATGTGCAAATCTTGTTTACATGGCAAGATGACTAGGTTGCTGTAACACTCTGGTTTTCAGAATTTGCAATTTTTTTTAAATTTTCCAACATTAGTGATGAGTGTTTGCTCGATCTTTCGAAGGTAATATGATAAGTCGATTAGTGGAGTTTTGACATTGATGATCCAATGGCTCCGATCAAAACAGATCAAGAACCCTCGCAACCACTACACCACTACTCCGTGGTTATCAACCGTGCCAAGACATGGTTTACCTCGCCAAGAAGGATTTTTCTACAAGCAAATCGAGAACACAATCAAGAACAGGTAGATGCAATCTGAATATTGCTAATTACCAATGAAGCACTCCAGTTTGGGGTTGAACAAACCGATAAATAGCGAAACTGTATTAAACAGAATAATCTAAGATAAACCCAAGCCTAAACTATGTTGACTACTGTGTATATATAGGGGGGCATGAGGAGGTCGACCTAGGGTTGTGCAACCGTGGAGAGAGGTGTGCACAACCTGGACTTCGACTCCGACACGATTACAGAACACGGCAGGGTTCAAAACGGTAATGCATCACCTTATTCCTTTGACTCTGACTAAACTATAAGTAATATCTGGTCGATCTCATATCCATTGCAAAGGGCTCGTTGTAAGCTTTCCAGAATATCCAAGATTGCCTAAAACGGACTTCGTATGAGAGAGTATGCCCGTTTTACTGACATGCTATCCTGGAACTCGACTTCGACCACGACCACGATGACGACCACGACTAGAGCTCAGCCTTGAGTCCGAGTAGACTTGGCCTTTGAGGAGTGACGTCCGAGTAAGGTTGTGGTGCTTCTCCCACGTTCCTATGCAATAAAACATCACAAGAATTTAGTAGTAATCCATCCAAGGAAACATAAACAGCAAAGAACAAGTTCACCTGGTGGTCTAATTGTCGTGCACGTGCTCTTGTAATTGGACCTTGTATGATTTGAGGATTATTGGTGGTATTGATCATATCCGAAGGAGCCATGGGCTCATCATCCTCCCCCTCTTGAATTGGAGTCGTCCTCGACTCAAGCTCATTTTCTTCTCCCAAATATGGCTTCAAATCTGAAATATTAAATGTGGGACTAACCCCAAAATCTGTAGGTAGGTCCAATTTGTATGCATTGTCATTGATTTTTTCAATTATCTTAAATGGTCCATCAGCTCTAGACATGACCTTCGATTTTCTTAGTTCTGGAAACCGATCCTTCCTCAAATGCAACCAAACTAAATCACCCAGTTCAAATTTTATTTCCTTCTTACCTTTACTTCCAGCAATCTTATACTTTTCAGTCATGCTCTCTATATTCTTTTTAGTTGTGTCATGCAACTTAAGAATAAACTTAGCACGTTTCTTAGCATCTAAATTAAGTCTTTCAAAAGTAGGCAAGTGTAGTAAATCAATAGGAGCACGGGGATTAAATCCATACACTACCTGGAACGGACTTACCTTGGTGGTGGGTGTACCGACCTATTGTAAGAAAATTCAATATGTGGTAAACACTCTTCCCACATCATCAAATTCTTCTTTAGAACTGCCACAACATGGTCGATAATGTGCGGTTGATGACCTCTGTTTGACCATCGGTTTGGGGATGACACGTAGTAGAAAACAACAGCTTTGTCTCCAATTTATTCCAATGTGATCTCCAAAAGTGACAAAAACTTTGTATCACGATCCGAGATGATAGTATTAGGTACTCCATGTAGTTGAACGATTTTCTTGAAAAACAAATCAGCTATGTTTGTAGCATCATCGCTCTTGTGATAAGGTATAAAATATGCCATTTTAGAGAATCGATCCACAACTACAAATATGCTATCCCTCCCCCTCATTGTCTTAGGCAATCCTAAAACAAAATCCATAGAAATATCCTCCCAAGGTACATTAGGAACAGGAAGAGGCATGTAATGGTCATGTGCATTTAAGCGAGACTTAGCTTTATTACAAGTGGTGTAACATGACACGTAGCACTCGACGTCACGTCTCATCTTTGGCCAAAAGAAATGAGTGGCCAGCACATCTTCAGTCTTCTTTGCTCCAAAATGTGCCATCAATCCTCCTCCATGCGCCTCCTACAATAACAAAACACTAACGGAGCTAGCTGGAATGCATAGCTTGTTAGCACGATAGAGCAATCCGTCATTTAACATATATTTATTCCATGCTTTCCTTTCTGTACAATGTTCAAGCATTTCTTTGAGGTCTAAATCAGCAACATATAATTCTTTAATGGTCTCTAAACCAAAAATCTTATGATCAAGTTGAGATAACAAGGTATAACGTCTAGAAAGCGCATCAGCAATCACATTGTCTTTTCCTTTCTTATGTTTTATAACATATGGAAATGACTCAATAAATTCTATCCATTTAGCATGTCGTTTATTCAGTTTAGCTTGACTTCTAATATGTTTCAGCGATTCATGATTAGAATGTATAACAAATTATATGGGCCATAGATAATGTTGCCAAGTTTCAAGAACACGAACTAAAGCATACAATTCTTTATCATAAGTGAAATAATTCAGACTTGCCCCACTTAATTTCTCGCTGAAATAAGCAACAGATTTACCTTCTTTAATTAGCACACCTTCAAATTCCAATCCCACTAGCATCACATTCTAGTTCAAAGGTCTTACCAAAATCAGGGAGTTGGAGCAATGGAGTATGGGTAAGTTTCTCTTTCAACAACTCGAATGCTTTTTCTTGTGCAGGTCCCCATTTGAGAATTACTCTTTGTCAACTCGTTTAATGGAGCAGCAATTGTGCTGAAATCCCGCACAAATCATCGATAGAAACCCGCAAGACCATGAAAGCTTCTTACTTGAGTAACAGTCTCAGGGGTCAGCCAGCTCTTTATGACTTTGATTTTTTACTTCATCCACCTCTATTCCCTGTAGAGTAACAACATAGCCAAGAAAAGAAACATGATCCGTGCAAAAGGTGCACTTTTTGAGGTTACCGAACAAACATGCATCTCTCAAAGCATTAAAAATAGCATGTAAATGATCAAAGTGTTGTTCTTGTGACTTGCTGTAAATCAAGATATCATCAAAATAAACCACCACAAATATTCCAATGAAAGTACGTAAAACTTTGTTCATCAATCGCATGAATGTACTAGGTGCATTAGTTAACCCAAAAGGCATTACTAACCATTCATACAAACCAAACTTTGTTTTAAATGCAATCTTCCATTTATCTCTAAGTTTCATTCTAATTTGGTAGTATCCGCTTCGCAAGTCAATTTTATTGAAAATTATAGAACCACTCAATTCATCAAGCATGTCATCTAACCTAGGGATAGGGTGACGATATCTGATAGTAGTATTATTAATGTCCAAAAGAACGGGACCAGCACAAGGGCTAAGACTTTCTCGTACATACCCGCAGTCAAAAAGGTCTTGGACTTGTCGCTGAATTTCCTTAGTCTCTTCCGGATTGGTCCTATATGCAGCACGGTTTGGCAAAGTTGCTTCCAGAATCAAATCAATTTGATGCTCAATCCCTTGAATAGGTGGTCATCCCGGGGGTACCTCAGCTGGAAATACATCCACAAACTCCTGCAAAAGGTTAGCAACAGCAGGAGGCAAAGAGGTAGATATATCCTCAAGTGAGACTAAAGCATCTTTGCATATCAAAGCATAGCATGGTAGCTCATTTATTACAAATTTTAGCAAGGTCAGATTTAGTGGCAAGCATCACACACCCTTTCAGTTTAATTCCATCGGACTTAGAAGTTATTGTTGCTTTCTCCTTTTTGGGTGGAAAAACGTTTTCCGCTATATGCTGATTTTCAGATTCATTCTCAAGCTCTTTTCTCTTATTTTTAGCTATCTCTTGTTCACATTTCACAATTTCAGCAGGGGTTAAAGGTAGAAAAATATTTTCTTTCCTTTATGTATAAGAGTGTACTTATTACTTCTACCATGATGTGTTGCATCAGTATCAAACTCCCATGGTCGTCCTAGCAAAAGAAAGCATGCTTGCATGAGAACTACATCGAAATCAGCACAATCATGGTATGAACCAATAGAAAAATGCACCCTAGGTGTTTGCATTACCTTCACCTTACCGCTATTGTTGAACCACTGAATGTGATATGGATGAGGATGTGTTCTTGTCAGCAAGGAAAGTTTCTTGATCAAATCTGAACTTACCAAATTGTTGCAGCTTCCTCCATCAATAATGACTCGAACACGAAAGTCGTTGATTATGAGAAACATCTGAAATAGATTATGGCGTTGTAACTATTCTTCTTGCTTCATTTGAGTACTTAACACTCGCTGCACAATGAGTGTCCTATAATTCTCCATAGCAGCTGCACTCAATTCTTCCTCGTGATCGATATCCATCTCGAGTTCGTCCTCTTTACATGCAAGGTTAGCTGTAAGAGCATATTCATCCTCAACATCACTAGCACTTACATATCCACCGTCCTCTGTTGCAATGTATGCTCGCTGACATGGGCAATCCTTCATGACGTGGCCCATTCTCTTGCATCGGTGGCATACAATCCCGGTCGATCGGCCTGTTGAGGCAACCGAAGAAGAGCTCTTGGCTGGACCCTGCACACTTACGGATTTGCTTACCTCAGGAGTTTATGACGGTGTTGAGGGTACTGCTGAACACGCCCTACTCGAGGAGGGGGTAGTAGACCGTGAAGTTGAATGTGGGGCTATTTTGTCTTGACTCGGTGTTGATTTTGAAGAAGTCGAGCTTCCAAAATTGTTCCTTGGCCTCTGTAGTCGTCCCTGCAATTTTTTTTTACCAAACATGCAAATTGGAACAATCTAGGAACACTATCATATTCTTTGTAATCAACTATATCCTAAATTTCATGCCTTAACCCTCCATAAAAGCGTGCCATTGCAGCCTCTGCATCCTCAATAATATCACAGCGCAACATACTAATTTGTAGCTCCTAATAATATTTTTCTACAGATCTGTCACCTTGGTTTAAGCACTGCAATTTCTTATGCAAATCATGTTTAAAAGAGGGTGGAATAAATCTGTTACGCATAGCAACCTTTAAAGCATTCTATGTCGTAGGCGCCAATCCATCGATGCAAACTCTATTCCACCAGATGATTGCAAAATCTTTAAATCCACCAGTGGCTTGCCTAACTCTATACACTTTAGGAATCAAATGAGCATTAAACTTTTGTTCGACCGTTATCTCCCAATCTAAATACTTTTCAGCATCATAAGCACCCGTAAAAGATGGTATAGTAAACTTAACCTTAGCAAATGGATCATGATTAACACGTGGGTTATGTTGCTGAAAATCATTACCTTCATACCTTGACGGTTGAAGTTCAATTGATTTTGTTGTCGTGCATCAAAGGCGTCACGTTCTTGCCTCAAATTTTCTTCATCCACGATGGGCTCCTCTTGTTCATGAGCTGCAATATGAGGATCTAGTCGACCATTGTCCGGTGGTAGATTAACTAATCGATCAAAGCGTGTATTGAGTATTGAAATGCTTTCATTGAGTCATTGCAATGCGGTATTGGTTCCCGCAAGCTTCTTGTCAATATCATTACTAATAGTTTGCCGATGATCATCCAACAACATTATGAGTTCTTCTCTCAAAACACACTCTTTCGCATCCGATGTTTCACCTACCATGGTGAGTAGTAGATAGAAGATAACAAAAGATATTATTCCTATCGACTACTAGATGGTGGAGGTGGAGTCACACACTCTCAAGTGTCTTACCATGCTTTTGCAAGTGTTCACACCATACACAGCAGTTGGGACAACCGATGGCTGGTTCGTGATACCTTATCGGGTGCGAGTGAGGTAGTTGCAAGGGGAGAAATCGTTTTGATCGAGAGAAGGTGTAGCTTGGACAGGCAATATTTAGCAGCAAGGTATAGCAATAATTGAAATTAGATTAGAAAAGTTGAATAAAAGTCTATAGTACTCGCCATAGTTGCTAGCCCGACACGTTCCTATAACTAGCTCAAGAAAGTCAAAAATTATAACAGACAGCAGCACAATGGAACAAAAATTGTCAATGCAAACTGATTCTTTTTTGTTTGAATTCTCTCTCTTTTTTTGGCACTCTTAGCTTCTCCTTCTATTTTTTTCTTCTTGCTTTCTTTTCTTTTCTTTCTTTCTTTCTTTTTGCGAATGTGACACAAACTCAAAACTCTTCTACTGCCTTTTCTAAGGCCAGTGAGGTATATGGGTCACACACTTTTTCCGGAGACTAGTAAGGTATATGGGTCTCTGTCTCTCTCTCTGAACTCTGGCTACCTCTGTTTTGGCTATGGTGGTCGGATTGGGAAGGTGGATGACTCCGACTAAGTGGTCAGATCCGAGAAGGTGGGTGGAATGACTAGTCATACAATGAGTGGATGGTCGGAGTGATGGGTCGGACCCTGAGTGGGTGGTCGGAGTGATTAGTCGGACCCCGAGTGAGTGGTCAGGACTCGAGGGGTGGTCAGAGTGAGTGGTCGGGACCCCGAGTGAGTGGTCGGAGTGACTGGTTGGGACCCGAGGGGACACAAACTCGGTTATAGCAAACTAGGCAAGCCGAGTAACTCGACGACTAAAATAGGAAAGACTCGACGCTAGAAACTAGAACACGATGACTCGACCAACAACAAGACACTGACGACGAACTCAAACTCAACAACACGAAAATTGAAAACAAAATTGTGAAAGGCACAAAGTGGTTTGAACAGCGGAAAACTAAGATTTAAATCCTTTTTTTTTGTTGGGTAATTTTCTGGACTCTGGGTAAAGGAACTCGACGAAAAAAAAGGGATAACTGAGATTACCTAATAGGCAACCGAGGCTATGATACCACTTGATGAGCATTTGCCCGATCTTCCGAAGGTAATATGATAAGTCGATTAGTAGAGTTTCTGTGTTGATGATCCAATGGCTCTGATCAGAACAGATCAAGAACCCTTGCAACCACTACACCACTACTACGTCATTATCAATCGTGCCAAGATGCGGTTGACCTCATCAAGAAGGTTTTTCCTGCAAGTGAATCGAGAACACAATCAAGAACATGTAGATGCGGAATATTGCTAATTACCAATGAAGCACTCGAGTTTGGGGTTTAATAAACCGATAAACGGTGAAACTGTATTAAATAGAATAATCTAAACTAAACCCAAGCCTAAACTACAATAACTACTGTGTATATATAGAGGGCATGAGGAGGTCGACCTAGGGTTGTGCAACCGTGGAGAGAGGCGTGCACAACTTGGACTCCGACTTCGACACGATTACAGAACCCGATAGGGTTCAAAACGGTGATGCTGCACCTTATTCCTTTAACTCTGACCAAACCATAATTAATTTTGGTCAAGCTCATACCCATTGGAAAGGACTCATTGTAAGCTTTCCATAATGTCCAAGATTGCCTAAAACGGACTTCGTATGAGAGAGTTATGCCTATTTTACTAATGTGTGTCCTGGAACTCGACTTCGACCACGACCACGACCACGACTAGAGGTCAGCCTTGAGTCCGAGTAGACTTGGCCTTCGAGGTGTGACGTCCGAGTAAGGTTGTGGTTCTTCTCCCATGTTCCTATGCAATAAAACATCACAAGAATTTTGTAATAATCCATCCAAGGAAACACGAACATCAGGGAACGAGTTCACCTGGTGATCTAATTATTGTGCACGTGCTCTTGTAATTGGACCTTGTATGGTTTGAGAATTATTGGTGGTATTGATCATATCCAAAGGAGCCATGGGCTCATCAATTAGTAAGTAGTTTTACCAGTAGAATTGATTTTAAACCTATTTTCATAAACAATCAATTAATATAGGTTATTATTTTGTGTGCATTGCATGCTGAATTTTGCTATGCGCTAGGTAAATGCATTCAAGTTCTTGTTCTTTTTCTTTCTCTTTGGTGTTTTGAATGAAAAAGATTTTGAAAAGGCTTTTACAAAACTCAGTAGTAAATTAGTTAAGGTCTTAATGGTTGGAATTCAAAATCATTGAATTCATCATCTATTCAATCCTTGATCATACTTGGTCCTTCTCTAGTTCAATCAAATCTTATCCAAATCCTTGTTTAAAGTCAATCTCTCCTCTTTCTCAAATTCTAACCAAATCCAAATTTAAATTCCTTATCTACTCCCATTCTTGTTCAACCTCAATTTTCGTTTCTCTCAAATTCACTCCAAGCTCAATTCAATTTCAAGCCCTTTTCAAATTTCACTGCAAAAGTTTCTATTCTAAAACCCTAGATATGACTAAGGTGTCACTGGACCCAATCTTGACCAAGCCTAAGCTCTTAGTCGGCACACAAGTCATCTAGAAGGTCCAACACAAAGGATCCACAAAATTTGTGGATATTCGCGGAGTCTTGGACAACCTTATCTTCTCATACAGTTTCGGAGTTCAAGATGGCATCAAATGCAAATCTTTACAATACAAAAGTTGTAGGTCCCATCGAGTGCTTCGATTTTAACCTATGAAGTCCCCTTTTGCATAATGGAGCTAGGAGTTATGGCCCTAAAATGTGCTTCACAAATAACTCTCAATTCAAACAATTTATCTTGTGACACTTTTTTGGGAATCAAAATGGCATCTCCAGAAGTTCCAATGAATACCAAACTTGTAGATCTCTTCGTGTACTACAATTTAATGTCTAGAAACATCCAATTTGGTGTCCAGACGGTGGAGATATCATCCCCAGAATAGAGAGCTACGAAAAAGGAAATCCTAACTGACTCGAACTCAAACCCGATTCGTGGCCGGCTTGGACTCCACCTCAACCAGCTGCCCCTAGCCCTATAAATAGGTGTTGCATGTCCTCCCCTACCCCCTTTCCATGACTCAAAGCCCTAGGCACTTCAGCTACCCTGTCCGTGCACTGCCGTTCGCTGGTGCCACCGTCGCCGTCGGTGCCATCATCGTCTACGTGAATCCTCCTTCCTCGATCATCAAAGCAAGGTGAGGACCCCTACTTCTCCTTCCTTACCCCTATTTTACTATCATATAAGTTCCTAGCCAAGCCCTAGCCCCAACCAAAGCCCGATCTATGCTGCCACGGTCATGGCCATGGACAGTCGGGCCATCACCGATTGGCATCGATGTTCCTAGCAGACCAGAGGTCAAATCAACATGCCCTTTCACCAGCGCATGACCCATGATGTTTCCCACGCCCTCACCAATCGAGTCATCCAGTAGAGCAGCCAAACCACCGGGATCAAGGTCGACATGACCGTAGTCAGGTTTCTAAACGTGTTCTATGCGGGCACCAAATTTGCTGTCGTGTTTCCTTTCAATTCGAAAGCCATATGGATGTGCCATCTGCGTCACAACATGTCCCATGAAGTCTTATATGTGACCTTAGGAGTATTTCACAAGTTGTATAGCGACTCAACCAGAATGTGATTGCCGATCGTGGCATATCACAACCGCCACCCTCTCATCTCTGCTGATCGTTCTTCCTGTCAGAGGACTATTGGAGCAAGAGATCGTCTTGCCCTAGCAAGTATGATGAGAGTTTCTTCTAAGGAGGAGACTCAAGCTTGGAGATGAAGTTTGAGAGGAAAGAACACCAGAAATGTATTGATAGTAGAAAAAATGGATCGTTCTAGGGGGAGTATCACAACGTGACTTTGTGTTTGTGCCCCTCTATGTCCTGTGTATTGCCCTTTGTGTTGTACTAAGTGTTCTCTTTGTGACCCATCCCTACCCAAATGACCATGACCCCCGATTGCGGCCTGAAGCTGCTTTGCCGAGGGTGTCAGGATGACTTTCATCGCACTGGGGTGTCAGGATAAGCACCACTTGCACCGACATTAATCACCCATCACATCGCATCAGGTCAGCTGCATGGGGATGTCCTTTCTTCCCTGATATTATCTCCGGAGATCGACTACATCTTTAGGCTTGTCAGAGGCGGAGCCAAAGGCTAAACAGGAGAGGTGGTCCTCGATCAGCTCGTTCCTTGGTTGTTGCTCGGCTACGGAGGTAATTCGTCCAGAGCCTGGCGACGGCATGCCAGAAGTTGCTGCCTCTGCAATGAACACTTGGGGATTCCATACTATTTCCCGTGCCACACAAAGTGGGCTTTTACTTAATATTAGCAAGATCTTCATAAATGATGTATGAATCGTGTCTTAGCTGAGACTGTAGGGTAATGACTTTATCTTTAACCATACGTGTTTGAGTCACGTAGGCCATACCTCTTCCTGTGGGGAGGGGGATTTATACCCCTTTGGTCTGTTGGCCTTGCCTCTTGGGGGCTAGTGAGTTTCGCACCCCTCCAATTTTGTCCCTTTATAATACCGAGTGTGACAGTTGCTTTTCACCGGTCTAGGAGATAGGGCGAGTGAGTTATTAGCTCTTGTACATACAGATGTATGCAGGCTGAGGAGCTCTATAGCTAAAAGTGGTTTTCGGTACAAACCTAAATCCTTCAAAAAATTTAAGGAGTTTCAGAATGAGGTACAAAATCATACATGCAAGATAATTACATTTCAGTGATTGGATCGTTGAGATGAATACTTGAACCATGATTTGATGGTCATCTAAAGCAATGTGGAATTGTTTCACAGTTGACTATACACGACATGCCTCCTTGCAATGGGTGTCTAAGCGGATGAACCGTACTTTGTTGGACATTGTTTGGTGTCTGATGAGCGAATTTGATGTTATATTGTCTTTCTAGGATACGCTCTAGAAATTATTGCTTTCACGTTAAATAGGGTTTCATCTAAGTCTATAGAGGAGACGCCATATGAGATATATCCTGGAAGTGTCCCATGTTGTCTTTCCTTAAGATCTGGGGTTGTGAAGCCTATGTAAAATGTTTGACGTCCGATAAGCTCACTCCCAAATCAGATAAATGCTTTTTTGTGGGGGTATCCTAGGGAAACCAAAGGATATTATTTTTATAACCGAGGAGAAGGTAAAGTGTTTGTCCCCTAAAATGGGGTCTTTCTGGAGAAAGAGTTTCTCTCAAGGAAAGTTAGTGAGAGCATGGTGCAACTTGAAGAGATTCATGAACCATCATAAAGCATTTCAGCTCCTACTGAACCACAACTGGATATGCAAAATGTTGCAGAATCTATTATGGAGACACCAGCCCCATGTCAGTCAGAAAGTATTAGTCGTGCACCTGAGAGGCTTATGTTCCTTACCATGGAGTAGCGCGATATATTATTGTTGGAAAATAATGAGCCCAAGGACCATACGGAAGCAATGGTGGGACCATACTCTAAGAGATGGCTTGGAGCCATAAGATCCAAATTATAATCCATGAGAGAAAACCGAATTTGGAACCTGGTCGATCCACCCAATTGTATAAGAACTATTGAGTGTAATTGGGTTTTAAGAAAAATGGTAGACGCCGATGGAAATGTTCACGTCTGTATAGCATGATTGGTGATGACGAGTTTCATGGTAATTCAAAGTGTTGATCATGATGAAATATATTGTCCGTCGCAATGCTAAAGTCTACTAGGATCATCCGAGCAATGCTGTATATTATGATGTCAAAACAACTTTCCTTAATGGAAACCTAAGTTGGGCATGTATATGATATAGCCTGAAGATTTTGATGATCCTAAACATGCTGAGAATCTATATGTAAGCTTCAAAAGTCCATTTGTGGATTGAGGTGAGTATCTCAGAGTTGGATTTTTCACTTCGATGAGATGACCAAAAGAGTTTGACCCCATCGAGAGCGAGAGCACATTTGTGTTTCTAATATCATAAATATGTATGATATATTATTGATTGGGATGACAATCCAATGCATTAAGTTTATTAAATATTCATTGAGAATGGTTTCAAGATGAACTTATGGGAAAGACAATATAAATAGGACATAAAGATCTATAGAGATAGATAAAAGGAGGCCAAAGTGTTGGCACTTGTGAAAATCAGTGTGGTGACACTTGATGAGCATGATATCCTGAATAAAATGCCCGAACAAAGGGTAATGAGATTAAGCTGAACAACGCACATTGACAAGTTATTGAAAAAGGTCAATATGCAGGATTCCAAGTAAGGTTTCTTGCTAATGCCATGTAGTGTCAGTCTTTGTGAGACTGAGCATGTTGTGACACCTGATGGGTAGGGAAATCTTGATATCAATCACAAGTCCTTTTCATAGTCATTAGGAAAAATCATCCTCTAGTACTGGATAAGAACGAGGATGTGACCATGGTTTTTAGAGGAAAGAAAAAGGTCATTGTAAATGGTTACATCGATGCTAGATTCCAAACCAACAAAGGAATCATGGTGTTGAATCTGGTTTTATGTAAATGATGGAACAGTGAGCTAGAAATGTTCCATGCAAGAACCGTTGCCTACTCTACAACTATTGCTATGTACACCAACGCTTTTGAAGTTGCATTGGAGATTACTTGGATAAGAAAATTATTTTCTGAGTTATGAGTGGTTTGCAATGTGTTCACTTCGATGGATCTCTATTGTCAATAGTAGACCTATTGCTCAAGCACTGGGAGCATTGATACCACCATAATTTCAAGCATGTACTTTGGCATGGATTTATCATTTTGAATTGAATGGAGAAGTGATGTAAATACATGCAATAGGTGTTGGATATTCATCGGATTGGATCCGTTAGCTTGTCTTATCCTACAACCTGAAAGAAGGTGCACTATCGAGCAATAGGTATTAGATACCTATGTGATTGGCTCTAGTGCAAGTAGGAAAGTTTTGGTGATATGCTGTAAAGGTGATCATGGGGATGATTGTATCACTTCTATGTTTGCGTTGTCTTGAGTAATTTGTTACTCTGTTCCATGAATGATCATTATAGACATTGATCAGCAAGTATGTGACTTGCTCATGAGACTCTTTGTTTGATGTCATTCTAAAATGGTTCCCGGTTCATGTGGAACAATGATGATTCATAAACCAGCACATGTATTGATTGATGATCATGTTTCATGGATCATAGATATTGAGATATCAAATCAATAATCTAGGCACATGTTAGCGAACAAGGTGTTGGACAGACCCACCTCGAGACACTGCTAGGATAGTTATATGAAGTGCCATCAGTTGTGGTCTCGAATGGTGTACCTGTAGAATCCTTTGACCTAAGATCGTCATTGATTCCAGAATGTGTAGTAACACACTTGGGGGCTTCGAAACGCTACTCAGTAAGTGGGTAGTTATAAAGGTAGCTTTCGTGTATGTTATGAAATATGTCGTGGGATGTGAGCGTTCAAGATGGAATTTGCCCCTCCTGGATAACGAGAGAGATATCTTTAGGCCCCTCAAGGTAGTTGAATTGAGAAAGTGCATGGCCATGCCAATATGATTAAAGGGTTAATCATGATGAATCCATTACTTGATTGAGTGAATAGTCAATCTATCATAAGGGTAGCACAAATCTCACCTTGAGCTTGACTTGTATCGTGTGGTAAAGGGATTGGTGCATGAGTATATCAAGGTTCAGCCGATATGATCTTTGTGTGCATTTGGGAGTCAATATGTCCTTCTAGGTACCACTATTGACTTGTGATTCGAAAAGGGTTTCTGGGTAACAACTATTTACACATGAACCTAACAGGTCACACACGGAAAGGGATGGAATTTAGAACTTGTATGAATCGACTCTAGTGCAAGTGGGAGATTGTTGATGATATGCTCTAAAGGCGATCGTGTATGCCAATTGGATCTGCATGTGGGATTTAATATGATTGAAGGTCCATTACGGTTTAGAGTAATGATGGGCTTCAATGAGATTAAGAGCCCACTAGGTACTTTATGTAAGAGGAGGCAAGAACCGTAGGTGCAAGAGTTGTTTCACCACCAAAACCCTTGCCACCACCTCTTCCCAAACTCCTTGCAAAACCCTAGTCAGGCGCACGGTGCTAGCACACCAGCACACGACATTCTATCCCTGTACATGTGGATACCTTAGAGGCACTGCTGCTATTGCGGCGCTGATCTCCTCGACTTGAAGATTGCGTCTCTTCTGTCCAGCTGGTTGAGGACCTACATGGCTGGTCGACATACCTACTCACTTGGTTGTGGAGCAAGATGCGACCACTTGGAGCTGGTCGTGGACGTGACAGACCTACTCGAGGAACTGATCGAGAAGCACGACTACCTGATTGGAACTGGTCAAGAAGCACGACCACCTGGTCAGAGCTAGTCGAGGAGTATGACTACCAACGCGGGGCTAGTCGCGGATCTGATCGATAAGGTGCTCGAGGAGTTTGACGTGCACGACATTGGATCGGTCTACTCCAACTCTTCTTCCACTGCACTGCGCATCAAGTGGTAACGTTCTATGATCTCCTACTTGCATGGTTTCCTGGGTGAATGTGGTAGAAAATTTTTGTTTTTAGGCTAGCATAGCCAACCCGTTCCCCAACAATGACATAGTCATATTTGGTGATAATTCTAAGGCAAATGTGGTAGGTTTGGGTAAGGTGACAATATCCAATGATCTTTCTATCTCCAATGTTCTTTTAGTAGAGTCTCTTAGTTTTAATTTGCTTTATGTAGCTCAACTATGTAATTTAGGCTTCACATGCTTATTTAGTGATATTGATGTTGTCATAACTAGGAAGAAGCATAATGATCTAATCCTTAAAGGCTTTAGATATGGATATATCTATCTTGTTGATTTTTTCTCTAATGAAGCTAGCTTGACAACATGCCCCTTCACCAAGACCTCAATGGGTTGGCTTTGGCATTGTCGACTTGCATACATTGGAATGAGCTAACTCAAGAAGGTGTGCAACAATGGAATGGTGGTTGGTTTGAAAGATATGGTATTCGAGAAGGACAAGTTGTGTAGTGCTTGCCAAGCGTGAAGTAAGTTGCAAGCTCTCATCCATACAAGTCCATGATGTTTACATCAAGACCCCTAGAGCTTCTACACATGGAGATCTTTGGACCAACTACCTACAAAGTCTTGGTGGCAATCTCTTTTACCTTATCATTGTTGATGATTATACAAGATACATGATGTGACCATGTCCATCATGCATACAACCACAACGCATAAAAATATTCATGTGAGCTCATTCATAAGTTTGAATAATGAATACCTAATGCTAGTAATTTACTTGTGCTTAGGAAACATAGTGAGGACGATGCTTACATGAAGAATGTGTCTTATACAACCTCAATATCATCCTCTACAACATATTGTACATGGATGCACCAGCCCAACACCAAACTCGGAGTATAAGGCCGCACATACCAAAAATTCAGTTCGGAGACAGCTTTATAGCACTGCGTTCGGAAGGACATAATTCCTTCATTCGGAGTCCGATGAAAGCATATGAGTACTTGATGGAAAGCTTATTTGAATAAATTTCCAATGGATCAAGTCTCACATCCAAATTCATCCATGAAGGCCTCCAAATCGGTGCTCCAAGTAGCTGCTGCTTCTGTCGGGTGTTGCATCACCTTTTATCGGGCCATGGGCCTTGTAATTTCACTTGGGACCTAAGCCCAAGTTGGTGTGTGCCCCCTCAATCAGGAGCATTCCCAAGGGATGCCCTAGGACGTCCACCCCCTTGGCCGCCTCCTCCTCCATGGCTGCGACCACCGGTTCTCTTATATAGTTCATGCCGCTGCCATTAGAAACTCGGGTTTTGCTTAGATTAAGTCTACACACTTTGTTTTGTTAGATATCCCTCTGTACAAGACTAACTAGGCTGCTACTTTGGTTGCGGAACCCCACCTTATTATATTCTTATTGATAACTCGCAATATTCAAATTGCATCTACCGTGTTCTTGCTTGTGTTCTCGATTTGCATGTAGGGATAAGCCTTCTTGGAGAGGTCAACCATGTCTTGGCGTGGTTGATAACTAACAGAGCTGTGGTGTAGTGATTGTGAGGGTTGCATTCAGTTCTGATCAGAAGCATTGAATCGTCAATGTCGAGTCTCCACAAATCAACTTATCATTACATGTTGGAAGATCGGGTCAATTCTCTCATCAATACAATTGGACTTTATTTTTAGATGACAAGAGCAGAACCATTGGGATCTTCAAGAAGTTCGTGAAGAGGGCTCAAAATGAGGTTGAGATCACACTTGTGAAGATCTAGAGTGACAATGGGGCGGAGTTAAAAAACACACAAGTCAAAGAATGTTGTGATAATAGAGGCATCAAGCATGAGTTCTCATCAACCTAGGGATGTTTGAGCTTTGTTGTGATATTGGATTTTTCTTTGGTTATGCATCTAACTCCAAAGCTTATTGAGTATTCAACAATACCACAAGTATTGTTGAAAAAACATGTGACATGGAGTTTGATGAATCTAGTGGCTCCCAATGAGAAGATGTTTCATGTGATGATGTAAGTGATGAACCCTTGAGATACAAAATGAAGAACATGACAATTGGGGATATCAAGCCAAAGGAGGATGATGAAGATATACCTTCTACTTGCACTCCACACACCATCATGGTGCCTCAAGTTGATCAAGATGATGAGAAGGATGATCAACCACTTCCATCACAAGATATCCATATATCTCAAGAGGAAGCTCAAGCTCAAGCTCAAGATGTTGGAGCACCTCAAGATACACCTCAAGAACCACAAGTGAAGCAAACACATATTTCCAAGGATCACCCCATTGACTTGATCATTGGGAGTCCATCTTGGGGAGTAAGAACTCGCTCTCATTAATATGCTTTATTTTGTGAACATTACTCATTTGTCTCTTATTCGAAACTCATGTATGTAGATGAGGCTCTTAAGGATCAGAATTATGTGATTGCTATGCAAGAAGAACTTAACAACTTCATCGTAATGAAGTAAGGATACTAGAAGAGAGGGCTCAAGACAAGAATGTGATTGGAACCAAATGGATATTCTGCAACAAGCAAGATGAACATGGTGTGGTGGTATGGAACAAGGCAAGGCTTATCGCACAAGGATTTTCACAAGTTAATGGGTTGGATTTTAGCTAAACATTTGCTCCCATCGCATGGCTTGAAGCCATCCATATCCTTCTTGTATTTGCTTCAGATCATAACATTAAGCTTTATCAAATGACTGTGAAGAGTGCATTCTTAAATGGCTTCATTAATGAACTTGTTTATATTGAATGACCCCCAATTTCGAAGATCCTAGATATCCTAATCATGTTTATAGGTTGCACAATGCGCCTTATGGACTTAAGCAAGCTCCAAGAGCTTGGTATGAACACCTACGTGACTTCCTCATCAACCAAGGATTCAAGATCGGGAGGGTGGACACTATATTGTTCACAAAGGTCATAGACAATGAGCTTTCCTTATGTCAAATCTATGTTGATTATATAATATTTGGTTCAACTAACAAAGAGTTTTGCAAAGAATTTTGTGACATGATGTCTAGGGAGTTTGAGATGTCGATAATGGTGAGCTCAACTACTTCCTTGGATTTCAAATCAAGCAATTGAAGAAAGGGACATTCATCCATAAAAAGAAGTATACGAAAGATATCCTCAAAAAGTTCATGATGGATGATAGCAAGCTGTTGGAGCAAGAATTTGTCTTGCCCTAGCAAATACTGCGAGAGTTTCTTCTAAGGAGGAGACTCAAGCTTGGAGATGAAGTTTGAGAGGAAGGAACACCACGAGTATATTGATGATAGGAAAAATGGATCGATCTGGAGAGGGGGGATCACAAGTTTGCCGTGATGCGTGTTCTGTGTCCGTCCTTTGCCCAGAGGACCATGGCCTCCTATTTATAGGGCCATGTGTAGCTTCGCGTACAAGTTATCATAATGTACAAATATCCGGGATCCGGCCAAATTACTGAGCCTTATCCCAAATGACTACCTTCTTTCCTGTCAGGAGATAAATATCCACCATTGTAATTATCATGGTGCCTGCCATTGAAGGGCGTGAGTCGGTCACCAATTGCGACCCGGTGCCGCACCGCCTGGGGTGTCAGGATAGGTACCATCGTGTTGGGGTGTCAGAGTGGCGTCCACTAGCCTAGGCATTTAATGCCGATCACTTCCTTGCAGGCAAAGTACGACTGATTCTTGCCTTTTGGCAGATTTTTCTTGAGGCCTGATGACTCACCTAGTAACCTTCGGGAAGCCAGCCCGTGCAGCAGGAGGTTGAAGCCTCGGGGACCGGGCCTTCGGGAGGCGGAGCTCCGGAAGGCCGGGGCTCCGGAAGGGGGAGGCTTCGGGGGGCCGAAGCCTTGGAGGCCGAACCTTCGGGAGGCTGAGCTATGAAAGGCCGGGGCTTTGGAAGGTGGGAGTAGGCTCAGCCTTTGGAAGGCTGAGCTAATTAAGCCAAAGGGCCGTTGGAGGTCCTTAATAACGACCCCCAATATTAGCCCCTTGCGGGGGCGGCCAACGGAGCGGTTGGGCCCGCGGTTCCTTCGAAGCAGGGCCCCCAGCGGTCCCTGGCTTGTGGTTGATGGCTTGTGGTTCGAGAATCACTTGGCTTGCCCAAGACGATTTGACCGGTGTGATGGAATGACGTGTTGGATGACGTTGGCGATAGAGGGCATTGAATGCATCTTGGGGAGAGGTGTAGTCCTGCCCTATCTGGTGGAGCATGGGACACATGTTGTCTTGTCGTTGGGTGGGGCATGGGAGTCAGTTTCGCTCCCCCATGATTTCGGCCTGGCAGGCGAAAGGACGGCGCATGCGTCTGCCACCTGGAGGGGGCAAGTTGCTCCCTATTTGTAGCAGGAGGGGGATTGCCCAAAGCAACCCTTTTGCCTACTCCTCGTTCTGATATGCCTCTGTCTTCAGTGCCTCTTGCCTTGCGTGAGTTATTCCTTGATCTCTACTCCCCCTCTCTCGTAGTTTAGCGCCTTTCTCCATCCTCTTGCGATTCATATGGCCGACCTTAGTACCCCGAGTGAACCCAAAACTCAGGCGACATGAGAGATGGCCGGAGTAGCCACGGTGGGGGACCCTCAGGTGTCATTGGCTTCCACATTGCGGATGGGGCCACCGCCGGGAGTGGAACTCTAGCGCACTAGCAAAAGCAACTCCTGGCAAACCACCACGCTGGGACTGTTTGTCATCGGCGATGAGGAACTCGACCGGATGGTTAGGGAGGGGAAGATCCCCTCTCGAGCCATCGCTTGGCCTTCGCTGGGCAAGGAGGTCCCGAAGCCTCTGGCCCATGAGGTCATGGTGTTTGAAGCCTTATTCGAGGCAGGCCTGGATTTTCCTTCAGTGTCGTTGCTTGAAGAGGTGCTCTACCACTTCTACGTGGAGCTCCCGCAGCTCCACGCCAATGCCATAGCCCTCCTAGCCATCTTTGAGTGGGCCATGCAGGTGGAGGGGTGTGAAGGGAGGGAGGATTTCTTCGTGGCCCTCCACTTCGCCAGCTGCCAACCGAAGTTGATCAAGGTTGAGGGGATGAAGAGGTCCCTCAGTTTTTGGAGTATCAACTTCCAGATATGGCCGCAGTATCGCGATGCCTTCTCGGCGAAGGCCATCAATGGCTGATGGTATACCGGCTTGTTGCAATGGTGGTTTTACTGCAGTGTCGGCCCTGCATCGCCCCTTCACTCCACGAACCCAGATACCGCGTATGTTCTGGAGCCGGAGATGGGGATTACGGATGACCAGTTTGCCTCACGACTAGCCCTTCTCTGGAGGGTGGCCAAGAAGATGAGCATGCGTGACCTCGTGGAGGAGTTCACCATGTTGCGCATCTGGCCGTGGAACTACATTTTTGAGCAAGGTGTGGAAGAGTGGCCGAAGGTGTATTCTGGTCCACCCGTCAGCGCTGGTGAGATCCTTTTGTAGTTGGGTTCTCGATCTACCGATGTGAGTCATCTTTTTTCTTTCAGAGAGCTGCCTCCCATTGGAGCACGCGACGGAGATCACGGAGGTGATCCTGGGCCCCCTACTATCACGGAACGGGAGCGGTAGGTGGCCTTGGCACGGAGTTGGGAGCGGTACAAACGTGTCTATTTTTACCTTAGCGTGGGGGCTCCGGCATGGCGAGATCCTCCAGAGCCTAGGGCTGCTGGAAAATGAGCGCATGCAGGCCCCCCGTTCGTACCAGGAAGCTCCAGGCCTGGTGGCCCTCATCATCTGGAGGCTCGCATACTAGTTCGATGTTCGAGATCAGAGGTGACCCTAGTTTGCAAGAAGCGCTTGAGGCGGGTTGGGAGTGTGAGCGATCAGTCCGGAGGCGAGGGCCAGGGTGGCGGTGATGACCGGGGGAAGGACCGGGCCTCCCTGGATATTGCGGGTCACGGCCAGGGCCAACGGCGAGGCATGGCCTCCGTGGACTTCGAGTTCGGTCTTGTCAACTCAGATGCTAAGGATACTACGGGTCCTCTTGTAAGAGGTTCGGGGGAACCAGGTGTGGTTTGCTTTGTTAGTCATACCCTTTTGGTCATGCGCTAGGATCTTAATTTGTATTTCTTTTTTTGTTGTAGCGACCTTCGAGGTGGATGCGACCTTGACTCCACCCCTCGGGGCCTCGGAGGCCCAGTGAAGATCGCGGTCTCCTCCAGAGGGGTCTCCGAGGGCCGTCTTTGGGGACGTTGCTTCGTTTCCGCGGGGCTCAGAGTCAGCTGGTGGCCTGCCCATAGCGGCTGGTGCCCAAGGCTTCGTGCCCTCTGCTGGGAGTCCCTTTGGAGCAGTTTAGGGGGCCTGGCCTGGGGATCCTGACCCCGAACGACTTCATGCTGCACCCAGAGGTGTCAAGGGCTTTCGCTGTGGCCTCCTCTCTCCTTCGGAGTGGAGAGGTTGAGAGAGTGTTGGCCCAGCGCCCCCTGGAGGAGCTGGAGGCGCAATTGGCGATGGTAGCCCTTCGGGTCGGTAGTGTTAGTTATGATTGCCGTGTCAGATGTTGGGTCATGGGTAGCTTATCTTGTCTTTTTCCATCTTTTTGTGGTGCTTTGTAGCAAGTAATTTTGACAAGGGCGCTGGGAGGTGGCAGACACCAGGCTGTGGAAGAGGCCTAAAAATGGGCAGCGTCCGTGGAGGGCCATCTTCTTATGGAGATGATGCTTCATGAGCGTGCGGATGCTGAGGCGCGGAAGGTTGTCGAAGACCTCTGGGAGGTCAAGGAGGTTGCCGATGCAGCCAATGTGGCCCGTATGTCCACCGAGAGTGATGCTGACACCCTTCAGGCAGTGGTGGTAAATATGCGGTGAGAGCTGGAGGAGGTTCGGGCATCGAAGGGGGCACTGTGTTCGGAGCACCAGCAATTAACGGCGCTAGCGTCGAAGGTAGCCTGGATTACCTCTGATGCCTTGAACGGAGGCATCGGTCATGCCGCTCTTCTAGCTTCGATCTGCCATGAAGGTTATGGTTAGGGCCACAGAGGCCTATGCGAGGTCCAGCGCTCGTGTGGCTGCTACACTTTAGCTGAGCCTATTGCACCAGGAGGGAGTTGGTCCCTTTGGAGCTTTGGAGCGACAGGTGCCAGACTCCGTGGTCAAGGCCTTCTAGCCAGAGGCACCTCCAGTGGAGATTGGCGCAGTCTTGGAGAGCTTCCATCGCGGCGTATGGGCGGAGCATGGCCGGGGCATGATGTTGCGCTTTATGGCCAGTCAGGGGGCTCCAGGTGCCTCGGGGGGCCTTCACTTGAGTTCTTCGTTGGGAGTCCTGGTGCTTCACGCGTAGTCTACGGGTGCTTCGCGGCCCTCTGGGGGAGCTTTGTTTGGCATTGTTGCCCCTTCAGAGCCAAGCGTAGATGCCTCGGAGGTGTAGCTCTATCGCGGCTGTCATTGTTTTCTTTTCTTTTTCAGGGAGGGAGGCTGAGTTCTAGTATGTTGCCTACCTCCTTCTGCTTTATGTATATAATCTGACCTTTATTTGATGGGAATTGGGCCTGTCTTCCTGTGTTGTTTCTGGAACGTTTGAGCCTTTGAGTTTTAACCGGAGTCTGCTCTATGTGTATAGGTACGGCGGGCCCGAGGCTAGAGGAGGCCTCATCCGTACCTTGGATAGTGCCTCCGGGGAGGGATCAAGTGCGTTTGGTACGTCGGGGGCTACTCCATTTGTTCGTCGGCGGAGTCGTTTTGTTATGCCCCGTAATTTCGATGGCGTGTTGACCCGCAGGTGGCTGTCGATTTTTTGGTTAAGGTTGAGCCGAAGGATTCCCTAGTGTCCGCTCCGGATGTATGCATTACCGCAAGAGATGACTGGTGTGCAGCCCGAACAGCCCGGGAGGTTGCCGGCTCACGCTTCTTATGGCGCTTCGTCCTTCCCAGGGTTTTGACGGAAGGGTGCCTTCGGAAATTGTCGACTCTACCTTTGGGTGAGGTGAAGGTGGATGAGACACAGGCCGTGGAGGCCTCGTCGGTGGGGCAGGGGGAAGAGCTGGACTTCTCGGCCTTTGACTCATATCCCTTCCCGGTGGATTTTTCATCTTCCCGGGGTCAAGTCTCTGTTTTGGGCAGCAGCCCCTTTGGTGGAGGGGGCTCGTGTCAGCCTCCTGTGCGCAGTTGTCGTGGACGACTCTTCAGGTCCCATGGTGTGTTCGGGAGGCGTGGCAGTCGGGCACCCTCGTCTTCCCGTGGTGGTATAGGGGGGTAGTAGGCTAGCCAGTTTGCTGGGCATAGATTTGATGTACAGCGGTTAAATATATAAAAAGACTTCTATATGTTCTTTTTCCTCTCCCCTTTTTTATGATTGATCACGCCAATGTTTTGCATGTGCCCCTTGTCCTAGCCCCTTCGCATCCTGTGGTTGTCTGGCGGCCACGGGGTGCGAGACTTCGAGGGGCATTGGAAGGGTCAAGTGGCAAACTCAGTTTTGTTGGGGTTTTTATCGCCTTACCATGCCTAGGGTGGCCTGGCGTTAGAAATGACGGTGGGTGTTATGCCTATCCGGTATGAAGGCACTACCTTCAAGATGCCAGAGCGGTCTTTTCCTATCTGACATTTTAGGCAAGGCTCAAATGATGACGGACGGAATGCCTGTCCAGCACGGAGACTTTTGTCTTCAAGATGCTGGAGCGGTCTTTGCCTATCTGCCATGTAGGTTAGCTAGACCTTAAAGATGGTAGACGGAATGCTATCCAGCATGGAGGCTTATGACTTCAAGATGCTGGAGTGATCATTGCCTATCCGCCACATAGGTTAGCGAGACCTTAAAGATGACGGATAAAATGCATGTCCAGCAAGGAGGCTTATGCCTTCAAGATGCTGGAGTGGTTTTTGCCTATCTGCCACGTAGGTTGGGGAGACCTTAAAGATGGCGGACAGAATGCCTGTCCAGCACGGAGGCTTACGCCTCCAAGATGCGGGTTTGTTTTTCTTGTGTGTTGACATTGGGGTTCTTTACACATAATACTTGCAGAAGATCTCTGTGTTCCAACTATGTTCGAAGGTGATCCCCTCTGTATCGACCAGTTGGTAGGAGCTAGGTCTGTTAGTCTTGAGGACCAAGTATGGGCCTTCCCATTTGATGCGTAGCTTTATTGGGGCTAGGGCACGTCGAAGCACGAGTTCGCCGGGTTTGAAGTTTTGCGGCGCAACCCTTGGATCATACCCAGCCTTAGTTTTCTTAATGTAGTGATCTAGGTTTTGAATGGCATGGAGCCGTGTGCCTTCAGTAAGGTCGAGGGAGAGCTCCCTTTCTTTGTCAGTTTGTGGGAGTTGTACCCTGAGTGAGCAGGCCTTGACCTCGGTGGGGCTCATGGCTTCGTCTCCGTATAGGAGGCAGAAGGGTGAGAACCTGGTGGTCCGCATGACAATGGTGCGCAGGGACCATAAAACCTTTGGTAATTCATCGACCCATAGGCCTCCAGCTAAGCCAACGATGAATCGATTTAGACCAGAGAGGATGTTGCCATTGGCCCTTTTGACGACTCCATTGGATTGAGGGTGTCAAATTGCTGCGAAGCATAATTCGATGCTGAGGTCATCGGTGAACTGTCTAAAAGGCACGGAGTCGAATTGTGTATCGTTGTCCACCGTGCGCTATCGTGGGACACTAGTGGTAGATTATGTTCGGATGATGACTCTGGCTGCTCCTAAGGCTTGGGCCTTTCGGAGGCCTAGGAGGACGGCCTCGTATTTAGCTATGTTGTTGGTCATCTTGAAATATAGGTGAGCGGCATAATGGACCTGCTGGCCTGTGGGAGAGATGAGGACCACGCTAGCTCTGGCGCACGTGGAGCAGTATGCTCTCAGTGTAGATGGTCCAGATGTCTTGTGAGGGCATGGTGTTGGGTTCGGTTGTTGTCGGGGTCCATTCGGCGATGAAGTCTGCTAAGATTTGGTATTTTACGGCGGTGTTGGCTACAAACCTTACGATGAAGGGGGCTAACTCTACCGCCCACTTGCCGATGCGTCCTGTCGCCTCCCAGTTGCAAAACATGTCGCCCAGCGGGTACGAGGTTGGGACAGTGATGTCGTAGGCAAGAAAGTAGTGCCGGAGCTTGCGCAAGGCCATCAGCAAGGTGTAGGCTATTTCTTCAAGCTCAATGTAATGTGTCTTGGCCCCTGCTAAGGCCTTTAAGATGTAGTATATGGCCCTTTGAGTAGGGCGACCGCCACTTTTTTCCTCTCGTACTTGGGCGGCGCTGATGGTGGATGTGGAGATGGATAGGTACAGGAGTAGTCCTTCACCAGGGAGGGGCATCACGAGTGTTTCGAGTGGGAAAGGTGCACTTTTAGGGCCTCAAATGCTGCCTGGCAGTCCGGTGTCCAGTTAAATAGCTCGGAGTCCCTTAGCATTTTAAAGAAAGGGAGGTTGTGCTTAGCGGATTTCGTGAGGAAGCGACTGAGGGCTGCGAGACGGCCGGCCAGGCGCTGTACTTCTTTAGGATTGGTGGGAGGTGACATTTCATGATAGCACGAATCTTGCACGAGTTAGCCTTGATGTCTCTTCGGGAGACAAGATATCCTAGCATTTTTCCACCTCTAGCGCCAAATATGCATTTTTCTGGGTTTAGCCGTACGCCAGCGGCTCAAAGGCTGTTGAATGTTTCTTGTAGGTCGGCAACATGGGTGGCTTCTAGTTGGCTTTTTACCATGATATCATCTATGTAGGCCTCGATGTTGCGGCCCAACTGTTGTTGCAGCACCTTGTGTACTAGGCGGGAGAACGTGGCCCTGGTGTTTCGAAGACCAAAGGGCATCCGGATGTAGCAGTTACTCCGAAGGGGGTAATAAAGCTGGTCTTGTTTTCATCCTCCATTGCCATGTGGTACCCAGAGTAGGCTTCGAGGAAGCTTAGCATTTCGCAGCCGGTGGTAGAATCCACCAGCTGGTCAATGCGAGGGAGAGGGTATGGATCCCGGGGGCATACTTTGTTTAATGACGTGAAATCGATGCACACATGCCATTTTCCGCTATGTTTTTTGACCAGGACTGTGTTGGAGAGCCAATCGAAGTAGATAACCTCTCGGATAACACCGGCTTCAGCAGCTTCTGGACTTCTTTTGCGGCTTCTGCCCACTCCGGGGAGAGCTTGCGAAGGCCCTAGCGTACGGGCCTGGCCTTCGGGTCAACCTGGAGCAAGTGCTCGATGATGTTGCGGTTGACTCCTAGGAGGTCCTGTGAGGACCATGCGAAGATGTCGAGATTACTCCGTAAGATGGCCAGAAGTTGTGTTTCTTGCCTGGAGGCGAGGTATGCCCCTATTTGGAAGGTCCGATCAGGTTGGTCTTGGTGTATGGGCACTAGCTTTATGTCCCCTTATGGTTGTGGTCTCAGAGGACAGCGGTGCTCGGGGTGCGCTGACGGAGGATCTTTCGAGTCCTCCCATGTCATGGTGTCGATATGGTGACTGGGGAGCGGAGCAGGGTGCCAATACTCAATGCGTCTAGCCAGGTCTTGGTCGCTGTGGATGGTTATTAGCCCCTAGGGTCCGAGTATTTTCAGGTAGAGGTAATTGTGATGGGGTACAACTTCGAATCTGTTCAGGGTCCCCTATCCTAGGATGGCATTGTAGGCGTATGGTACGTCCACGACGTCGAAGGTGGTAACATCGGATTGTGATGCAGAGCCCTCGTCGAAGATGATCGGGAGTTCGATCTATCCTAGGACGTTGAGGGGGGCTCCATTGAATCCCTGGAGGGGCCTACTGCTTGGTGAGAGCTGGCTTCACGGAATTCGGAGCTGGTCGAAGGCATGCATGAATAGGAGGTCCACCGAACTACCTCCGTCGACCAGTATTCTTCGGACCTCAACTTCGGCAATATTGGCTGAGAGGACCAGGGCATCAGAGTGCGGAAATTTTACCCCTTTGAAGTCTTCGACGGTGAATGTTATGGGGGCGTATATGTATAGAATTGTGTGTCTGCATGGAGTACCCGGGATAATTGTATCCAATCATGGTAGTCAGTTTACTTCAAGGTTCTTGCAGCGCCTACATGAAATGATCGATACAAGGTTGAATTTCAGCTCAGCATATCACCCACAGACTGACGGGCAGACAGAAAGGGTGAATCAAATTCTTGAAGACATGTTGAGAGCGTGTGCATTGAAGAATGCAACAGTTGGGACAAGAATCTCCCGTATACGGAATTCTCGTACAACAACAGTTACCAAGCTAGCCTAAAGATGTCTCCTTTTGAAGCTTTATATGGAAGGAATTGTAGAACCCTGTTGTTCTGGAATCAGACTAGAGTAAGCTAGGTTTTTGGTCCAGAAGTTCTGAGAGAAGCAGAAAGATAAGTGTAAGAGATCAGAGATAATCTAAAAATAGCACAATCAAGGTAGAAGAGTTATGCAGATCATCGACGCTGGGAACTGACTTTCGAAGTAGGAGACTTCGTGTATCTCAGAGTATCACCGATCAGAGGACTATGCAGATTCAAGGTCAAAGGCAAGCTTTTGCCTCGGTTTATTGGTTTGTACAAGATATTGGACAAACGAATAGAAGTAGCTTACCAGCTTGAGTTACCACCTCAACTCTCGGGAGAACACAATGTTTTCCATGTGTCGCAGTTAAAGAAATGCATAAGAGTTCCCGAAGAACAGTTGCCAGTAGAAGAACTGGATGTGCGAGAGGATCTCTCATATTCAGAATATCCGGTCAAAACCCTTGAGGCGTCAGAAAGGGTTACCAGAAACAAGCGAGTCCGAATGTGCAGAGTGCAGTGAAAACATCAATCAGAAGAAGAAGCAACATGGGAAAGAGAAGAAGATCTGAAGATGGAGTTTCCCCATCTCTTCTCCAATCCTTTCGAATCTTGAGGGCGAGATTCATCCTAAGGGGGGTAGGTTTGTAACACCCTAAATCTCAAATTTTGGAATAATTTAAAATTTTGCTAGAAATTAATTAGGTGGTTGCAATTTTGTTCTAAAGGAAAAAAATTAATTTCTAAATTTAATTTGGCCTAGGTTAAATGTTTGTTAAATTCATGCTATTGTAGATGCAATAAGGTTTTATTGTGTGGAAAAAGTTTGCAAAATTGCGCTAGTTGTCACTCGTTTAAAACTCCCGTTTGAAAATGTGTTAAAAATCAATTTGGAAAAGGCTTTGGAAATTAGAAAAATGCCTTTGGGCTGATTCTCTCTCCCTCGGCCCATCTCCCCTCCCCTTTCTCCTCTCCACTTGGGCCGCCTCTTCCTTCCCCGCGCTGGCCCGTAGACCCAGCCGGCCTTCCTAGCCCACCGAGCTGGCCCCCTCCCCGCCTTGCTGCTGCCATGTGGGCCTGGCTCCAAGCCGCGAGCCGAGCCACCGCTAGATGGCTCGCCTTCTCCCTCCTCTCGCCGATTGGCCCCGAGCCCCTAAATCCCACCGGCGCTTCGAATCGTCGCCTCCCCTCCCTCCATTACCTCCTCCCTGACTGTTTCCCCCTTAATTCCCCCTCTTCTTGCATGGAAATCGCCACATTTAACCCCTTGAGGCTGTTGGCCATTTCTTCTCAAATCCGGCCATCTCCCTACCCCTCTTGGCTATATAAGCCCTCCACCGACTTCCTTGCTCGGTTCCCCACCCGAAACACTCTTTCTCCCCTTCAGTTGCACTCAGATTTTCCCCAGCCGCCGCCTCCACCATTGCCGACAGTAAGGAGCCCACCGCCGCTTAAATTCTCCCCGACCGAACCCTTATTGACCTCAATTCTTCCTTTGTTGGTGTCGCCGGACCTCAAGGAGCTCACCCCATCACTTTTTGGAGCTCTTTGTGCTGCTGGACGCCGTCCCTGCCGAGCTTCAAGGCCACCGCCCTTTCTTCCTCATCGCCAGCCACCTTCGGAACCCTCCGCCGCCATCGAGCCCACGGTGAGAATCCCCATCTTCTTTTCTCTCTTGTGCGCTATTTTTCCCATCGCGTTTGTTGACCGGAGGCGCATTTTTGCATGCGCCGGCGAGCCCGCCGCTGCCCTCATCGCCGTCGGCCACCATCTCCCCGACTCGCGCCGCCCGCCGCTGCTTGGTTTAACCCCGGCCATCCGATCTCCTCTCTACGGCCCGGATTAGATCAGCTATAACCCCTTGCCTTCGGTCCACCATGGACCCATGGACCGGCCATAAGGCCATGGTTGACGGGGCTCATGGACATATTCCGTGAGTTTTTCAATAGCAAAACAATTCAGTAAATCTTTATTGCGTCATAATTCCAATTTTCAGTATAAAATCAATTCGGTATTTCTTTGAAATTCAAGTAAAAATTGCAGATTAGTCCCTGGAACTTGAAAAGCTCAATATTTTTTGCTCGTAACTCCGATTTGGACGATTTTCATGTCCAAATGTCCATAGCGACGTGTAGAATCTTTTTATAGGATTTTTTCTTAGATTCTGTACTGTTTGGTGTAGAGTTCTTAGAAGTTTGTATTGTGTGTGCTTTTCCGATTAGGAGCTGAGCATTTCAGCAATCTCCAAGACCAAGTGTTTGAAGATTTTGAGCAGCACCCTATCGAAGGCAAGTGCCCTTGAGCATTTCCTTACCCTATTTTAGGATTTGCAGATGTAGTTTTATCCTTCATTATGCATGCTTGTCTAAATATGAAACTCCATGATAGGGTTTACTAGTTTTCCTTGAATATTCCTTGTCGCCGTTGTTTATCCATAAGATAGAATGGGTAGATATGCTAGTGTAGTCAGGGTTGGGAAAAATGTTAATCTTGACTAATGAATCATGGAACAAGAATCGGGAAATGGTAATTATTATAGCAACAAGGTATAAGGATCCTAGCAGGATGGATGGTTTGAGGTGGCTCCTATGGCAGGTTTGTGTTTGTTCCTGTGTGGGGTCCTAAGGACCGGCTCTTGAACATGTAACCAAGTTAGATTTGCAGAACCACAAGGACTAAATGGGTATGGCCTGGCCAATTAATTAGCCACCCCTCTGGTTCTGTGGGCACCATTGGACGGTTATGTGGCACAAGAGGGGGCCTTTGTAGCGATAGAATCATCTGTTAGCGGTGAAACCTCAGTGGGTGCCTGCAGGTTAGTGGGAGCTTTGTAAAGGCCTTGTAGTGAAACCCCGACTCCACACCTCGGAAGTGTGAAGCAACACGGGAATCATGACTTGTGGGGAAAGCTGTGCAAACTCTATAGAGTATAAACTGATTAATCAGCTGTGCTCATGGTCAAGAGCAAACTTGGACTTCTTCAGGATTAGTTGGAATCAGGGTTTGTTCAGGTTGGTTGGGTAGCCGGGTAATGGGATTACCTGGTGAGTCTTGGTAGTCAGATGAAATCTGATGAGTTAATCCTATTGTCATAGTTATGTCTTCACTTAGTAAATAGGATGCTTGTTGTTGGAATCATAGCTTCATGTTGCTTAGTGCAGATATCCTACGTCTAAACTTTTCCTTGACTTAAAGAACATATCATGTTTCCCTCCACTTGCGGAGTACAATCTTTGTACTCACACTTGTTGCTCCCCTCCCTTGCATTCTACTGCTGTTCAGAAGCCGGCACTGAAGCTGCTACCTTCGACGAGGATGACTTTGACCCAGAGCTACTTTTCTAGGCTGGCGTGCCCCTAGTCGACGCCTGTGGAAGATGGAGTCCTTGCTGGCGCTGAAGACCTCTTCTTAGTTCCGATGTGTTTTTCTTCTAGACCCTCGAGTCCTTTTGTAATAGTTTATTATTGTTGTAATAGTTGCACTGTGATGATAACACTGATGATGTAAGCACATGTATGAAACTAGATCCTGGCATACATGTGTTGTGCCCAATTTTGTCCGTTTAAAACTGGGTGTTACAGCAATTTCTCCTGGAAATTGGTCCAGTGGTCTGTCCGGTGCTCATAGTTTTCACGGGACCCACATGTCATATTTCTTTTCGGGCTTGGCTATTTTCTTCCAATTTCGATCTATTGTCATGTCGACACTCGAGCTCCTGTGCTAGTTCACCATCGCCGATTCATCCTGCCACCCTGCGCCCAGAGCCACCCTGCCGCCACCGTGCCCTAGCACCAGCTGTGGTCCTCTGCATCGCCACCACCAGAGACATCGCCTTCAGTTCTCCAGTCGTCGCATCTCTCCTTAGCCCCTAGCCACCCAGTGCCGTGCTGCCTACAGCAGCCGCGACCACCCAGTGTGCTGTACCGTAGTGCCTAGTGCTATTATAGCCATCGATCGACATGTTTTCCTCCCTCACCACTAGTTCCTCTATAGATCCTTTGTGCTGAGCTCTCAATTCAGCTGATTGCTAATTTTTGAAACCCCTAGATTCAAAATCATGCAAATTAGCCCTAAATTCACCCAAATTTCACTCAAATTTGATCAATTTGTTGCAATTAGAGCCAAATCCTTTGCAATTGATAAATGTCTAGTGTTGCAAACTTGAACTTGTTGCTTGTTCATCCAAATTCACATCAAATTCATGCCTAGGATTCAAATTCGGGTCAAATTCATTCAAATTTATTAAACTCGACACGTTCGCTCATCTTGCTATTCATGTTGATATGTTAGATGGGTCATCAGTGCCGCAACAAGGTCAAGGCCATTTAGTAGCCAAAGAAGAAAGGCTCAGAAAGAGTGGGATCGTGCCTTTGTAGCAACAAATGTGTCAGATGTTCAAAGAGGCTTTCAAAATAGAGATGACACTTCTTTGCCATGTTAGTTCACCCGCGCCCGTTCTGCTGTGGGGTTCGGCTCAACACCTTTCGCCTGGTCAAGCAAACAAAAGAGGGCTCGTCAGGAGTCAAAGCCTTAGGAGGAGGAGGAGGAGCAGCAGACACAACAACACTCAGAGTAGCCACTAACTCAGGTAGAGATTCGCCTACTTGACTTGACATAATACAAGTTTTTGAGGATTAAGAAGCTGAGTTTGTGCAGATCAGTGAGTGGTTTACCTTGAACACAAATGAGGGGGTAAATCCTAGGTTTTGGACAAAACTGCAGGAGAGCTTCCACGTGTCTTATCTCAGGAGGAAGGTTAGTTTGAGTGAGCATAAGACGTTGAACTGGCACTTCTTGCAGTTGGCGTTAGGAGGAGTAGATATGAGGCATCACTTTGATGCATTCCTAGGTCTTTAAGGTCTACTCACAAACATGAACAGATATGTTGAGGAGTGGGTCAGAGTGTTCTATGCCACTATTTGGATAACACTAGAGAGGGACTTCATACACTTCTTGTTCTAGGGCAAGCAGATCATACTTTATAGGAACAACATTCTTGAGGCGAGTTCCAGGTATATGCACGAGATCATTCATCCGAATGCCAACCCCCTAGATGTCCTTTGGTTGGTAGTTTTTCCATATAGATGATGAGATCCAACCTCGGTTTAGATAGCCTTTTGCTCCAGGTTCACTGAGACATACAAGATATGTCGACACCTGAGGCGAAGGCTATCCACATGGCCATGAGACACAGCTTGTTGTTGAGAGTTGGATATGCAGAGGCCATCACTACTTTACAACAATGGCTAATTCTCTCCATCCTGACTCACCAACAGTTCGATATTGTGGATTTGATTCTGTGTGCGATAGAGGATGTCATAGCTGATGGGATGACGATGGGCAGACAACAGCCCTATGCTCATCTAATTCATATATGCTAGGTCACTTGGTCAGGTTCCCTGAGTATCTTTACACCTACAAGCTGTCAACGACAAATTTCAGGCAGTAATCACCTATTGCACCTTCAGACAAACACCATGGTTAGCGTGATATGTTTTATGCTCAGGAGCAGATTCCAGTCGATGAGCGATAGAGGGTAGTTGTAGGACCAGGCCCTAGCTGAGGTCGAGACAGAGCTACCACATGCCATCTTTGACATTGATAATGACAATGACTCGAACTTTGATGATGTTTAGTACTTTCCTCCGGTCGCTAGGTCACATGATGCCGAGGCAGGAGGTTCCTCTCAGAATGCACCACAAACTTCAGTGCCCCCCTCTTCAGCACCTGAGACAGCACCTCCTATGACTCCAACTGCCTAGTCGTCTGAGCTCACTCTCATCCTTCAGTAGATGAAGCAGTAGCAACCAGTCCTGGCAGAGATGTAGGTGAAGCTTCAGGAAGATATAGTTCACCAGCAGGAGTAGCAGTTAGTGCTTATGCAGTCACTTTAGTAGCAGGAACAAGCTATGTTTGAAGCACTTTAGACTGACAGAGAGAACGACATGATGTTCAATTTCATCTCAGTTTGTTTGGGTTCTATGTTTAACGCTTTAGATATATAGCTGCTAGCGACACCTCAAGCACCTACTCCAACCCTGAGTTCTCTCCCAGGTAGTGTCTGCAATCATTTGGGTACTCTGGTGTCAGCCTTTCCGCTCTCACCATTCTTCTCAGTTGGAGTCTTCTCACAGCCTGCCGGGACTACACAGAGGCCAGCATTTACTCCATTGAAGACACCTTTGACTACTAGACCTCTCAGTTTTGACTACTTTCTACAACTGACCATCGCTATTCAGTAACCATCAGTTGAGCATTCTCTAGTTGTGCAATTAGCATTTGATGAGCTCAATGTCATGCTTCAGGAGTTGGCAGCTCAGGGTCACAGTACCTCTAGCTTCGGCCCTCGTCCTGACGTAGTGTCTTCAGAGGTTCCTGCTCCTTCAAGTTCTAGTCAACCTTCAGTAGGATCGCTCTTACTATCATCAACGTCACTGCCACCGAGATCGCTTCTTCCGCATCTGACTCAGACTCCAATTCAGGGTCTCAGTTCATGGTGCATCCTTCTTTAGCAGCGTCGGTTCCCTTGTCTCCTCCGGTCCCAGGTGTTTAGATGTGTTTCTCTTTTTCGTTCTTAGATGCCTAGTTTGATAGGGTGTATTTTAATTCATATCTTAATCTTCTAATTTATGTTGTCATCAACCACCAAAGAGGGGGATATTGTAGTATCTAGGCCCCTAGGTAAGTGGTAAGTGTTTCAGTGATTAATGACAACCGTATCATTGTGACTAACAAGTTTGTTTTGAAGGGTATCAAAAATTTAGTTCACAATGATGAGTAGGTATTCTTGGTCCCTAAGTTGATTCTATGGACGATCAAAGGATATGAGCATCAAGATTAAAAATCTTCTAGTTCTAAGTGTCACAAGGAGACGAAAACACTTAGAGTAGTATAGTCCTCGTTGGAGCATCCACTAAGGATATCGCTCCCCCTTGAGACACCAAGACTCAAGTGCTCCCTCATGATTGCCACATCTCCATCTCTGGATTGGCGGACATCAAACCAAGTACATCGCTCTTCTTAGGGCTCCCACAAGAACTCCAAGAGCATACCAAGACACCTCCAATCACCAAGACCGGCTAGGTGTTGCTAACCACCAAGAATAACAAGCCAGTAGCTTCAGTTGACCAAGATCAAGCCGAAACTATAGCTAGATGCACACTTGCTACTCTCTATGCAAGATTTTAATTCTGCATTTACTTTGTGTTCTAGCTTGCTTGATTGTTCGTGTAGTTGTATTTCTTTCCATCTTGGCTAAGGTTGCTACTTTTTTTAGAATTTGATAGAATTAATTTTTAATTAGAGCCCAATTCACCCTCCTCTTGTCCTTTAACCATACTGATGTACATATCATCTCTCTGACCAGAGCCAAGAATGCTCCAGCGAGTTTAACTCATTGAACGTCAGACCATCTGGTGAGAACAAATCTTTCTAAGCTAATCCAATTCAAACTTTGTTGAGCTCTAAGTTCTCGATATCTCAACCATGGGCTTCTCTAAGCTACCTAGTTCTAGAATTTTGCAAGTGTGCATCTCACCAAGTGGATTTCTTTCCCTCCATGTTTGTACTACTATTTTTGAGCATCACGACGTTAGGACTTAGGACTAATTACCTATGGTGACATATGTGTATATTTCACTAGGCCCTCTTTGTCATCCAGACTGACTATAGCAGTATCATTGTCCTCGATGGGAAAAGAAATCCAGTAGCTGAATACCAACCTGTCATAGACTTGCTACAAAGGTAAACTAATCATTTCATTAACACTTTAGTAAACTTCGAATTGAATGAACCTAAGTCTAGTTACGATCAATAATCACACACGTACAAGGTGTACGTTCACTACGTCAAGAAGAAAGGACATCACTTTCCATTCCGGAAAGAATGTAAAATCATAACAACCTTTCCTTTTAGGCTTCAGGTCCAGGACAAAAATGTATGTGGCTACTATGTATGTTACTTCATTCATGGTAAAAGTATGTATTTCTTTAATTTGTACGTTTGAATAAATTCAAGTGCATAATGCTCGGTTACCTGTGGCAGGGTGGCAATCATCGTCTTGTTTATTTTCATTGGGTTGAGGAATCCTACTTTAATGATGCCCTTTTGACCACATGTATGTACCTCCATTCTACATACACAAGAACTTGTGACATTCAATCTAATGGTACATGAATTTATACTGTGAATTATAAATATAAGACACTTATAGAGTCCACAAACTTATGAGTTGAACGTCGATGGTGTCTTGATGGTACACTTGATACATTTCATCAAAATGAATCCAGACTTCATCTAATGGTACATGAATTTATACTGTGAATTATAAATATAAGACACTTATAGAGTCCACAAACTTATGAGTTGAACGTCGATGGTGTCTTGATGGTACACTTGATACATTTCATCAAAATGAATCCAGACTTCATCGTCCCCATGGAGAAAATCATAATGTCTATATTAGAACGCGAACATCTCTCTATCGGCCTTTGACTGTTCTAAGTACCTGTCGGAGGATGAACTCCTCAAGCGGGGATCCGGAGGGACCCCCTTTGAGATTCGGCCGGGGGGATGATTCTGAATCTACCTCGTACGTGAATTAAATGAGAGTATGTGGGATGCAGGCGGGACGGATGATCAGATGCTAGTGAGAGTAAATGCTTGAGGGATTTTTAGACAGGTTCAGGCCGCACGGAGCGTAATACCATACTCCTGTGTGTATGCTATTAATGCTCTGGGAATGCTTTCTTTGGATCTCTCATGTTACAAGGTTTTCTGTCTAAGTCTAGAGCTTCGGTCTTCAAGCGCCAATCTCTCTGAGCTTCCGCTCGGCTTCGTGCTTCATGATGAATCCGATGAGGATTCTCCCTCCTATGATCAACTCCTTCATTTGATCAATGAGCAACAAAGGGCCCTTAACAAACAATCAAAAGCTTCAGAAATTCAATGCACTTAATGACATTCATGTTACCTTTGTTTCTAATTATGAACAATTAATGTGCAAATTCAATTTGCTAAACAATGAGCATAAAGAGCTTAAGGATAAAATTAATACATTGAATCTCACAATAAGGTCCCTTTGAAGCAATCTATCTCTCCTTTTAATTACAATCCTAAGGTAGATGCTTCTACTTCTTGTGATGATTTATATGGTTTATCTAGCTCACCCTTTTGCAATGAGATTTGTGTTGAGAATGTTGTTGTATAACAATCTAATGAACTCATTGCATAAGAGAATGATGAGCTCAAGCAAGAAGTGGAGAAGCTCAAGGAGGACTTGGCGAGATTGAAGGGCAAAGGACAAGTCCAACCTCCTTAAGATAACCATGTTTTCATAGTGAAGAAGCCTGCAGAGGGGTCAACCGCGACATGCTTCAAATGCCATAAATAAGGCCACAAGTCCTTCCAATGGAAGTAAGTGAAGAAGGAGACCAAGGAGAAGAAGAAGATGTCAAACCTCTCCAACAAGACCTCCAACCTCTACACCAAGCCCAACTACAAGAACAAGGTAAAGAGCAACCACTACAAGCTCAAGAATAAGGAAAATGGCAAGGTGGTTGTACACATGGTTAGGAAGAAGGATCGGAGGTGGAAGGGGCCCCAATCGGTTTGGAATCCAAAGAAGACTTGAAGCCCAAGGCAATTATGGGGATTTGGATGCTTGGCTTACAAGATGAAGTGAAGATTCAAGCAAAGAAGCCAAGTGTACAAGATAAGCGCATTGATGAAGATTATGATCATTACATACCAAAATCCCCATCCAAATGTAAAAGAGGTAAGTATAGCTAGATTCTTGTTCATGCATTTTGTTTTGCTTCTAGCGCATTTTCCTTGTCTAGGATTGTATGTGCTTATTTCAATTTATTGCAATGCCTAGTGTAGATTTTCATATGGTATGTTACTTGTGTTTCTCTCTTATCCATGAGCAACCTATATGGTTTATTAGTAGTATGTTTCTTTTATGGCACTAGTTTTACATTTGATATCTTTTATGTGCCATGATCTAATCTATAGGATAAGTCCCCATTGTTATCAACAACAAGTGCATATATCTCACAAGTACTCAACACTTGTATGAACACATTTAGGGGGAGTATATCCTATAAGTTGTGATTTTGAGACTAATATGTGTTTCACATTGCATCTCTTGTAGTCTCATGGAGCAATCAACATGTCCCTGGAGGTATGCAATGCTCAAACGCTTCAATTGATATCATTGTCAAATCTTTGTTCATTTAAGCTACCTTCATGCATAATATAGCTTAAACTTCCTATCTTGACATATTTTCTAGTTGTGCATATGTTTTTTTCTCATCATATGTATGCACACATATAAGGGGAGTTTAGACTATATTATGTGAGTTTTATGAATTATGATCCATGTGCTTTTATAGCTTTCAATTGGTATCATTCTTTTGTAGTGTAATTCCTACAATTGGTAGCATTACAATTGTTATCTTTTTTAATTGGATCATTATTTGTGAAGCTCTCTCCCATGTGCTATAATGTTTTTCCCTTTAAGTTCAACTTGTGCATATAATCCTTTTTGGAAGATTGTTGACAAAGGGGGTAGAAATTTAATGACCAAAGCAAGGAATGCAAGATGAACAATGTGGGGAGATTGTAGCAAGTGCAAGATACATGAAGATTAACAAAGGGGGAGAAGCTCATGCTTAGGTCAAATCAAGGGAGATAGTGGCAATGGAGAAAGGGGGAGCCACAACAAAGGGGGACTAAGTGGTAAGAACATGCATCCAAAAAATGTGGTAAGCCTTTATGCTCATTTATGATCTTTACATTTGGAATCATTTGTTATTTACCACTTGCTTTGGTTGTGTTGTCATCAATCACCAAAAATAGCGAGATTGTAGTGAAAATAGCCCTATTAGGTCATGATTATGATTTTGGTGATTAGTGATAACATAGTTATTGGGACTAACATATTTGTCAAGAATATATGTTAGTAGGTCTCATGGATGCAATAAATGAAGAAGCCACCAAGGCCGGGACAAAGTTTGGTTGAATTGGAAAAAGTTCCAGAAGAAATGACTACACCAGATGGTCCGGTGCTCTGGGTATTTGCACTCATCAGAGCATCTCTGTGAAAGGGGGACGGAGGCCTGAAAGCCTCACCGGATAGTCCGGTGATGAAACAAGGCAACACCGGACAATACAACGGACAATGAACAGTGCAAAGATAAAAAACAAGTAGAAGACCCCACCGGATAGTTCGGTAATTGATTTGAACAAACCGAAGGAATGCACTGGAGCATTGTTGACAAAGGGGAGAATGCAGTGACCTCACCATAAGGTCCGATGCTCTGAAGATTTGTACACTGGAGCATATTTTCCAAAGAGGATTGCATTGGCTTGACTGACTGAGAAAAATGCACCGGATGGTCTGGTGATGAAGTGATGTACACCGGAGAATACAATGAAGCAATTTACATAGAGAAGATGTTGCCTCAGATGGCTAAGGTATACTCACCGAAAAGACCGTAGATGAAGGTGGAGTATACACCGGAGTATCTAGTGTTCCCAGAGGTTTGAGTGGGGTTCCAATGGATAGTTTGTGAGAGTGTACTTACCAAATGATCCGCTGTTAGTAATACTGTTCTCAGTAGATCATCTAGTGTTAACAGCTTTTTAGAGCTGTTGGGTTAACGGCTAGTGCGCGAGTTTGTGGCAATAAATACCTCTTCACTTAGTCATTTGAGTGTGCTGGAGTCCATAGAAGTTCATATACACCAGAGAAGACATCCAAGCCACCAAAGTGATTAAAGTGATCATTCAAGGTGATTAAGCACAAGATTAGTGAGTGATTAGTGCTTATAGGCCTAGAGACTGAGTTGCTAAGTGATTGCTTCCTAGAGAGTGGATCAAGGAGTGATCCAATAATGTACCTTTCGGTACGCTGGCACCTTGGAGTCTTGGTGACTCGCCGGCAAGCTTGTTGACCCTCTGACTTGGTGTGGAGTGGCGGCAAGGAGATTGTGTTGGGACGCGGAGACCCTTGCCTTTATGGCTCAAGCTCTAAAGTGATCACTGTGATGAAGAACCAGAAGAGAGGTTAGTGGTGAGACCTTGCCTTGGTGGCCTGGTGGCTCATCCAGGTAGAGGCCTTGCCTTTGTGACTTGGTGGCTCAAATGCCGTGACCGGGTGCCGACTAGGAGCATATCCTTTGTGGAGATCCAACGTGGACTAGGGTGGCATTCATGCCATCGATATCACAGAAAAAAATCCTTCTGCCAAGTTTGCTCTGTCTACCTTATTTATGTTTTCGCATTTACTTACTTATAATTTACCTTCTTAGATAGGTTGCAAGCGCTTTGATCGGTAGAGTATACACACTAGATAAACCTAGGGCACATTTAGATAGAAATTGATATAGGTTTATCTTGTGTTCTTTTTGGAGATGAAATAGTTCTAAGTGTCCTAATTTACTACCCTATTAGGAGTTCACCGATCCCTACACTAGGGCCTGATGCTTTGCTTTGGCCATGTTGCATCCTTCAGGGTACTCGAACTTTTGTGATAACTTGACCCACATGAAATCCTTGATGCTATCGGGAACCACCCACTTGTCACCTTGTTTGCCTCTCCAAGTTCTATAAGTGATTGTGACGTTGTCCCTTATGAGACACTCGCATGCTATCTTAAACGGCTCGAGTACATGTAGAGGTTTAATGGGCTCCTTGGCTGAATCGACCTCCCTAATGATAAAATAGCCCTCAGGCATCTTGCTGGGACCTCGGCCACACCTTAGTCCTTCGGACGACTAACCCTCCGACACAACATCAGTGGTCGGAGATGAGTGCGCATCATCAGTGATCGGACCCTCCGGAACATCAGCATCAGGTTGATTCAGGTTGAGGTATCCACTCGGGCTTCGCTCCTGAGCATTATCTGAGACTGGATCTTGGTCAGAGGAGGGGCCTTGTATCGGGAGGCACATCCATGGCGGCGACTTAATTTTGTACGAGCCATTCCTATATAAAAATTCCATCTATTCAAATTTTTTGCAACATCGATATTAGCATATATGATAGCTAGCAGATACATCAAGAAATAGCAACTAGCAGAAAAGGTAATAGGTCCAAATCTTCTATAACATGTCCATCATATCTTTATCTACATGTATTGTACCCATTATTCATGAATCAACAACAAGTGACGTTCATCATAAGTGCTCATATCTTAAATCTACATGACCTACTTTCGACAAAACATAGATAAAATTTCCTCCACCCAAATAGATGAAGCAAAGCTAAATAGTTATGTTTAATCACATTAATAAACTTTACTTCTGAAATTGCATTGCAACAGTTTCACTGTTTCTATAGCTTTCAGCACAAACTGCAGGTGTGTTAAAACTAAAAATTGATGAGAACACATTAATCTTGCATCAAGTTTGATTCATAGCTACAGATTGGCGAGAAATGAAAAGATAAATGAACAGCAATTGATTGACATCCATGTCATGTTGCATGTTTTTTATAGCAACATAGCAATGTCACAACCAATTCATAAAAGGAACAGAAATGGGAGCATGAAAGCAAACTATTTAATTAAACATGTCCTAACATAGTACAAAACACATATTGATTAGGTCTATACAAGCATTATACGTTCAAATTACGCATCAGATTTACTCGGCAACCACCAATACTCATCGCTATCGTCACACATCATCAACCTCTCAGGAACGTTGTAGTCAGAAGGAACAATGTAGTTCAGGTCCACGCTAGAATGTGCATCATCACTCTCAAGGTGGCTAACATCTGAACGGTCCAGGAACTCGGCCAATTGAATGACCAACTTCTGAAGGCTGCTTACTATCTCCTCAAGTTGGAGTACAAGCCGGTTCGCATCCATGGAGCACTTGCATGAACATGGATAGAAGCTTTCATTATCTATATTTCTTAGGTTTACAACTAAATTATCGATCTTTTCGATGGTCCACGCCCATCCATCAGTTATTGTTCTACAACCATCCAAAAGAATTATTCGTTATACTTAATTCTATGAAAAAAATGGCAAATTGCATTATGGTTTTTGGAATAACAATACCAAACTTAATTGAATAGGGGTTCTGGACATATGACATTGACTAGTAGATACAAATCCTAAAATACTATAGCTACACTAGCAGCACCTATCCAATTGTCCTCTCAAAACCTTACTTTCCTACCATTACTGCACCGGCTCCGACAGCCTGCGCACCTGCGACGTGCTTCTGGCAATGGTGGACCGCTTCTTCCAGGACAACAATGTCCTCGTGCACGCCGGAGCCATCGTGGGCTTAGTGTAGATTGCAGTGAAGCATGCATGCAGGGTTGAGCTGTTAATTTGTACATATTACCTTTATAGAATTATTGAGTGAAGGGAATTGTTTTACTTCTATTATATCCTGCATTTGATACTACACTTTTATATCTTTTTCTCGACTAATCTGAATTCTCAAGAACTAAAGCCGTAGAGTGCAGCCTCAGTTATGTCTAGTAGCATCCTAGCATATTATTAACGAACAAGTTGGTTAACAAATGATTCAGTATAGGCACAGGTGGACAGCCTGAATAATTTTCAGTACTACTGCAAGACAGTATGACAATTACAGAAACATCAATCTGCATTAGCATTGTTTGCCTTGATTCAGACCTGGTTTTGCGTTGACAAAAGAGTTCCAACCGTACGCCAACGTATTCTCATGCAAACAGTTTCATAGTACAAAGAGTTCTCTTGACAAATACATTGTGGGCTCACTTTGGGTAGCAAATTCTGAAAACTCAATTTCTAGTCCCCATGATGAAGATTACTTATCCAAAAGAAGCACTATATGTGATAGCGATTGGTTGTAAAATTGTGACGAAGTAGCACAAAATACCAATCTAGGGTCACTGATACCAAAGCATGATCAAACTAACATGAAAAATACAAAATTCTCCATGAAACCCTACCTCGTTACAACCAGGTTGTTTTCTTAATTTCGTTCTCAAGTTTATAACTTGTTGTATCTATGTCAGCAACTGAAATTGCCTTGTTCAGTAGTACATTCACATAATTGAAACTTTAAAAGTTGAAGGGAGGAAACAGTTCAGTGGTAGATCATGGGAACATGTCAATGGGTGACCCTTAACCATTGGATTTTTAGCAGCTCGTTAGTAGTTGTTTAGTGAGATAAACATCCACCTCAGAATATTCAGGTAGCTACTTCCATCTGTGAAAAGTATCTTGTACTCTGTTAATCTGCAATATAATGGTGGCAAGAACAAAAGTTCGGTTACATGTAGCTTAAATGGTAACAGCTAGGGAGAGTATCATTAGGATTGAAACTTCGATGGCAGAGTGAAGAATAGAGACTTCCTTGATGGGAACTCCTATGTATATACATCAAAGCGGTGTGTACACTACAATAGAATTGATTTGGTGGGTCGTCCGTATACATACAATTATTGTAGAGCCGTCCGTACAAAGATTATCTCAAACGGCTACGTAGCACTAATTGCAGCAATTAGTTCAGTTACATGCAGGAAGTCTAAGCTGCAGTTTTGCTCCAATAAGTAATTCAGATACCATTCAGAATAAAGGCAACTGCAGATAGCATTTAGGCAATTGACATGTCATCCAAATCGCATATGCTATAAGGTTCTCGACAAAATATCAGGCAATAGGTAGGTCCTTGATCATTGTGTTACGTGACATTTAAATCCCATAATTTTTGCATTGATGGTTTACTTCAAGCATGGCAATGTGTTGATCAGCTGCTCATGAAACTAAATCAGCATGCAGCTAGTCTGTGTTGACGCTTAGAAAGTTTTTAAGGAGGACAAAATAAAACCAAAAGCTGCATGGGACATGCATACATCATCACAGATTTATATTACTTCCGTGCTTGCTGCGTTTATTTGCTTAGCCTACTTGCTTTTACTTCTACTCAGGTTAATCTAGAGTTCACAGTGATGTTGAGACTTGATATGACGTTGGAGATAGTAATGCTTAAATTGAACCTATCAATATTGATGAGCCTATGGTTCCTTCAGATATGATCAATACTACTAATAGTCGTCAAATCATATAAGGTCTAATTACAAGAGAACATGCACGACAATTAGATCACCAGGTGAACTTGTTTCTCATTGTTCATGCTTACTTGGATGGATTACTACTAAATTCTTGTGATGTTTTATTGCTTAGGAATGTAGGAGAAGCACCACAACCTTACCCAGACATCACCCCTCGAAGATCAAGTCTACTCGGACTCGAGGCTGAGCTCTAGTCATGGTCGAAGTCGTGGTCGTCGTCGAAGTCGAGGTCGTGGTCGTGGTCGAGTTCCAAGATAGCACGTCAGTAAAACGGGCATAACTCTCTCATATAAAGTTTGTTTTAGGTAATCTTGGACATTCTGGAAAGCTTACGATGAGCCCTTTCCAATGGATATGAGCTCGATCAAATATTCCTTATAATTTAGTCAGATAGAAGGAATAAGGTGTTGCGACGCTGTTTTGAACCATGTTAGTTCTTGTAATTGTGTCGGGGTCAGAGTCCAGGTTGTGCACGCCTCTTTCCATGGCTGCAGAACCCTAGGTCGACCACCTCCTGTCCCTCCTATACATACACCGTAGCCATCGTAGTTTAGGCTTGGATTTTACTTAGATTATTCTGTTTTAGACAGTTCAACCGTTTATCAGTTTTTTGAACTCCAATTCGAGTCATTCATTGGTAATTAGCAATATTCAGATTGCATCTACCTATTCTTGCTTGTGTTCTCGATTCACTTCTTGGAGAGATCAACTGCGTCTTGGCAGGTTGATAACCACATAGTAGTGGTGTAGTGGTTGTGAGGGTTCTTGATCTGTTCTGATCAGAGCCTTTGGATCAGCAACGTCAAAGCTCCACTAAATCAACTTATCAAATTACCTTTCAGAAGATCGAGCAAACATGCATCAGTGGTATCAGAGCCTCGGTTGCCCGTTAGGTAATCTCAGTTATCCCCTTTGTTTCGTCATTTTCTATTACCTAGAGTGCAGAAAAATGCCCCATAAAAATGTTTAGATCTTAGTTTTTCCGCTGTCCAAACCACTTTGTGCCTTCGCAATTTTTTTTCAGTATTCGTGTTGTTGAGTTTGAGTCCATCGTCGGTGTCTGCTAGTCGAGTCATCGTGATCTAGTTTCTAGCGTCGAGTCTTTGCTAATTTAGTCATCGAGTTACTCAGCTTGCTCTAGTCTGCTATAGGCAAATTTGTGTCCCTGCTCAGGGTTCCGACCAATCACTATGACCACCCACTTGGGGTCCCGACCAGTCACTCTGACCACCACTCGGGGTCCCGACCAGTCACTTCGACCACCCACTCGGGATCCCGACCAGTCACTCCAACCACCTAGTCGGAATCGCTCACCTTCTCGGATCCGACCACCGTAGCGGAAACAGAGGTAGCCAAAGTTTAGAGAGAGAGTATCTTTTTATTACCTTTATACCCCTACTCCCCTGAAAATGTTTTTGACCCAAGTACCTCACTAGTCTTAGAAAAGGCAGTAGAAGAGTTTTTGAGTTTGTGTCACATTCGCAAAAAAAGAGGAAAAAAAAGAAAAACAAGCAAGAAGCAAAGAGTGCAAAAAAAAAGAAGTAAGGAGTTAAAAAAAGAGAGAGAATTAAAAAAATAGAATCAATTTGCATTGTGAATTTTGTTCTATTGTGCTTGTGTCTGTTATAGTTTTCGGTTTGTTTGAGCTAGTTCTAGGAATGTGTTTGTTTGGGCCAGCAACTGTGATGAGTACTGTGGACTTTTGTTCCACTTTGCTAATCTAATTTCAATTATTGTCTTTCCTTGCTAGTAAATATTGTCTGTCCAAGCTACAACTTCTTTCGATCAAAACAGTTTCTCCCCTTGCAACTACCTCACTCGCACCCGATAAGGTATCACAAACTAGCCACCGGTTGTGCCAATTGCGATGATTGATAAGAACACTTGAAAGAGCATGGTAAGATTCTTGAGAGTGTCTGACACCACCTCCGCCACCTAGTAGTCGATAGGGATAATTTATCTTTTGTTGTTTTCTATATTCGACTAACCATGGCAGGAGAAGCATCGAATGCACAGGAGTGGGTTTTGAGGAAAGAACTAACAATGGTGTTGAATGACCATCGACAAGCTATCAATGAAGACATTGGTAAGAAGCTTGCAGAGAAAAACAGTACATTACAATAACTTAATAATAGTATTGCCATGCTTAATACACGCTTTGATCAAGTGGTTAATTAGCCACCAAGCCATGGTCGTGTTGATCCTTGTGGCGCAATCCATGAACAAGAGGAGTCCATCGCGGATGATGAAATTTTTGAGTCAAGAACGTGACGCCTTTGATGAACGAAAAAGGAACCGATTGAACTTCAACCGTCAAGGTATGAGAGGTAATAATTTTCAGCAACATAATCCACGTATTAATGATGATCTATTTGCTAAGGTTAAGTTTACTATACCATCTTTTGAAGGTGCTTATGATGCTGAAAGGTATTTATATTGGGAGATGATGGTAGAAAAGAAGTTTAATACTCATTTAGTTCCTAAAGTGCATAGAGCTAGGCAAGCCAGTAGTGAATTTAGAAATTTTTCTATCATCTGGTGGAATAGGGTATGCATCGACGGATTAGGTCCTACTACTCGGAATGCTTTAACGGTTGCTATGCGTAACAGATTTGTTCCACCCTCTTTTAAACATGATTTGCATAAGAAATTTCTGCGCTTAAACCAAGGTAATAGATCCATAGAAGAATATTACCAGGAACTACAAATTAGTATGTTGCATTGTGATATTATTGAGGATGAAGCGGCTGCAATGGCACGCTTTTATGGAGGGTTAAGGCATGAAATTCATGACATAGTTGATTACAAAGAATAGGATAGTGTTCCTGCATTATTCTAACTTGCGTGTTTTGGTAGAAAAAAGAATTGTAGGGACTACAACAGAGGCCAAGGACCAATTTTGGAAGTACGACTGCTTCAAAATCAACACCGGGACAAGTCAAAATAGCCCCACATTCAGCTACATAGTCTGCTGCCCCCTTCTCAAGCTGGGTGTGTTCAGCGGTACCTTCAACACCGTCGCACGCTGATGAGGACATCACTCTTTCGGATACACACACACCGAGTATTCCTCCAACAATAGGTGAGCTCGTTCCTTAGTGTTTCTTTATATTTTGATAAGGATGGGATGCTACTGAATAATTTTGATGTTTTGTTACTTAGGAACACGGGAGAAGACCAGCGAGGGCGCCCAAGTCAAGGTGGAGGTCCAATCAAGTTCGAGTCCGTTTCGGAGTCCAGGACCATACTGCACTAAAATCATCGCCCAGGACGCATACGGACTCCGTTTTTGACGTTCTACACATGGTTGGAAAGCTAAGGAGATAGGCTTTCCAACGGGACTAGTCCCATGTCCAAATTATTTATGAGTCAATAGGAATCGTCGAAAAACATGGACATCCAGAATCTGTCAGGGTGCTGCTCGACCATCTTTTGGGCCGTTGGGCCGTGTAATGTGTTGGAGTCTATTAGGGACGCGTCCAGAGGTCCTTGGCCGACCCTAGTCTCTTATATACAATAGCTGCCGCCCCAATTAGGGTTGGGTTTTGCTTAGATATTGATCTACGCACAGATTGTGAGATTTTCGCTCTTGTTCCGGACTGACTAGGCCGCCGCAAGTGTTTGTGGAACTCCGACTTCGAGTGCTTGAATTCTATTCGCAATATTTTAGATTGCATCTTCTATGTTCTTGCTTGTGTTCTCGGTACGCTTGCAGGGATTGAGCCTTCTTGGCGAGGTCAACCGCGCGACACGGTTAATAACCAATGGAGCTGTGGTGTAGTGATTGCAAGGGAGACGATCTGTTCAGGTCGAAGCCTTTGGATCATCAATGTCGAGTTCTCCACCTACCGACTTATCGCTACCTATCGGAAGATGAGTCCTACAATCCCATCTCACGCTCCCGAGGTAAGCAAATCCGTAAGTGTGCAGGGTCCAGCTAAGAGCTCTTTTTTTATTGCTTCTACAAGCCGATCGAGCGGGATAGTATGCCACCGATTCAAGGGAATGGGCCACATCATGAAGAAATGGCCAAGTTAGCCAGTGTACATTGTAACAGAAGACAGTGGATATGTAAGTGCTAGTTATGTTGAGGATGAATATGCTCTTGCAACTAACCATGCAGGTGATGAGGATGATTGTGAGACAGATATCAACCACGAGGAAGTGTTCGATGCCACTACCACAGAGGATTATTGGACCCTCATTGTGCAGCGAGTGTTAAGCACTCAAATGGAATAGCTACAACGCCACAATGGGTTGGGCCGAAAGGGAGGGAGAAAGGGAAGGGGCCTAGGGTAGGGGTTTAGATTTTCCTTTTTCTTTCCATTTTATTCTATTTCTATTCTAAAGCAAAACCAAATCAAACAAAGCCAAATAAAATCCAAACAAAAAATCCAAATAAATCATACATGCATATTAACAACATGAATGCATTCAAACAAATAATAATAACCTTATTCAAATTTTGAATTTGAATTTTGTAAATAGGCTTTTTCCCTATTCTAATTATTCAACCTATAATCTAATCTTGAAATTTTTTAGAAATTTGCAGAAAATTGAAAATCTGGGTGTGACAAATCTGCCCCCTTAAAGGAATCTCTCCCTCAAGATTTGGAAAGATCAGAGAAGAGGTAAGGGAAATTTGGTCTTCAGATTTTCCTCTCATGTTCCAAATTGTGTTTTCTCTTCTGGGTGATAACTTTCTCTTGACCTTAAATCTTGGAAGACCTCGGATGGGTGAAACTGTATACCACATACGGAGCACCTTTGCCTCTTTTGTAGTGACATGGTTGACCTTCCTACGAACAAAGTTCTATTGTCCATGATTGTTTTGAACGGGGGTCTAATTTCCATTACGTGCTTGGGGTTGAAACAAAGTAGACTTCAGAGTGTTGATGTCGACCAATCTTGGATGCTTCTTAGGACACATATTCACATAGTGTCCTACCTCTCCATAATGGAAACATCCTTTTCCTAAGGTGGGAGTAGCTGAGCTATTCTTTGCTCGAGGAGTGGCTAGTAGAGTTGGGCTAGGTGTCTGATAGCTAGGGCGTTGAACAAGGGCTTGAGATTGAGACATGTCCTGATTGTTGGAGCGAAACATAGGACCTGGCTGAGGTGTTTGAGTTGCCACATGGGGGCATGTGTTGCATCCTTGTTCCTAGAATGACATCTTCCTCTTCTTCTCATCCAGCTAACAGCGTTTGTGTTCAATCACTAGAGCTTTGTCTACCATAGCTTGAAAATTGGTGAACTCTTGGGGAAGTAGGGCATACTTAATTGCATCATTTAGACCTTCCAAAAAGTGTTCCTGCTTCTTCCCATCTGTGTCCACTTCGCTTGGTGCATACCTAGACAATTGAGTAAACTTGGTCACATAGTCCCTTACTGTCATTGATCCTTGCTTCAGACTCATGAATTCTTTCTTTTTCAAACGAATGTCTCCTAATGACATATGGTGAGTGCGGAAACTGGTTTTTAACTCCATCCAAGTAATTCCTGATGGTTTTTCATGCATGGCACAGTGTGCTTCCTATCAGTCCAAAACTTGACCGGCGAGTTAGTGCGAAGCATAGAGAACCATCTCTCTGTCAGTGTATTGTGCAACTTGTAGCTTCCTTTCTATATCCTTTAGCCAATCATCTACATCTGTAGGCTCCACTACATGACTAAAGGCTGGGGCCTGAGTTCACTTAAACTCTCCAAGTCTTGATGGCTTATGGGGAGGTGGAGGAACATAAGCTGATAGCTGTTGCTACATCTGCACCGTAGTTTGAACTAAGCCTTGAAAAATCTGAGTTTGTAGAGCCATATGTTGTTCCAAGGTCATTGTAGGAGGCAGGGTGGATTCTGGTTGTTGTCAGCCTCATTGTTGCCACAGGTACTCCTTTGTTAACTATCTGATTCGGGTTGAGAAGAGAAATAGGAAAGATAAGAGGAACTGAAAAAGATTTGCAAAGGGGAAAACCCCACTATACTTTATATATAGATATTTAAGATGCGACTATGGGTAAGGTGCTAAGGCATTTCACAGCACACACGAACACTCAAACAAAAGATCCAAATCACATACTTAGCACCACAACAATTCTCACCCTATCATTAATAACCTCAACGATTGCATCGAACGTTCTACTCTAACATTTCTGAAGAAAAAAGTAAAGTCCTCCAATAGCTGGAGAAACCAGAACTGATAGAAGCGTGAAGATAGATCTTCATATCTTCAGTGTTATTATAGATTATTCTTCCTTATAGCGAGGGGTCTTCAACTTTATCATTGGAGCCTTCATGCAGGGTAGAAGCGTCAAGTGAGATCTTCAAATGTATCCTTCTCGATCAAAGTAATTGGGATCATTGAACAACTAAAAATTGGAAAGGGGGAGTGTTGGAAATTCATTTTTCTTAATAAATTGGAGTAGGTAAGTGGAGAGAGAAACTACGAGGTTAGAAAAGCATGGGGATGAGTTTTTTCATAATAGACTTAAAATATAACCTTACGACATGACCATTCTATCTAGGCTTGCGGTCCTACAGTCAGTATGGCTCCAATACCACCTCTATCACACCCGGTTTTACCGAACAAAACCAAGTGTGGCTTATGTGTGCCCAGGAACTTCATCACACATAACGACATCATAAGTGAAGTAACAAAAGCAATACTTTAATTTACAACCGCCAAACATTTACATTAAAGACTTCACCTAAACAATTCTATTAGCTAAACGACATGAGACTAAACGATGGCAGCGGGATGAAAGCATCAACGACCAAGCACTCCACATGCATCGACCGGAAGAAACACTTCTAGATCACCAGGTTTCATCTTGAAAATCTTTGAAGTCCTCCACTAAGCAGCATATGTATTGTGGGAGATAGCAAGGGTGAGTACATGAAGTACTCAACAAGTGTGGTAAAGTAATGACATGCAAGCTTTCAACAAGAATAGGCTAACACATGGTATATTTACGTAAATATGAGTAATGAAATGATATTTGGACTCAAAAGCATTAAACCTAATTAGTCCAACCATTAGACTTCACCCAAAGCTAACCATCCTGCAAACCATAACCATCTAGTGTCACCAGCACCATAGCCAAAACTATTCCACCACCATACCCAAAACTGTAACCCAAACCATATCATGTGAGGATACAAGTCTCTCATGTCTGTGAGCACGATTGATATATCATATTTTACACTCTTCAGAGGTGTACAACTTTCCCAAGAGTCGTGATTTCATCACCTGCAAGCATGTGACTAAAGTTTCCATGTTGTAGTGTCGACCAAGTACTTTACACACTTCTAGGATGTGTTTCTACGAGGTCACTATGAAGCCTTTACAAAGAATCCTCCCAGTATGTGTCATCATCACTCCAGGTTTCACCACCAGGATTTACATGAGTCTAATTACTGCCCATAAGCCCATCTTGTGCTGTGTAGATTATGAGAATTAAATTCCCTCATCCATGCCTCCAATATGGCCCACACAACAATGGGAGTACTCTAATTAATTGGCTAAGCCTACCCATATCGGTCACATGTTTGTATGGATCTTCTTGTGTTGTCGCTCCATGAACCGGTCCTTATTTAGGTCACTTGAGCAAACACTAAACCAACAACATATCTATGATCACCATCACAACAAACAATTTTGCTCAAGGCCTAAGGTTCCATGTTTCTATACCATTAGCAAATTAAGTTTCATTGTTGCATAAGTTCATTAGTCGAGTATAAGACACTTCCCAACATCTTGAAAGCATGGCTAAGCACTTTTACCGACAAAACACACCTAACCGTAAACCATCTAGGTTCCAAGGGATGATAAGGGAAAACTAGGGCAAACCCTTACATAGGTAACTACCCATCATATTGATAGACACTGCATGCAATTTGTAAAATAAAACCTTTGAAAACATAGGTTCAAGATAATCAAGAACACTAGCCTTCTCCTTACTACTGCTCAGTGTACTCTAGCTCTTGGTCTTGATGTTCCTAAAATTCATCCAGGGTGTTGTCGACTAAATCGCACAATCACCAGCAATGGACACAAACAAAAACACTATAATAGAGCACAAAATAGAACAATAGCACGACAAAACCTATCTAGAAAGATAGAGCTCGAGAAAACGAATCTAACGGCACAAAAATCGCTCAAAAGGAGCTAAGACGAAAAAGAAACGCTAAAAACAGGATTAGGTTTTAATTTGAAAAGTAAAAGGACTAAATTTGAAATAAATAGAAAGTTTAGGGACCTTTTTTACAAATAGGTGGACCTATTTGTAATTATATAAAAGTTTAGGGGCTAAAGTGTAAAAATATAGAGGCTCTTTTGTAAAAATAGAGAAGTTTAAGGGTCTATTTGCAAAGTTGCCAATTATGAGGATTATTTGGAAATATTTTTGTATTAAAAACCTTCTTTACTGTGTGGCTGCTGACTTGGCTGACACATGAGATACATGTAGGCTAGATCGGGTGACATGGTCGGTGATGTGGATGTCAATGTGGCAAATGTTGTTGACTGCATTTAAAGAGGACACGTGTCAGCATGGGGTTGGACACTGAAGAGGTATGATCTTGATCTAATCGAGACCATGTGCTACTGATCAGACGGCTAAGATAAAAGGGCAGAGAGGCTGGTGGTCAGTGGCACTGCAGAGACAGCGAAATCTCTAGGAGGTGGCGGCGCATGGCCGGACTTCCGCCGAAATCAAGCTCCGACGGGCTAGGTACTCCAGTGAGCAGTGATTCACAAAGAGGGAAGCTCGAGGAACTAATCTAGGGCATCTTCAGGGGTGGAGGAACACTAGAGAAGCTCAGCGACGTGCAACGGTGGCCACAGGTAGCGGAGCTCTTGTGAGAGGGCTTTCCAGCGTCAAAAATGACTCAATGAATTGGGGAAAAGATCGACAAGCTTCATGGAGGGTGTAAAGGAACATATTTATAGGCAGGGATGCTCTAGGAGACTGGGATGAGTTTGACTACGGTTCATGGCGGCAACGGTGCGAATCCAAGCTCGGACTTCCTCTTTTAAATGTGGATTCGAGGAGATATGGCTGCTGGCAATAGGGCGTGGGGATCATGACGGGTATCCTGTGAGCTTCTAGAAGATGCCCCATTCGGTTTGGGCATGGATTTAATAGCGGCACGATTTGAGCTCAGTGGCATGGTAAACTTTGGGTTGGGGAGGGATCCAACCAGTGGGTCCCACACGGTAGAGGCACGGGCGAAGGCAGAAAGGCTTGAGCGTCTTCAGCTACGAGAGGCGGGAAAACAGAAGGGCGTGTTCGGGAGAGAGAGAGGCAGCAAGCAGGCTAACCATGGCTGCTAGCTAGGTCGAGAGCATGGGCACGGGCCCAGTTGGGAAGAGGTGGGGGAGAAGTGGCAAGCGGGCATGAGTGGCAGGCCGACTGCTGGTTGGGCCAAAAGAGAGGGACAATGGGATGGGGGCCCAGGGCAGGGGTTTAGATTTTCCTTATTCTTTCCATTTTATTCTATGTCTATTCTAAAGCAAAACCAGATCAAACAAACCAAATAAAATTCAAACAAAAAATCCAAATAAACCCTACATGTCTATTAATAGCATGAATGCATTCTAACAAATAATAATAACCTTAGAAAATAGGCTTTTCCCCTATTCTAATTATTCCACCAATAATCTAATCTTGGATAATTTTAGAAAGTTACAAAAAATTAAAAGTCAGGATGTGAGAGGGACCGAGGTCCTAGAATAGAATGACCCTTTGCACTTCAATGGGCGATGCGGAGGAGGTTCCCGAGGAGAAGTATTCTATGTCACCAATAAGAAAACAAGGTTAGCAAATCTAGAACTAACTGAATGAACGTAGTCAACATCTTAGCAGTTTAAGTACCCAAAGTGTCATGTCCGCTTAAAGCCTCAAGCTGAGCCTCGGGGCCAATGCCTCATCATCGGAGTTGTCGGTGAGACTGGAAAAAATGTTAGGCACGGTAAAACTCGGCCCCTCCCCGCGAGCCAGGACAATGGAAATTGCCACCATAGAAATAGGGGTCATGCTCGTAGGAGGAGGTGGTGCTCTACGTGCCAGAGCTAAAAGAGAAGAGAGGGGATCCTCTAGATTTGCTCCCTCTTTGGAGGTCAAGGTCTCTAGGAAATGGCTTTCCTAATGGCTTTTGATGGCCTAGGTGCATCTTGAATTTTTGGGATAGGGGCCTACGGAGGTCCAGAACTATCGTGCTTGACCTTCTGGGCAGAAATGGAAGGATCGTCGGCCCCAAGTGCCTTCGCCTTCTTGCACTTCATAGCCTCCGGAGTTGGCGATCGAGGCCCATACTTGATGCCGTGAAGGTCCATCATGAAGTTTTTCCTTGGAAGCCATACCCTCTCGACCATCTCGTCATGTTCAACCTTCGAGTACACTTCAATAGCAGTGTCGGGGATAATCCCTAACAATAAATCCGAGGTATACATGTTGATGGCCGCGTTGATCTACTCTTCTTGCAGTTAGATTCAAGGGATAGAAGAACACATGGATTTATCCAGGTTCAGGCCTCCTGCAGGATAATAGTCCTATGTCCTGTGTATCTTCTTATGAATTGGATAAACTTATTACCGAATGTCTTTACAAGCCTAGTCCTCCTCCTTAATATAACAAGGGAAAATGAGTACATACAAGCATACTATGCCAAACTCGGTGGTAGACCTACTGTCACACCCGATTTTAACGGCCAAAACCAGATGCGGCTTATGTGTGCCCAGGATGTTCAACACACATCAGGACGTCACAGGTGAAATAACAAAAGCAATAATTTTATTAAATAACGTTTAACTCTTACAGTAATTGACATATATTGTCTTCTATGAAGATATCTGCAGTGGAACAGAAGCACTGATGCCCAACAACACCGCAGACAACCGACCGAGAGACACACGCCTAGAATATCACAACCTCGTCTTGATAGTCTTCAACATCTTCACTCACTGAGCAGCAGCCTACATGTCGCATGGTGTAGGGAAAATAGCAAGTGTGAGCACATAGAGTACTCAGCAAGTGGGGGAAAGTAACGATATGCAGGCTTATATCAAGAATAGGCTAACACATGGTATATTTGCGTAAATGCGAGTAATGAAAACATATTTGGACTCAAAAGCATTAAGCAATTATTAAGTGAATGTAACCCATACAGTCCAATGCGCAGCATACAAAGCTCCCCACCTTGCATACCAAAACCATCTAGTACTCCCTGTACTATAACCAAAACCACAACCATCTAGTACTCCCTGTACCAGAACCATAACCACAACCATCTAGTACTCCTTGTACCATAACCATAACCACAACAAAACCCATAACCACAACCCACTAATCATGTGAGGATCCAAGTCTCTCATATCCGTGAGCACGGCTGTTGAACAGTTTTACACTCTGCAGAGGTTGTCCAGCTTTCCCCATGAGTCAGTGAATTCCATGTTGCCGTGTTCGCGAAATACTTAACACACGCCAGTGGTGTGTCACCATGAATCACTGTATGACACTTTCCACTAACCAGAGACTAATCTAGTATGTGTCTGCCTACTAGATTTCACCGCCAAGTTTTACGCAAGCTAAGCTCCTACCTAGAAGCCCCCTTTTGTGCTGACCCAACACACACTGGACAGACTCTAATCAGTATATCACGCCTTACCCATATCAGCCTCGTGGTTGGTACGTTACTTCTTGGGTTGTCGCTCCACGAACCGGTCCTTACTTAGGTTACTTGAGCAAACAATAAACCAACATCATAACCATGACAACCATCAAAACCACTTTGCTCAAGGCCTAAGGTTCCATGTTGCTAGACCATTAACAAATTAACCACCATTGTTGCATATGTTCATTAGTCAAGATTATGGCACTTCTTAACATCCCAAAAGCATGGCTAAGCAATCTACCCATAAAAGACACCTAACCATAAACCATCTAGGATCCAAGGGATGATATGGGAAAATCTAGGGAAAACCCTAACATAGGTGACTACCCATCATATTGACACTACATGCAATTTTGTAAAATAAAATATTTAAAAACATAGATTCAATATGATCAAGGACACTTTCCTTTTACCCAATGCTGCTCAATGTTGTCAAAATCTTGGTCTTGAAGTCCCTCGAACTGCTCCGAAACATTATCGACTAATCGCGAGAACTACCGACAAACAACACAAAGGAAACACTAAGAACAACATACCAAACATCATTAAAACACTTTAAAAACACTATGGTTGGATAGGTAAGATTTTAAAAACATTTAGACGCAAGGATCGTCTAAATCGGAGTTAAGATGAAAACAGAATAGCTTTCGGGAGATGGATTAGACTGAAAAGGAAAAACTAGTTTACTAGAGTTATCTTCCTATAGGAAAAGAGTTTATTGCACAATCACTGTGTCAAGCTTAACAACATCCTTATGCAACATTCAAGAAGTTTAGGGCAGACTAGACTTCGTTGACTAGGCTAAGGAGAATGATGTGACGCTGACTTGGCATGTTATGCAAGTACCATCTTGGATTAAAGAAAGGATACGTGGAGATCTAGTATCGAACACCTATGATGGATCAAAAGGGTTGAAGGTTGCGCTTCTAGGTTAAGGATACTACTGGTCACTCTATGTAGCGGTGATGGTTCGGGTTTTGTCGGAGATGGCGATCGGGCATGTGGCCACAGACATCGATGTCGGCTTCAGTGGTGTTTCAGTGAAACGAGGGAAGCATGGCATCGAATGCGGAAACACTAACTCAGCGGTATGGTTGGTTTTGGAAGGGGTCTTCCGAGGTAGTGGAAAAACAACGATGACTGCTTCTAGGTTTGGTGGTGACCGCGAACAGATGCAGGAACGAAGACGCTCGCGTTCCAGGAGATTGGCTATGAAATTTATGAATCCGTTTGAACAAAGATGTTTATATAACCCGGGAACACAATGCTATGGCATAGTTTTGGGTAGATCATCCACTGAGAGGAAGAACGATCAGCCGAGATGAGACGGGTGATGGCTGCGACGTGCTGTGGTTGGCAATGGTGTCTTTGTTGTGTCACTGCACAAATAGGGATGGGCTCCTAGGGTACCGTAGAAGACTTGATGGGACACGCCGTGACATGGTTGGTGCATCCATACGGCTTTCGGATTGACGGGGAACGCGAATGCAAAATTTGGTGCGCGTGCAGAACACGTCTAGAAACCGAACAGCGGGTATGTCAACCTTGATTGCGGTAGTTCATCTACTCTACTGGCTGAACTGGTTGGTAAGGGTATGGGGAACATCATGGGGCATGCACCGGTGAAAGGGCTTGGTGATTTGACCACTGGTCGGTCGGGAACGTCGATGCCAATCGGCTACAGCGCGGCTGCCCGCTACGGCGACAACCGTAGCAGCGTAAATCGGGCTTTGGCCGGGGCTAGGGCTTGGCTAGGGACTTAGTATGATGCTAAAATAGTAGTAAGGGAGAAGAAGAAGAGGTCCTCATGTTGCTTTGGTGGTTGACGAAGAAGGATTCACGGAGAAGACGACGTAGCGCATCACGGGCGGCTGCGGCGGCGGCTCCGGCGAGCGGCGACGCTCCGGCGACGCACGGATAGAGCAGCAGCGACTTTTAGGGCTTAGGGGCATGGAATAGAGGTAGGAGAGGACGTGCAACTCATATATATAGGGCTAGGGGAGACTGGTTGAGGTGGAGTTCAAACCGAACACGAATCGGATTCGAGTTCGAGTCGGTTACGTTTTTCTTTTTCGTAGCTCTTTATTCCTAGGATGATATCTCCCTCGTCCGGACTCCAAATTGGATGTTTCTTGATTCTAAATTGTATTACTCAAAACGATCTACAACTTTGGTAGTCATTGGAACTTCTGAAAACGTAATATTGATTTCCAAAAATGCGCCACAAGATAAACTGTTTGAACTCGGACTTCTCTGCGCAGCACTGATTTCGGGGGCCATAACTCCTAGCTCCATTATCCAAAAGAGGACTTCCATAGGTTCAAATCGAAGCTCTCGACGAGACCTACAACTTTGGTATTATCAAGATTTGCATTTGATACCATTTTGAACTCCGAAACGTCATGAGAAGATGAGGCTGTCCAGAACTCCGTGAAAATTTGCAGATTTCGTGGATCCTTTGTTGGGCCATCTAGAAGACTTGGCTAAGTGTTTGGACTTGAGCAAGATTGAGCTCAAAGACACTTTAGGTATATCTAGGGTTTAGAAAAGAAACTTTTGCAGAGAAATTTGAATAGGATTTGAATTTGAATTGTGTTCGGAGTGAATTGTAGAGAAACCAAAAGATAAGATTGAACAAGAATAGGAGTAGATAAGGAATTTGAATTTGAATTTGGGTAGAATTTGAGAAAGAGAAGAGATTGACTTTAAACAAGGATTTAAATAAAATTTGAATTGACCTGGAGAAGGATCAGATATGATAAAGGATTGAATAGATGATGAATTCAAGGATTTTGAATTCCAACCATTAAGATCCTTAACTTATTCACTACTAAGTTTTGTAAAAACCTTTTCAAAATCTTTTTCACTCAAAACACCAAAGAGAAAGAAAAAGAAGAACTCTAATGCATTTACCTGGCTCCTAACAAAACTCAACATGCAATGCACAGAAAATAATAACCTATATTGATTGATTAATTAAGAAAATAGGTTTTAAACCTATACTACTAGTGAGGTTATTCAATACTCTTGGAGAATTTTAGAAATTTGAGAAATCTGAAAATAAGGGTGTTACACCTACACCTAATGATGCCAACTACTCCTAGCTCATCGTGATGAGGGGTAGGCATGCCCATCCTGCTCTGGTCATCCTGCAAGCCCTTTCCTATCCAGTAGGGGCTCATCGCAGGGTTTTGTCCTCGACCATAGGGCCATTCCACAGAGTCCTGCCCGGGTCGTAAGGTGAAGTCGTGGTATTTAGGGTATTCACTCGCTGGTTGACATGTTTTAGCATGGGGCCCGCTAGGTGAGGCACCCCCTTATGCATTACAATGATAGGAGCACCTAAGCTCCACCGTGGATTGTGTGGACTGAGAGGTTTGCCGTTGTGAACCATGGTCGCAGTACGTCTTGTGGTCATGGTCAGATCTGCTCATGCCACTTTGGGCCCCATGTGAGCGAATGTTTACCCTAGGGAGTGAATGTCGATGTGGCCTGGCTTAGTGGTCAACTCGGTAAACCTCATCCTGAGGGGGTTAAATGTCTGGGGAGGGGAGAGAGAGAGAGAGAGAAAGAGAGAGAGATAGAGAGAGAGAGAGAGAGAGAGAGAGGAAGGAAGAAAATGAAACTACACCGGACTCGAGGGAATTTCTATTCCCCAAGCTTGGCTTTTAAAAATTCAAAAGGATTAGGCCTTGCGGCAGTTGAGATATCATGGCAACCCTTTAAAATGGGGTCCTAAGGACCTTCATGAATCTTTCCACCGCCTCCCTTAGCCTCCAAAATTCCATGCCCAGAGCCCTTCGTTTCCAAACTTCTATGCACATAGTCCTTCATCTCAACCACCGTTCTTGACACTGAGCAACCTCCACTGATGTCCGATGGCATGCACTAGCAGGGAGCCCACTTTTCCCATGTCTATGTGCGATGCAGCAAGGCTGAAGCAAATGCACAACACTAGCCTGCTCACCCGCTGCCTGACCTCGGGGTACTGGTATTGGGAGAGCATGCCTACTCCCCACCAGGGGGAGATCGTGATGTTCATCTCATTCTTCTTGGCTAGCCTCATGCAATTCTTCTCCGAATTTTTCACCGCTGTCATCTCCTTCTGCGACATCTACCACATCCACCTCAACCCTAATTCCATTCTCATGCTGAGCATTTTTGCTCGTCTATGTGAGAACTTTGTCAGGGTCGAAAAGTGCCTCAACCTCTTGCGGTTCCTCTACACATGCTGGTTCTTCCATCTCCTTGATGGCACCGCAGACTCCTACGTGGAGGTGGGCCTCATATCGTCGTGATCGACCTAGAGGGAGGATGGGTTCTACCTCACGACAAATAGCTCCTTAGACAACCTCTGTCTATCGAGCACACCAGCGCAAGTCACCGACAACTAGGGGAGTGCCCCATCGATAGCTCCAGAGGTACTGACCCTCACCAAATGGATCAACTAATTTGGAGAGGTTGGGCTGACAGGATTAGACGTCATCTGCGATTTCATCGTGTCAGTTGTGCCCCTTGCGAAGGAGAGCACATTGAGCATTCCTTTACGTTGGGCCTGACGATGTCACCCGGGAGAGCTCTGCAGGTAATACCATGGCTGTTTCCCTAGAGTTTTTTGTTAAGTGTGTGACCTCTCAAGTCTCCCTATTATCTAGATATTACTTACAAGCCCATCGACTCACGGGTTAGAATCCTAATGTCAGCTACCTCGAGGAAAGATGGCCGTCCGTTCAGCGCTCCTTCACTATGCGATCTACCTTTGTTTGAGAGCGCACAACTCAGGAGGGTAAGTTTGGTATTTTCCAAAATTCCCACCTCCAAGACTTGTCCTGGGTTAGGGTTTCTTATTTGCGCCATTGCAGGGTCTTCCTGAGGTCGATCTCTTGCGTTCGAAAATCGATGCGGTCATGGGGGTCATCCGAGACATCAATTTTGACACCCAAACGATCTCTCCATCACCCAGCACCACCCTGATAGGCAACCAATCCGATCGTGGTTCAGATTCATTTGGTCACGGTGATGAGCAAGCTGCTCTGAGTCAACAATCGACCAGAAGTGGAGTCTTTGCGAGCAATCCCAGTCTGTAGAGGGATGACCAGTGTCAACCCGAACCAGTCGAGGATGACTAGGCTGCTGCTTGTCAAGCCTCAGGGCACGGGGGGAAGAGATCGGCGGTGGATTCGACCTCCCTGGAAGCGTCCAAACACGCCCATGGGACTCCAATCACTAGCGGCTCTCTAGCAGTTATGACCTCCCTCCTGCCTACTTTTAGCGGCTTCGTGAGGATGAGAGTTGTGCACACTGCTCTGATCACGTGGTAAGCTCTCCGGCTAGTCATAGATACTTCAAGTTCTTTCCCTGACTCCGTAATTCGTGGTCGCTACAGGTCCTCAATCCCATCATTAATTTCGGCCACAAACCCTCCTCTACTTCCCCGGCAAGAAGCTATAGGTCCCGGAGCAGCCATGATCCTAATGGTGGCCTCATCTGTTGAGGCCTCCACAACTCCATAGTCATCCTTGGCCCTGCTCGCAGCGCTAGCTCCTTCCTCCGATCTGCTTTCTATTATCGCTAGCCTCACTGCCTCTATTAGTAAACTGATTGCAAAGAAAGAGGCAGCAGACCATAGATGCACCATGCTGGAGAGGCTAGTGGCTGACAAGAAGGAGGTGTGGCATGCACTTCAACAAGAGAAACTGAGATCATCGCCCAGAGCACTCAGCAGCTGGAGGCCGAGAGGATTTCCCACAACTTTTTAAGGGATTCCTTCCAGGCAATGCAAGGGGCCTTGAGCATCATTGATCTAGAAGTCACCATGCCTAAGGAAGAGACCGCGTAGGGCTGGGCCTACGCCATTAGTGTCTTGGTGGAGAAGTTTACCTGGCTCCCAGGCATCCTGCTAGCGAGGACCACGGAGGATACTGCGGTGGAGTACATTCTCTTGTGCTACCGCTACCACAACCCCAACTTCAACCTTGAGGTTGTTCGGTAGGGGGTTGTGACCACTAGTCCTAAAGCCGAGGCGATGCTGAATGCAGAGTGCCAAGGGCCAGTGGAGTACGTAGGGTCTCTCTCCTGGTGGAAACCACTGAAGAATAAATACCATACTATACCTTAGGCTTGTAATATATTTGAATGAAAATTTTCATTTCTTTGATGGCTTGTGTTACTACTGTGGTCGTAGTGCTCCTATGTTGACTATCCCTTTTGCTTGCTCTAAGCCCTCGACCACCCTCATCAACCAGCGTAGTCAGCAAGCGGTGGCCGAGTGTGAATAGGTTCACGGTCAAGCGAGTGAACCTACAGAGTGATCTTTGAGGTGTGCCAGCCTTGCCACAAGATAAATCATGTGTAGTCTTAGGCTACCCAAGTAAGACTTGACTAGGTGATTCCTGCATGTTTTACGACCTGTTTCTTCGACCAGCTTGTCCTGAGGAGCTGCTGGCGATGTAAGTTGATCTGGAGTGGATGACAAGGGAAAAGGACCAGCTGTGGGTGTATTTCTTCGATTGCCTTAGTCGGAGATTTTCCTCCTTCGACTCGCTGCTTTGGTCCATCGAAACGTTAAAGTTTGCCCAACTCCTAGGGATACCAAGACTTGACTTGTCACATTGACTGGCTCTTGGTGGCCTCTGAGGAGGTAGGAGTGCTCGAGCATAGGTTTCACAAGACGGTCGGTGACCACCTATTCAAGGTCGGAATCTACGACACCCGCCTTTCCCTTTCCTTCATCAAAGAGCACTTCCCTGACCTCAACCTTGCTCCGATAGTCTCTGAAGGCTTCATCGGTGCTTGCAAAACCACGGAGGAGCTTCCCGAATCATATCATTTTTAGCTTGCTCCCTTCTTTGGACTGTCCAGTTTGAACCGCTGAGAAGCATCTTTGGATCATGGGCACACTGAATAAATTTTTAGAACAAGCCTCCGAGCATTACCCAGGAGGTCATTTTGTAACCTAAGGACCTACTCCTAAATAGATTTTCCCTATGCTCATGTGGTTAGTAGGCTCTGATTACTCGTTACTCCTAGAGGGAGCTGAAGTTTTCCATACCGCTTGCTAGTTAGGTTTGTGGTGCCTAGGACCACTTTTAGCACGACAAGCCCTTCGATGGAAACTAGTGCTCAACCTAAATTGGGACCTACGACCTCTTGGCCATTTTCCTTCAACCGCCCACAACCCTTACATTGCGTGAGCAACAATTTTCTTTCCCCCAAAGTGAATTGGTACTAACAATATGCGCGAGCATGCAAAATAACCTAGGAGCGTAAAATAATCTATGAGCATAAAAAGGAACAAAAATCCAACATTACTCTAGCCCCTGATCGTCTGGTCTGGCGGTCTAACCTTTGAAATGGAAAGACATCCAAGACAAGGGCATTCCACTCTTGTTAAGGAGATACTGCAAAACATAGCATATGGTCAACTGTACATGTTGGGGGAAAATAAACCAGCCTAAGGATAAGGGTTGAAGATTGCTATCCAGGTCCCTCTGGAGCCTTGATCTCTGGACCCTTAGCTAAAGGCTCGACCTCTGAAGCCATCGGGCTCCTTCGCGCCACCTCCTCATACCTATGAAGCCTTCCCTTGGCTGAACCAGCTCGGCCTCTTGAAGGCTTAGCCTCCCAAAGCCCGACCTCCCAAAGCCTGACCCCTTGAAACCTCGGCCTCCTGAAGCCTCGGTCCCCCGAAGCCTCGACCTCCCGAAGCCCCGGCCTTCCAGAGTCCTACCCCCCAAAGCCTTTACCTCCTGGAGCCATGCCTCCCGAGGCCCCCATCTCCAGCTGCTTGGGCTGGCTTCCCGGAGGCCACAGGGTGAGTCATCAGGCCTCAGGGAAGATCTGCTGGAAGGGGAGCACCCGTCATGGTTTGCTTGCAAGGAAGTGATTGGCATTAAATGCCTAGGATGGTGGACACCGCTCTGACACCCCGGTGTAATGGAGGCTATCCTGACACCCCTGACAGTGTGGCGTAGGGCCGTAATTGGTGACTAGCTCGCCCCCTTCAAGGGGCAGGCACCACGATAGTTACTACAGTGAATATTTATCTCCTAGGTAGGGAAGAAAGTAGTTATCCGGGATAACACACAGTAATTCAGTCAAATCCCATATATTTGTACATTGTGATAAACTTGTAGGCCAAGGTACGGACGACCCTATCAATAGGGGCCCTGGTCGCCTGGGCGAGAGGGACAGGAGCTAGACGGTAGAAAAACATAGAGGTGAAAAAACACCAAGTCATGCTGTGATGCTCCCCCAGAGTGACCCATTTTTCCTACCATCAATACATTCATGGTGTTCCTTCATCTTAAACTTCATCTCCAAGCTTGAGTCTCCTCCTTAGAAGAAACTCTCATCGTACTTGCTGGGGCAAGACAAACTCTTGCTCCAACAGCGCGCCGTCCGTAGGGACTCGAACACAGAAGTGCAAAGAGAGGTAGGAATCCACCAAGAAAACCACCAAGGTGTTAGCCAAAATTGTCATACCCACTGTTGCAAGCATGCAACCATATGCATGGCTATCTCAGCCATGCACACTGTATGCTCATTGACTGGTAGCTTCACACGACCGGGGAGAGAGCCGACGGTCTCGTGGCCTTGGTGTGGGGACAAAGGAGTCCGATATCCCTAAGAGGGGAAAATGAGTGACGAGGCCGCTTGCCCTTTTCCTGCTCTCTCGGGCACGGTCCTCCTATTTCTAGGTGGCTCTCTGGCCCCGATTTATGTCATAGAGGTCACGGTGGCAAAGCAAGTCTCATAGGTCAGCAGGTGGACTATCTTGACATGGTGGGTGTCTCCTCGTAGTCCTTGTTACTGAGGGAGCACAGGTTCTGTCTTGCTACAGAGTCCACTACGACTAGAGGGCTAGTCGTAGGGTTTTTCCCTGAACTAGAGGGCTGGTCGATGGAATCTTGTCTTGGTCACAAGGTGAGGCCATGGTCTTTAGGGTATTCGTCCACTGGTTGACATGTGGTAGTGTAGGGCCTACCCGATGGAGTACCACTTATCCATTACGCCGACAAGCAGCCTTTGCTGCTTTGGCATCAGCTGCTACCAAAAAGGAAAGTTAAATTAAGTTACATAGACAAGGAGAGGTATCACAAACCACTGTATAAGTATATTCACCAGGCATGTTCCTGTAGTCAAGAATCAAACGGCGAAGGATATCTTCGTCCGAAGGAGCTAACAAGCTATCAAACTCCCATTCGGCTGTGAGGGGCCAATGCCAGTGTCTCAGAACTCCTCGACCAGGTCACATATGCTTAGTTGAGGACAAATTGTCCCCAAGGTCTTAACCTTCTGGGCAGCAAAGTCCAGCAGCACAACTTGCAGTTTTTGAAGATACAATATTTCATTAGGAGTGGATCACAGAGGGCAGTCTATCGAAACCTTGTGATAGAACCACAATTCTATCCAATACATTCTCCATCGGTTGCGATAAGCCTTCACGATGGTCTCTGATGTTCCATGCGGGACATAGAAGACACTGCCGAAGGAGACTATGTGCTCCATGCCATCGACCATCACCATATTCAGCTAGTAGTGAGCCTAATGCAGTGAAGCGAATGCGGCTGCAGTGGGAACCTCTCTTTTGGCTCTCCACGCACAGATGAAGGAGGCAAGGATGACAAATGCATTTGGGGTTGGCTACTAGATCTCTAGCTTATACCTCTCTAACACGATTCGAAGGAACTTCCTCTTGGGAAACCTCAATCCTGCAGTGAAGAATTTGACTAAGACCATCACTTCATCTTCATTTGAAGTGGGTCTCATTGTTCCCAAGGCTGGCACCCACGCATCTTCAATCTGGTTAGTGAAGCGACCCTCGCTCCATGAGAGGGGCACGAGTGCCTTTGGTGAAAATAGTAGGGCCATACAGTGGAGTCGAGGGGAGCTTATCGCTAGCTAGATGGCGGTTAACTTTTACTATGATTCTGATTGAGATGAAGGCATTGTTCCAAAGGTCCTGTTACGCAGGGGCTGAAGCTTTGTTCCTGTATCACCCTAAATTTTGAATTTTTGCAATAGTTTAAAATTTTGCTAAAATCGAATAGGAGTTGTAGATTTTATTCAATTTATAAGGAAATTAATTTCTAAATTTAATTTCCCATAGGTTATATTTGTGTTTGATGCATTCGTGCCGCTGTAGTTGCAATAGGTTTTATGTGTGAAAAAATGTTTGCAAAAAAATCGCTAGAAGGCGCTCATTTAAAATCTCTTTTGAAAATTGCAAAATTAAAATGAATAGCAATGTCGTAATTCCTAAAACCCCTCTGGGCCATTTTCTACCCAAAGCCAGGCCCAAATCTCTTTTTCCCTCTCTTTTCTCTTCCCTGGGCCACCTTCACCTTCCTCTCTCTGCATGGGCTAAGGCCCATTCACTCCCCCTCCTTTCTCTCTCAGACTGAGGCTATCAAGCCATTCACCCGAACCGGCCTCAAAGCTCCCCTCCCACTGCTATGTCTGACTAGAGGGCCTGGCTCAAGCTGTGCCGAGCCGCCGGACCGAGCTGGCTCCCTTTCTTTCACCTCCTGCACGGCTCGATCCTCTGTGTCGGCCACCAAAAATTCCATGCCTCCCCGCACCTTATCTCCCTCCTGAAACAGTGGGATTCAATGCCTTAATTCTCGATCAAGCACCCCCACCCATTTCCCCCTCCTTTATCCCTCTCTATCACTCAATCAAAGCAGACAACCATTAGCCTTAATGGCCATTTGCGCTGCTGGCCATTTATCTGAGCCCCGGCCATTTCTCTAAGATAGCAAAGCCAATGACGAAACTGTTGGGTACGAAACAAGATAGCAAAGTCAAGGATCAGTCCGTGTTTCAGTTGTGGCAACTTCACGTACCTCGCCAAGAAGTGCTCCAAGAAGTAGCAAGGTCAAGCACAGGCTCAAGGCAACAACCAGCAACAGCCCCGATAGAATGCTATGCATGGTGATGTCAATCCTGTTGTCATGGAAGAACCCTAGGATGCTCCTGACATGGTGTTTGGTATGTTTTCCGCAAAAATCTCACCCTGCTACAGTTTTGTTCGATTCTAGTGCTACGCATTTTTTCATATCATCTTAGTTTGTGACTACATATAATTTGCCAAGAGCATTAATGAAAAATCAGGTGCTAGTTAGTTCTCCTGGAAGAGAAATGGAGTCAAGGCATGTAAACCTTAAAATAAATATAACATAAGTGGGGTAGACTTTCTTACAAACCTCATCATTTTGGAGTCCAGGGGATTGATATCATACTTGGAATGGACTGGTTAATCAAGTACAATGGAATCATTTGATGTGCCACGGAGACAGTACAGTTGATAGACACAGATGGTACCAAGGTGGAGTTACAAGCCACGATAGAGTCAACTGTGAACGCCAATCTCAACAAGGCTAATGCAGTAGAAGATAGCAGAGTGGTTAGTGAATTTCCAAACATCTTCCTGGAGGATTTGCTAGGTATGCCACCCGATCGTGAAATTGAGAATGACTCTTATATATAAGAGACCATATAGAATGGATGCCAATCAGCTGGTTGAGCTCAAGGAGCAAATCCAAGAGCTACTAGACAAAGAGTTTAATCGCTCCAGTTATCTTCGTACCGAAAAAGATGGAACACAAATGATGTGTATAGATTATCGAGCCCTTAATGAAGTAACTATCAAGAACAAATATCCCCTATCCCGCATTAAAGATCTGTTTGACCAGTTAAAAGGAGCATGTGTGTTTTCCAAGATCGACATTCAGTCTAGGTATCATCAGCTGAAGATTCACACCTCAAATATTCCAAAGACCATGTTCGTTACTAGATTTGGTCTGTATGAGTACGCAATAATGTCTGTATGAGTACATAGTAATGTTTTTTGGATTGACAAATGCTCCAGCCTACTTCATGTATCTAATGAATAAGGTTTTCATGGAGTATTTTGACAAGTTCATTGTGGCATTTATTGGCAACATCCAGGTTTTCTTCAAGAATGAAGAAAAGCATGAGGAACACCTAAGATTGGTACTGTAGAAGCTCATAGAGAACCAGTTGTATGCCAAGTTGAGCAAATGTGAGTTCTTGTTGAAGGAGGTTCCCTTCCTAGGTCACATTATATCAGCAGGAGGTGTGTCTGTCAACCCATCCAAATTGAGTGATGTTCTGAACTGGAAACCACTGTAGAATGATTCGGAGATCCATAGATTCTTGGGTCTAGCAAGATATTACCATAGATTCATAAAAGGCTTCTCCAAGATAGCTAAGCCAATGACAAAACTGCTAGAGAAAGGAGCAGAGTTCATGTGGACAGTCGCTCGAGAAACTAGTTTCAATGAGTTAAAGAAAAGATTAACCTAAGCTTTCGTACTGATCATGCCTAATACCCATAAACCATTCTTTGTGTATTGTGAATCGTCTCATCAAGGTTTAGGATGTGTGCTTATACAAGAGGGTCATGTGGTAGCATATGCATTCAGGCAATTAAGGAAACATGAGGAGAACTACACGACACATGACTTGGAGCTAGCAACAGTAGTGCATGCACTCAAGATCTAGAGACACTGCCTGCTAGGTCAAAGCTATGAGATCTATTGAGACCATAAGAGCTTGAAGTACATCTTCACTCAACTAGATCTTAATCTCAGACAACGCAGATGGTTAGAACTTATGAAGGACTACAATTTGGGAATCAACTACCACCCAGGAAAGGCAAATATAGTAGCTGATGCTTTAAGTAGGAAATCTCAGGTCAATGCTATAGCTCTCCAAGAGATGAGTCCTGAACTATGCAAGGAATTTGAGAAGTTTAATTTGTAAATGGTGTGTTACAATGGAAATTGACTCGACACTTGATTTAGGAATTGAGTTGCTAGGTGGTTAAGTGAGTTCTAAACTCTCCCAAGCGTATCCCCCTTTGGGTTGGAGAAGATCGCAAATTGATTTGGCAAAGTTTTGCCCCGAATAGAGGAAGTTCTGGAAAGTTCAAAACCTCTGAACAATTTTTCGGAGGTTCCGCAGTGCGGAGTATCTGCGAAAATGTGCGGATAGTCCTGCGGAGGGTTCATAGTTACTATTCATCAGGCACATAGAGGCTTGTAAAATTCATAATTAATTCATTCGAACTCCAAACGACATGAGACTAGTTGAGTTATCTTCGTATGAGTATGAACTACGTGTTAAAAGTGTTGGAACTCCATAAAATACTTTTGATAATTGTTGAGTTAATTAAATGTGTTTCCGCTTGTTTAAATCACTGATAATCAATACCATCTCCGAAAATTGTGAAACCACTTGGAAAGTTCATGTTTTGCACATCTTATGGCATGAATTATTGCATTTCATTCATAATCATGGCATTGCACGCATTATTCTTTTTATAGAATGCCGATCCGACGATCCCGATGAGCGAGGGTGGTCCGGAGGCACCCCACCTTTCTGATCCAGGGCAGGAAGGCAAGCAACTAACATATTTCACCCATGTCAAATTTGGAAGTCTCAATTGATGAATATGCTTATGTATGTATGCATGTGTCGGGTACCCTTGGGTAGAACCTATGTCGATTGCATCTTTCTACCTTGGTCAATTGTTCAAGTAATTTCCTAGTAGCCGAGAGATGGTGTTATGTCTAGGTACAAGTACAATATATATGCTTAGCAATGCTTAGGTCTTTCAGTAGAAGTCGAACAACAGTGTTTTCCATTGTTCGCGAGTATAGGGATTACTATTGATTACAAATACATGCTGATGGTGAGATGGTTGGTTAGTGGTGAGTATGAGACGAGATGTGGGCGGTCTTAGGGGTGTCGTCGAGTATGAGACGAGATGTGGGCGGTGTTAGGGGTGTCGTCTGCCTCAGAGGAAAGTCCTGGGGGCAGGTCGGGAGAGGAAACCCGAGCACCATAGACTGCTTGCATCGTTTAAGGCCATCCATCGGTACCGTTGGCTTTAGCACTTACCTTACTCACCACATGCCGATCTAATGGTAAGGCGAGCCAAATACCTTCGCAGCTGTGGCTTTGTGGGTGTGAACATCAACGGTGTGAGCAAGCGGGCTTGTAAGCAGTACTAGTTTGCTCCGGGAGTAGTTCTAGTATCGCCGCACCAAGTGATACATGTCCCACACGGTTGGGGCTGGATGGGTAAGGTTGTCATGGGTACCCCCTTGTGCCACTTTAGCAGGTGGCACAAGCTGTATGGTCCTCGTGTCGTGTGGGTCCAGGAATATCCCCCTGGAGGGTGTATAAATAGTTCGAACTGCTGCACCCTTGGTCATGAGCATGCTATTGTTTCATCCATATCGGTCGTAGAGGTCTGTTGTGGATTTGTGGTTTGGGTTTGTTGTGGTGGTGTGGACATGGTGGCTATGTGGGAGTGGTCAGAGTTGGTACTTGTTATACTTTTGATACACATGTTGATTACATTTACTTATGTTCAGTTGGTGGTGCAGGGTAGTTTCATATATGTTGGTTAAGTTAGTTGCACACACATATGTCTAGGTTACTTACCACTTTAATTCCCTTAACCGCATGTTTAATCCTTGCAACTAGCTAATGCATGATCCTTGGAGTCGAGTATGTATATGTGCTCTATATTGTGTAAGACTTGCAAGTACATTCGTACTCAGGGTGCTGCCCTTAAGTTGATATAGGTTCATAAGTCGGCGAGGAAGAGGCGGTGTTCGGCTACTTTGTACCTGCCGATCAGGGTGGCGGGCAGGAGTAGCACACTCTACTCTGAACTCAGTGTTTTCGTATGAAGCCTAAGGGCATGTGGCTCTATATCCTTTTGTTGTATAGTTTTCTTCCGCTGCATAGTGGTTGTTTCCTTTTGATGTAAATTTTGAAAAAAACTGTATGTTTAAAGACTTTTAATATAATATTTAATTACTCGCTCATTCTTAAGCTTTGTTGTGATGCTATATGTTGGTAAGACATGTGTTCCGATCCTCGGAATGAAACACGTGCCGGGACTACCGGAGCGGTATTCTAATTAATCGTTGAAGTCATGATTAAGTAAATGATTGACTTAATGATTAATTAGAATACTGTTTGGATGGTTTCTCACATCGTGATATCAGAGCTTGGTTTAATTAATTAGCCTAAACGTAATTTAGAACGTTGTTTAGTAAGTGGTCAACTTCACCTAAACAACTCACTAAGTTTTTTTTTATGCCTCTTCATGATCAATATGTATGAAAATGCAATATTATGCCCCTAAGCATAACTGCTTGTGAGTTTCGATGTTTGTTGCAGAGAAAAGTGCACGAGAAAGAAAATGTAGATAGGATTTGAGCATATCATCATTTGCAGCAGTTTTCGTGCGTGCATTTTTTTTCCTTGTTAATGACTACTCAGAGTTTCTATCAAAACTGCAGACCATCCGCACATTTTTGCGGATGTTCCGGAGATTTTTGCGGATGTTCCGCATAAGTGCGGATACTCCGGCCATTTTTGCGGAACCTCCGCACTTTTTGAACTTGTGTTTTTTTGAAAATGTGTGATGACTTAACGTGCATCACTTGTGATTAGTAACTAACTTGTACTATTGCCTCTAGGTCGGAGTTTTGACATTTCCCTTTTCGTTTTATCCTTACAGAATGGTTAGAACTCATCGCGATATGGATGAGCCCGAAGGCTCGAATGAGAATAATCCTCCCCCACCACCAACAATGGCGGAAGTGCTCATGAGAATTGAGTGGAACCGCCAGATGAACCAGGCACTTCTTGAGGCTCTCGTGCACAACACGGCACCTCATGGAGGGGGTGGAGCCGGGCACCGAGATGACTTCTCAGATTTCCTGCGAATTCAGCCACCAACCTTCACGCGGGTTGAGGATCCTCTGGATGCTGATCACTAGCTCCGGACGATCGAGCAGAAGCCTGCTCTCCCCATATGTGAGGACCATGAGAAGACTCTTTATGCTGCGCATGAGCTTCAGGGCCCGGCGGGCGCGTGGTGGTCGAACGTTTTGGCCATGCATCCTGCTACTCACCGAGTGTCTTGGGCGGAGTTCTGCCAGGCATTCCGTGAATTTCATATCCCGAGTGGCCTTATGGAGATCAAGAGGCGGGAGTTCGAGGACCTCAAGCAAGGAGGTCGAACCATGATGGAGTACATGCAGGTGTTCAAATCACTTTGCGTAGTACGCTCCCGAGGAGGTCAGCTCTGATGAGCGAAAGAAACGCTGCTTCGTCAATGGCCTAAACTCAAAGATTAGGACCGGCTGTCTGGACACGAGTTCACCGACTTCAACAAGTTTGTGAGCACGTCCTTCCCGATGGAGTTCAAGCTTAAGAACCACCAGGAGGAGAACAAACGCAAGATGGGTTCCTCACCTTCTCTGGGCGGGAGCTCGCAGCGCGCCCACACGGGAGACTACCTCCATCATCTCGCGTGCTGGCATCAGGTGCTCAACACCCGATGTGGCTCGTGTAGTGGCCAGTTTTCTCCGCTCCATAGGGACAGCCTCCACGACCGGTCGGTTCATAGAGCAGTGTGACCGGTGGCCCTTGTTACAACTGCAGCCGTCTCGGCCACTACGCACGGGATTGCCCATATCCGAGGCCGGGAGCCATAGTGGTCGCTTCTAGGCCACCACCAGCTCAGTTGGGGCTTTAGTCCTCCTAGGCGACCCACGTTACCAAGCGTGGTTGATGAGTAATGTTGGCCTGATCTTCCGATAGGTAGCGATAAGACGGTGGGTGGAGAACTCGACGTTGATGATCCAAAGGCTTCGACCCGAACAGATCGTCCCCCTTGCAATCACTACACCACAGCTCCGTTGGTTATCAACCGTGTCGCGCGGTTGACCTCGCCAAGAAGGCTCAATCCCTGCAAGCGTACCGAGAACACAAGCAAGTAGAAGATGCAATCTGAAATATTGCGAATAGAATTCAAGCACTCGAAGTTGGGGTTCCACAAACACTTGCGGCGGCCTAGTCGGTCCAGAACAAGAGCGAAAATCTCACAATCTGTGTGTAGATCAATATCTAAGCAAAACCCAACCCTAATTAGGGCGGTGGGTACGGTATATAAAAGACTAGGGTCGGCCAAGGACCCCTGGACGCGTCCCTAATGGACTCCAACATGTTACACGGCCCAACGGCCCAAAAGATGGTAGTGCAGTACCCTGACAGATTCTGGACGTCTACTTGTTTCGACAATTTCTGTTGACTCAGAAATAATTTGGACACGGGACCAGTTCCGTTGGAAAGCTTATCTCCTTATCTTTCCAACCATGTGTAGAACGTCGAAAACGGAGTCTGTATGCGTCCTGGGCGACGATTTTAGTGCAGGCTGGTCCTGGACTCCGAAATGGACTCGAACTTGCTTGTACCTCCACCTTGGCTTGGGCGCCCTTGCTGTTGTTCTCCCGTGTTCCTAAGTAATAATACATCACAATTATTCAGTAGCATCCCATCCTTATCAAAATATAAAGGAACACTAAGGAACGAGCTCACCTCATGATTTAGTTGACGTGCACGAGCTCGTGTCAATGGACCTATTGTTGGAGGAATACTCGGTGTATGTGTATCTGAAAGAGTGATGTCCTCATCATCCTCCCCCTCTTGAATTGGAGTCGTCCTCGACGCAATGTCATTTCTTCTCCCAAGTAAGGTTTTAAATCTGAAATGTTAAATGTGGTACTAACCCCATAATCTGCAGGCAACTCAAGCTTATATGCATTATCATTGATCTTTTCCACAATTTTAAAAGGACCATCAGCTCGAGGCAGCAATTTAGACTTTCTCAAATCAGAAAACCTATCTTTGCGCAAATGTAACCACACAAGATCACCAATTTCAAAAGTAATATGTTTCCGACCTTGGCTACCATAAGTTCTATACTTCTCATTCATCTTTTCAATATTTTCCTTAGTCAACTCATGCATTTTCAGAATCAAATCAGCACGTGTCTTAGCATCAAAATTCAATTTCTCGGATGTTGGTAAAGGAAGTAAATCAATAGGGCCAAGGGGGTTAAAACCATACACTACCTGAAACGGACTTACCTTGGTGGTGGAGTGAACTGATCTGTTGTAAAAGAACTCAATATAGGGTAGACACTCTTCCCACATCCTCAAATTTTTCTTCAAAACAGCCCGCAACATGGTGGATAATGTGCAGTTCACAACCTCCGTTTGTCCGTCGGTTTGATAATGTTCAGTTTGGCTTGGCTTCTAATATATTTCAAAGCTTCATGATCAGAATGAATAATAAACTCCTTGGGCCAAAGATAATGTTGCCATGTTTCTAAAACTCGCACTAAAGCATACAACTCCTTATCATAAGTCGAATAATTCAGAGATGGCCCATTCAATTTCTCACTAAAATAAGCAATGGGTTTACCTCCTTGTAGTAGCACTCCTCCAATTCCAATACCGCTAGCATCACATTCTAACTCAAGAGTCTTACCAAAGTCCGGAAGTTGGAGTAAAGGTGCATGCGTAAGCTTCTCTTTCAGCGTATTAAAAGCTTGTTCTTGTGCTGGCCCCCATTGGAACGGAACACCCTTCTTTGTCAACTCATTGAGTGGGGCAGCAATGGTGCTGAAATCTCTCACAAAACGCCGATAGAACCCTGCAAGGCCATGAAAGCTTCTCACCTGTGTGATAGTCTCAGGGGTCGGCCAGCTCTTGATGGCTTCAATTTTAGCTTCATCCACTTCAATTCCCTGTGGAGTAACAACATAGCCAAGAAAAGCAACTCTATTCGTGCAAAAGGTGCACTTGTCAAGGTTAGCAAACAAACGTGCCTCTCTCAAAGCAGTAAAAACAGCACATAGATGATCAATGTGTTCTTCATGTGACCTGCTATAGATCAAAATATCATCAAAGTACACTACCACAAATCTTCCTATGAAAGTACGTAAAACCTCATTCATCAATCTCATGAAAGTGCTAGGTGCATTAGTTAAACCAAAAGGCATCACTAACCACTCATATAGACCGAACTTAGTTTTGAAAGCAGTTTTCCATTCATCTCCCAATTTCATTCTTATTTGGTGGTAACCACTAAGCAAGTCAATCTTCGTGAAAATAATAGAACCACTCAACTCATCAAGCATGTCGTCTAGCCTAGGAATAGGGTGACGATACCTTATTGTGATATTATTAATGGCTCTACAATCAACACATATGCGCCGTGTACCATCTTTCTTAGGAACCAAAAGAATAGGAACAACACAAGGACTAAGGCTCTCTCGTACGTACCCACGGTCCAAAAGGTCTTGGACTTGTCGCTGAATTTCCTTAGTCTCCTCCGGATTGGTCCTATATGCAGCACGGTTTGGCAAAGTCGCTCCCGGGATCAAATCTATTTGGTGCTCTATCCCTCTCAATGGTGGCAGCCCCGGGGGTATCTCAGCTGGAAAGACATCCTTATACTCTTGCAAAAGGTTAGTGACAGCAGCAGGCAAAGAGCTAGGTATATCATCAATTGAAAATAAAACCTCTTTGCATACCAAAGCATAGCACAAAGTATTATTATCTTGAATTTCAGCAAGGTCAGATTTAGTAGCAAGCATAACACCACCCTTTAACTTAATGCCTTCGGACCTAGGTGTGTTCTTCTCTTTCTTAGGTGGGAAAACAGATTGAGCTACTTGCTGATTTTCAGATTCCAAAATATGTTCTTTCTTTTCTTTTTCAGCTAGCGCTTTATCACATTGCACAATTTCAGCAGGTGTCAAAGGAAGCAAAGAGATTTTCTTTCCCTTGTGCATGAGAGAGTATTTATTACTTCTACCATGGTGTGTAGCATCGGTATCAAATTCCCAAGGACGGCCTAACAAAAGTGAACATGCTTGCATAGGCACTACATCAAAATCAGCATAGTCATGGTAGGAACCAATAGAAAAATGTACTCTCGTAGATTGTGTTACCTTAACCTTACCGCTGTTATTGAACCACTGAATGTAGTATGGATGAGGATGTGCACGTGTTGGCAAAGAAAGATTCTTCACAAGATCGGAGCTCAAGAGGTTGTTGCAACTCCCACCATCAATTATGGTACGAACACGTGCATCTTTGACAATGAGGAATGTCTGGAATAGATTATGGCGTTGTAGCTGCTCTGCTTGCCCCATTTGAGAACTCAAAAATCACTTCACAATGAAGGTGCGTGCTACATAACTCTCCGTGGCAGCGGTACCACTAATCTCCTCCCCCTCACTATCCACATCATGATCGGCTGCAAGATTAGCTTCAAATGCATATTCTTCCTCGACATCACTATGACTAACATATCCACCATCTGCTATTGCGGAGTATACTAGCTGGCTTGGGCAATCCTTCATGATGTGGCCAATACCTTGGCAGCGACGGCACACAATGCCCATTATACGACCCGTGGTAGCTGCACTTGAAGAAGAGCTTGACATTGGATCCTGCGAAACAGTAGATTTACTCACCTCACGTGATGGTTGTGGTGCTCCTGCTGAACGCGCCTGAGTATTGGAGGAGGGGGCAGCAGATCGTGTAGATGTAGAAGGGAATATTGTTGCTTGTCCCGGTGGTACTCGTGAAGTAGATGTACTCCCAAAATTGTTCCGCAATTTCTGCACCTGTTGTCGACCCTGCAGTTCTTTTTCTGCCAAGATAGCAAAATGGAACAACCTATTGGTAGTATTGTAATCTTTATAACCAACAAGGTCCTGAATTTTACGTCTCAACCCGGAGTAAAAACGAATCATGGTATCCTCATCATCCTCTTGTATACTACAACGAAGCATAGCAATTTGAAGCTCTTGATAGCAATCATGCACAGATTTAGAACCTTGATTTAAGCGCTGCAATTTCTTTTTCAATTCACGTGTATAATCAGGAGGAATAAATCTATTACGCATGGCACGCTTTAGTCTAGGCCATGATTCAGGTTCTAAGCCACTAGAAACTAAACCATTCCACCAAATAATAGCATAATTCGTGAACTCACAAGTGGCTAGTCTAACTCTATGCATTTCAGGAACCATATGAGAACTATACTTTTGATCAACCGTCATTTCCCAATTCAAATAAGCATCAGCATCATATGCACCATGAAAAGGAGGCATTGAAAACTTAATCTTAGAATAAGGATCATCACGACCGTTGCGATTAACATTATTACCTCCGTTACCTTGACGACGTTGTTGTTGGTCACGACGTAAGTGGTCAGCACGAGGACGTTGCTCAGCACGCGCATCTTGCCCAACAAAAACCTCACCATCTTCCTGGTCAGCATCTCCGTCACCATTATTATTATCATCATCATGTGAAAGTTCATCATCCTGTGGTGGCTGTTGCAACTCAAGGTCGTTGACTCGCGTGACAAGGTTAGCAATGCTTGTTCTAATGTCTGTCAATAGTCTAGTATGATCCTGCAAGGCTTTCTTGAGTTCTTCCTTGGACACAAAATCCTTAAAATCCGACGGAGAGCCATCACCTGACATGGTTAGTAGAAAACAAAGGACAACACAATATTATCCCTATCAACTACTAGGTCGTGGAAGGTGGAATCACACACACTCAAGCATCTTACCACGCTCTTACAAATGTTCTTACCAACGCAGCAAGGAGGAACAACCGGTGACAAGTCTGGAAGCGTGGGATGATTGCAAGAGTGAACTTGTTCGGATCAAAGGAGGTGGAGCTTGGAAAGGCACAATATGGTAGCAAGTATTAGCAATAACTGTAATCAGATCAGCAAAGCTAAATAAGTGTGCAAAGTATGAATCACAGTTGCTGGTCTATCACGTGTCCCTAGTCCTAGCACAACAGCTGAAACAAAGCTAAAAAGGATGAAGATGGAAAGACACAACAAATAGCACAAAGATCTGGGTGTTCTCTATGTGCTCATCTTTTTTGTCTTTTAGCACTAGTAGGAATCACGAATTTTTTTTTCGTATTTTTTTGATATTTTTTTTTGAACTAGGAGCACACAAGAAACAACTACAGAAATTTTCAGCTCAAACGGATGCAAGATGTGGCCTATAGAAAATCAAGCACGTTCTCTGAAAGGCGTGCGGAAACTTCGCAGCTCGAATACTCAATCTTCCGAGCCGAATTTGGGAAAAAAATTTTGGCGGAACTCGGCGAAGCTACGGAGCAACGGATGTAACTTTTTCTGTAGATGTCCGTGAAATTTTTTTTTGCCTGATTCCGAGTCCGTATGAGGAAGTTATGGCTGTTTTACTGAATCTCTGTCGAGTTAGGGTTTTTTTCAAAGCACCTCTTGCAGAAATTGGCCTCTTTAAGGTATTGCAAGCAATAGGATCGCGAGATGAACAAGGAGGGCAGCGGTGGCAGGGCAATTGATACAAGGCGGCTTGCGACCTATCTAGGGTTGGCGTGGCGGAAAGTAACACAAGGCGGCTCGCGGTGGCAAATCGAGTAATGTGGTGGCTCGACTTGTTGGTGCGGATGGTGGCGATGGGATAGCGGCGTGATCAAAACAGCATGGAGCGTTGACTAAAGACCAAGAACACGACTCTAAAACCAGCAATAAGACTCGACCACGGACACAAACTCAATAACGCGCAATTGAAAACAAAAATTGCAAAGGCACAAAGGGTTCTAGGGCAGCGGAAATTGACGGAATTTTTTTTGGCTTTTTTTGGATTCTAGGTAATGAAAAACAGACTAATCTAAAGGGGAAAACGAAATTACCTAACGGGCAACCTGAAAATCTGATACCAGTTGATGAGTAATGTTGGCCTGATCTTCCGATAGGTAGCGATAAGTCGGTGGGTGGAGAACTCAACGTTGATGATCCAAAGGCTTCGACCCGAACAGATCGTCTCCCTTGCAATCACTACACCACAGCTCAGTTGGTTATCAACCGTGTCGCGCGGTTGACCTCGCCAAGAACGCTCAATCCCTGCAAGCGTACCGAGAACACAAGCAAGAACGTAGAAGATGCAATCTGAAATATTGCAAATAGAATTCAAGCACTAGAAGTTGGGGTTCCACAAACACTTGCGGCGGCCTAGTCGGTCCGGAACAAGAGCGAAAATCTCACAATCTGTGTGTAGATCAATATCTAAGCAAAACCCAACCCTAATTAGGGTGGTGGCTACTGTATATAAAAGACTAGGGTCGGCCAAGGACCCCTGGACGCATCCCTAATGGACTCCAACACGTTACACGGCCCAACGGCCCAAAAGATGGTGGCGCAGCACCCTGACAGATTCTGGACGTCCACTTGTTTTGACAATTCCTGTTGACTCAGAAATAATTTGGATATGGGACCAGCTCCATTGGAAAGCTTATCTCCTTAGCTTTCTAACCATGTGTAGAACGTCGAAAACGGAGTCCGTATGCATCCTGGGCAACGATTTTAGTGCAGGATGGTCCTGGACTCCGAAACGGACTCGAACTTGATTGGACCTCCACCTTGGCTTGGGCGCCCTTGCTGTTCTTCTCCTGTGTTCCTAAGTAATAATACATCATAATTATTCAGTAGCATCCCATCCTTATCAAAATATAAAGGAACACTAAGGAACGAGCTCACCTCATGATTTAGTTGACGTGCACGAGCTCGTGTCAATGGACCTATTGTTGGAGGAATACTCGGTGTGTGTGTATCCGAAAGAGTGATGTCCTCATCAGTGGTCGAGAACGCCACACCACCGGTGAGGACGTTCAGGAGGGTGACACTGTCCTGATGGGTACGTTGCATTTGCGTCCTAACTCTGTCGTTGCACCTGCAGTTGTCCTTTTCGATTCTAGAGCTTCTCATTGCTAGCGGCAAGTTATATTTGGCGTCATGGGTTGACAGTTAGCACCATCCCCATGCCTTACCTCATAGATGCACCTGGAGCCAAGGTCTTTGTTAAGCAATGCGTGTCCAACGCCTCAGTGATCATCAACGAGATATCTTTCAGGGCAAATTTGCTAGTGATGAACTTGAAGGGAATAGATATTATATTGGGGATGAACTGGCTCTCCAAAAACAAGACTGTGTTAGATTGTGCCCAGCGGACAGTTACTCTAAATAGTCCATCCGGCATCTGAATTCAATTGAAGCTAGAGGGTGTCAAATCTTGTCTTTTCGCCTTGAAGGCTGTCCCCACCATAGACTTGTTGAGTATTCCTATGGTGTGGGAATTCCCGGATGTATTTTCGGATGAATTGCTAGGAATGCCGCCTGACCGAGTAGTTGAGTTCTCAATTGATCTCATGCCTGGAGCGGCTCCAATTTCCAAGAAATCTTACAAGATGTCGTCAGTTGAGCTAGTTGAGCTAGTTGAGCTGATGAAGCAGCTTCAGGATATGCTATCCAATGGATTCATTCGTCTGAGCTCCTCACCCTAGGGATGTTCGGCACTCTTTGTGAAGAAGAAGGATGACACTCTGTGGATGTGTGTTGATTGCCGCTCGCTGAATGAAGTCACAATGAAGAACAAGTATCCTCTCCCAAGGATTGACATCTTATTCGATCAGCTAACCGGTGCCTGAGTCTTCTCGAAGATCGACTTGAGACTAGGCTATCATCAGATTAAGGTCTGGCCGAAGGATATCCCAAAGACAGCTTTCTCAACCCGCTATGGGCTATATGAATTCACCGTCATGTCCTTCGGATTGACGAATGCACCGGCATTCTTCATGTATTTGATGAATATGGTATTCATGGAGGAATTGGATAAGTTTTTTGTGGTTTTCATCAACGATATCCTTATATACTCCAAGACTGACGAAGAGCATGTTGAGCACCTCCATATTTTTCTTGGCCAACTCAGGGATCATCAACTCTTTGCCAAGTTCAGCAAGTGTGAGTTCTGGCTCAGGGAGATAGCTTTTATGGGTCATGTTCTGTCAGGGAACGGTGTTACAGTTGACCCGAGCAAGGTGCAGGATGTGCTCGATTGGGTTCAACCCAAGAATGTCACTGACATCCGGAGTTTTCTCAGACTCGCGGGCTATTACCGCCGGTTCATAGAGAATTTCTCCAAAATAGCCAAGCCGATGATATAATTGTTGAAGCAAGGCAATACATTTGAGTGGTCAAGTGACTGTGAGACAGCTTTCCAGACTTTGAAAGAGTTACTCACAACCACTCCAGTTCTCGTCCAGCCAGATGTGAACAAGGGTTTTGACGTCTATTGCGCCGCTTTTGGTATGGGCCTCGGATGTGTCCTTATGCAAGAGGGCAGGGTTGTTGCATATGCCTCACGTCAGTTGAAACGCCACGAGAACTATCCAACACATGACTTAGAGCTAGCAGTAGTCGTGCACGCTCTGAAGATCTGGCGTCACTATCTGATGGGTAATTTGTGTCGTATCTACATGGATCACAAAAGCCTCAAGTACATCTTCACACAGTGGATCTGAATATGAGGCAGCAAAGGTGGCTCGAGTTGATCAAAGACTATGAGCTGGAAGTGCATTATCACCCCGGTAAAGTGAATGTGGTCACTGATGCCTTCAGTCAAAGAGCTTACTGTCATTGTCTTACAGTCTCACCTATGGACTCTACACTTTGTAATGATTTCTGGTGGTTCGGACTCAAAATGGTTCCGGATGGGTTTATTGCAAACCTGGAGATCAAATACACTCTTTTGGATGAAATCAAAGCCGCTCAGAAGAATGATAAGGGCATGGCCTGAATCCGAGAGAAGATGAAGATTGGCCAGGCTTTATGCTTTTCTGAGGATGATCAGAGAGTTCTTTGGTTTGGGAACTGTCTAGTGGTTCCGAAGGTTGAGTCGTTGAGGAAGAAAATTCTAGATGAGGCTCATGACTCATTGTTGTCTATTCATCTGGGCAGCACGAAGATGTATCAAGACCTAAGGACCCAATTCTGGTGGACTCACATGAAGTGAGAGATCTCTCGATATGTCTCTGAGTGTGATGTCTGCCGAAGAGTCAAGGCCGAGCATCTCAAGCCAGTCGGTATGCTTCAGCCTTTGCCTATTCCATCCTGGAAGTGGGAAGAAGTTGGAATGGATTTTATTACTGGTTTGCCGAAGACTTCTCAAGGGTATGACTCGATCTGGGTCATGGTCGATCGGCTCACGAAGTTAGCACACTTCCTTCTAGTGAAGACTCGGTATAGTGCTAAGGACTACGCCGAGTTGTATCTCACCGGAATTGTGTGCCTCCATGGGGTTCCGAAGAAGATCGTTTCTGATCGAGGCACACAGTTCACTTCTCATTTCTGGAAAAGCTTTCAAGAAGCTCTGGAAACTGAGCACTTCCACAGCACAGCATATCACCCTCAAACTGACGGTCAAACCGAACGGGTGAATCAGGTTCTAGAAGATATGCTTCGAGCTTGTGTCCTCACTTATGGGAAGAGGTGGTACATGTGCTTGGCATTTGCAGAGTTCTCTTCCAACAATAGCTTCCAAGCGAGTATTGGGATGGCGCCCTTTGAAGCTCTCTATGGCAGAAGGTGTCGAACGCCGTTAAATTGGTCCGAATCCAACAAACGGGTCCATTGCGGTAAGATCTCTAGTTAGACATAGATACTTCATGTTCTTTCCTTGACTCCACAATTTACTGTTACTATAGGTTCTTGACCTCCTCAACAATATCGGCTGCAACTCTTCCTCTGTCACCCTAGCTAAACGGCTCAGCCCTCAGTACACCCGTGACTCCACCACTAGGGTCGCTTGCCCTGGGCTCCATGGCTACTGAGTCATCTGTGGCATTTCCTGTGGTGCATGTTCCTACCTCTGACCCACTCTCCTATGTCGCTAGCCTATCTGCCTCCATCAAAAAACTGATCATAGAGAAAGAGGTGGCAAAACGTTGATGTGCCAAGCTGGAGAAGCTAGTAGCCAACGAGAAGGAGGTATGGCATGCGCTTCAATAGGAGAAGGTCATGCTCATCGCCTAAAATGCCAAGCAGTTGGAGGATGAGCAGACGACAGGTAGTTATTTGAGGATTGCCTTCTTGGCAATGCGGGGGCCCCTGAGGAGAGTCAACCTAGAATTCACCAGGCCAAAGGTAGATGCCATGTAGGGCTAGGCCTATACCCTTAGCACCTTGGCAAAGAAGTTCACCCAGCTCCCAGCCATCCTGACGATGAGCATCACGGAGGATGTGGCAAAGGCGGCAAAAGCCTCGGCGGAGTACATTCTCTAGTGCTACTACTGTTGTGACCCCAACTTCAACCTTGAGGTTGTCCAGGACGGGGTTGTGATTGTAGGTCCTAAAGCTGAGGTCAGGCTACAGGCGGAGTGCTAAGGGACGATGGAGTATGTAGGGTCTCTCTTCCTGGTGGTGACCACCGAAGACTTAATTTCTCCCTATAACTTAGGCTAGTATCATATTTGAATGAAGTTCTTCATTTCTTTGATTGGCTTGTGTCGTTGTTGTGGTCGTAGAGCTCTTGTGTTAACTAGCCCTCCTATTCGCTTCGCACCCCCAACCCCTCCACCAATGACTTCATCGACCAGTGCAATCGGGAAATGGTGGCTGAGTGTGAACTTATGCTCGCGGTCCAGCGAGAGACCCTACAAAGCAATCTTCAAGGTGTGCTAGTCTTGCCACAAACTAAGCCATATGTAGCCTTAGGCTAGCCAAGTAAGACTCGACCAGCTGACTCCTGCATGTTTTGGGACCTTTTTCTTCGACCAGCTTGCCGAGATGTAGCATATAGGCCCCTAGGTAAGTAGTAAGGGTTTCGGTGATTAATGACAACCATATCATTGTGACTAAGAAGTTTGTTTTGAAGTCCAATTAAAAGATTAGTTCATAATGTTGTTGGGTGATCTTGGTCCCTCAATTGAATGGTTGAGCAATCAAAGGATGTGAACGTCAAGATTAAGGACCTTCTAGTTCCAAGTGTTACAAGGAAATGAAAGACACTTAGTATAGGCTCTCTTTTGTTCTTTAACCATACTATAAATAGGGGCTAAGAGTAGTAGCTTGATCTAGTTGAGTCTAGATTTAGTTGAATGCACACTCATGAAATTCTAGCAGTATGTATCTCAGAGAAGCCCATGGATGAGTTGAAAAGAAGATAGAACTTCAAGAAGTTTGAATTGGAAAAGTTCTATATCGGATGACCTAACAAGGTTGGATGGTTCGGCATACACATAAGAGCCATTGCCTGAGTAAATTCTAGAGGAATTTCCTTTGGTTCAATGGAAGTTGGACTCATACATGCCGAATGGTCCAGCATATGTATCGGAGGCTTCACCATAGTATTCAATGCTTGCAACAGCTAGTAATGACTAGTTTTGGGTGGATGGTTCACATCGAATGGTCCGATGTTTGGAGCCTGTGCACACCATATCATCCTGCGTTCATGAAAAATGTGGGAGGTTGGGCAATGGCTAGTTTTGGACCTTGAGCCTATAAATGCCCCCTCATTTCATCTCAATGGTATCTCTTGCGAGCCAGAGGAGCTGAAATACTTAATGTATGATCAAGAGGCATGGGAGTGCACTAGAGTTATTTGCAAAGTTCTTAATTGAAGATTAAGGACATCATTAGTGCAATGAGAGTAGCAAGTGTGCATCTATATGTATTCTAGGCTTGATTTGTGTCAAGTTAAGCTATTGGCATGTTACTCTTAGTGGTTGGCAATACCTAGCCGGTCTTGATAGTTGGAGCTGTCTTGATGAGCTCTTGGAGGTCTTGTGGGAGCCCCAAGAGGAAACTTTGTGCTTGCCCATCAATCCAAAGATGTGTAAGTGGCTATCACTTGGAAGCACTTGAGACTTGGTGACTCAAGGAGGAGCGATATCCTTGGTGGATGCACAACGAGAATTAGAGGGGAGTGTCAACTCCTCAATACCTCAAAAACAAATTCGGTTTCTTCTTGCCCATCTCTTTACTTTTCTGCATTTATGTAACACCTAGTTTTAAAAGAACGAAACCAGGTGCATCCACATGTATGCTAGGATCAAGTTTTTTACATGTGTTACATCATCAGTGTATCATCACAGTGCCAAAATGTAGGTCTAAAATAAAAGCACAATAGAAAGTAAACTGTACCGTCAGAGGGTTCTCCATCATCCATAGGCATCAACTGGGGGAACATCGGCCTAGAAAAGGATCTCCAGGTCGAAGTTTTCTCCATCATAAGGTATAGCTTCATTATCGGCTTCTGAACAGTGGTAGAGTGTAGGAGAAAATGAAATGGTTGTGAGTACATAATATACTCTGCAACTGTAGGAAAGCATGACATGGTGCTTAAGTCAGGAAAAGGTTAGACACTGGTTTACTTCACTAAGCAACCCTATTATATAACTCCAAGAATAGGTATCCTATTTACTAAGTGTGAAGACACAACTTGAACAAGAGGAACAACTCATTGGATTCCATCCGACTACCAAAACACACAAGGTAATCCCATTACCTAACTACACGACCATCCATCCAAGATCCCTGATCCCAACTAATGAAGAAGAAGTCCAAGGCGCTCTTCACCATGAGCACAACTGGTCGATCAGTTTTATACTCTATAGAGTTTGCAAACTTTACCGATGAGTCATGATTCCTGTGTTACTTTACACATCTGGGGTGCAGAGCTGGGGTCTCACTACAAGGCCTTTACATAGATCCTGCTGACCCATAAGCACCCACTAAGGTTTCACCGCTAACAGTGATTTCATCGCTGCAGAGGCCCCCTCTTGTGCCACTCAATCGTCCACTAGAGCCTACAGAATCAGAGGGGTGGCTAAATAATTTTCCAGGCCATACTCTTATAAGCCTCGTGGTTGCACTCTTTAGCCAGGTTACATGCTTCAAGAACCGTTCATTAGGATCGCACACATGTACAAACCACAACCCAACTGTGCATCCCCGCACATGTGCATACCCGCACCATCATCAAGCCAACCATCCTGCTAAGATCCCTAAATTCCATGTTGCTAAAAAAATTACCATTCCCGGTTCATATTGCATAGATATTAGTCATGTTTAAAACGGGGTTCTCGATGTTGGAGAGGCATGGAGGACAGCTTGTGATGGTACGGTAATGGTGAAACTTGGTCAGCTCGAAGGGTTGGAAGTTCTGGTGGTGAAGATAGGGAGCCAAGGGTCGTGAAAGTGTCCTCGCATGCCTACGGTACCGTGTGCGTGCTTAGGGAGGCTAGAGGTAGGCCAGGGAGAGCTTGTATCGGTGACGAGTAGCAGTGGTGCTCAGCACATGATGGAGGTTGTCCGGTGGTGGAAAGGAGCCGAGGCGCATCAAGGAAACCACCTGGTGCTCCTACGAGTGTGAAGAGAGGGCCGCTAGGTTAGAGGCAGTCCACGGACGGAGAAAAGGAGCGGTAGAGCAACTCACCAGAGGCGAAGAAGAAGTGAGTGGTGACAATGGTATGGGCGAGGAGGAAGAGCGTGAGCGGGTGGATGACGTGCAAAAACTCACTGCTGTTAATGTAGCGTCATCTTATAGGCAGGGAGAGAGCGGAGCAGCTGGGCACAGAGGAGAAATGGCCAGCATCAATGGCCATAAGGCTGTCAGTTTTCCTCATTGATTTGAGCATTGAGAGAGGGATTGAAGAGGAGGAAACTGATAGGGGCGGCTTCATGGGGCTTAAAGTCGTGGATCCTTCCATTTTTGGTAGGAGAGAGGGTGCGGGGAGGCAACAAATTTGTGGCGGACAGCAGAGGAGAGCGGATTGACTGCAAGTGGAGGATGACATGTGGGCCCCACGTGTTAGTGAGGGAGCGGGCGCAGCTAGCTCCTTAGCCACGGCCCAAGTCTGGAAGGGGGAGAGAGACAACCCAAGAGAGAGAGGGGAAGGTGGGATTTGGGTTGGTTTTAGATGGGTTTTAGCCTAAGAGGGTTTAGGAATGTAGGACTTTGTTTTCTTTTTTATTTTAAACAATTTTCACATAGAGCTTTCGAACGAGCGTATTCTAGCAAAATTTTGCAAATATTTTCCACACATAAAACCTAATGTAAGTACTGTAGCATCAATGCAACAAACATGAAAATAACCTATAGAAATTTAATTAAAGTTTGAAATTAATTTTCTCCTAACTTAAACATAATCTACAACTCCTATTAAATTCTACCAAATATTTTAAACTATTAAAAAAATTGAAAATTTAGGGTGTTACAATTTACTTTGAGCATTTACTTTCTTGCGAGCTTATATTTCGCAATTCACTTGTTGTTGTAGCTTGAATGTTTCTTGCTTAGCATTCTATCAAATTTGGTTGTTGTAGTTGTTTTACTATTTATCTAGGATAAGGTTGTTTACTTGTTCTAAAGTTTCATTGAAATAGTTTTAATTAGGGCCCAATTCACCCCGCCCCCCTCTTTTGCCGTTTGATCCTTTCATGGGAGGAGCTGCTGACGACGCAAAGGGACCTGGAGTGGATGATGAGGGAAAATGACCAGCGGTGGCCGTATTTCTACCATTGCCTTAGTTGGAGGTTTTCTCCCTTCGACTCAGTGCTTCGGTCCATTGCGTTCGAGTTCGTCCAACTCTCGGGAGCACCATGACTGGTCATATAGAATGGCTCTTGGTGGCCTCCAAGGAGGCAGGTGACCACGAGCACAGGCTTCGTGAGACCGTTGGTGACCACTATTTTGAGGTTGGAGACTATGGTGCCTGCCTTGCTCTTCCCTACATCAGCGAGCATTTCCCTGACCTTGACCGTGCTCTGGTAGTCTCCAAAGGCTTCACTGGTGCCCAGAAGGTCATGGTGCATCTTCACGACCTTGCTGACTCATTTCTATTCGCATCTCACTCTCTTCTTTGGACCGTCCAGTTTGATCCACTAAGAAGCGTCTTCGAATCCTGGAGACACTAAAAAAATTGTTACAACCAGCCCCCGAGCATTATCTAGGAGGTCATTTTATGATATGAGGACTTGCTCCTAAATAGATTTTCCCTACGCAGATGTGGTGAGTAGGCTCTGATTGATCGTTACTCCTAGAGCAAGCTAAGGTTTTCCGTACCACTTGCTAGTTAGGTTTGTGGTGCCTAGGACAACTTTTATCACGACAAGCTCTTCTGTGCCGACCAACACTCGATCCGAATTGGGACTTCTGATGTCTTGGCCATTTTCCTTCAACCACCCACATCCCTAACATTACGCGAGTAGCAATTTTTTTTCCCCCAAAGTGACTTGGTACTCACAGTATAAGCGAAGAGGCAAAATATTCTAAGAGCATAAAATAATCTATGAGGATAAAAAGGAAAACAAATCCAACATTACTCTAGCCCCTAACCATCTGGTCAGCAAAAGGGCTGCCAACTAGGTGGTCTAACCTTTGAATCAAAAAGACTTCCAAGCCAAGGGCGTTCCGCTCTTGTCCAGGAGATCCTACAAAATAGAGCATCTAGTCTGCTAGAGGGGTGCCGACCAGGCGGTGTAACCTTTGAATAAAAAAAATGTACAAGCTAAGGGCAGCCCACTCTTGTCCAGGAAATTCTGTAAAATAGAAAAAATGGGTTCACGCTCGAGCAGCCTTACACATAGAACTTACACAACTTGTTTATGTTCCATGAATTGTGTAATTCCCGGGCATCCTCCATGGCCAGTTTGACCACACCAAGTTAGGTAACCTCGACCACTATGTAGGGTTCTTCCCACTTGGGGGAGAGCTTGTTCCGACCTGCCTTATTCTGGATGTTACTTACGACGAGGTCACCTACAACCAAGGTTCGCTCCTACACCCTGCGTATGTGTAACGCCTAAAACTTTTCTAGTTGGGCTGCTTGAATTAGAGCACGATTGTAGAACTCTTTGATCCAATTTATGTCATCCTTCGGTCGAGCCACCTGGTCTTCATCTGAGAAGCTGGTTACTCTAGGAGACTGGAGGGTGATCTCGGAGGGTGCATTGCTTCAGCACCAAAACCCAAGAAGAATGGAGTTTCGATCATGGCTCTGCTAGGGTCATTCATGGCAACCAGAGTACTATAGGGAGTTTGTTCACCCAATTTCTCGAATAGCACTGAAGCCGATCAAACTCGAGTTTTGACACTTTGCAGTATCATCCCATTTGCCCATTTGACCTGACCATTGCCCTAGCGGTGTGCCACCGACATGTAGCATGCTTTAGTCTCAATCTCTTCGTAGTAGTCTTTAAAGGTGCTACTAACGAATTGAGTCCCATTGTTGATAATTATACAGCATGGAATGCCAAACCACACTACCAGCATCGTATGAACTTAATCGCTACCGCAATGGTGATCTTCCTGTTCAGCTTGGCCTCAATCTAAATTTATCGACTGCCATGAATAGGAATTTAGAACCGCCCAGGGCCTTTGGGAATAGTCCCAAAATATTGAGACCCCAAACGGTGAAAGGCCAATAGACTGGTGTGGTTTATAGTGCTTTAGCTGGCAGGTTGGTCTGTCGGCTATAGTTCTAACATGGCTCACACCGTTTCATCAGCTAACAAGCATCCTGAAGGGTCGTGGGCCAATAGAATCCTTGCTAGAATGCCTTTTCAACCAGAGTGTGGTATGAAGGATGGCTACCACATATACCTCCATGGATATCAGAGAGCAAGATGATCCCCTCTTCCCGAGTGATGTATTTTAGTAAAAGGCCGTTGCTCCCCCTGTGGTACAGGCATCCCTCTACCAGGGAGTATCTGCAGGCTTGCCTTGTGACCTTTTCCACTGATGCATCATCGTCGGGGAATGCTCGATTATGAAGGTCTGCCAAGATTTGATCCATTCAGGTCATGTCCGAATCAAGCTTGGCAACAACATTATGGCCACACGACGACTAAACCAAATGAGGTGTTGCCTCCAAAGGTGTTACCTCGGGTGCCTCGTTTCCAAACTGAGCATCCCCTTCACCTTGGCCCGGGACCGTGGTTGGATGATCATTTGAGTCTTTCTTCAAATACTATGACCGGGATAGGTGTGTGAGAAGAAGCTAGGTGGGCCAGCTCATTGACGAGGAAGTTGTCTCTGCGCAAGACATGCTTAACTTTGAAACTAATAAAATGTTGTTGTAGCTTTTTCACTATTAGGGGAAACTCCCAGGCCTACAAAGAGGCCCACGTAGAAAGGCAGCCCATGTAAAGTCCCAAGGGTGATCTTGTAATATTTGTACCCCACCAAGGGTTGGAGAGGAAATTTCACCTCTCCCCCACACCTATATAAAGGACCCAAGGGGTCATGGATGGAGGAGATTCCTCCCACCTCCACTCTCTCTCTTTACTTGGAATGAACCTCTTCAGCACTGTAGCTAGAAATAGTTCCAACAATTGGAGTTGTAGGCCTTTGAATAGAGGGCATTGCCCTCACGTGGACCTTCCTTGGGCCTCGTCTCCGCGCATGAGCCTTTGCCGGGCTTTACACATGGGCCTTCGAACACATGGCCTTCGCCCCGTGCTTGAGCCTTCGCCGGGCTTCACCTCCGCGCATAGGCCTTTGGACACGCAGCCTTCGGCCAAGAGCATGGGTCTTCGGACAGGAAGGCCTCATCACCGCTCGTGAGCCTTAGCGGGGTGAACGGCTCCACGCGGCAGCTTGGGCCTTCGCACTAGGGCTAACCCTTCATGCTTGGGCTTCAGAATTAGCAGCCTAGGCCTTCGCTCAAGAGCTAACCCTTCCCAAAGGGGCCTTCGGGAGCATTAACACACATAGGCCTCAAACCAGCTATATATCCTTCCACATACCATATTTTTTGCAAAAGCAGGGGAACCACTAGGTAGAAGCAGCTAAGCGAGTAGAGCCACAAGCTTAACGCACCTACTCACATGCGAAGCCAAGCGTAGAGCAAGGAACGGTCCTTCAGGGTAAATATTGGAAGGGTTCATGGGACACATACGACATAGAACTCTGAACGGTCAAAGCTGTGAGACTCTGTGAACCGGTCAAAATGAGTGGCACTTCGATTTTGCACGCATGTACGAGAACTTCGCCGAACAATCCTGTAGCTCCATGAATCGGTCGAGCTACTACGCCTTCGCACGCGTGTACGAGAACTTTGCTCGTCAAGCTTTCACCATAGGCCTTCATGCGGCTGGCTGCATCTTCGTCTCAGACTTGCATCGGGCCTCCCCAATAGCCCCTTGGTGCGTCTCTTCATATGCCACCCTTCACTGCACCTCCGAGTCTATGTTCCAAGCTTTGTGTCTTCCCGTCGCATGATAAGCCTTCACCCGCTGACTTACGCTGACCTTTGCTCCTACGCCTGCACATGCGCAGGAAAGGGTCTCTGCATCCCTTTGCACGTTGGGTCGCGTCTTCACCTGGCGCCGTGGGCCTTCATCGTCAGGCCCCGTCTTCTCCACACACGATGGGACTTCGCCTATCCCCAGCAACTGGAATGGCCAGGTGAATAATGTTCGTAGCAAAAATATTACGCGCCTTATGGGATTTACTATTACAGATTTGCATTAACGTATGGGGTTATTTCACATCTCATACATGCGCATAATATAAACATGATGAAGCATTTAGTTTTCACATGCGTGCATAACATAAGTGCACCGGAGTCGCCTTAGCTTTGCTAGCCAATGAGCTGCATGAATGCATCAAATTGGTTTGTATATATTGTGAATACTACCTTAACCGCCCTTGCATTACATATGCACCAAGTATTTGTTTTTTCCCTTCACAAGTATATGCAGGATTTTATGCTCCGCTTGAGAGCTGTTTCTCCCTCGCATGTAGATATTTACGCTTCACATGATATAGCTCATTTTTACATGTCGAGATGTTTACTCTTTGCATACTCACATCACATGTGCTCATGTTGTATGCATGCCAAAGGATTAGCTCTTTTGAATATGTATGTTAATCCTTCGCTCAAGGGACTTCATTCCTCGCTTGCATGTTTACTCCACAAATTGCAGGTTTTTGCTTTTTGATTAAGATAATATATTCTGAATGCTCAGAGCATTTTCTCTTCGTGCACTAGTATAGTATATTCACCGAAAATTGACTTTATTTGCATGTTTGCGCTCACTTGCATTGTTTATGCACTGAACTACTCACCCTTCGTCGCTCCTGAGTCGAAGGTGTCTCCTTTTTGCAGGATTTATCCCTCTTATCTCAATTATTCACGGTTTCTAACCCTTCATCCAAGGGACTATCTTATTACATTCATTTGTCCAACTCTTCCCTTGAAGGATCTTGTTCCTCAAGTACAGGTTCTTACCCTTCGTGTACGGCTACAAATGCATCCAAGAGTTTTTTTTTTACCCTTTGAACCACATGCAAGCTCTAACCCCTTGCAAGTTTCAACCCTTTGCATGCAATGTTTTACTCTTGTATTCTAGAGTACTTGCAATAATCTTAATTGCTCTTATATGCACCGTGTGATTTCATTCTTTGCTTGTTGCCAAAGACGCTATCGTTGCGTCCTCATTTTCTGTTCATGTCAAATCTCTTTGTTGCTAACATGCAGGTTTTATCCCTCTTTGTGTGTTGGGGGAAATAAACCAGCCTGAGGACAATGGTTGAAGATTGCTATCCAAGGTCCCTCCAGACCCTTGGGTCTTCAGACCCATAGCAGGAGGCCTAACTTCCGAAGGCTGTGGGCCCCTTTGGGCCACCTCTCCGGTACGTATGTGTCATTCCCAAAACTCGGAGCTACAGCAAGCCTCTCCGGAGCCTTCGGTCTTCGGACCCTCCACATGAGGCCTAGCCCCCGGAGACTGTGAACCCCTTCAGGCCACCCCTCCAGTGCCTGTGCGGCCTTTTGAAGCCTAAAGATGCAACCAGTCTCCGAATATAATATCAGGAAAGAAAGGACAACCCCCTCCAGGTGACCTAACGCGAGGTGACGGGTGATTAATGCCGATGCAAGTGGTGCTTATCATAACACCCCAGTGCGATTAAAGTCATCCTGACACCCCCGGTAGAGCAGCACCGGGCCGCAATTGGCGACTGTCTCACCCCTCAAGGGACAGGCACCACAATAGTTACCACGATAGATATTTATCCAGGATAAGGCCTAGTAATTCGATCAGGTCCTAGATATTTGTACATCGTGACAACTTGTACACTAAGCTACGTACCACCCTATAAATAGGGGGTCATGGTCATCTGGGCAGCGATAAGTCACAAGGAGAACGCTCGATACAACACAGAGGGAAACACAAAGGACACAGAGGTGCATGAACACAAAGTCATGCTGTGATACTCCCCCTAGATCGATCTATTTTTCTACTATCAATACATTTGTGGTGTTCCTTCCTCTCAAACTTTGTCTCCAAGTTTGAGTCTCCTCCTTAGAAGAAACTCTTGCCGTACTTGCTAGGGCAAGACGATCTCTTGCTCTAATAGTGTGCCGTCCGTGGGGACTCGAACACAAAAGTGCTAAAGAGATGTAGGAATCCACCAAAAAAACCACCAAAGCGTTAGCTCGAGCCGCCATATCCACCGTTGCAACCATGCAACCATATGCTTGGCTGTCTCACCCATGCACACCACATGCACCCTCCAGCACCGCTGCCACGTGGGATGTTGTTCCTCTAGCCTTGACACACCCAGAACCTTAGGTCAGTATGGAAACTCCAGATGGCGTGGAGGCCTCCTAGCCTCTGCATAGTGAAGATCTCGCCGCACCAGGAGAGGTCACGGCCGAGGCTGCAGCCGTGCAGGCCACTTTCCAGTGGTTCTGGGCTGTCAAACCCAGGGGTGTTCCCTCCTGGGATTGGTCCCAAATTATCTCCTTTGACAGCACCCGGGATGCCCTGGGAGAGCCGACACCTTCGAAGAGTCTGTGCACCCAGCATCCTCCTCAGGCCCCTCAAGCAAAAGAGGGTTTCGAGGAGGTGCGTGGCTCCGGAGTGCATAGACCCCACTAGCGCCCCCGACGCAGCACTCATGATGCTAGTCACGCATAGGGAATCCCAAGTCCACCTCCAAAGGGAAGCGTAGTCGAAGCCACTCTGACTCCGAAAGTCGATTCACCGAACAACCTCGACAATCTCCCCAAAGGGAAAGAGGCCCTGGGAAACCATGGGCTCAGGGGCACGCGGTCCTGGCATTGACCTCAACATCAACCACAATCTCTAGTACCCCTGGAGGTATACAAGTGCATCCTACATAGACCGGGGCGCAGCCACAACACCGATGACTCCATACCCTCACGACCTTCCAGGAGGAATACCTCAGAAGACAAGCAGGATACCTAGCTGTAGAGGAAACCGGCAAAGGATGACACAGGGGTTGAAAGCTTGGGGTAGGCTCCTGGGCAAATCCCTGGCCCTCCGACTCCACTCCATCACCACCAACTTCGCCACCGATGATGCAATATCCTAGTGATGAGGACTGAGTCGAAGAACATCGTCACCAGGCTCTGGATGAATTACCTCCGGAACCAGGCAGCAACTAAGGGCCGAGGGGGTCGAGGACCATCTTTCCCGACTAGCCTTCAGCTTGGTCTCTGACACGTCATCGCTATGCTCCGGATGGATTTCCTCCAGAGCCGGGCAGCAGCTAAGGGCCGAGGGGGTCAAGGACCACATCTCCCAACTAGCCTTCGACTTCGCCTTCGACACGCCATCACCAGGCTCCGAATGGATTACCTTTGGAGCTGGGCTACGGCTAAAGGCTAAGGGGGTTGAGGACCACCTCTCTCGGCCTAGCCATAGCCTTCGAGGCCTTCAAGACTCATAATAGAAGCCTTATTCTGGCAAAGGTACACCCACTATTACGTATCGATAGTTTACCTAGTTGGTCTATCTTTCATACAGTAAAGATCAAAGCATGTTGGAGGCCTCCAACATTACTACTAGAAGTCTTTGCAACAGATAGCCACTAGCTAGAAATGGTAAATCTAGATTATGTTCCTGTTTGGCAGTAAGCAGTAGAACTTAAGTTACATCTTCATTTGGCATGAATTATGAATAGTCGTTAGACCTAGCTATGTCTCATACTACAATTAGCTGCTTATTGCCAACAGTAGATTTTAAAACATAACTAGTACATTACCATGCAAATGCCTACACTCCTGCAGACGTAGCATGCCTAGGTCACCTGGAAGGCAAGACTACCTAGGTGTCCTGGAAGGTATTGTGTAGCCTTGGCAGTGTAGTTTCCACGTATCAAGGGACTTCCTTGATAGACAGTGTTACGGCACCACCCGAAGGACATCTTGTCACCTGGAAGGCAAGATTGCCTAGGTTTCCTGGAAGGTATCGCGTAGTCTCAGTAGATAGTGAGGCCCACACACCTGCAGCTGCGCCGCATCCCTAGGTCACCGAAAAGGCAAATTTTGCCAATATGTTCTTAGAAGGCATTGCATAGTCTCGGTAGTGTTGAAGCCACACCCCGATGGATATCCTTAGAGGTGGAGATGCGGTGATCTGAGGAATGCTATCGCAAGGAATCCTTGTTGCACGATATGCCTACACACCGCGGCACAACAAGCCTAGGTCACCGTGAAGGCATCAAACCTAGGTTTCCTGGAAGGCGTTGCATAGCCTCAATAGTGTGTAGATACCAGTCACCAAGGGACTTCCTTGGTAATGTAGTTCTAGCGCCCCCGAAGGATTTCTTTAGGAGGCATGACACGCCCACGCACCTGTAAGCATTGCTTTCCTAAATCTAAGGTCACCTAAAAAGGTTTCCCAGAGGGTAGGCTTTGCCCTAGTAGGCAGTGGAGCCCAAAAACCTGCAGCACCGCAGCATGCCTAGGTCACCTAAAGGGAAGATTATGCCAGGGTGTCCTGGAAGGCATTGCATAGCTTTGGTAGTGTGGACGCCAAATATCAAGGGATGACCTTGATGTGAGGATATGGTGCTTTGAGGAATGCTATCACAAGGAATCCTCATTGCACGACATGCTTATACACTGTGAGTGCATCATGCCTAGGTCACCGTTAAGGCATCAAGCCTAGGTTTCCTGGAAGGTATTGTATAGCTTCGTTCGTATAAATGCCACACACCGGGGCACACCCTTGGTGGACAGTGTTGTGGTGCACCCGAGGCATTTCCTCTAGAGCACGACAAGCCAATACACCACGGGTGTAGTATGCCTAGGTCACCTGGAAGGCAAGACTGCCTAGGTTTTCTAGAATGTATTACGTAGCTCTGATAGTGTGTAGGTCCTTTGGCATTAATACATGTCGAAGGGGATACAAAATCTCTGGCAAAAACGGAGAGTCCTACAAAACCTCTGGCAAAAATGGAGACTCTTACAAAGCCTCCAGCAAAAACGGAGAGTCCTATAAACTCTCCGGCAAAAATGGTGAGTCCTACAAAGCCTCCCGCAAAAACGGTGAGTCCTACAAAGCCTCCGGCAAAAATGAAGAGTCCTACAAAACCTCCAGCAAAAACGGGGAGTCTAACAAAGCCTCCAGCAAAAGTCCTACAAAACCTCTGGCAAAAATGGAGAATCTTACAAAGCTTCTAGCAAAAACGGAGAGTCCCATAAAAACTTTGGCAAAAATGGAGAGTCTTACAAAACCTCCGACAAAAACAAAGAGTCCTAGAAAATCTCCAGAAAAAAACGGAGAGTCTTACAAAGCTTCCAGCAAAAATAGAGAGTCCTCCAAAACCTTTGACAAAAACAGAGAGATACAAAAACCTCCAGCAAAACGGAGAGCCCGACATAACCTCTGGAAAAAATGGAGTCCCACAAAATCTCTGGAAAAAACAGAGGGTCTTACAAAACCTCCACCAAAATGAAGAGACTTCCAAAACCTCTGCAAGACAGAGAGTCTTGCAAAACCTTCGCCAAAATGGAGAGACTCCCAAGACCTCTGCAAGACGGAGAGTCTTACAGAACCTCCACAAGACGGAGAGCCTTGCAAAAACCTCCGCAAGACAAAGAGTCTTCAAAAACCCTGCAAGTGGGAATATCTTCCAAAAACATCTTCCAGACAGAGAGGTTCTGAAAAACCTATTGGGCAAAATCCCCCGGCATCTTGAAGGCAAACACCTCTGTACCAGACGGGTACAAAACCCACTAGCCCCTGAGAGGCACAGCCAAAAGACCAAAAGGGTATAAATCCCCCTCCCCACAGGAAGAGGTATGGCCCATGTGACTCAAACACGTATGGTAAAAGGTAAAGTCATTACCCTACAGTCTCATCTAAGACACGATTCATACTTCGTTTATGAAGATCATGCTATTATTAAGTAAAAGCCCACTCTATGTGGCACAGGAAATAGTATGGAACCTCCAACTGTTCATTGCAGAGGTAGCAGCTTCTGGCACACCGTCGCTAGGCTCCAGACGGATTACCTCTAGAGTCGGGCAATGGCTAAGGGCCAAGGTGTTCGAGGACCACCTCTTCCGTCTAGCCTTCTGCTTCACCTCCGACACACCGCCACGAGGCTCCTAACGGATTACCTCCAGAGCTGGGCAGTAGCCAGCTAAGGGCCAAGGTGGTTGAGGACCACCTCTTCCGTCTAGCCTTCAACTTTGCCTCTGACACACCGCCACCAGGCTCCGGACAGTTACCTCTGGAGCCGGGCAATGGCTAAGGGCTAAGGTGGTCGAGGACCACCTCTCTTGTCTAGCCTTTAGCCCCGCCTCTGACACACCGTTGCCAGACTCCAAACAGATTACTTTCGGAGCCGGGCAACGGCCAATGGCCGAAGACCACCTCTCCCGTCTAGCCTTCGGATTCGCCTCCGATGCACCGCCGCCAGGCTCTGAACGGATTACCTCTGGAGCCGGGCAGTGGCTAAGGACCGAGGGGGTGGAGGCCACCTCCCCTGTCTAGCCTTCGGCTTCGCCTCCAATACGTTGTCGCCAGGCTTTGGATGGGTCGCCTCTAGAGCTGGTCAGTGACTAAGAACCCGAAGGGTAGTGGACCACCACCGGAGCTTGTCCCCAAAGGATCTAGATGGACTTTGTTGGGTTATAAATCTGGAAAAAATTCAGAAGAAGGCCCTACCAACGCCGAACCCGAAGAGTACATAATGACCGAGAATGATGAGGTCACCACTGCTTTGCCTGGCCCTCCTTAGCTACCCTACGTGTCTAACACTATCAGATTCCTGAGGCCACCTCTCCCCAAGAAGGAATGAAGCCAGCTACGATCTATGCGAAGGCTCGGTACCTCATTCATCCAAAAATCTAGCCATTGCCTACAAAGGGGACGAAGAAGCGCGGCACGAAGGCACTAAGGCACACAGACATGCGGTCACCTGGTCGAAGGATTCCCTTACACTTCGGTCTAAAAAGAGATACAATCGCCCCCCAAGGTCCAAATTTTCTACTAATATAAACCATGAGTTTCATCATGTGTCTATCCATCCCTGTCGCTACATCTGATAAAAAATCAGCTAAAAACCATCTCCTTAAAAACCAAGAAAGAAAAAATGGACTTCTCTCCTTCCTTGACCACCGCTCCACTTGCCCACGATCTCCCAACCGCGGCTTCCTCCACCATCCATGCCTATCCCTGTCCTCTGCCTACTCAAATGGGATGGCGTACTTCCTTTGCTTCCCTATCCTCCCCTATCTCTGCTCTCTGCCCACCCAATCGGCATCTGAATTTCTCTCATCTAGAATAGGAGCAGCTCTGATGGGAGCGAAGAGGTGGAGCCACCGAATTGGGGAGGATGCACCGATGACCGATGGGGTGGTGAAGAGGTGGGGGAGCTAGCAGAGAAACGGCGGTGGGGCAAAACCCACATGCTGTGAAGCGAACAAGGATGGAGCAGCGACGGGTGGTGGGCTGTTGGCATTTTCAGTTTTATGTTTGAGGCGTTTGTTTACTTCTTTACTATCACTGGCACTGGATTAATTCAGAGGCATTGATTGAGCGGATTTGCCATCAATTTGGCATCTTGTAGGTGTAAGGCTCATATAATGATTTGACTTTCTTCATGCTTTGGCGTTGGTCACCAGATGGCATGTGCACGGTGGGGTTTTTGGTGGAGAAGGAGTTCAAAGCTTTCTCGACGGCCGAGAAGAACAAGATCGGGCATGTCGAGGAGGCGATGGAGCCTGACCAGGTGAGCGATGAGGCATCTCATTTATCTGAGAAGGGTTCATCGCCAATCCAGAGGCAGCAAGGCTCGCCAATCGGTCTTGAAGGAGGCGCATTTGATGCATGCCCTGTAGGGGAAGGCGAAAGCCATGATGCCTAGGAGAAGCACCTCCAGGAAGGCCGGTGCGTGGATGGTAAGTTGTTCTTTCCAATGTTTCATGGTTGAGCAGCTTGCCTAATTTCTTAGATCATGTAGTGCACTGTGTGTCATGACAATCTTTTTTGCAGGTACAAATGTTACTTTGCGATCATGTTCGTAATCGGAGTCCATGAGTCAATTATCTAAAACCAAAGTTGTATTCAGGCATGGTTTTTGTTTTTTTGAAGAAGCTTGTGTTTTTCAGCCTCATGATCTTTTGTTTTCCATGACTATTTTGCTGGCTTCAGATATAGATTCAGTGTTTGGTAGAAAGACTACATCCGGTCTTGGAAAGGCAGTGAGGTTCTAGCTACACTGAGTAGTAGCATGTCAAGTTAGAGAGCCTGAAGCATTTGAAGGACACGGTCCTTCGGTCAGAAGGTGTACAACGTGTGGTCCAAGTGATAGGAATGTGTTGATGAGGATTGCTGCAGCTAACAAGAGGTTTGCCAACAAATGCATTAAGATTCTGGTATTGTGTTATGGTTTAGTAGATGTAGCTACCACGGCTTTCATGTTTCATAAGAAAATGAAAATTTCTTGCATCTTTACTGGCAAGAGCTCAGAGTATTTTGTCGATAAGAGAAGTGATCAGATTTGGTAATCATTGCAAAGATCCAGTGGTGCAACCTAAGTTGCTATTTATCCATGAAGGTTCTAACCGTTTACATGCCTCAAGCAATGACATCTAAGTATGATGATCCAAATGGTTGTTCTTGTGTTCATCTACATGCTAGAGTCAGAAATTACACTGCAACCAGAATTAAGAAATAGTAAAAGCAGAGATGCAGTTACTGATGACCCTTGTTCGATTTACTGGTGTGAGTATAACATACTTTGACACATATATTTTCTGAAATAAGGAAAAAAACTTTGATAAATGTGTTTGATGTTTTTTACTGGTATATTACAAGACTTAGATGCCTGCACTATGGTATTAGCCAGAATCAAATGGCTCGATGAAGTGTGGAGAAAGAATCAAAATAAGTAATTTGTTCTATATATTGTATTAGATTTTTTAGGCATCGAACAACATTTGTTTTGTCTATTCAATTGATGTCCGCAACCTTATGTGGCCACTAAATTTTGTTTATGAAAATTTGGTTTATGAAGTTTATATTGTCTCCAACATACCTTCTTATCTTTTGATAGCGAAGTGCATTACTTCCACTTTTCAATTTGAGTGGATGCAAAGAAAAATAAACCATCTTAATCCAAATAGTTTAGGAACACAATTGTGGTCATCTTTTGATCAGTTTCTTTGCATCATTTGCAAAATAAAATAATTTGGGGTAATATTTGGGAAATTTGGTGTAAGATTTGAAAACCGTTGCAACGCATGAGTACCTTACTAGTATATTATTAACAACTCGTGCATCCAGAGGACGCGTACAAAGAAGCAACAGTACAAAGGCTGCTACGGAGGAGACAGACCCCGAAAGAGCAACGGGGGAGAAAGAGTACAAGGTGGCAAAAGGCAACTATGGCCCGTAGCAGGGCCATAGTCAAACGGCAAGACAGGGATGTCCTTCACCTGAAGCACCCCCGAAGGCCGTCATCGCCTCCTATGGATCTCGGTAGGGGCCGCACATGGAGCGGACTATACACCTCATTCGTGGCCTGCCGTTGTAGAATCTAATGCAGTAGCCGGCCCCTGAGCTGTCAGAAGACAAACAAGAAACCGAAGGATCCACCATCGGGGCCTCCTCCCCCTTCTTTCTGACCTCCTCCCTCACCGTTGAAGCCTGCTCCTCCTCGTCGCTTCTCTCCACAGGAGATTCCACTCGATCTCCTCATCATCGTCGGAAATATTGATGATCTCGACAGGCGTGGTCCCCTGTACCGGGGGTTGAGCTGGAGCGGCAGGCAGCTATCCACCCCACGGGAAAAGAAGCAGGTTGGCCACTGGCGCCATCACCTGTAGCCGAGATGGCCCAGCCCCAGTAGAAGCCGTCAAGATCATCAATATTTCCAAAGAGGATGAGGAGGAAGGTGATGTCAAATTCAAAGTCAAGGTTGAGTGCTCACTCATGGGATAGTGGAAAATCTAGCTGGATGACCCCAGCTTTTATCCGGGCCAAGCAACCACGTACGCCCTGGAGATGAAGCAGAACCAATGTGGCGTCGATCCATGGCATCCCTCATTAATCTCTAGGGGCCCGTAGCCACATCCTGGTCGTTCCACCAACACATGGCAACATCCCACGACAACACTTCATTTTCTCGCACAAACGTCCCATCACATTAATGACCTAGACTCCTTTCAGCGCATGCCAGGGGTGTGGGCACAAGACCCTAAATGAGCCCACGCATTATCCAATCAGAATGCGCCAGTGACACATCCCATCCTGCCGTCCTCAAACAAGTGAATGTTGGGAGTCCCCCGATCCCTCACGTAATTCCCAACTCTGACAAACTCAAATGGCAAGAAGACGCATCACCAAAGAAGTCCAAAGAATCTAGATCGGCCTCAGCATGGACCCCAGAGTGCATCACCTCCACCAACGCCCCTCCGGCCTCATGTCCCGATACCGCATACACCAACTCTGATAGGCTCCGAAGCATGCCTTCTTTGACAATACCTCTTTGGTCTTCGACTTCAACTCCGGCTGCACCTTCGACCTTGGCATAAGCCCTAGGGCATGTCGCCACCTCCAATGCACCAACAACCTTGAGCTTCGACATCAACGCCAACGGTTCCTGCCGAAAAACTTCTCAGGGACAGGGAATGAGCTTCGGGCATTCTTGTTACTATACTAGGCTGGAGTTGGTTTTCCTCTACATCCTCTCACCCCTCCGAATGTCAGGGCCAAAGAATGAGGGGTACTGTTGGGGGAAAATAAACCAGCCTGAGGACAATGGTTGAAGATTACTATCAAAGGTCCCTATAGACCCTTCAGTCCCTGGACCCTCAGCAGCAGGCCTGACTTTCGGAGGCTGTGGGCCCCTTCGGGCCACCTCTCCGGTACATACGTGGCCTTCCCAAAACTCAGAGCTACAGCAAGCCCCTCCAGAGCCTTCGGTCTCTGGACCCTCAGTAGGAGGCCTGGCCCTCGGAGGCTGCAGACCCCTTCGGGCCACCCCTCCGGTGTCTGTGCGGCCTTTCGAAGCCTATAGATGTAGCCAGTCTCCAGAGATAATATCAAGAAAGAAAGGACACCCCCTACAGGTGACTTGATGCGAGGTGATGGGTAATTAATGCCAGTGCAAGTGGTGCTTATCTTGACACCCTAGTGTGATGAAAGTCATCCTAACACCCCCGGCAGAGCATTACCGTGCCGCAATTGGCGACCGGCTCACCCCTTAGGGGGTAGGCACCACAATAGTTACCACGGTAGATATTTATCTTCTATGTAGGGTAAAAAGTAGTTATCCAGGATAAGATCTAGTAATTCAGTTGAGAGATGAAAGAATGAGGAAAGAGGGCGAGAAAGAGATATAGAAAAGACAGATTAGCAAAGAAATATGAAAGAAGAGAAAGATATAGAAAGAGAGAAATAGATAAATAGAGAAGATATAGATTAGAAAGAATAGGGGGAAATCATAGAGAGAGATAAGAGAGACAAGGTTTTGGACTAACTCAAGCTACTGGGCAGCTAGAACTAATGTTACAGCTACTGTTTCTACTACAGCAAGCTAGTACTAACTACTGTACTGGACAAACTGCAAGATTAATATTTGTTTAGGTTTTTCTGAATGTTATTTAGAACTGGCACATGCAGAAAAGTATTCTAAATGAAACAATGATACTACAATCAAACAAGAAAAGATCTGTTAGTGAATACTACGAAAGAAATACAGAAATGAACAACTAAAATTAAAAGATACTGCAGATACTAATAAACTGAGATTCTACTAACAGAAGGACATCAAAGAACTACAAGAAAATTATAGAAATAATAGATCAAGATCCTCCTAATTTACTGAAATAGATGTCACATAAATTATCCTTTCTACCTCTACGAACAGATCAACACCATCCCACTTATAAGAACAAGCATTCAATCTCACAAAATTGCTCATAGGGCTGCTTTTTGGACCCATGGGTTGAGGTACCCACGGGTTCTACACTTAGCATGTCTAGGTTCAGGTCTAATTTTTTTACCACAGGTCTGACAGGTCGGGTACCCAAATAGGATCGGGTTTTACATTTCACCCGCATGAGCCCACGGGTCACCCGGGATATTAGATGTAATTCATTATAGGCAGCCCAACCCACTGCATTGCAGCCTAGCCTATGAAAAGTAAAAACCCTAACTTGAGGTTGCAGCCTAGCCGCCACCCGAGACAACTAGTCCCAACCACTGTCATCCCGTCGCTATTGCCTCCCTACCACTGCCGCTGCCTTGCCACAGCCTCTCCCTGCTGCCCGCCAGCTGTCGCTTGACCATCACTGCTCCACCTCATTGTCCAGCCACCACTGCCCTGATGTTGGTGATATGCCTTATAGGTAATAAAAGAGATGATTGTATCACATCCATGTTTATGTACTTTTGAATAATGTGTTGTTCGGTTTCTTGAATAATTATAATATATATTGATTAATAAGTATATGATTTGTTTGTAAAGCTCTTTGTTTTATTGTGATGATATTCTAAATGATCTCTAGTCTTATATCATTATGTGGGACAATAATGATTCACAGACTACACACATGTATTGATTGATGATCATGTTTCATAGATCATAGATATAGATATATTAAATCAATAATATGGACACATGTTAGAAAATATGGTGTTGGATAGACCCACCATGACATACTACTGTGATTGTTATATGATATGCAATTAGTTGCAATCTCAAGTGTTACATGTACATAGTCCTTAGACCTAAGATCGTCATTGATCTCCAGAATATGTAATGGAATACTTTGAGACTGTCAAACGCTACTCCATAACTGGATAGTCATAAAGATAGGTTTCGGGTTTGCCGTGAAATATGTTGTGAGGTGTGAACGATCAAGATAGATTTTGTCCCTCCTATATAACAAGAGAGATATCTCTGAGCCCCTCAATATAGTTGAATTAGAAAGTGCATGGCTATGTCAATGTGATCAAAGAGTTAATCACGAGTTAAGTAATCCACTATAAGATTGAGTGAATGGTCGAGCTATCAAAAGGATGGTATGTGTCTCGCCTTGAGCTTGACTGGTATCGTGACGCAAAGGAAATGGTGCATGTGTATATCAAGGTTCAGCTGATATGATCTTTATGTATATTCAGAAGTCAATTAGCCCTTCTAGAGACCACTATTGATTTCGGTTTGCAACGTGAGTACGAAGGTACTTGCAAGGCTTAATATATAATGGGTACATATAATAACCCAACTCCAAGGATAATACATTTGGGGGTGAATTAGTAAGGAATTGTCCATAAGCACTATGTGAAAAGCGGACAAAGGAGACACACATAAGTGATGGGTCATTACACGATCCGTCACTTATGTCGCCTCAGGTCGGGATTAGGTATTTACCCTTCACAGATAACAAATAATAGGTGATGAGTCGTAATATTACCTATCACCTATAACATGAGTCACGGGTAATAACTAAACCTGTCACTTATGACTTGGTCATAAATGACAGGCCTTCCTGCACCAGTCATAAGTGACAGATCATGTTACGATCCATCACTTATGACTTGGCAAAGGTGACAGGTCTCTCTGGCCAGTTATAAGTGACAGGTCGTAACATGACCTGTCACTTATAACAAATAATAAGTGTTTGGTAATATTATCACCCGTCACCTATTACTTAGCTCTGTTTAAAGAGTTGGCCAGCCACTGTGCGGGCGGACAGTTACTCAACAGTTCTGTCCGTACAGTGCTGGCGATTTTCACCGGCTCCGGTAGAGATTTTCTAATATCTTGTTGATTTTAAGTTTGAATTGGTGCTAGATCTTTCAAGGTTTGCATCTCCCCTTTTCTCCTCCTTTCTTTCTCCTCTAATCCCAATTTGGTAGATTTGTTGTGCTTTAAGTTCTAATCGGCCATTTTGCATCTTTATCCAAAATCTTAGTATAAGTTAGTTGTATTTATGTTAGATTTGATACTAGGTTAGCCCGATCTACCGCGAGATGCCACAGATCTAGTGTATTTGTATGGAATTTTTACTCGCATGCTTAACCACAAAATTAAGGTAATTGTTAATGAAGAATGCATGTTTTTACATTAATTATAGATGACGGACAGAAGTTGGATGTACCTTGAGACCCGGACTTGTTCAGAGTACCTGAGCAGAATGAAGCATTTCATGAGTGCTACCTTGGCAGATATGAAAGATCGTGGTAAAACGACAATGTATTGTCCATGTTGTGACTGCAAGAATGATAAGAAGTTCCCGAAACTAGACAATATCCATGCACACTTGGTCGTAGATTTAAAGAGAATGTTGGAACAGACATGGCGAGGAAGACCTTAATGAGGGAGAGTTGGATCAAACCCTCTATGCCACAGTATAGATCAAGGACTTACACTCGATGAAATGGATCATGATCTCAGGGATGAGGACATATTAGGTTTCAATGATAATGATCTCAAGGATTTTGTGGAGAATGTGGATCAGATGGTGCGGGACGGGATGTTGAGTAGCACGACGAGTACAACAATGGTGAGTTTGCTAAATTTGAGGACTTTGTGCGGGATTCTAAGACGCCCCTTTTATCCCAACTGTAAGGAGAAGTACACGCATATATTTGGGAACCTAAAGCTTCTACAACTAAAGGCAACCTACGGTTGGTCTGACAAGAGTTTCGAAGCATTGCTAGATCTGCTACGGAACATGCTACTAGAGGGGAACTTGGTGCTCGAGGGCGTCTACGATGCGAAGAAGATAATTTGTCCTTTAGGACTGGAAATAGAAAAAATACATGCATGTAAGCAGAATTGTATCTTGTTTCATGGGGAGTATGCAGAGCTGGATCAATACTCCGCTTGTGGAACCCATCGATATAAGCATAGAAATGACGGTGGTGACAGGTATGGAGGCAAAAAAAGTAAATGTGGTCCTAGGAAGGTGGTGTGGTATTTTCCTATAATTCCCCATCTGAAGCATCTATTTGCCAACATAAATGAGGCACAATTGGTGCGTTGGCATAAGGAGGGTTGTAAGAATGATGTAATGATACAGCACCCGACGGATTCCACTTAGTGGTCAATCGTTGATTCCACATTTAGTTGGTTCATTGAAGAATTAAGATATATTCGGTTTGCTATGACCACAGATGGCATGAATCCATTTGGTAACATGAGTACCTCACATAGCAGCTGGCCTATTGTATTGTCGATCTACAGCCTTCCACCCACCCTGGCTTTGTAACAAGCTGAAATACATTATGTTGTTAATCTTGACATTAGGACCAAAACAACCTGGTAACGATATCGATGTGTACCTCAGACCTTTAGTCGATGATCTTAAGAAATTCTAGTCGGAAGGCATCGAGGTTTGGGATTAGTACAAGCAAGAGTACTTTACCTTGCATGCCATGTTGTTTGTCACCATCAATGATCTGTCAGCACTTTGTAACTTGTCAGGTCCGAGGAAAAGAAAAGGTGAAGCTTGCCTACATTGCTTAGATGACACATGTAGTTTGAGGTTGAACAACTCAAAGAAATAGTGTACATGCGGCATCGACATTTCCTTCCCAGAAAGCACCCATACCGAAACATGGACAAGCAGTTCAATGGCACAAGGGAGAAAGCGTTACCCTCGAGGCATTTCAGCGGGGAAGATGTCCATAATCAAGTTAAGAATATCAATGTTGTCCTTGGCAAGAGAAAATAATCCTCCAATGATGATGAACAATTAGGAATGTGGAACAAAAAAATCAATACTATTCATACTACATTATTGGAAAAAATTAGATGTTCGCCACTCTATCAACAATGTGCATGTAAATAAGAATACATGAGAATGCACAAGCTGACCTTGAAGAAATGGGTTTAAGGCTGGAGCTCCATGCACATGGTACTGAGAAAGGAAAACACCTACCCCTAGCAGCTATCACTCTTTCCAGGAAGGAGAAAAAAGAATTATGCGAGTTCTTGCATAGTGTGAAAGTTCCCTCCAGTTACTCGTCCAACATCGCAAGACTTGTTTCGGTGAAAGAGCTAAAAATGAATTTTGCCATGATGAAGTCCAATGATTGCCATGTGATGATGACGCTACTATTTGTGGTAGCTATTAGGAACATCCTCCCAGTAAAGGTTCACGAGGCTATCCTCTGCCTGTGCTTTTTCTTCAATGCAATTGAACAAAAGGTGTTTGATCCAGACTCGCTGGAGGAGCTAGAAGAAGATACTTGGAGACTCTATGTCTTCTTGAGGTGTATTTCCCACCATCCTTTTTAGATATCATAGTACATCTCACTGCTCACCTTGTAAAGGAGATACACTACCTTGGCCTCGTGTTCCTGCATCACATGTTTCCATATGAGAGATATATGGGTGTTCTCATGTTGTACGTAAGGAATCGAGCCTTTCCTGAGGGATGCATCATGCAGGGTTACGCGATGGAGGAGGCATTGGATTGGTCTATTAATCACATTGACCCAAATAACCCGATTGGCGTGCCTAAGTCTCACCATGATGGGTGGCTCATAGGTGTGAGGGTTCTGGGGAAGATGGCAATTACTCCTGATCCGAAGGCATACGACCAAGCTTATTTCCCCGTGCTGCAACAAATGAGCGAAGTGTGCCCATATGTCGATGAGCATAAGTAGATGCTACTTGAAGAGAATCTAGGGAAGACCAAAGCTTGGGTTGCAAGGCAACATATGCGAAGGTTCATGACTTGGTTCCAAGATCGAATGATAGGTGACGGGTGATACTCTTCACCCATCACCTATGACTTTCTTCACGGTCACTGAGCACAAGTCATTAGTGACGGGTGAAGAGTATCACCCGTCACTTATGACTTGTAACAAGTGACGATCAATAGAATAGGTGACAGGTGATAGTGTTGACCCATCACATTTGACTATTTCACTTTATATGGGTTGCCTCATGGTTTCATTTTTCTAAGTCCTGAGCCCTAACTACATACCCCCTAAGCCCTCGCCGTCACCGTAGCCCCCGAGCCCGTCATCGGCACCAGCGTCCGAGCTCTTCGCTGTTGTCGCCGTCGCCCCAAGCCCATCACCATCGCTGTAGCCCCGCACCCATCACTGTCACTGCCATCCGAGCTTGTTGTCGTTGTCGCCGTCGCCCCTGAGCCCATCGCCCATTGCCATCATCGCCGTCACCATTGTCGCCCTCGACCACAGCACCGAGAACCCTCTACCATCTGGAATGCGTCAAGTGTGACGAGGCGTTCTTCCAGTCCCAGAGCAAGTGGAACTGCAGTGAGCTCATCCAACACACTGATCCTTCTTCATGCTTAAACATGTGATTCGATGAGGGTTGTTTTGCTTTTTTTGGTGCCCGCTATTAACCAAATATAGCATGACATGCTCGTATGCCGATATAAAAGTTTACATTCGCTCATAGGAATTTTGCGACCAATTGGCTATGGTGAATATTGTAGGCCAGCTAAGAGAATAGATACAGATTGTGAATACTGGCATCAGTAGCTGGCTGCTAGCTTTCCACAGGAGTCATGTGCTGCTAGCTTCTCATAGAATGCTAGCAAAGTTAAGTTTGCTATATCAGATGAACAATAATCATCGTGCATGCAATCAGATGGCTAGTATAATGAGTTTGCATTCCCTCACTTTAAGTTGAATTCCATTCAGTACATCCCCTTTATGGAAATGTGAACATTTAACTAGATAAGTGACAACTAAGGAGATGTCCATGGAGTGAAAGTAGAATATGTCATGTGTGGTGGAGAACAGTCATGGTTTCATGTTATGGACAACAAATAATCTTGATCACCACACCTTTCGTGGGCTCCATTGTCCACAAGTGTAATTCGATTCAATATGGTTTACTTTTAGTAAGATTGTTGGACTAGCCTTTAGTTTCTTTAATTTGGATGCTCAACTACTAACTTATTATTTGGAGAATTCTTGTTTTATTTGGAGATTTTTTTAGATGTGTTTGTATAGCCATTTTGCGCGATCACATTTAACTCTCAGGCTGGTGCATGTGTATTTTTTTGTTATCTAAGCGTAGGAATTGGTTTATTTTGTTTCTCGATTGTATCATGTTGCTGTCTCTGAGGTTGTGACAATAACTGATACATAGTTCTTTAATGAAGAAAATCTAGTTTGGAGTATTTGGCAATAGAAGATGAAGGAATATGTACTTTCATGAACTGTTACATCTAGAAGTCGATGTAAAGCACTGAGTTGCTCTGTGTTTCTTGGCATTTTGTATATCAGGTTGGCACATATGCAGTAGCTGTGAAAAGGCAGTGCACTACATGTTCTACACTTGCACATACTCCCAGTAGGTGAGAATGGGTTTGCAACTGTTAATGTTTTGGTTCAGTTTGGTTTGACAGTGATAATGGTTTTCTTCGGTTTGGTATTAGCTCCAAAATTTTGGGTTCAAACAATTTGAACCGATGATCGATAATGAAACTGATACTTGGTTAACTCATTCATCTTGATGTTCCCACTGATACCTAATCAATAATGAAGCTAAATAGCTTTTTTCAGTCTGATTCCATCCATTTTTGTTGAGGCAATTTTGACTTATTCCGAGAAGTGATCTAGCTCCTGAGATACATGACATTCTTTATCCCTCTCATTTCCTGATCTCTCGGCTAGAATCTACAATGGTTGTCTCCCGAACAAAAGAACCATCTCTATCTCTTCTAATATCAAGTATTTTTATTTCATGCATTTAGATAATCCTTAACCTTGATTCCTTTTCTTTCCTCTAAGAAACCATGGGGAAGAAGAGGACTGTCACCCTTAAGAAACCAAAAGCATAGAGGATGCTAGCACTAGAGCCCACCCCGGCACAAGATGGGGCAAATAGGAGCCCATGCCCGCACCCAAAGTCCTCCTCTGGCAGCAGCGAAAGCCAGTATCATAGCCCGAGCCCTAACCCGTCAGCGATGTAGGAGAGCTGACGTCGGGAAAGTGACGAAGAATACAATCCCGCTGAAGAGGTATTAATATGAGTCAATTCCTTTTATACTTGTTGAATGGAGGAGTAATTTTTTGTTTATGTCAGCTCCCCTTGTTTTCTCTCTAGATTGTGGAAGCGCAGTTTCCAAGCCAAACAGCTGGTAGCGGTGCATGAGCCCGACAGACAAGGTCACAAACACAGTGGCTGACGGTCAAGGTTATTGTCATGGAAATCGATGCTGACGGGCTGCCTATGGATGAAAAGGCCCTGAATAGATTCTGGAGGGTTGCAGGGCTCATTACTCGAGAGAGGGTGCTGATAACGACTAGGTTCGAAGACCTCAGTGAAGAAATTAAGAGAGACTTGTTCGATATTGTCATCAAGGAGTATCTGGAGTACCCTCGAAACATGAGCGAGCATCTCGATCGTCGCACTCAATGCAGCAATAAAAGCGATCGCAAAACTTCACTGAAACTTTAAGAGCAAGTTTGTGAATCGGTACTTGGCAAAAGGGGTGATGCCCTTCGAGAGCTGCAAGCACTTGAAAGAAGAAGATTGGGATGCTTTTGTGCAGATGAAGAACTAAGAGTAGTTCAAAAAGGAGAGTTAGGAGAAGAAGTAGCTTCGAGCTAGGAACAAGCATAACCACACGATTGGCGCAACCAGGTATGTTGGGAAAAGGGCCAAATGGCAGGCATAGGATGAAAAGTTATCCAGAGAAGGCCGCGAGAATCCTTGGCTCCAATTCCCTAGATGATCGCAGTCATATTTGCGTGCAAGGGGTAAGCAGTCTGAAAGCAGGGAAATCACATTCAGAAACACCGAAACTCAGGTAGTCGCAGAAAAAGTAAAAGAAAAGGGCCAAAGCCAGCCAAGGTTCTTTCACCGGGGTCAAGGTACATGATGTTCTCTCAGCGACGCTGGCAAACCCAGAGCACCCAGGTCGAGTGCGAGGTGTGTCAAGTTCCTAGGGCTGGAAATACGGTTTTCCCGAAGACCTCAGGATGTACAAGAAGAGGAAGAGACCTATAGTGGACGTGCATGCGTTGACACAGACATTGACACTGGATATCACTCAAAAAGTTTATGCAAACATAAAAGAGCAGCTGCAGCAAAGGGAATAGATATTTCCATCGCAGCAGAAGCTAGACCCAAAGCTGCAGAGAGGAGGTCGATCAACATGTAGTTGCTGCCGTGACTGAGCCGGATCCGATTGACCGTTAGAAGAGCCCTCACCCTGTAGCCTTGTAATCATGCCTGGCGGGTATCACATCGAGGTTGCAAGGGGTTAGGTTCTTCCATGCGTCTGGGTCTTACATACGGTCCCGATACGTGCAGACTATGCTGTGGTTATGGTGGACATGGTACATAGCAATTCCACCAATCACGTGGAATATGCTCCTCACGCTTCGCATGAAGAATATCAAATCATTCGATGTAAGTTCAATACGAGATTATTCGTAACTAATTTCAAGAATTAGTTTAATTCCATGATAACATGACATTGGTTATGCATCAAATTATTCAGGAATTTGACGCCCTTTTTTTCAATAATGGTGCACTTTCGAAGATTCAACGATGGATCATAGAGTTCTTAGTGGCTGAAGTCATAAGCCCACAAGGCGAGTTCCACTATAGAATCCCTAGGTTATGAGGTTTTATATATGTAATATGAGTTGATCGGAACTTTATAACATTTTTTATTCTGTAATGAATTGATTAGAACTTTGCAACCTTTGCGATTATGTGATGAAGCGAGTTCTTATATGCGTGTTTATCGATATAAATTTGGGTGTGCTGCTGTTGTTTGTAGGGAGAAGACAGTTGCTAAATCTGGGCTACGCTCCAGGACATAGCCTGGAAACCGGATATTCTCATAGGGTAACATACACATAAGTTATGGGTAACTTGGTTACCCTACATTTATATTAAATATAATACGGGTAACTATCTTACCTGTCACTTGTGTATTCCTCTCAGTACATGGGTGACAACATAAGTGAGGTTACCTGTCACTTATGTTATGACATAAGTGACAGTGAAGATGTTACCCGTCACTTATGTCTGTCACCCTAGCACATGGGAGACACTCATAGGTGACGGCTAACAGTATGACCCATCACCGATGACATCATTGGTGACAGGTCCTTACTTGTCACCAATGACTAGTCATCAGTGACACGTTCAGGGTGACGGGTGCGGGACCCGTCACCCAAGATGGTTATTACCCATCACCCATGAGCTTTTTTCACATAGTGAAGGTTAAATGAATTTATATGCAAAGCAGTTTTGACACAAGAATGTAAGCATCTGCAACTTAAACAATTGTGCCCTCCTATCTAGAGATCAACACCGTAAACATATATGTAAAAGTAACCGTCTCATAACCAACCTCAATCATCGCAACTGCTTCTCACATAGGAACTCTACGACTGATGCAAATGGATAGAAGCGTGCTCATGACTGAGATCGTAGTAATTTGAATTGTTTTTACACCCTATAGGGGATACATCTTTACCCACACAACACAAGGACCATTTGGCTTGTGTGACCCGCTAAAGTCCACACAAGGGATACTCATGACAACCTTTCCAAATAAGCCCCAACCTTTTGAACATACAGCTATAGATGCGGATGTCATCTAGAACTACTCTCCGAGCAAACTAGATTCCTCTACAAGTCTACTATGCCCACAACACCATAGACTCGCACGCCAAAGGATCATAGCTACAAAGGCATTCAGCCTATCCGTCCCATATAACAGACAATGCTTAATTGATGCAAGCGGTCTATGGTAGTCGGGTTTCTCTCCTAACCTACCCCTAGCACTACCCACATCTCATCTCATCCTCACAACCCATACAAACCAACATCATAATGATCTTTGTGAACATTAATAAGCCCTAAGCTCATGAACGATGGTCGAATCACCGCTCGACTTCTACCGATGACCTATGCATTGCTAAGCATATTAGACACTTTTAAGTTAAGCATTAACATGATTACTCCTAGGTTACAAGGATTGAGATCATCAATGTCAAGGTAGGAACAATGCATCAACATAGGTTCTACCCACAGAACCCGACAATGACTCGCTAACATGCATAACACACATAAAGTGATAGTTTATCAATTTAGACATCACATGATCCAAAGTATAAGGTAGAATATTCTTAGATGCTTTCCTGGTTGCTACAGCGCTTTGCTCAGGAATTCTAGTTCGGTGTCAGCTTTGACCATGTGAACCATTGGCGCGTCACTCTCTAAACAATCAAGAATACACCGAATAAACTAATGAATGAGGAAAAAGAAATGTGCTTATGATGCTTGATCATAAATTGACATGGAAGGCTTCATGTCTCAAAAGAATTCATAAACAAAAGTGAATGACACAAGAGACGAAAGGTTTGAACCTCATCTAAGACATCCTAAGTTCACTGGGTACTGGACAGCTAGCGGTCAGATCGGGGGTCTGGCAGTCAAACCGAAGTTCTGGTGGTCAGACCAGGACTGGTGGTCACATCAGCCATGATGGTGATCTGAGACCTGACTATGGAATCAGTTCGAGCGATTTAGTCTCACTGGCGATCAAATCGGCCCTATTGGCAATCAGGCCATGGGACCCTGCTGATGCCACCTAGGCGAGGTCATGGTGAGATCGTTAGCGATGCCTTCGAACACAAAAGGTACCAAAAAGCTCTGCGACATTAGTGAAGTGTTTTTAGGGTAGTTTGGACAATATGCACCAAACCAAACTCGAGAAACCCCATGAACAGGATCTAAAGCTAGGGTTGAACTCAACAAAATCAAGATGGAGACCAGTTAGAGCTCGAAAATGGCAAGAAATGGTAGGGGGATGCTCACCTTGGCATAGGGGAGCTTTGTATTGGAACTGTTCACCTCATGGCAGCTCTCATTTGTGGATCCGGCCGTGAGGTGGTCATCAAGCTTGAGATGGAGAAAAGTAGGGGAAAAGCGCCTCTGGTGATATAAAGAGGGGGAGGAACTCAGGGAAGTCCTCAGGAAGCTTGTGGGAGTCCTCTTCATCGATCTCTAGTCATTTAGGACATCATGGTGATCTCTCCCACTCTCTCTTTTGGCAAAGTGAGCAAGTGATGTGGGTTTGCCCGATCTTCCGAAGGTAATTGATAAGTCGATTTGGTGGAGTATAAACATTGATGAACCAAAGGCTCTGACCAAAATAGATCAAGAACCCTCGCAACTACTACACCACTACTATGTGGTTATCAATCGTGCGAAGACGTGGTTAACCTTGCCATGAAGGCTTTTCCTACAAGTGAATCCAGAACACAACCAAGAACAGGTAGATGCAATCTGAATATTGTTGATTACCAATGAAGTGCTCAAATTTGGGGGTCCACAAACTGATAAATGGAAAAACTATCTAAAATAGAATAATCTAAGTAAAACCTGAGCCTAAACTATAATAGTTACTATGCAGAGGGACATAAAGAGGTCTCCCTAGAGTTGTGTGGACCTAAGAAGAGGTGTACACAACCTGGACTCTGATCCCGACACAATTACATGACCCGATAAGGTCTGAAATGGTGACACAGCACATTATTCCTTCAACTCTAAATAACTATAAGGAATATTTGGTGTAGCACAGATCCATTGGAAAGAACTCACCATAATCTTTCCAGCAAGTCGAAGATCACCTCAATTGGACTCAGTATGCGAGAGCTATGTCCGTTTTACTGATGTGTTGTCCTAAGATTTCGAGCCGAATTTGGAGTCCAACTTGAACTCGACTTGTTGCTCAAGTAGACTTGGCACTCAAGGTATTACATCCAGATGAACTTGTGATGCCTCTCCCATATTTCTAAGCAATAAAACATCACATGAATTTAGTACTAATCCATCCAAGAAGGCATGAATGTCGAGGAATGATTTCACTTGGTGGTTTAATTATCGCGCACGTGATCTTGTAATTGGATCTTGTACGATTTGAGAATTATTAGCAATGTTGGTCGTATCCAAAGGAGCCATGTTCTCATCATCCTCCCCCTCTTGAATTGGAGCCGTCTTCGACTCGAGCTCATCTTTTTCTCCCAAGTATGGGCTTAAATCTGAAATGTTAAACGTGGAGCTAACCCCAAAATTGACAGGTAGGTCCAATTTGTATGCATTGTCATTTATTTTCTTAATTATCTTAATTCTGAAAGCCTATCATTTCTTAAATGTAACTAGACTAAATCACTTTTTTGAAATTTTATTTTTTTTCCTACCTTTACTTCCAACAATCGTATACTTTTTCAGTCATGTGCTTTATAGTCTCTAGTTGTTTTATGCAACTTAAGAATAAATTTAGCACGCTTCTTAGCATCCAAATTAAGTCTTGCAGAAGTAGGCAAAGGTAGTAAATCTATAGGAGCATATGGATTAAGTCTATACACTACCTAAAACGGACTTACCTTGGTGGTGAAGTGTACTGAACTGTTGTAAGCAAATTTAATATATGTTAAATACTCTTCCCGCATCTTCGATTTTATTTTATGATAGCCCCAGCATGGTCGATAATGTGTGATGGACGACCTGTGTTTGTCTTGGGAATGACATGTAGTAGAGAACAGCAGCTTTGTCCCCAATTTGTTCCAAATGAATCTCCAAAAGTGGCTCAAAAACTTTGCGTCACATTCCGAGATGATAGTATTAGGCAACCCATAACTGCAAATATGCTATCCTTCCCCCTCGTTGTCCTAGGCAAATCTAACACAAAATCCATAGAACTATCCTCACATAGTACACTAGGAACAGGAAGAGGCATATATAGACCCTATAGATTTAAACAAGACTTAGCTTTATTGCAAGTAGTACAACGTGACTCATAGCATTTGACATCGCGTCTCATCTTTGGCCAAAAGAAGTGGGAGCCAGCACATCTTCAACCTTCTTTGCTCCAAAATGTGCCATCAATCCTCCTCCCTGCGCCTCTTGCAACAACAAAAGACGAACGGAGCTAGCTGAAATGCATAGCTTGTTAGCATAATAGAGCAAACTATCATTCAGCACATATTTATTCCATATTTTCCCTTTTTTATAATGTTCAAGCACATGAACTAAAGCATACAATTCTTTGTCATAGGTAGTATAGTTCAGATTTAGCCCACTTAATTTCTCACTGAAATAAGCAACATGTTTACCTTCTTGAATTAGCACACCTCCAATTGCAATCCCACTAGCATCACACTCTAGTTCATAAGTCTTACCAAAATCCAGGAGTTGGAGAAATGGAGCATGAGTGAGCTTCTCTTTCATCAACTTGAATATTTTTTCTTGTGCAGGTCCCTATTTGAAAACCACTCCTTCCTTTGTCAACTTGTTCAATGGAGCAGCAATGGTGCTAAAATCCTGCACAAATCGCCGATAGAAACTCTCAAGACCATAAAAGCTTCTCACCTGTGTGACAGTCTAAGGGGTTGGCTAGCTTTTTATGACTTTGATTTTTGCTTCATCCACCTCTATTCCCTGTGGAATAACAACATAGCCAAGAAACAAGACTCGATCCATGCAAAAGGTGCACTTTTTGAAGTTACGAAACAAAAGTGCATCTCTCAAAGCATTAAAAATAGCACGTGAGTGATCAAACTGTAGTTCATGTGACTTGCTATAAATGAAGATATCATCAAAATAAACCACCACAAATCTTCTAATGAAAGCATGTAAAACTTTGGTCATCAATCGCATGAAAGTACTCAGTGCATTAGTTAACCCAAAAGGCATTACTAACAACTCATACAAGCCAAACTTAGTTTTAAATGGAGTTTTCCATTCATCTCTAAGTTTCATTCTAATTTGGTTGTATCCACTTCGCAGGTCAATTTTAGTGAAATTATCGAACCACTCAACTCATCAAGCATGTCGTCTAACCTAGAGATAGGATGATGGCCCCACAATCAATACACATACACCAACTATCGTCTTTCTTAGGAACCGAACGAACGGGAACAACACAAGGACTAACACTTTATTGTACGTACCCATGATCCAAAAGGTCTTGGACTCGTCGTTGAATTTCCTTAGTTTCTTCCGGGTTGGTAATATAAACATCACGATTTGGCAATGTTACTCCCGGAATAAAATCAATTCAATATTCGATTCCTTGAATAGGTGGTAATCTCGGGTGTATCTCAGCTGGAAATACATCCACAAATTGCTGCAAAAGGTTAGCAATAGTAGGAGGCAAAGAGCTAGATATATCCTCGAGTGAAACTAAGGCATCTTCGCATATCATAGCATAGCATGGCAGCTCGTAATCATAAATTTCAACAAGATCAGATTTAGTGGCAAGCCTAACACACCTGTTCCATTTAATTCCATCTTCGCATATTTTTCTACTTGCTGATTTTCAGATTCATGGTCCCGCTCTTTTCTCTTATTTTCAGCTATCTCTTGTTCACATTTTAAAATTTCAGCAGGAGTTAATGGTATAAAAGTTATTTATTTTCTTTCCTTTATTCCTAAGAGTGTACTTATTACTCCTACCATGATGTGTTGCATCAGTATCAAATTCCCGTGGTTGACATAACAAGAGTGAGCATGCTTGCACGAGAACTACATCGAAATCAGCACAATCATCCCTAGTATTTTGCATTACCTTCACCTTATCACTATTGTTGAACCAATGAATGTGGTAAGGATGATGATGTGTCGTTGTTGGCAATTCATGCTTCTTGATTAAATCTGAACTTACCAAGTTATTGCAGCTCATCAATAATGACTCGAACAAAATCCTTGACTATGAGGAACATCTTAAATAAATTATGAAGTTGTAGCTATTTCACTTGCTCTATTTGAGTGCTTAACACTCGCTGCACAATGAGGATCCTATAATTCTCTATCGCATTGGCACTCAATTCTTCCTCATGGTCAGTTTTTGTCTCATGTTCATCCTCATCTCCTGCATGGTTAGCTGCAAGAGTATATTCATCCTCAACATCTGTAACACCCAGTTTTAAAAGAACAAAACGAGGAACAACACATGTATGCTAGGGTCAAGTTCCATACATGTGTTACATCATCAGTGTATCATCGCAGTGCCATTATTACAAAAACGTAACAACTTATTACAAAAGGACCCGAGGGTCTAGAAGAAAAACACAACGGAAAAGGAACCTCCAGCGCCAGAGAGTCTTCCATCTTCCACAGGCGTCAACTGAGGGCACACCAACCTAGAAAAGGAGCTCTGGGTCGAAGTCATCTCCATCAAAGAATGAAGGTTCAATGACAGTTTCTCAACAGTAGAAGGGTGCAAGCAAGGGAGCAACGGGTGTGAGAACATAATATACTCTACAAGTGTAGGAAAGAATGATATGGGACTTAAGTCAAGAAAAGATTATACACTGGTTAGTTGAACTAAGCAACTATGACTTATAACTCCTACAACAAGCTGTTGGTGATATGCCCTAGAGGCGATCGAGTTTGCGGATTGGATCTGCTAATGGGCTTTAATATTGATTAAAGGACCATTAGGGTTTAGAGTCATAATGGGCTTTAATGTTGATTAAAGGCCCATTAGCGTGCTCTATATAAAGATAGGCAGGGGCCAATGCGCATAGAGTTTTTCCGAAAAGAAACAGATCTTGCCACCAAAAACCCTGGCCGCCTCCTATTCCCGAACTCCCTTCGAAACCCTAGCCGGGCGCGCGGTGCTAGCACACCGGCGCACGGCGATTCCATCCTTGTACGTGTGGATACCGTAGAGGCGCTGCTACTATTGCAGTGCTGATCTACTCGGGACGTACTCGCGAGTACTCGGAAGGTGCTCGGGACGTGCTCGGGACGAAGTTGACGATCGACTACTTGACGCGCACGACGTTGGATTGGTCTGCTCCAACTCTTCTTCCGCTGCACTGCTCGTCAAGTGGTAACGATTCATGATCCCCTACTCGCATGGCTTCCTGGTTGAACGCGGTAGAGAAAATTTATTTTGTGCTAGCGTAGCCTACCCGCAACCCTTCAGTGGTATCAGAGCCATCCTGCGTAGTTTTCGATCTGGATCAGTCACATATAGAAGATATGTGATAGAAATAGATTAGATCTATTGTTTTTGATCAGTTCATATGATGGATTGATCAATGCACGGTTGGTTTGGTGAATTAGAGATCGGATGAGATGCCAGTCAATGAAACCACATAGCCAAAAAGATTAGCTCGATCTCCCACCTGGTTTTGCGTGCGACTTGCCCCTACCGACTGGAATCACCATCGGGGCTAACTGCGTGCATCGCGACATGGTCGGGAGAACAGCAGATCGAGGTCGTGTGTGCTGTCATCGTTTCTGGAAAAACCTCACGCGATGATCAATGGGATTGATCTAATGGAAATTGAGGCATTATGAATGACTCGGAATTGGCTCGATACGATCGATCCGATGAGATTTTCATAGCGATTTCATAGATGCGATCTATGTATTTCCGAGAGGTTTTCAGGCATAGATTGTTGTAATAACATGATCCCATCACGACATTAGAATTCGATTCTACGCTTAACTCGTTTTTGCAGAGAATGTTGTGACTGGTATGGCCTTGTGATATGTGATGCATGTGTGTAATTTTTCATGGCCTGCGTGTCATGGTTAATTGCAGCCCAAGGCTGTCATGTTATTGTATAACGACCTGCGTGTCGACTTGTGATGCTTCTTCTCATGTAATTTATCTAGTGCTATTAGGTGTAATAGACTAGAACAAGATCATGGAGATTTGAAGCATGATGACCTGGAGGACAGGAACCGTGGCGATGAAGATCACCATGTGAAGGGGCCATACTATGTCACAGTTAATATGATTGCCTGTGATGTTTTTATGTTCCTGTCATACTATTCTTTCATGTTTTATATGTGGTGGATATGATTTTCATGATAGAGTAGTTTCCCTCAGAAAAATCAAGAGTAATTGATGCCCTTCCAATAGCTGCACCTACAAAGGTTTTGATCATTGTGTGGTAGGTCTGCCAAAGCAGGGTGCCATCATTTATCTTAACCAGTTAGAGTGGATGTCGGACATCCACACGCATAGTATTGGTTTACTTGATAAAGCTATCAAAACGGTTTTGGGCTTTGGGGCATGATGTTGGGCGCCGGGGCATTCAATGCCACCCAGCAAACAAGAGTCACATAGGGATGTGATTAGCAAGGCGTTGCTTACCTATGTCACTAAGTTTCTAGCAGTGATGCCAAAGCTCACTAGAACTTAGTTGAATATGGATCTTGATCCTCTATATGTTGTTAGAGGGAAAACACATATAGTGGAGTATCTTTTGTTAAATTGTTTAATAGAAGATTCACATAGGCATAGTGCTGAACCTGCATTTTCTGTTGTAGATCATGGCACCGGCCGCTAGTAACACTTCCAGTTTTAATTTGCGATCGATTCTTGAAAAAGAGAAGCTTTCTGGAACAAACTTTATTGATTGGTATAGAAATCTGAGAATTGTTCTCAAACAAGAGAAAAAGGAATATGTTCTAGAGGTCCCCTATCCTGATGAACTAGCTGATAATGCTCCTGCCGCGGATCGGAGGGCTTATGAGAAGCACACCAACGATTCACTGGATGTTAGCTGCCTCATGCTTGCCTGTATGTCCTCTGAGCTTCAGAAGCAATATGAGAACAGGGATGCCCATGATATGATTGTGGGACTCCGAGGCATGTTTGAGAACCAAGCTCGGGCCGAGAGGTACAACACCTGAAAGTCCTTGTTTGCGTGCAGGTTAACAGAAGGCAGTCCAGTCAGTCCTCATGTGATCAAAATGATTGGTTACATTGAAAGCCTGGAAAAACTTGGTTTTCCCCTTAGCCCTGAGTTGGCTACGGATGTAATTCTCCAGTCGCTCCCTGCGAGCTTCGAGCCGTTCATTTTGAACTTTCATATGAACAGCATGGAGAAAAGCATGGTTGAATTGCATGGGATACTAAAAACTGCTGAGGAAAGCATTAAGAAGAGCTCTAGTCATGTGATGATGGTTCAAAAGGATAGCAAGAAGAGAAAACACAAGGACAAGGCTAAAACTTCGGATGAGATCTCGAGTTCTAAGCCTAAACCTGTTGGAAAGCCCAAGGCTGGCCCTGCCGCTTCTGACACTTGCCACCACTGCCATAAGACTGGTCATTGGCGAAGGAACTGCAAATTGTACTTGGAAGAACTCAAAAAGAAGAAGGGAAGTAAGACTTCATCTTCAGGTATAAATGTTATTGAAATTAATCTTGCTACTCGTCCTGATGATTCATGGGTATTTGATACCGGATCAATGATTCATACTTGCAAATCGTTGCAGGGACTGAAAAGGACTAGGAAGTGTGCAAGAGGCGAAGTGGATGCTCGCGTCGGCAATGGTGCAAAAGTTGCTGCGTTGGCCGTTGGCGTTTACTCCTTATCGCTACCCTCAGGATTAGTTTTGGAATTAAATAATTGTTATTATATTCCTGCCTTGGGCAAAAACATTATCTCTTCTTCATGTTTGGAAGAAGACGGTTATGAATTCATAATAAAGAACAAGTGTTGTTCGATATTTTTGAATGGTATGCTCTATGGTAATTGTCCATTAGTAAATGGATTATATATATTGGATCTTGAGGATATAACTATCTATAACATTGATACAAAGAAGCCTCGGCTTAATGATTTGAATCCCACTTTTGTTTGGCATTGTCGATTAGGTCATATAAATGAGAAGCGTATGCAGAAGCTCCATAAAGATGGTCTTCTACATTCATTTGATTTCGAATCATTTGATACATGCGAGTCTTGTTTACTTGGCAAGATGACTAAGATGCCTTTCACTGGTCAAAGTGAGAGGACAAATGAATTATTGGCCCTAGTACATACAGATGTATGTGGACCGATGAGTTCTACAGCTAGAGGTAGTTTTCAGTATTTCATTACTTTCACCGATGACTTTAGTAGATATGGTTACATCTACCTAATGAGGCACAAGTCTGAATCCTTTGAAAAGTTCAAGGAGTTCCAGAATGAAGTACAAAATCATATAGGCAAGACAATTAAATTTCTGCGATCAGATCGTGGAGGTGAATATTTGAGCCATGAATTTGGTGATCATCTAAGGCAATGTGGAATCGTTCCACAATTGACTCCACCGGGTACGCCACAATGGAATGGGGTGTCCGAGCGGAGGAACCGAACTTTGTTAGACATGGTCCGGTCGATGATGAGCCAATCTGATCTTCCATTGTCCTTCTGGGGATACGCTCTAGAAACTGCTGCTTTCACGTTAAACAGGGTTCCATCTAAGGCTGTAGAGAGGACACCATATGAGATATGGACCGGGAAGCGTCCCGGATTGTCTTTCCTTAAGATATGGGGTTGTGAGGCTTATGTAAAACGTTTGTCGTCTGATAAGCTCACTCCCAAATCTGATAAATGCTTCTTTGTGGGGTATCCTAGGGAAACCAAGGGATATTATTTCTATAACCGGGAAGAAGGCAAAGTGTTTGTCGCCCGGAATGGTGTCTTTCTTGAGAAAGAGTTTCTCGCGAAGAGAGTTAGTGGGAGCACGGTGCAACTCGAAGAAATTCGGGAACCACTTGAAAGTGTTTCAACTCCTATTGAACCACAACTCGGTATGCAAGATGTTGCAGAACCTGTTGTCGAGACACCAGCCCCACGTCGGTCGGAAAGGTTCAGTCGTGCACCCGAGCGGTTTATGTTCCTAACCACGGGGCAGCGCGACATATTATTGTTGGACAATGATGAACCTAAGACTTACTCGGAAGCAATGGTGGGACCAGACTCCGAAAAATGGCTTGGAGCCATGAGATCCGAGTTAGAATCCATGAGAGAAAACCAAGTTTGGAACTTGGTCGATCCACCTGATGGTGTGAAAACTATCGAGTGTAAATGGGTTTTTAAGAAAAAGATAGACGTTGATGGAAATGTTCACATCTATAAGGCACGATTGGTGGCGAAAGGTTTCAGGCAAATTCAAGGTGTTGATTATGATGAAACGTTTTCGCCCGTCGCAATGCTAAAGTCTATTCGGATTCTCCTAGCAATTGCTGCATATTTCGACTATGAGATATGGCAAATGGATGTCAAAACGGTTTTCCTTAATGGAAACCTAAGTGAGGATGTGTACATGACACAGCCTGAAGGTTTTGTCAATCCGAAAAATACTGGGAAGATTTGCAAGCTGCAAAAGTCCATCTATGGACTAAAGCAAGCTTCTCGGAGTTGGAATCTTCGTTTTGATGAAGTGATCAAAGGGTTTGGTTTCATCAAGAATGAAGAAGAGCCTTGTGTTTATAAAAGGACTAGTGGGAGCGCACTTGTGTTTCTGGTCTTATATGTGGATGACATATTATTGATCGGAAATAATATTCCAATGCTCGATGCTGTCAAATCTTCATTGCAAAAGAGTTTTTCAATGAAAGATTTAGGAGAGGCAGCATACATATTGGGCATAAAGATCTATAGAGATAGGTCGAAAAGACTAATCGGATTAAGCCAGAGCATGTACATTGACAAGGTATTGAATCGGTTCAATATGCAAGATTCCAAGAAAGGTTTCTTGCCAATGTCACATGGCATCACTCTCAGCAAGAATCAATGTCCTAAGACATCTGATGAGCTAGAGAGGATGAGTGCGATCCCGTATGCTTCTGCTATCGGGTCCATCATGTATGCTATGTTTTGTACACGTCCAGATGTCTCCTATGCTCTAAGTGTTACGAGCAGATATCAATCGAACCCAGGTGAATGTCACTGGGCTATAGTAAAGAGTATCCTCAAGTACATGAGAAGAACTAAGGATATGTTCCTAGTCTATGGAGGTGAGGAGGAGCTCGTTGTAAATGGTTACACCGATGCTAGCTTCCAAACCGACAAGGACGACTCGAGATCGCAGTCTGGTTTTGTGTTCTGCCTCAATGGAGGTGCGGTGAGTTGGAAGAGTTCCAAGCAAGAAACGGTTGCTGATTCCACAACGGAGGCCGAGTATATCGCAGCTTCGGAAGCTGCAAAAGAGGCTGTTTGGATCAGAAAATTTGTTTCTGAGTTGGGTGTGGTCCCTAGTGCGTCCAGTCCAATGGACCTCTATTGTGACAATAGTGGTGCCATTGCACAAGCCAAGGAGCCTAGGTCGCACCAGAAGTCCAAGCACATACTTCGGCGCTATCACCTCATTCGAGAGATTATTGATAGAGGTGATGTAAAGATATGCAAGGTGCACACGGATTCGAATATTGCTGATCCGTTGACGAAGCCTCTCCCACAGCCCAAGCATGAGGCACACTTGAGCTCTATGGGTATTAGATACTTGCGGGATAGACTCTAGTGCATGTGAGAGAATGTGTTCTGTCTATGCTAATGTACTTTTGGATAATTGTTATCTGGTTCCATGAATAATTATCATTTACATTGATCAGCAAGTATGTGACTTGTTTGTGAAACTCTTTGTTTTTATGATGTTATTCTAAATAGTCCCTAATCTCATATCATTGTGTGGGACAATAATGATTTATAGATTAGCACATTTGACTGAATGATGATCATGTTTCACGGATCATAGATATGGAGATATCAAATCAGTAATGTGGACACATGTTAGAGAACATGATGTTGGATAGACCCACCCTGAGATACTGCTAGGATTGTTATTTTTAATGTGCCATCAGTTGTTATCTCAAATGGTGTACCTACAGAATCCTTTGACCTGAGATCATCATTGATTCCAGAATGTGTAGTAACACACTTAGGGGCTTCCAAACGCTATTCTGTAACTGGGTAGTTATAAAGGTTGCTTTCGGGTATGTTATGAAACATGTCGTGGGATGTGAATGATCAAGATGGAATTTACCCCTCCTAAATAACGGGAGAGATATCTCTGGGCCCCTCGAGGTAGTTGGATTGGAAAGTGCATGGCCATGCCAATGTGATTAAAGAGTTAATCATGGTGAATCCACTACTTGATCGAGTGAATGGTCGAGCTATCACAAGGGTGGCACGAATCTCGCCTTGAGCTTGACTGGTATCGTGTGGTAAAGGGATTGGTGCATGAGTATATCAAGGTTCAGCCGATATGATCTTTGTGTGCATTCGGGAGTCAATATGTCCTGCTAGGTACCGCTATTGACTTGCAATTCGGAAAAGGGTTTCCGGATAGCGGCCGTTTACACATGAACCTAACGGGTCACACACTTAAGGGGATGGAATATAAAACTTGTACTGACTCTAGTGCAAGTGGGAGATTGTTGGTGATATGCCCTAGACGCGATCGAGTTTGCGGATTGGATCTGCTAATGGGCTTTAATATTGATTAAAGGACCATTAGGGTTTAGAGTCATAATGGGCTTTAATGTTGATTAAAGGCCCATTAGCGTGCTCTATATAAAGATAGGCAGGGGCCAAGGCGCATAGAGTTTTTCCGAAAAGAAACAGATCTTGCCACCAAAAACCCTGGCCGCCTCCTATTCCCGAACTCCCTTCGAAACCCTAGCCGGGCGCGCGGTGCTAGCACACCGGCGCACGGCGATTCCATCCTTGTACGTGTGGATACCATAGAGGCGCTGCTACTATTGCAGTGCTGATCTACTCGGGACGTACTCGCTAGTACTCGGAAGGTGCTCGGGACGTGCTCGGGACGAGGTTGACGATCGACTACTTGACGCGCACGACGTTGGATTGGTCTGCTCCAACTCTTCTTCCGCTGCACTGCTCGTCAAGTGGTAACGATTCATGATCCCCTACTCGCATGGCTTCCTGGTTGAACGCGGTAGAGAAAATTTATTTTGTGCTAGCGTAGCCTACCCGCAACCCTTCACAAGCATCCTATTTACTAAGTGAGGACGCAACTATAACAAGAAGGATAACTCATCAGATTCCATCCGACTACCAAGACTCACCAGGTAATTCCACTACCTGGCTAACCAACCAACCATACAAAAACCCTGATCCTAACTAATCAAGAAGAAGTCTAAGCCCGCTCTTGACCGTGAGCATGGCTGATCGATCAGTTTGATACCCTGCAGAATTTTCACAGCTTCCCCACGAGTCGTGATTCCCGTGTTTCTTGACACTTTCGGGGTGTGGAGTCAGTGTCTCACTACAAAGCCTTTATAAAGCTTTCGCTGACTTGTAGGCACCAACTAAGGTTTCACCACTAACAATGATTCCATCATTGCAGAAGTCCCCTCCTGTGCCACTCAACTATCCACTGGTGTCCATAGAGTCAGAGGGGTGGCTAATTAGTTGGCCAGGTTGTACCCATATAAGCCTTGTGGTTTGCGGTTTAACTTGGTTACATGATTCAAGAACTGGTCCTAAGGATCCCACATAGGAATAACCACAAACCAACTGTGCATTTCCCGCACACGTGCATTCCCGCACCATCATCACACAGCCATCCTGTTTGGATCCTTATATCATGTTGCTACAAAATTACCATACCCGGTTCTTGTTGCATAAACATTAGTAAAATTTAACATTTTCCCCAGCTATAACAACAACTAGCATATCTACCCTTCATTTCCCATGACTCATCAATGGCGACAAGGATAATCGCACAGAATCTAGTAAACCCTAACATGGGATTCCAATTTAAACAAGCATGCAATGAAGGATAAATTACTAACATATAAACCCTAAAAATAGCAGCAAGATGTTCAAGGACACTTTCCTTCAGCTGAGGATTGCTTGAAGAGTTCAAAAGCTTGATCATGGAGGATCATGAATTGCTCACATCCTAATCAACACACCGGAAAAGCATACAAGGAAAAATCACTAAGAAAAGTACACCAAACAGTACTAAAATGAGGTAAAAACCCTATAAAAAGATTCGACACATAGATATGAGAATTTGAGCATGAAAATCACCCAAATCACAGCTCCGAGCAAAACTTAGTAAGCATTTGAAGTTCTAGGGGCTTTTTTTTTGCCAATTTTACTTAATTTCATAGAGTAAACCGATTAATTTTTATACTAAAAATCTTGATTATTGCACATGTTGATGAAAAAAAGCACGAAAAGAATTACTTTTGTATTGAAAAAGAGGAAAAGAGTAATGGATTGGGTCCACGATTGTGAACCGAAGGGGGATCTCGGTTCACCAGTCCATCGTGGACCGAGGGCACCGGCGAGCTTGAGCATGGTGGCAGGGAGACCAAAGAGCAGCTGGAACGGTGCTCCGGTGGCTGGGCTTCACCGGTGAGTAGTGGAAAACGGAGAGGAGAATGCGGGGATTCTCACGAGGGGTCCTCAAAGGTAGAGAGAGGCGGTGGACGGCCAGCGACCGCAAGAGGTGACCAGCGAAGCTCGGGCATGACACAGGCGGCCTTCCGTGGTGGAGAGAGGTCGATGACCAGTGCAAAGGAACCCATGAGAACATGTGCACATGGTGAGGGGATTGGCTTGGTCAAAGAGAGCCCGACCATGGAGAATGGAGGCGGCGAGGCCACTCACCGGAGATAGGGAAGAAAACAGCACCGATGGCAAAACCGAGTGAGAACACAAGCGTGAGTGGTGGAAAGTGTGCAAAAACTCACCAGAAGGTGAAGGGAAGCTTATATACATGAGGGGGAGAGCGGATCGGCCAGGGCTCGTAGCAACACCAGCAGCTCTAGTGGCCATAATGGCGGCGGTTTCCGCTTTGATTGAGCAATAGAGAGGGGGAAGGGGGAAATGGCCGGGGACACCTGATTGAGATTAAGGCACTAATTACGACCATTTTAGGGAGAGGAGAGGGTGTGGGGAGGCACGGCAATCACGACTGCAGCGGCAAAGGGGATTGATCTGGCGAAAGGTAGAAGGAAGGGAGGCAGCTCGTGCGAAGGGGCTAGTGGCTCGGGCGTGGGTAGGCCGACTCGGCCGGGCAACTCGGTCCAGCGCATGGGAGAGAAAGGGGTGTGGGGGAGTGGCCGTGATGAGCCCATGGCTCCTTCAGATACGATCAATACCGCCAATAATCCTAAAGTCATACAAGGTCTTGTTGTTCATGTTTCCTTGGATGGATTACTACTAAATTTTTGTGATTTTTTATTGTATAGGAACGTGGGAGAAGCACCACAACCTTACTCGGATATCACTCCCCGAAGGCCAAGTCTACTCGGACTCAAGGCTGAGCTCTAGTCGTGGTCGTTGTCGAAATCGTGATCATGGTCAAAGTCGTGGTCATGGTCGAAGTCGAGTTTCAGGATAGCATGTCAGTAAAACGGGCATAACTCTCTCATACGAAGTCCGTCTTAGACAATCTTGGACATTGTGGAAAGCTTACGACAAGCCCATTCCAATGGATATTTTCTCGACCAAATATTCGTTATAGTTTAGTCAGAGTTAAAGGAATAAGGTGTTGTGTCACCGTTTTGAACCTTGCCAGGTTTTGTAATCGTGTCGGAGTTAGAGAACAGGTTGTGCACACCTCGCTCCACGGTTGCACAACCCTAGGTCCACCTCCTCATGCTGCCCTATATATACACAGTAGCTGTCATAGTTTAGGCTTGGGTTTAGCTTAGATTGTTCTGTTTAATACAGTTTCACCGTTTATCAGTTTGTTGAACCCCAAACTCGAGTGCTTCATTGGTAATTAGCAATATTCAGATTGCATCTACCTGTTCTGGCTTGTGTTTTTGATTCACTTGCAGGAAAAGCCTTCTTGGCGAGGTCAACCACGTCTTCGCACAGTTCATAACCACGGAGTAGTGGTGTAGTGGTTGCGAGGGTTCTTGATATGTTCTGATCAGAGCCTTTGGATTATCAACATCGAAACTTCACTAATCAACTTACCATATTATGATGGGTAATGTTGGCCTGATCTTTCGATAGGTAGCGATAAGTCGGTGGGTGGAGAACTCGACGTTGATGATCCAAAGGTTTCGACCCGAACAGATCGTCTCCCTTGCAATCACTACACCACAGCTCCGTTGGTTATCAACCGTGTCGCGCGGTTGACCTCGCCAAGAAGGCTCAATCCCTGCAAGCGTACCGAGAACACAAGCAAGAACGTAGAAGATGCAATCTGAAATATTGAGAATAGAATTCAAGCACTCGAAGTTGGGGTTCCACAAACACTTGCGGTGGCCTAGTCGGTCCGGAACAAGAGCGAAAATCTCACAATCTGTGTGTAGATCAATATCTAAGCAAAACCCAACCCTAATTAGGGCGGTGGCTACTGTATATAAAAGACTAGGGTCGGCCAAGGACCCCTGGACGCGTCCCTAATGGACTCCAACACGTTACACGGCCCAACGGCCCAAAAGATGGTGGCGCAGCACCCTAACAGATTCTGGACGTCCAATTGTTTCGATGATTCCTGTTGACTCAAAAATAATTTGGACACGGGACCAGTTCCGTTGGAAAGCTTATCTCCTTAGCTTTCGAAGCATGTTTAGAACGTCAAAAACGGAGTCTGTATGCATCCTGGGCGACGATTTTAGTGCAGGCTGGTCCTGGACTCCGACGATTTTAGTGCAGGCTGGTCCTGGTATCCTGGGCGATAATTCTTTAATTGTTTCTAAACCAAAAATCTTATGATCAAGTTGGGACAACATGGTATAACGTCCAGATAACACATCTGCAATGACATTGTCTTTACCTTTCTTGTGTTTAATGATATAAGGAAAAGACTCTATAAATTCAAACCATTTAGCATGACGTTTGTTCAGTTTGGCTTGGCTTCTAATATATTTCAAAGCTTCATGATCAGAATGAATAATAAACTCCTTGGGCCAAAGATAATGTTGCCATGTTTCTAAAACTCGCACTAAAGCATACAACTCCTTATCATAAGTCGAATAATTAAGACATGGCCCATTCAATCTCACTAAAATAAGCAACGGGTTTACCTCCTTGTAGTAGCACTCCTCCAATTCCAATGCCGCTAGCATCACATTCTAACTCAAAAGTCTTACCAAAGTCTGGAAGTTGGAGTAAAGGTGCATGCGTAAGTTTCTCTTTCAGCGTATTAAAAGCTTGTTCTTGTGCTGGCCCCCACTGGAACGGAACACCCTTCTTTGTCAACTCATTGAGTGGGGCAGCAATGGTGCTGAAATCTCTCACAAAACGCCGATAGAACCCTACAAGGACATGAAAGCTTCTCACCTGTGTGATAGTCCCAGGGGTTGGCCAGCTCTTGATGGCTTCAATTTTAGCTTCATCCACTTCAATTCCCTATGGAGTAACAACATAGCCAAAAAAAGCAACTCTATTCGTGCAAAAGGTGCACTTGTCAATGTTAGCAAACAAACTTGCCTCTCTCAAAGCAGTAAAAATAGCACGTAGATGATCAATGTGTTCTTCATGTGACTTGCTATAGATCAAAATATCATCAAAGTACACCACCACAAATCTTCCTATGAAAGCACGTAAAACCTCATTCATCAATCTCATGAAAGTGCTAGGTGGATTAGTTAAACCAAAAGGCATCACTAACCACTCATATAAACCGAACTTAGTTTTGAAAGCAGTTTTCCATTCATCTCCCAATTTCATTCTTATTTGGTGGTAACCACTACGCAAGTCAATCTTCGTGAAAATAATAGAACCACTCAACTCATCAAGCATGTCGTCTAGCCTAGGAATAGGGTGACGATACCTTATTGTGATATTATTAATGGCTCTACAATCAACACACATGCGCCGTGTACCATCTTTCTTAGGAACCAAAAGAACAGGAACATCACAAGGACTAAGGCTCTCTCGTACGTACCCACGGTCCAAAAGGTCTTAGACTTGTCGCTGAATTTCCTTAGCCTCCTCCGGATTGGTCCTATATGCAGCACGGTTTGGCAAAGTCGCTCCCGGGATCAAATCTATTTGGTGCTCTATCCCTCTCAATGGTGGCAACCCCAGGGGTATCTCAGCTAGAAAGACATCCTTATACTCCTGCAAAAGGTTAGTGACAGCAGCAGGCAAAGAGCTAGGTATATCATCAATTGAAAATAAAACATCTTTGCATACGAAAGCATAGCACAAAGTATCATTATCTTGAATTTCAGCAAGGTCAGATTTAGTAGCAAGCATAACACCAACCTTTAACTTAATGCCTTCGGACCTAGGTGTGTTCTTCTCTTTCTTAGGTGGAAAAACAGATTGAGTTACTTGCTGATTTTCAGATTCCAAAACACGTTCTTTCTTTTCTTTTTCAGCTAAAGCTTTATCACATTGCACAATTTCAGCAGGTGTCAAAGGAAGCAAAGAGATTTTCTTTCCCTTGTGCATGAGAGAGTATTTATTACTTCTACCATGGTGTGTAGCATCGGTATCAAATTCCCAAGGACGGCCTAACAAAAGTGAACAAGCTGTCATAGGCACTACATCAAAATCAGCATAATCATGGTAGGAACCAATAGAAAAATGTACTCTCGCAGATTGTGTTACCTTAACCTTACCACTGTTATTGAACCACTGAATGTAGTATGGATGAGGATGTGCACGTGTTAGCAAGGAAAGATTCTTCACAAGATCGGAGCTCAAGAGGTTGTTGCAACTCCCGCCATCAATTATGGAACGAACACGTGCATCTTTGACAATGAGGAATGTCTGGAATAAATTATGGCGTTGTAGCTGCTCGGCTTGCCCCATTTGAGAACTCAAAACTCGCTTCACAATGATGGTGCGTGCTGCATAACTCTCCGTGGCAGCGGTACCACTAATCTCCTCCCCCTCACTATCCATGTCATGATCGGCTGCAAGATTAGCTTCAAATGCATATTCTTCCTCGACATCACTATGACTAACATGTCCACCATCTGCTGTTGCGGAGTATGCTCACTGGCTTGGGCAATCCTTCATGACGTGGCCAATACCTTGGCAGCAACGGCACACAATGCCCGTTGTACGACCCGTGGTAGCTGCACCTGAAGAAGAGCGTGGCATTGGATCCTGCGAAACAGTAGATTTACTCACCTCACGTGATGGTTGTGGTGCTCCTGCTGAACGCGCCCGAGTGTTGGAGGAGGGGGCAGCAGATCGTGTAGATGTAGAAGGGAATGTTGTTGCTTGTCCCGGTGGTACTCGTGAAGTAGATGTACTCCCAAAATTGTTCCGCAATTTCTGCACCTGTTGTCGACCCTGCAGTTCTTTTTCTGCCAAGATAGCAAAATGGAACAACCTATTGGTAGTATTGTAATCGTTATAATCAACAAGGTCCTGAATTTCACGTCTTAACCCGGAGTAAAAACGAATCATGGTATCCTCATCATCCTCTTGTATACTACAACGAAGCATAGCAATTTGAAGCTCTTGATAGTAATCATGCACAGATTTAGAACCTTGATTTAAGCGCTGCAATTTCTTTTTCAATTCACGTGTATAATCAGGAGGAATAAATCTATTGCGCATGGCACGCTTTAGTCTAGGCCATGATTCAGGTTCTAAGCCACTAGAAACTAGACCATTCCACCAAATAATAGCATAATTCGTGAACTCACAAGTGGCTAGTCTAACTCTATGCATTTCAGGAACCATATGAGAACTATACTTTTGATCAACCGTCATTTCCCAATTCAAATAAGCATCAGCATCATATGCACCATCAAAAGGAGGTATTGAAAACTTAATCTTAGAATAAGGATCATCGCGACCGTTGCGATTAACATTATTACCTCCATTACCTTGACGACGTTGTTGTTGGCCACGACGTAATTGTTCAGCATTAGGACGTTGCTCAGCACGCGCATCTTGCCCAACAAAAACCTCACAATCTTCTTGGTCACCATTACTAGTATCATCATCATCATCATGTGAATGGTCATCATCATGTGGTGGCTGTCGCAACTCAAGGTCGTTGACTCGCGTGACGAGGTTAGCAATGCTTGTTCTAATGTCTGTCAATAGCCTAGTATGATCCTGCAAGGCTTTGTTGAGTTCTTCCTTGGACACACAATCCTTAAAATCTGATGGAGAGCCATCACCTGACATGGTTAGTAGAAAACAAAGGACAACAAATATTATCCCTAACAACTACTAGGTTGTGGAAGGTGGAATCACACACACTCAAGCGTCTTACCACGCTCTTACAATTGTTCTTACCAACGCAGCAAGGAGGAACAACCGGTGACGAGTTTGGAAGCGTGGGATGATTGCAAGAGTGAACCTGTTCGGATCAAAGGAGGTGGAGCTTGGAAGGCACAATATGGTAGCAAGGATTAGCAATAACTGTAATCAGAAGAGCAAAGCTAAATAAGTGTCCAAAGTATGAATCACAGTTGCTGGTCTATCACGTGTCCCTAGTCCTAGCACAACAGCTGAAACAAAGCTAAAAAGGATGATCAGAGAAAGACACAGCAAATAGCACAATGATCTGGGTGTTCTCTATGTGCTCCTCTTTTTTGTCTTTTAGCACTAGTAGGAATCACAAATTTTTTTTTCGTATTTTTCTGATATTTTTTTCTGAACTAGGAGCACACAAGCAACAACCACAGAAATTTTCAGCTCAAACGGATGCAAGATGTGGCCTATAAAAAATCAAGCATGTTCTCTAAAAAGCGTGCAAAAACTTCGCGGCTCGAATACTCAATCTTCCGAGCCGAATTTGGGAAAAATCTTCCGAGCCGAATTTGACCCGGAAGATGGTGAGGTTTTTGTTGGGCAAGATGCGCGTGCTGAGCAACGTCGTCGTGCTTTACAATTATGTCGTGAACAACAACAACGTCGTCAAGGTAACAGAGGTAATAATGTTAATCGCAATGGTCGTGATGATCCTTATTCTAAGATTAAGTTTTCAATACCTCCTTTTGATGGTGCATATGATGCTGATGCTTATTTGGATTGGGAAATGACAGTTGATCAAAAGTATAGTTCTCATATGGTTCCTGAAATACATAGAGTTAGACTAGCCACTTGTGAGTTCACGAATTATGCTATTATTTGGTGGAATGGTTTAGTTTCTAGTGGCTTAGAACCTGAATCATGGCCTAGACTAAAGCGTGCCATGCACAATAGATTTATTCCTCCTGATTATACACGTGAATTGAAAAAAAAATTGCAGCGCTTAAATCAAGGTTCTAAATCTGTGCATGATTACTATCAAGAGCTTCAAATTGCTATGCTTCGTTGTAATATACAAGACGATAATGAGGATACCATGATTCATTTTTACTTCGGGTTGAGACGTGAAATTCAGGACCTTGTTGATTATAAATATAACAATACTACCAATAGGTTGTTCCATTTTGCTATCTTGGCAGAAAAAGAACTGCAGGGTTGACAACAGGTGCAGAAATTGAGGACAATTTTGGGACTACATCTACTTCACGAGTACCACCGGGACAAGCAACAACATTCCCTTCTACATCTACACGATCTGCTGCCCCCTCCTCCAACACTCAGGCGCGTTCAGCAGGAGCACCACCACCATCACGTGAGGTGAGCAAATCTACTGTTTCGCAGGATCCAATGCCAAGCTCTTCTTCAAGTGAAGCTACCACGGGTCGTACAACGGGCATTGTGTGCCGTTGCTGCCAAGATATTGGCCACATCATGAAGGATTGCCCAAGCCAGCGAGTATACTCCGCAACAACAGATGGTGGATATGTTAGTCATAGTGATGTCAAGGAAGAATATGCATTTGAAGCTAATCTTGCAGCCGATCATGACATGGATAGTGAGGGGGAGGAGATTAGTGATACCACTGCCACGGAGAGTTATGCAGCACGCACCTTCATTGTGAAGCGAGTTTTGAGTTCTCAAATGGAGCAAGCAGAGCAGCTACAACGCCATAATCTATTCCAGACATTCCTCATTGTCAAAGATGAACATGTTTGTACCATAATTGATGGCGGGAGTTGCAACAACCTATTGAGCTCCGATCTTGTGAAGAATCTTTCCTTGCCAACACGTGCACATCCTCATCCATACTACATTCAGTGGTTCAATAACAGCGGCAAGGTTAAGGTAACACAATCTGCGAGAATACATTTTTCTATTGGTTCCTACCATGATTATGCTGATTTTGATGTAGTGCCTATGCAAGCATGTTCACTTTTGTTAGGCCGTCCTTGGGAATTTGATACCGATGCTACACACAATGGTAGAAGTAATAAATACTCTCTCATGCACAAGGGAAAGAAAATCATTTTGCTTCCTTTGACACCTGCTGAAATTGTGCAATGTGATAAAGCGCTAGCTGAAAAGGAAAAGAAAGAACGTGTTTTGGAATCTGAAAATCAGCAAGTAGCTCAATCTGTTTTCCCACCTAAGAAAGAGAAGAACACACCTAGGTCCGAAGGCATTAAGTTAAAGGGTGGTGTTATGCTTGCTACTAAATCTGACCTTACTGAAATTCAAGATAATGATGCTTTGTGCTATGCTTTGGTACACAAAGAGGTTTTATTTTCAATTGATGATATACCTAACTCTTTGCCTGCTGCTGTCACTAACCTTTTAGAGGAGTATAAGGATGTCTTTCCAGCTGAGATACCCCAGGGCTGCCACCATTGAGAGGGATAGAGCACCAAATAGATTTGATCCCGGGAGCGACTTTGCCAAACCGCGCTGCATATAGGACCAATCCAAAGGAGACTAAGGAAATTCAGCGACAAGTCCAAGACCTGTTGGACCGTGGGTACGTACAAGAGAGCCTTAGTCCTTGTGATGTTCCTATTCTTTTGGTTCCAAAGAAAGACGGTACATGGCGCATGTGTGTTGATTGTAGAGCCATTAATAATATCACAATAAGGTATCGTCAGCCTATTCTTAGGCTAGATGATATGCTTGATGAGTTGAGTGGTTCTATTATTTTCACAAAGATTGACTTGCGTAGTGGTTACCACCAAATAAGAATGAAATTTGGAGATGAATGGAAAACTGCTTTCAAAACTAAGTTCGGTTTATATGAGTGGTTAGTGATGCCTTTTGGTTTAACTAATGCACCTAGCACTTTCATGAGATTGATGAATGAGGTTTTACGTGCTTTCATATGAAGATTTGTGGTGGTGTACTTTGATGATATTTTGATCTATAGCAAGTCACATGAAGAACACATTGATCATCTACGTGCTGTTTTTACTGCTTTGAGAGAGGCACGTTTGTTTGCTAACCTTGACAAGTGTACCTTTTGCACAAATAGAGTTGCTTTTCTTGGCTATGTTGTTACTCCATAGGGAATTGAAGTGGATGAAGTTAAAATTGAAGCCATCAAGAGCTGGCCAACCCCTGGGACTATTACACAGGTGAGAAGCTTTCATGGCCTTGCAGGGTTCTATCGGCGTTTTGTGAGAGATTTCAGCACCATTGCTGCCCCACTCAATTAGTTGACAAAGAAGGGTGTTCCGTTCCAGTGGCGGCCAGCACAAGAACAAGCTTTTAATACGCTGAAAGAGAAGCTTACGCATACACCTCTACTCCAACTTCCGGACTTTGGTAAGACTTTTGAGTTAGAATGTGATGCTAGCGGCATTGGAATTGGAGGAGTGCTACTACAAGGAGGTAAACCCGTTGCTTATTTTAGTGAGAAATTGAATGGGCCATCTCTGAATTATTCGACTTATGATAAGGAGTTGTATGCTTTAGTGCGAGTTTTAGAAACATGGCAAAATTATCTTTGGCCCAAGGAGTTTATTATTCATTCTGATCATGAAGCTTTGAAACATATTAGAAGCCAAGCCAAACTGAACAAACATCATGCTAAATTGGTTGAATTTATAGAGTCGTTTCCTTATATCATTAAACACAAGAAAGGTAAAGAAAATGTCATTGCAGACGCGTTATCTAGACGTTATACCATGTTGTCCCAACTCGATCATAAGATTATGGGGTTAGTACCACATTTAACATTTCAGATTTAAAGCCTTACTTGGGAGAAGAAGATGACATTGCGTCAAGGAAGACTCCAATTCAAGAGGGGGAGGATGATGAGGACATCACTCTTTCGGATACACACACACCGAGTATTCCTCCAACAATAGATCCATTGACACGAGCTCGTGCACGTCAACTAAATCATGAGGTGAGCTCGTTCCTTAGTGTTCTTTTATATTTTGATAAGGATGGGATGCTACTAAATAATTGTGATGTATTGTTACTTAGGAACACGGGAGAAGACCAGCAAGGGCGCCCAAGTCAAGGTGGAGGTCCAATCAAGTTCGAGTCCGTTTCGGAGTCCAGGACCAGACTGCACTAAAATCATCGCCCAGGACGCATACAGACTCCGTTTTTGACGTTCTACACATGGTTGGAAAGCTAAGGAGATAGGCTTTCCAACGGAACTGGTCCCATGTCCAAATCATTCGACTACATGGAGTGCCTAATACTATCGTCTCGGATCGTGACACAAAGTTTTGAGTCACTTTTGGAGGTCACTTTGGAATAAATTGGCGATGAAGCTATTGTTTTCTACTACATGTCATCCCCAGACCGACGGTCAAACATAAGTTGTCAACTGTACATTATCGACCATGTTACGGGCTAGTCTAAAGAAAAATTTGAGGATGTGGGAAGAGTGTTTACCGTATATTGAATTTTCTTACAATAGGTCGGTACACTCCACCACCAAGGTAAGTCCGTTCCAGGTAGTGTATGAATTTAATTCCCATGTCCTATTGATTTACTACCTTTGCCTACTTTTGAAAGACTTAATTTAGATGTTAAGAAACATGCTAAATTTATTCTTAAGTTACATGAAATAACTAAAAAGAATATAGAGAGCATGACTGAAAATTATATGATTGCCGAAAGTAAATGTAGGAAGGAAATAAAATTTGAACTGGGTGATTTAGTTTGGTTGCATTTGAGAAAGGATAGGTTTCCAACACTAAGAAAATCAAAGTTGATGTCTAGAGCTGATGGACCATTTGAAAATTGAGATAATCAATGACAATGCATACAAATTGGACCTACCTGTAGATTTTGGGGTTAACCCCACATTTAACATTTCAGATTTGAAGCCCTACTTGGGAGAAGAAGACGAGCTTGAGTCGAGGACGACTCCAATTCAAGAGGCAGAGGATGATGAGCCCATGGCTCCTTCGGATACGATCAATACCGCCAATAATCCTCAAATCATACAAGGTCTAATTACAAGAGCACGTGCATGACAATTAGACCACTAGGTGAACTCGTGTCTCACTGTTCATATTTCCTAGGATTGATTACTACTAAATTCTTGTGATATTTTATTGCTTAGGAACATGGGAGAAGCACTATAACCTTACCTGGACATCACCCCTCGAAGGTCAAGTCTACTCGGACTCGAGGCTGAGCTCTAGTCAAAGTCGTGGACATGGTCGAAGTCATGTTCGTAGTCGAGTCTCAAGATAGAATGTCAGCAAAAACGGGCAGAACTCTCTCATACAAAGTCCGTTTTAGGCATTCTTGGACTTGCTGGAAAGCTTATGTTGAGCCTTTTCCAATGGATCTATGCTCGATCAAATATTCCATATAGTTTAGTCATAGTCAAAGAAATAAGGTGATGCATCACCATTCTGGTTGACCACCTCATGTCCCCCTATAATATACGGTAGCCATCATAGTTTAGGCTCGGATTTAGCTTAGATTATTCTGTTTTAGACAGTTTTATCGTTCATCGGTTTGTTGAACCCCAAACTCAAGTACTTCATTAGTAATTAGCAATATTCAGATTGCATCTACATGTTCTTGCTTGTGTTCTCGATTCGCTTACAGGAAAAGCCTTCTTGGCAAGGTCAACCACATCTTGGCACGGTTGATAACCACAGAGTAGTTGTATAGTGGTTGCGAGGGTTCTCGATCTGTTCTGGTCAGAGCTTTTGGATCATCAACGTTGAAACTCCACTAATCGACTTATCATATTACCTTCAAAAGATCAGGTAAACACGCATTAAGCCGGGTTGGGCCCAAGCGGAAGAGGGCAGTGGAAGGCGGCCCAGAAAGGAAAAAAAGGAGGGAGAGAGATGGGTCTTGGGACGGGTTGATAAAGGTTTAGGCCCAAAAAGGTTTAGAGAAAAAGAAAAAGCTTTTCATTTTAACTTTAAACCGTTTTCACATAGCGCTTTTAAATGACGCCTTCTAGTGAACTTTTGCAAACATTTTTCACTCATAAAAACCTACTGCAACTACTACAGCATGAATGCATCAAACACGAATATAACTTATGGCAACTTAAATTAATTTCTTTCTATTTGAACAAAAAATACAACTCCTATTTAATTCTAGAAAAATTTTATACTATTGCAAAAATTGAAACTTTAGTGTGTTAGAACATCACTAGCACTTACATACTCACTGTCTTCTGTTGAAATGTACGCTCACTGACTTGGACAATCTTTCATGGCATGGTCAATTCCCTTGCATCGGTGGCATACAATTCCGATCGAACGACCTATAGAAGCAACTTAAGAAGAGCTCTTGGCTGGAGCCTACACAATAGATATTTGCTTACCTCTGAAGCGGGTGACACTGTTGGAGGTGCTGCTGAACGTGCCTTACTCAAGAAGGGGGTAGTAGACCATGTAACTGAACATAGAGCTATTTTGACTTGTTCCGGTGTTTATTTTTAAGTAGTCGTGCTTCCAAAATTGTTCTTGGGTCTTTGTTGTCATCCCTGCAATTCTTTCTCTGCCAAACATGCAAATTGGAACAATCTAGGAACACTATTATAGTCATTGTAATCAACTATGTCCTGAATTTCACGTCTTAATCCTTCATAAAAGCGTGTTAGTGAAGCCTCTTCATCCTCAATAATATCACAATGTAACATACTAATTTGTAGCTCCTGATAATATTCTTCTAAGAATCTATCTCCTTGATTTAAGTGCTGCAATTTCTTACGCAAATCATGTTTAAAAGAGAGTGGAACAAATTTGTTACGCATAGCAACCTTTAAAGTATTCCATATAGTATGCGCTAATCCATCGATGCATACTCTATTCCACCAGATAATTGCAAAATCTTTAAATTCACTAGTGGTATGCCTAACTCTATGCACTTCAGGAACTAAATGAGCATTAAACTTCTGTTCGACTATTATCTCCAAATATAAATATTTTTCAGCATCATAGGCACTCGCAAAAGATGGTATAGTAAATTTAACCTTAGCAAATAGATCATCATTAACACGTAGGTTATGTTGCTTAAAATTATTACCTCTCCTACCTTGACAGTTGAAGTTTAATCAGCCCTGTTGTCGTGAATCAAAGGTGTCTTGTTCTTGCCTCAAAATTTCATCATCGACGACGGACTCATCATGTTCATGGGCTGCACCATGAGGGTCCATACGTCCGTTGTTCGGAGGTTGAGTGACCAACCGATCAAAGTGCGTATTGAGCGTTGCAATGCTATCATTGAGTCACTACAAAGCGGTATTTGTTCCCGCAAGCTTCTTATCAATGACATCATTAATAGATTGTCGATGATTATCCAACAACATTATAAGTTCTTCCCTCAAAACACACTCTTTCACATCTGATGCTTCACCTGCCATGGTTAGTAACAAACAAGAGACAACAAAATATAGTATCCCTATCGACTACTAGGTGGTGGATATTGAAGTGGAATCACACACTCTCAAGCATCTTACCATGCTCTTGCAAGTGTTCCTACCAATCGTAACAGATGGCACAACCGGTGGCTAGTTTCTATACATTATCGAGTGCTAGTGAGGCGGTTGCAAAGGGAGAACTGTTATGATCGAGAGAAGGTGGAGCTTGGACATGCAATATTTAGTAGCAAGGAATCGCAAATAATGAAATCGGGTTAGCAAAGCTTAATAACAGTCTAAGGTAATTGTCACAGTTACTAGCTTGAACGTGTTCCTAGAACTAGCTCAAGCAAGCCGAAAACTATAATAGATACAAGTACAATGGAACAAAATCACTATGCAAACCTGAATTTTCTCTCTCCTTTTTTTTACTCTCCTTATTTTTGGCACTCTTTGCTTCTTGCTTTCTTATTCTTTTTTTGTGAATGTAACGTAAACACAAATTCCTCTACTACATTTTCTAGGACCAATGAGATATATGGATCACAAACTTTTTCCAGAGAACAGGGGTATAAACTCTCTCTCTCTCTCTCTCTCTCCCTCTGAACTTTGGCTTGCTATATTTTGGCTAAGGAGTTTCTACTAAAACTTTGTCGGATAATGCTTGATATGAAGGGTGTGTGAGGGTATCTGAGAGTAGCCAAAAATAGATAGACTCCAACTAGATTGTGAAGGCAAAATCGAGTAGATAGTCGAATTTGATTAGGTGGTCAAACCTGAAAGGATGGTCAAATCCGACTAGGTGGTCAAATCTGGGGAGGTGGTCGAAACGACTAGTGATCAAACCCCTAATAGATGGTCGAAATGACTAGTGGTCGAACCCGAATAGATGGTCGACTCGACCAGTGGTCGAACTCGAGTAGATGGTTGAAGCCACTAGTGGATGAAAATGAGTTGATGGTCGACTCGACTAGAGAAACAATCTCGGCTATAGCAAACATGGCTAGAACGAAATACTCAATGACTAAATCAGTAAAGACTGGACACTAGAAACTAGAACACGATGACTCGACCAGCAACAAAGACAACGACGATGGACTCAAACTCAACAACGCAAAAACTGAAAACAAAATAGCGAGGGGCACAAAGTAGTTTGGATATCGGAAAAACTAAGATCTAAATCCTTTTTTTATGGGTCAATTTTCTAGACTCTAGGTAATGGAACACGACGAAACAAATGGGATAACTGGCGGGCAACCGAACCTCTGATGCCAATTGATGTGGGTTTTCCTGATCTTTCGAAGGTAATATGATAAGTCGATTTGGTGGAATTTTGATGTTGATGATTCAAAAGCTCTGACTAGAATAGATTTAGAACCTTCACAACTACTACACCACTACTTCGTGGTTATCGACCTTGCCAAGACGTGGTTGACCTCGCCAAGAAGGTTTTTCCTACAAGCGAATCGAGAACACAAGCAAGAACAAGTAGATGCAACCTGAATATTGCTGATTACCAATGAAGTGCTCGAGTTTGGTATTCTACAAACTGATAAATAATGAAATTGTCTAAAATAGAATAATCTAAGTAAAATCCAAACCTAAACTTTGATGGCTACTATGTATATATAGTGGGATGTGAAGAGGTCGTCATATGGTTGTATTGACCAGAGAAGAGGCGTACACAACCTGGACTCCGACCCCGACATGATTACATGACTCAACAAGGTCCGAAATGATGACGCGACACATTATTCCTTTGACTTTGACTAAACTATAATGAATATTTGGTCGAGCACAGATCCGTTGAAAAGGACTCATCATAAGCTTTCTAGCAAATACAAGATTGCCTCAATTGGACTCTGTATGCGAGAGTTTTGCCCGTTTTACTGACGTGTTGTCCTAAGATTCCGGGCCAAATTTGGAGTCCCACTTGAGCTCGACTTGTTATTCAAGTGGACTTGGCACTCGAGTGATTACGTCCAAGTGAGCTTGTAATGCATGTCCCATATTCCCGAGTAATAAAATATCACAAGAATTTAGTAGTAATCCATCCAAGAAGTCATGAACAGTGAGGGAACGATGTCACGTGGTGGCGTAATTGTCGCGCACGTGCTCTTCTAATTGGCCATTGTACGATTTGAGAATTATTAGCAATGTTGCTCGTATCCAAAGGAGCCATGTGCTCATCAGCGAGTGAGAGTGAAATGGAAGAGAGAGAGGAGTGAACATCGGGCGATGGGCTTTAAACCAAAACCCATAGCGCCCTGATGGTCAGACCGCAAGGGGTCTCGGTCAAACCGCATGGGGCGGCCTTGTGCTCAAAACCTTCTATACCCAGGCGATCAAATCGCGAGTAGTCTCGATCAGACCGCGAGTGGTGGTCTTGTGCTCAAAACCTTCAGCCCCTGGTGGTCGAACTGTGGGTGGTCTCGGTCAGACCACGAGGGGAGATCTTGTGCTCAAAACCTTCTGCCCCCTAGCGGTCAGATCGCCTGGCAACCACCATACGCCCACACATGACTTCTGAACTGAACCCGATGAGCGACCAAAACCCGGTGGGTGTTTGACATGTTCGGGTTTGAGTTTTCACCCGTTTAGTAATTCGGGTATGGTTCAAGTTGGGACTAGTGGGTTTTAGATCTAGCATAGTTTTGCTCTACTGAATCTAACCCGACCCATTGCGAGCTCTAATTTCTCCTAGTTCTATAGAATTCAGATCAAGTAAAAAAAGAACAAGAGAGAGATATGGATGTAGGTAAATAACAAGATGCAAATCCAATGCTTGTAGTGGTTGTAGTCTGGTGCCCAGTTAGAAGAACAGCAACTGTAGAGGTTGTAGAGGTAGCAGACCAGCAACAGTACGTCCTCCCTGGTGCTCAGCAAAAGGAGGTGGAGAAGAACCTGGGGCTTGGATCCTCGTGGAGCTCGGTTATGATGGATTTGGGAGATTGGAAGTGCTAGGATTGGTGAGCAGAGATTGGGGATTTAGATGTAGTAGATGTCTGGGCGTGGGGAGGTTGTGAGCAGCAGCAGCATGGAGAAGGGGAGGAGAGAGGATGGGTGGGGGAGATGGAAACATGCAGAAATTTGGTGGCGATCTGGTGTTGGAGTAGTTCGGCTAGGAGGATTGAGAGGAGAGGGAGGAAAAGTATAAAGAAGAAGTGGCCGGCCTCCTCAGACTATACTTTACGGCTATGTCTTCAGAATTGGGGATTTTTGCTTAATTTTCTGATTTCTCCCTTCAAATATTTGGAAACTGCCAATGGATACTTGTCTGAACTTAAATTCTTGTATCCTTGACCTCTGAAGCTCTCATTTCGTTGCAGTTCAGTCCTCCATGATTATAGCTTGGCACTTGATGTTTTGGAGCAATCTCTATATTCAGGATATGTCGTTCAAGCCATCCATTTCGGATGAAATAGTGTCTTGTCGTGCCGACCTGTATAGAAAGATCAAGAAGTGTGAAATGGTACAAAATGGACAATTAACGGTATGCAACGTGCACAAATGATGAAATAATGCCACAAATTATAATAGCTTGCAAGTATTATGATCTGAAAACATATATAAAAAAGGACGCATGTCATATCCCCAAGCTTAAATGTTTGAGTGTCCTAAAAAATTGATCAATTATCTAACCTGAACAATAATCAATTAAGTGCATGCAGAAGGTCTAGATGACAACCCAAGGGAAAAGTGAATGTCTATACATGATCTTGAGCTTTGTAGATTATCCAAGATGGAATAAAGAGTACATCTATAGAGCTAGTCTCGCGAAGTACAGCAATTAGCTACACTCAAAATGTGAACAAAACTAGTGAGCCACCATGTTGTCCAAGGTCTTGTCGGTTATTGTTGCTCCGGACAAGGATAGGCGTCAAAGCCAACATCTTCAACACCCTAACCTCATCTGGAGTGGAAGCTTTACTAGTCCACTCTCACACCCGGTTTTAATGATAAAACCAGATACGGCTTATGTGTGTCCAGAATGTTTAACACATATAAGGACGTCATAGGTGAAATAATAGAAACAATATCATTAACTTAACATACCTTTGATCTTACAAAAGGGACCAGCTAGAAGACACTGTAGCGGACCTAAGCATAGCCTTCATCTTCAACTGGGCGACTCCACAGGCAATCAACAGAGAACACACCCCAGAATACGTCATCTTCCATGAAGTTTTCAATATCTTCCCCAACTGAGCAACATTGTTTGAGTATAGCAAGTGTGAGTACATCGAATACTCAGCAAGTGTGTGGAAGTATGACATGAGATCAATATCAAGAATGGCTAAACATACGGGTTTATTTGCATAAACGGCATCTATGCTAATGTAAGAATTATAAAAGCATCCTATTTAACTAGATGATTCATCATGTTATTACCAACATCAAGAAACTTCTCCACATGTTTCCTAACTACCTGAAATCCACATCAGACTCCCAACCAAACCATCTTGATATCCATCGCAGGTAACCAAGGACCATCCACTATTACCTATCACAGGTAACCAACCATCCAACTGCTACACATCACAGGTAGCGAACCATCCAACTACGATCTATCACAAGTAACAACCATCCAACTGCTACCCATGACAGGTAAACATCAACCAAACCAAAACCAAAACCCAAACCAACTAATCATGTGAAGGGATCACGCCACTCTTAACTGTGAGCATGGCTGATATATCAGTTTTATACACTGCATAGGTCGTCCAACTTTACCCATAAGTCGTGATTCCCATATGCCCATGTCATCACAACACTTACACACTTTCAACGTGTGCGGCTAGATTTCACTACAAGGCCGTTACAAAACATCCTCCCAACAAGAATAAGCCCGCTGAGGTTTCATCGCCATCAAAGTGGCATCGCATCACCCCGAAGTCCCCTCTTTCATCTTGCATCTCCAGAAAGAATCACTCTTTCCTTCCTATACCACCATTGGCTTATACTACGTTGAGGATATGTTAATCAATTGGCAGGCCGTACCCATATAAGCCTCATGGTTGAACTATTAATCAGCGTTACCTATTCTACAAACAGGTCCTTAGGATACTGAGCAGACACTACCACCAACAATAATGCTTCCACGCACCTATGCACTCCCTCACCATCCTCATCTAACCTTCCTCTCAATATCCCTATGTTCCATGTTGCTACAACAATTACCAGTATTCTCATCCCATAGTTGCATAGACCATTAGTCATGTTTAACCAACAACCCAACCATACCCTTGTGTAGGGCTAAGCATAAGCTACCCAGCATAACGACTATTGATAACTAGGGCGACAAGGGATATATAGAACATAGTACTACAAGTAAATGGGATTAAGAATTAACAGCATACATATTTGAAATAAAGAACAGATTTGAAAAACTAGGATTGGAAAGTTCAAGGAGACTTTCCTCCTTCCAATGTGCTGCTCAATGTTGTCAAAATCTCGATCTTGAAGTCCCTTGAACTGTTCGGGAACGCTATCAACTAATCGTGGGAATTACTGACAAACAACACAAAGAAAACACTAAGAACACATACCAAACATTATCAAAACACTTTAAAAACACTATGGATGGATAGGTTATGATTTTAGAAAAAATTAGATGCAACAATTGCCTAAATTGAAGTTAGGTTGATGCATAATGGCCTTCAGGAGATGGATTAGGCTGAAAAGGAAAAGTTGATTTACTTAAACTATCTTCCTGTAGGAAAAAATTTTATTGCACAATAATTGTGTTAGGCTTGAAAATATCATTGCGCAAGGTTTATGAAGTATAGGGCCAATTAGACTTTGCTGACTAGGTTAAAGAGATGATGTGATGCTGACTAGGCATGCCATGCAAGCTCTGCCTTGGGTTAAAGAAGAGGTATGCTGAGGACTAGTACTGACCACCCATGATGGGTCAAATGGCGGAAGGTTGTGTTTTTGGGTTAAGGATACTACCGGTGAATCTATGTAATGGCGGTAGAGACTCGGGTTTCGTCGAAGATGGTGATCGGACACATGGCCACTATCATCGACGTTGGGTTTCGCTGGCGTTTAAGAAAAATGACATAATCATAGTGTAGAACATGGAAAGGCTAACTCAGAGATATGGTTATTTTTGGAAGGGGCCTTTCAAAGTAGTGGCAAAACAGCGACAATTGGCTAGGTTTGGTGATACCTCGGAACAGACGCAGCAACAAAGATGCTCACGTTTCTAGAGATTGACTATGAAATTTGAGTAACTGTCTAAATAGAAACATTCATATTTCTTGGTAACATAATGCTATGTCACGGGATTGCACATATCATCCCCTGAGAGGTAGATCGATCAGCAGAGATGAGATGGGTGACGACCAGGGTTTTACTTACCGTTTTAGAAATGGTAACCGCTCCTCAGCGGTAACCGAAAATGCACAGCTATCATGATAACCGCTCAAAATTTAGCTGAAATTCATACAAAATTCATTTTCTAAAATTTGAAATTTGGACAAAAAAATGCCAGATTCTCCATTCGGTAATCGGTCGAATCAGACCGGTTACCGAGCGATTTTCTCGATTTATCGAGCGGTTACCTTAAATTTTCCGTATTGTCGGTAACCGTTTGGTTTTGCTGGTAACTACTCGGTTTTCTCAATTTATCTAATGGTTTTCAGTGAAGTTCAACAAAAACCCAAAAATTGGCTCAATCTTGTAAAATAAATTACTAATTCATCTAAGCTTTAAATCAAGTGAAACAAATTTTGTTGGTTTCCTTGTAACATGGTCTACATGATAAAAGTATTTATACTCATAAAAAAGTTGAAAATTTTATGTGAGAAAATGTATTTGTTAAACCAAGTTAAATGCATAGTTTACTCTTTGCTAATCCAAAAATCATGAAACTAATTTTTTTAGTCTTCTTACATGATCCTATGTATTTTAAAAATACGTGAACTCATGAATTAGTTATTGTAATATGCAGGATTGCGTAAATGTGTTGTGACTAGATTAATTCATAACTGACCTATCACACCTCAAAAATTAGTGAAACCACTTTTATTAGTTTATTTATACTATTCTTTATGTAGGAAAAATAATCATAGACAAGAAAAATTTAATTACAGTGTTTTTTCTTAACATATTCACTTTATGCTTGTGAACTTTGTAAAAATCATGGAGAAATTAATAAAACTCTAAATGAAGTGAAATCAATTTTAAATATCCTCTTAAGATACGTCCTACACAAGAAAAATATGTGTTTGCATGTTAAGCTTTTCCTTAACATGAGTTAATAACTGAGCCGCAAGCTTCAACTTTTTTATTTTTTTTCAAACTTCCTCCCTATAGAATATGATGCAAACAACATTATTGTTTTAAAAAAATTCATAGAAGGTCTTATAATTGCCTTTTTAGTATTTGGTTTTGAATTTTTTTATTTTTTCAAATTTTTTGAATTTAAATTCGGTTACCGTTCGGTTTCTAAAACCGGACCAGAGCGGTTAGCTCGGTAACCGCAAATTTCTACTGGTTATCGTCGATAAATTGAACCCTGGTAATGACTATGGTAAGCTACATTTGGCAACCATGTTCCGGTCGTGTCACTGCACCACCGGGGAAGGCCTCCTATAAGACTCCATGGAACATATGTAGTTGGAGCATCCATACAGCTTTTGGATCGACGGGGAACACGAATGTGAACCCGGTGCACGTGCAAAACGCGACCAAACACTGGACAACAACATTGCGACAATGATCCCAATGGCATTGGGGCTTTACTGGTCAACCTATTTTGTGAGGTGGTTAAGGGCTACTAGGGGCACACTCTGGTGAAAGAGCATCATAATCGGTGCAATATTCAACCAGGAACGCCTATGCCAATTGGTGGCTGCGTGGTTGTCCACGATGGCGACAGTCGTGGTAGCACAGCGAGGGCTCCATGGGGACTAGGACTTGGCTAGGGATTTAGTATGATGGTAAAATAGGGGTAAGGGAGTATAAGGAGGAGCAGGGGTTGGTCTTTACCTTTCTTCGACGGTAGGGGAGGAGGTCGTCAAGATAGTGCACAGCAACGGCAATGGCGGTACTGGAATTCGGGCTCGTGTTCCCATTGCATTGTTGCATATCTGAGTGATTCCTCTGGTGAACATGTAGAAGACTTTGTGGAACACATGGTGACATGGTCGGTGCATCAAAATAGCTTCTGGATGGAAGGGAATGCGGACAGCACCTCTAGTGCGCATGTTGGATGCGCCCAAACGTGTGTCTATGGCACAGAAACTTAAATGCGGTGGTGTCGATGCTTCGTTGGACGATCTGATCTGCGGGATTGTGGAGGACAACTAGGGGAATGTTGTGGTAAAAGGGCTTGTTGATAGGATCTCTGATCATTGGGAACGGCAATGCCAAAGGGCGGTCATACGGCTGGCGGCAAGAATGACACCCGCGGCGGCACGACGTTTGCAAAGGGGAGGCATGGCTGAGATGTAAAGAGGGCTAGATGCACCTGGAGGCTTCTATATATAGGAAGGAAGATGTGAGGAAGAGATAAGAGCGGCCGAAGTCCGTGTACAGCACGATATAGAGTTCAAGTTGGATTTCGAGTCAGTTATGATTGTCTTTCTTGTAGCCCTGTATTACGAGGAAAATATCTCCACCTTATGAACTCCAAATTGGATGTATTTCTAAGCTCTATTTTGTAGTAATCAAAAAGATCTACAACTTTGTATTCATTGGACCTTCTAAAAATGTCAGTTTGATTTCCAAAAATGCGACACAAGATAAACTGTTTGAACTTGAACTTATCTGCGCAGCACTAATTTCGAAGGTCATAACTCCCAGTTCCATTATCCAAAAGTGGATTGACATAAGTTCAAATCGAAGCTCTCGACAAGACCTACAATGTTGGTATTGTAAAGATCTGTGTTTGAGGTCGTCTTGAACTCTGAAGCTGCATAGGAAGATGAGGCTGTCGAGGACTTCTCCAATATTTATGGATTTTGTGGATCCTTTTGTTGGGCATTGTAGAAGACTTTTGTGCCAGCCAAGAGCTTGGGCTTGGGCAAGATTGGGCACAAGTGCAATTTAGTCATATCTAGGGTTTTAGAATAGAAACTTTTGTAGAGAAACTTAAATAGGGTTTGAATTTGAATTGAGCTTGGAGTGAATTTTAAGAGAAAAAAAGGATGAGGTTAAACAAGAATGGGAGTAGCTAAGGAATTTGAATTTGGATTTGGATATGATCTAAGAAAAAAGATTGACTTTAAACAAAGATTTGGATAAGGATTGAATAGATGATGAATTCAAATATTTTGAATTCCAACCATTAAGATCCTTAACTTACTCACTAATGAGTTTTGTAAAAACCTTTTAAAAACATTTCTGACTCAAAAGACGAAAAAGGAAGAAAAAAACTCTAATATATTTACTTGGATCCTAGCAAAATCCAGAATACAATGCACAAGAAATAATAACCTATGTTGTTTAGTTGTTTATGAAAAGAGGTTTTAAACTACTCTACTGGTGAAGCTACTCACTAATGTTGAATTTTTTAAATAATTATGTAAAATTCTAGGAAGTACGGTGTTACATCTGCGCCATTGAAGAAGCCAGAATGAAAAGGCAAAGGGAGCAATTCGAACAAAGGACTTTGAACGGTGAGCACAGAGGTAGACACATGCGCAGAAGCAGTAAACTCAACGACTCACGAGCATGGTGAAATTGAAGAGTACGGAACAAAATTACCATGGTCAATCCATCCCACCTTTATATAGGATGAGGAGGTGGTGCGACGATTCATGGTTCACCAACCTGAACATGACATGTGTCCCACTACCGTGGCAACAGCACGCATGAAGTGATTAGACCTCGGCAACCAATAACCAAGTGCAACATATCCCACTTAGGCGAATTGCGCAACCATCACCGCAGGACAAAAACACACGTAGCCCATCGGTAACCGGGCCCAAGAAAGGCCCCTCGATATAGACAGCCCATGAAATAACACATTTTGAAGAGTCACCCGAAGACGTTATAGATGTCATGGACCAATGATATTTTTTTGGCAAACTCCAAACAGTCAAAGGGGGATGACCGACCTTTGCCAACATTTGAAGATCTAGGGTTTGGTCCCTCGCAGTCGGACCTCACCGACGAGTGGCTACTATGAGGGGGAATAGCTCAATGTCTCACCCACAGCTGATGGAGTCAAATGAAGAACAAGAAAAGACACCCCCAAGGACCAAGAACAATATGTGAGGACCACAAATAAAACCTTCAAAGATGAAATCTTTGAAAGTTAGGCTACAAAGGAAGTCAAACTGGCCTATGACAAGGGTAACAAGAATGACCACTATCCTTTACATTTACATCCAAGTTACCTTGTCCCAAGAGGCACTGTGGTCAGACATGGCCAAATGGGCCGTTCGTGCCGGCCCGGCACGGGCCCGACTCGGCACGGCCCGGCTATGGCACGGCCCAAACGGCCCATCTACAGTAACGGGCCGTGCCGTGCCGGCCCGCGTGCCTTCCCCTCGGCCCACGGCACGGCCCGTCGGTGACCGTGCCGTGCCGGGCCGGCCCGGGCACGATTTCGGCCCGACGGCCCGGTCGGCCCGACAGGCCAAAATAGATAAAAAAATATATAAAAAAAATAAAAAATACATAAAAAATAGATAAAAATAGATTAAAAAAAATATAAAAATAGATAAAAAAAAATATTTAAAAATAGATAAAAAAATATATTTAAAAATAGCTAAAAAATTAAAAATATAAATAAAAAATAGAAAATAGTGCCGGGCCGGACCGTGCCGGCCCGGGCTGGGCCGTGCCCGTGCCGGCCCGTCGTGCCGCGCGCTCGGCCCAGGCACGGCCCGTGGCGTCGTGCCGTGCCGACCCGGCCCGTCGGTAATCGGGCCGTGCCGTGCCTGGGCCGTGCCTACAGTGCCGTGCCTCGGGCCGGCCCAGTAGGCACGGCCCATTTGGACGTCTTTAACTGTGGTGATGTTGATTGAGTTGATAGTTCAATATGACTTGGAGAAGGATGATCATTAACATGCAGGTTAATGTTGGATTCTTGAAAAAAAAATCTTCAAGTTAAATCCATCTATGATGATCTTTCCTCAAGTTGTATATCCCTTTCATGATATATAAACTCAAAGCATTAAATAAACAATTGATAAAAAGAGCATTGAGATATAGATTTTCGTCTCATCTATGGTTGCCTTGTCAAGGTCAACGGGGATAATCAAAGCATTTTTCCACTATCCTCCAAACATCAAAATCTTATAACTAAAGATCGCAAGACATACAATAGACGGTGAAGCCCGACCATTCACGCTAACCCTCATCATCTTCTCACTAGGCAATAAAGCCAATTGAGAAGGGGGTGAATTAGGAATTTCCAAAATTAATTGGCTCCACATAAATTAAAGTCTAAACAATATCTATCTAAGTGCCCTCTAGACTTTTTTAGCGTTTCTACTCTAAGTCAACAAAAATTTCTTGGATAAAGCTTGTGGCCACTCCACAATCTTCTTTGCATGTCTGGCATGACACATTATCGTCAAGTGTGTAGGTGTTGGCAAACACAAAGAGTAACAAATTTGGATCACTCGCTTTATCAAACTCGTGGATAATCTCCTATATATGTGCACACTAGACCTAAACTAGATCAAATCAAGTCTAATTATGTGCTAATTGCCTTGATCTTCAATATATTCTACTTTGTGGCTATGGAACTCCAAATTTATGTGACAGTAGTCCCTTGAGATCTAACAACTTCAAATCGTCAGGTGTAGAGGTATTTATAGACCTTAATCCAAAAACTAGCCGTTGGAGAGGAGAAACTCCACATCATCCAATGGGGTCACAATATGGTACTATGACCTAAAAAAGCAATATCATATTTCGTGCATAACTTTTTGCTCGAGACTCTGATTTTGATGATTTTAGATTATATGGAAAGTTTGTGAAGAGATTCATATATATTCATTGAAATATTAAGCTCAAACTCATATGACAAAACTCAAATTTATAGGAAAATCTAATTCATGTATCTCTTTGCCCTAGTTTTGATTCTTTGATGTCTTGGGTCTTCATTTAGTCTATTAGAGCTATCCAAGCCTAATGTGCATCACCGGCTAGGCAACTACCCAAACCCTTATTTGTAGTGTGGCCAAAATAACACAAATCTATCTACACAAGTGATGCATGCAACACCATGATCACTTGTCAACCATAGGTCATTATATTTTCATGTTCTTCCTTTGCTTTTCCTTGCATCTTTTTGTGGTGTTTGGGTACTAAGGTTCATCATCTATATCCATCAGACTTCAACCTTGCATACTATCAAACAATTTTTGTCCCCAAAATCACACATGCCCTAAACTAGGGCCATGGATCTTACGGGTGGCTTTGCCCTAAACCCAAATTTAGTCACACAAATGTTTCTCGCTTATTCAGCTAGTGTGGGATAATATCAGAAGGACATGCTTTCTTGCTGGTAATAAATCCACTTGAGATGGGGATGCCATCCCATGGCCAGCGCCATGAGTCCCTCACCCCCACCCCCACCCCCACCCCATGCAAGATAATTACGTTTGACCTCAAAATACATAAATACTTGCAAATAGGATCACTGGAGTCACTAAATGGCATAAATGATCAAATGATGTAAAAATATCAAATAATTAAGTGTAAAGCATTGATCAGTAATGAGCCCAACAATGTAATAATCTGACTGTTATGATCCTAAGATCATTAGGGATAAATATCTACTAGGAGGATAGCTGGGTGGCAAATGCTACTAGGGGAGGGACTAGACTATATATTGGAGAGACTTAGAACATTGTGAAGACTTAGATTAATTCTTCTCTTGCTTCATTATGAAGTTGTGTTGGATGCCCCTTTATATAGAGAAGGGGAATCATAATCCTAATTCAATTCCAACTTTTAACTTATCTCCTATGAAACTTATCTCTAAGTAGTCATAATTCAATCAAACTCCTAACTTATCTCTAAATAAATAAATTCCAATCCTAACATACCAATAGATACGCTAACTAATCTATCCTAATCTCCCTAATCTCATGCTACAGTACCACTGTTAATGTTGAAACGCATAAGCAGTAATTCCTGGACATAATAGATGTGATGGACTGATCTAAATGGCCCTAATGGGCTGGACATGACATTTCACCCCTCTTTTGAGCAGCTCATCCTCGAGCTGCGGAGTGGCGACCATGGTTGCAGCCCCTCAAATCCCCACATAGGCGAACAGTTGTATCGTTGGCATCCCATCATGTGAGTGTACCAAGTTATCCAGAATGTCTTGCCCATGCTGCTCCTTGTTGCCATCCATCTATCTGCAATAGCATATTGTTGTAGCGACGAGATCGGCGGGGCATGCAGTCATGCTAAGGATGACCTTGGTGGCATCGCCCATGGGGTTAGCAACGTTGAAACCAACGACATCACATATGAAGACGAGAGCGCAGCTGAAGCCATGTGTTAGGATGAACTTTCTCTAAATCCATAACATGTAGTAGCAGAGTTGCAAGGTTCCAGCAGCAAGGAGGGTTCTAGCTCCCAGGCTATGAAGGTCATAGCCAAGATGGTGGTTGACATGCAAAAGTAGTTCACCGAGTTGGCACAGTAGTTGGTTGACATATCTTCATGGTTACCAGTGGTTGACAAGCGTTCACTACAAATCAGTTGCTCGCGCTACAAGTTGCAGTGCAAGCAAGACGCTCTAGACAACTTGCTGCTCTCACATGAATGGATGTCGACGCTACAATCATTCATCAATGTGGGGGTTTCAAGGGCTACAACCATAGCTGCCATCTTGTAGCTTGAGGGCAAGCTGCTCAAACGGAGGGGCCAAATGTCATGTCTAGCCCATTAGGGCCATTTAGATTGGTCCATCACATCTATTATACGCAGGAATTACTGTTTACACACATGATCAATGAGGTTAGGATAGATTACTTAGTATATCTATTGGTATCTTAGGATTCAAGTTGATTTGTTTAGAGATAAGTGATGATGGGTAGTATAAAACTACTGTATCTAGATTCCCTAGGGTTTCCTATGTTCTTGGGGCATATCTCTGTTCCTGGGAAGGGGATCCCTAGACGTATAGGAACTGCCCGTAGGTATTCAGGATGTCTCGTAAATAGGGAAGTTTATGTCTAAGGATAATAAGGTAGGAGTTCAGAAGCCATGTGACAACTCCTACAAATATATGGAGCTAGGGGACCCAGAGGGGCACAAGTCCATTCAATCCTACATGAGCTTTGACCCCTCAAGCCTTTTGTACTTTTGATCTATATTAGCAACCCTCCCCGACTTTGCACAAGGAGCCTCTAAACTAGGTTTAGATCCATCTAGGCTAGCCACTAACCCCCTTAAAAATAGTCTCATAGATCAATACAAGACAAACATGATATAGGGCTATTATCCTAAGGGAGACTTGAACCTGCATAAACCTCTATGTGTGATATGTGATTAGACTACAAGGAGCATCCCTTACTTCATCTATAAGTTCATAAGATCGGCGATTTACAAATCATCAATAGCTAGTGCCATCCATGAGGAATATGACCAAAGACAACGAATCTTCAATACACGACATAACGTCAACTTCACCCAAGTTTGCACCGGTGACCGACTTCTCAAACAAGGGGTTCTACAACAACTTTACCCTCTTGACCGACAAAGAGCCGGCGGTCGACCGGGTGGAGTTCAATAAAAACCTCACTGGCAATGACTACAATGATGAGGTAAATCATTTTATGAATCAGTGTGCCAAAGATTACGGTATCGAGTTCTAACCACTCGGTAGCCAAGACAATTGCGCAAGCGACATTTGTCGCAAGTTAGGATCTTCCCCCATGGCTTCCGACAACATTGATTGTCGAAGATTGATTGTCGAAGTACATACCCGAATAATTCCTCTGATGATAAATCCATGATGAATCTGTACTCCTCCTTCAGTGGAAATTACCTCCTAGAAGTCTTTGTCATCGGAGATGGGGACGCTGGCCTGACCAATCATGATGATAATGATCTTGCAAACACGCTGGACCCTGCCACCCCGGCTGTGGGAGATAAAAGTCAGCCTCCGCTGATGACAACTTCTCTAGTCCTAAATCCTAATGGGATCCGAGATCTAGCATCCCCAAACCATCAATTGGAAACTCAGTGCTTCAGATCTGCAATGGCACAGAGGCTCATCGTTTTATAGGAGGCCTTCCAATGACCCCCTACTGCGGATCTGACAACCCTTGACCGTAAGGGCTGGATTAACTCATTAATCGACCTAGCCAACGAAGCCATCCTCTAGGCTGAGAACTCTCATCTAGCCACTGGTGCAAATAACTCTAATCGGGTGAAGTCTTGCACTAATCCTTCCTATGATTTCTCATATCCGAAAAGGCGCAACACCTGGAACAAGATAGTCCGGGGAGACAACCAAGCGCCTAGCCACCGCAAGACCTCATCGATCAGGTACATCCCACAAATGATTTACGCCAAGTCATTGAGAAGCGAAGACACTTGAAGAAGACCAACGAGGAACAATTGACCTCTCCTCAGTGGTCTAATCGGAGGACGTCCCGGTGCTGTTCGAGCAGGAGCCGCAACCAATTGCCAACCCCCGTGGGTAGAACACCCATGTCAACCCGGACCGAACAAGGCACTATAAATGGATGTTAGGCTTCCTCTCCAGATATGCGGAAGGTGAACTGGCCATCTCGGTTCAGACCTGGATCAATTGAGAAGTACAACTAGGATACTAATCCCATTGAGTTCCTCCAGATCTACACTATGACCATCCAAGAGGCTGGTGAGAATGAAAAGGTTATGCGAATTACCTTCTCACAACCCTTGATGGGTCAGCCAGGACCTAGCTGACTAATCTACCGTCAGGGACAATCTACTCTTGAGAGCAGCTCTGTGACTTGTTTCGACCCAACTTACAAGGTACTGATGTTCACCCAGGCACAAAAAAAATGACCTCTTCCGTGTCATACAAACGGAGAGGAAAACCTTACGTGAGTACATCTGCTGCTTTAGTAACACCCGGAACACCATCCCCAAGATAAATGCTATGACGTCATCCAAGCATTTACTGGAAGGGTTAGGACCCAACAATGCATTGAAGATGTCAAAGGAGCTCCAGACGGTCAAAGAGCTCATGAGAATCATCAGCATGGCAAATAATACCGAAGAGGTGCTCTTGTTTGTCAAGGAAAGGGATCAGGGCATCAGGTGCCTCCAACCTGGACTAGATGACAATGTGGCGAAGAGCAACATTTCTCATACTTGCAACTAAGGCCTCGAATGTTTGGAAAATGATGAAAAGAAGAAACTCCAATGGAGGTAAGGACAAGAAAATTAAAATTGACAAAGTTTTATGCTAATATTCCCAATACATGTTCGATAAGTGCTTTGGCTTATACCGGAGCATGGGCCACTAGTCGGGCACTAGCGAATGTGGTGGCAAGCTCTGGTGCAATTTCCACCAAACCGACCGTCACAGCCTCCACATCTAGCAAAAGCTGGTCAAGGCCAAAATCGAGAAGGCCAAAGGGAAGAAAACTCAGGTCGTGACCCAAAGCAGGGACTCCAGCTCCAGCCGAGGTAGAGGACAATTAACCACATGTTTGGCGACTCTGCATCTTATGAGTCAAAACAGAAGTATAAGATGGTGGCCCTAGAAGTCTTAGCAGCTGTTCAAGCTGTCAACTAGTTGAATGTCAAGATCACTTTCATCCAAGATGACTGCCCAGAAAACTTCGTATGGCCATACCGCTTGCTAATAGTTGTTAAGCCTACGATCAACGACTACAAGATCTTCCAAGTGCTTATCGATGGAGAAAGTTCTCTGAACATCCTCTTCTCATGCGCACTCAAAGCGATGTAGATCTATCAATCTGCCATCAAGTCGGTTGTTCGGGCCTTCCACGATATAGTACCTGAATCTTCGGTCATGCCCATCGACCAGATATTGCTCCCTGTCATCTTTGGGAAGCACGACAACTTCTGAACAAAGAATCTATTTAACATGGTCGATTTTGCAACGGTGTACAACACCATCTTAGGATGTCCAACTCTGGACAAGTTCATAGCCACTGCACACTACGCCCACCAGTGCATGAAGGTCCCATGCCTCCACTGCGACAAGTGAAGCCTCAACATGGGATGTGAGGAACCATCCAAACAGTATTCTAATTAATCATTAAGTCAATTATTTCCATAATCAAGACTTCAACGATTAACCAGAATACTATCTCGGTAGTCCTGACACGTGTTTTGTGCCTAAGATTGGAACACATGCATTCCAACATAACACATCACAACATAGCTTCATAAAGAGCGAGTAATTAAAATTTATATTACAAATCTTTAACATGCAACCATTTCCAATAATTTACACCAAAAGGTAACAACATCTGCGGAGTGGAAACTTAAACCTATACAACAAAAGAGAGTGGAGCCACATGCCCTTAGGCTCCACCCCAGAAGCACGACCTCCGAGAGTATGATGAACTACTCTTACCCACCACCCTGATTTGCAAGCACAAAGTAGCCAAACACCGGCTCTTCCCCACCAGCAGCACCTAAAAATGCAAGCATGAGTATGAAGGTACTCGCAAGACTTAAACCATATAGAGCACATATACATAGCTCAACTCCAAGGATTACACATTGAGCTATTAGCAAGGATAAGCCACATGGTTAAGTTAAATGGAAGTGGTAAGCAACCTAGACATATAGGTGTGAGCAACTAACTTAACCAACAAAACATAATTCTACCCTGCAAAAACCAACTGAACATAAAGTAATTGGAACCATAAGAACATATGTGTAACAAAGACCAACCCAACCATCTCCCACATAACCAACCATCAACCAAAAGCAAAAACTCTACGACCTGTGCGGATGAAACAATCGCATGCTCATGATCAAGAAAGCGGCATTTTGAAATGTTTTTACACCCTGCAGGGGGGTACTCCTTTACCCACACGACACAAGAACCATGCGGCTTGTGCCACCTGCTAAAGTGCACACAAGGGGGTACTTGTGAAAACCTTTCCCAATAAACCCCAACAATTTGAAACAAGCATCGCTCGGCGCGGAGGTGCTAGAACTACTCCTAGAGCAAACTAGCACCTCTACAAGTCTGCCCGCTCACACCGTCGATGTTCAGGCCCAAATGATCACAGCGATAGAGGTATTTGGCTCACCTTACCATTAGATCGGCATGTGGTGAGTAAGGTAAGTGCTAAGGCCAACGGTATTGATGAACGGCCTTAAACGATTGCAAACGGTCTACGGTGCCTAGGTTCCTCTCCCGGACTGCCCCCAGGACTTTCCTTCGGAGCAGAAAACACCCCTAACACCGCCCACATCTCACCTCATACTCACCACTCATCCAACCATCTCAACATCAATAAGCATTTGTATCCATAAGTGAGCCCTATGCTCATGAACAACGGATGCCACAAAACGCATATAATGAATGCCATAAACTTATGTCTTATAATGCATGAAAACATTTTTCCTAGACAGAACAAGTAATAAGAAGACTAGAAAAATTGGTTACACTCATTTTAAACTTGTGAAGAATTAATGGCAAATTAATGAAGCCTTAACCTAATTAATTAATCTTAGAAATTTAATTAATTATTTAATGAATGAGACATTTTTAATAGGTAGATTAGGTTATTATGAAACCAACAAAATTGTTTTCATAATTTTTGGAGATACAGAGAATTTATTATGAATTTTACAAGTTTTGGTTAACAGTAAATTGTGCTGAAAACGATTCTGCTGAGTTGACCACGGTCAGACTGCCAATAGGGGCGGTCAGACCGCTGGGAGTCATGGTCAAACCACCGAAAATCACGATTAGACCGCCAGCATGCAAAGAGGTTTGGGTTCTAGCGGTCAGACTGGCCCGAGTGCGGTCGAACTCCTGGAATGGCGGTCAGACCGGCTGAAAGCATGGTCAGACCACTGGGAGCGGCCAGGGGCACTTGGTGAGCACCCTCTTGACCTCCTTTACCACATAGGACCACACGCATAGGCCGAAATCGATCAAAACTCGGCTATAGCTACCAAAACATCAAAAACTCATGAACTTCAACCCTAGCCCCAAATTCTTGGATTTCGACCAACCAATTCGTGCATTCATGTCATGGGAGCCTAGGAGATTCACCCAAGATGCTTTGTCGAGGTTGGGGACCGCCAAGAGAAGGAGGAAATGGCGGGAAATTGAAGAATTCCGGTGTTCCTTGTGCTTCAACCAAGAACACCAAAAGACATCAAATTTGACTTGAATCCTCCGGGAAAACAAAAATGAATTGGACGGATGCGTAGCTTAGGAGCTAGTGATCGCGTAGATACCACATACTCACCTCGAATCTTGCTCTAGAGGTGGGATTTGTGGGAGAAAGAGAGAGTTTGGGAGAGAGAGAGCTGCTCCCCTTGCTTGCTCGGGTGAGGAGCACGGGAGTGAGGCGTGGGGAGAGAGAGAGCAGGTGGGCGGGGCAGCTGCCCAGGAGGGAGAGAGAGGTGGTTGGCCCATCGAGTGGGGCCCACGTGCTAGAGAAAGGAGTCCTTTAACTGTAAATTTTATTCTTTTCTCTTCTAAATTTCTTTCTCTTATCCAATTGACTCAGAACAAAGTACTCTAGTATGTCAAAATATTTTACCTCAAATTTAATTATGATGCTAATGACGCATGATTAAGCTTAATCAAATGATTATGGAACTTGGGATGTGACCAGGGTTCAAAAATGCGACGGTAACCGCCCAAAAATCGCGGTTACCGACCTTCCCGTTGCGGCTCGGTTTCAAAAATCGTTCGATTACCAAATTTGAATTCAAAAAATTCAAACCGATTTTGAAAAAATAAAAAAAAATCCAAAAAAATCTGATAAAAAACTAGAGGTAATTTCAAGAGTATCTGTGAAAACCAAACTTGAAACAAATATCGTTTGGACATCCAAATTGATGGGCAAACTTCGGACATATTTGTAATGGGCTCGTTTCTGTTCTGGGCCGAATGAACAGTGGACTATGGCCCATTTACAGCCCATGGTGAATGGATAAGCTGGCGTCGGATTGGAGCGTCCTGGCAGCACTACACTTTCCGCACCGCGAATGCAGAAGCTTCAGGAGCGGCGCCGGCGACATCCCGATCCAATCCGCCGAAGGACGGCGCAAATCCGGTGGTCAAGCAACGGTTATCGACCGTTTATACTTGGTTACTGACTGAATTAATTCGGTAACCGACCAGCGGCCCAGCTCGTTCGCGGATTTTGGCGCAAACTCGGTAACCGCTTCTCCCCCGTCGGTAACCGCTTCGTTTTGCGTGATTTTTGCAGTGTAACGGTCGGTAACCGCTGTAGTTAGCGCGATTTTAGCATTTTAACGGTCGGTATCGTGTTATTTTGACGATGCATTGCATTATTAGTTCGGTTGTGAACTGTGTAGTAGTTTTTTTTGTAAAATGCATTGTTCGGTGATGAGTTCGGGTGATTCGTTGAGTTATAGACCTTATTACATTGAATTGTCCATGTACATGTGAATGATGGTAATATTTGTGCTACATAATCGGTTATTTAGGTGTATATGATGCTAATATGCGGTCAAATAAGTTTATTAGTTGGGTAAGCATTGATAATTTTTGTTCAATTGAGTTGGGTAACGATTTGAACACATGTGGGCATATGTATTAGTAGGCTAACCTTCGAGATTTCTTCTTCCTACAGAGAAATTGCAACTAATCGATGACAGATAAAGATGTGGTGTGGCAGCATGGGGACAATTTGGCCCCGGGTTTTAGGTGTAATTATTGCAATAAGTTGAAGAGAGGCGGTGGTGCCACAAGGTTGAAAGAACATTTGGCAGGGCGCGGATCAAATGTTGTACACTGTGATAGGGTGCCTCCAGATGTACGTGATTATTTCAGACGTGAGATGGATAGGGAAAAAGATAAGAGGAAGGGAAAGGCAGACGAGAGGCTTCGGAGGCAAGAATCAACTAGAGTTCAAGTAGATTTGACAAGCGACAATGAGGACACAGAAGAGGAACAGGTGCAGCGTGCCATAGGTCAATCGAGGGATGAGTAAGAGTTTAGGAGGAGGGCAGGCGAGTCCTACGAGCATGGAGGTGGTAGTGGTACTGACAGAGGGGGCTCTGTGTTAAAGAGGATGCTTAGGAGAGATGCTTAGGAGAGCATCGTCAACAAGGAGCCACCACCAAGTGTCCGGAATTACAGTGTTGCTTTAGCAAAATCCCCTGTGCAACCGAGGATTGACACCAGGTCATGGAGTGCCAAGGGAAAGAAAGCGAAGGAAGCTATTGGTGTGGCATGGTCCAAATTTTTTCACACTTCAGGCATTCCTGGCAGAAGGGCGGACGATTCATTCTTCATCGCTGCAGTTAAAGAAACACAAAAATGGGGTGAGTGATTTAGTTTGCAATGAATTTATTATTGTCATACTTCTTTCTTTTTGAGGTCTGATCATTTGTTCTATAACAGGCGAGGGTGTACCATCTCCAACAGGGCGGGATATAGATGGTAAGTATCTGGACGAGAACGAAAATGCTTTAAAGAAAATATTTGACAAGTGGAAGCTAGAATGGCCAGAATATGGTGTTACTATAATGTGCGATTCGTGGACGGGACCGACGCACATGAGTATTATTAATTTCCTCTTATATTGCAATGGTCGTATGTTTTTTCACAAGTCTATTGATGCGACCGGCTACAGTCAAGATGCAAAATATTTGAATAAGGTATATTATTTTTCTCAGTTGCTAACATAGTATTTAAATTGTTGCATATTTATTTGGTTCATTCTTTTATGCAGGAGATAAGAGCAGTGGTAATTGATTTGGGTCCACAAAATATTGTACAGATTGTGACTGATAACGGGTCCAACTACAAGAAGGCATGTCAGGTTTTGAGAAGGGAATATCCTGCTATCGCGTGGCAGCCTTGTGTGGCACACATGATAAATTTAATGTTAAAATCGGTTGGTGATTTTAGAGAACATGACATTGTCATCCAAAGTGCAAGGGCTATATCGCGATGGCTATACAATCATTCGAAACTACATGAAATGATGAAGGCAGCAATTGGTGGAGAGTTGGTGAGGTGGAATGCCACAAGATTTGGAACTAACTACCTATTTCTTGATAGCTTTCTACGACGAAAGGATAAGTTCATGCAATGGATGGCATCTAGTGAGCTCCAGCAGTCTCGATACATTAGTTCTAATATTGGGAGATATGCACATAGTTGCCTATCCAGCTTACCATGGTGGGACAATCTAAAAATGGTTGTCGATTCCGTCCAGCCATTGTATGCATTCCTCCATTTTGCGGATCAGGACAAAGTGCCAACATTGAGTGAGGTGCTCCTAAGATACACCATTGTGAACCATGAGTATGAATCATTGTATCAGAATGATAGGGATTCTTTGGATAAGTACATGGCAATTGTCGATCATAGAATGAATGATCTAGCCAATGGGACATACATGAATGCCGGTAATACACTCCTACCACTTTTCAAATGCTTGTGTTTCTAATGCTTTTAGTACTAATGTTTCGATCATCAACTTGCAGCGGCCGCTTTGAACCCCCGTACGCATTACGCGTATGGCACAGGTCCAACCTTGTTCGAAGATCTCCGTGAGGCATTTGAGAGGCTGATTGATGTTACTACTGCCGCGGAAGCACTTATTGAGGCTGAAACGTATCGGACAAAGTCTCTCTCATTCTCAGGTCCTCTAGCTGCACGGATGGCTTGTGATGGTAGGACTCATCCGGGTACGAAAATTTTTACATATCTATCTGATCCGTCATTTTACCTACTTTTCTGAGCCTCATATCACTATACCTACTTGCAGCGCAATGGTGGTCCATGTTCGGTTCGTCTACACCTACACTATCAATGTTTGCTAGACGCCTAGTGTCACAGTGCGCATCATCTAGTGGGTGTGAGAGGAACTGGAGTACATTTGCTTTCATCCACACCAAAGTTCGCAACCGATTAAGCTACAAGAACCTCCATAAGTTGGTGTATGTCAACTACAACCTGAGAATACAGAACAACTTGGATGCAGGTATCAGGTCAACTCTTGATGATGATCCATTTCAGCGGCTTATGGAGCTCACATTGAATGAGGATAACAATCCGCTCTGGGACTGGATGGAGACCGGGAGATCAAATGCAGCCCCTGAGCTTGACGAGGAGGACACAGATAGCGACGTACCCCTGCCTACTCACCTGGTGACAGACACAGTGAACACACCTGACTTGCAACAATGGGCTGCTACAACGATTGGTGACACACACACGGGAAAGAGGAAGAAACAAATGATGCAAAGAAAGAAGAGCAAGAGGACTAAGGGCAAGGGCAAAAGACAAGTGCAAAGCGATGAGAGCACGAATAGTGACCCAAAGAGCCCAACTTACCAAGAATCGAATGACAGCAGCTCAAAGACTGACAGTGGTGATGATGATGGTCAGGGCGGTGATGCTCATCCAGGCCAAACATCTGTCATTCCTCCTGTGCAATTCACTGGTGAGAGTCAGTTTTCACATGCCACGCAAGATCAGGACCACGGTGCTCCATCCTCACCAAGGCATATAACACATGGTGGCCACGATGGACCACAAGATAGTGCGAGCTATTCCAGCAGCTATGGCATGGAGAGTAGTTCTGGATCGTATCCGTACCACTATCCTGCCCCCGATGCTCATTCAGAGCCTCCTATTCAGTGGGTCTATGAGTGGCAAGACCCTGAGTTTTATGCCACTTTGCAAGGACAATGGTCAACCACTTCTGTATGGACAGGACAAACATGGGCTGAGTTTAAAGCAGAGTTACTATCGACACAACGGCTAATGCTAATGTCCACCGATGAGTACACTATGGCCGAATGTAATCGGCCCCCAAGCTAGTGGTTCTAAACGTGATGCAAATTTACTTTCGAAGGTCATGATAATTCCATATATATTTATTAATTTCAGGCGCTGCATATGTAATATACGCATATATTCGAAACAATAATTATATGTTCGTGCTTGAATTGCTATTACTATCTGTTTGTTGCCTTCGAAACATAAAAAATTAGCAAAGGTCATGCCAAAATTTTATATGATATTAGAAAACATATCATGGTTATATACTATTTTTCCTCATGATTTAGTGGGCAATTATTTGTTTATTATGATTTTTCAACTTAATTATTGATAATGCATCCACACATGTCGGTAATCGCTAAAAATCGATCGGTAATCGCATCAATGCGGTCGATTTTTGAACTGTCGGTAACCGCCCAAACCGCTCGATTTATCGAGCAAACCGCTCAGTAACCGGTCCAAACCGACCGGTTACCGAGAGGGCAAAAACCCGATTTTTTCGCAAAAATTCAAAATTTGCCGAATGAATTTTCTCTGAATTTGTTTGAATTTTTGACCGGTAATCGTGGTTACCGACCTCCGGTCGGTAACGTGAACCTTGGATGTGACACGGGAACTCAGCATCAACCCAAGAAGGAGACCAAGAACTCAAGGCCTAAGGCAGCCATGAAGTCTCATGGTGAAATCAAAGTTGTTCCTTTGGACCTAGTGGAGCCATCCAAGACCATTCAGATTGATTCTAACCTAGACCCTAAATAGGAACTCGTGCTCGTCACCTTCCTCTGGGAAAACACTGACGTGTTTGCATGGCAGCCATACGACATGCCCTGTATCCCTACTTAGGTGATCAAGCATAAATTGGCCATCTGACCTGATGCTAAGCCAGTGAAAAAGAAAGGTCCATCGGTTCACTCCTGACCGGAATGAAGCAATAAAGGAAGAAATTGAAAGGCTTACACAGGCAGGGTTTATCAGAGAAGTGGATCATCCAAAGTGGCTACTAACCCTATCATAGTTAAAAAATCAAACGGCAAATGGCTCATGTGTGTGGATTTCACTGACCTCAATAAAGCCTACCCGAAGGATGCCTTCCCTCTACTGTGAATAGATCAGATAGTCAACTCCACTTACGTGTGCAGCTACCTAGGGCTTCTTGATGCCAACTTCAGGTATCACCATATGAGTATGCATCTCAAGGATGAGAACAAAATCTCCTTTCTAACTCCCTTTGGAGTATTCTGTTACATAAAAATGCCCTTCAGATTGAAGAACGATGGCGCCACCTATCAATGGGGCATGTAGATGATCCTCCACATTATAAAAATGCCCTTCAGATTAAAAGTGCCCTCTCGAGGCCTATGTTGATGACCTTGTCATTAAGACTAAAAAGAAGGAAGATCTTATCTCTAACCTACAAGAGACCTTCAAGAATCTACACAAGCACCGAATCATGCTCAACCCAGAGAAATGGGCGTCCGGAGTCGACATAGGAAAGCTACTCATATACCTAGTGTCATACCAGACAATCAAAGTCAACACTGATAAGATCAAGCCCATTGAAGAAATGCAACCTCCCAGGTCAGTACGTGAAGTCCAAAAACTAATTAGGTGTATGCCAGCTCTTAGTCACTTCATTTCCCAACTCAGAGACCGGAGGCTTCCCTTCTTTAAGTTACTGCACCAACAAGACACGTTAGAATAGTCTGACAAAGCGGATGTGGCGTTCAAAATCTAAAGAGGTATCTTTCTTCCCCCTGTGCTAGTCACTCCCAACCCAAACAAAGAACTATTGTTATACATTGGAATTGTACCACGCGCCATAAGCGGAGTATTGGTTGTGGAACGAGAAGTGCCCGACAAGCGAGAGAAAAGTCAGCGACTGGTTTACAATGTTAGCAAAGTACTCCATGGTCCCAAGGAGCACTACCCGCAAGTACAAAAGCTATTACATACGGTATTGATGGCCTCTCACAAGCTAAGAAACTATTTTTAGGCTCATAACATCACAATACCATCAGTATTTCCACTCAGAGAAACCCTCCACAACAGAGATGACATTGGACGAATCACTAAGTGGGCTGTTGATATTGGGGAATTTGATGTTCACTCTGTACCTAGAATAGTGATAAAGTCACAGGTACTCGCTGACACCAAATGGAAAGAGCTCGAATAACCCTAGGACAGCTGCAGCGACACATCCAACGTATGGACTCTCTTGTTCGATGGGTCACTTACACTTCAAGGCTCAAGGGCTAGAATTATACTCATCTCTCACACAGGAGAAAGGCTACAATATGCTATGTAGCTCAACTTTCCGGCCACAAACAATATAGCCAAGTATGAGGGTCTACTCACTGGTCTTCGAGTAGCTTATGCTCTTTGTATCCGCTGCCTTCTTGTTAAAAGGGATTCACAGGTTGTAGTGAAGCATGTTAGCAAGGAGTATGAAACCTTAGACAAGACTGTGATAGATTATCTTGCATAGATGAGGAAGATAGAAAAGAAATTCATCAGACTCGAGGTCAAGTATATCCCTAGGAAGGATAATTTCCTCACCAATAGTGTTGCCTGACTAGCCTCCTCACGATCTCCACAGCAAACTGGGATTTTCATAGAGAAACTCTCGAAGCTTTCTATGAAATCATCAGATGACATGATTGAAGGAGTGGTGGTCCACGAGACCTATAACTAACTAGGTGCCTCTCCAGGAATCGACGTCCCAAAAGGAGTCACAGGGGAACTCGTGGCTCCGCTCAAGTACGAAGATTCATGGATGGATCCAATCTGCAAGTTCCTTCAAGATCGAGTTGAGCCTAAAGACGATGCACTATCCGAGCAAATATCCCATCGATCCAGATTGTATACCTAGGTAGGCAGTGTCCTCTATGGAGGGATGTATGGAGCTCATGCTTCCTTCTGAACCCTAGTCGAAAAGGCATTCGGACAAGGTTTATATTAGCCTATAAATCTCCATGATGCGAGAAATATGTTTAAAACGTGTACCAACTATCAATTCCACAGCAGGCATGTACATCAACCCTCCCAAGCCTTATAGATGATCCCCTTGTTGTGGCCATTCATCGCAATAGACACCTTCATCAGGTGGATTGAAGTTGAGCCAGTCAACAAGATCACCTCGGCAGCAGTCAAGAAGTTTATCATGAAAAGTATCATGACAAGATTCAGCATCCCAAGTATGATCATCACTGACAACGAAACTCAATTCTCAAGTGCGGCCTTCATCGATTACTACGAGGGACTAGGCACTACGGTTTGCTTTGCATCAGTAGCTCCTCCAGAGAGCAATGAACAAGTTGAGCGGGCCAATGGTCTTGTACTACAAGGAATCAAGACCTGCAACTTCAACTGTTTATTTGCCTATGCTAAAGCCTAGGTATCTAAGCTGCCTAACGTACTATGGGCACTCTGGACAACATACAGCATGACGATGGGTGAAATGATTGTCTTCCTAGTCTACAGGTTGAATCCATGCTATCGTGTGAACTAAAGATCAAGTCTCCCCATGTCAAGCTGTACGCTGTCAAGGAGGAAATCCCGAGAAGGCAGGATGACCTCAACATTCTTGAAATACCCAAGTGCTGATATGATTGGGAAAGTACCAGCAAGCCTTTTGGCACTACTACGACCAGAACGTCTAAAAGAGAACCTTACAACCGTGGTCTGAGGATCTGGTTCTACAACTCATTCAGAGCTAGAAAAATAGCAACAAGCTATCTCTGAAGTGGGAGGGTCCTTACAAGGTGGTTGAATCCAACCGTCCTGGATCATATAGGTTAGAATTGGAGGATGCTCATGTCCTTAAAAATTATTGGAATATCAACCAGTTCCTTAAGTTCTATGTGTAAGTACTTATGATACTTTTTGTAATATTAAGTTGCCATATTAACCAAAAGTTGAATGAATCTTTTTCCACCCTTTCTATTTGACCCTGCAAACTCAATGCCTGGAAATGAGATAAGCCACTATTTAGGTATATATACCTATGCGCACACTTGAGTTTACAAAAAGTTCCTCAGCAAAGGGTAGTATAACTTTTACAATATTTTCTATGTCCTAGACTGTCTATTCCAAAATTCTACCTAAATAATCAGTTGGGCGTGGGAGGGGAGACGTGGTAACGAAGGTAGGGGAACCGATGGGGATCCTAGGGCCCAAACCCTAATCTCCCGGGTGTTGGATGATGATGTTGACTCCATGGCTAGATTTTGGGGTCCTAAAGAGGAAGGTTTGGAATCCCAAGTGCTTGCCACCTTAGGGTTATAAAGGTAGAGACATCCGCAACTCTTCACCTCTTGGTGTCGTACAATGGGCTTGGCCACATAATAATTCGCAGTAAACCAAGTGTCTGTAAAGAGTCAAATCACGTCTACTCTGCAAGCTTGTGCAGACAAGGAGGGCATTTGGAACCAAGACCTCCTGCGCCAACATCTCATCACATTCAATGCTTAGAATATTTTTTGACGCACGTGGGAGTAGTTAGAATAGTACCCCAGGGGAAACGTCACACTACTCCACCATACGTGCACAGTTTCTAAATGTCATCATGATCCTTTGCCAGGGAAAGATTCTCTTCACCACCATGCAAAATCTCCACTGTGATGGTTTAAATTTTAATCCTCGTCAGGGATAAAACTTTTCTCCCAATCCTTTTAAAAGGTTGGGATGATATTTCTTGGATGACTCAAAATTCCTATTCTGATGGAATATCTTCTCGGGGGCTCGCCTGAGTACTCGAAAGTATTCGGAATCCCGACTAAACGACCTAAGAACTCTAAGATGTCAGTTAGATGTACCATCCTACCTAGGGACCCGAGTTCCAACTCAAAGATGAAGTTAGACGAAACGTCTATCTTTACTGACTAAGTTTTTAATCCACCGAAGCCTCATTTCACATACTGATGGAGGGCTTAACGATGGATAGCATAAAACTATTGTATCCAGATATCTTGGGGTTTTCTATATTCTTAGGACATATCTCTATGCCTAGGAAGGGGATCTCTAGACGTATGAAAACTGTCCACAGGTATCAAGGATGTCTCGTAAATAGGGAAGTTTATCTCTAAGGATGACAAGATAGGAGTCTAAAGACCATACGACGACCCCTATATATAATCGGAGCCAGGGGACCTTACGGGTGACAAGTCCATTCAAGCCTACAAGAACTTTGACCCCTTAAGCCTTATGTACTTTTGATCTATATTAGCAGCCCTCCCCGACTACGTACAAGGAACCCCTTGACTAGGTTTAGATCCATCTAGACTACACAAAAACCCCCTTGTAAACAGTTTTGGAGATCAATACAAGATAAACATAACGTAGGGCTATAATCCTAAAGGAGGACTGGACTTGTATAAACCTCTGTGTGTGATGTGTGATTCAACTGCAGGGAGTATCCCCTACTTCATCTATAAGTTCATAAGATTGGCGGTTTACAAATCGTCGATAATAAGTTTGGTAAGTGATAAATTTGAAGTTAGATAGAATTAGGATTGCTTAGATATAAGTTTGGTACGAGATAAGTTAGGAGTTGAAATTGAATTAGAAATGTAATTTCTCCTCTCTATATATAGGGACAGGCGGCACATTCTTGTAATCAAGTAAGAGAAAAACTAATCTAAGTTTCCCCTATTATTCTAAGTAACTCCAATATATAGTCTAATCCCGCCTCTAGTGGCCGACACCATCCAGCTATCTTCCCGGTGGATATTTATCCCTCTAGTGATCCTAGGACCATAACACTGACCATAATTTTTTCAAACTTCTCTTCTTATTTGAGTTTATTCGCTGTTCAAACAAAGCATCCGTGTTTTTATTACATCCTATATTTACTTCTGTAGAACAATCAACGGTCAAGTCCTCCAGCATTGAGGGCTACCACAATCCTACACATCAAAATAAGTAACGATTACATATAGCAAGCATTTATTGAAGGAAAACGTCTTTGACTGAGTGTATCGTCAGACGGAAGCCATCCATTTTTCATCATATGAGGAATTGTCGAGTAATTTTAGCAGTCAGTGATGATAGGTTAGAAACAGTGTAGATGTTGCTCATGGACAATTTTCATCTAAATAAATATGTAGAGTTAATATTGTATCTTCCCAAAGATATAGTGACTCCGTATTGATTGTCCATGCACAGATTTCCGCTATTAAAAAGTGATTTCCGCTATAAAAAAGACTCTCATTCTGTTCTCAATCGCTCAAAAAAAGCTTGAATTCGTCCTCAAGTCTGGTGCTTGGAATAGATGGCCATCCTACTCATGGCATTCAAACTTTAGGACAAGCACCGATGAATCAGGGTTTAGGTAACCATATGGATGTCCATCCTAGACATGCCAATCAAAGTTCGGGACAAGCACTGACGAATCAGTGTTTAGGTAACCATACGGATGGTCAACAGCAAATAAGTCAGTCACCGTTCTGGACCTCTCTTGAGCAGCACAGGCTGCAAATAGAATGGATTCTTCAAGCCCATGTAAGTTTTTTTGCAGTACTTTAATTATTAAATTTCTACTGATGTTGTTTTTAACTCATGTTATTTATTTCTTATCTCTCTCGTCTCTTGTAAAATAGAACGAACAGGTACGAATAGCATTGCAACAGCAAATATGTTTAGGAAATGAATCTCTATTGAACCTCGTGGAATCTATAGCAAGCGATGCGCTGATGCAAAAGAACGAAGAGATAGCCCTTCTTCAAATGGAATTGCAGAACACTCAAGAGGTTCTGCAAACTACATTGCAGAACAACGATGAGTGGATGCACTTCGCTGCAAAGGCAATTGAAAGAAATCAGTTGCTTTTTTCCCAGCTGTCTTCTATGCAGGGAACAAATGCACATGGTTCATCCAATGAATTAGAGTCTACAGGTTCTTGTAATCAAGCATTGAACATGGAGGGAACGGCTGTAGAGAGGACACATCCCATTCTTGTCTGTAAGATTTGC